>NC_138898.1:82850416-84290262 GCF_965194825.1 Balaenoptera physalus
GAAAAAGAAAAAAAAAAAAAGCTCAGGTCCCAACCTTTCTGGAGATGTGTTGGCTCGGACACCGGAGGGGTTGGGAACTTTGCACTTTAGAATCCAGTCCTCGGGTCTTTCTGACACACATTCAAGTTTGGGGAGCACTAGCTTTCATGTTCTCCAAGGGTCGTTCAGGCGCTGGCATCTGTGGTTTGCCCACACTCAGCCACACAGCTCCAGCCCACAGCCACGTCCCCTGTGCCACACGGCACTCCAGTCTGGCTCCTCCTTCACAGGCTGCCGGTGCCCAGACCAGCAGTCAGGCCAGACATCTGGCCGGGCCAGATCAGCCCTGCAACAGGAGAGCCCTAATTCCACACCAAAGCGCCCTCTCTGTAGCAGGCATCCTTTAGACCCAGTCTCCACCTGCCCCTGGGAGCTCGGCGCCAACAATGAACACACGACGATGTGGTGTATGCAGCAATGAAGAGGCCCTATGCACTGGAGCCAGAGGGGGCACCCGACTCAGCCTGAGGAGGAATGGGGGTGGCCGAGGCCACGCTCTCCGGTCCCATAGGAAATAATAAACCAACAGTCCCATCTGGCATCCATGCCATGGGCCCACTGGTCCAGGGCCTCAGCACATGCTGAAGTAGTCCTTTCCACCCCAGGATTTTCTGCTGCACCCCCAGGAGAAGACTTATCACACAGGGTCTCCCTGTCTCCCCCATCAGCCTTCCATACCACCCCATCTCCCAAGGGGAAGTCTGGTCCAGGCCTTGGAACCAAGTCTTTGCTTTTGCATCAGTGCTTGCAAGCGGACCTTTGCATACACAGTCCTTCTAAACCCAACGCCTAACCAAGTCAGCTCTTCATCCTGCAGATCTCAGCCTTCCTGACCGCACTGACCCGGCCACCCATCCCACCAAGGCTCTCAGAGCCCCTTAGGAAAGAGCAGGGGAGAAACTCTGAACACTTGCTCCCATTGGATTTTACGTTGGGTGAATGATGATTCAATCCCTGTCTGACTCACCCTTTAAAATCACGTGAGGACAGACATGGGGAGGGGTCCTTGTGTGCCTCAGGGTCCCCAGCACCCAGCCCTCCACAGTAGGGCTCTACAAACATTTGCTGAATGAATGAATAGATGAATGAATGAATGAAAAAGGCCTCATCTGTCTGCTGTCACGTGACTTGCTGGTCTCTGTTTTCTCTCTCTCTCTCTCTCTCTCTCTCTCTCTGTTACTCTCCATCTGTTGCTGTCTTTTTATGTAGCTCTCTCCAGCAAAATATGCACCTGGGTCTGTTTCTATGTCCTTGTGTCTGCCCTGGCCTCTGTGTCTCCTTGTCCCGTATCATCTCCGTCTCTCTCTGAATCTGTCTGTCTCTCTGTCTACATCTTTCGAGTGATGCTGTCTGTCATCTCTCTCTCCCTGAGCCTTTATCTCTCCCAGCTCTCTCAGGGGCTGCTGTTTCTCTCTGTCTCTGTGTTTCTGTCTCTCTCTTTCTCTGGGGGTCCTCACTTCTCTTGCTCTCTGCGACTCTCTCTCCTTGCGCCTCTTGTCTCTGCCGTCCCTGCTCTCTGTCTCCTCCGACTCGCCTCTCCTGGAATCTTTCAAGAACTGAGAGAGGCATATAATTGCACTGGGGCCGTCTCCATGGTTGCAGCTGTGGCGTAACTGAAAGATCACTTTGGAATGACCGTCTTTGTAATAATTGCACCGTAATAGTTTCTGTGAGGCAGAGTAGGGCTCGGTGTGAGGTGGCCAGGACAGCCAGGGACCCTGGCGGGAAAGGGCCACCTGCAGCTACCAGTATCCCAGGGCCAGGCTCCGGAGGGGACACTTGGCCTTGGCCAGAAAACAGGAGGGGGGTGGGAGTGGGTGAATGGGGAGGGAGGCCAGTCTCCCTGCCCCTACATGCCCTCCCTGCGCCTACCCGCTGGGCCCTGCTCCTGTTTATAATTTATGCTTATGACCAGAATTATCAGCAATAATGATAACATGATTATAATTGCTGAGCTGCCTGGCTCAATTGCAGCACTGTTGGTAAATATTATGATAGGGAATAGCATGAGGTCAGTACCTCCCAGACCTTGAGGATGGGGTGAGGGATAGGAGGGGCACAGCGGGTATGTGGTCCCCCACCCCATCCTCTCCAGAAGAACTTCTGCTTGGCCATTTGCTGATCCATTTTAACCCCCAACGATCCTCCCCGTGTCTGCCTTAAATCATTCCTGCTTTCGGCTCAGCAGGAAGCATTTAGAAGCCTGCAGGGTGTCGCCCCACCAACAGAGGGCTCTCCAGAGCTGTGGTGTGACTGCCACCTGGGAGGTGAGGGGGCACAGAAAGGATGGCCCTTCCACACCCAATTTGGGTTTGACTGGCGATTCAGTCCCACAGGAGCTCGGGGGTGGTCTGAGGGGTCTTGGCAGAGGGCTAAGGGGCAGGACAGGGCCACTGCCCTGAGCACAGTCCCTGGGGGACGGGGGACATTTCTGACATCCAGAGGCCCCGCTTCCTGCCCAGGTGAAGTGAAGCTGGAGGCCCAGGGTGTGAACAAGAACAAGAACTGCATCCTGCATCAGATGTAAAAACAGCCCCTTTAAGGGAGGTCACCCAGATCATCCGAGGACAGGGACGAGATGTGCCCACTGCCACCACCCAACAGCCCACTCGGCCGAGCTGAGCCCCCTGGATCTCGTTGGGACCGGGCGCCCCCTCAGCCTGCATCCCCCAGCAGCCTGGAATAACCGTCCGGCTCTGATGCTATTAAGTGCGTGGTTAGAAAAGATGGGTGCGGGCTTCCCTGGTGGTGCAGTGGTTGAGAATCTGCCTGCCAGTGCAGGGGACACGGGTTCGAACCCTGGTCTGGGAAGATCCCACATGCCGCGGAGCAACTAGGCCCGTGAGCCACAACTACTGAGCCTGTGCGTCTGGAGCCTGTGCTCCGCAACGTGAGAGGCCCGCGCTCCGCGATGAAGAGTGGTCCCCGCTCGCCGCAACTAGAGAAAGCCCTTGCACAGAAATGAAGACCCAACACAGCCATAAATAAATAAATAAATAAATAAATAAATAAAAGATGGGTGGGCTCTGAGAATCAGAGTGAGGCTGTAGGCGAGTGCACCGGTGCCCCAGGAGAGGGCCGAGGTGGCAGCGAGGACGGACTGGCCCTCCATGGGCTGCCTTGTGGGTGGCAGGGCGAGGCTCCACACTCCTGTTTTATATCCGGAGGCTCAGAGGCTCAGAGACACTTCCCAAACTCCGAGGAGCAAGGGGCACAGCCGGCATGTGCCCTGGGCCCGTCTCTGGCGACTTGGAGCCTTTCCGGACAGGACAGAGCCCAGCCGGCCCCCAGTCCTCCATGGGCTGCATTATTCATGAGCCCCACAATCCCCCCCACCGGGGATAAACATTCAGAAGGAGCGTTTCAAATCCACTTTCCTGCTCTGAAAATAAATGAATGAGCAGAGAATGCCAGCGCACACGGAGGCCATGGGCCCAGACTCCTCAGCGTCCTGGGAAAGCTCACAGATGGCCTATTTCTGTCCCCTCACCCCGGGCCCCTGACCAACAGGGCCTGAGACCAACACAATTGGCAAGCTGGGCCGAGCCCAGAGCGGGGGTCTGAGGCCAGATGCCCCTCTCTGTCCACTTTTCCTGCCCTGGCCCAGGGCCAGCCCACCCCCAAATCCAGGTGACCCAGGTGACTCTGGTCCCTGGCACTTGTTGGGTCCCAGGCAACTGGCACAGTCTCGGGATCCTCCGGGGACTGGGAGCTGGTCAGACCCAGAGGAACTGCCTGGGCTCCTCGCCAGGGTCAGGCTGGACACACACTTAACTGGTGCTTTTGTGGCCTGAAAAATAAATAAAAGAGGCAGCGTGCTCCTGTCTCCATTGCCTGGAAGATGCCCCTGCAGCCTCGCCTCCCCCCGAGCTGCCTCTGCCCTTCTCCACCAGCCCCTCGGGAGGAGCATCTCACACAGGAGGTCCTCGGCCCAGAACTCCGGGGTGGACCCTCGCCAGAGAGTGCCTCGAAGGTGGGAATGTTAATTCGGTTGAACCCACGTCAATGTGAATTAAAAAAAGGAGGTCAGTGCTCGGGGCCAAGGTCACAGAAAATGGACTTGGTTTCAACAGCAAGGGGGCAAACTGAGAACTGTCCATTTGAAGTTCAAGTGGAGACGTCGCATGGTACAGGAGCTGTACCTTCAGGGCTGGGCTGCTGAGATGAGGCAGGACAGGGGAAAGCCATCCAGGTAGCAAATTCCAAAGAATACATTCAAAGAACTCGTCAGCTCTGGTCCCCGAGGAAGGTAGAGCTGTGGGCAAACGTGTGTTCTTGCTGTACAGGAGACAAGGGGGAGTACCTGGACCCAGGGAACCAGGGTCTCAGCCTTGGAATTTCCTTCTCTGCATCCCCAGCCCCAGCTCAGGGCCCCATCTCTCACCAGCGAGCTGGTGTGGATAGGATTTCAGCCCCCACCTGCCCCCTCAGCACAAACTGTCCAATCCCCGAGGTCTCACCTCCCAGGTCCCCGGAGGCTGAGGGACATTTTGAGATCTCATAAAGGAAGTATCCTTTGGGTGACAGAATGGAACTGTTTGCTTTACTCTGGAGCAAGGAGTCAGGAGTTGCTGTGCTACTGCAGGCAAGTCCCTTTCCCTCTCTGAGCCTCCGTTTTTTTCAAAATGGGAGGAGTTAGCCAACGTTCTAATGAATTTCCCTGGGCTTCATCCTAAATGGTCTAAAAGGGGCCATCTAGGCGAGAAGGATAAATTGGAAGATTGGGACTGACATATACACACTACTATATATAAAACAGATAACTAATAAGGACCTAATGTATAGCACAGGGAACTCTACTCAATACTCTGTAATGGCCTATATGGGAAAAGAATCTAAAAAAGAGTGGATATATGTATATGTGTAACTGAATCCTTTGCTGTACACCTGAAACTAACACAGCATTGTAAATCAACTACACTCCAGTAAAAATTTAAAAAAAAAAGGGGGGTCACTTAAGCCAGAACCTAAGGGAACCAAGAGATAAAGAGAAAGAGGTTGTTCAGACTAATGGTTAAGAGTGTAAATCCCAGCACTGCCCCTCGCTAGCTGTGTGTCTCTGGGCAAATAACCTCACCTCTCTGTGCATCAGTGACCTCACTGATCAAATGGGAATGAGGGACTTGCCTACCTCGAGGAGGTGCCGTGGGAGGTAAATGAGTCTGTGCACCTGAATGGTCAGCGCTGTGTCTGGCATGTGTAAGGCTCCACGGCACCAGCTATGAGTGCCCCCCACTACCCTTGGCTCTAAGGGACCCTATGGGGGAAGCAGGCCAGGCACCTACGAGGACAGACGTACTGGATGTCTAGACCTGCTGAGCCAGACCTGGGTGGTTGGACAGGCTGAGGGCAGGTGACCGGGGCTGAAGTCCAGGCCACACTCAGCTCACCCGGGCTCAGTGGTGTGAGGTTGCTTCCAAGGTCAGCCCATCACGCTTAGCGCCCCAGCATGGCATCTGCCCAAAGCAGAGACACTTTCTAATGTGTTCTGAGGCCACCAGCCCCCTGCCTGCTGGGCCCTCCTGAGAGGTATCCCTCGACACCTGTGGAATCTGGGTCACCTGCCCAAGCTCCCGGAGAGCAACGTTCTCTTCTGAGATACTGTTGGTCCAGGCCTGTCCTACCCGAGGCCCTGCTAGACCCGGCGCTTCCTGTCACCGCTGACGGCCGAGACTATCTCTCCCCAAGCTCTTGGTCATTTCCAGCCAGCTGTCCCCACACATCCAGGACTCTGGTCTGTGTCATTTTCTGCTCTATGTCCTGCGACCAGAAGACTGCCTGAAGAAGTGCAAGAGATGCTCGTTCATTGAATGAGGGGTGGGTAGGCCTCTATAGGCCCTGGATCTGCAGTGCTGGGCCCCCGGTCCCTGGGGCACCATCTTTCACCTTGCCTTGTGACAGGTCCTCTGGGGCCAGTGCAAGGCCACCTGGAGCTGCCACTCAGGTGGACGCACGAGCCAGGGCCAGCCGGGCACTCAGCCTTGAGGCTCCAAGGTGGGTAGCCGCCCGGCATCCTCAAAGCCCCTTTGCCTGCCAGCACTCTGTTCACCTCTCCAGGCCCAGCTCTCACGTCGCTGCCTCCAGGAAGGAGTCCCTGATCTCAGGCTGGTCAGCTGCTCCTCTGGGCCCCCGTGGACCCACAGCACTCTGCCCCTGCTCAATCAGGTTTGCAGAGACTTGAATAAAGAAGAAAAATAAAACCACATAACACATGCTTCTCTTCCTGCCTGACCCAGGGCCGGGGCCTGCTACAGAACTGCAGAATGAAAACGGGGAGTTGGGGGTAGGTGAGGAGGGCAGGTGCTCATTGTTCAACAAGCCAGAAAAATGTGTCCTTAAAGGTACTAAATATAGAACTTTCCCTTTCTTCCGCAGTCTCTCTTTCGACATATCATGGTGTTTTGAAAAATTTGCTATTTTTTTTTAGAATTTATTTATTTTTAAAATTAATTAATTAATTAATTGATTGATTTTTGCTGTGTTAGGTCTTCTGGCTGCGCGCGGGCTTTCTCTAGTTGCAGCGAGTGGGGGGCTACTCTTTGTTGCGGCTCGCAGGCTTCTCACTACGGTGGCTTCTCTTGTTGCGGAGCATGGGCTCTAGACGCGTGGGCTTCAGTAGTTGTGGCACGCGGGCTCAGTAGTTGTGGCTTGCAGGCTCTAGAGCGCAGGCTCAGTAGTTGTGGCGCACGGGCTTAGTTGCTCCCCGGCATGTGGGATCTTCCCGGACCAGGGCTTGAACCTGTGTCCCCTGCATTGGCAGGCGGATTCTTATCCACTGCGCTACCAGGGAAGCCCCAAAATTTACTATTTAATGTCATTCTAAGTAAAGAAAAATTTAAATGTAAAGTGATTAGCATTGTGCCATTTCATCTTTACCATTCCTCTTTATATTGTTCAGGGCCACTTTTAAATGCAGCTATAAGAGCGTTTAACTCATATGTGGAACCCCCAAGTTTACGCAGTTTATATCATGCCTTGTACACGCCTGTGTGTGTCATTCTTACTCCAATAGGTGGAAACACAGCACAAAACTAACTCAACTGTTTTAATTTCACTTTACCATACACACGCATTCAACCAACTCCCTCTGCCTCTGGCTTATGATGTGTAAGAAAGGACCAAAAGGAAAAGAAACTCTGAGTTGCCCTACTTATTCTTTTCCTTCTATGTCGTCATTTTCGGCATGAGTGGTTGGCTAATGCAGGGAAGTAACGGATAAGGAAGGGTATGATAGGGTTCCTTGGTCCTTTGTGATTCTTAGAAGTCATTGCCTTCTTTTCTGCATTCGAAGCAGGTTGCGGTTCGAACAGAAAGCAGGGCTTCTCGAGGTTGTCGGCAGCCCCCTGGTAGGACACGCTCCCCTTGTACTTGCTTCAAGTCTCCGGCTCTTGATGGGTCCACTGGAACTTCATGCCCAAGGGGCATTGCCTCCACTGTGTGACTATGGTGGCGCAGAACACGGGTACGTATCAGGTACCTCCTCTGTCCCCACGTATGTTCCTTGTCCTGTTGGACTTCACTTACAAAACACACATTCAATGACAGAACTATTAAGAATTTTAAGATGGCAACAGCAGAGCATTTAACTGAGCGTGGAGCCCTTCTGAGCGCAGGGCCCTGTGTGGCCCAGGAGGTGGGCCCTGCCAAGGGGAGCACAGTTTGCTCATTTGCCTGCTTCTACATCATCAGTGCACACCTGCAGGGCTGGCTCTTTTTGGTGACCAAAAGGAGTCTGCGGAACCCTAGGGTCTTGCCTGGGACCCCATCCCAAGGCCGGTCAGAGGCATCAATCCCAGGCTGGTCCTCCTCATGGGCCCAAACGTTTGTTTCAGGAGCCCATTTACTGGTCCCTTCACCCCCAGCTTGTCCTCCTTCCCAGAAACCAGAGACCTGTCTCCCGACCTCTGCTGCCCACGAGCTGTGCAACCTTGGCTAGGGTACCTCCCCTCCCTGGGTCTCATTTTCGCTGGGGTGAGAGCCATGGTGCTGTGGCTGCCTGATCAGCTTTGTGAACTTGCCATCAGCCAGGCCGGCAGGAGGGAGGTAGGTGTCTTTCTCTCTTGCCCACCTCTATGTCACACTCGGGGATGTTACAAGGAACTGTCGGTGTCCACGGTCACGCAGCCTGGCCCCCTTTCTGGGGCGGGGGGTTGTTCATCCCAAAGTGCATTGGTTTCCTACCAGTTGGAGTTTCTGCTGACACAGCCGTATTTTCAGTGCTGGCATTGTGCTTGTATTTAGGTCAGGCCTATTTTAATTCCACTGGGACTAGTGCTGGGCTGAGACCGCCTTCTGGGGCTGACACAGAGGAGTACTGGGTTGGTTCAGACGGGCTGGGCTCCTGAGGCTTCTGGGAGGTGGCAGAGGGAGGAGGTAGGAAGGTGGGGAGGGTGGCGGGACAGGGCAGGTGGCCTTGGCCCCAAACCCTGGCCCACCTGAGGCCCCTCCACCCTGTTCCTTCTTGGTGGGAACCCCCAGCGCACATACTTAGCTGCTGAGGAGGAGAGAGACTCCTGGACTGAGCACCCAGGGACATGGTTTCCATTCCACCAACGTGCAGTATGATTTGGGCAAGTGACGCCCTCTCCTGCCTCAGTTTCCCCACCTGTGCGATGACTGCCTGCTTGATGAGGCTAGCCAGCCCGTCTAGGTCCTCGTGTCCCTGTGGTTAAGAACCCAGACTGGTGTCCTCGTGCAGCCACTTGCTAGCTGTGTGACCTTGTCAAGTTACAAAACCTCTCTGTGCCCAAATGTCCCCAACTGAAGAATGGAGATAAAAATAGGACCAATCTCATGAGGCTGTAGGGAGTGAGATGACGGAAGGCACATAAAAGCGGTCACGTGGGCCCTGCCTGGAACTCGGGAACTGCTCGGCAGGAGGTAACTGGCGGTGGTGTTATTTCATTACCGACGTCCACCCAAGGTGCCCCTCAGCTCCCAGCCCCTCCTTGGCCCAGACCCGAGCCACAGAGGCTGCGCGCTCATTGGCATTCTGACCACCAGCACCCTTACCCGGCCTGAGTAAACCTACCCCGCGTCTATCACCAGATCTGGTAATTAATACCCTTGACGGTTTTTATTGGAATGAGGCAGGACCTGCACATGACTTGCTTTTTAATTAATAACCAGCCTCCCTCCTCACTCCCCTCCCTTCCCCCTGATGTCCTTGAGGACAGGTCGGGGTGGGGGACCCAAAGTCACCCAGGCCAGTTCGGCCATCTCTGGAGGGAGGGGTACATGGCGGGGCCCAGGGACGCAGCCCTGTGATTATTTCTGACACTCCCTCCTCAACGTGCTCTGTGCAGAAGGGCTGGCTCTGGGCGGGGCGGCCAGGCCCAGGGGAGGTCCCCAATGTGGCCCCCGACCTTGGGGTGCATGTAGCCCAGGATGGCTAGACCCACAGACACATCAGTTCTAAGAAGAGGCGCTACAGGAGAAGTTTGTGGAAGAGCAGAGACAGAGGTAACCAGCCTGGCCTGGAGGCACCGGGAAGGTGCCTTTGAGCTGCCGATGCTTGAAGGATGACGTAGCTGTCCTGGTGGGAAAGAGGAGACACTGCTTTCGCAGGATACAGGAGCGGCCTGTGCAACGGCTTCGCGTGAGGGTGAGGCCGGGTGATCAGAAAGGATGCTCCCTTGGCTGGAGCGCCGGGGAGCCCTGAGGACATGGTGGGAGATGAGGCTGAGGGACCAGACACGACAGGCCTTGAGCGCAGGGCTGAGGTTTCATCCTCAGGGCAACGGACAGCCTCAGCAGGTTATATACAGAAGAGTGACGGGGTCAGATCTGAGTCTTAGAATCATTGCTTGGGTGTCCAGTATGCCAAAGGGACTCGTGGGGACCCCGGGCTGGCAGAGCTGTGGACCACACTCAGGCTCTGAGACCTGGACGCCCCACCAGGGGCCCAAGAGTCTGGACCCTCCCGGGGCACAGGGTCAGCTGCCTCCCTCCAAGCCCAAAGCTACCTCCTCCTCCTGCTATTTTTAATATAGAACCTTGTTGGGATTCAAATGAGCATCTCCAACCTGGGCTTCTTTGCATAACGTCCCTCAATTAACATTTCTAAGGTGCCAAAGAAGAAGACAACACACACACCCCAAGTGGGGACCCCCTTGCTCTGGGAGGAACCCCACTTTGCCGGTGAGGAGCACATTGCCATCGTCCTGGAAGCTCAGTCCCAGATGGGGTCTCACTGAACCTGACCGAGGGCCCTCTGCCTCTCCGGGACTCAGTTTCCCCTCTGTGAAATGAGGCGGCTGGTGACGTGATCTCTAAAGAGCTTTGCCCTCTCCTGGCTCAGAAACTGTAAATTGTCTCTTTTCCTCCCTGCAAACTTGTAAGGGCGATACGGGGGATGGACCCATTTAACAGATGAGGAAACTGAGACACAGAGAACGGGAGGGATTTGCCCAACATCACTCAGGGCTTCAGTGTCCTTTCATCTCACCCCGTAGGGTCTCCCGAGCTCTATGGGCCCCCAGGGAATTTGGGGAGACCAGGCCCTCACCGGAAAACAACCAAAGGAAAATTGAGGCAAGACAAGGCCATGGTCCCTGAGGGTTGGGGCAGCCAGGAAACCCTTCCTTTTTGTTCTCCATGTCTCACCACCTCCTCCAAGAAGTCTTCCTGGATCTCTCACTTCTCTGAGCTACTTCACCCCTTACTGTCCATGTTGCCCACCAACACCTGGCCCTCCAGGTGGTCCTCTTCTCCCAGAATGCTCTGGTCTCCTTGATGGACCATGGCTTCACTGAGGTCAAGGAGGAATCCCCTTGGTTCCTGGGCTTCCTGCCTCTGAGCCCCACACATGGCTTAGCACAGACCTGAGCAAACAGGGCTGGCCATCCCCAACTACCTGCATTCCCAACACATGGCAGGACACTCCATGTGCGCTGGACACGTAAATGAGCGCCAGTCCCCGGGCGCTGACACAGGTCACTCTTTCCACGGCTGGACTGGACACTCCCGGAGGGCAGGGACCAAGTCGTCTCCTCTTTTTTAACAACAAGTCCTACCCCAGGATCTCCGTGTACGGGGCTGAGTTTACTGTTGGTGCTCAATAAGGCATTTGGGATGTAAGTCACTTTGCTTCTTGGGTCCATGTCTCCATCTGCAAAATGAGAATTCTTGAGCATTTTGTGGAGCATCTGCTACGTGCAGGTCCCAGTGATAGACGCTGGGACCCACAGAGGAAGCAGATCTGAGCATTCCCTGTTCTCCAGGAGCCCAAGGCTAGCTGGGGAGAGAGGGCATCCAAGAATAAATACCAGGCAATTAGATGGATTCTCTGAGGAAGGCAACAGGCCGTGGGGATGAGAGAAAGAGAGAGAGAAAGAGCAAGAGAAGGGGAGCGGAGAGACACACACTGGCTTCTAAGCTGGACCTCAGTGATGGGAGAGGGGCAAGGACAGATCAGGAGGAGGAAAGAGCCTGTGGACAACCCAGGAGGCAGAGACAACACAGGAAGCGGCAGGAATAACGAGTTGTCCAGCTTGACCCAAATGTGGGAGAGAAGATGGGAAAGAGAAGCGGCAGATTTACTGGGAGGGGCCCTGCAGGCAGGGGTGGTGGTGGACCACAGTCCTAACGTCGGGGGGACACGATGCTGTTTGTGACACTTTCGCTGTTGGTGTCCTCCCCATATACCCTTGACCCACCTGGCATTACCTGCAAACAGCATCCCGTGACTCCGCCTAAGGGTGATGTCTGGCTCTAGGTAAGGGGGGCACCCTCAACCATTGAGAGGCAGGAGCTGGAAACTGAGCACCCCAGCTGGCCCCGCTCCGTGGGACGATCCTGAGGCACGAAGCCAGCCGCAGATCTCAGAGGGTCCCGGGCCCCAGTTACCCCAAAGTCACCTGCTCACTGACACACTCTTTACTGGCTTTTCTCCCTGTCCCACCCCCTCCACAGTCATCCTGGGTCACCTCCCAAGCAGTTGCACTTAAATCCCTGGGGAATTTGAGCAAAGCCAGCCAAAATTTCCTATTTCTCTGTGATTGACTCCTATTTAAGAAGCAGCCCAGGAGTATGGGGCTGCAGAAGCCCTGGGGAAGAGGGGGGTGTCTGAAGCTATAAAGGCTGAGACTCCCCAGAAGGAAGCATCTGTGGGAAAAGTTTGCATCTTTACTCTTTCATTTATTCAGTTATCTCGACTGTACCTCGTTTCAGAGAAAATTTAAAGCCACTTTCAACAACACATGTATAACACTCATGTCAGTTGGGTCATCCCGTGCCTTATTAACTGACATTGCCCCATTGCAGCAGCTTGGTCCTTAAGGCCACCTCTTCAGCCTCCCACCGTGTACTCTGGGGTTCAGTGTTAACATTGCTGGTTTGTCCGGAACCCGCCCCCCGCCCAGACAAAACACATCCTTTATGGTCTTTTTTAGGTGCATGAGGGTAAGTTTCATGTACTGGGTTTTAACCTTTTTCTTATTGATTTGTAGGAATCCTTCAGATACGATAGATCCCAATTCTTTGTGTAAAATTTTAAAACACTTAGCTATAGGCACCGCAAATCTCTCCCCAAACTAAGAGTTAACATTCATTTGTTGTCAATATTTATTTATTAAAATAAGTTAAATATTTTACTTATTAGAAGTTTTACATTTTAATTTAGTCACAGTTGCCAATATTTTCCTTTAACATTTGTGCTTTTTGCATCTTGTTTCAGAAAAACTTACTATGGCTGATTCTGTCGGGGGCCTCCAACATCCATTCTACCTTTCTGCCTTAGTAACAGAATACCAGTTTTTAGCTGGACATATTGCCACTCAGCTAAAAGACTACATTTCCCAGTCTTCTTTCCATTAGACTGACATCTGGCCGATGATATATGAGTGAAAGTGTTTTGTGGGACTTCTGGGACATTTCCCTTCCTTAACTTCTTCATTCTGCCATCTAGAATGTAGATGTGATGGTTGGAGCTCCAGCAGTCATTTTGGACTTTGAGGCGACCTCAGAAAGGAAGCAACATGCTGAATATGGCAGGGCAAAAGTTAGAAGCCTAATTCTTGGTATCACTGTGAATCAGTCATAACAGTTTGTCTGGTTTTGTTTAGCTTTGTTTTGTTGCCTACTTCTAGAGTGATTATACCTGAGATAGAAATGATCTTAAATAAGAGAGAACTTACTTAAGCCACTATTGCTTTGGGTGTTTCCAGTTGAACACACTTCCCTATCCTACATTTTCTTTTAAAAGTTGAACCAAAAAAAAAAAAAAAGAAAGTTGAACAACTTTACTTTTCACACATAGTTCTTTAATTCATCTGCAGTTGATTTTTGCTTATGTAGGAGGTGGGAATCTAATTTTATTCTTTCTCCATATGGACAGCTAATTGTCCTAGCATCATTTATTGAATAGTCCAAAACAAAGTATAAGGTATTTTGGAATACATTTAATAAAAGTTACTCAAGACCTAATAGATAACATTGTAAAGTTAACTTTGGGATGTAAATTTAACAAACACTTAGATATGGGGAATTCCCTGGCGGTCCAGTGATTAGGACCCCTCGTTTCCACTGCAGGGGGCACGGGTTCGATCCCTGGCCAGGGAACTAAGATCCCCGCATGGCGCGGTCCAAAAACAAACAAACAAACAAAAAAACACCTAGATAAATGGAAAGATATACCATGCTTACAGATGGGAGGATAATTCATGGATGGGAAGATAATTCTCCCTTCAATTAATTTATAAATTCAATGCCACCCCAATCAAATCCTAACGTGGGTTTTTCAAGTTATATTTGCAAAGATAAACAAAAACAGGTTAGGAAATTAGGGAAAATAATGGCAGGAAAAGAAGATAAAGCCAGAGGTGAGGGCTAGTGTAGTTGTCAGAGGTGAGCCACAATTTCCCTATGAAATTTTTGGCATCTGATATACAGAGGGAAACATGATCCGTTTTTATCTAAAAGGCAAACGCAGGCCATTACCAGGTAAGCACAGTTTTTCCTGGGAGTGGTGGAGAAACTGAGAGGGTAACAGCTAAGGGGCATGGGATTTCTTTTTGGGGTTACGAAAACGTTCTAAAATTGATTGTGATGATGGTTACACAATTCCGTGACTATACCAAAAAAATAGCACTTTAAATGGCTGAGTTGGGGACTTCCCTGGTTGTCCAGCGGTTAAGACCCTGCATTCCCAATGCTGGGGGCCCGCGTTCGATCCCTGGTCAGGCAACTAGATCCTGCATGGCACAACTGGAGTCCGCATGCCACAACTAAGAGTCCGCATGCCACTACTAAAAATTCCCACAAGCCGCAACTAAAAAATCCCTCATGCTGCAACTAAAGATCCCGCACGCCGCAATGAAGATCTCGCGTGCTGCAACTAAGACCCGGCGCAGCCAAATAAATAAATAAATAAAATATTAAAATAAAAAAGGGTGAGTTGTATGGTATGTGAATCATATCTCAAGAAAGCTGTTAAAAAAAAATGAAAGGAGAACAAAGAACACACAGTAAGGTGTCATAGATGTGTGGGTGTGAGTCCTGTGGTTCCTGGCTCTAAATCAGGCCCCAAACTCACTGGGGTGACTTGCAGAAATGGATCGTTACCTAAAAGTCTCTAAAAGCCTGGAGCATCTCCCAGAGTCGTGACCTGGGATGGTGGGTCTGAGCCCTCTTAATGCGATAATCAGAGGGCAGGTCAGACCTGGTCCAGGCCCAGGGAAAGCTATATCCTCTGCCTGCAGGAGAATGCGTCTTGTTTTGCTTTTTAAAAAACTTTTTATTGAGGTATTGCATACAGAAAAGGACACATGCCACAAGCGTACAGCATGTTGGATTTCATAAACTGAACACGTGCATGTAACCAGCATGTAGGTGACGAAATAGAATCTTCCAGGCCCCCAGAAGTACCCCCATACTTCCTGCTAGTCATACCCTGACTTCCAACAGCATAGATTACTGTGGCCTGTTTTATTTCGTATACAAACGGGATTCTACAGTATGCATTGTTTTGCCTGGCACCTTTTAACAGATATATTCCTTTTTTTTTTTTTTGGCCACACCGTGTGGCATGCAGGATCCTAGTTCCCCACCAGGGTACCAGGAGTCGAACCCATGCACCGCCCCCCTTGGAAGCGTGGAGTCCCAACCACTGAACCACCGGGGAAGTGCTTTTTTTTTTCTTTTAACTGTCTGCTACGCTTCTATTCTTTATAGCTGGGGGTGAAGTGTGGGAAGGAGGTGAGACAAGCCTAAGGGATGGACATTCTAGGGGATCCTGGTGACCTGTGGTGGTCCTGGCAGGACAGGGCTGGGGGTGAGGAGGTAACCTAACTGGCTGGCCTGAGTCAGGAGCCCCTGTGTGACCCCAAAGGTGATCTCTGTTTGGGATAAACTCTGTAAGAGCCAGCTGCTCCCTGACCCTCGGCCCATCTGGAGGGTCCTCACACAGCATCCCTGCGCGGCACTACGTGAAAAGCATCCCCTGGCGTTGTGCAACATGACGGCCTGGCTTTCACACAGCCTTTCAGAGAACAGGACTGGACCATCCAGGAAATGAATGTGTCGGGGCAGCCTGGTGTAAAGCTGGGCCAGGTTCCTGGTGTAGACCCTCTCCTGTCCTCCATCACCAGCTACCAGGACCCCAGCATCAGTTCCCACTGGAGGCCAGTGCACATGGGCAGGACCTCCTGCCCAGCACGGCCTCTAGGTTCGTGGCATCCTCCTGGCAGAACCTGCCCTGACTCCAGTAGCTGTGGGTGTCAGAGACCACGGATTCTAAAACATGCAGGTCCTTAGTGAAAGCCTGGGTGGCACGAGATTCTAGGCAACCATGTGCTTCAGTAAATCAAGGTGACCTTTGCACAGAGAGGCTAGTGAGCCTCTCTAGTTTCTTGGAAGGAAGTATTTGGAAAAAGCAGCAGTGAACGGGTGGGGAGATGTATGGGGCTACCTGAGGGGGCCTACAGGGACAGCCAGGGGAATGAGGCACGGGATCTCTGCAGAGGGCCAGGGGGGCTCCTGGGGTGAAGCGGAGGCAGGGGCCAGGAGAAGGGGAAGCAGAGAGTGGGAGCCTGGACCCAGCCACGCTGGGCTCGCCATCCCTCCTGCCATTCACCAGCAGAGTGACCTCCAGCAACTGTTTATCCTCCTTGGGTCTCATCTGCTCACCTTTCAAAAAGAGCTGATGGCAATCCTAGAACACCAGTTGCACAGGGTTTAGTGAAGATTGAATGCCTGGAAGATGAAGATGACGTAATCCCTGAGAAAAACAATGATTTTAAACTGAGAAAATCAAAAGCCAGCCAAGACTTAGAGGTGAGAATTATTTGAAATAATGAAAAAAATTTAAGATGACAGAAATCAAAGACTAGGACCAATGAGATGACAACTTTAAAATGTAAATGTGTATATATAATACAAAGTTGTAATCAGCCAATGCAAAATGAAAATGAAAACCCAGGAAATCGGGCTTAAAATTACCCTTAATGAGAGAGGAAAGTTAAGAGGTTTAAAATGATGATAAAATAAAGTGACAAAATGAATGTGATTGAAGATTGAAGATCAAAGCCTAAAGTCTGAGATTAAAAGATTAAACCTAGGAAAGGTAAAGATGTAAGAGTTTAAGAAGATGCAGACGACCACCCACGAGATAAAGAGAGATTTTCAAGAGGACGGGACCCTGGATGAAGAAGTGACTTTGAGAATGAAGACAGTGCTGTTTACCTTCTAAACAAGAAGAAAACTTGAAAGAGGACTAGGAGAGAAACCATTTTAAAGGAAACAACAGCAAAAAAAACTTGGAGAAGTTTACAGATACAGAAAATAAACTCAGATTACAAGTAAATGAGGACATTTAGGAGACCCATAAAGGGCTATATTTTTTAGAATGGAGGGCAAACCTGGGAATGTTTGGAGTTCAAGGAAGATGGCCAAGAGGAAAGCAAGGCTGAAGATTTAGGTGTGTGTGTAGGGTGGGGATAGATCCATCTGACAACTGTTTATTGAGCATCTACTCTGTGTCAGGCACTGGGCTAATTGTGAGGGATATGGGGTGAGCCCCACATGGTGCTTGCCCCTGGGAGAGACAGGTGGTACACAAGTTCAGACTGTGGTCTGTGCCATGAGGGGGTGGGGAGCGTGCAGGGGGAGAAAAACAGGGGTTATGTGTGTGTGTGTGTCCGGTCACTTGGAATGGTTTCTCTGAGGCTATGGGGTTTGAGCCAGGATCTGAGGGCTGAGTTGTGAGAAGGGGGACGGGGTACCTGGGGGAGGTCCACGCAGAACTGAGAAATGAAGGATAGAAAGTGACAAACGTAATGAAGTCCAGAGATGCACACCTAGGGAGGGGAATAATGAAGATGTTCCTGGTAAATTTCAGGCTCAGGGCTTCTGGGAAATTGGAGGCAAAGTTGTCTGTGTGGGTCAGAGGGGAGGGTGGTCATTGTGACTGGGAGAAGGAGGATGTAAGGGGCATCTAGATGGGCGTTGGGGCAGCCCTGGAGGCAGCAGGTCCTTCCCTCTGCTGGGACACCCGAGCGAAAGAGCAGAAAACTTTGCCCAAGTTTCCAGAGAAGACTCTAGAACTCGGTCTCCTGGTTACTTGCTCTATCCCATATTGTCTCCTAAATTTACACTGGGCCCCAAACTTCTGTCTTAAGACATTTTTCAGCCACTCTTGGGGAGTAGGAGGGGGACCAGAAAAAGTACGCAGAGTTGGGGTCGGCAAGGGGGACATGAAGAAAACGTTTAGGACAGAGATTCTAGGTCTAGGAGGCATCTCCATGGAGGGGGGTAGAGCCTAGAGTTAGGAGGGGTGCATCAAGACCCGAGGTCCTGCAGGGTGGGGAGGCCACCGTGATGGGAGGAGGGAGATGGGTCAGGTCCTGGTCTGCAGGGTCCTGGTGATGGAATGAATATCCACCCCCAGCTGGCCTCGGTCCCAGATAGATACTCACATAGAGGCCGGAAGCAAGGCTGGGAGGCCACAGGGGCAGAGAGCTCTAGGGTCACGCACTGGGGCATCTGGGTCCCCATCTGGTTCTGGCTTGTGAACGTGGCCATGTGTCTTCTGGGTCTCAGTCTCCCCTTCCCCATCCATCCACGGTGGATTGATACGCAGAGGTGAGATGGCCGAGGGTGACACCTGGTGGTGAATGGGGAGCATCACAGGCTTGGCTTGCCAGATGGGTCCCCGTGGATCCAGGGCTGTGTATTTCACCCACCCTCCAGCTTCACCCCCAGTTCCCTCAGGAGGAGATGGCCAAGACCTCCCAATTGACCTAGCTGGTCTGACCGATGTTTCCCCAGGAAGTCAGAGTAAAGAGGGGAAGTGGGACAAGAGAAATCCCGGTTCCTGAGACCAGCACCCCCCAGGAGACAGACCCTGTGTTGGGGGGGAGGGGATGTCACATTTGATTGTCACAACAATCCCATAAGATGTATTCCACTATCCCTGCCATACTGGAGATGGGAAAACAGAGGCTCGGGGAGGTTTACGGGTCTGGTGCAGGTCATAAACCTGGGAAGTGGCTGAGCTGGAATACAAAACCAGACTGTCCAGTTCTTAAGCCTGCTCAGGTTCTTGGCAATTTTTTTCTCTGAAATTAGCTGAACAAATAAAAAAGTTCGCACATCACGGCTTAACAAAGATTACCAATACAGTTTGGTGTTAATATGAACAAATCACACTCCTCCCACAATCTTACTGGTACACATGTGGAAACATGGCAATTATCATAACGTAAAATTTCTTTTCTTTTTTAAAAAGTAATTTACTGAGGTGAAAATTATATCACATAAAATTAATCATTTTAAATGATTACGTGATCACTTAGTGGCATTCAGTATTTTCATGACTTTATACAACCAGCACTTTTTAAACAAAAAATTTATTTATTTATTTGGCCATGTTGGGTCTTAGTTGCGGCACGTGGGATCTTCGTTGCTGGCACGTGGGATCTTCGTTGGGGCATGCGGGAATCTTTCGCTGTGGCACGCGGGCTCTAGAGTGCGCGGGCTCAGTAGTTACGGACAAGTTTCCATAAAAGAAATGGACAAGTTTCCTCCTCACCAGACCCCACTGCCTGTGTGCCAGGCCCTGCCCTCCAGGGTATGAGACCTTTCCCTACTTTCTTTTTTTATTATATTTAACCTTGTCTTTACTGTAAAAAATTAATAGACTTTTTTTTAAGATGTTGCTTTTTAAAAAATATTTATTTATTTATTTGGCTGCGTAGGGTCTTAGTTGTGGCACGCGGGATCTTCATGGCAGCGCGTGGACTTCTCTCTAGTTGCAGCGCGAGGGCTCAGTAGTTGTGGCGTGTGGGCTTAGTTGCCCTGCAGCACGTGGGATCTTAGTTCCCCGACCAGGGATCAAACCCGCGTCCCCTGCATTGGAAGGTGGATTCTTACGCTTGGACCACCAGCGAAGTCCAACAACCAGCACTTCTATCTAGTTTCAAAAAATTTCCATCACACCAAAGTCAAACCCTACCTCCCTTAAGCAGTTTCCTCCCCACTGCCTCTTCCCATCAGACCTTGGCAACCAGCAATCTGCTTTCCATCTCTATGAATTTATTCTGGATATTTCATATAAATGGAATCATAGGGTATGTGACCTTTTATGACTGGCTTCTTTTGCTTAACATCATGATTTGGAGGTTTATCCACCTGGTAGCATATATCAGTATTTTATTCTTTTTTATGGTGGAAAAATACTCCATTATGTGGATCTACCACATTTTGTTTACCTAGTCATAAGCTGATGGGCATTTGTGCTGTTTTCACTTTGGGGCTATTGTGAAGAATGCTGCTGTGAACATTTGTGCACAGGTTTTGGTGTGGACATTTTAAAATTTATCTTGGATATAAACCTAGGAGTAAAATTGCTGGGTCATATGGTAAGTCTATGGTTAACATTCTGAGGAACTGTCAAGCTATTTTCCCACGTGCCTGCACCATTTTACAGTCCCACCAGCAATGTAGGAGAATTCCAATTTCTCCACAAGCTTGTCAGCACTTGTTACCGTCTGCCTTTTAATTGTAGCCCTCCTAGTGGGTGTGAAGTGGTATCTCACTGAAGTGGTTTTTTTGGGAGGGCGGGGGTTAGTGCCACCCCGTTACAAGATCTTAGTTCCCTGAACAGGGATTGAACCCAGGCCACGGCAGTGAGCACCGAGTCCTAACCACTGGACTGCGAGGGAATTCTCCTCTGATTGAAGTTTTATTTATTAATTTAATTTAATTTAATTTACTTTTGGCTGCGTTGGGTCTTCGTTGTTGCACATGGGCTTTCTCTAGTTGCAGTGAGCGGGGGCTACTCTTCGTTGTGGTGCACGGGCTTCTCATTGCAGTGGCTTCTCTGGTTGTGCAGCACGAGCTCTAGGCTCGCGGGCTTCAGTAGTTGTGGCACGTGGGCTTCAGTAGTTGTGGCTCACGGGCTCTAGAGCGCAGGCTCAGTAGTTGTGGTGCACACGGGCTTCGTTGCTCCGTGGCATGTGGGATCTTCCCGGACCAGGGATCGAACCCGTGTCTCCTGCATTGGCAGGTGGACTCCTAACCACTGCGCCACCAGGGAAGTCCCCTCATTGAAGTTTTGATTTGCATTTCCCAATGACCAACGATGCTGAGCATCTTTTCATGTGTTTCTTGACCATTTGTCCATCTGCTCTGGAAAAATGTGTATTCAGATCCTTTGCCTAATTTTATTTTATTTTTTTAAATTGATTAATTTATTTCTGGCTGTGTTGGGTCTTCGTTGCTGCACGCGGGGCTACTCTTCGTCGCGGTGCGCGGGCTTCTCATTGCAGTGGCTTTTCTTTGTTGCTGAGCACGGGCTCTAGGCACGCGGGTTTCAGTAGTTGTGGCTCGCGGGCTCAGTAGTTGTGGCTCACGGGCTCTAGAGGGCAGGCTCTGTAGTTGTGGTGCACGAGCTTAGTTGCTCCACAGCATGTGGGATCTTCCGGGACCAGGGCTCGAACCCACGTCCCCTGCATTGGCAGGCGGATTCTTAACCACTGCGCCACCAGGGAAGTCCCCCTATGCCTAATTTAAATTGAGATATTTATCTTTTTATTGTTGAGTTGAAAGAGTCCCTTATATATTCTGGATACTAGACCCTTAGCAGGTAAATGATTTGCAAACATTTTTTCTCACCTTTGGTGAATATCCTTTGAGGCAAAAAAAGGCCTAAATTTTGATGAAATTCAATTGATCTATTTTTTTCCCCTTTGGTTGCTTGTGCTTTAGATTCTTATCTCAGTGGCTGATTCCAGGGCTGAGGCAGGAAAAATACAAAATGAGTTTGGAGCATACTGTAGAAAGTATGGAAGTGCTCAAAAAACAAAAGGATGAGGGCACATCAAAGGGACAGGGGATGGGACTTCCCCGGCGGTTAAATGGTTAAGACTCCACCTTCCAATGCAGGAGGCATGGATTCGATCCCTGGTCCGGGAACTAAGATCCCA
The DNA here is from genome assembly GCF_965194825.1 of Balaenoptera physalus. NCBI lineage: Eukaryota > Metazoa > Chordata > Mammalia > Artiodactyla > Balaenopteridae > Balaenoptera > Balaenoptera physalus. The sequence continues at coordinate 82,871,878 of NC_138898.1, forward strand.
CATGCTGCGAGTTGTGGCCAAAAAAAAAAAAAAAAAACCAAACCAAACCAAACCAAAAAGGGACAGGGGAGCCAACTGAAGGCACTCCCAATGGTCAGGGCTAGGACAACTTGAACAACAAAGTAAATAACAATCGTATTGGATAATAACCCAAAGTATGGAATAAATATCTGAGTCCATAGCGAAATAAATACATAGATAAATAAATGGGGGAGAAGAAACAACTCTCTCTTACAGAATAATTCCAGTTAATAAATGAAGACAGAATGAGAGAACTAGAAAACCACTACTAGAATATCATAGTAATAATTACAGCAGGCAAGCTCCGTGGACAGATGCAAAAATCAGTGGTGAAAGTTTAAGGAGAAATGGGACATTTGCATAATCCCAAAGTATATCCTCCAAAATAGTTACGATTAGAAACGGAAAAAACGAGTAATTTGACAGTGGAGAATCCTAGTGAGACAGGCTGGGACCTGGGACCCTTTGCTGCAGTGCTGCAATGCTTGCACCTGGACACACCTCTCCTTGAGCAACAAAATACAAAGAAACTGTATGGGACTAAAAATAACTGCGTGCATGTGCAGTTGGGGCAAATTCTGGACCCAAAAGATACAAAGAGACCAAAAAAACCCAACCGCCACTTTTGAAAAGGCTGGAGCAAAAACAGGGCGTGTAGAGCAAAAGCAGGGTACTGCACATGGCCCCTGCACACAACATCACCTAAGGGGTGGGCAAAACTCCTAAGCCAACCCTCCGGCCCGACCCCTGGACACACCCCTACTCTTACCCCATATAAGAAACAAGCTTGCCCCCCTCAGGGAGTGAGCAACCAAGGGAACCTGTTGTTTGTTCTCACTGCCCCCCTGCTGCAGCAGAGGCCCCAGTAAAGCCTTGCCCAAATTTCTTGTCTGGCCTCTAGTCAATTTCTATTGATTGGGGAAGGCCAAGAACCCTGGTCGGTAACACGAGCACACACCACCTTAACCGAGCGATCAAGGTTAATCATCATCAGTAATAACCCAGGTTGACTGAAATCAGGTACCCCCGTTATGGTGCACCGAGAGGGCACAGCACCTCGGGGCTCCATCTAATCGTGAGAAAACACCAGACAAACCAAACTGGGGGACATTGTGCAAGATAGCCGTTCCATGCTCTTCAAATGTGTCAAGGTCGTGAAAGACCAGGAAAGTCCGCTAAACTACAGACCGGATGACGAATCCATGCCCTGTGGGATCCGGATGGGATCCCGGACCAGAAAAGGGATATTTAGAGGAAAGACGGGTGAAATCCAAATAAGGTCTGTACTTGAGCCCACAGTTCCCTACCAGGGTCAGTGTTCTAATTTCGATCATAGTCCTGCGGTTGGACAAGAGGTTTACTCGAGAGGAAGCTGGTGAAGGGTGTGTGGGAATTCTATCCGCAGTTCTTCTGTATGGCTGACATTATCCCAACACTTAAAAGTTAGGAAAGTCAAGGGGACTTCCCTGGCGGGCCAGTGGTTACGACTCTGCGCTTCCACTGCAGGGGGCCCGGGTTCGATTCCCGCTTGGGGAACTAAGGTCCTGCATGCCGCGTGGTGCAGCCAAAAAAAAAAAAAATCGACCCGGGGTGGTGTCGAGACACCCTCTGTCCAGAGTGGCAGGCTCCCGGCCCCCTGCCACCCATACCCCAGACCCGGCCCTGGGGGGGAGCAAGCTTGCTGCCTCTAAACTGGACTGTCCAGGGGCCCACCAAGCTGGGGGTGAGGGCTCCCAGGGGCCTGCAGATGGAGAAAGGGCAACTTCCCTGCTAGGCTGGGAGAGTGAAGAAAACCACCAGGTGTAGCCCGTAACCTAAGGGCTTCTCACGGTCTCATTTAGACCCCACGGTGCACGAGACCAGTTTTATTTTCTCCATTTTACAGATGAAGAAACTGAGGCTCAGGGAAGCGGAGAAATGGGCCTGGCCCACAGCCAGAGGGTGGCGGGCTGGGCTGGACCCCAAGGACGTCCAGTGCCTGAGCTCTTCCCAGGGTGATGCTGTCAGAGACGCCCCCCCAAGGGGTACAGCTCTGAAGGGCTCAAGGCTGCCCTCCAGGTCTTTGACTTTGCACACACCTCCCTGAGTCCCCACCCCTGGGCCTCCTGCCCCCAGGCTTTGAGCCCCTGTGAGAAGGAGTCTCTGTGGCAGGCTGTCGCCACCACTTCACCCCTGGCGGACGGCCGCCCTCACCCTCATCCTCCTTCAGGTGTCCTCCTTTCATCCCGCACCTCCTGGATGCCAAGCCCTGGACAGATAAGGACTCAGGAAGCTCCTTCCGTGAGATTCAAGCCCCCCTTCTCCATCTGGCCTCAGGTCGCATGCACCCTCAGCCCCGCGGCTGTAAGGGCCAGAGACACCAGGCCCCTCGCCCTCCCCTTGACAGTCCCTGCCTGCCCACACTTCCTTCCTCCCTGCCCCCGCCCCCAGCAACCTCTCCTTCACGGCAGCTAACACAGGGTTACGTCGACTGCTGGCCTGGGAGCCATGAGCGGGTGGGGGGGGGTCTCTCTCTTCTCCGACCACGAGCCCCCAGCGTGGAGTTCCCACCGAAGGTTAAACTGGTCCCGGAAACGCTTTACCTCGGGGAGGGTGGCCCACTAAGCGCCATCGCCTGGTGGGTGACTGGCCTAACACGGTGCCTCGGGTAAAACGGAAAAAAAAAACCAATAAGTCACAGCGGTGTTTGGTAAGCCTCAGAGGAAAGGATCTTTGCAGAAGCTCTCTGAATTTCAGAACACTGGGCTGATGAGTTCTGGAAAGATAGAGACCATTGATATTTGAGGCGGCAGAAACCTAAGAATTGGCTGCCGTTTCAATCTATCCCAGATCTGTCCCCACCTCCAGACCTACTGTGCACCCCCCTCTCCATCCTGGCTGTGCCCCAGGAGCTGACCTCTACGGCCTCCAATAGGCTCCCTTGCCTTGGCTTCTGCTTGTGTCCAGCCAATGGGAGGGGCTGGCAAGAGCGGCGGGGGGTGGGGGGGTAGTAGAGACCCTCATAGGTTTCCTTTGCCCTGTCCACACCTGCGCACACAGCCCCTCCTTAAACTCTTATTCCCCCTCGCACGGTCCCACTGCTTCCTCCAGGACTCTGCTGATACAGTGCCTGAGAGAGAGCACAAAGCTTCTGGGTACATTCAGCTGTTAACCTCGAGAGCCTTGTTCAGTCTCCATGGGGGGAGCGGGGTAGGACCCTCAACTGCACAGCCTGCAAAATGACCATAAAGCTTGCAAAACGTTGACCATTTGATCCATGACGTCTTGCTGCAGGAGACAGGATTAGCTCACTGAAGTCTTAAGTGCTCACCGAACGCATCGAATTTGCGTTAGCTGATCCATCACTATTTTGTACATACCATTTTGTATTTTCGATTGTTCCTTGTGGGCCCACTTATACCTCCAACAGATTCAAATCCAGCCCCCCAGACCTCTCTGGCAACCTTGCCTGGCCTCTGCTGCTGCCCCCCATCTCTGGTTCTCTGCCTGTTCTTGCTGAGCTCCCTCTCCTCGGACATGGCAGCCACACCAGGCCCTCTGAGGCTCTCATCAGCCATTCACACCTGAGTAAGAATTAGCTGGCAGTCCACCAGGCACAGGATCAAGACACACTCCTGGCACCAGGGTGCCAGTGAGCTGAGAGAGGATGGGGGAGCCCAGGGAACCCACAGAGAGAAGCAGAAACTGCAGGGGTCCTGGACCTCAGTCACAAGCTTTATTGTCTCGAGCACGGACTCGCCACACTTCAACAATTCCACTTTGGGGAAGGGAAGGGTGCGGGAGGACTTGGGGAGGGGGCATGGCTGAGCGCACACTGGGCAGGCGCAGATGCTCACAGGGAAAGCGCTTGCCACCTGCCAGCCCGCCCTGGGGGCTCAGCCCCTCCCAGTGTGGGCTTTTGGCTGTTAGTAGACTAATCTCCAGTGGGCAGGGCGGCTGCCTGACTTTGCTGGAAAGAGTAGAATTTGACTCTGGGTTAAGCCACTACAGCGTTGCTTCTAGACCGTTGTTAATAAAACCGCATGCAAGAGCTACCGAAAGCCAACGGGGAGAGGGGAGGGGGCCGATGGGACTAACTGGCCACCCCCAGGATGGGCTGCTTTGGGGCAGGGACGTGAACACCACCCACCTGTACCCAGGAGCACTCAGAGGCTACCTGGGCTGCTGCCAGGGCACCAACTGCATACCTGTCCTGGTGCAATTCAGGAACGCCGTGATGGGCCATCAGACCCCCCCCCCTCTAGCCCCTAGTGGGAGAGGCCCCTGTGAACACTCTCCCTGAGCTGGGGGAGGAGGGGCAGGCCCTCCACGGAGACGCCGCAGGGTACAAGGCAGTCACCCGTGGGCCCTCCAGCTCTAAAAGTGGGGGCTTTGGGCAGACGCTGTCTTTTCCCACCACGCATGAGGCTGGAGTAACTTGGCAGGGCTTGAGAGGAAGCGGGGGAGGCGGGGAGATTTTTCTTGTCCCAATCATCCTCGGGTTCCTTTCTTGGTTACAGAAGACAGGGCTTAAAAAGCCCAAGGCAGGTGCCTTGTACCACTGAAAGGGGGCTGTTGGGATGTGTGCTCCTGTGCGTGTGTGGCCACGCGCCCTTGAAGGCTCACCCATGTGTACCCGGCTGTGTATGTGCACGGTGAGGTCGCAGGAGCATTTGCAACTTGTGCGGTCACGGCCCTGCCAGGCCTGGGGCTTGGTCCTGGAACCCGAGGGTGAGCGTCCACAGGTCTGAGTGTGGCTGACTGCCAAAGTCCCACCTACACGGCACGTGTGCACGCGTGACCCCTCTGAGTGTGTGTGTGCCAAGGGTCAGTGGGTGTATATGTCGGGGTCTGCATGGGTGAATCTGCAGGTGGCAGGCCCGGTTTCGGAACATCAAGTCAACCAGGGGACAGCATATTATTGACCAGTCAAAACATACCCAGAGCCCTAGTCCTGGGCCCCCCTGGGGCCGCCCTGCCCCAGCTCCAAGCCAGGTCACTGGGGGTAGGGGGTGCAGGAAGGAGAGGGGCTTCCAGACTTTCCTAATACTGTGGCTCCTGGCCTTGATGACTACCCTCCGGCCAGCAGCTCGGAGCTGTGTGTGCGTTGGGGTCAGGGTGGGAACGAAGGGCCTCACCTCCCAGCACTTTGAACCTGGGGCCTCACTGGGCAGATGGGCTGAAGGGAACTTGTACCACTGCATGAAAGAGGCTCAGTATGCGGGGACAAGAAGCCCTGGGGACTGCCTTGGCCTGGAAGCAGAAAAGGGGGTCCCCCACCTGGCTCCTAAGGGCTGGACTTCCCTCCTTGGTGCCTGAAGGAGAAGCTGGAGCCCTCCTCTGGCCCCTTCCCGGGACAATGGCTCTGGGGTCCGAGAGGGACCCAGGAGAAGAAGGGGAAGAAAGGGAGGGCAGGGACGTGCCCAGAGGGCCAAGATGGTCCTCAGGGCAGCTCCTTCTGGGGAGGGGGCCTGGCCGGATCACCTCGGCCTCCCCAAACCAACTCCAGAAACTGCCGGGGTGTCCAGGGTGTCCAGGGCGTCCAGGCTGAAGGTCCCGGGGGCCAGGCCGGGGCTGTACCGCCTTCTGTGGAAGGTCGTGCTTGAAGAAGCCTCCTGGTCCGGCAGGGGGGTCGGGGTGGGGGATTGTCCGCGGCGGTGGGTACGTTATTGTTACACTGTTCTCTTCTCCAAAGCGACAGTCCTGGCCCCTGCCTGGAGGTGGCGCCGCTGGGGCAGGCTGGAGGGGCTCTGGTGTGGACTGGGCAGTTCCACAGTGTCCCTCAGGGTCAGTGCTTGTCCTGGAGAGAGAAAGGGCTTGGTCAGCAAGTGTCTCAGTGGGCATAGGGACAAGCGGCAGAGGGGGTGGGGTGGGGCTGGGGGAGGAGACCCACCTGGGCCATGTAAAGGGTACAGCATGTGCAAAGGCCCTGAGGAAGGAGCAGTCTCTTTGCTGTGTGTTTGGGGCATGGTGAGACAGGAGGCAGGGTGGGAGCAGTTTATGAGAATTGAGGGGAAGAGGCGAGAGCAGGTGGGTTTTACAGACAGCTCTGAGGGCCTGCACGGAGGCTGGATCCGAGGAAAGGAAAACTGGTGCTGAGACCCCAAGCCTCAGTTTTCACGTCTGTAAACCAGGATGACCCCCATGTGCCTTGCAGGACAAAGCCGCACAAGGTCTGGACATCAACTCCCAGGGTGCCTGGTACAGGCAGCTCCTCTGCAGACACAACCCCACCACGTCCCACTACAGCTCCGTGCCTCCACTCTGCTCTCAGGTCCTGTGCAGGGTCCCCTCCTCCCCACACCCATCTCTCTCTCTGCTTCTCACCCACAGGGCCAGGCCCTCGGCAGATGCTGTGGCCAGGGTTCTCCTGTCTCTACGTGAGCGCCTGCGGCCGTGGCCCCACTGGCCAAGTTGGAAGGACAAGCCTTCCTTCCTGTGCTCCAGCCTCACTGGCCCAAAGGTCACACAGCGAGCCAGGGACAGAGCCTAATCGGGCTAGCACCTGGGCCCCAGGTGGGCTCTCTAACACTGTGGGTGAGTGTCAGTGGCTAACTGTGGGGTGGAGGCCACCAGCCACCCGCTTAAAACACAACACAGCAAAGACATTCCCAGCAAGGGAGTCAGGCCCATGAAGTTTCAGGAAACAAATTTTCCACCCACAATTTTATAAAACATAGACTTTACAAAGACTGCTTAAGGAAGAGAGAAAATATTCAGTGAAAAAAACCAAGAGGTGAAATTGAATATAGAGCACACTACCTACTCCATTAAAATAATTTAGGGAATTCGCTGGTGGTCCAGGTGTTAGGACTCCGTGCTTCCACTGCAGGGGGCCCAGGTTTGATCCCTGGTGGAGGAACTAAGATCCCACAAGCTGCGCGGCGTGTCCAAAAAAATAATAATAATACAATACGATACAGTACAATAATTTATGTGTTACTTTGCAACCATCACAGTAAAGACCAGCTCAGGCAAGATTCATGAATGGATGATGAATCCAGGGGACATCTGGGTGAGGAGCAGAGGATTCACAAGGTCTTCCGGGGTCTCCGCTGAATGCTCGTTAGGAAAGAACCAGCAACTATACAGCGGAGGAGTCATACAACACCTTGACCAGGTGATCAAGATTCACATGAGGAATGAAGGGCAGATGGACATCACACACCGCAGTCGTGATGCCCGGAGAAGAACATGGCACTGACTATGTATTCCAGCCTCAATCGTAGAACCTGGCTCTAATCAGCAGGAGCCATCAGACAAACCCCAAAGGAGGAATCTTCTATTAAAAAAGGAAGGAGGACTGTATTTCAAAAATGTCAATGTCGGGACTTCCCTGGTGGCGCAGTGGTTAAGATTCCACCTGCCAATGCAGGGGACGCGGGTTCGAGCCCTGGTCTGGGAAGATCCCACATGCCGCGGAGCAACTAGGCCCATGAGCCACAACTACTGAGCCTGCGCGTCTGGAGCCTGTGCTCCACAACAAGAGAGGCCGCGATAGTGAGAGGCCCGTGCACCGCGATGAAGAGTGGCCCCCACTTGCCGCAACTAGAGAAAGCCCTCGCACAGAAACGAAGACCCAACACAGCCATAAATAAATAAAATTAAAAAAAAAAATCTATATAAAAAAAAAAGTTAATGTGTACACACATCTGCAGACATATACATACACACATAACAATTCTCGTTATTTGCAGGAGTTCTGTTCTACAGAATCACACAGATGCTGAATCAGCAAATACTGAACCATCGCTCCCAGTGGAAATACAAAGTTCCTGCGAACCTCTGGTCTGACATTTTCGTTGATGGATCAATACGTAACCATGTTTCATGTGTGCTTCTGTTTAAAGACACCTCACTGAATATATATTGTTGACTCATTAATAACGAACTCAAGGCCAGCAGCACCATAACTCATGGCTGAACGAAGCTTCTCTAAAGTACTTTCTGGAAGGCACATTGCAGCCTTCTTGCACTTAGGAACACTAGACAGCTCTTCAGCAAGACTATTGGGGACCATTTTAAATGGCGGAAATCACCAAGAAAAAAGCATGAAAATGTGAAAACCATGTCACTAAATAGACCGTGAAAAGGACACTTGTTTGCAGAATGGGCTAAACAAGAAGGCAGCATGGTGTTCTGTATGAGCTCAGCTGGGAACATGCATGTCTGGTGGTTAAATTTTTTCTCCACTCTGCACGGGTGTCCAGGAATGACCAGGAAAGTGCCATGAGTATTGACTTTGGGGTTACAAATAAACGTTACCAAGTAGGTAAGTCTGCAAATACAGAATAGTGAGGATTGACTGTACATGCTTAGCAAAGTTCAGGAAGGACATCACTTAAAAATGTTAACCTTGGTCATCTCTGGGTAGAAGGGCTACTGGTAAGTATTTTTTTTTTTTGGCTTCACTGCGTGTCTTGTGGGATCTCAGTTCCCCAAGCAGGGATTGAACCCAGGCCCATGGCAGTGAAAGCATGGAGTCCTAACCACTGGACTGCCAGGGAATTCCCAGTATTTTCTTCTTTATATATTTTTAATTTTTTTCCCCAAAGGTTGCCCAGTAGGCATGTATTACTTTATAATAAAAGGTTTTCTTTTTTTTTGAAAGAGAAACAAGGTTAAAACAGCAGGATGGTAATTGAATCAAGTTTGACTACATTGGCCCCACTCTGTGAGTAACCCTATTGTAAAGCCTCTTGCACAATGTATCTTTGTATTTTTGGTGGCTTTTCAAAGTTTCTTCTCCAGAGAAGTCGGCCTGTACAGGAGGGCCGTGGGAGTGGCAGAGCATCTCCCCGGGGCCAGGGTGCCCCTTACCTCTTGTATTTGGGCCTTGTCTTGCTGGTGGATGCCATTTGCAGAACCGGAATTGCCGGTGGCCTGTAAGAGTCGAGGGCAAGATGCTGAGCAAGGTTTACCAGGCAGCATTTCCTGGTTTGTCCACTAGATGGCGAGGTCTTCCCAACAGGACCATCTCAGGATCCAAACTCTGAGCAGAGCCCATCAGAATAGGGGTCCCAGGACCCACCCTAGGAAACACAGGCCTCAGGGCATCTCCGCCCTTAGTCTGAGCTCCTCAGGAAAAAGCCATGTACCCCTTGGGCTGGGACTCCCAGGGCGCAGGGCGGAGTCTCTCCCCTCAGGACCTGGCTGAGATCCAGCTCACCTGGGACTTATCGGGGCAGCTCCTCATAGCCTCCATGAGCCTCTCCACCTGCTGAGCCTGGTCCAGCGCGTCCCGCAGGGCATCCTCTGTGCTCATCAGCTGGTGCTGCAGCCGCAGGAGCTCCGGTGACGAGGACGAGGACGGCTCAATGAGGGAGTAGCGCCTCTGATCCGACAGGGACTTCTCTTTGTCCTGGAAGCAGCAGGAGAGAGGAAGAGCGTGTGCACGCGTGTACGTGCTGCAGGAGGGTGGTCTCTCCTTTAGGCCGGAAACTCATCTGTCCCACCTCATCTCTGCGTCAGGCCTGAGAATCACCAGGATGCCCCTCAGGCCTCCCTCCCTCACCTAAGGGTCCTCTCTGAAGCATCTTCCTTGGCCCCCGTCCTCAATTCCCAGGCTCTGTCAGATGCTCCATATTCTTCAGGCCCCGAAACCCAGGACCCCTCCTCCCCCTCTTTCCTTCTTGCACCCCCCCGACTCCCTCCACACTGTTTATGCGGGTCCCCCCTCTTCACCTCTAGACCTACAGCCTCATCCCCGAACCTCTCCTCAGAACCCTGCCCTGCCCCAACCGGACAGGCCTTCCCTTCCCTTCCAAGTGCTCCGCAGCTGACCCCGCCCACCGTGGTACCTGGAGATGCACCTGCCTTGTGGGCAGACCAGCCTCCTCACTCCCACACGAAGCTTCCCTGCACTGCCCTCCCCGGGCCGGTGCTTCCAGGGCCCTTCTGCTCTGCTCTGACCCTCTCCCCAAACCTCCCTCCCCACCCAGACCTTCCTCACTCCAGGAGGTTTTCTAACAACCAAGCCCGTCCCTAGTTCTCCCAGGGGGGCAGCTCCGTGGCACTGAGGACAGTGCAGGGGGACATGGGAGAGGCTCTCCTAGGGCAAGGGGCAGCCAGTCACGTGTAAATTTGACCAGCCTGTGGCCCATGGAGACAGTCAGCGCAGCTCTGCCCCCTCCACGCGGCTCTGGGAAAGCCTTGGAATCAGAGCTCCTAAATCCACACCAGCCTCGGGGCCTTGGCTTCTGAGTTACGCCCAGGCTCACAGCACCACGAGGACCACAGAGGGCTCTGTAACCAACCCCCTGCTGGCCAGACCTGCCAGGACTGAAAGGCCGCAGGGCGGCTGGGCCTGGTGGTCCCCACACACACAGTTGGGTGCAGCCAGAGTGATACCCTTCTCCCTTAACCCTGTAGGCCCAGGGCTGCTTCCATGGCTGCAGGCCCCTCTTGTCCTTCCATCTCCTCCAGCGTGGCTGAGCCTGTGTGGCTGGGTGGGAGGGCAGCTGGGGGCTTTGGAGCAGCTTCCCCTGACAGCAGTCCTGTCCTCCCAGACCCTATCTTGTCAACGCTCTGGAGTTGACCAGGCCCAGGAACCGGCCACAGGCTCGTCCTGAATGCTTACCACAGGGGGATGGAGTGGGATGGTTCCCTCCTGTGCTACCAGCATCACTCGCCTACCCCACCGCCACCTCTGGAGACTGCTCAGTCAGGCCCCTGTTCCCCTCTCCTTCCTGAGATGGATGCATGAATCGCCACTGTCGGACCCTGAACAAGGAGCTGGTTTCTGGTTGATTACTCCTCTGGATGGTGAGCTCACCACCTGATGGTAGCCCATCCCACCTCTGGATTGGTGAGATTCTTAGGAAGTCTTCCTCTGCACTGCATCACCCAGACGGACACATAGCCGGCCACAATATCTACAAAAGGGGCCGCCCACAGCCCCTCCACCAGGTACCTTGCTGACCCTGCCTGTGGTTCTAGGGGATTTTGAACGCTCCCTGTGACTTGGCTATCCCTGGGGTGGCTCCAGGAGGTCATCAGTCTCCATGGCTGACAGCAGAGAGCCCCAGCCCCTCCCTGGTGTCCGCCATCCCCAGGCCGCCCCCTTCCCCACGTACCAGCCCGGTCAGCTGTTCCCGCAGGCCCCGGATGTCATCCTTGAGTTTCTGCTCCTTGATCCGCCACTCGGCCTTGTGGACCTCACGGCTCAGGTCCCTCTCAGGCCCCGGGGAGTGGCGATTGGCCTCCAGAAGCAACACGCGCAGTTCGTTCAGGCTCCTGAAGGGGGTGGGGGGCACACAGAACACCTGCACTCAGATGGGCCCCTCCCCTCCCGCGCTCCGCAATTTGCCAAGTGCCTGGAGACTGGCCACCCTGAGGGGGGACGCTGGCTACTAAGACAGCATCTGTGCCAGGAGGGGCCAGAGAGGAAATACAAGGCCTGAAACCATCTAACCACAACCCGAGAGGGGCCAGGATTCGGGGGTGGTACAGTCAAGAGGACTTAGCCTTTCTTAGAATGATTTTGAAGTTTTTTTTAAAAAAGAGAATATTTGGAAGTTTGGGATTAGCAGATGCAAACTATTATATAGAGAATATATAAACAACAAGGTCCTACTGTAGAGCACAGGGAACTATATTCAATATCCTGTGATAAACCATAATAGAAAAGAATATGAAAAAGAATGTATATGCATGTATAACTGAATCACTTGGCTGTACAGCAGAAATTAACACAACATTGTAAATCAACTATACTTCAATAAAATAAATTTTAAAAAGAGAATATAGTATTTGTTTAATTAAAAACTAAATAATAGAGAAGTAGAAATATGTTGTACATATGAAACTTACATAATGTTATAAATCAATGTTATCTCAAATTAAAAAATAATAATAAAGTTAAATTAAAAAAACAAAACATTTATCCAAGAGAGCTCATGTGGCAAGACATTTTAAATGCCTGATGTCAAATAAGTTTTATTTCCTATGTCAACTCTTAATCAACTGGCAGTAGCTGCCTGGAGTACTGTACTGTGGTGAGAATGATTCTGGGCTTTGCAGAAAAAGAGTGCAGTGATCAAGTAGGAATGTCTTCCATGGGCACGGCACGGGAGAAAAGGACACACACCTTCTAAGCTCTTTCCTTTGCTTGCATCTACTATAGAGGAGGGGAAAACTCCCTCTCTAGGTGGCCATGGGTAGTTGAGAACAAAGTGGAAGTCTGCTGGCACTGACCCTTTCCCTTTCCTCCTTCTTCCTGCTAGGAATGATGGCTCCTGATGGCTGGAGCTTCAGCAGCCACCCTGCAACCACGAGGGAGAGTCTAACAGAACCCAAGAGAACAAAGGTGTTGGCACTGATATCTTGAGCCACTGAACCAAATGCCAGCTACAGCTACCTCCAGATTTCTTGTTATGTGAGGAAAATAAATCTCTACTTGTTAATCTGCTGATCTCCCACTCCCATCCTAAGTACCACAGAAGCATGGAGGAGCTCACGGTGGCCTACATCAATCAAGAAGAGCTTCAAGGAAGAGGTGGTGGGAATCCTCAATAATTTTTAAGGGTTTCAAGGAGTCCCTGGGCCCAAGATGCTTGGGAACCACTAACCTTTCCTATAAGCTCTGCTTGGAGAACTGTGTTAAGAAGGATTCTAAGGCTTCATCGGAGCTTAGCAGTGCACAGTATGGTGATCATCAGTGATGCCAGCCATCTGTCCACCGGGTCTATCCCTGCCCCGCCTCTGGAGAAGACTGGCTAATATTAACTGGGTGGAGTGAGGGTCAGGCAGGTCTGACCACACAGCCCACGGCTGACTCACCGCTCCTTCCTGAGCAGCTCCTGGCTGATGAGGACCAGCTGGCCCGAGGCATCATGGGTCTTCCGGGACATGGCCTCCAGCTCCACCTCCAAGCGCCGCTTCTCCTTCTGGAGGGTGTCCACCTTCTTCTCTCCTGACCTGCACTTGCTCTCCAGTGCTGAGGGCCAGCCGGCAGGGCAAGGAGGGAGACCGTTGGGATCACCGTGGGAATCTATCCCACCTGGGGGCCAAGGCCCGGGCAGGGAGCAGGTTTCCCAGGGGTCACAGGGACAGACTCCACTGGGTGGGCCTCTCTCGTCCTGTAGGGCCAGGCAGCGAGGGGCCGAGAAGAGCTACTACGAAAAGCAGACCAAAGCTCCCACACAGTAGCCGGGCCCTCTGGTGTCAGGAAAGCAGTCCACCCTTCCCGAGACAGGGCCCGGGCATTTACACTGTTGCCTGGACAAGGAAAAGCTAACACTTCACCTTGGCCCCGGAGGAATCTGAGGTCAACTGACCTTTGTCGGGACCAATTATGCCACGTGAACGTGATGGGAACTGGATAGGAGTGGGGGTGGGAACCATTTCCCAGGATGGGGGCCGTCTCATGGACACCACCAATGGCATTCTGGCGGACAAGAAGCAGGGCCAGTTTGTCACCAAGTCACAAATTCCAGACCCCCCCGTCTCTCCCCAGTCTCCCCTCTGGCCTCATTCTCCCTGTGCCTTGCTTTTTGCTGTGGCCAAAGTCCTTCCCCCTGATTCTGAAATCCTGGTATTTCTTCTAGGGGCTGGTGCACAAATACTGTATCAAAAGGTAGAGAGACTGAAACCCAAGGGTCTTCAAGCCCAGAAAGTGAGAACTTGTGATGCAATGTCAGAACACAGAGAACACAGACCTGGCTCTGAGGAGAGAAGCTGGCTGGGGTCCCCAATTATATTATGGACCGAGTGTGGGCTACTGCTCCCCATTCACTGCTGTCCAGGTGGAAGCCCAGTGCATGTGAACGGGGCCAGGCCGCCTTCTCAAGGCAGAGTGGGGGAGGGCACCCTGACGCAGTACCACCCACCCCCTGCTGGACTGGCACACGGCATGGCCCAAAGAAAGCTCCCCGCATCTGCCTTGAAGGAGGGAGACTTACCACTTACTTGGGCCCTGAGCATCTCGGTCTGGGATGTTAAGGCTGTCACCTCTTTGTCCCTCTTGTTCAGCTTGTCCTGCAGGCCTGGGGTGAAGGGAGAGATGAGGGGCCATCAATACTCCAGGGCCAACACTGCGGTCCAGTGGGTGACGGGGTGGCCCTTCCATCAAAACCCTAAAATGGGGTCACACTTGGCCTCAAGAGTCCAAGTTCTTCCTCATTCCAGTGGTCCCTCTGGGTAACCCACCCTGAAGAAGAGGCACCGATACTGTGTGGTCTTGGGCAACTTAACTCTCAGAGTCTCAGTTTCCTCAAGTGAAGAATGGGGATAGTAATGGTGCCCATGTCACTTGGCCATGTGCATTCAATACTGGACAGCCTCAGAACAGTCATGAAAAAGATTCATGGAAAGTGCTAGAAAGGTATTAACTTTCTGTAAGTTAATTTATAAATTTGACATGATACCAATAAAAATACCAGCCAGATTGTAATTTTTGTGGAACTAGATAAACTGATTCTAAAATCGCTTGGAAAAAATAAGCAAGACTAGCCAAGAGAATCTGGCAAAAAACTTCTTCAAAGAGTTAAACACACAATTACTATATGACTTAACAATTCCGCTCCTAAGTATACACCCCAAAGAGCTGAAAACAGGTACTCAACAAGTACCTGCACATGCAGCACTATTCACAATAGCCAAAAGGTGGAAGCAACCCAAATGTCCATCGACAGGTGAATGGATAAGCAAAATGTGGTGATGCAAACGATGCAATGTTACTCAGCCATAAACAGGAATGAAACACTGACATGTGCTATAGCACAGATGAATCTTGAATATATTATGCTAAGTGAAATAAACCAGACATAAAAGGCCACATATTGTATGGTTCTTTCTATATGAAACATCAAGAATGGGCAAATCCACAGAGACAGAAAGCAGATTAGTAGTTGTCAGCAGCTGCAGTGAGGGGAAAATAGACAGTGACTGATAATGCATATGGGGCTTCCTTTTGGAGTGATGAAAATGTTTTGGAACTAGATAGAGGAGTGGTTGCACAATATTGTGAATGTATTAATGCCCCTGAATTGTCTGCTTTGAAATGGTTAATTTTATTTTAAGTTAATTTTGTCTCGATTAAAAACAAAAAAATGGCTGAGAGAATTTTGGAAAAGCAGAGCAGGAAGACTAGCCCTGCCAGTAATTGAAATATAAACAAAGCTTCAAAACACTGTAGAAATGGCACACGAAGAGACAGACAAGTCATTGGAAAGGAATCGAAAGTCTAGAAATAGAGCCAATTACCTGATGGAATTTAAAGATGGTAAATTTGGTTAATTCAAATCAGTGGAGGCAGGAGATGAGGCTTTCAAAAATGGTACTGGCAGGGCTTCCCTGGTGGCGCAGTGGTTGAGAATCTGCCTGCCAATGCAGGGGACACGGGTTCGAACCCTGGTCTGGGAAGATCCCATGTGCCGCGGAGCGGCTGGGCCCGTGAGCCACAATTACTGAGCCTGCGCGTCTGGAGCCTGTGCCCCGCAGCAAGAGAGGCCGCGATCGTGAGAGGCCCGCGCACCGCGATGAAGAGTGGCCCCCACTTGCCGCAACTAGAGAAAGCCCTCGCACAGAAACGAAGACCCAACACAGCCAAAAAAAAAAAAAAAAATGGTACTGGCATAAGTGGGTACTCTTGGGAAAAAAATAAAAATGGATCCTTACCTCACACCTTATAGAAGGGAGAATTCTAGATGGATCAGAGATTTAAACATAGAAAATGGAACTTAAAAGGTACTGGAGGAAACCACGGAATACATTAAAAAAATAATAAACCCAGGATCCCAGAAAGAAAAGACTGATTTTTAAAAATCTGCACGGCAACCACCACCCAAAAAAGAGTCAAAAGACAAACCACAAATGGGGCGAAAATGTTTGCAAAGTCATATATAAGTAGTTTCTAAAAATCAACAAAAAGATCAATAACCCAACAGGGAAAAAAATGGGCAAAGGATGCAAGGAGAAATGGCACGGGAGTGTCACTCACAGTAAGAGAAAGGCAAGTTGAAGCTACATCGGGTAACATCTTTTACAGTTGAGATTGGCAAAGATCAAAGAGTTTGATGAAATATTATGTTGGTGAAGCTTGTGGGGAAACATACTTTCAACCAGAGCCGGTGGGAGTTACAATGAGTTGAGCCAGGGAATTCCCTGGCAGTCCAGTGGTTAGGACTCTGCGCTTTCACTGCTGAGGGCCCGGGTTGAGCCTAATGGAGGGCAAGGTAATTTCCTACAGCAGGGTTTGTAACAGACAAAAACTGGAAACAACCCGTGAGCCATCAGCTAAATACACGATGGTAGCTCCACATGATGGAATATTCTGGACCATATAAAAGAATGTAGTGACAGGGAGCAGTCTCCAAGATACATTATTAAATGGGAAAAAAGAAGTAAGGGGCCCGAAGGAGTTCCCTCGTGGTCTAGTGGTTAGGATTCCACACTTTCACTGCCGTGGCCCGGGGTTCAATCCCTGGTCAGGGAACTGAGATCCCGCAAGCCACAGGGCGTGGCCAAAAAAAAAAGTAAGGGGCCTGAACAGTGTGGGAGGTGTGGCACCACCTGTGTTACCTCTGTGCTTGTATGTGCATAAACCATCTCTGGAAAAGAGACATGAGTTGGCCAACATTGTGCCTTTGTGGAGGGAACTAGGGGACAGAGAATGCTTCACCATACGCCCTTTGAACAATCTGAAGTTTATACCTCTTTTAAAAATAACAAAACCAAACATACAATCAGGTTCTCAATAAACTGAGCCTCCGCCCTCCTCACCTGGTGGGTGAGTGGCTGGTGCACGCAGTAGGCGGCTCTCACCAAACGGCAGATGATGCAAAACAAAGCGGGACCCAGCTCAGAGGCAGAACCGACCAGCCTTTCCCCATAGCCCCGCATCTCATCCGGCCCCGCGGCCACTCACCCTCCACAGTCTCCTTCATCCTCATCTTCTCCCCTGAAATGTCGTTGGACTCAATCATCTGAAAGGAGAGCCTGGTAAGGGGGACACTCGCCTCCCCCTCCCGGCCCTCAGCCCCAGCCAGCCCACCTCTCCCCAATTCAAGGAGACTTTCAGGGACTCGAGGAAGCAGGGGGCACAGATGTCCTTGGGCTGGCTTCCCTGACAAGAGGACCCCCTCTGCTCCCAGGGCCCCGGAAGGCTGTTTATGTAGCTTCCACGTGATCACCTCCTACCCTTTCCTTCGTGCAAACGCCTATTATATTAAACAGATGTCTCCTTCCCTGGGATGCCTACAGAGATTGGTCCTGGGACTCTGTGTCCACCATCATCCAGAGGCAAGACTCCCGGCCTTGGTTTCCCATCCATAAAGCAAGAATTGACCGCCATGGGGCAGCGTGTGCAGGGCACGCACTGGGGTCGGCTCCCGGAGGGACTTCAAGAAATGCTACTTCTTTTCTAACACGTCTTTTAAAAAAAATAAATCCAGAAGCCAAAGAAGAAAAGATCAACCAAGGAAAAAAAAAATATCTGCGTGGCAAAACATCAACAGGCTCCTTGCTGCCTTTTGGTAGAAGTTTTTGGTCCCCTGCCCAAGCTGGCTGTCCCCTGAGCCTGCAGTTTGCCAGATTCTAGCACTGCATACCAGGGCAGCACAGAGCTGAGCAGGCAGTCACCTCCATCCACCTGCCCCTCATACTCCTGCTTATACATCCCAAGCCCTGCTTTAGTCTCAGTCTGTTGTGATTAACTAAGCTTCCTAGATCTTTACTTACACACACTGCAGGGAAAATGAGGCACGCACTAAAATTTTTCCAAATTCCCATACTTACTACATGAGACCAAAAATTGAGTTGTCCCTGGACTTAAACCTTTGAATCTGGGAGGCATGTGGGTCCAGACCAAGTCCCCACGTGTGTGGAAATCAAGAGATGGGCATTCCTGAGATCACCACCCACTCCTTGGCCTGAGGTCTGTGACTGAGGGGCAGCAGGCCATCCTGTGGAACCACAGCAGCCCCAAACCTCCCCTGCTGAGGAGTCCAGGTCCTGGGGTCCCAGGCCTGACCCTCCTTGCCTGAGCAGCCAATCAGGTCATGTGTACACAGCTAACCTGAGGATCTTCCTTTTCTCTCTGCCCAGCATCCTGGGAGAGCACTTGCTGGTCCCTCCCTGGGAGAAGGGGGCAGAAAGGCCGATGCAGTGGGACCTTAAGGTGTGACACGGGCAGAGCTCCTTTTACAAAAAAGGCACCCCCTGTACGTGGAACTCCTGAATACTTGTTGCTCAATCGTTGAATACTGGTTTAAGTGTACAAAGGGAACCAGAAGCTCAGGAACCCCCATGGCTAATAAAAAGGCAACGATCTTGCTGCTAGCTGTCCTATCGTATAAGATTTGACTTTGTCATCCCGGGCACCCTCTGCTGGCCCTTAGACAGTGGGGCTGGACACAAGCTCTGCCACTGATGGACAAGAAAACCTGGGAAAGGTACTCTGCCTCGGAATCTCAGTTTGCTCATCTATGAAACGAAGCCTATATGGACATTGAAGGAGTCCAGGTGAGATAGGGCATCATAGAGCCTGCACCAGGTGTGGCGCCCAGAGCCACTCATAAGGCCCTTCCTGCCCCCGCTGGAGCACACGCCCAGGCTACCCGGGGTCTTGGCCTCCCCAGCATGCTCAGCTGGGACTTCTACATTTGGAGCAAAGCTGATCCCAATGGCAGCAGCCTCTCCAGGGTCCCGCTAGCCTTCCAGAGCCCGCTCCAGGGACCACCCCACTCTTGGGAAAGCGGCTGCTGAACTGTTGCTCAGTCTCATCAGGACTAGCAGGTAGGGGGCCGCCCTCGGGTCCCCTAGGTCGGTGCTCGCATTGGAGATGGGCAGGGTTTGCCCTCCACATCTCTGCCAGCCCAGTGCCAGAGCATCTGGTACTGGTGCCTTGGGGAGGCCCAGGAGCCTGCACAGGGGGACGTGTCTGGTGACTGGGAAGAAGGCTGTTCCCTGTGCCTAGATACACATCTCTCCAGGCCTGGCCTGTGGGGACCCAGCCAGGTCAGCTCAGACCGCCTCGGGGCCCCACGGTCACCCGGGCCTGCTGCCTTTCTAACAGAAGGACCTCCTCCTCCGAGCCAGGTGCCCTCCGATCTCGCACAGCGTGCTCCTGGGGGCAACAAGGACGCTTCCCTGGACTGGAAATAAAAGGTCAGTAGACGCCTAGACCCTCCCCAGCCAGGCCCTCGAGCCTGGACCGCTGCCGTCCACGGTCCCCGCACAGCCAGGCAGGAGGGGTGGCCGCCTACGTTGGTGTGCTGGGCCGAACACAGGGACTCGACAGCCTGGAGTCTGTTTTCAGTGGCCAGAAGCTTCTCCCGCAGCCGCTCGGCCTCCTGCTTGCTCTGGGCCTCCGAGCGCTGCAGCAGCTCGTAGTCTAGCATCTTCTGCTCGGCCAGGGAGATCTGCTCCTTGAGGAACGCAATGGCCTGCGCCTGGGCCCGGTACTCCACGTCCAGCTTCTCCAGCTCACGCACCCGCAGCTCGGCGCCGCGGCCCTGGTCCCGGGCCTCCTGCAGCTCCAGCCGGTGCTGGCCGGCCTGCACCTCCAGCTGGGCCCGCCAGTGTTGCTGCAGCCCGGCCAGCTCCTCCTGGGCCTCTTGCAGCTTCTGCCGCAGGCCCTCTTTCTCCTTCACGTGCATGGCCGTCTCAAGGTCGTGCTTGGCCCGCAAGTTGCCCAGCTCCAGCTGGTGCTCCATCTTGATGCCCTCCATCACGGCCTTCAGCTCCCCGATCTCCTTCTGCTGGGCACCCGGGCTCGAGTTCAGGGTGGCCTTGAGGTCCTCCAGGGACTTCTGGTGGTCCAGGGCCAGCGAGTCCAGCTTGGACTTCCAGTTGTCCATGAGCCCCATGTTCTCGCTGGTGGCCTGCTGGACCTTGGCCTTGAGGTCCGCCACCTCCTGCGCGTACTTCTCGTTGGCCGCCCGCAGCTTCTCCACCTCTGCCTGGTAGGCCCTCAGTGCCTTCTCGTACTTGTCCCTCAACATGCCGCTCTCCCTCTGGTGCTCCTTGCTGGCGGACAGCAGCCGCTCCCGCAGCCGCAGGGTCTCGGCGGCCTCGGGGTGGTCGGCGGGCGGCGGGCCGCAGTGTAGCAGGCACTGCTGCAGCTCCTCGATCTCCCCGCGCCGCAGGCTCAGCTCCTCCTCCAGCTGCAGCACCCGCGACTTCTCGGCCACTGTGGTCAGCTACCGGGAGAGAGGGAGACCGGGGTCAGCGGGCCGGCTGCAGGGCACGGGGGAAGGTCATGAGAAGGGAAGGACGCCCCGCTCCACCTGAGTGCCGCCCTGGCCACTGCAGCTCCCAGGGAGGCTTCCCCTGGCTTGTGTCCCAGTGACTCGGGGACTCCCTGGTCCCCGCTGCTCTAGGCGGTTTGGGAGAAATCAGTGGCTAAAGGAAACCATCTATTTGAGGTTATGGCTTTCTTCAAGTTCATGTTATTTTTAAAGGGCACACACAACAGAGGGAATTTCGCACTATCCTGCTCTAGAAAAGTTCCAGCCGGAATGAGTTGATTCACAGAGAGGCCTTTTGGAGGGGGTGGCCAAAGAAGGGTCCAGTTTAATGTTTAACGCAGAAAAAATAAATAAATAAAGAATGCTCTCAGACCCTCCTTCTGATGGAAAACTCTGAGATCAGAGGCTCCATCCACCAAAAACCTACTTCGACCGTGTCAGTGATCACAGATTTGGGTGCAATATATTTGAAAGTTTTAAATCTTTTACAAGCTTAAGAAATTTGTTTCTGAAGGTGAACTTTTTAGTTCAATAAACCTGCTTTTGTCTTTCTAATCAGGTTGAACCCTAGAGGAAGATGCCTTGGTGTGGAAGGCTCCAGCCTGTCAACCGTGACTGGGTCGGTTTCTTCAAGCAGACTCCGTGTACATGCATGTGTACTGCACACGCAGTCACCTGGCAATGGCCAGTGTGTGGACAGGGACCCGTGTGTGTCTCCAGACGCTCACGGACACACACATGCTCACTCGTGTACTGAGGCCGACCTGCAGAAACCAATGGTCACCCACCCTTCACCCACAGTCCATGTATGGTGGTTTTCCCCAATCTCTGCTCTGTGGCTGCTTAACTCCATGGCCAGGGGAACTGCAGCTGGGCTGTCCGCTGGGCTGACCAGCTGTTTGGATGTGTGCCTGCACGGGGGCCCAGCCCCCGGGGCACGCATGGTGGGCGTGGAGGGGCTAGCAGGGTCTGGAGACTGGACTCAGAACCATGCCCTGGGAATCAGGGGGGACTTCACTCCCACGCAGAGCTTTCCCTGGTCTAGGAACCACTCACATCCTGGGGCTGACACAGAGTCTCATGCCCTGGGGACACCCCACTCCCTCAAAGGCCCACCACTGCCCCAGCCCCAGGTCCTTCAGGTTGGCCCCTCATGCCATTCTATTTAAGACCCTCCAGGCTAAAGAAACCTGGATCCACAGTCTCCCAACCTCTGCCTTCCCCAGCCTGGGGAGAAGGGAGGCATGGATAGGTTGGCCACAGAAGGGGCAGAACGTTCCCAAGAGCCCCCGATTTCTGAACATGACAAAGCATGGTCACGGCAATGCAATGTCGGGGGGGCGGGGGGAGGCTCTCACAGAACATTCCCAGCCAGTGGGACCACGAGCTGGGGAGCAAAGTCCCAGAGAGCCAAGACCCCCTCCTCTCAACAAGCATCACATGGCCACGGAGCATAAAAGCACGTTCCTAAACCTCCCTAGAAGGGGCGCAAAAGGAAAAAAAAAAAAAAGTGAGGAGAGCGGCCAGAGAGAGAGAAAATAATAAAAACAGGGAAGCTGAAGGGGGCGTCAGCAGGCGAAGGCGCTGGTGGCAGGAGGTGGCGGCGGTTACCCTGTTGTCGGCTAATTCTCGGAGCAGCCGCTCGGCCTGCGCCTTCTCCAGTAGCAGGTTTTTCTCCAGCTCGCCAATGCGCGCGTGCTCCAGCTGCGTCTGGGTCTGGTCCACCCGGGGCGGGTGGCGAGGTGGGGACAGGAGAGAGGGGCACAGGGACAGGAAGCCGGAGAAAGAGAGAAAAAGAGAGAGAGAGGCAGGTCATCTTCTGTGCACAAGACAGGAGAGCAGGTCAAGGAAAGAGAGGCGGTCTGGGGAGGCGGGGCGGGGTGGGCCTGCTGCCCGCCCCTCACTGTGTCCCAGCTGGGTT
Organism: Balaenoptera physalus; assembly: GCF_965194825.1. NCBI lineage: Eukaryota > Metazoa > Chordata > Mammalia > Artiodactyla > Balaenopteridae > Balaenoptera > Balaenoptera physalus. The sequence goes on from NC_138898.1 coordinate 82,893,988, forward strand.
CGTTTAAGGGCAGAGCACAGACTGCAGCAACCCTGCCCAAGCCGGCCCCTGGAAGGGGCGACAATGGGCACCCGGATCCCTTCTGTCACCCCCAGGTGGCCCTTCCCCTTGCAGCTCCGGGGGAGGAGGCAAAGCCTACTCCCCCCGCCCCATCGGGGAGCCTAGGGCTGTTTCTCATTTTAGGCACAGAATCCTGCACACAGGAAGCCCCCGTAAATGACCCCAGGATTCCTGGCCCCCAGGCCTGTCTTAAAGGTCAAAGAACCGACTGAATGGGAGGTTTTCAAATATACCCACACCATCAGGATGCTCCCGGCCAGGCCTCCTTAGTGGAGGCTGGACTGTGCTTCCCACCGCCCTGCCCCAAACCCGGCCCCAGCACTGCCCACTCCCCAGGCCCCGCCGAGGGCGCCTGGTCTCCCGAAAGCACAAGAGCACTTTTGTCTCCGCTTCACAACACCCGCTTCACACACTAACAAAGCCCGACATTCTCAGGGCATCCAGACTGGCATTTGGATTTCCCGTAACAGATCTGCGAGGGCAGCAGGAGGCTGAAGGCCCAGGGCATCCAGAGGGGTCTGGACACCAGGTTCTCCATAGGGAGAAGCCAGGGTCCTCCGTCTGCAGCCTCCCGCTCATCCCGTCATCACCAAGGAGAGACGAGGTGAAAGCATATCTGAGCGGCAGTTCAGGGGAGGCAGGGCTTAGCACTGTAGCATACCGTGTAAAAAGCAAGAATACACCCGACACGGGCAAGGGCAATGGTAACAGTGTAGACTCACAGTATCGTCCCAGAAATACTCGTGCAATTCATCAAGAGCTATAGAGACCTTTATGTCCTCTGGCCCATGATCTTATTCCTGTGAATTTTCCTAAAGGAACAAATGCCTCTTCTCTCTCTCCCCCCAAGAGGGCAGCATGCCCCAGTGCTAAAAAACAGCCCTGCTCAGTCTCTTCCAGAAAATTACAGGCTGAAGATGGTGCCTCAACCCCAGCCTTGCAGGGGCCATGTCACCCCGCTCCTCTCCTCTGATGATAGGCACAGCAATCCTGCCCGGGACCCACGCTAGACAGAGTCTGATCACAGATACCATACCTGTGGCCCCAAGGGCAAGAAAAGCCTCCAGCTTCACAATTTCATGGGCAACTTCATTTGGTAGCCCCTACAAAAGGACCCTTCACTGTCACTTTCAGAACTCCCAGCCTCCTAGTCCATGGGGGCACGGGAGAACCCAGAGGAGCTGCTTCAGGTAAATTCACCCATGGGAGCTTGGGGTGGGGGGAGAGCCCCTGAAGCCTAGATTTTAGGTGAGATGGATGACCTGGGCTTCAGTCTGCTCCAGGGATGCTGCCCAAGGCGTGAGCGGTGGGAGCTGCCACGCTTACACGCTGACACTCAGGGCGGTGTAAGGGAGGATGCAATTTCTGTCTCACGTGCCAACTTTAGAACCCAAGCCCCGCCCCCCTCCCACACACACACACACACGGGGTATCTCGGTTTTCCCCCTATCTCACAGCGGCCACTCCAGGGGGAAAACCTCAGGCTCAGAATCATCCAGCAACTTGGGGCAGCAGGAGGCCTAAACCTCAGACTTCCAGGTTCTAGAACCAGGGTCTCCCCAACCCCAAACCAGCCTGACTCCACGGAGAGGAAACATAGACTTCCAGCAGCAACACGGAGCAGTGACGGAAGCTCCTGAAGCGGGGGACTCCCTGTGTCCCTGCCCCCCGTCCAAATCCCGGAAGCTCGGTGAAGCCTGGCCTGAGCCCTTGACCTACAGCTTTCCCCCTTCTCCTTGCATGCACAGTGTCTACCCCACTCCAAAGCACAAAGTTACTGCCTTGGGACACCCCTCGGATAACAGAAGGCTGCTATTATTAATTGGGGAGGAGTTTCCCCAACTGCACCAGTGGCTCCTGAAGGTCAGAGGCACGTCGCCCCTCTTAATCTCCCTCCAGGCCTTGAGCTGCACAGCCAGTTCTCAACAAATAGCTGATTCTGAGTTCTGGCTCTTCCCCTTACAATGGGTGTTCCCATGCCAAGGAAAAATAACACCGAGGCGCTATTTAATTCACAAAACACTAACACAAAACCCCTGGATGATAAAACAACAGCAAAACCCCAATATCTTCAAGTCTCAGGTAGCCACCTGACATCCCCACCAGGGAGGCAGCAGGGAATGGCACACGTTTTCATGAGGCAACATGTTGCCACGCCCATTCAAGAACCACAAAACATGTCCCCAGCCTGTTTTCCAGAAGCATCTCACCATGCTGTGCCCTGCTCTGGCATCGGGGACAGGAAAGAGCACAAGACAGACAGGGGCCCCCCCAAGGGGCTTACATCCTGGGGAGGGATGCAAACAATATATGACCAGTGAGGATCATTTCAGACTGTGACTTGGCCTAGGAACAGAGCAAGAAGGATGAGGCAAAAGCAAGGAGGCAGAGAAGGCCTCTCTGAGAAATACAATTTAAGGGGAGACCTGCAGGAAAAGCAGGAACCGGCTGACCAGGGCAGGGGTGGAGGAGAAACGAGTGTTTCAGGCAGAGGAACCAGCATGTGCAGAAGCTCAGACAGAGCGTGGGGTGTTCTAGCTCAGACAGGAGCCCCACATACCTGGAGCAGGGCTGGGTCCCCAGGGTCGTCCCTGGGCTACAGAGCCCGGCTTTTATCTAGAGTAGCGTCACCAGATGTGTGAGCAGGGAAGGGGCAGGATCTGATTTATGTTTTCAAGAGATCTGGTCATATGATGTCTGCAGTTTGCTTCAGAATAACCTGAGAGAGGGCTGTGGATGGCGGTGAAACAGGAGTGGTCAGGAGTTGATCATCGTTGAAGCTGGGCGATGGGTAAATGGAAGTGCATCATACCATCCTCTCTACTTATGTTAAAAATTTTTCCAACGTTAAAACATTTTGAAGATTCTTTTTGAAGGCTATCTGGCTTCAGTGTGGAACAAGAGAGGAAACAGAGGGGCCAAACAGAGGGGTAACTTGTCTCAGGTCACCCACTGTGACCGGGTCCAGAAAGATGGCGGCGGGGATGAAGACAATTTTGGAGGCAAGGTCAAGTGGGTTTCTGATGGAAGGAGGAGGGAAAGAGAAGGTTCAAGATGAATTTTAGCTGCGGGGCCTGAGCAACCGTGTGGATTGTGGGGCTAATAACTGAGATGGGAAGGATAAGGGGGGCACGGGGTGAAGGGGAGGCAGGAACAAATGGAGAGACCTGTTTGGGACACGTTACATGTCGGGGGTGCTGTCCTGGGCTGAAGAGCATCTCCCCAAATTTCATGTCCACCTGGAACCTCAGAATGTGACCTCGTTTTGAATAGGGTCTTTGCACATGTAAGTAGTTACGATGAAGTCATACTGGGTTAAGGTGGGTCTGATGACTAGTGTCCTTATAAGAAGGTCACGTGAAGAGACACAGGAACACACAGGGAGGAAGGCCACATCACGACAGAGGGAGTGATGTGGCGGCAAGCCGAGGAACACCAGTGGCTGCCAGCCATCCTACCAGAGCTGGGAGAGAGGCATGGAACTGACCCTGTCCACACCTTGATTTCAGACTTCTGGCCTCCAGCACTGTGAGAGCATAAATGTGTGCTGTTTGAAGCCACTGAATTGTGGTAGTTTTTTCCTGAAGCCCCAGGAACTATTACAAGTAGCTGTCACTTGCTCTTCCTGGTGCAGATGTCCGGTGGGTATACTGGCACGGAGCTCAGGGGAGGACCAAGGGAATCATGGGCTTATAAAGGGCATTTAATGCCACAGACTGGACGCTCTCAGGGAGAGTGTAGACTGAGACTGAGCCCCTGGACAGGCCAACATTCAAGGTCAGGAAGGAGGTGAGAGGTTGGAATGGGGCACCTTGGGTAGCTGGGGGAGGACAGGAGAAGGACAAGCAGAGAACTGGGGCGACATAGCTGGAGGGGGACCAGAAGCTCAAGGATGTATTCTGGGTTTTATTTTTGACTTTTAAGACGGGTGAGGATGAGAGGGACTTTTGCCTTCTGGTCACCATGAATATAGTCACAATAAAAACAGCAGCAACGGGGCTCCACTGCCCTTGGACTGAATTAGCTGTCTGTCACTGTCTGTCCCACCCCCACGCCTCTCCCAGCCAGGGCTGATTGGATCTGGGCTGGACACCTGATCCAAAGCCAGCCAGCCCATTGGCTAGCCTGGGGCCAATCAGATTCTCCCAAGAGGACAGCTGGGAGACAGCGGGTGCTGGAGCCTGGGCGGATCCAGGAGGATGGGTGTTGGGGAGAAGGGAGCAGATGTACCAAGAGACTTGCAGACACGGTGACAGACAGACAGACTGACCATGAGTCATGAGAAGAGGGAGGCCCCTCAGTGGAGGAGAATAGGCTCCATTTCTGCTGCTGTTCCTCTTTCCGGTTCCCTGAACTGCCTGCCACTGGGGCTGTGAGACTTCCCTGCAGCCTTTCAGTAACCCCCGGATGACTGGAGTTAGCAGGAGGGGTCTCTGTTCTTTGCAACCCAGAAGCCCCCCCGCCCCCGCCCAGCCTCTGCAGGAGGGCCTGCTAAACATAACCACATGACCTGCCCCCTTGGCTAAGACGGAAACTTACACTGGAACACCCTGATACCAGGCTGGGGTTCCTACACCAGGTTGTGCCCCACTATCCATCCTTTAAGTTCAGGCGGCAAAACCTGCCCCAACAGGGACAGCTGTCAGTGACCCTAGATCACACATGTCCCTCCCCGAGCTGTGGTCATCCAGGGACAGGACAGCCATATGCACAATTTTGCTGGACGATGGAAGTCATAGGGGTCTTAACACGGCTTTTTCACAAAATCAGAAACCGTAATTACCCATTGGAGCTCAGACATGATCTAGTGCAGTGATTCCCAAAGCATGGTCCCCAGACTAGCATCACCGGCAACTTGTTAGAAATGCAGATTCTCGGGGCCCAGCCAGACCTACCGAACGGCCACTCAGGCCAGGGCCCAGCATTTCGTGTCTGAACACACCCTCTAGGTGATGAATTCTCAAGTTTGAGAATCACTGACCTAGTTCAACCTCCTCATTTTACAGAGGAGCAAACAGAGGCCCAGGGAAAGGAAGAGGCTGCCCAAGGCCAGTTAGGGCCAGGACCAGAGTGTGGAGAATGACTGAACTGACTGCCCCCTGCCCCATCTGATGATTCTGGGAGTCCTTGTCTTTTGTCACCTCCCAGGGAGCAGGAAGGGTCTCAGTGGAAAGGCACTCCTGCCCACCCAACTGTGAGAAGGCCTAGTGAGCCCCGTGGCCTCCAAATGATTTGCTGAGGAGGGCTGGTGTTTGTCTTGGGGGGCAGGGATCCTTAAGTGCTTTACTAATTGATGTCAGCATCCTGCATCCCTCAGCTCAGAAAGGGTGGCTGGATTGGAGAGTGAGAGTGAAAGGTCCAGACCCCTCGTCCAGGTGCTGTAACTGAGGAGGCGCTGTAACTGGCCATTCTTACGGGCTGGATGCAGGAGCCAGGAGTCCTGGGCCCTGGTCCCACTGGCTGCTGACTTGCTCCATGACTGGGAGGGTCCCTTTGCCTTTCTGAGCCTGTCTTCCCATCTATAAATTCTGTGACTCAACCACAAGCTACTTCCAGCCAAAATTTTATGTGGAATTCAAGACGAACAAAGGGCCCAGGGAACACCTTTAGGGCTACTGCCCAAGAAGGAAGGGACAGGGGAGCCTGGCCACTATGTCCTCAGGCCCAGCTCTGTGGATGCCTTGGGTCCATTCCACCCAGCTGCTGACACAGGAAGTGTGGCCCCTCTGGGGCTCCTGGAGCTGAGCCATTCCCACTTCTGACACCTGAGTCTCTCATGACCGCCACCCACCCCCACCCAGGGTATGATCTTTGACCCTTCCCCATTTCTCCCTTGTAATACCCCCTGCCCCCTCCCAGGGGCCCAGAGTTGCTGCCTAGACCTCATGGCCATTTGCCCTTCGAGGGCTGGGCCTGGGGTGCAAGCCTGGGGTAGGGGGCCTTTGACCATTACCTCCAGGTCTCCCTTGGTGATGGACTCCTCCTCCACTCGGAACTGCAGGTCCTCCACCTTCCTGCAGGGGGAGAGGGGGCTGAGTGAGCTTCACCCAGAAGGGTGGGCTTTGCCAAGTCAGCCATGGCAGAGAGAGCCAAGGCCACAGGTGGCCCAAAGTCCACACTCAGATTATGCAGAAGACACTGCCCAGAGCCCCAAGTTCCTGGAAACATCCAGCCCTCCCAATTTCCTGATCCATGCTCTACACAGAGAACACTGGTTTCTCTAAAATAGACACTGTTTTGGGAAAGATCCCCAGTGTTCTCCTTATTTGCTGCAAGAAATAAATCCTTCCTTCTGCAAAAAAAAAAAATATATATATATACACACACACACACACACATATATATGTATATATAAAATAGGAATGTTTAATGCAGCATCCTTCCCCCCTAGGGTGGTTGTGGAAATAAATGACAGAATGCATAGTAAATGGAAGCACTAACAGCTCTGTTTTCATCACAGCAGGGAACAGACATGCCACATGGAACAGTCTGTGGGGAAGGAGGCAAGGTGGGCTTCTTGCCCTACTGACCCCATTCTCATTCCCTCCCCTCAAAATCAGGGCCCAGAGTCCCAGCCCCCACTGCTTGGGCTGCTCCCTGATGTGGAGGGCTCCCAACGCCCTGCTGCAGGTGTGGGGCCCACCCTCAAGGAGACACACCCACCCACCCCCGAGAGAGCACAGGGAAGAGACACAGGCACATTACAGCTCACAAAGCTGCTACTCCTGGGGCCTCGTGACAGCTCCCAGCACACAGAGGATGAAACTAAGGCCCAGAAAGGGCCAGTGACCTGCCCAAGGTCACACAGCAAGTGCAGGGCAATGCTGGGACTTGCACCCAGGCCTTCCTGAACACAACTCCCACGACGTCTCAAAGATCTGTTTTTTGTTTGTTGGCATCAGGCACGTTGTCATGGGAACCAGATGCGTGGGCCCCACCGACCCTCTCAGGCAGATATAAATAAGCCCTCCTGTCTCCAAGTCAGACAGTAACAACAGCCCGTGGAGCACATGCCTCAGCTGAAAGCCCAAAACCAGACCCAAGCTGGGGGAGGTGGAGGGCTGGGTCTGGGAGGTGCTACTGTGCAGGGGAGCAGAGGAAGCTGCAGAAATCTGTGTGTCAGCAGCTAGGAGACAAAGACAGGCTTCTGGGCAGAGGGAAGCCCTTGTCAGGCCCTAGTCAGCTCTGAGCCCCACCAGGTGACCCAGGACCAAGTCAGGCCAGAGTCCCCACACAGAGGGAACACAACTCCCACTTGCCACTGGCAGGACAGAAAGAGCCAGTGGCACCATTAACAGGCTGGTGACCTCAGGCAAGTCCCTTCCCTGCTCTGAGCCTCAGTTTTCTCATCTGTGACCCGGGGGGCAATACCTGCCTCCTGGGCTAATTGTAAGACAGAGGGAGACAGAGCAGGTAAAGCTCCCAGCCCTGGGGCTGAGCCCCAGGGGCAAGGTGTTTCCAGGGGCCTTTTCCTGCTGCTTCTCTGAGCCTCGGTTTCCTGACACATGAAACGGGAATGAAGCTTCAGGACACGGGCTGTGAGCTCCACGCGAGGGACCTGATGCAGAAGGGGTGTTCCCTGTGCTGAACTGGGTCACGGGGTGGGGACATCGGATGCACGTCTCCCTAGTGAGAGGTCCCCCCGCCCATCTGGGCGTTCTCATGATGCTGCATGAGCCGGGCAGGGCAGGAACGGTGAACCCCATGTCAGGAAGGAAAACAGTGACGTATGTAGTGTCTCCCATGTGCTCAGTGTCATGCTGGGTGCTGTACTGGAGTTATCTTGTAAGTCCTCCCAACAGCCTGCAGAGATGGGGATCATCACCCCACTTTGCAGATGAGAGGACTAAGGCCCGCAGAGCTCATGTCACCAGCCCAGGTGACACAGCCAGTACGTGGTGGAGGCGGGGTTTGTGCCTGCTGGTCCTGAGCCTTGCTTTTCCTGGTCATCCTTAACGAGGCTCCGGGAAAGTGTCCCCCCAGGACCAGGACAGGAGTGGCACCTACCTCCTCTCCTCCTCCAGCTGGTTGGACAGGTCCACCTTCTCTTTCCGCACGCTCTCCACCAGCAGCCGGGCCCGCTGCAGCTTCTCCTCTGCCTCTGCAACATACTGGGCCCCGAGCAAGGGCCAGGACAGGGTCAGCCTCCGCCTGGGGACCGGGAGCCAGGTGGGGGAGGGGTGGGTGTGGAGGTGGTGCGAGGAGCCAGGCCTGGAACCCAGCCACCCCTACTCCCGTGCCAGCCCTAGTCTGACCGGAACCGTGGACCTAGATGTGAGGGAAGAGGGCCGGCTGAGTGCCAGGAACGGGAACCTCAGGTCCACCTGCCCCCAGTACCTGCCACCTCCCTCAGCCCTTGAGGGCCTAAGACCTATTGTCTTGTCAAGGCCCCTGTCACGGCACACACGTGAGCTTGGCCTTAAAAATTCCAGAACCCAAGGGAAGAGTGAGCCAGGCTCCAAATGGGGACAGGGGCCTAGGAGGGAGCTCCCATGTGGGGAACAAGCATCAGGGAAGAGTAGACACATGACAGCAGCAGAGTCAAGGCTATGGGCAAGGACTTCCTTCCCTGAAACCCAACCCAGGAATCTGCTCGAAAGCATGATCTGAAATGTGGACAGATGTACCCCAAAAATGTTTACATCAGTATTATTTAGAAAAAGTGAGGAATTGGAAAACAACCTAAACACCAGCAGGGGACAGGCCACGTCAGTAAGGACACAGCCCGTGACAGACGGCAATGCAGTCGTTCAAACGGGGAAGAATTTTCCATGACCTAGAAATCATGCTCGCACTATAGGAGGTAGGAAAAAGCAGGATACGCAAGTTTGTATCGAGGTTCTGGAGGTAGAATGTGGACCTACCATTGGAAGGAAATTCACCAGGAGGATGAGGGGTGTGTGTAACATGCATCTCAGTTTTCTCTGCACACCCCAAGTTCTCCTCACTGAGCGTGACTGAGGGACAAGACTGGCCCGAGGAGACCGCTGGTGCCCTCTGGGTGCTCCATGGCCCTGCCTGCCCACCCACCTGCTCATGCTGTGCCTTGAGCAGGGCGATCTCCTTCTCCACCTCACAGATGTGGCTCGTGGCCTTGGCCACCTCGGCCCGCTCCAGGTCCCGTTCAGCCAGCAACTGCTCGATGTGCTGCTGTTTCTCCTTCAGCGCCTCTTGCAAGGCAGTCGTGCCCGAGATCTTGCGGGCGTAGCGCGAAGAGGTCTCCGTGAGCTGCAGGAAGGCGTGGGTGCAGGCAGGACTCAGGGATGTGGATCACCGTCCAGGCAACCCACCACTACCCAGCAAGTGGCGGGCCGAAGTGCCTCAACTGCTGGGGTTTGCTTCCTCCCCCTCCCAGGGCCCTAGACACTCTGCCTAGGTATGTAAAGGGAATCATGATGTTTGCAACCCAGGGAACTCCCTGCTCCCAGGAGAGTCACAGCCCCTGGGGGTCTGCCTCATGGTGGGCTCCTTCACCTGGGCCACCTTCTCCTGGACTAGGAGGAACCTCCCGTGTAGACAGAGCTCTGCTGAAAGGGCAACCTCACCTTCCCTCCTCACCCAAGGTGGCTGTGCCAGCCTTTCTAAAGCACCTGCCCTGCACCTGTATAACCTGCGTGCACCTGTATTACCTGCCCTGCCTCTGTATGACCCTCTTTAACTCCCAGGGAAGGGCTTAAGCTACTGACAAATCGGTAATATAAAAATAACAATAAATGTAAATGGGTCAATTTCTCTGTTAAAAAATATGCACTTTCATCTTTGTTCAAAAACTCCAAACTGACTGATGCCTGGAATCAGAGCAAGTCAGGGGACAAATGGGTCTCTCTGTCCCCGCCCCACCCCCATACACACACCAGGGTATCCCTCACCAGGCCACTGCGGCTGGGCCGGCCCCCCACAGAGGAGGCCACAGAGCTGACGGAGCTGATGGAGGAACTGCTGGGACTGTGGGTCAGTGCCGAGACTCCCATGGCCATGCGCTTGGTCTTCTTGGCCTTGGCTGGGCTGGTGGATGGGAAGCCGATGCGGATTACCTTGTGGATGGGCGCGAAGAGACCAAATTTGGGCGGGCACTGGAAGTACCTGGAGAGGTAGGAGAGACCATGCTGCTGTCACGGCCCCACAGCTTGGAGCCTGGCCTGCCTCCCCTACCTCTTCAGAGCCCAGCAAAGAGAGGCTTCTCCTGAGGGACCCATCACCCACACCCTAAGACCGATAGACAGGACTCCCAGAAAGGGAATAGAGGTGAGCAGGGCCTGATATTCTGCATAGCCATGAACAGCGGTTGGGCATATTTCTGGGGGATGGGGGAATAACAATTACCGAGCACCTGCTCTATGCCAGTCCCTTTACATAAATGCTCATTTCGATCCCCCAACCACTCTATTGTTATCCATAGTTCACAGATGAGATTTAGGCTCAGAGAGGTTAAGTAACCTGCCCACAGTCACACAGCTGGTTAAATGGCAAAGCTGAGACTGGACCCAGTGGACTCCAAAGCCCACTATGCTTTGGCTCCCACACATCAGTCAGAGGCCCCCAGCCATATCTGCAGCCCCACTCTCATGGCTGCCCCTGGACCACCCCCAACCCCAAGGCTCTCTGCCCATGAAGCCCCCGAATGGAGAAGCAGAAGCCGGAAGGAGGCACCTTAGGGGTGGGGTGAGGATGCTGCTCAACCTGCCCCTGGATTCTGAAAGCAAGAGTAAGTTGAGAGAAACATCCGTCTTGAAAACAGGAAGGCAAGTGTTGCCACGGAACTCTGGATCATCTTCTCTCAAAACCTCTAGCCATGGATTCCACGTGGGACCAGGGACCTAGTTCTGTCCAGTTTCCCGCTCACCTTGAAACTGCCACCCCACCCTGCCTCTTCCCACATTCAGGTCTTTGTGCAGCCTGACCCCCAGCCTAGCACACCTTCCTTCTTAGAGCTGTCACAGCCTCACCTGGACGACAGAATCTAGCCCAGGGACAGCCAACACAGGCTCGCGGGCCACCTTGCCTTAGCCCCACATCCCTGACGCTGCTCAGCCATAGCATCAGCCCCCCCACCCTCAAAGGGCCCAGGCATGGCCTTAGACCCTCTCGACCCAGCATTCCTGGCAGTCAATTCCCTTTTATCAGAGATGCTGAGAAACCTGGGACCCAGCTGTGACCCTAACCTTGGCTGTACAGCACCAGGCAATGTCTGATTATTTCCTGTGTCACCCAGGGCAACTCTCAGAAGACAGGACCCCTGTCTCTCCTTTTCTGGTGCTCCCACCTCACTTAGTCACGGGTGGCAGGGGGAGGGGAACCCAGGGACAGATGACTCTCCTAGTGCTTACTCGTGACTGTGACCTTGAGCAATGACCTCTCTGGCCTTGGTTCTCTGATCTGTAAAATGGGGTGATATCCCACCACCTGCTTCTGTGAGCTGCTATGACAGAAGGGAGGTGGTAGCATCTATACATGGTGTCTGGCACAGTCACCCAGATGCTCAACACTGGCATTCTCAGATGCCCCAGCCCCGACCCCTGCACCCACCCCAGGAGAAGAGGACTCCCTTCCTCCCTCCCCACCATACCTGGTGCCCGCCACTGCCCCATCGTTCTTCCCAAGGGGCTCGTCCAGCTCCACACCACACCACTCGCCCTTGGCAAAGTCTGTCTCCCCGACGTACCGTACCACGCCAGTCTTCGTCCCACCAACCTATAGGCACACAGAGAGACTCAGGTCCAGAGGATGCAGTGGGAACTGTAGAGATGGCACAGGCACCCAGGTGCCTGGGCTCATCCCACCCCTCCCTTGCAGTGTGCAAGGGCCAGGGGAGATGAGGGGGAGGCCCAAGGACAGTTGGGAGGGGTACAGGTATAAACAGTGCTTCCCAGGGCTGTCCCGAGCAAGAGCTCTGGAGTCAGAAAGACAGACCTGCATTCAAACCCTGCCACTTACAAGCTGTGTGAGCTTGGGCAAGTTACCTAACCTCTCTGAGCTCCAGCATCTTCATCTGTCAAAATGGCTTTTGTGAGGATTAAGTACTAAATGTGCAGTGTCTGGAGCATACTAGAGTCTCAATAAATGTTATCCTTAAAAATGGTTTGGGGGTGGGAGGGAGACGCAAGAGGGAGGAGATAGGGGGATATATGTAATATGTATAGCTGATTCACTTTGTTATACAGCAGAAACTAACACACCACTGTAAAGCAATTATACTTCAATAAAGATGTTAAAAAAAAAAAAAAGGTTTAGGGAATTCCCTGGCGGTCCAGTGGTTGGGACTCCACGCTTTCACAGCCGAGGGCCCGGGTTCAATCCCTGATCAGGGAACTGAGATCCCACAAGCCGAATTGCGTTGCCAAAAGAAAAAAAAGAATGGTTTAAATGGGGGTTGCCAGGAGCTGGGCAGGAAGGGAAGTGGGGAGTTGTTGTTTAATGGGAATACAGTTTCAGTTTCGCAAGATGAAAAAGATCTGTTGTGCAACAATGTGAATATACTTACTACTAGTGAATTGTAAGCTCAAAAATGGTTAAGAAGGTAAATGGTATGTTACGTGTACTTTACCACAATTAAAAAAACTCACAGGACAGGCCAATAATCAGGAATATTACTATAACAATGATTTTAAAAACTTTCAATTCAAGTTATATATATACATAAAGTTTTATATATATATATATATATATATATATACACTTCCAAAGCCTTAAAAATTCCTGTAAGTTTCTCCATCTCTCCCCAGAAGCACTTTCACTCTTTAAGATGAAGCTTTTTGGTGTTGACCTCCATATTTCTAAATGACATGCTAACATTGCTACTTGTCAATTTTTCAATTTGGGGGTGACATCCATCTGCGTCTCATCGGGGAAGGGGAGGCGTTCCCTCCCCAGCACCAGGCTGCACACACCCCTACTGGGTTTCTACCCCTGCCACGCAGTGATGGCTTCATTTTGATCAGTCTCTAGGTTGACGGTGCTGGGACTAAGCAAACTCTACTCACAGATGCGGATGGGCAGATGCAGATACTTTTCCCTCCCAGCACCAATTTTTCCCTACAGATAGCAACTGTCTTTTATGATTGTTTGCCTAGTTTTTATGGCCCTTAAACTAATGTAACCTAAACTCTTTCAACTGCCTAAATCTCCAGAGCCCCTTTGTGAGTTGTGGTGTGTAAGCTTAGTTGCCCTGCAGCATGTGGGATCTTAGTTCCCCCACCAGGGATCGAACCCGTCTCCTCTGCATTGGAAGGCGGATTCTCTTTTTTTTTTTTTTAAGATTTTTTGATGTGGACCATTTTTTTAAAAGTCTTTATTGAATTTGTTACAATATTATTTCTGTTTTATGTTTTGGTTTTTTGGCCCCGAGGCATGTGGGATCTTAGCTCCCCGAACAGGGATCAAACCCGCACCCCCTGCATTGAAAGGCGGATTCTTAACCACTGGACCACCAAGGAAGTCCCTAATAGACTTTGTTTTATAGAGATATTTTAGGTTTCTGGAAAATTTGAGCAGAAAATACAGAGAATTCGCATATATCCCCTCACCTCTCGCCCCTACAGTTTCCCCTCTTATTAACACCCTGCATCAGTGGGGTGCATTTATTACAATGGTGAGCCAACAAATTGTTATTAACTAAAGTCCATAGTTTACATTAGGGTTCACTCTTGGTGTTGTACATTCTATGGATTTTGAGAAATATATATAATGACTTGTACCCACCATTATAGTATCATACAGAGTAGTTTCAGTGCCCTAAAAATGCTGTGTTCCACCTATTTATCCCTCCCTCCCCCGCCTCCTGATAACCAACGATCTTTTACTGTCCCCAGAGTTTTGTCTTCTCCAGAATGTCATACAGTTGGAATCATATAGTATGTGGCATTTTCCCACTGGCTTCAGTCACTTAATACTACGCATTTAAGTGTCCTGAATGTCTTTTCATGGCTTGACAGCTCATTTCCTTTTAGCCTTGAATAACACTCCACTGTCTGGACGCACCTTAGTTTATTTATCCATTCACCTACTGAAGAACATCTTGGTTGCTTCCAAGTTTTTTAATTAGGAATAAAGTTGCCAGAAATATTTGTGTGCAGGTCTTCATGCAGATATGTCAACTCATTTGCGTAAGTACCAAGGAGCAGGATTGCTGAATCATATGGTGAGAGTATGTTTAGTTTTGTAAGAAGTGGCCAAACTGTCTTCCTAAGTGCCTGTGCATTTTGCATCCTGGCCCTCCCCAGCAATGCACCAGAGTCCCTGTAGTTCCACTAAGGGACTGTCCCTCCCCACACCCCCACTGGGGGACAGGTTGGGCCCCAGTCTCCGGAGGGATGCCCCACCCGCTCCTTTTCCAGCACCTGAGGGTTATCTGTGAGGCTGGAGTCCCCGCTGGCCTGGGCCAAACACCGACTACATCTCGGGTCTCATAAAACAAGGGAGGTGGGCAGACTGAATTTATCTGTTTCTCTGGGATTTTCCTCTGAGGAAGTTAAAATAGGTGGCTCGTTTAAAATAAACCCATGCATCTCGCCCACAAGGACAGACAGCTCTGCGATCAGGAGGCTGGGGCAAGTACCCCCCATCTCACAGGGCAGCCGTGAGGGTCCAGTGAGGGGCTCATTTCCAAGGCCTGGAGCAGCACCTGCCGGGCCGCTGTGGCGCAAGAGCAGAGCAAGCGGGGAAGGAGGGGGTCCTGGCAGGAAGGAGGCTGCCCGGGAGAGACGGGCAGGTGAGTGGTGGCACTGGGACACCTTCAGGGAGACGAGGGGACAGAGGCGAGCAGCCCCTTTCGGTGATCCTCCCTTACCGTGTCCACGTCGCTGACCTCAACAGCTAGTGAGGGGCATCTGGGGCTCAACTAGCTTTGGCAGCATCGACATCATACACGTGGTACCTCACGCGCTCTCAGGACCACCTGGCAGGGCCATGAGTCATTCACTGAGCAGGAAGGTTTGAGCGCCTTCCTGGCACCGGGCTCTGTTGCAGGCACTGGGGGTGCAGCCATGTGAGCAAAACACCCCAACCTTCCTCGTCAGGGCGGGAAGCAGACAGCCCAGCAGTAAGTGAGTAAGTGCTGTCATTCCAGGAGGATGACAAAGGCTACGTGGAACAGCACAAGAGGGCCCCGTCTCCAAGAGGTGACCTTGGCGCAGAGGCCTAATGGAAGCAGGGCAGTGAGCTACGGGGAGCCCTGGGGTCAGAGTCCCAGGTGGAGGAGGTCAGCAGGGCACGGCAGAGGCACTGGCCTGGTACGGGAGCAAAGAGGAGGCCGGGGCGGCCGAGTGCAGCCAGGACGAGGGCGAAGTCGGATCATACGAGGGTGGGCGGGCAGACCACAAGGGTCTGGGGGCCATGGGAAGCTGGGTGGGTTTTATCCCACGTGAGATGGGGGCTCCTGGAGTGTTGGGCCCTGAGTGGGGGCAGGGAGACCAAGGAGGGGGCGGTTCCATTGCTGGAGAGAGGGGAGCTGCCCACAGAGGTGGTGGGCTGGGGACCAACTTGGGTGTATTTTGGAGGCAGCACCAGAGGCCTGATTATGAATCACGTGGTCAGGAGAGAAAAGCAGGACGTAAGGCCAACTGCCAAGTTCCTGGATTGGTCTGCTGGAGACACACGTGTGCCATTCACTGAGATGGGGAGGACGGGGCGGAGCAGGTCAGGGATGGGGGTTGGGTGTGTTATAGCTTCAACTGTGTTCCCCAAAAAGATACGCTGAAGACCTGACTCCCACGACTATGAGTGTAACCTGATTAAAAAATAGGGTCTCTTATGGGAGTTCCCTGGTGGCCTAGTGCTTAGGATTCCGGGCTTTCACTGCCGTGGCCCGGGTTCAACCCCTGGTTGGGGAACTGAGATCCCGCAAGCTGTGCGGCACCGCCAATAAACAAACAAACAAATACATAAATAAAAACAGGGTCTTTTAGATGTGATCACGTTAGGATGAGGTCATTAGGACGGGCCCTAATCCAATATGACACCAATATGGTGTCCTTATAAGAGAAGAGACACGGAGGGAAGAAGGCCACGTAAAGACTGAGGCAGAGATTCAAGAAATGCACCTATAAGCCAAGGAACGCCGAGGAGTGCGGGCAACACCAGAACCCAAGAGAAGGGCATGGAGCAGATTCTTCCCTTGATCCTTCAGAGACAGCATGGCCCTGCCAACACCTGGGATTTCAAGTGTCTAACCTCCAGAACTCGGAGAGCGTACATTTTTGTTTTAAGTCACCCAGTTTATGGTACTTGTTACAGCAGCCATAGGAAACTAATGCAGGTTAAGTGGAGATGTTGACTAAGGGCTTGACACATGAGACAGGAGATGGAACCCTGGGCAGTGTGATGCCCACATATGCTTGGACTGTCCTAAGTCACGGGCCTAGATGGTTCCATCAAGGGAGAGACAAGCGGAGGCTGGAGTTCTGACCTGATGCTGGGAAGAGGAAGAGCAGGGAGGTAGGAGGAACCAGGGGAGTGTGTGGAATCCCAGGAGGTGAGGGAAGAAAGTGCTTTTAGAAGGAGGCAGGGAGAGATGGTGGCCGATTCTGCTAAGAGGTGAAATAAGATGAGGACTGAGAACTGACCATCGTACTTGGAATGTGAAGGGCCCTGGTGGCCTTGCTGGGGGGGAGTTCCCTAGAGTGATCGGTGATGGGGAGAGAGCAGGAGGTGGAGACCACGGTCACGGACGGGCCTCTTAAGGGGTTTACCTGAAGAGAGGACAGAGAAATGGGCAAATAGCAGGAGGAAGACAAGGGGTTGGGGGAGAGTCGGGAAAGGGGGAATGTGCAGGGGAGGAGGGAGGCTGTCTGCAGGGGGCGGGTGGGAGGGGCTGGCCTCGGACAAGAGCTGGAGGTTGGGGTCCTGGACTGGACAAAACCAGCTGGAGGGAAGACAGAGTGCGCAGACGCTGGCGGGTCTGGTGGTGGACAACAGCCCTGTTCTTCCCGGGAAGCACAGAAGAGTCACAGCTGAAATGTGGGGGAGGGGCAGGCGCTGGCAATTTTTTGGAGAGAAGATGGTTATGAATATTACAGAAGAAGAGACTGAGGGTCAGAGAGGCTAAGCGGCAGGTAGTGAGTGGCCCAGCTGACTCCCCCAAGTAGGTCTGCGGGCCTCGGGTCCGTCCTCTCCCCAGCCCAGCACATGGGGGAATCGGTCATTTGTCCTCCCAGGCACGTGGATACTTTAAAGAAAAGGTGGGAGGGGGCAGACAGAGACTACTGCACAAACTCAGGCCAGAATTCCCCGACTGTGACCCTGGGAAAAAGGGAGACATTTCAGCACTGCCCTGGCAGTCCAGTGGTTAAGAATCCACGCTTCCACTGCAGAGGGCACGGGTTCGATCCCTGGTCAGGGAACTAGGATCCCACATGCTGTGCGGTGTGGCCAAAGGGAAAAAAAAAAAAGGGAGACATTCTGGAGTCTTCCTAGCCTGGGGTCAGTCTGACCTCCCAGGCCCTGCCCCTGCCCCTCTAGGAAATGGGAGGACTAAAGGCCACACCCTTGCCCCCTGCCATCCAGCCAGAAGCCCCACGACACACAGAGGAAGCAGGAGGCAGATCTAGTACCTCCTGGGCCCCCTGCCTTACCTGGCTCTGCCCCCCATTAGCACAGCCTGAACACGGAGGCCCAGCAGCCCTGTGTGCTCGGTGGGCCACCGAGTCCCCTCCTGCTCACCCCTCCCCGCTCCCAACCGACGCCAGCTCCCTCTGCCTGAGCGCCCAGGACAGCAGCCCCCAGGATGCCCCCTGGCCGGTCCTCACAACCCTCTCCCGTCTACAGCCAGGCCTCACACTGGGCATCACAGCACTTGCCCCTCAGCTGTGAAGACTCCGGGGTGAAGAAACAACACCCAGAGCAAGGAAAGAAAACCAGCCTTTCCCGGGAGCTCACTACACGCCGGGAGTCTTCCTTATTCTATTTATTTATTTGTTTGTTTATTTATTTATTTATGCCACACCATGGCATGCGGGATCTTAGTCCCCCGATCAGGGATGGTACCCATGCCCCCTGCAGTGGAAGCTCAGAGTCTTGACCACTGGACCGCCAGGCAAGTCCCTTCCTTATTCAATTTATACAAATCCTACGAAATGGGAATATCAGGCCCATTTTAAAGATGAGGAAACTGAGGCTCAGCACCCTGCCCTGGGACACTGCTGTGAGCGGCAGAGCTGAGCTCACGCCCAGGCCTGTACACCCCAGAGGCCACCTTGCAGCCTCCACACTACAGATGGCCCTGCTGGGTGTCTGTTCTCAGCAGAGTGGTGGGAACTTGACCGGGGCCTGAGGAGAGAGGGAGACACCTGCAGAGAGAAAACCTCATTCCTCATCTCTCAGGAGGCGGGTCCCACACTGCCCAGGCCAGCTGCCGAGGGGGCAGCAGGCAGGACACAGCCCTGCAGAGAACCTACCCACCCACTGCAGAGGGGCCGGGCTGCTCAGACTGCCTCGCGGGCTGGTACACGCTGGGTTATCTGCAAGGCCAGGCTGGCACCGGCAGGGAGCTGTGGGATATGCCGGGAGAGGGTGCCAGCAGTACAGGCGATTCCCTGGAAAGGTTTCTTGGTCCACCCTCCTCAGGATGCTTCTGTGGCCAGTACATGAAGGGACATAAAGGGGCAGAGACTTCAAGTACTTGGAGATGCTCCACTCAGATCCCGCTTCAAGGAAGCCCTTGCTGCCCTGCTGTGCGGAGCCCCTCGCCTGAGATGCGGCACTCAACATGCGGTGACTGAGCGAGGCCGGGGCAGAAAGGCCCGGACACGTTGGCTCAGCACAGGACGCTGTGATGGGCAATCTCGCTCCAGAGCTGCCCCAGGTTGGCCGAGACTCTGTCTGGCCTGCAGAGCAGTCTGACTTCTCCCTCTGCCCAATCTTTCACAGAAGTTAAAAGCCCTAAGAAACACCCCAAACCCCACCTTTGTGCCTACTTTTGGAGAACCCGACCCTCCACAGCAACCTATGGGCCATCTGACATCTTTGGGGGTCAGAGCTCTCCCATTACCCAATGACATCCACTCCTTGCGGCTTTGGCCCTGGGGCACCTCTTGGAGCCACAAGCAACCAGCCAGACCTCTTCCTTCCTGAGACAGCCTCCTCTGGTCCTTGCTAATCATACCCCATGCTGGCAACTGTAGCTGACCAAGATACTTCCAGCCCTCCACCTGGACTGCTGGATCCACTCGGGGTGGGGGGGATACAGAGGACATTCCAGGACTGGTAGATAGAAGCCCAGAGCTCCTGTTCCAGGCCAGCCCATGATGTGCTGTGTGACCCCAGGCAACCGCTCACCCTCTCTGACCTTCACGGTCCTTCCCTGTACAATGGGTGATTAAGGCCCGGTGGTCTCTGCCCCAGCAGGCCTGCCTGAGTCTGGATCAGCCCTCGGGTGGGGCTGTCTTCCTACCCCTCTTCTGTGCCACCAGTTCTCAAGCTGCCTTTCTACATAGTCTCGGTTCCTGCTTCTCCGTTAATTCCCCTGGAACGTCTCTTCTCTTCCACGACCTAAATTCCAAACTAATGGCTGGCTCCAGAGTCTGCCGCACCAGCCCTGCTGCCTCTGGAGCAACATCCCTAAAACCACGTGGACAGACCACTTCCTGGGATGGACCCTCGAGACTACACCTTGGGGGACACACACAGCAGCTATGTCTCAGGCCAGCTAGGCAGCCGAGGGCCCCCCATAGGCTCCCCGGGCCTGGAAGGTGCCCAGGGGTGCCAGGGTCCCACCAGACTGGGCCACTGGGCCTGGGTCCCATCTCAGCTGTGCCAGGCATGTTCTAAAAGGCTGTGTGTCCTTGGACAAGTCATTGCATCTCTCTGTTCCCACCTCTGCCATGTGTCCCAACTCCAGACACCCAGGATCCTTGAGTACTACCCCAAACTCACCCAGTCCGAGCTATGGGAGCACTCAGGGAGGGAGGATTTCAGAAGAGGAAGTTGGGGCGGAATAGAATGATTCGATGCTGGAGGAATTTCAGGGATTAGCCAGAAAGGTTATCTGTGTGTGTGTGTGTGTGTGTGTGTGTGTGTGTGTGTGTGTGTGTGTGTGTGTGTGTGTGTGTGTGTGTGTGTGTGTGTGTGTGTGTGTGTGTGTGTGTGTGTGTGTGTGTGTGTGTGTGTGTGTGTGTGTGTGTCCTGGGGCGGGGGAGTGGCCGAGGGCGGGAAGGACAAAGGCAGGACAACCCAGCTCTGCCACTTCCACTCTGGGTGCTGTGGGAAACTCAGGCCTCTGATTCTCATCCTCAGCCTGTAAAATGGAACAATGAACATCTGCGTCGTGGGCAGCTGGGGTAGTAAGAGGTGAATGCATGCAGCTCAGTGTGGAACTCCAAACCACACCTGAAAATTCTGCCAATTTGGCTCTGGCAGGCATGTGACAAGATTCCCAGTATTTAAGTGACACTATTCCAGGAAGGTCAGGCATGTTCCCCCTGTGTCACCCTCTCAGGGGTTCCTCCAGGGGCCAGGGCCCCTCAGGGTTGAAGAGGAAATGGATTCTGTGTGTAAAGTTCTTGGCACAAGGCTCCGCTCCCAGCAAGCACTCGGCCAGCGGAAGCCAAGGACATGCAGGCCGACGTGAGCCGCTGTGCGACCTCAGAGAGGCTCCCCGAGCTCTGAGTCCCTCCCTGTGCCCAGGACCCCATGGCCCAGGGAGAATGCCCACCCTTCATGGACTTTAATGCTGATACCAGCTAACACTTCACAGAGCTTACTTGGAGCCAGACCACCTTCTAAACACTACATATGCAGCAGGTGAAAATGTTTTTTTTTTTTGGCCACGCTGTGCGGCTTATAGGATCTTAGTTCCTCAACCAGGGATCAAACCTGGGCCCCGGCAGTGAAAGCACAGAGTCCTAACCACTCGACTGCCAGGGAATTCCCAGCAGGTGAACTTTTACCCCCCCCATCTTACAGGTGAAGAAACTGAGGCAGAGAGAGGATAAACAACTTGCCCACGACTATTTGGCGAGTACATGGACCTCCTGGGGTAGTGCTGAGGCCCAAACGAAACCAGGATCCAGAGGTATCACTGAAGAGCAGCGTAACTTAACGGACATAAATTCTGTTATTTATGTTCAAAAATAACAAATATTGTTCATGCCTTTGACCCGGGTCAGAAGCAGGTTTGTGGCAGGTGAAGCTAACGTAGCTTAGGTAATCAGAGCCCCTCACATACACCAGCCTCTCTGGAGGATCTGGTGGGGGAGGGCCCTGACAGTACATTCACGGGATCACATGATTTGTAAAATTTGCGAAAGCAGTATTTTTTGTATTGTTGTTTCCTAAAAAGCCCCCATCCTCAAATTGTATAAGCTCAGGCCTCTACCTCCATTCATGTCCAGGATATAATTTGTTAAAGGGAGGGGTAGGGATAGGAAGATGATGTGTCAGGTGTTTACAGAAGGCACAAGGGAGAAGTAGCAAGTCCCAGGGTCAGCCGAGCCAGCTGGATCCTGGCTGTGCACAGCGGTCCAGGCTGGAGGACTAACCCAAGGGAAGCTGTGGACTAGGGTGGGGCAGGTGGGGCTCCATCCTTGAGGTGAAAGTAAACCCCTCCTTCAAATTCCTCTCCCCAACCCACCAGAATCCAAGCATGTCCTGTTCCCAGGGCAGTCACAGTTGATGAGTGAATAAAGGAATGAATGGCCCAGCACCTCCTGACTGAGTGGCCCTGGGCAGGTCGTTTTCCAGGGCTGAGCCCAGTTTCCTCATCTGTAAAATGGGGAGATAACACCCATTGCGTAAGGCAGTGGGGAGAACCAAAAGAGACAAGGTGCAGAAAGTGCTGGGCGTGGATACGCCCTGGAGAAAGCAGTGTTTCAAACCAAAGGATGCAACCCAGTCTCAGGCTGGGAAGTCACTGGGGCCCGTCTGCTGCTACTGCCAACCCTGCTGAAGGGCTGCAGTCTGGCGGAGATTTCCAGAGCAGTGCCTGCCTCGTGCCAGCTTGAGTGCCCCCTGCTCAGTACGTCCAGTTCTCACTCCCTGAGGGGGCAGCAGGTGCAAGGGGAGTTCCAGGCAGGATCACACCGGGGTTAAGCCTCTCTCCTCCCCCAACCTGAGGAGCATTCAGGGATGGTGAATAACCCTAAAGGGCTCCACTGCCCACCCCACAGGGCACTCACATGACACTACCCAGGTCTTGCACAGCCAGAGCCCTTGGTAACTACGATGCACTTCCACGGCCAGCAGCTTCTCAATGATCCCAGCAAAAGTATCACACGGGAGTTATCTATGCCCGTCCTGCTGAATGGACAGATGATGAATGAATGGGAATGAGGCCCAGTTAAGTGAATCGCCCAGCATCACACAGCTGGCAAGTAGCAGCAAAGGCACGAACCTGGGCCTGATTTCCCTGCAGTGGCCATGGCCAGCAGGTGCCCTCAGATCCCAGGCATCCCCGAGGACAGCTCAGTGAGACTGTAAGCCAGCTTGCCTGACCACTCTGGGTTATAGCTGATAAGATGTCTGAACCATCCAACCTTGGGCCAGCAGTCTTTTTTCTTTTTTTAATTGGAGTATAGGTGATTTACAATGTTGTGTTAGTTTCAGGTGTACAGCAAAGTGAATCAGTTGTACGTATACATATATCCAGTCTTTTTTGGATCCTTTTCCCATATTGGTCTTTACGGAGTATTAAGTAGAGTTCCCTGTGCTATACAGTAGGTCCTTATTAGTTATTTATTTTATATATAGTAGTGTGTATATGTCAATCTTCCAATTTATCCCCCCCTTTCCTCCCTGGCAACCATAAGTTTGTTTTCTCTGTCTGTGACTGTATTTCTGTTTTGTAGATAAGTTCATTTGTACCATTTTTTTAAAGATCCCACATATAAGCAATATCATATGATATCTGTCTTTCTCTGTCTGACTTACTTCACTCGGTATGACAATCTCTAGGTCCATCCACGTTGCTGCAGATGGCATTATTTCGTTCTTTTTTATGGCGAATATTCCATTGTATATACATACCACATCTTCTTTACCCGCTCCTCTGTCAATGGACATTTAGGTTGCTTCCCTGTCTTGGCTACTGTAAATAGTGCTGCAGTGAACACTGGGGTGCATGTATCTTTTCAAATTATGGTTTTCTCTGGACATATGCCCAGGAGTGGGATTGCTGGATCATATGGTAGTTCTATATTTAGTTTTTTAAGGAACTTCCATACTGTTCTCCATAATGGTTGTACCAATTTACATTCCCACCAACAGTGTAGGAGGGTTCCCTTTTCTCCACATCCTCTCCAGCATTTACTGTTTGTAGATTTTTTGATGATGGCCATTCTGAGTCGTGTGAGATGACACCCCATTGTAGTTTTGATTCGCATTTCTCTAATAACATCTCAACATCTCTCAGTGATACTGAGCATCTTTTCATGTGCTTTTTGGCCATCTGTATGTCTTCTTCGGAGAAACATCTATTTAGATCTTCTGCCCTTTTTTTGAGTAGGTTGTTTGTTTTTTGATATTGACTGCATGAGCTGTTTGTATATTTTGGAGATTAATCCCTTGTCGGTTGCTTCGTTTGCAAATATTTTCTCCCATTTTGTGGGTTGTCTTTTCATTTTGTTTACGGTTTCCTTTGCTGTGCAAAAGCTTTTACATTTAATTAGGTCCCATTTGTTTATTTTTGTTTTTATTTTCATTACTCTAGGAAGTGGAGGGCCAAGGGTCTTGAGCACTCTGGTCCCCAGCCTTTTCCAGTATAATCCTGGCACATCCACGCTGGTGGGCTGGATCAATGGATATCAATGACAGCTAACATTTTGAGGGCACTAAGTATCAGGCACTGTCTAAAGGCATTAACATGTATTCACACATTTCAACCTACAAGGCAGGTACTATTAAAGTTCTCATTTTACAGATGGGAAGACTGAGGCCCAGGAAGGTTAAGACACTTGCCCAGGGTCACACAGTGACAGTCTCCAGGGTCCCCACTTTACCTGTCTCCCTGGTCACTCTGTGGTTCTGACCAGGAGTGGGTGCCCCAGCCCGGACCCCACCCGAGCCCCGTGGGTCCCCCGCCCTGCCCAGTCCTGGGGATCCAGTTCACTCACGTGGGGTGGAGTGCTTGGGGAGGGGGGACTCACCAGCACACGGTCTCCCAGGCGCAGGTCCTTGTCACCCCGCTTCACAGAGCCGCTGTCGGAGAGGTTGGAGCCCGACTCGTTGCCGGTCTTGACGGAGCTGTTGAGGACGCTCTCCCGCAGGGGGATGACGCGGCTGGTCAGCGGTGGCGTGGCCGTGCCCGAGTGCAGCGACAGGTTCTGGGTGGTCAGCGACTCGACCGAGTGCGCGTCGCTGCCCGAGCCCTCGGCCGCAGGCTGCCGGGTCAGCTTGGAGGGCCGCGTGAAGATGCCCTGCAGGGCTGGGCACTCGAAGTAGCGCACGCCGCCCACGGCGCCGTCGTTCTTGCCCACCGGCTCGTCCAGCACCACGCCCGCCCACTGGCCCGGCGCGAACTGCGTCTCGCCCAGGTACTGCACCACGCCCGGCTTCACGCCATTCACCCACACGCGCTCGCCCACCACGAAGTCCCCCACGAACTCGTCGCCCACCTCGGCTGCCTTGGCGCCGGGCTTCTCGGGGGCGGCGGGGGCCGCGGCCGGGGGGCCCGAGGCCTGCTTGTGCAGGGGGGAGCCTGTGGAGGAGGAGGGAGGCGGCGGTTAGGGCTCGGGTGGGGGCTGGACCCTCGGCGGTCCCAGGAGCGCGTAGTCCAGCTGGCCGGGGGGAAACTGAGGCAGGCGGGGCTGGGAGTGGGGCCTGGGGCGGGTCTCACTCCTCCTGGGCCGTAGGCATCCCCGGGTGGCTCCCTACTCTGCCAACCCCTCTGGAAAGTTCTAGGGAAGAAAGTTCTAGAGAAGCTCAGGACAGTGCCTCCTCTGAAGGCTTTCCACTGCTCAGGGTCACTCGAAATTGAGGGCAGAATGAACCCATGACCGAGGGTTGCAAGCTGCTACTTCCGCATCCCGGTGGGCTCAGGACCTCAGCTGTTACTTTGAGGCCGCCCATGGCCCCATGTGGGACTCAGGTCTTGTGGGGGGATCTCTGTGCCCCCCACCTTCTCCTCCAGCCAGTTCTGGGCCCCACGAAAGGCTCCTAACTGTTCCTTGACAGCTGACCACAGACATCTCAGAACAAGGAAGGAGCCAGAAAACCCTCTTACTCCACTCCTGAGTCTCCCTCTTCTTCCCGGTCCCCAAGCTGCAGCCCAAGCCTCAGGGCACACAGACCAGGAAAAGGGGGGGTGAGGAGGGTGGGAGGCGGAAGCAAGCACTTAATCTCACTCCTGGACTGAACTCCAGGCTCTCTGGCCTGAACTGGGTACCCTGATCCAGCCCCTCTTTACAGAAAGAATGACCCTGAGACTCAGAGAGGCCAGGGCCTCGCCCAAGGCCACACAGCAGCAATGGGGACTCAAACCCTCGGAGGGGGCCTGCCTCCCAGGCCTGGGCTCGGATGTGCTCTAGACTCAGAAGAAGAAGGGAAGCGGGGCAACCTGCTCACGATCACTCACAAGAGGACAAAGCAGAGCTCAAACCCACCATGCTCTGTGCGTGTCTGGCTCCTGGGCCCCACGCAGGGCCTCCTGTGCAAGTGGATGCTGGCAAGCCTGCCCATTTATACCTCAAGGTCTGGAGGCTGCCCCTCCTTCCTGCCAGACCAAGTATCAGGCAGGGAAGGACTCATCCTTTTCCTCCTCTACTCCAGAGGCTGACGGACTTGTCAAATACAGATGGGGACAGCAGGCAAGCAGACACTGCCATGCCCCTATCAGAATTGCCTGTGTTTCTGGTCCTTTCCACGGGGAGCCAGTAGAGGGGCCACAGGGGCAGCGGCTCCACCAGCATCCTCCTTGTACCCAAGGCCAAGGAGCCTGGGGCCGCAGGCCTGGCTGCATGCTGCCTCAAGCCTGGAAGGACAGAGCTTCTGGGAGATGAGGAAGCCACACAACTCCAAGGCAGGGCTGACATACAAGCTCAAGCAGGCAGGTTCTCCCTCTGGGACACTGGTAGTGGTGGGAAAGCATGTGATCACCCAGGGCCTGGGGAGCCAGGACGGGGGTCCTAACTGAGGGGCAAGGGGCTCCCTCTCAGCTGTGAGCTGGGCTCCTGGGAAATCAGTGAGCTTTGCTATTGAACTTGATTAACAACCAGAGTGATCACACCCATGAATTGATGCTCTGTGCTAAGAGGCAGACATACAGTAGCTCATTGGACCCTCACAGTTAACCCTGTGAAGTGATTCCATGATCCCATTTTACAGATGAGGAAACTGAGGCTTAGAGCTATCAGGTGCTTTATCTAGGCCCCCCAGGCAGGAGGCAGCAGAGCCAAGGTCCGGCCAACAGCCCCTGGCTCTTGGTGCAGGGCACTTTCATTCATCCAGGAAATGAGTACAAGGCACCCGCCATGCCAAGCCCTAAACTACAACCACCCCAATCTTGGACTCCTCTGCATGGACCCGTTTCCTAGATTCTGACCAAACCCTATAGTTCCCTTCGAGCAGGGAACAATCTCATCTTGCACTCCTTCCTGCAGAGGGATGTCTCCTTCTCCTTCTGTGGGACCCTGCACGGGACCCTGGGGGCAGGGGCAGGGGTCCCCAAGGCTCTTCTCTTCCACCTGTGAGATCCCACAAGGTGGAGGCCACAGTAGCTGAGGGAGCAGACCCTGGAGCCCCACCTCGGTCTCCTCACCTGCCCTCCGCCACGGGGCTGCTGTACAGTGATGGACACAAAGCCCTAGGGACGGTGCCTGGGTCACACAAGTGAACAAGTGCTGACCGTTCTTACTGTGATGAAAATGATTGATCCTCAAACTAAGGGATTAGAAAAAATTTACAACCACAGAAGGATCAGGGGGCAGAAGAAGGGCTTCCAGGCAAGTTCTGGTGACCTTGGACCCGTGGCTGTGCCCCCACCACACACACCCCCCCCAGAGCAGCCAACCTCGTCCTGCTGTTCCCTGTGCCTGGGCTGAGCTCCAGGTCCCTGGTTCTCATCTAGGACAATCCTGTTACAAGGAGCTTCTGCTGGGATCACAGCAGTACGGGGCCTGGGAACTCCACTAGGTCAGGTGGGCCCATTCCTTAAAAAAAAAAACCTGCTCTGAAAAGCAGCCATAGTGGGAGGAAGCCACAAGTTAGATGGTGCTCCGGGTCCCTTGTAACACTGCCCAAGCAGCCCGTGGGTCCTGCTAACAACGAGGGGTCAAGGTTATCATCATTGAAACAGCAGCTACCATTCATGAAGTGAGACTACTCGCCCTCAATTGCCTGGGTACTTTTTATATACATATATATATATATAAAAATGTATTTATTTATTTATTTTTGGCTGTGTTGGGTCTTCGTTGCTGTGCACGGGCTTTCTCTAGCTTCGGTGAGCAGGGGCTACTCTTCGTTGTGGAGCACGGGCTTCTCATTGTCGTGGCTTCTTTTGTTGCGGAGCACGGGCTCTGGACACACAGGCTTCAGTAGTTGTGGCACGTGGGCTCAGTAGTTGTGGTTCGCGGGCTCTAGAGCTCAGGCTCAGTAGTTGTGGCGCACGGGCTTAGTTGTTCCGCGGCATGAGGGATCTTCCCGGGTCAGGGCTCAAACCTGTGTCCCTTGCATTGGCAGGCGGATTCTCAACCACTGCACCACCAGGGAAGCCCTGGACTCAGTACTTTTGCTATATTATATTCTTATCTTGCAGATTAGGAAACAGAGGTTATAAAACTTGCCCAAAGTTACCCAGGGAGGAGCCAGGCCCACCTGGTCTGGCTCACAGCTTCCTTGTAAGGCAGGCATAGGAGGTGTCTAGCAGGTGTCAGTGCCTTTCCCATATCCATTTCCAGAACACTTCCTTATGCTGAGGGGCTCTGTGATGTCTGCTTAACAGAATGGCCGTGGCTCAGGTGAGACCCTGCCCTACCTGTTGTCTGTGCAGAGAGCACAGAGAAGGGTCCCAGGTCGAGGGGGACCCTGCGTGGCTATTCTTGGCAAGAACCTGCCTACTCAGCTGTCCTCCCAGCTGTCCTGGCCCAGGCAGACCCCCAGGTAATCTCCTTTCTTCCCCACCCCCATCCCTTCCAGAGGTCACAGGCCCCGGGGACCAGTTGTTTGAACAGCTGCTAAAATAAAATCCAGGTCACGAGCCTGGAGACCACACTTGGGTGTTCTGCTGCATTTTTCCTCTTTGGTGCCCCAGTCTCACAGGCACAAACTTTCACCCACTCCCCCACTCACCCCGGGGAGCTTGCAGTCGCCTGAGCTGGGCAAAGCGTGGCAACCCCGCTAGAGCCCCTTTCCCTCCAGGGAGCCATTAGTAACACACTGGCTGGGCCTGGCCGAGCCCCTTCCCATATCTGGGCCTCAGCTTCCCCATGGGACAACAAAGGGCGAGGTCAGAAATTGCTCAGGTACTGGCCAGCACTGACATTCTACGAGCCCCACCTCTCCTCCCAGAGGAGCTGTCGTGTGTCGTAGAGCTATGAGACCTGGCTGATGGGCTGAGCCTCTGGGGCGGTTCTGGAGGCTCCCTGAGGGCAGGGCCTGGGCCTCCCCGCCCTCCTAGTTCCTGCATGGACCGGCATGGGCTCGGCAAAACCCCAAGAAAGCAAAGGACAGCAACAGACTTAAACCTCACGCCAGCAGCTGATCCTTCCCCAGACACCAGGCACAAGGGAATTGACTGCTGGTTTCACGTTCAAAGTAGAACTTTGAAAAAAAGGGCTAAAGGACATGGTGTGGAGTGACAGCAGCTGGTGGCCTGGTCCAACGTGAGCGGGGGGCGCTCAAGGCGGGGGTGGTGGGAGGTGCCCAGATGAGAGCGCATCCTCCCCTGCTTCCGCAAGGACTTTGGTCCTGCCCTGCCTGGGAAGCGGAGACAGGCATTTTGCATACCTGCCGAATCTCAGCCACCAGGGACCCCATTCGTTGAGCACCCAGTGTCAAAAGTGGGGCCAGCAAAGGGGTGGGGGGAACACCAGGACCGCAGCTACAACTCAGCAGGCCTTCTGCCTGGCAGGAAGGCACCAAGGTCCGTGGGGCCCTGGGGTTGCGGAGAGAGGGCTCATTGCAAACAGAGGTGGGAGCACCTCCCAGAACCTCTGCCCTGACAGTCACAGGGCTCGTTCCCTCACCTCCTCAGAGAAGCCTTCCCTGACTTCTTCACCTAAAAGCCCACCCACTTGCAGCACCCTCTACTCACTTTATTCTTCAAGAGATTTACCCCATCTTCACCTGTGTACGTCTGCCTCCCAGACTTAAATGGAAGCTCACACGGGCTGTGTTTCCTCTCCAGCACCCAGCCTGGTTCCC
Source organism: Balaenoptera physalus (assembly GCF_965194825.1). Classification (NCBI taxonomy): domain Eukaryota; kingdom Metazoa; phylum Chordata; class Mammalia; order Artiodactyla; family Balaenopteridae; genus Balaenoptera; species Balaenoptera physalus. The sequence goes on from NC_138898.1 coordinate 82,923,334, forward strand.
CGCAGCAGGCCCTCAATGCAAGCTGCACTGCACTGCCGGCTCAGAACTGCGGCCCACCCCGGCTCTGTGCTGGGTGCATGGAATAGTCAACAATCCGAGCTGCAGAAAGTCGCTCCCATTTCTTCAGTCAAGGAATCTGAGGCTCACTCCAGGCAGTTTCCGGTTCACCTGGTCTCCTTTCCGCCTTTGTACCTCCCTGAGCCCTTCCCATTTTCCCTGTGTTTCCAGAGGAAAGCTAAGAACCCTCTTCTCCTTTTATTTATTTATTTTTAAAAATTTATTTATTTATTTATTTATTTATTTTTGGCTGTGTTGGGTCTCAGTTTCTGTGCGAGGGCTTTCTCTAGTTGCAGCAAGCGGGGGCCACTCTTCATCGCGGGGCGCGGGCCTCTCACTATCGCGGCCTCTCCCGTTGCGGAGCACAGGCTCCAGACGCGCAGGCTCAGTAGTTGTGGCTCACGGGCCCAGCTGCTCCGCGGCATGTGGGATCCTCCCAGACCAGGGCTCGAACCCGCGTCCCCTGCATTGGCAGGCAGACCCTCAACCACTGCACCACCAGGGAAGCCCCCTCTTCTCCTTTTAGAAGCAAACCTCCATCCCCCTTTGGTCTTCCCTGGGACCCCCCTCCCTGCCACCTCTCTCCTCTCCCGCAATGGCCCTCCGACAGAGGTCAGAGCCCATGGGTGGCATGAACACCGCCCTGGCCCACAAAACAGCTTCCCTCACCTCACCCCCGCCTGCTGCCACCCATTCTCCTTCCCAGCAAACAAGCTTTTCTCTCTCTAAATGTTTATTACATAGATCATTCACGTCCACTGCAGAAAAATTTTTAAACATAGTTACTGATTAAAAAAAACAAAAGGACCTATATAGTTCCATCATATAAACATAGTCACAGTTAACATCTTGGTGTGTGTTTTTCCAGGCTTTATCCTGTGCGTGTAGGGGCATGTGTGTGTGTGTGTGTGTGTGTGTGTGTGTATGTGTTTGTGTGTGTGTGTGTGTATGTGTTTGTGTGTGTGTGTGTGTGTGTGTGTGTGTGTGTGTGTGTGTGTGTGTGTGTGTGTGTAGTACTTAAAAGTCAAAAACACAAGCCAGGCTGTAGTTAGATATCACTCGGTCCTCTGCTCTTCCTGCAGTTGGTATTTTTCCATCCAGCAGTGTCTAGAAGGAAACCGTTCCATGCCCTAATAAGACTCTGCTTCCCAGTCCGTCTCTGACCCTCAGCTCCCGACCCCTCCCCGCTCTGGAAACTTCTCCTGCAAGGATCCCTCGCTGCACTGCAGGGGGCCCTTCCCAGCCTTGTGGTGCCCGGCCCTGCTGTCCATGCGCCTCTCAAGGCTCCCTGCTCCCGTGACAGGACTGGGGCCTCCCCAGTCCTCCACCCTGGCCCACCCTGGTGGTCCTCTCTGACGGGGCAGTCTCCATCCACTACTCTCTCCGCCTATATTCCAGCCAGTGCTGTGCTGGGAAAGTCTTAACTAGTTCTCCAAGAGAAAAAAACAATAATAATAATAACCCTGATTTTGTAGCCTTTGCCAATTTCCATAGTGTAAATTCTCCCACCATGATCCATCTCAAGCTACCAGCATGATGCCACTGAACACAGAATTGGGAAGAGATTATATATAGTATTTCCAACACAGAGTAAATAACCTCAAAGACACAAATGCTGGGGACTTCCCTGGTGGCGCAGTGGTTAAGAATCCGCCTGCCAATGCAGGGGACACGGGTTTGATCCGTGGTCCGGGAAGATCCCACATGCCACGGAGCAACTAAGCTCGTGCACCACAACTGCTGAAGCCTGCGCGCCTAGAGCGCATGCTCCGCAACAAGAGAAGCCACTGCAATGAGAAGCCCGTGCACCTCAATGAAGAGTAGCCCCCGCTCGCTGCAATTAGAGAAAGCCCGTGCATAGCAACAAAGACCCAACGCAGCCATAAATAAATAAATAACAGAACAAAACAAAAAAAACACAGATGCTACAAAATCTTACTAGTAGTAAATAGTAGCTTTTTTACCAGTAGTAAAATAGTAGTAGTATTAGTGGTATAAACACTACTGGGAGAACTACTAGAAGTCATGAGTTTTGAATATTTATTACCTATGTTTTTAATAGAATGTACTTAATTTTAAGTTCACACAATCTGATTGTTTAAATGATGGCTGTGTTTAATACCTAGCTTGCAAAATTCCTGACAATTTCACAACTGGTTCTCGTGAGCCGGCCTGGGCCAGCGCCAGCACACCATGGGCCCTATCCCAGCCCACACCCTGGATAGTGGCCCATCAAAGAACCGTCTAAATTATCTAGACCCTGTGAATGAGAGACAGGAAGAGGAGACAGAGAAGGACCAAGCCCCTGACCTGTCTCCAATGCAGGGAGCAGGTGGGGAGGGGCCAAGAGGCAGCAAAAATGCCCCTCTTCTCTGGTCAGTACCTGGGAACCCTGCTTTACACCGAGCTCCCCTATAAGCTAACGCTCTCCTGCACCATTAGCTACTGCTTATATGCTGCCACATTTCTGCTTTTTAAAAGACGTTAATAAATTCCCTTTGTAAAAGATCCAAATGACACAAAATGACGTAGAATGAAGCTGTTCTCCCCAGTCCAGATCCCTTCCCTGGCCGCCAGACCTGCCCTTCCAGTAGCTGCCTCCTCCTGGATGTCCCCCAGGACTTCACGTTAGACATTCTGAACCAAAGTGACCCCACCTCCAAAAGCTCCTCCTCTGTCCTCCCCATCTCAGGAGTGCCCCCCACCCATCCATTTACTCAGGCCACTAACCCTCATTGCTCCTCCCCCCGCTCCCACCACCCCCAAACCAGTTATTCATCAAGATCTAGCAATTTCACAGAATAACTCCTAAATCCACGCCTCCCTCTAGGGTCTCAGAGATCCCTCCCGAGATCAAGTCCTTGAGATTTCACACCTTGCCCAGCAGAGAAGCTTCCAGAACGGTCTCCAGCATCCAGTCTCCAGCCCCCTGTTTCAGGCCCTCCTCCAGAGCCGTCAGCATGAGCCCTCTGAAGGCAAACTCAACCACATCATCACTCCCCCGATTCATTTTCACTCTCTAGATGGGGATCACTTTTTATGTTAACCTTTGGCTTTTACGAGAAGCCCATGTTACTTGTGTAATAAAAAAACATAATAAAAAATGAAATACAATACTTGAAAAAGAAAATAATAAAATAATGTCATCTGTGGCCCATTTCCCAAGGAAATAATTTAGAAAGAAAAAACTGACTCACTGTCTTGTTATTCACAAAACAAACAAAACCTGGATTTAAGGGCCCCCCAAAATAGTAAGCAGTTATATAAATTATGGTCAAGTCTTTCGGATTATTAAGTACTCTTTAAAAACAATTTTTCCAGGGCTTCTCTGGTGGCGCAGTGGTTGAGAACCTGCCTGCCAATGCAGGGGACACGGGTTCGAGCCCTGGTCTGGGAAGATCCCACATGCCGCGGAGCAACTAGGCCCGTGAGCCACAACTACTGAGCCTGCGTGTCTGGAGCCTGTGCTCCGCAACAAGAGAGGCCGCGATAGTGAGAGGCCCGCGCACCGCGATGAAGAGTGGCCCCCGCTTGCCGCAACTAGAGAAAGCCCTCGCACAGAAATGAAGACCCAACACAGCCAAAAATAAATATTAAAAAATAAATTAATTAAAATAATAATAATAATAATAATTTTTCCAGGTTACAGCAGGAAGTGTTTATGATGTGATGCTTGGTGAGAAAGGGTTCAAGAGTGTCCCAATGCACAGTACACAGGCACGAATGCCTGGGGGTGGGGGAAGCGGGAATAGGAAACAGGATAAAAAGGGATCAATTTAAAAAACACAAGAGGGGCCTTGGAGGGACCCACAGTGATGATATGACATGCACCAAGGAGCATGATGAAGTTGGCCCTTTGCCCCTGCAGGCCAGAGGGAAAAAAGCGTTTCTATAAACGTTCCATAGAACATAGTTCAACAAGGTGTTAATAGGTATCATGAAAACAAAACCTTAATCTCCAAATTCAAACAAACTTGAGGAACAGGGGTTTAAGCAAAGTTAAGGTTACTTTGCTGCACGACTTGTCAGAGCCTTTAATGTGCGAATGAGCAGTGTGATGACTTAGGAAGGGCTATAAATAAGGTAACTACATAATTTATAATCCAAAACCAGACACGGTGGAGAGAAAAGAGGTGCTATTAATATAGTATCATGCCAAGACCACAAGCATAAACTAGGGCTGTCCCAGGCAGTACATGGTCACTCTGGCCTAAAATTATAGCATTTTTTTCTCTGTGTCACCTAAGGAAACCCTGCCTGCCCATCAGGCCAGCTCCACCACCCCTCACTGGCACTGCCACCCCATGAAACTCCATTCTTCCTTGGTTGGCACAGCCTGCCACCCAAGCTGCCAGGGTACGTGTCTGCACCCCACCCAGAACACAAGCCCTGGGAGGCGGGGTCCACACAGACCCCTTCTCCATCCCCGGAGCCCCAGAATGGGGCTGAAATATACCCTGGCCACGACCCTGACCTCCCCTCCTTGGTGGCCCCAACGCAACATACATAAATGCCCCACAAACCCCAAAGCAGCTTTCTGCTCTAAGACCCCGGCTCTCCTGGCAGGGACTCAACACCGAGGTCCAAAGGAAGGGATCAGGTCTCTAGAGCATTCCTCAAGGGAGCCAGCTTTCCCACCGTGAGCCCCCCAGCCCGGTCCACCCTCCAGTCAGTCCCTTGACAGCGCCCCGCCCATATGGCCTCTGGAAAGACCCCTCCCAACCCACTCTGACCAAGGCAGGGCCCGCCCCCTGTGGCCACCACAGGCCTGGCATCTCCCCTGCTATGCTGTCTCCAGCCATCCATTCCTGCAGAAGGGACCCTCTACCAGGCCGTTCCGGGGCGGGCCCCAGTCCCAAGGATTGCTCAGCGTCCTTCCTGAGCCTAAGGGAACTCAGAAGCCCCCTTCTGTTCCCCTTACTCCCAAACCAGGGGGACAGAGCCCCTACCCAGCAGACTCAGCTGAGGCCCCAGGGAGAAAAAGATGCGGGAGGCTTACCCTGGAAGGAGCAGAGCCAGCTCCCCATGGAGAAGCCCTGCTACGGCCACGCCAGCCACGGCAGGCAGGCAGGCAGGCGCTGGCAGCTGGGCCCCTGCTCTCCCCAGCTCCCCCTCCCCCCGCCCCCATTCCCAATCGATTCTGGGCGTCATCAGGAACATTAGGAGGCTGCCCTGCCCCCCGCCCATCCGCAGCCCAGCCACAGAAAAGCTCAGCTTGGCTTTCCCCATCCTGATGCCATTAAAAAGTTTAGGATGTGGTCAGGGGAGGAGAGCAGGAGAGCTGACCTTGAAGGGAGTGAGTGCCGCCTGGAGCCAGTGCTAGCTCTGCAGGAGCAAGGGCTGGAAGTTGGTCCCGGTTCTGCCCAGGCTTGCGCAGCATCTGGGACAGGTCAGTTAAAACAGGGGTGAAGCCACCTACCCTCGTAGGGAGCACGGGGATCAAGGTGAAAGACACAAACCTCCGGGGGTGCAGTGGAGTGGGGTCAGCGTCTAGGACTAGAGGCCAGCTGTGAAGCTCTGCGGGACCCCCCACCCCGGGCACGTCAGGCTGGCTCCCATGTCTGGAGCACCCACAGGGTGTGGGGGCACCCGGGCCCCAGCTCAATAAGCCAGAACTGCAAAGGTCTGGGCCCCTTGGGGGAGATCGATATATAGGAGGTGGACCGTGCCCCAAGTGGCCCGCTGCTTTTCTGAGGCGGACGCCCATGCACGCGCGTCCTCGACCTCCTGTGTCCTGGGTCCCCCACGTGTGCAAAGGCCACAGGCACACCGGGGGACAGCTGTGACCAACCTAACGAGAAGAGATCGCTCCTCCAACCCTGCCCATCTAGCCGGTGCCTGAGCAGAGTGTGGGAGTGGACTCAGGAGTCCAGCCACCCCAGCTGTCTCATCCCTGGGGGCAGTGGGTGCCAGCAGCCTGAACCAGCTTTAGACCAAGCCCAGCACGAGTCTCAAGCCCAGCCCTGCTACCCTCTGGCCCTGTAACTCCGAGCAACTCAGCTGAGGCCTCCAAGCCTCAGTTTTGTCATCTTTCAAATGGACAGAAGAGCAGTTCTCTCACTCAGTTGTTAATGAGAAAGAAATGTGATAAGACACCTGCTGCAGGGCCGGCCTGTGACACACAAGTGTCAAACGCCGTCCCTCCTAGATGGGAAATCTCTGGGGCTGGACCACAGGGCAAGGGATGGGAGAGGCCCTCCAAGGACCCGCCTGCCCCAGTGGGGGGCAAGGGCGGAGGGACCTCGACAGTCGCCTATGGTCTGTCCCTGTCCCTAGAGTCCTCCCCAGGTCCCTGCGGCCAGCCCTTCTTGTCCCAAGAGGGACACCCACGGCCTAGCCTGGCCTGCCCCCACCTGAGGCTCAGAAGCAGACCCCAGGAAGGACTAAGGGCTCCTGTGCACAGCCTGCCGTGGTTCCTACGACTGCCCAGCAGTGTTGGACCTGCCCGACCACCGCCGGCTGCTCCTGACCCAAAGGGAAGGCCTAACCCCAGCAGCATCTTGAGCCGCCAGCCCGGAGACCTGAGCTCCCCCCACATCTTCCTCAGGCCCAGGATAGGCTCCCAACCCCCAGGCGGCCTGGGTCACAGCTCCCCAACTCCCTTCCGGTCGCCACTCCTGCCCCGGCCCATTCACAACCCTCCCAGGCCTCTCAAGCCGCTCTCCATCCCCGTCCTTAGAGGTCTCAAGACTCAGGACTTTTGTAGCCACTACTGCCTCTGCCTGGATGCCCTTTCCCTGACCTTGCCTCGGCTGGGCGGGTTCCTGCTTGTCACTAAGATCTTCACACCAGTGTCACCTCCTGAGCGAGGACCCCCTTCCCCGCCCCGACTGCCTGATCTGAAGCAGCCTCCAGGGGGTCCATCCCATCTGGCTGAGCTGCCCCTGACCTAGAGGCCCCACCCAGGTTGTGGCCCACGGGTGGGTCCCAGACCGCCTTCCTGTGCACCTGCTTTGACCACCTCTGGGCCACCTCCTGGTGTAAGAGACCCCCTCCCACGGCCCCTCCGGTCCTATTGCTCCCTGTATGTCACCGCTCTGGGAACCGACACAGGCCGTGGGGGGCGGAGGCATCAGCCCAGGCCTGACCCTTGGCAGATCCTCTGCCCGGAGGCTGAGCTCATGCTTTGGGAGGCTGCCACTGCCCCGATTCCCAGAGCAACTGCCCCCCCTCCAACCACCATCAGGCTCCAGCCTCTGCCAGACCCTCTCTTGGTGCTCCAGCACCCACCCCCGGAGTCCCAGCCTCCCAGCCTCCCATGGGGGTGGGCACCTCCAGCACCTCGGAGAGCTGATGGCCAGTTCCACGGGGTGGGTGAGGGAGCCTGTGGGCCAGGAGTGGGGCCACCATCCTCCCCTGCTGCTGCCACACGTCCCGCCTCTGCTGGGACTCTTGTTATGAGACCTGGAGCAGGGACAAAAGCAGCTCTGGGCGGCAGAAATCTCCCTTCCCCTGTCACAGGGCTCCACTGCCCTGGCCAACTGCTCCCGGCTCTCTGCTCCCTCCCCCAGCCCGGGGGTCTGTCTCTCTTGGACCTGCAAAGGCAGCAGGTGCCAGAGCGGGAAGGAGGGCGGCACCAACCGCAGCTGCAGCCTTTTGCTGCCACCTTGTCCCTCGGCAGGGGGCGTGTCTCTGTGATCAATCGGGCATTCATGGAGTGGCGCCTCCTCTCCCGGCACAGTAACAGCCCTGCGGGGTTGGGGTCCAGGCAGAGTCAGACCACCCAGCCCCCACCCTCAGCGGCCCCCAGACCACCGTGCGGTGTGACCAGGAGGCAATCAGCAGGCCACACAGTGTGGTCCATTCCCCTTCCCTCGAGAGACCAGGATGTAGCCATTCAAAATGACAGCAAAGAGGACACTGCCCTGGCACGGGGGCGGGGGGCACTTCCCATAGAACGCAATCAAATGTGAAGCAGTAAGATGCAAGTTTGGATACAACCCATGACTTAACTGCTTGAAACAACAACATGTGAACAGAAAAAAAGACCAGAAGGAATATGTCACAGTGGTGGGTGTGATTAGGTTAAATGGAGGGGTAATGGGAGTTCCTTCTTTTATCACTCAAATTTTTCTGTAATGAGATTATGGAGGGATGAAAGGAAAAGAAATTACTCTTTAATGAGTCTTGTGCCTGCAGGCACTTTCCATTTATTAACTCACTTGATTCCACGAGAGAAATGACATTATCCCATTTGTGGCTCAGAGAGGTTAAGTAATGCTTCCAAGGTCACACAGGAGGGATATTAGAGCTGGATCAGAGCCAGAACTCAGGCCTTCTGGATCAGAGAGGAGGCAATGAGGAAAGAATCCAGAAGGTGCTAGGGGCTCTCTCCAGTGGAGAAGAGGGTCAGGGTCAAGCCTGGCTGGAGCCCTTCTCCAGCCAGTGGGCTATACAACTCCCACCCGCACTAGACCACTAGGCCCACTTGGTGCCTCTGCCCATGCTCTGTCTCCAGGCCCCACATCGTCGTCCTCCTCCACACTTACACTCCCCCCTTCCTTCAGGCTGAGCTCACTCACACTTCCTCCAGGAAGTCTTCCCTGCAGCCCACTCATGATGGTCAGCCCCTTCACCTCCCACAGCCCTGGCAGTGAGGGCAAACATCCTCGCCCGGGTGACCACGTGCCTCCTCACCAGTCTCCCCAGCCCCGCTCTTAACCCCTGCAACCCGCCCTCTGCCTGGTGCCCTGAGGGATGCCAACACCACCAGACGATCTTTGCTAACATCCTCCAACAGCTCCCATCACACTTAAAACAAATCCAGTCCCCCTGCCCTTCACCACCTGCCTCTGCTGCCCTCCCCAACCTCATTTCACACTCCTCTTTACCCAGACTTGTCTTCTTTCTCTTTTTTAACAAACAATCCATTCCTGCCTCAGGGTCCTTGTGTTACTTGTTCCCTCACCTGGAACAGCCTTTCCCCCTTGTTTTTTCCCCGCCTAGGTTCTTCTCAGGCTCAGAAATGAGGAAAGGAGGATTTGCCACCTTGAAAGGGGTTGTCTGGGCCTCCACATGAGCCTGTACCAGGCAGGGCTGTCCATGGGCCACATGACACGTCTTCCTCACCTTTCCATGCTAGCTGTCTGGCTTTCCCAGGGACCTGGTTCTGTCAACTGCCCGTGCCTTTGGCTCAAATTTCACTTGACCCTACCCAGGGCCCAGATTGCCCAGTCTGGCCTGTGACTGTTTTTGCCTCTCCAAACTTCTATGCCAATCAGATGACATGGACCCTGTCTTACCCTGCTGGCTGGAGTGTCGTCAAAGCGGGAATTTGTGCCAAAGATGTTCATCACAGCATTATTTACCAAAGTGAAAAATAAGAGGGCCTCCCTGGTGACGCAGTGGTTAAGAACCCACCTGCCAGTGCAGGCGACAGAGGTTCGAGCCCTGGTCCGGGAAGATACCACATGCCGTGGTACAACTAAGCCCGTGTGCCACAACTACTGAGCCGGCGCTCTACAGCCCGCGAGCCACAACTACTGAGCCCATGTGCCACAACTACTGAAGCCCACGCGCCTAGAGCCCGAGCTCTGCAACAAGAAAAGCCACTGCAGTGAGAAGCCCGTGCACTGCAACGAAGAGTAGCCCCCGCTCGCCGCAACCAGAGAAAAGCCCGCGTGCAGCAAAGAAGACCCAATGCAGCCAAAGATAAAATAAATAAAATAAAACAAATAAATTTATAAAAAAAGAAAAAAGCAGATTTTCAAGTTGTATATGCAGCATGATTGCAAAGAGATAAAAAAAAAAAAAATGAAAGGATATAAACCAAAATAGTAATAGTTACCTCTAGGGAAGATTATAGGCAATTTAACCCCTACATCAAACTTTCCAAATATTACAGAGTGGACTATCTTACTTTTTATCACTAGAAAAAGCCAATAGCTAACAGCTGTCCTCAACCCATTTGCCTTCAGAGCTGGTGCATCCAGCCCGAGCACCTGGCCTTACCCCTGCCCTGCCAGGAACCCTCTGCCCACCAGCAGGAGGACTAGCGGTTACACAAGTAAAGCTCAAATGGCACAGGTCTGGGTGGTAGACAAGAAAGCTGATGGGAAGATGGGGATCATCTCAGACCCTGGAAGGGGAATGAGTGGGGGCAGGGAGGCTGGCAGAGGCTGGAGTTTGAATTGGGCTGTGTTTTCCAGGCTGAGTGACGTGGGCAAGTTGCCATGCCTCCCTGGGCCTCCATTTCCTCATCCCTAAGGGAAGCCAACAGTGGTACCCGCCTCCCAGATTTGGAGGAGCGTGAAAAGGAACAATGCACATAAAGCATGTGTCACCGCCCGTTCATTTTCAAAGGGATGTGGTCAGACATGAAGAAGAACTTCTGGGAACTGCTGGCCTCCAGGCTGGTCAGGGAGCGGCCCAAGTTCCCTTGGCTCTTCCAGAAGAACCACTACCAACCCAGCTCCACCCTCGGCCCTGCGTACCTTCCTTGGAGCCAGCGGCCGTCACAGTGGCAGAGGCCGAGGTTGATCCAGTGGACGTCCGGCCCATGGGGCTTGAATGCTTCCCCCCGCGGCCGGGGGGCTTCAGGCCGCTGGGCTTCTGCATGGTGGTGCCACTCGGTGGGCAGAGAAGGGTCCGTGCAGGTCACGTGCTCTCCGCCATCGTCACTCACCTGTGGGCAGAGAACAGGAGGGATCACATCACAACGTCACCAGATGGCAGAGCACCCCTGGCCCCGTGAGGCAGGGACCATGTTCACCCCCATTTTCTAGATAGGGAAACTGAGGTACAGAGAAGTGGCTGCAGGCGTGGGCCCAGCATGGCGGTGGCGCTGCCAGGACATGTGTTCCAGTCTGCCAGACTCTGGGTCGGGCACACACTCGCTCTTACATCCGGGACCCAGGAGGTGAGAATCGGGAGCAAGCCGGCTCAGGGGTCTACGGCACAGGCTGTATTAACCCCAGCAGCCCCTTAGCAGGACCATGCAGGCCAGCACGGCCACCAACAGCTGAATGCAGCTCTCACCACATAGCACTGGCCAGCAGATTCTGACATGCGTGGGCAACCCAGTGGGTCACTCTCCAGCGGCCCCCAGACCCCCTAGGACCAGCCAACAGCTCACATCCCTCAATGCAGGCTGGACAAAGCAACATCTAATTTGATCAGCCAGCCTCACCACACAGGCCATACGCCAGCTTTGGGTTCACCATCCAGCACTCACCCACTCCACCCCAGGTGCGGGGACACACACACAGAGGAGCTTACACCTGCCTCAACCCCCCGCCAGGATGGACTTGCTGTGCCCTCAGCCTGCCCTCCCGCAATTACAGCTCCCTGTTTTCATGACTAAGCAGAGAAGGTTGCGATGCATATGGCATATAGGGCGCTGGTGTTTGACAAAGGGGACTCCTGAGAGGGGAAGCCCCCAATCTCCATGGTGATCAGCTCAAGTCACTTGCAACCAAAGAAGTTCTGACTAATACAGAAGCCAACCCACAATGCTCACAGCAGGAATATGTGTCCCCAGGTGACAGAAAGATGGGACTGGCTGCAGGGGAGTTGGGGGAGAGGCAGAAAGGACAGGCCCACATCCCCTACTCCCCCACTGTCTTGTGTGCACACCCTCTCTTGTACTAGGTATTCATGTAGGGCTCACCATAGGCCAGGCCCTGTCCTGCCCCAGAGCCGCAGGCAGGATGCGTCCTCCACCTAGGGGAGCACACTGTCCAGTGGGGAGAGGGGATGCAGAGCACCGCGGACGGACAGAGGATTCTGGGAGAAAGCGTCACCCCCTCAGGACCTCGGGAACAGGGGAAACCAGTGCCTTCTGGACATTAAACTCATGCAGTAGGGGAATGCCACACCCTTTGCCCGTCCAGCCGTATCCTTATCCCACTCATGGTCACAGAATATTATTCCTTTTTAGAGAACCCTTTTCTCTTTTCTTGATCCATATGACTTATATGAGCTGACCCCCCATCCCCACACCTCGAGTGGACACATGACCCAGGCCTGGCCAGAGCCCCATGGTTAGCTGAAGGAAGATCATGGGACCCAAGGAGCATCAGGGCCTGGATTCTGGCTGGAACCTTTAGGAGAAGGTGCTCTTCTGGCTCTGGGGCTGCCTAGGTGTGGGATGAAAGCCAGGAGCTGCAGGATTACCCCACAGAAGAGACCGCCAGGGAACAACGCCAACACAGAGAAAGCAGGGCTAAGTCCCAGGATTTGGAGGGCCTGGATCCAGCTGAACCTGAAGCTGGTCACTTGAGCCCTTCACTTACATCAGCCAACAAATCCTGACACACACAGGCATTGTTGTGTCTTTTTACCTAATTCTCTTTGAGGGACGCTGTCACTTGCAACCAAAGAAGTTCTGACTAATACAGAAGCCAACCCACAATGCTCACAGCAGGAATATGGGTGCCCAGAAAGGCTCCCAGGCCAGCAGGATGAGCCAACAACACTATTACCGTCCTGGCATAGCCATGGGAAGGATGAGCTCCTCAAACAGGGTGGTTAGACATAAGAGCAAAGGAAAATGAGCTCCTGCAAGGCACAAAGTAGTGGCACCTACATGCCCAGGTGAGCTGATGGGAGTATGAGGCATGCCTGCCAGCCTTGGCCTGCCCCCCAGAGTCCGCCAAATCCAACATTCTAATCCCCTGACCAACTCCCTGACACCCCAGGAATTCTGGAGCCCAGGAGTCGCTCGCTGTCAGGCTTGGGTCAAGCTATAAATCATATATCTAATAAAGGTCATTTATTCACCAACATATAAAGAACCCTCACAACTTACTAATAAGACCTAATAAAAAAATGAACAAAAGATTTGAATACTCATTTCACCAATGAAGATACGTAAACAGCAATAAGCACGTGAAAAGATGACCTACATCATTAGTCACAAGGGCAATGTGGATCAAAGCCACAATGCGATACCACTTCACGCAGATTAGAAAGGCTAAAATGAGAAAAACTGACAATACCAAGTGCTGATGAGGATGTGGAGCAATCAGGACAGATTGCTGGTGGAAATGAAAAACGGTGCAACCCCATTGGAAACCAGTTTGACAGTTGCATAAAAAGTTAAATATATACCTACCGTATGACCCAACCACCCAAGAGAAATAAAAGCATATATCCGTACAAACATTTGTAAAAAAAAAAAATGTTCATAGTGACGTTCTTCACAATAGCAAAAACATGGAAACAACCCAAATGTCCATCAACTGGTGAATATATGAACACAAGGTTCATCTAGACGATAGTACACAGTTGTCCCTTGGTATCCTTGGGGAACTGGTTCAGGATCCCTGTGGTTACCCAAATCCAAGGATGCTCAAGTCCCTCATATAAAATGGTATAGTGCAGTCAGCCCTCCGTATCTGCAACTGCAGAACCCAACTGTTGATATTTGCAACAATATGGATTAACCTCTAAAAACATTATACTAAGTGAAAGAAACCAGACACAGAAGACTACAAGTAGTTTGATTCCACTTATTTGAAATTTCAAAACTATAGACACAGAAAGCAGATCAGCAGTTGCCAGGGGTTGAGAGCAGGGACTGACTTCAAACAGGCACGAGAGAACTTTCTGGGTGGTAGAAATGTTCTAACACTGGATTGTGGTGATGGCTGCATACCTGTATGTTTATACTAAAAGTCATCAAACTGTACACTTAAAATGCATAGATTTAATAATGTGTAAATTAGATCTCAACTTAAAAAAAAAAATTCAATAAAAAATGAAATCCTTGGACTTCCCTGGTGGCACAGTGGTTAAGAATCCCCCTGCCAATGCAGGTCATACGGGTTCGAGCCCTGGTCTGGGAAGATCCCACATGCTGCGGAGCAACTAAGCCGATGTACCACAACTACTGAGCCTGAGCTCTAGAGCCCGCATGACACAACTACTGAAGCCCGCGCACCTAGAGCCCACACTCCACAACAAGAGAAGCCACCACAATGAGAAGCCCGCGCACCTCAACGAAGAGTAGCCCCCGCTCGCCGCAACTAGAGAAAGCCTGTGTGCAGCAACGAAGGCCCAACGCAGCCAAAAAAAAAAAAAAAAAAAAAAGAAATCCCTGAAGGCTCCCCCTAGTAGTGCGATGGCCTTCAAGGCCCTCCTCAACACCTCCAAGGCCCTCCCTCACCCACTACACTCCAGCCACACTAGCTCACACTAAGCACACTCCAGTCTCAGGGCCTTTGCACATGCTGTTCCCTCTGCCTGGAATGCTTTTCCTTCAAATATCCAGTGTGTTGCTCATCTCCTCCAAGTATCTGCTCCAATGTCTCCTTCTAAGATTACAACCCCTCTCCAGCCCTCCCCTGCTTTGTTTTTCTCTATTGCACAAGGACAAGACTTGAGTCTGTTTACTGTGGTATCCTTAGCACTGATGGGATGCCTGGTGCCTATAGGTGCTCAGGAAATCACTTGAATGGATGAATGATGCTGGCTTATGGGGATGAGAGGCCCGGGAGGCCCCCCTCACCTCCTCAGGGCCCAGCCCGCAGGACTGAGTTGATTGTAGTGATCAGCCCAGCTGGCCGTCTGACATCACAGCTTTTCATGCAGCTGGTCTAGACTCCTCACTAGCCCACGTGCCCTCTGAGACAGGGACCAGGCGTCATAACTGTGTCCAGCATTGGAGGCTCCCCAACCAGCCTTGCTGCCGATGACCCTGCATTTCCTCACCACTCGCCTGACAGTCTCCCACCTCCCAGACTCTGCCTGTGCCTTTTCTCCCACCTGCTTCACTTCACCTATTCCAACCACATATGGAACACTTAGCTCGATGCCTCCTCCTCCAGGAAGTCTCCCAGGACCTTTGACCCAGAGACCTCAGGATCACACACTGAGCCAAGGAGAGAGGATACCGTTCTCCTACCTTCATCATGCCTCCTGGGAGCCCACGGGTAACCCCAGGTGGGGCTACGGTCTCCTCTCTGAGAACCCAGCCCCAGCATGGCGCCTGGCACAGAGCTTGTGATTCGGAAACCCCGTATGAGAGCACACATGCTACGGCCCAGAGGACAAAGGCCTTCAAGGCCACAAATCCCCAGGGACACTGTTCTCACGGGAGGCTTCTGGAGACTCTCACACTCACCCTCCTGCCCTCCCAGACCCTGATGACCCAGCGGCGTCCAGCGTGAGGAACCTATTGTGTGCCAGGCCTTACACCCTGATGAGGCGGTGGTCACCTTACAGGAGGAACACCCGATGCTCAAGAAAGTGCGGGATCGAGCCCAAAGTCACACGTGGCTCAGCAGCTGGGCTGGAACCAGACCCAGGTCTAGCCCTCCGCCTCCCTACACTGCCTGGCCCAGGCCTGGAATAACATTTGTGAGACCCCTGGCCTCTGGGGAGAGCGCCCACGTGCCTCACGGACAAAGGAGACCAGAGGAGCTGGCGGGAGAGAGAAGAACCAAGGCTGCATTACTTGGCCCACCCCAGTCCCACCCCTGCTCCCGTGCAGGCCTCCGGTGCTGGGGGAGCACAGGGAAGGGGAGATGGAGAGGAGAATGGTGAACAGGAAGAGGGGGAGGGGCTCCTTTATGACTCAGCCCTGCTTGTGGGACAGAGGAAGAGAGGGGTTTCTTGGAAAAAGCTGGGACGTGGGGATAAGCTGGCCTCTGGCCACACTGCAGCCGATGGGGGAGGCCTGGGAGGAAGTAGATTTCAGTCTCATGGAGTCCAAACCCCAGACCCACCACGAGTGGCTGTGGGACCCTGGCTCAGCACGAACCTCAGTGTCATCACCTGTAAAATGGGGGGGGGAAAGCACTGCTGCTGCGTGGGGAGCACGGATGAGCGAGTCCGAGGAGACAGCCCCACGAATGTCCCTCTGTGCCCAGCACGCAGGCTGTGTGGAAATGGCAGCATCACTACGATCTGGTCTCTATTACGTTCTCCAAAGGCCCGGGATGCACACCCCGCCTCCCCCAGGGAGCCGGGGCCCCGACGAGGCGGGAGTGGGAGAGGCGAGCAAGGGCGGGTGGCGTTCAGACCAACAGGCCCCCTTTGTGCCGCCCTCAATTACCATTTACCAAAGACAAACCCGGGCTGCATTTCAGGGTTTCCATTTCAGCTGCCCTGGGGGTGGCGGGCTGCAGCTTCGGGGGTGGGGGGCGGGGGGGATGAGGCCCAAGAACTTTCCACCAATCAGCGGCCCAGGGTGCGGCCCCGACAGCAGGGGGAAAGATGCCAACTAGGACAGTGGAAAGCCCATGTCCTTGTGCCAGCGTCGCCCAGAGGGCATGGGAGGCGGGCACCAGGAAGCAGGCTCCCAGGACCAGACCTCAGCTCAGAGACCTCGGCCAAGAGCCACACCCTGGGCTCTCTTGTTGCCCAGCAGAGGCAGCTCTCCGGGGGGCTGCTCCTCCTCCCCAGCCCAGGGGTCCCAGCAGTTGGGGTGCCCATGCTCCCCCCACCTCCTGAGCCTGTGACCCATGTGCCGGGCCACATGGTAGCCAGGGATGGACTTAGTGTGGCCCCTGCCCACTCACCGCAAGCCCAAAGGGTCCAGACCACAGCAGCGCCACGGGGCGAAGGAGGTGGGAGGAGGAGGGCTGTAACCGGGAGCACGGGGTGGGGGGCTGGGTCCAGGCTGGGGAAACGGCGGGGCACAGACTCCGCTCTGCCAGGTCAACCAAACAGCTAAGGATTTAGACTGCCTAAAATGTGCAGGGGGTGGCTATCCAGAGACTGAAAGGGACCCCTGGCGGGGGGAGGGGGTCTCCCAATCGTGCCCAGGCATCAGGCTGAGGGGATGAGAAGCCACGGAGGACATCAAGCAAAGGATCCGGCAGATCGGATGAGCATTTCAGCAAAACCTCTGGGAGCCAATGAGGATGACGGGGGTGCTGTGACAGACAGGGACTCCAGAGGCCTGAGCTGAGACAGAGGCAGGGGCTGGAGGGGACAGAGCGGGGACAGATGCCGAGCAGGTGACAAGTACTGGTGGAGGAGGGCAGGTGGGAGGGAGGCAGGGCTGAGGATGGCAGAAGGCAGGAGAACCTCTCAACACCTGGAGGGACCTGGGAGCAGGAAGGGGCCAGGGTGGGGAGCTCATCTGGGGACAGTCTGGGTGTGAAGTGACTGAGGCCTGGGGCGCCCACCTGGTGTGTAGTATATGGGGCTGGAGGCAGAGAAGAAAGGGACCAGAGGGCACCGACCTGACAGCACCCTGATGACAGCCGGGCCAGCTTTCCAGGAGAGGATGTTGTTAGGCTGGAGAGCAGCTGGGCCTCCCCAGTCATCAGGGAAATGCAAATCCAAGCTGCAAGGAGATCCCGTTTCCCACCCAATCAGATGGGCGAAAAGTCAAAAAGCCAGGTGATACCAAGTTGCTAGAAAGGCCTCGGGGAAAGGGCCGGTGGGCCAAGGGCTGGGCGAAGGGCGGGCACAGCCTGGGGGAGCAGTGCAGGTGCAGTGGAGACTCAGCCGGGGACCTTGGCCGAGAGTCCTGGAGGCGCCTACACGGGGCTTATCCACAGCATCCCGTGCAACAGCCAAGAAATGCAGTTTCGGGGATGGGAACGGGGCTGGGGTCGGGCAACTGGGGCTTCATTTCTATTTGTAAGATTTGCTTCTTCCTCCTCCTCTTCTTTTTTTTCTTTTAGGCCGTGCCAAATGGCATGTGGGATCCTAGCTCCCCAACCAGGGAAGGGATCAAACCTGCCCCCCCTGCACTGGAAGCGCGGAGTCTTGACCGCTGGACCGCCAGGGAAGTCCCGAGATTTGCTCAAGTCCTGCAGGCTGTACATGGGAGTTCACTGTGCCCTGTCTATTCTTTTTGAGTGCCTAAAATATTTCAGAACATTTTTTAAGTAAAAAAAATTTAAAGACAGACACCAGGGGAGGCGGAGAGGAAACAGTTCCTCCCCTCCCCATGCACACCCACCAAGAGGAATGGGGGGCAGGCCCCAAACAGAGTGAACCCCATGGGTGCTGACCGCCAGGCTCCCAAAGGCGGACCCCTATGTGGGCGTGGCGTGGGCCCCCCAGCTGCCCCACGGGGCATCCCAACACTCCCGCCTGCAATAGAAACCCAGTGCTACCCCAACCCGCATATCCAGCAGGGGCCCCAAGGGCGAGTGTGACCACCGTCCCCGTGAGCCTCAGCCCAGCCGGCACCCACTGCTTGTCCCATCCTGCTTGGAAAAGAGGCCCATTTTGTTCGCATGCGACTGAGGTTCAGGGAATTTCACCCAGTGGTGAAGCGAGAATCCCCACGTGCAAGCAGAGAGCAGAGCAGAGCTGGGAGAGCCCCCTCCCTGCGAGTCCTGCCAGCTCACACCAGCTGCCCCTCAGGCCTGGGAGAGCGGAGGAGACGGCGCCTGTCTGCCCGCGCCCCAGCCCCCCACCCACCCCTGCTCTCCCCCGGTCAGTGAGGCCGCGGGGCGGGCTGCGTGAGCCCAACATTCACACAGGGGCCGGCCAGCAGCGGGAGATGGGACGGGAGACCCCAGGAAGAACGGGGTGGTGGTGGGCCCGGCTTGGGGCCCCGAGTCGCCCTGGGAGTACCCAGGGGCCTGGAGGCCATCCAGAACCAGTGTGGGGAAGGGACCCGGCCAAGCCGGGCTGGGGCAGGAACCCAGGCCACACCAGCTGATATGGCCTCAAGGACGGGGAGGGAGGACGACGCCGGGAAGACGGCAGGGCATGCGTGCCAGCAGCTCGGACATGGAGCGCTGGGGCACCCACGGGGCTGAGCGGGGAAGGGCAGACCGACCTAAGAGCCCCAGTCGACTCCCCACTTCCCTGGCACCTGCCGGGGGAAGACAAGCAGGGGCTGAGGCCGGAAGGCTGGCATCCAGTCCCACACACTCACCATCCTACCATCCTCACGGCCTCTGAGCTCAGGGCTGTGGTTCTTACTTTGTAAAGTCAGCTGGTATCTTCCGTGTCCTGCCCACCCCCGGGGTGACTGCAGAGCCCTGGGAAGGGCCACCCTGTCAGTCCTACCTGAGCTGGACACACTGGGGTGTGGCCATCCTCCCCTCGAGCTTGGAGTTCAGATCCTGTCTCCCGGCAAAGGGGATCAGGGCTGGGAATTGGTTAGGACTCCGCGCTCTCACTGCCGAGGGCCAGGGTTCGATCCCTGGTCAGGGAACTAAAATCCCATAAGCCATGTGGGGCAGCCAAAAAAAGAAAAATAGAAAAAAAGGATTAGGGCTGTGTCAGGTCTAGGGAGGGAAGGAACATCAATATACTTCCCTGTCTTACCCACACACACATGCACGCACACAGCTGGCATGCTCAGAACCAGGGCACAGCCATGGCCCCAGAACCCACTCCTGGCTGTGTAGCCACCCACAGCCCCAGCAACTGGACATCTGTAGCCCTCCTGCTACTGGCCCAGGACACTGGGCAGGCATCACCCTGGCTCTGCTGGATGGGGTCCCCTATCAGGCCCAAAAAGAAGGGCTGGGGAACAACACACCTCAAGTTGCCCCCTGACCCACCTTTATTCCCGTTTCACAGAATGGGAAAACTGAGGCCCAGGGCACAGGAGTGAAGCAAACAGGACAGTGAGAGTCAGCTGCCCAAATGAAGAAAACCTGTGCTGGCCAAGAAGGTCCCTGAGACCAGACAGAGTCAGAGGCCCAAGGAGGGGAGGGGCCTGCTGAGGTCACCCAGAGATCAGGGGAACAGGAAGGAACGGGCTCTGGTATCCTGCCTTCCAGGCCAGGATGCTGACCCAGTCATCTTTCACTGATGCCTCCTTCACTTCTGGTTTCCATGGCAGCCCCATCCAACACATCCAGGCCAGGGCAGCTGCAGGAAAGTCACCCCCATCTCCTGGGTTCTCCTCCCCAACCCAGCCTGCTGGGGTGGAATTTGCACACGCAACTAAAAATTACCCCTGAGCAAAGGAGAGTCTTTACAATAAGTGGTGCTGGATCAAATGGACAGCCATGTGGGAAAAAAATCATGCTCCCTTCTGCGGCTGGCAGAGTAATGGCCCCATCCCCAGTACTTGTGAACATGTCAGTTTACGTGGCAAAAGGGAATTAAGGTTGCAGAGAGAACAGTTGCTAATCAGCTGACCAGAGAGAAGAAGATTATTCTGAATTGTCCAGGCAGACTCAATGTAATCACAAGGGTCCTTATATGTGGAAGGGGGGCGGCAGGAGAGAGAGAAGCAAAGAGATGGCAGCCTGCAAAGGAACCGGTCCAACATTGCTGGCTTTGAGGATGGAGGCAGGGGCCAACAGCCAAAGGATGCGGGAGGCCTCTAGAAGCTGGAAGAGGCTTCTAGAAACAGATTTTTCCTTAGAGCCTCTAGAAGGAACGCAGCCCTGCTGACATCCTGCTTTTAGCCTGGTGAGATCCATTTCAGACTTCTGACCTCCAGAAGTGTAAGATAATACATTTATGTTGTTTTAAACCACTAAGTCTGTGGTCATTTGTTATAGTAGCCACAGGAAACTAATACACTTACTTCACATCGTACACAACAATCAACTCCAGATGGAGAGCAGATCTAAATGTGAAAGGTAAAACAATACAGTTTTTAGAAGTAGACATGAAAGAAGATCTGCCTTAACACTGGAGCAGGCAAAGATTTCAACCCAGGAAGTGCTGAAAATAAGGGAAAAGATGGATAAACTGGACAATATTTAGAGCTTCCGTGCATCAAATGATACCAATGGGGGTGGGTGGGGAGGGAGAGAGAGAAAGAATTTGTAATTCCTGTATTGTACAAAGGATTCCTATTCAGAATATGTAAATAACTCCAAAAATCGAGTTAGAAAAATCAGCAAAAGACTTGAACAGGCACTTCACCAAAAAAAAAAGGGGGGGTGGGTAATCAAAAGACCAATAAACAAGTGAAAAGATGTTCACCTTCATTAGCCATCATGACAACACTGCATCCACCGGAATGTATAAAATGAAACACGGACCACACCAAGTGTTGGTGAGGATGTGGAATACCCAGAACGCTCATGCACTGCTAGTAGGAGTGGAAACTGGGGTAAGCAATGTGGAAAACAGTCTGGCATTACACACTACAGCTGAGCATGACCCAGCAATCCCACTCCTAGCTATGCCACCACGGAAAAGTGCACATACACGCACCAAAAGATATGGACTATTCTTAATACTCCCGAACTGAAAATAACCCAAATTATCCCTCCATCAGAATGAGTAAATAAGTGGTGGTTTATTCACACAATGGAATAAAGCACAGCAATGAGAATGTACAAACTATCAGTACAGCCAAATGCAACAATATGTATGAACCTTGTGAATCCTGAGTGAAAGAAGGCAGATGTAAAAGTGCTTAGAGTGTGACTGTATGCTTCCATTTAAAAAGAAGTTCAGGACTTCCTTGGTGGTGCAGTGGTTAGGAATCCGCCTGCCAATGCAGGGAACATGGGTTCAAGCCCTGGTCCGGGAAGATCCCACATGTCATGGAGCAACTAAGCCTGTGCACCACAACTACTGAGCCTGCGCTATAGAGTCCGCGAGCCACAACTACGGAGCCTGAGTGCCACAGCTACTGAAGCCTGTGCGCCTACAGCCCAAGCTCCGCAACAAGAGAAGCCACAGCAATGAGAAGCCTGCGCACCGCAACGAAGAGTAGCCCCAGCTCGCCACAACTAGAGAAAGCCTGTGCGCAGCAACGAAGACCCAACGCAGCCAAAAATAAAAATAAATAAATTAAATTAAATTAAAAAAATAAAAATAAAAAAAAAGAAGTTCAAAGGCAGGCAAAATTTATTAATGGTGCTAGAAATCAGGGAAGGGGGTCACGCTTGGGTGACCTGGAGAAGGGATGAACCAGGCAGGGGGCCATGGTTACCAGCAGGGCCAGCCAGGGCTGCTGACGGAGGGGAAAGAAGGGGGGGAGGAGGGGCAGAACTTAGTGGTCCCAGGGGTGAGGTCAGTCGCTAACAAGCTCTCAAAGTCAGTGTTTTCTTTTACTGCTTCCAGAAAGGCACTCCCCACCTCAATGCCCCCCAGCCACCAAATTCTGGCGGAGTGCCACCGCCACCCCATGCACACTCTGTCACATCTGCAGGCCTTTGCACACGCTGTTCCCTCTGCTAGAATACCCTTCCTCTCATTCGCTGGCATAATCCCTAGCCTCTCTCACTGAGAGCAGCTTTAAAAGGCAGGTTCTTTGCATATCTTGTTGGTTTCAGGACTCGCGGTACCTAGGACAGCGCCCAGCACATAGAGAAGCTCAAAAGATGTCTAAGGAACACATGAATGAATTAAATGCACTCCTCTGCCTCCATCATCCTTCCCATGTTGACTTGGAGGCCCACAATAGCTTGTCACACCCCATGGCCACACTCACCAGTCGGCTTGGAGCGATCTTTGGAAAGGACAGAGAGGACTAACTCACATTCTTCTGAATCCCAGCACCGAGCACACCCGACACAGAGCCAGTGCTCACCAGTGGATCCAACAAACAAAGAATCAGGTAGTGAGCTCCCTGTCTCTGGAGGGAATCAAGGAGAGACCGGGGCCTGCTCTCAGGGTGGGTTCCTGCTGCCCTGAGAGGCTCTCATGAGCTTGCACAGCTATCATTACTGTCAGCAACATTAATCAGAACCTGCTGAGCCCCGCCCCACGCCCCCAGGGCTGGTCCACTGCAGCAGTGCTCTTCACTGCGCCTGACTCTGAACCTGTGCGGTGTGCTGGGTGTGGCGGTTCAGAGGGGATGAGGCTCTATCCCCTGCCAAGCTGCTTCAGCCCAAGGAATTCCCAGACCAGTAACATTTGCTCTGCTGCAGGCATGTCGGAGCCCTTTACAGATATTAACCTGTTCAGTCTTCACAGCAGCCCTGTGAGGAAGATACTGTTGGGAGCTCTACTAACAGGGAAACTGAGGCCCAGAGCTGGCAAGTCGCTTGCCCGGGATGACACACTGAGCAGCGGCAGGTGGGAATCGAACTCAGGCCCTCTGGCCACGGAGTTCACTTTTTTTTTTTAAATTAATTTACTAATTTATTTTTATTTTTGGCTGCATTGGGTTTTCTTCATTGCTGGGCATGGGCTTTCTCTAGTTGCGGCGAGTGGGGGCTACTCTTAGTTGCGGTGCGCAGGCTTCTCATTGCGGTGGCTTCCCTTGTTGTGGAGCACGGGCTCTAGGCGCGCGGGCTTCAGTAGTTGCGGCTCACGGGCTTAGTTGCTCCGCGGCATGTGGGATCTTCCCTGACCAGGGCTCGAACCCATGTCCCCTGCATTGGCAGGCAGATTCTTAACCACTGTGCCACCAGGGAAGTCCTGGAGTTCACGTTCTTAACCACTGCTCTTTACTTCCTCAGAACTGGGACCAATGCTCCTCCAGGCACAGGGTTGCAGGAACAAGGGAACAGATTTAAGCAGGAGGTCATGAGGCTGCCCCACGGCCCTGGGTGACAAGGCCGTGGTCCGCAGCACCTCTGCCAGCTGTCCTGGCCCCCACCCGCCTCTGGCCTGTTTCCTGGGACCCCTCCCACCCAGCACCCTGATTCCAGCTTCCCTGAACTTCTCATTGCTCCTGAAGACACCCCAGCCCATCACCTGCTCTGCTGGAATGCCTTCACCCCTCTTCTGCCCCTTAGCCAAGTCCGGGAGCCAAGTGGGTGTGTCCGGAGCTCTCTGCACACCCCTGTATCACAGCCCCTGAGGCCTCCTAGCAGGATGGGGATTCTCCAGCAGGGACCAGTCTGGCTCCTGGCTCACGAGGTCTCACCCACCCCTGGAGCCCATTAGGCCCTCATGGAGGGGGCTGGCTACGAGCATCAGCCCCAGCTCTTGGCTCCCACAGCTGTTGGTAAGGACCCTCCAGGAGGATTAGAAAGATCAGAAGGTGGCCGCCTTCTTCCCCCCCACAGCCCCCCCCCCATTCTAGACGTTGCTTCACGGGGACCCTACCCCAGAACCAGGACCACGCTGTCCAGCCCCTCCCTGGAGCTGCTGCCTCTCACTCAGGCTTTCATGTTATATATAGCAGCGGCTTACACGAGACAATGTGACAATGCGAAGACACTCCAAACTCCTTATCCCCCTCGATCCAGCTGCTAGAAAGCTCAGAGTCAAATTACCGCCGATAGAAGGTGCCGAAGCTCCTCCAGCTTCATCTGATGTTTGCTACCCAGGGTTTCTCCTTGCTCTGATTTTCTCACATCCTTTTCATCTCGTTATACCGCATTTATCTTTGTACGTCACCTCAAGTCCTTTCTGGAATCGGACAAAGAACACACGAGACCCTTTCAGATGCCTTCCCTCCTCTGCTCGGAGTTCCCAGTGCCCAGCTGAACAGGAAAGAAGCTGAATGTGAGCTGATTGAGCGAACTTACAAGCAGATGAAGTTATGCAGGGAACAGTCTACAGCAGAAAAGGGAACAGCAAGAGCGGAGTCAGGATACAAGGTAGAAAAAAAAAACCCAAAAAAAACAAATCGGAAAACACCAAATGTCATTCCCTCCTTCATCGCAGGGTCCGACAACCAGATGCCCGACTTCACAGTGGACTTGGAAGAATGGTGGGCTCCACGCTGAACACCCCCACCGGACACTCGACACCCTGCCGCCCAAACTTCTCCTTCACTTTTCTCTCCCTGTGCCCATACGGAAGGCACTCCCTGTCTACCCAAGTCCACCCATCCTTCAGGACGCGGCCCAGTCCTTTTCCCCCGAGAGCCTCCTCAGCCATCCCACCCACCCCGTGCCCTGCCTGAGCAACCCTCGCTGGGACTTGAGCCACTCCCGGGGCAATGACCCCACTGGGCAGGGAGGCTCTTCTGCTCTGGCCTTAAAATGTTCCTCAAAGATGCTGATGTCGTTTACACTTTCAGGAAGGGGGCTGATGTCTTCCTAATTCAGCAAAAGCTCCTCAAAGGCAGGGTCCAAAACTAAGGTGTACTGTGTTCCCCACACACCGAGGGGCTGGCTTCCGCCCAGCCATCACCCGCTCTCACCCTCGATGCTGCAGGTTGGAGGGCAGGACTGGGGCACCCCGGGGAGGAGATAGGTGCAAGCAGGAGCAGTTCAGCCCTGGACACCACAGGGTCACCTCCTTAGGGAGGAGAGATGAGAAAACCAGGCCCTCGTTGTGAGCCTCAAATTCCCCCCTCTCAGGGTAAAGAGGCCAAAAAGGCACAGATGGAAGTGAATGAGGAGCGAGTGTATCTCTGGGCTGCAGCTGGAGTCAAAGGTAGGTTCCAGGGATGGAGCCAGAGCTACTCCGTGAAGACAGAATCCGGTAAGTGCACGAGGCCCCAGATTTATGTCTTGTTAATAAAAACCACCTGATATGCTCTACTTTCTATTCAGAGGGGTAATATTTCATTATCATTTTGAAGCGTTTCCTCTGAAAACTTGAGTTCTGTGTTACTGTTTCTGTGAGCCTGGCAGCGCAGCCCAGAGGAAGGAGTGGTGGGACAGGGTGGGTCCCCTGCCAGCAATCGCCACCCGCCCCCGCCAGTTCCCAGGCGCCGAAGGGAGAGCACATCCTCTGCCCCTGAGCCCGGGGCAGGGCGGGGGAGGGGGCGGGAGGCCTGCGGTGGGCTGCCAGGGACGGTGAGGCCACCACTCACCCGTTCTCCCCCAGCACACACCCCGCGTCATAACTGCAGCTGACACTGTACCAGCTGTGCCCAGCACTGGCTCCCACCCCCAGCCCCAGAGACCACGTGGCCTGCCCCCGATCAGCGGAGGGGATGGGGTGGGCGCCCTCACCCAGGCTGGGCCCATACAGCTCTCAGGCACCCAGAGACAGAGGGGAGTGCCCCTGGGTGGTCCTGGAGCCTCAAGCTGAAGCCACCATTCAGGGCGGCCACGCCAGCAACCCAGAGAGAGCAGCCTACAGGGAGAGGAGAAGGGAGAGAGGCACTGGGAGAGGATGAGAAAATGAAACCACAGTCCAGAGAGAGGAAAGTCGGAGGAGGGGCTGCCTGCCAGCTTCCCGGGTCCTGGGGGAGCCAGGCCGAGCCAGGCCGCCTGCAACTGTTTCCTGCAAAGTTCCTTTCCTCTCAACTCCCCTTTCACTTAACCTAATTGGAGGCGGTTCCTGTTCCCTGCGAAGACATGTGTCAGGGCCCTCCCCCCTCTTCCAGCTCAGGGCCAGGCCTGCCCATCAAGCCAGGGTCACTGGTCAGTTTATAAAAGGTGAGGCCTGTCTGGGTAGAGCCTTGCTGGGAAGGCAGGGCACAGCCAGCTGGGGGTGGGCCCTGAGAGCCAGATAGTGTCTGGACTTAGTACTTGAGCCAGTGGGGTGGAGGTGTTTGAGGAAAGCACGGCCAAAACCTCGCTTTCGGAAAATGAACCAGGTAAGTAGGTGAGTGGGGTGGGGGAAGGAAGCAGGTCTCCCAAGCACACAGTAGGTGTTTAACAAATGTGTGGAGGGTAAACAGGGAAACCTCTCCACATCTTAATTTCCTCATCCGTAAAATGGAGGCGATGGTATCAAGATACCCACAAACTAATACAGGCACTCAGAGCTTCAAACAGTTCCTGGCAGAGTAAGCATTCAATATGCATTGGGTTTGTTTTTTTTTTTAACCAACACGAAGGCTGACATTCTCCCCAAGGACCACCGGGCAGGTGCTTTGGTCTGAATGTGTCCCCCCCCACCCCACTTCATAGGTTGAAATCCTACCCCCCCAGGGAGACAGTATTAGGAGGTGGGGCCTTTGGGGGGTGATTAGGTCATGAGGGTGCATCCCTCATGAATGGGATTAGTGCCCTTGTAAAAGAGACCCCAGAGAGCTCCCGAGCCCCTTCCACCACGTGAGCATACAAAAATAAGTGCGACTCGGAAGAGGGTCCTCACCCAACCGTGCTGGCATGCTGCTCTCAGACTTCCAGCCTCCAGAGCTGTGAGAAATAAATGTGTTGTTGATAAGCCATCCAGTCCTAATATTTTGTTAGAACAGCTCAGACTAAGATAGCAGGGAACCAGGAGGGGTGAAGAACGCAGCTTCTCTCCTCTGGGTGTTGAAGCAGAGGTAGGGTAGATGGCATCAAGAGGGCAGGATCAATCTTTAGGGTGGCAAGGCCAGGGAGGAAAGGTCAAGAGAAAACTGTCCCCCACATCGTGGACCAGAGCAGAAGGAGCAAGGATGGCCAGGGCTGTGGGGATGGTGGTCTTCCCATCACCAAGGGAGGCTGGACCAGAGCAGAGAAAACAGCCCAGGGAGGAGGCTGCATTGAAGCAGAGAACAGCAGGGCCTTGGGCAGGGCTAAAGGCAGGACTACCTGACAATGCACAAACAGCTGGGGAGGGGATGGGCCACTCGTGGGTGTGGATGGAGGCTGGAGGGCCACCTAGTACAGCAGCGACAACAAACACCGGGCATTCTCTCCATCACAGTACACACTTTGCATACATTCATCCATTCAATTCCCTCAACAACCCTAAAAGGTAGATACCTTAAGTATCCTCATTTTATAGATGGGGAAATTGAGGCAGAGAGAGGTATAGTGACTTGTCTGAGGTCACACAGCTAGTAAGTGGCAGGGCTGGGCTTTGAACCCAGGCTGTCAGGCTCCAGCATCCAAACTCTTAATCGCCAGAGTGGACAGCAGATGCTGAAAAGGCTTTAGTGCCTCTGTGGGTGGCACCCCTTGGGATTTCAGGCTCTGGATAAAAATTTCAGGCACCTCCTTCCCAGCCTGCTGGCTGCACCTGGGGGCTTATGGGTACAAAGTCCTGTGTGCTGAGGCTCCCCCCAGGTCTCCTCCGCCAGACTCTTCTGCCTTTGAAACCCCTCTCCGTCCCATCCCCCTCCACCTGTCCCAGAGCCTGTATCCCGACACCCCTCCCAGGCCAGGCACTGCAGATGCCAATGCATCCGGGGCTTTTGGAGAAGGGCGTCTAAGGAGCCCCACATGGGAGAGTAGGAGGGACAGAACAATCCCTTCCCTCAACAGAACCTCCCTTGCCTTAAACCTCATGCCCCAGTCACCCAAATCCTTTGCTGCTCCTCTCAGCCACCAGCCACCAGGTCTCCTGCCTCCTTTTCTGACTCCTGTCCCCTGCCAATGCTCTTTCCCCTCCCTCAAGCCCCCTGTGGCATCCTGACAGCAAACTTCTACAGTGAGCTCTATCAAGCTCCCTGCTCCACCCCATCCTCCAGGTGTCCCTCCTCTGTGCTCCCAGCTCCCCCATCACTGCACTCGTCAAAGGCTGCTGGGCTGTGCTCCGTGGGAGCAGCGAGGCTCCAGTCCTGTGTACCTGTCAGCCCCTGGCAGTGCGGGGCCAGGTGACAGCAGCTGGATGAATGAAGGGCTCATTGTTTACATTACAACTGGTTGGGAGTCTTGCCCCACGTGGTACTCCCTGCACCCTCCCGCTCCTCTGCCCACAACCCTAAGCCAGCACCACCCCCACTAGCCTCCCAGGGCATCTTACAGGGGGGAGGGCAGCCCCCCCCATATTGGACTCCCACTTCTCACCCATAAGGGAGAGGCGGCATCTCAGAGGTTGGGGGATTCGCAGCTGGGTGTGTGACTCCCCACAAGGTGCCCGCTCCTATCCAGGGTGGGGCTGGGACTTGCATGGCACTGCCCAGTGGGCACCCGCCCCGCCCAGGCCCTGCCTGAAGGACCTAAACGGGAGGGCCCTGGAGGCCCAGCGAAGCATCCTCCGCGCGGCCACGGCCCCTCCCTGTGGGGAGGGCAGAAAATGTGCTGCCTCACCAGCCATGAGCGCCAGCTTGGAGGGGGGGCACCCCTGCGGAAAGCCGCCCCACCCCAGTCTCCCCCTGTCCCCCTCCGCCATGCACTTCAACCAAGTTGTGCAAAGGGCATTGGCCAGGCGACCCCAGCCAGCGGAGCGGGGGCTCCATGTCCTCCCAGATCCTGGGGCTGCGTAGCCGCGCCCACCAGGCTCACCCCACCACCACCCTCACACCACCCCCTCCGCCGGGCCTGTGAGCCCAGAGCCCCGCGGCGCGTCCAGCCGCCCAGCGCTGCCCTTGGGAGGAGGAACGGGCGGCTCCCCAGTATATGTGCCGAAGCCCCGTTGCGGGCACCGAGGGTGCCGGTGATGCCTTCACCGAGGGGACCCGCAGCCCGGGAAGGGTCCGCCAACACCAGCAGCGCCCCCTCCTCGCCTGCAGGCGACGGGGAAGTTGGGGGTGCACCCAGGACCAGCTCCCGCTCACGCCCACCCGCCAGCCCCCGACCCTTAGACCTCCCCCACGCCCCGACAATGCCTGCGGGCCGGCCGCCCCGCTTCGGACCAGGCCGGGGCTACCGCGGCCTCCCGCGTCCCTCGGTCCTTTGTTGCCCATCGAGCCCCCTCCCTCGGGGTCCCTCCGGCTGCTCCTACCTTCGCCCTTCCAGCATCAGGCTGAGCGACGGGTGTCCGGGGACCCGGCCCCCTCCTCTCCCGGCCCGGGCGCCGCGGGGACAGAGGATGCTGCGGCCCCTCCCCGCGCGTCGCTGCCCACCGGCTGCAGCCCCTCCTGGCGCCCGGGGCTCCGCGTTCGCGCTCCGGGGCCGGGCCTCGCGCCGCGTGTGCGGCCGGCCAGGCGGCGGCGAGAAGGCGGGAGGCGCTGACCCTGGCAGCCCCGGCCGCCGCTGACCCTAGCAGCCACGGCCGCCGCCTGCGCTCCCGGTGGCCGAGCGGAGCGGAGCTGAGCGGGAGCGGAGCGAGCGGCCGGGCTCCAGAAGGGAACAAAAGGGGCCGGCGCTAGGGCGGGCGCGGGAGGGCGGGGCCTGGCGCGGCGGGGGTCAGGCGCGCGCTTGCGCGGCCTCGCGTTTCTCGGGCTGCGGCGCCGCGCCGCAAGGGGGCGGGCGGGCGGAAAACGGAGTGGAACCCTGTCTACCGCTTCCAGCGGCAGTCAATTGTGGAGCGTCTGAGGCGCGCCAGCCCCCACCTCAGCTCTGGGCACCTATTGGTGCTTTAGTCGTGTTTGGCAGAAGCGCATCCTTCAGCCTTGCTCTGCTCACAAGGATGTCCCAGATGGGGAGGTTTCTGGAGTTTCCGGGAAGGCTTCACAGGGGAGGTGACGTTTGAACTGGACAGGAAGGGATGAAGAGGAGACAGGGTAGCTGACGTGCGAACTCCAGGTCCTACTGAGCTGTCTTGAGACCAAAACGGGTGGGGACAAATGGCACGGATGCCTTGGTGATTTTCTCCCAACACTAGTTTGGAAAAAGTGGTACCCAAGATACAGATTGAACCCTGCACCATCCTCCCCCGGCAGGAGCTGGCTCCTACAATATCAGAGGATTGGGATAGCTACCCGCCTACCCCCCATCCCCTACCCTCCACCCCCTCCCAGGTAGGTCAAGGGCAGAGGCTAAGTGGCAGTCCAGGGATGAGAAGTAACTGAATCCCAACACCCAAGGTGCCTGGCTGTGGTTGGCCTCTGTGCCTTTGTTCTCCCTTTTCCCCTTGATAAGCTAACCTCAGTTCCTTTGCCCTTGCTGGTTCCTCGCCACTTTCTCGGTTTCAAAGAAAGGATGGCCTTCAAAGCCCATCTCAAATTCACCTCCATCTCCCTTGCATATGGGAATGTGGGTGTGTCGGGGGAGGTGTGGTCTGTACAGTGAGACTGCGGAGGGCAGGCACCAGGCCTGCTCTTATTTATGTGCCCTGTGAATAAGCGCACTGCCTGGCCAAGGGTCGACATTCAATGACACGTGTTGAATGGATGAATTTGCTAAGCTGCTACCAACCATCCCTCCACTGGTATCCATAATCTCTGAGAAATGAATGAACCTCTTTTTTTTTTATTTTTTGGCCGCGCCGCGCGGCATGCAGGATCTTAGTTCCCCGACCAAGGATGGAACCCGTGCCCCCTGCAGTGGAAGCGCGTAGTCTTAACTGCTGGACCGCCAGGGAAGTCCTCTTCACCTCTTAAACTGAGTTTCCCCACTGATAAATTGGAGATAGTGTTTCACTTCAGTTCAGCAAATGGGTCATGATATTGCTGATGGAGGGTGGGCACTGGACCAGCCCTGAGGAGGTCTCCGCTGGTCAGGGGAGCCAGACCTGGAGACCAAGGTAGGAGGAGGGTGCGGAGTGAGCCCAGTGGAGAGGAGGCTTCTGGAGGAGGTGTCAACAGGGTGGGAAGGGAGTGGAGAGGGCTGAGCTCAGGAAACATGGAGTGAATTGTTCCATGTGGCTGGGATGGACGGTCTTGATACTGAGACATAAGACCTGAGGCAAAGTGCAGTGGTAAGAATCCAGCTCCATCACCTACCAGCTAATGGGCAATCCTCTCTGGGCCTCAGTTTCCCCCATCTATAAAATGGAGCTAGTGACACACTTACCTCCTAGGGCTGTTATCAAGGTTGAATACGTTAATCTATGTGAAGTGCTAAAAACAAATAGTGCCTGCATTCATGAAATGTGAACTTTGTTTCAAATGGCGAGGTTAGAAAAGAACTTGAGTGCCTATTAGGAGTTTGGATTTTCTCCTGTGAGCAATGAGTTCTAACAGGGACTTCTCTCACCATGGAGAGGAGGAAACACAAAGAGTAAAAGGGCAGGGCTTTTGCAGGTTACTCTCCTCTGAAGATTCTGCCTGGGAATTAGTGTGGGGTAGGAAGGGAGCCCAGGATGGCTACAAAGGCCAGGGGCGTCCTGATGACAGAAAGCAGATAGGACTCAATCAGAAACAACTCAGAAAGTTCTGGGACTTCCCTGGTGGTCCAGTGGTTAAGATTCTGCACTTCCACTACAGGGGCGCGGGTTCGTTCCCTGGTCGGGGAAGTTCCACATGCCTTGAGGTGCGGCCAAAAAAAAAAATTATTAAAAAAAAAAAAAGGAAAGTTCTCCTGGCAGCCCGTGGGAGCAGGCTGAAGCCCTAAGAGACCAGCTGGAAGGCTGGGAGGCTCCAGGCTAGAGCTGGGGGGCTGAGATTCTGTTGGGGAGGGGAGACAGCACAGGAAACAAAGGGAGAGGCCCAGGCCAGGGGTTCTTATAAGTTTTTAGAGCCACACATGCCTTGGAAACTCTGAAATCCATGGGGACTCTCCCCAGACACATGCAATATGCTTACACACATACACGCATGCACACATGTATGCGCACACGTGCACGCGCACGCACACACAAACACACACACACACACACGGAGTTTTGCAGACAGGTTCAGGCAGTTCACAGATCCCTGAAGCCCACCTGGTCTGTACACCCAGGTTCTAGGGCAGGAGAGAGAGCTCAGAACAGACAGGGGGTAAGTGGGGTGTAGCAGAAAGTGTGTTTTGCCTGAACTGGGGCAGGGCCGGGGTGGGGGGTTGACCCAGATCAAATGGCATCTGGGCCCTACCTCTCCCTTCTTTGACACCTGAGGCTTCTGGAACCAGGAAATTGGATAAAGTTCCCAGGACACCAGCCCATCAGGGATGGACTAAGAAGCTTCCTTGTTGGAAACAAAACCACCATTTAGTCCTGGCCCCTCCTTGTACAGGTGGGGAAACTGAGGTCTAAAGAGAGACAGGGATTTACCCAGGTGCTGCTGTGACGCACCTGAGCTCACCTGTGCCACCTGGCAAGTTCAGTCACCCCTCTCCTGCCCTCCTCCCACCCCGGTCCCCACCGGCCCACCTCCCTCACTGACAGCCCTCCCCCTCACCCAGTTATTCAGAGCAGCAGGGAACACCACAGAGTACTAGCTTCCCCTCACCTGAACGGTGGGCAGAGCTGCAAAGGGGCAAATCACCTGAGAGGTTCTGCCCTTGCTGCTGCCAGGCTTGTTGTACGTGAGAGAAGATCCGCTTCTATCTTGTTGAAGCTTGGATTGGGGTTTTCTGCTGTAGATGTGGAGCGTGGAACTGGGCACGATGCCCTGGACATCAGGCCTGGGGATGGGGGGGAGGGGGGAGGACTGGGGGAGGGGGCTCTCCCCATAGACCTCTCACCCAGCTCTTTTGTCTCCACAGAAAGTGCTGATTTGGCCATCTTCTTGCTGACACTGGCCATGACTGGCAGCCCCACAGGAGGGGGAGTTTCATGGGAAGAGCACGTTGGGAATAACTGTGGGGCCAGGGCAGCGCTCTCGCGGGGGCCCGCGGTGGGGCGAGAGGCCTAGCTGGCCTGCAGGTTGCTGCCTCCCTGGGATACTTTTTATTGTATAATTTTTTAGGACCAACAGGACATTCACATGATAGAATATTTTATAGCCTCTGAATTGCTGTTTACAAGGAATTTGTAATAAATAACATGGGAAACACTCCTGGATTTATATCAAATGGAAAAAAATTGTACAGATGGTACAATCTCAGCCTTGTAAACCATCAAGGGGGAAAAATGTAACCGTGGTAGCCTTTGGGTGGGGGGAGCCAATGGGATTTTTCTCTTCCCTTTTCTGCGTTTTCCTACAAGCATGTGTTACTTTTAGAACTAACAAAAGAAATGTAAACCCAAACCCGTGTCTGTTCAAATGGTTGTTTGGATGTTGTGTCTCTGTTAAAAACACACAAAAACATTGTTTGGATGTTGTTGTGGCCTTGAGCTGGGAGTGACATCACCATGGAGACATGAGCTGAGGCCACATCACTCTGAAGGCCACACCCTTACTTTCAAATGCAAGGAAGATGCCTGAGCCCAGTTCTTACTCAAGAGGAAGCCGTGCCCCCTCCCTCCGCTTGGTACAGGCTTGATACAGCCCGTACCCAGGCTCGCTGAGTGACCCAAAGCTGGCATTTCTGACTACTTATTACAGAAGTCGTATGGATTATGGAAATCCACAAAGACCACCCAGCGGAGAACCAGCCAAGGCTGTTTATTCAGCGCTTGCTCTAGCGAGGGAGTCAGATGCATCACTCGCATTTGGCAAAGAGTCACAGGCCAGGAGTGGGAAGGCTTCAGAGAGGACCAGAGGGAAGGTTCGGGTGTAGGTTTTTTTTTTTTTTAATAAATTTATTTATTTGTTTTTGGCTGCGTTGGGTCTTCGTTGCTGCATGCGGCTTTTTCTAGTTGCGGCGAGCGGGGGCTACCCTTTGTTGCAGCGCGCAGACTTCTCATTGCAGTGGCTTCTCTTGTTGTGGAGCATGGGCTCTAGGCGCATGGGCTCAGTAGTTGTGGCTTGCGGGCTCTAGAGCGCAGGCTCAGTAGTTGTGGCACACAGGCTTAGTTGCTCCGCGGCACGTGGGATCCTCCCGGAACAGGGCTCGAACCCGTGTCCCTTGCCTTGGCAGGCGGATTCTCAACCACTGCACCACCAGGGAAGTCCTCGGGTGTGTTTTGATTGGAGGCTGTTGGCTGGGGAGACTGGAGGCTGGGTAACTAGAGAGGGATGAATATCACCTCTGTGATTGGTGAGGGGAGCACATTTGGCTTTCGGGGATTGGCCCTAAGCTGGAAGTAGGGGCGAAAACTCAGGAAGCTGGCAGTTCTTGATCGAGCCTTGGCCATTCAGGGCCCGTTGCTCCGGGGGTTACCATTTGCCTTCCCGGACTGGAGGCTGCAGGCTGTGAGTCTGTTCTGTTTTGTGGTCTGGCCGTTGTCCATTTGTCTATCCAGTCTGTCAGTATTAACTCCTGTGATCCTCACCAAATACTCTACAGCTGGTGGGATTACTGTATCATTTTAGACAAAAGGAAACCGAGTCACAGAGAGGTTAAGAGACGTGCCCAAGGTCACACAGCTTGTGAGTGCAAGGTTAGCCAGGCCCCCGGGGTTCAGAGCCAGGCTCCCTCCGGCCTGTAAGGAAAGAGCAGGGAGATAGATGCCACCTTAAACTCCAACCTGAGCTCTGTTTGCTCCCCGGCCTTATGACCCTGGGCAGGTAACACAGGAATCCTGCCTCCTCCACAGGGCTGCTCGCAAAGTGCCAGTTCCAGGCGTACACTTTGAGTGCCTATTGTATATGCTGCATTGATGACTCGCTGCATGCCAGGCACCCTTCTAAGCACCTGAGATTCTGTAAGCTCACCTAATCCTCAGGACGCCCCAGGAACAGGGGCTGTACCCACCCCATTTACAGGTGAGGTTCTGAATCTCGGCCAGGCTCACAGGCAGGTAGGGAGAAGCACCCGGTGGGATCCAGGCCGCCCAGGGCCAGAGTCCATGTTTTAATCCCTGCATTTCCTGCCTCTCAGATGAAGCAGTGGTTGTGAATACGCAGCAGGGGGGCACCTGTGACCCTGGGGTGGCACAGGTCCTCCGCTGAGGCCTGATTGGCGGGGGAAGGCGCTTCTCCTTGGGCGACTCCTGCATGGGCTCCTTCAACGGGGGGGCCTTGGAAATGGGGGACTGTGGAGGGGAGAAGCCACCCCCTCCGTGGGTGGACAGCGCCCACAATCACTGAGAATCGGGTGACGTGCGGCTAAGGACTTCGCTGCCGCCGTGGTTCCCGCTGGGGTGGTTCCCGCTGGGGTGGAAATCTGCCTCTCTGGGTAGAGGCCTTAGGTGCCTGTGCCTGCCACACCCCTGGGGTTACTTCCTCTCTGGGTCCCCAGCTGGGCCACAAGCACCCAGCCTCCTCTCGCCAAGGGAAGTCTCTAGAAGGTGCTGCCTGCAGGGCCCCTCTGCAGTCCCTCGCTTTCCAACCAAGGGAAAGAGCCTTCCTTCCCAGCTGCTATGCCTCATCCCTCTCTCCACGTCCCCAAGTTTGCACATCTGTGCATTGCATCATTCGGCCGAGGTGGTAACACACCCTGGAATCATGTTTATTCTGTTTCTGTGAGCCTCTTGCCCGGGGAGACTGCCAGTGTCCTTCTCCCCAGGACGCTGGCTGCTGGCCCCTGCTCCCTCCAGGGCCGCCTGCCCCTCACAGGCTGCACCTTCTCTGCAACCCCCGCCTAAGGGGTCATCTCTTTTGGTTTGGGTCTTTTGGGTCCTTCTGAGAAGTCACACCAATCATCAGTCACCCCACCCCACCAGAAACACAAAACTTGAAACTGACAGAAGGTTACCAGTTTGTGATTTTACCATAAAAAGACGCTGGAAAAAAACAACTGGGCTATCACCATCATTGCCTGAAAGAAGGGACGTTTTAGCACCAGAAAAAGGTAAGAACTTCATTTTGGAATAAAAGATAGCCCTTTGAATTAAGTAAACCTGGCTTTCTGGAAAACTTTCGTTCACTTTGCGGCAGATGGAGGTCAAAGTTGGCAGCTATTCCTGGAATGTCTGGGAACCAGTGTCCTAAGGAGGCTCACACTGGCCCAGGGCAGTGACATTCCCGGTCTCACCCCTCCTGGGGCTCTCGGCCACCTTGGTTGCCTGACAGAATTGCACTGCCTAATCTGGCTTTTCTTAGACCAACCCACACACCCTTCCATCCTCCCCACCCTACCTTCTGGCACCCTCTGAGCTTTGGTG
Source organism: Balaenoptera physalus (assembly GCF_965194825.1). Taxonomy (NCBI): domain Eukaryota; kingdom Metazoa; phylum Chordata; class Mammalia; order Artiodactyla; family Balaenopteridae; genus Balaenoptera; species Balaenoptera physalus. Next base: position 82,959,577 of record NC_138898.1, read on the forward strand.
TCATTCCACCCCCAGTGTCTGTGAGCCAGATGTTTGGGGAGAAGCTAGGAGGTCATTTGTCCAACCCCTGTTGCTTTTCAGCAGGAAAGATAAAGTGCATTAGACAAAGCATCATTAGGAAAACCACCAGCAGACTCCTTACTCTACAGCTCACCCCTGCAGCTTCATCATTCTTAAACTGTCCCCTCATCCCACAGATGTGGTCCAGGTGTGCATAACATACAACAGTTAGAGCTCATATTCAAACTGCTAGTGTCCCAGCAACAAAACCCCTTTTTACTGTTTTTAAATACTTTCACCACTTTTCTGCCCAGTGTGTGGCTACAAAATTGCTTTGAAAAGATGCAGACACACTTTCTCAGTATAAAGTAATAAGAGCTCTGATGAAGTTGTGGGCAGAGTGCTTTGGGCCACATCTAATTCTCAATGCATGGAGTCAAGGGCAGCTTCCTGGAGGAGGTGACAGCCCAGATGTGTCTGGAAGGATAAGTGTGGTGGGCAGGTAGAGGGGGCAGCTCAAAAGCGATGTTGGGAGGAAACTTGAAGAGCTCAGCCCGCAGAGCACCAGGGAACTGGGACTGAGGTGAGGGTGGAGGAGCAGCCTCAGTCTCCTCGTCTGCAAAATGGGAATGACAGGCTCCACCTCCACCTGCACGGACAGACAGACAGACAGGGTTCAAAGCCTAAGTGCTCTGATGGAGTCATGGTCAGGGTGCTTGGGGCCACGTCTACCTCTCAGTTGCGGGGCTAAGAAGACAGGGAATTTAGGGCAGTGGGGCCGTGTCTGTAAAGCATTGCCACGCCTGTCTTTTCCTGTTGGTTGGGCAAGAAGAGGCAGACGCAGCAATGTTGGCTCAGAGTGGGCAGCTCTGATCAAGATTTAGCAGGGAAGAGAGGAGGAGGGGACCAAAATGAGCATTTTCCGTCTTTGGCAGGAGGGAGGGTGTCTGTGAATGTCATCAGTGAGCTGGTTCCTCTCCTCCTCCAGCCTGGAGAGCTGAAAGCAGCTCCTGCACAAACCCTCCATGGGACTCTGAGAAAGACACCTAACAGTTTCCTGCCTCAGTTTCCCCACCACACACCACTGCTCTTTTTTATCACGGCCAAGCTCCCCCAGCCCTCGCCACAAGGGCCCAGGGCTGGTGCCAGTGCAGCGAGGAGCCCCGGTCCTGCAGCGCCTCCGACGTGCTCCTTTTTCTCTCTGCAACTCCATCCTCCCAGCCAGCGCCCTGAGCTGACGTGTCCAGAGGCCCCAGAGCAAGTGAGAGGGGCTGTCAGAAATCAAGAGGGTATCATTTACCAAAGCCTCCCCAGAGTTATCCACCAAAGGGCTCCATCTATCAAATCAGGGGGTGCCCACCTGCCCACACCCAGCCTGCAGCTGCAGTCTCCCCAAGTTTCTTGTCCACAAGGATCTCTGTCTGAGGTCCAGTGTGTTGCTCAAGGCCACCCCTCCCCACTCTTGTGCCTGCCAGCTCCCCACAGGTGAGGGTGCGTTGGAGACAGTTCACCAGCTGGGGACAGATCACCCTCTAGCCCCTTTGCCCCGGGTTTGGGATCAGCACACTGACCCTGGTCTCCTCCCTGGAGCCTCGTGGAAACACCGAGATCAGAGTCACAGCAAGGCCCCTAGACCAGGGTAGGGGTGAGGGGTGGAGGTGGGGCTGTCTCTAGATCAGGGTGGGAGTAGGGTGGAGGGTCTCTAGGTAAGCGTGGAGGTCGGGTGGGAGCGTCTCTAGATCAGGGTGCAGATGGGCAGGTGTAAAACAAGAGAAAAAATATATTGGTCTCTGTCCCCCAGCCCCTGGCACAGAGCTCCTAAAATTCTTGCAATTTCCTAAGTGATAAGAGCACCAGGACCATCTTTCGTGCTGTTATTCGGTATTTGACCCCCGGGTCCTGACACAGGGCTCCTGAAACCCTTGGAGTTTCCTGGGTGACAAGAGCATCTTCTGTTCTAATGAGCCAGCTCTGGGTGGGCTCCTGGATGGGGGGGCCGGTCACCGGAAAGAACAAACCACGATTAAAGGCTTAGAACTTTCAGCCCCACCCCCGTAATCCTCCAAGAAAGGGAGAGCGGCTGGAAATGGAGTTAATGGTCGACGGTGCCTACATGATGAAGCCTCCATAAAAATTCCCGAAGTATGGGGTTCAGGGAGCTTCTGGGTGGGCGAACACATCCGCATGCCAGAAGGGTGATGCACCCCAGCTCCATGAGGACAGAAGATTCTGCACTTGGGACCCCTCCAGACCTCGGCTATATGTATCTCTTCAACTGGCGGTCCATCTTTATCCTTTATCATATCCTCTATTATATAATAAACCAGTAAACATAAGTGTTTCCCTGAGCTCTGTGAGCTTTTCCAGCAAATGACTGAACCCAAGGAGGGGTCGTGGGAACGTCCAATTTACAGCCAGTTGATCAAAAGCACAGGTGACAACCTGGACTTGTGACTGGCATCTCGGGGTGGTGGTGGGGGACAGTCTCATGGGGCTCAGCCCTTAACTTATGGGCCAGATGTTTGGGGAGAAGCTAGGAGTGCTAACTCCAGGTAGAGAGCGTCAGAATTGAGTTAAATTGTAGGACCCCTGGGAATTCCCTGGTGGTCCAGTGGTTAGGATTCTGCTCTTTCACTGACGAGGGCCCAGGTTCAATCCCTGGTCAGGGAACTAAGATCCTGCAAGCCACGCGGTGCGGGAAAAAAAAAAAAAATTTGCAGGACCCCCAGCTGGTGTAGCAGAGAAAATTGCTGAGTGTGGGGATCCCACACATCTGGTGTCAGGAGTGCAGTGAAGTATCGGGTGGGAATAAAGGAGACACATAAGGGGTTTTTCCTACAGTGGGGAGGGTGTAAGTCAGGGTGGGGCTGGGGGTGGTCTTTAGATCAGGGTGGGGCTGTAATCTTGCGCTCTGCTCCCAACTCCCTGTGTGATTTGGGGGCAGAGTTCTTTTTTTTTTTTTTAATAAATTTATTTATTTATTTATTTTTGGCTGCGTTGGGTCTTTGTTGCTGTGAGCCAGTTTTCTCTAGTTGCGGCGAGCGGGGGCTACTCTTCGTTGCGGTGCGCGGGCTTCTCATCGAGGTGGCTTCTCTTGTTGCCGAGCACAGGCTCTAAGCGCGCGGGCTTCAGTAGTTGTGGCACACGGGCTCAGTAGTTGTGGCGCGCGGGCTCTAGAGCGCAGGCTCAGTAGTTGTGCCACATGGGCTTAGTTGCTTCACGGCATGTGGGATCTTCCTGGACCAGGGCTCGAACCCGTGTCCCCTGAATTGGCAGATGGATTCTCAGCCACTGTGCCACCAGGGAAGACCGGGGTCAGATTTCTGCCCCCACCATCCTGGTTCTTGGTTCATAAGATGGGAATATGGGTGGGGAGGTGGGTGGTAAATTGCTTTTGGTTTTGATCATAAAATATCATGCATATAAAGCACATTTGTAGGCATGGCTTAAAGACAATAAAAAGAACAACTATGTTAGTAACCCCTGGCTTAAGAAAGTAACATTCCCTGGACCTTTGAACCCCCTACACCCACCTCTCCAACCCATCCCCTCCCCAAAGGTACCTGCTTTCTTGAATTTGGATTTTCTCCCATTGCTTTTCTTTTCTTTTTATGTATATGCCCCTCAAATGATGCTGTGTTCGTTGTTTTTGTTTATTTGTTTGATCATTTGTTTGCTTTGCTGCTTTCAGCCTATATGTAAAAAGAACCACGTTGTAGGTATTCATCTGCGAGATTTCCCTCATGCAGCTCAAAACAGTGTTTGGGATCCGTCCACATGAATGAGGGTGGCCACTGTCCCCCAACACACTCACCTGTTCCCCGGCTGATGGACCGTTAGGTTGTTTCCAGTTTGGGGTCTTGTTTAGTTTTGTTCTGGTTTTGCTCATTTGTCCCTGTCTCATGGCATGTGCATTCAGGAGGGAAATTTACAAATTCCTGGAGGACGTGCGCCCTCACATTCATACGATGAGGTCGGATTGTCTTCCCAGTTGGTTGTACCAATTCACAACCTCAGAGCAGAATATAAGTTTCTTTTGTCTGGTATCCGTGATGACATTTTGTATTGTCAGACCTTTTAGTTTTTGCTGTCTTGTAGTTGTAAAAGAAAAAACGGGGTTTCCCTGGTGGCGCAGTGGTTGAGAATCTGCCGCCAATACAGGGGACAAGGGTTCGAGCCCTGGTCTGGGAAGATCCCACATGCCGCGGAGCAACTGGACCCGTGAGCCACAATTACTGAGCCTGCGCATATGGAGCCTGTGCTCCACAACAAGAGAGGCCGCGATAATGAGAGGCCCGCGCACCGTGATGAAGAGTGGCCCCCCTTGCCGCAACTAGAGAAAGCCCTCGCGCAGAAACGATGACCCAACACAGCCATAAATAAATAAATAAATAAACCCAAAGTTAAAAAAAAAAAAAGTTGTGCCATTTAAAAAAAAAAAAAAGAAAAAACAAAACCAAAAATAAACACAAACAAACAAAAGCTGATTACAAGTGGGGTTGGGCATCTCTCAAAAGTTGGTGGACTGTGTGAGTCTCCTTTTCTGTGAAATAGTTATCCATGCAAATGTCCATTTTCTATGGGGTGGTTTGTCATTTCTCGTAATGATTTGTAGGATTATTTACACTATTCCTTTATCAGTTGGAAGAATTGTCAAAACCTCTGGTAGTTTGTGGCTTTTCATTTAACTCTGTTTATCATGTCTGTGAATGGATGGAAGTTTTAAATATGAATGTAGTCAAATTTATCATCTTTTTTCTTCATGGTTTAAGTCTCTGGGGACCTTCTTTAAATCAGAGATTTTCAATTTACTTTTTAGCAACACGCCTCTTTGTTCTACAGAAGCCACATATGGATCCCAACACAGAATGCCCCTCCCCTTCCAGGGCCAGCTCTTTCTTTAAAGAAAATTTCTTGGGCAAACTATCATACACCAAAGACCTAATTGCCATGGAGAGTAATGTTACATTTACTCAATAGTTTGTTAACACTTTTCAATAGTTAACAAAATAAACATGTAACGTTCAGTGTCTAAATAAATGAATCTTTATAACAACAACAATAACAAAACTCAGAAAGGTAAAGACGAAAGAAATCAATGACACCACTGCAAACGCTGCCCAAGGTAGCCCGGGGCATGCTAGCCACCTGGCCACCTACACGCCAAGGTCAGGCTCCAGGATGACTCTCTTCTTCTGCCATTTTAATTTTTTTCCAGATAAAATTAAGTTAATTCACTTTACAAAATTATTCTTTGCTATGCAAAGTCATTTCAGAAAGTTGGTAAGTAAGGACATTCTTCTGGAGATCTTGAGATGCAAAAAGCCCAGAGCAGGCCTCCAAAAGATGAAGAGCTTCCAGGAAGCAGGAGGGCAGGGGCAGTAAACGAAGCCTCTCCACTCAGATGGGCTTCTCAGACGTGAACGGCTGCATGTCGGGGTGTGGGGGGCTGCGAAACTGATCCCCTCCTTGCTGGCGGGTAGTGCCACCTCAGCCTGGGACCTGGGCTCCAGCGCCCCTAGCAGGGAGGTGAGGGACCCTGGCAGCCCCACCTGGTCTTCCCTTCCACCTGGGCCCTGTTCCGGCTGTCTGTTAAAATCTAAGTATGGCCATTTGTCCTCCAGCTGGATGGTTCAGCCCCCGGTGGTGCTGAGGCAGGTGGGCTGGGGTGGAGAGGGCATCGCCCCGGTGCCTGGCCCGCTTTTTGGCCTGGAGGCCCCTACTCAAGGAGCCTGGAACTGAGAAAGAGTCCATGGATCCTGTTTCCCCTCCCACGGCTGCAGCCCGTTCTCTGGTATATTCCTTCCTTCTCCTTCCTACCATCTAACCGGACTGAGGCCACAAACACCTGGGGCCCCTCATTCTCGCTCCCTCCTTTTTGCCTCAGAGAGGAGATCAGATGACACCTCGGACCCAGGTCCCGGGCACTTCCTGGGAAAGGGGACACAGAGGCGGTCCAAGGCGTCTAGACAGAGGCTGCGGGCAGAGGGGTAGGAGGGGTGTCCGGGGAGCAGCAGCCTCTCTTCAGATCCCGGTCCTGCCACTGACGGTGTGATCCTGGATGACGACCTTCACTGCTCCGTGCCTCAGTTTGCCTCTCCGGGAGAGCAAAATAAGACAGCATTTTCTCCAGGGCTCTGCACACAGCGCCTGGCTCTGGCACGGCTGCAGGTCCTCTGGAGGGGGTAGTAATTATGCTCTCAAGGAGCAGGGGTGCCAGGGATTTGTACCAGCGGCCCAGGAACCCCAGTGGGAGAGAATGACTCCAGTGCATTGCAAGGGCCCACCCAGCTCCAGCCAGCCAGGCTCTCCACACGCCCCCGAGGCTGATTCATCCCCCCATCAGCCCTGGTGTCTGCCTGCCCCCCCCCACCACTCGCTCCGCACCTCCCCACGGCACTGCCTCCCCATCAGCTGGAGGGCTTCCGGTGCTCCTGCCTTTCCTGCTTCTCTCCCGTGCCTGGTGCTTCAGCTCAAATGTGGCCACCCCCTCCCTGACTCCCACCCTCGTGGGAGGGCAGATCCGGCCCAGGGCTGTTTGCAGACTCGAGCCCCTCTCCTCTCCTCTGAGCCCAGGGTGAAGCGCGCACAGCCTGGCCTCCGGCAGGACTAATTCTAGTAGATTCCCAGATGGTCCATTTAAGCCAGGAATGCTTGACTTCCTGTTTTGTTTTCCGTCAGCAGTTCTAAACCAGAACTTTCTTTCCCACAAGTAGTATTTCCTCAGGTTACTAACATTGTCACCCCACTTTGAAAACGGGGGAAATTTGGGGGACTTTTTATTTGGATCCGAATTAAAATTAAGACCGTCCAAGGAAGCAGCGAAGGTTTAAAGCTCAGATCTGGACCTGTGACCTGGGTTCAAACTCCACCCCCGCCTTGAGGCACTTGCTGGCTGCCTGGCTTTGGGCTAATTGATCAGGGATTTGTTCAGTTCTCTCCTGTATAAAAATAGGAAGAAGGATTTCTCTGCTACAGACTTGTAGAGATTAAATAAAATGTTGCAGGAAATAGCTTCGAGCGAGCACAGAGCCTGGCGTAGGAAAGACACTCCTTGTCCAAAGAAACAAAACTTCTCCCCGACCCACTCCCAACTCAGGTTTTATAGAGAAGTCGGAACCGAGAAAAAGACCACGTGAGAGGTAAAAATTCCCGACAAGAAAGGCTGGCGAAGAAATTTTTTAAAAGAGAAAGTATCTGAAAGGCAAGGGAGAAAAATTGCTGAGGCTCGAAGAAGCAAGTCCAGGCACCAACCTGAACCCGTCTCTCTAATTAAGGAAGAATTTTGAGTCATTTTCCAGGAATTTCCACATCTTTGGAAGGAGCAAAGAATGTGAAATATCCAATCAACCTATAAGATCTCTATTACTCATGAGGAAGTTTCTATGGGTATTAAAAATATATGTATATATACTGCATATTGCCAAGTGAAAGAGCCAGTCTGAAAAGCCTACATACTGTATGATTCCAACTATATGACATTCTGGAAAAGGCAAAACCACTGCGAAAGCAAAAATATTAGTGGTTGCCTGGGACTGGGAGGGAGAGGAAGGGAGGAGGATTGAATAGGTGGAGGACAGGTGATTTTTAGATGCTGAAACTATTCTGTTAGATACTGTAATCGTGAATACATGCATGACACTATGCCTTTGTCAAAATCCATAAAACTGATGAACATAAAGAGTGAACCTTGGGAATTCCCTGGTGGGTTCAGTGTTAGGACTCCAGGCTTTCACTGCCGAGGGCCTGGGTTTGATCCCTGCTCAGGGAACTAAGATCCCACAAGCTGTTCAGCGTGGTCAAAAAAAAAAAAAAAAAATCAAAAACCAAAAACCAAACAAACAAAAAAGAGTGAACCTTAATGTAAACTATGAGCTTTACATAATAATAACGTATCAACGTTGGTTCACTAATTATAATTAATGCACCACATTAATGCAAGATGTTAATAATAGGGGAAGCTGTGTGCCAGGGAATAGGGTATAGGGGAACTTCTCTGTATTATCTACTTAACTTTCTGTAAATCTAAAACTGTTCTGAAGAATACCGTATTAATTTAAATTTTTTGTACGTGCCGGAAGTGTGATGCAGTGGAAAGAACATTGGACCAGGTGACAGGGAACCGCTGCCGATTATCACCAATTCGTTGAATGGCCCTGAGCAAGCTCCTTGCCCTCTGAGCCTGTTTCCTCATCTTTAAAATGAGGGCTTTGGGCTAGATTATCTCTAAACACCCCCCTCTGGCTATAACATGCTCAGACTTTAGCATTTCTGAAGGATAAACAAACGAAAGTCTTGAGTTTCTCAGGGAACAGCCTTATGAAAAAAGTTCCAGGTATGTGCCCTGCAAGTAGTTTAGTTCCAGGAAGCCTCAGATAGTATAGAAACAGCCAAATCTCCCGCCCCGGGTCACCTTGACCGGCCAATTCAAATTTCCTCCAAATACCACGCGGGAGGCGACAGCAACCGAAACGCTAAACTGCCTCTGGTCCCTACCAGCTGGCGGGGGTTTCTTCCCTCCTTGGCTCGGCCTGGAAACTCATATTTTATTCATGAAAATTGAGGCCCTGGGAGGCCTCGGCATAAACAGGATGTAAATATTTGCGGGTGCTTGTGGAGAGGTGGTATTTGATCGGGGACTGTCCAAAGTGGGGACCTCCCAGACAATGCTTACTTGAGACCCGCCCACCTCCGTCTCCTCTATAGGTTGGGAGTGGGGGGCATGTGCAGGCTCCACCCCCCCGACTGGAGACCGGGTTTGGGACTCCAGTGCCCTCCAAGTGAGTCGGGATGCCGCTTAACCTTACGGTGCGTCCCGTTCCCCTAGTCCCTGGGTCCCTTCATCCCCTCTTCCTCGGTTTGAGACAGGATTGGCTTTCTGGCACTCGCAGAAGTGCCTGGCCTCCTCTCCAGCCCCTCACCTGAGCTTCCTGCAGCTGGGCATCCTTTGTCTCAGGTACTTAAGAGTGTCCCTAACACCCACCCCCCACCTCCCCTGTCATTCCCCAAACTGTACCTTCTCAGGGTGCTGTTCCTTTGTTTTTTCCAATTGCTCCACCCGGTGCGAACTCACCTCTGTGAGCTTCAACTGGTCTCTAAGACACTCCCTCCAGATGTTTGCATGGACTACACCCTTTCCTGGAACCCAGGGCACCCCATCTCTTGGGCTCCCCCAGGAGAATAGCTCCCTCTCAACTATCAGGCCCTGGCCTGGGTCCTGATGCTTCCCCTCCAAATCTGGGTTCAGAGTGCCCCTCCCCACATCCATGGCCTGGGATTTCCCTTATTGTAGCACCTGCAATGCTGAGCTAAACTCTTCCTCATCCGTATCCCACACTCTGATAGGGCCCAGACTCTTTGTTCCTAGTTCACTAAATAAATATTTGCTGAATAAATGAATGGATGGATGGATGGATAGATGGATGGATGGATGAAGAGAACTCAATTACCACCTGTGTCTGTGGCCATCTCTTCTTTTTTAAAAAAAATAAATTTATTTATTTATTATTTTGGCTGCATTGGGTCTTTGTTGCTGCACGTGGCTTTCTCTAGTTGCAGCGAGCGGGGGCTACTCTTTGTTGTGGTGCGTGGGCTTCTCATTGCGGTGACTTCTCTTGTTGCAGAGCTTGGGCTCTAGGCGTGTGGGCTTCAGTAGTTGTGGCTTGTGGGCTCTAGAGCGCAGGCTCAGTAGTTGTGACGCACGGGCTTAGTTGTTTCACAGCACGTGAGATCTTCCCGCAGCAGGGCTCGAACCCGTGTCCCCTGCATTGGCAGGCAGATTCTTAACCACTGCATCACCAGAGAAGCACTGTGGCCGTCTCTTCTTGCTACCACCCTCGGATGGAACCCTTCACTCCCGCGCATCTGCTCCATGGATGTCAGACCCTACTCTTTTAGGGCCTTACACACACTGTGCACCAGCCTTTCTTGCTGTGTCTCCTCACCGCCTCACCCTTCAGTGTACTACACATCCCTGCACCCAGGACACTTCCACCTGTGAGACACATCCTTCATGGAACTGATGCCCTCGGGGCTTCCCAAGGAATGTGGCATGCTTGTGTGAGCATGAGTGGGCATGCTGGGACTAAGCTTTGTTTAAAATGTTCATGATGCCTTCTTCAGATGAGACCCATGCTTGGCTATTTCTGGGATTAGGGGAAACATAAAATATACCCCCCAAATTGGAGCACCAGCCAGCTAGACTGGACCAACATGAAGCATTCGCAGTGGATGTGGTATTGAAATGGTGGACATGACCTCACATTGAGAAATAATGTCCTGGGGAGACTGTTACTGAAAGAAATGTGAAACTGCTTAGATGAGGTTTTTTGAATGCAGTTAATCAACCCCTAATTGATCCTGTGAGGACACACAGTTTTCTTCAGTATAGGCCTTCTTTTTTTTTTTCCTATTAAAAAAAATTTTGGGGGGGCCAGGTGGCTTGTGGGATCTTAGTTCCCTGACCAGGGATTGAACCCGAGCCCTAGGCAGTGAAAGCACAGAGTCCTAACCACTGGATCACCAGGGAATTCCCAGGATTTCTTAAGTGGGTTTCCTGATCTGGCAGTCCAAATACCCCATGCCACAGAGTACCCAACAGGAAGCAAAAAAAAAAAAAAATACCCCACAGATCAGCCTAAAGAGCCTGCCCTGGCTCTCACGTTCCTGCTGGGAGAATCTCCCCACCCCTACTCACACTGCTTCCCCCTCATTTATTGACGCCTTAGCAGAGGTTCAGCCCAGCTGCATGCCCAGGCCCCCAGACCTACTACATCAGAAGCTCTGGGGTGGGTCCGGGCCTCTGCATTTGTGTAAAACTCTCTAGGTGATTCTCTGCAGCCAGGCTTGAGCAAAAACATGCTGTCTCATTAATCATCCTCATACGTTAAAATGTAGTAATTTTAACATTACTGATAGGGACAGAGTAGGTGATTAAATAGTTAATCCCACTAGGGGATTATAAGTAAAGAAAAAATTATGGGCGACCCTGTAAGTTAATGATCACTCAAGAAAGCAGGTTTGCTTAACCACAAAACCAAGCAGGCTTGCTTAGCAGCAAAACCATGCAACAGAAGCATGAGACATGCCCCCAAACAATAAACGGTGGAATGAGACCCACATCCTGCCCAGTGAGCTCAGTAAGTTAATGATTCCTAGAACATGCTTCTCGGTACCCAAGAAAAACAAAAATATAAGGAAAAGGTGACGTTATACTGAAACCTGAGATGATTTACCATATTTTAGTATATGTTACTGCCTTTTGGCTCTTTTCCATTGCACCATGACAGTCCCGGCTTGACCACGTAGGGACAAAATAACTCCCCCACCTGACGTGGAGGAGGAGCTGATGATGGAAGCTTAATGTCTACTCAAGAATGAGGGAGAAGGTGGTCTTCTCCCCCTCCCCACTTTTCCTTTGATTATAAAACTATAGCCCACTAAGTTCTCAAGGTGGCACTCCCTTGCCCACCCGCTTGTATCTCTCACAAGTGTCGTATACTAATAAACTCTTTCCTTACTTGTCACTCTGCCTCTCGCTGAATTCTTTCTGCCCTGAGACAGAAGAACCTATGCTCTACTGAGTACTGAGACGCGTTCTGCCGGTTTCATTACTGGTGGCGAGATTCCTGAGAGCCTGCATTTCTAACCTGCTCCCAGCTGGTGCCCATGCTGCTGGACCCTGGACCACACTTGACGTGGCAAGACTTTAGACAGAATAATTTTCATTTGAAATAAGATATTTCGGACACAAGTAGCTCACAGGTAACTCTTGTTGTAGAAGATTACAACTAACAGAAGTCCATGAGAGAAAGAGTTCCTTCTCCGATTCACCAGCAGCCCCTCCACACCACTGCCCTCCCCAGAGGGAAACACAGCTAACATTTGTTGTTTCAGGCTGAGACACAGTTTCTTTTTAAATGCATTGGATTATGTTTTTCCTGTGAGTTTTTTTTTGGGGGGGGCACACGGAGATCTTTCCATTTCAGCATATGTAAATGGCCTTCATTTTTAAGTGACTGTACAGCATGAATATACCATAATTTACCTACTCATTCAACTACAGATGGACATGTCTATCATTTTCTGTTTGTTTCCATTCTAAACTGTTGCAATGAGGGAATTCCCCGGTGGTCTAGTGGTTAGGACTCCACGCTCTCACTGCCAATGGCCTGGGTTCAATCCCTGGTCAGAGAACTAAAATCCCATAAGCTGCTCAGTGCGGCCCCAAAAAACAAAACAAACTAAACAAAAAACCGCTGCAATGAATATCCTAGTGCATATATCTTTGAGAATATGTGTATTTCCTTCAGACAAGTTTCTAGAAGCAAATTCTGGTCCAAAAAATGTATAGTTCTAAAGCATCAGGACTTCCCTCGTGGTGCAGTGGTTAAGAATCAGCCTACCAATGTAGGGGACATGGGTTGGATCCCTGGTCTGGGAAGATCCCACATGCCGTGGAGCCACTAAGCCTGTGCGCCACAACTACTGAGCCTGCACTCTAGAGCCCTAGAGCCACAACTACTGAGCCCGTGTGCCACAACTACTGAAGCCCACGTGCCTAGAGCCCGTGCTCTGCAGCAAGAGAAGCCACCGCAATGAGAAGCCCATGCACCGCAACGAAGAGTAGCCCCCGCTCGCCGCAACTAGAGAAAGCCCGCGCGCAGCAACGAAGACCCAACGCAGCCAAAAAAATAATAATAATAATAAAAATAGAAATAAAAAACAAAGCATCCCTAGAAACTGACACATTGCTCTCCAAAAGGGCCTTATAATTTGTACAGAACAGAAAAATGGACAAACGACAAGTCACAGAAGAGGAAATGTCAAAGGTCAACACACATATTAAAAGGAGCTTATCAAGGAAATGAAAACTAGGGAGTTTTCTCGCAGTCCAGTGGTTAGGACTCCACGCTTCCACTGCGGGGGGCTGGGGGCACGGGTTGGATCCCTGGTGGGGGTATCCTGCATGCCTAGCGGCATGGCCAAAAAAAAAAGAAAACAAAATGAAAATTAAAACAGCAATTATACATACACATATGTTATCATTTGCAGATAATATGTATATTACATGTACTATACGTGTGTGTGTGTGTGTGTGTGTGTATATATATATATACACACACCAGATTGGCAAAAAAACAGAAGTACTGTCTCTCATCTCTCATTTGCATAATGTTAAAATGTAGTAATTTTAACATTATTGGTGGAGGGCTAGCCGGGACATAACTGAACGAACTTCATGTTCTGGTCCCCCATCCACTAGCGGATTGAGAGGTAGCCACACGGAGGCCAGGGCAGACAGACTGACTGAGAACAGGAAGAAGGGAGAGCTTGGATGAATAAACAAACAGAACAAAATGAGAAGTAAAAAATCCAAAGAGACTAACGATCTGGGCTGTCAAGTGTGAGGACAAGTGGTCCAGCACACCCCGCAGCCCTGGGGTCAGCCCCCCATCACAGCACACAAGTCACGCAGCCTCTGTAGTGAAAACCCTAAGGCACCAGGAAACATTCATCCGCTTTTATTTTAAGAAGGCAAGGAAGCGTGTAAAGCAGTTTTCAAAATTTCCCGATTGTTAAAATGTAACGAAACAGTTAAAATGAAAAATTTACATACAGAGGGCACTGAACTGGAACCACATTTTTGTAGACTAGCTGGTTCTCTGGGAGGGTTTTTAAAGGACTGTTACTCGGGATGTGCCTAAAGCAGGGTGGGCTCTCTGAAATCCCCAGTCCCACTCCCTCTAAAATGCCACCTTGTGAGGAAAAATGAAGGTCTTTTAAAAGGTGCATCTTAGGGTCCTGTGTAGGCATCTTCCCCCTGCCCCTCAAAATGGAGGTGTATGGGGGCCTAGGACCCAAGATTTTCCGCTGAGAGGTGTAGACGTTTAAAAATCAGGCGTCCTCTGGACACTCTTGCTCAGGAGCACCGATTTAAACCTGAGCTGTGCTTCCTTTGAAGGCTGAGCTCACAGGTCATCTCCCCGTGGGGCCTGGGCCACTCCAGCCGCAAGTGCTCTCCAGGTGCGAGGACCTTCCGATCATGAACTTCTCGTTGGGCTTATTTTTGCATCTCCCACTGTGGTCAGAACAGTGCTCCCAGAACAGAGCTCACACAGGGCCGGTCTTCTGTGGACTGACCATGTGAGACTCACATCCTGGCTCAATAGCTAGGACTGTCCTGGAAAAATGGGCCGCCTTCTCTGGGACGCCTGTGGAGAGAGCCGGCTGGAGGTCACTCCGTGACCTCGTTATCCGGAATGACAGGAGCAGGTCGCAAATTCAGAGACACCAGATTCAGGGAGAGACTCCAGGAGAGACAGAGACAGGCAGGGAGGGAGGGCCTTTCAGGTGGCCAGTGCACCTCCTCTGCGGGCAGATTGACCTTGACCCCAGGCCATCAAGGCCCCCAGGATGCCACGATGTCCTCAGAGAGGCAGACTGAATCTCAGTGACCCTTGGTTCTCTCATCTGTACTAACAATAGTACTCAAGCATTGATTAGCACTTAACAAAAATTACCTCCTGGTACTGCGGTAGGAACTATGTTGGTACACGCTGCAGGATACAGTGACAACACCCAGGGGAAATGGGGGTTTTCTGGGGCCCTGAGACAACTTCTGCGCACTGAAATTTTATTTGCAAAGTTACTTAAGTTTTTTTTTTTTTAATTTTTGGCTGCGTTGGGTCTTCGTTGCTGCGAGTGGGCTTTCTCTAGTTGCGGAGAGCGGGGGCTACCCTTCATTGCAGTGGGTGGGTTTCTCATTGCTGTGGCTTGTCTTTGTTGCAGAGCACAGGCTCTAGGCGTGCAGGCTTCAGTAGTTGTGCCACACGGGCTCAGTAGTTGTGGCACACGGGCTTAGTAACTCCGCAGCATGTGGGATCTTCCCGGACCAGGGATAGAACCCGTGTCCCCTGCATTGGCAGGCGGATTCTTAACCACTGCGCCACCAGGGAAGCCCAAGGCAAAATTTTAACATCTGTCTTGGTGGCGAGTACATGAATGTGGATATTATTTTCAGTCTATTTGAAATGTTTTACAATTTAAAATTTAGAAATTGGGACTTCCCTGGCGGCCCAGTGGTTAAGACTCCATGCTTCCACTGCAGAGGGTGTGGATTCGATCCCTGGTCAGGGAACTAAGATCCTGCAAGCCGCTCAGTGCGGCCAAAAATAAAAAAGTATCATCATTAGAAATTAAAAGATCACAAAAAAACACAAACAATTCTGCACTCATTTCCTCCACATGCACGCTTTCCTCCCTCCAGACCACCCGAGGCACGGTAACCAGAGAGATCGAAACATAAACTGGGTCGCGCGGCTTTTACCCAGCCTCCCCCAGGGGCTCCCTGCTCTTGTCCTGCATGCTCTGGCCCCTGCAGGCCTCACCTCTCTCCAACCCCAACACTCACTCATCCCAGATCCATCTGTCCGTCACTCATCCCTTCAGGACAAATGGAGCACTTACGCTGGGCCAGCACTACAGGCAACGGGGAGAAATGATGACCAGGACAGACAGAGTTCCTGTTCTTAACAAGCTGTCATTCTAGGAGGGGAAACACACAATAAACAAGGCAATAAACCCAGATAATCGTGGGTAAGTACAATAAAGAAATAAACAGAGTGAGAGGGAAGACAGTCATGGGAGAGAAGGAGGGGGTTAGGAGGTGCCTGCCAGGCAAAGCCAACAGAGATTCAGGGTTCAGATCTCAGGTTAAATGCCTCCTCCCCAGCAAAGCCCTTCCTGGCCTCCCAGGTGAGGTGGTACCCTAGGGCTGATATCCTAACAACCAGTCAGTGCTTCTTCTAACACATCATAATCACAGCTAAGTAAACGTATGATTGGCTGCCTGGTGTCCCTTTCCCTCCTTACAAGCCCCTTAGGGACTGAAGCTTGCCCTGTTCATACATCCAGTGTCCATAACAGTGGCTGTAGGCTCTCAATCAATATTGTTAGACAGAAACCAAGAGTCAGGCTAAATGGTTTCCAGCTTCCAAATCCCGCACATCTAATCAGAGCAATTCCCGAGAACAAATCCTTATACTGTAGATATGTTTAGGATATATGCTTTTTCACTACATAATGAGCGTTAGTTTTTTTTGTTTGTTTTTTTGTTTTTTTTTTTGAGTGTTAGTTTTAATATTGAAAATGCTAATGAGAATGTTAGAAAACTCTACCAGTGATGGAATACTGCGGTGTCTGAGGGCAAACAATTATTTCAGTGATAGTATCACCATTAGCTAATATTCATAAGGAAATCCACTGGAAAACAACAAATGAATTTTTAAAACTTCAGTGTAAACAAAGCAAACAGCATCAAGTAGGTTCAACATTCTGGGTCAATGGAGGCTACGAGTGGGTGGAAAGCTGGAATATCTGGCAGTCCTGGTCCTGAGATGCCACCAGATTTCCAACCCCACATCCTGCAATGTCACGTGAGAAGTGAGCTGTACTTCAATGGTCAAAGTCAAGGTGTCATCTTAACCAAGACTTGTTGCCTGTCCCATTTGATAAATTTGACTGAAAGCTTCTGGCTTTAGGTAAAGGATTTTGTTTTCAATTTTATTTCCTTTCGACATCTTTCCTCTTTTCTCTAATTGCCCTCTTGTGATAAGAGTCTGGGAGCTTAGCCTATATGTGAATTCAATTTCCTGGGATTTCACAGATTTGTCAGGAGAGAAGTGGAAGATTTGCTTGGACTCCTCTTGCCCTTTTACAAGAGCCTGTGGTTTCCCCAACACTCCTTGGTCCCCCCATGTGGCTGTTGTGTGGCCCTAGGGGAGTGGCTGGAGCTTTTAAGATCTAAGCTCTGTCTGGGCCCAAGTCCAACAAATCACAGAAGGCTCAGACTAGAAAAAAGAAAAAAATGTCCTGATGGTGCAGTTCTGCCTCAAAGGTCATCTCCTTCTGATTCTCCTGGTATTCCAAGCACACCAATGAACGCGCCCTCTAGAGTGGGGTTTTTGGAGAACCAGGAAAGGGGAAAGAATTATACACCATTTTCTGCATTTACTGAAAATGTTTAGTTTCTAAACCGTGTACGTGGTGGGACATGTGTGTGTGAGTGAGAGCTGACTCTAAGGAAAATGTGAATATTACCACATGGGAACAATCCCAAGGGAAAACCACAAAGAGACATTTCAAAAAAAGTTTATATTTCAAGAAAATTTGTATTTTCTCCTCCAGAGAAATAAAGGGCCTGTGAATAGTGACTCTAAAAATACACAGGATGGCTCTGTTAGTTTAAAGGGGAATGGAAGAGATATAGCCAACTTCAAGTATTTTTTCCCAAATCATATAAAAGGGGAGAAGAAAAACACTGAGTTAGTTTTGAACCCGGAGACTTAAATAATTACCAGCATTAAAACAAACTGCTTCAGAATCTGAGTCATTTGAGGTTCCTGCCCAATTGGCAATAACTTGAAAAGAATGAGGAAGCACATGTTTTCTTCCCAACCCATAGAACACAATTGTAAATTGTGCCCACCGCCTTGAACTTGCTAGCCTGGCTGCATAACTGGAAGAAGCAATTGGCAGACATCAATTCCATGCCGCTTATATACAAGGGAAGAAAATAGGAATCGAGGGGCAGGTCCCATGTCCTCAAGGAGCTAAATAAACACTCAGGTTGGAAAGATGAAGCACAGAATTTACACACGAAAAATGAATAGAACAGCAATGCTGTCTTCCCCAATAGATTTCCATAATGGGCTGGGTTTCTTGAGGGAAAGAAAATTGAAAAATAAGGATAAAAAGAGAAAACAATTACTTGCAGTATAAATTCTGGAGCGCATATTTATTTGAAAGACCAATCAACTGCCTAGAAGAGAAGTCTTCTCCCTGTAATATATACATATTTTAACTGATGATGGAAGGAAAACATTCATGGGGCTTTAATCAGTTCTCTGATGAAAGCAACCCAGTTCCTCGCAGCTGACCCAAGCTGTTCTGGAAACATGGATCCTTACTGTTTATTAAAGATACTCATATTGAACACTTACAGAGCACCAGGCCTTGTGCTAAGCAACAGGGTAGAGATGAAGAGGTCCCAATCCTTCCCTTCAATTCAGACTTTTGTTTTTGTTTTTGTTTTTTTTTGGCAGCTTGCAAGATCTTAGTTCCCTGACCAGGGATTGAACCTGGGCCCTCGGCAGTGAAATCACAGAATCCTAACCATTAAAGTCAGATTTCATCCCGAAATTATGATGCAATACGGTAAGTGCAATAAAACAGAATTTTATATGAACTGTTTAGGCAACATGGTGGGTTGGCTCCACCACTTACAACCCAAATGACACTGGACAAATGAGTCATTCTCAAGCCTGTTTCTTAATCTGTAAAACGAGGATAATGTGAGTATCCACCTCGGGTCTAGTGCATAGTAGAGGACAGTAAATATAATCACCATTCGTTATTTTTATTAGTTGTTATTATTATGTTAATTAGGCAATGGGAGGAAAGATTAGTTCAACAGGTAGAAAACCAGCCCAAAAGAATACTCAAAGCGCTTGTGAATATGCAGTATCTATTTTTCTGGAATGAAACTGAGTCACATTTTACAGAGAGGCAGTTCCTCCTCTGCAAAATGAGAGTAATTCTCATTTTGTAGCATTATGAGAATTTCCTGATAATAAACGTCAAGTTCCAGGGTGCAGGAGACCACCCAATGGGAGCTAGTGTTCCGCATGGGGACATTCTGAGCAATCGGGAAAAGTGGGCAAGGGCAGGTCCCAGACGTCGGCTCCGGCCTTCCGCCGTCCAGGACCGCTGGACATCAGTCCCTGTCCGTGTCCGCCGTCGGGTCCTACGTTTGGGCGGAATGTCCACAGGCTCCGGCTTCTCCCTGCACCCGGCAGGATGCTCCCACCCTGCCAGGCCTGCCTGGCGTGCGGCCCCACCTCCGTGCAGCCGTTCCCCACGGGCCGCACAGAGAGGGCCACCCCGACAAATCTCACAAAGACGAAAACCAACGAACGTCCCTTCTTGGAGAGACCAGCCTTCTTGGAAGGCGATGCGGTCCGGTCTCGCCTTCCCCTCACTACCCAGACCGGACACCAGGTCTCCCATAGCAACTGCGGTCAATAGCAACTAGCGCCCCCGCCAGGCCAGTGCCCTCTGCGCAGGCGCAGAAAGGGGCGGGCAGAAGGCTTCCGCTCGCGCCCAGAGTCCCTCGGAAACAAGGGGCGGTGCCTGCGTGATGGCGTCATGGGGTGAGGTCTCGGGCGGCGGGAAGAGGCGGCGGGAGAATGGAGGCGCAGGAGAGCGGCGGTGGCAGTGGCGAGTGCGGGGCCCAGGACCCTGACCCGGCCCCCAGCAAGGCCCCCGGCAGCGCCGGCCAGTACGAGCTGCCGTGGTGAGGATCCAGGCCATCAACGATGGGTTCTCTGGACGTGTGGGTGGGCGAGTGGCGGGCCGTGTGTCCCGGGGTAACCCAGGGGCGGGAGCTCATTTGGGGGTCACCTGAGCGGAGCAGGAGGCCCCGGGGTGGTGTCCAGTAGATTATTATTTGAAGAAGGCAAGGGATGTGGGTCGCTAAGCCCACCTGGGGTGGAGAGTGACCAGTCTGTACTCTGGAAGCGGGGTCTTGGTCAGAACGATGCTAATTGTGATAATAGCCGCCCGCTGCGACCACCCACTGGGCACCAGGCGCTGTGCCAGCCGCGACTCTGATGGTCGCTCGGCGGGAAGTGTCGGACGCAGATTCGGAATCGGGATGGTGTGAAGGCACCCGCCTGTTTTCCGTGGCTTGCTCACTTTAAACAGCAGCATCCTGGGCAGCTGGGAGGAAAGGTGACGTGGGAAGTCACCTGCCAACTGGCGCAGGTGTAGGGCAGGCTCTCCACTCGGTTCCCACTCCCTGTGCGCACCTCTCGGAACTCTCCACTGGGCGTGGGAATGGTTTCCTCCCTGTCCGCTGCGTATTCCCATCCCTCCAGCCCACCCCTCTTCTTGGCGAGAGCAGATACCTAAACGAAGGGCAGTATAGCTTACTGGAATATCTACGCTGCGCTATCCAGTCCCCCCGCCACTAGCCACATGAGTCTGGTGTTAGTCCGAATTGAGATGGGCTTGTAAGTGTACGATACACACCGTATTTCAAGGACTTAGTTTTAAAAAATCTCATTAGTAATTTTTATATTGATTACATGTTGAAAATGATAATGTTTTGAATATATTAGGTTCTCTAAATTATATTAGTAAAATAACTTCACCCATTTTCTTTTTACCTTTTTAAATGTGACTACGAGAAAGTTTAAGATTACATATGTGGTTTGCATTATAATTTTCACACACGACCCTGTTTTAGATGCTTAAGATACTTAAGTGTGCAAAACAAATTCTGTTGTCACAGAGCTTACATTTGATAGAGAAAGACAAAGTAAAAAATAAACAAGTAGACATATATTTGATGGTGACAGCTTCTGTGGAGTAGATCGCTATGGTGGTCAGGGAAGGCCTCTGATGAGATGATATTTGAGTAAAGACCTGAATTCAGGAAGGAAGCCATGTCGCCATGGAGGCAGAGAGAGCTTTCAGTCAGGGAGCAGCTATGAAGGTCCTGAAGGAGGAGTATGTTTGCCTTGTTCAAAGTCTAGCTGAGGGGGGCTTCCCTGGTGGCACAGTGGTTAAGAATCCGCCTGCCAATACAGGGGACACGGGTTCAAGCCCTGGTCCGGCCAATACAGGGGACACGGGTTCAAGCCCTGGTCCGGGAAGATCCCACATGCCGCGGAGCAACTAAGCCCGTGCGCCATGACTACTGAGCCTGCGCTCTAGGGCTCGCGAGCCACAACTACTGAAGCCCGCGCGCCTAGAGCCCGCGCTCTGCAACAAGAGAAGCCACCGCAATGCGAAGCCCATGGACCACAACGAAGAGTAGCCCCCCGCTCGCCGCAACTAGAGAAAGCCCGTGCACAGCAATGAAGACCCAATGCAACCAAAAATAAATAAATAAAATAAATTTATTAAAACAGAACAAAATCTAGCTGAGATTTCAGCTCCAAACCTTCCCAGGTGGCGATTCCTCCCTCCTCTGGGCTTCCACAGCCCGTGGTTTTTATAAGCAGTTTAGCATTGTAGTGGGATTTGCCAAGCTGTATCTCCCCTCTAGTGGGAAAGCCCTTGAGAGCAAGAACTATGTTTTGCTCATGTCTGCACCTTCTACCTTCCTCCCGTTGAGTGTGCTAACTCCTTAGACACCTCTTGGCACCGGGAGGGGGCTGAGTATGAAGAATAAATGAGGAGAAACAAGAATGCTCCATCTGCTGACCTTGGAGGAGAGCTGTCTCTGTTTTCTGCAGTATGTGGCAAAAAAGCTTTGCATGCAGCTCCTTCTGGTGCAAAACCAGTACCTGGAGGGAGTACAAGCTAAGAGTGAATCAGGGAGTATAATAAAGGGCAGAGGAAATCCTGATGGTCAAATCATTGCAAATCTACTTCCACTTCTCAGAGCCAGAGAAAGTCACTTTCTCTCATAGCATAGCTTGCTTAGTAGAAGAAGTATTGGTCTGAAAAGGCCACTAGGCTGTCCAGTCCACACAGCCTAATAGGATCACAGGATAGGCCTGCGGTTTCTGTCTAGTCAGCCGTGCTGGGCACCTGGCACAAGTCTGCAGACACTGGCAGGTAAGGGATGAGAAGGGGGCCCAGTTGCATCCATGTCTGTCAGAGCAAATGATGTCAGTGCCGCGTGCGCTGGACCTCTGTTGTGATGGGCAGACTGTGTGGCCACACAGTGTCACATTTCTCCAGATGGCCTGCTCTGGCCCTTCTCCAGCACCAGCAGGTGTTTCTCTGCTGTGGCGGGTTTGAAGTCTTGGGTGCACAATTCTCATGCGCTTGACTTTTCAAATGGCACTCGGGCATCTCTTTAAATTTAAAACCTGCAACCATTTGATGTATTTTTATTGAATGTATATCATCTTCTGACAAAGCTCCCAGAATTGCCCTTTAGTGCTTTCTTTTGGGTAGCGTGAAAATAGCCGTGTCAACATCTTTATGCATTTTCTTAAAAACAGGGTTGAAAAATACAGACCAGTAAAGCTGAATGAGATTGTCGGGAATGAAGACACCGTGAGCAGACTGGAGGTGAGTTTTTAAAAGAGGATCTTGCATCTCATTATTGTGACTTTGATAAGCTCGAGGCATTTGGAGGAAGACAGCCAAGATAGCGAGCTGGGGGCTGGCCACAAATCCAGAAGAATTAAGGGAATGGGAGACGTTCAGCTTGGAGAGGAATCTAGAAGACAGGGTGGGTAACTTCAGATGTTTGAAGGACTGGCTCTTTGGAGAGGGCTTATCAGACTTGTTCTGTATTCTTCAAGAGCAGAGGTGGCAAACTTTGTCTGTAAAAGCCGATGAATAGATATTTTAGGCTTTGCAAACCATATAAAGTCTTTGTCAAATATTCTCTGTATTTTTTTTTGGCCGTGCCGCGTGTGCAGCTCATGGGATCTTAGTTCCCCGACTAGGGATCGAACCCGCGCCCCCTGCAGTGGAAGCGCAGTCTTAACCACTGGACCCCCAGGGGAAGTCCCTTTGTTTATTTTTTAAACAACCCTTTAAAAATGTGAAAACCATTCTTAGCTAGGGAGCTTATAAAAACGGGTCTCAGGGTGGACCACCCCCACTCCCCCCACCTTCCTCTCCATCATAATTGCTAAGCCCTGCCTAAAGCGACTAAGTGACAAGGCAGCAGACTTCAGGATGACACGAACCAGGAGCAAGCAGAAACATTCAGCAGTAGAGCAAGCTTTGAATTCCCAGCCCTAGAGGTCTTTAGGCAGAATCTAGAAGCCCAGCTATTTGAGACATGACAGAGGCTGTCTCTGCAGTAGCTGGGGCTTAGACTTCAATAGCTACCAAGGTTATTTATTTATTTTACAGACTTATTCATTTGGCAAATATTTGAATATCTTCTCTGGGCTAGTTACGGTGTGGTTTTAGGAACCGTTGATAAAATGGTGAACAGACTAGACCTGAGCCCAGCTCTGCGTGGGATTTACACTCGAACCGGGGCAGCATTAAAGTCGGCAGGCCATGTGATAAGCACTCTGCCAGGGGACGTACAGGGGCTGTGGGGGCATGTGGGTTAGTTCAGGGAAGAGTTAACCTGCTTACAGAGTCCTAATTCCCAAATGGAAGAAGTGACACCAAAGCTAAGTGAGTGGGAGTCAGCTAGACTTGGGGGGTCGGGGGTGGAGAGAGGGGAGGAAGCAGGAACAGCATGTGCAAAGGTCTGGAGGTGAGAGAGAACATGGCTTATTCTATGGGGGTGGGGGTGGGAAATGCCATCTGAGTGGAATACAGAGTAGTGCCTTCCCGACGTGAATGGCATACGAATCGCCTGGGGATGTTGTCAAAAATGCAGGTTCTGATCTGGTAGTTCTGGAGTGGGGTCAGAGAGTCTGCATTTCTGACAAGCTCCCAGGAGGTGCCAATGCTGCTGGTCTGTGGAGCCCACCAAGTAACGAGGCTGTAGAGCATGTGTACTGGGGGGTGGGAGGGGTGAGCTGGTGAGGTGGGCAGGGCCTCGCGAGCCAGGTTTAAGGGTTTGGGTCATCCAAGAGTTCCAGTCAGGTAAAAGTGTTTTCAGAGATGTGTATTTTAGAAAATTGGTTATGTTACCGTGTGGGAAATGGATTGGAGTGGGGCAAGATTAGAGGCAAGGAGACCAGCCAATGGCCTGTTGAAAGCAATGCAGGCAAGAGGTAATGGGCTAAGAAGAATCTAAAAAAGAGTAGATATATGTATATGTATAACTGATTCACTTTGCTGTACCCCTGAAACTAACACAACATTGTAAATCAACTATACTCCAATAAAAATTTAAAAAAATAATAATAATAATTTTTAAAAAAGAGGTCATGGGCTAAGAAAGTGGCAGTGGGCTGAAGAGAAGGAAGTGGTCTCCAGATAAAGGAGAAAGAGGGGCCCAGCCTTTGTCATTGAGGGGCTGCATGGGGTGAGGGAGAAGGCCAGTCAAGGATGACGGTGACCTCCAGGTTCCTGGTGTGGGCGGGAGGGTTGATGCCGTTGACAGTCCACGGAAGGGGAAACATGGGGGGGCCTCAGGTTTATAGGGGAAAGTGTTGAATTCAGTTTTGAATGTGTTGACCTGAGCGTTCCACGGGGCATCCACATGGAACAGTTTGTAGCCATGTTTGCTACACGGTCCTGTGTGGTTGGGGAGACCTGGCTCCTCAAGTTTGCAGATGAACCAGTTTTAACGAGCATTTCTTCCTTCAGGTCTTTGCAAGAGAAGGGAATGTGCCCAATATCATCATTGCTGTGAGTACTGGGTCCTGGCCCTGTCGGACGTCTTGGAGTCTGGTTTTCGGCCCCTCTTAAGCGCTTTCTCATGTACAGAGCTTCCTCCTCAGAGAAGCCCATGATCACCAGAGCCCATACCATTCCCACCTCCCACTGGTCAGGCCTGCGGGTTGGTTGCTGTATTGATCTGGTGTGTGCTATGGGTTGGGGTCGGGTTGGGAGGGTTCTAGGCGGGGGGTGAGCGCAAACAGTGGTGAGCAATAAATCGGGAGTTCTCGTTACGTTCATTCTGTTGGCTTGAAGCACTTACTGGAGATCTCATTCCTAGGGCCCCCCAGGAACCGGCAAAACTACCAGCATCCTGTGTTTGGCACGAGCCCTGCTGGGTCCGGCCTTCAAGGATGCCGTTTTGGAGCTCAATGCCTCAAATGACAGGTACACCTGGGAGTTAGGCCTGAAGGGTGGCGAGTGTTTTACATTTTGAGCTGTCATAGAAACAACCTTTTTTCAGGTCTCTGTAGCACTTATAGAGCTTGGTTTGCTGTTTGTGTTTTCCTTTAATCTTTCCAATGAAAGAGAATGGGGATTGCTGGCTTGTTGATGTGGCATCATAAGCACTTGACTTATTGGTTTAGTTTTTTTTTTTTAATGGAGATTTTAAAAATTACTTTTAATTGTGCTGAAATACACATCGCATAAAATTTACCATCTTGGGACTTCCCTGGCAGCGCAGTGGCTAAGAATCCGCCTGCCAATAATGCAGGGGACACGGGTTCAAGCCCTGGTCCGGGAAGATCCCACATGCCGCGGAGCAACTAAGCCCGTGCGCCACAACTACTGAGCCTGTGCTCTAGAGCCCACGAGCCACAACTACTGAGCCCACGTGCCACAACTACTGAAGCCCGTGCGCCTAGAGCCCGTGCTCTGCAACAAGAGAAGCCACTGCAATGAGAAGCCTGCCTGCTGCAACGAAGAGTAGCCCCCGTTCACTGCAACTAGAGAAAGCCCGCACGCAGTGATGAAGAGCCAACACAGCCAAAAATAAATAAATAAATAAATTTATTTTTAAAAAAAATTTACCATCTTAACCATCTTTAAGTGTACAGTTCAGTGGCGTTGGGTACATTCACATTATTGTGCAACAGATCTCCAGAACTGTTTTCTTCTTCCCAAATGGAAACTCTATACCCATTAAACAACGACTCCCCATTCCCCTCCCCCAGCCCCTGGAACCCACCATGTGACTTTCTGTCTCTATGAATTGACTATTCTAGGAACCGCCCACAAGTAGAATCATACAGCATTTGTGCTTTTGTGACTGGCTTATTTCACGCATATTTCAGGTTCCTCCATGTTGTAGCACGTGTCAGAATGTCCTTCCTTTTTCAGGCTGAGTGGTATATACCACCATGTTTTGTTTATCCATTCAGCTGACAAGGGGCACTTGGCGTTGCTTTCATCTTTTGAATATTATGAACTGTGAATAATACTGCTATGAGCAGGGGTGCACACATATCTCTCCGAGACCCCGCTTTCAATTCTTTCAGATATAGACTCAGAAATGGAATCACTGGATTATTTGGTAATTCTGTGTTTCAATATTTGAGGGACCACCGTACTGTTTTCCATAGTGGCTGCACCATTTTACATTCCCATTGACAGCACACAAGGGCTCCCTTTTCTTCACATCCTCACCAACACTTGTTATTTTCTGTTGTTGTTAGTAACCATCCTAATGGAGGTGGGCTGCTGGTTTACTTTTTTTTTTTAAATTTATTTTTGGCTGCGTTGGGTCTTCGTTGCTACACGCCGGCTTTCTTTAGTCACATCGAGCGGAGGCTACTCTTCGTTGCGGTGAGTGGGCTTCTCACTGCGGTGGCTTCTCTTGTTGCGGAGCACGGGCTCTAGAGCGCAGGCTCAGTAGCTGTGGCGCACGGGCTTAGTTGCTCCGTGGCATGTGGGATCTTCCTGGACCAGGGATCGAACCTGTGTCCCCTGCATTGGCAGGCGGATTCTTAACCACTGCGCCACGAGGGAAGTCCCCATTACTTTTTTTTTTTTAACATTAAATTTACCATCTTAACCTTTTTGTTTTTATTAATTAATTTATTTATTTTCGGCTGCACAGCGCGGCTTGTGGGATCTTAGTTCCCCGACCAGGGATTGAACACCCACCCACGGCAGTGAGAGAGCCGAGTCCTAACCACTGGACTGCCAGGGAACTCCCCCAGTTTACTTTTTAGACATGGGATAGTAGAGGATTATGAAATGAGGACCTGTTGAATAAAATGCCTGCAAAGTCTGCCTTTGGTTATCCCTTGGGGACATGGTTCTCTACTCTGCAGCGTTTTCCGGGTTTTGATGATGTACACTAGACCTGAAACGGGCTCTGTCCTGTGAATGCAACTAACAGCTAGCTCCTCGGCTGCCATGAACACGCCTGCAGTCGAGCCGTTTTGTAAATGCCGATTCCAGATAGCAGATACCAACAGAAAACTTTGAAAACTTTGGTGGCTGTTAATTTTGTTGAAGAGAGAATGGCCCATAATTGCAAATATTTTCAATTTTAGATTTATTAGAGGGATCCATACAATGGCTTTTTTTGGTTCCTTTATCATCTGTTTCCTTCCAGGAACCTTATTATACACACCTGCCTTCAGCTTTTGATCACTTACAAACTGTACCCTGTAAATGTGGGTGTTCGAATATCATCAAAGATGAACGAATACTGTCACATGTTCTTTTTTTTTTAATACAGTTATTTATTTATTTATTGGCTGTGTTGGGTCTTCGTTGCTGCTCTCAGGCTTTCTCTAGTTGCGGCGAGCGGGGGCTACTCTTCGTTGTGGCACTTGGGCTTCTCATTGCAGTGGCTTCTCTTATGGAGCATGGGCTCTAGGCTCACAGGCTTCAGTAGTTGTGGCACGCAGGCTCAGTAGTTGTGGCTTGAGGGCTTAGTTGCTTCAAGACATGTGGGATCTTCCCAGACCAGAGCTCGAACCTGTGTCCCCTGCATTGGCAGGCAGATTCTTAACCATTGTGCCACCAGGGAAGTTCTGTCACATGTTCTTTTAGCAAAACAGGATGGTCCAGGTTCTTGTCACAAGACATTGGGGAGCTAAAGTCCTTCCTGTTGAGTGACTAACTGGGTGAAAATATGTTTAGTTTTTGTCCTTAGAAATATGTTCACGCCTTGATTCTTAAGTTTGAGAAAATTCATGGAGGATTTTGGCATCTGAAGACTTGTAGTCTGAAATTTTGTTTATGTGATCAATTTCACCATCATCATCAGAGTCTAGAATCCTGCTGTCTCTCTGCTTCATTTTCTGACCTGTCTAATAATGATGAAACATCTTCCGCTGTCATTTCTTTTCTCTGACACTATGGGTAGAAAATGAAAAATTTTGAATTTTCGGCTGTGGTCAATGAAAGCTTTCAGATAGTGTATCTGAACTACTTTTGTATCTTCCAGAAAGATAATGTAGTACCTCACGAAACAATAAAAAACTGAAGGATGAGGCAGTAGTAACAGTTTTTCCGAATATTGCATCGATCTTCTAAGCATTTCCATCATTCTTTCATTTTATTATTTTAGTCTTTTTTAGCATAGTTGGGAATAATTGATGAGTAATGATGAAATAAGTACTAGGATGATGAAGTAGCAAACATTTTAAGATATAGGAAGTGTAAGATTACTGAGACCCCCAAAATGTATCTTAGATTATAAAGAGTCCAATGGACCCGTATGATAATTGCAAGATAAAATGAGTTTCATTCTGTTTTTAAAAAGTAAGTAAATGTTTTCCTTTGTTCTTCTGAAGACCTCCAAGAAGGAATAAAAGTAATGAATGACAATCCCTATAAATAGTTAGATTGCCCAAAAAGAAACTGAAAAACTAAAGTTGGGTCCATGATGGTGTCCTGAGGGTTAAAAGTCCCCGTGAAGGTGAGTGAATTGGTCTCAGAAGGTGACAATAATATTGTGGCTCATTGTTTCAGGGGCATTGACGTTGTGAGGAACAAAATCAAAATGTTTGCCCAACAGAAAGTCACCCTTCCCAAAGGGCGACACAAGATCATCATCCTGGATGAAGCAGACAGGTAGAGTGCTTTGCCAAGAATTTTTTACCTTGATCTCTAAGTCTTTTATCTGGCTGTATTAAATCAGGAGGAAAAGCTCTCACCTTTGCACTTCTGTGACAGATTTGCTTATTACATCTTGAAGAGAAATTTAATAGAGGCCTGAGCCTTAAACCTGATCTTAATTAAGTAACTTACAAACATTTGTCTAAGACAGTTATTGTGTTTGTTCCAGCATCATTTACATGCATAATTTAAATGATTTTTTTAAATTGTGGTGAAATATATCTAACAGAAAATTTACCATTTCAACCATTTTAAAGTGTACCATTCAGCGGCATTTAGTACATTCACAATGTTGTGCAATCATTATCAGTATAAATGAAAAAATGTTAAGTGCTGTTTAGAAAAATAACAGTAATTCATGTTCTTTGAAGAAATTTTTAAAGATATGGGTAATTTCTTGCTTTATTTTATCTCCTGTTTTTCTACACTGTGCATTTTTACATAGTTGAGATGATAATTATAATTTTTGTATCCTGGTTTTGCCTTTTAACGTGAAGAGCAGAGTTCCATGTTATTATAATCTTGTTGTGAACATAGGTTTTAATTGCTGTATTCTGTTGCATTCTGTTCCATAGTGGGGATACACCTTAACCATTTTACTGTAACATTATTTACAGCAGTAATAGCCGCTAACATTTATCCAGCACGTATCTGTAAGCATTTGCATTATGCCAGGTGCTCTGCTACACACTTTACGTGTTATTGTTTTATTTAATTGTCATAACAACCCTCTGAGGTGGGCAGTAGCATTATCTCCTTATAGGCGATGACATTGAGGCTCAGATAATTTGCCTAAAGGTCCCACAGGAGTGGATGAAGGAGCTTTGAGGTGAGCCCAGGCAGCCTGCCTGCAGGGCCTCTGCTCTGTCCGCGTGCAGCCTGTCTGCGTGAGACCCGCACGGGGTCCCGGAGAGAGACTGAGCATGCCCAATCAGGAGTGTAGGCTTCCCAGGGTCCGTAGGAGGGGATTTGTGTCCCGTGGACCTTGGGTCCCAGCTGCAAACCGCCCCTTGTGTTTTTCTTCTCAGCATGACTGATGGAGCCCAGCAAGCCTTGAGGAGAACCATGGAAATCTACTCCAAAACGACCCGCTTCGCTCTTGCTTGTAATGCTTCGGATAAAATCATAGGTGAGGGTCGGCTCTGCGTGGCTCGGGGTCCATGTGCCGTTCACGTTGGCTCTTTAGCCGCAGAAGAGAAGGGGCTTTTTTATCGCCTGCCGTGGCCTGAGCACTGTATAATCCGCTTTCTCATTTAATCTTATATAATTCTATGCCGAGGTATTATTAGCTCCACCTTAGATATGAAAAAAACATGGAGCTCAGAGAGGTTGAATAGTTTGCCCAAAGTCTCACAGCAAGCCGAAGAGCTGGGATTGGAACCGCAGGTCTGTCTGACTCTTGCATCACAGGCACACGTGATGTTTTGGTATCCTGTGCGCAGTGTCACGGTCATGGCCCCTGTGCAGACGTGCTCTTGCGCTTTCTGTGTGTCCGGAGCACTTGGCACACAGTGTGTCTGCACGCTGGGTTTTGTCATTACCAGGAGCTGCCTCCCCTGCGAAAGCTCACACGCTCATCTTCCTGACCTGGCGTTGGTCCTTCCAGCCCCCTCCCTCCCTCCCTCCTTCCCTCCCAGCAGTCTGTCTTCTTCCTCACCGCTTTGAGCCCTCCCGCCTCAGTGTCTCAACTTCCTGCCGGTTTCACGTCCTTCCCTTTCTGATACAGACTGCGAGCACAGTCCAGCTTTTTTTCACTCTCTCTCTGACCATTTCTCACAGCTCTCTTGTCCCTCTGTCCTTGCCTCACGTCCGCCCTGCTAACCCCCAGCCTGTGTAAGCTCAGCCGTCTGGCTCCTCCTTCTCCACCCAGACAAGTGTGGTACCAACCATGATGCCCCCCACAGAGTCATTGTCTCCAGCCCCAGTGGGCTCGTGTCCCTTGACCTTCCCCAGGTCATGAATCTGTTCCACAAACATCTACTCTGTTCTTAGTAGGTGTCAGGCACC
Source organism: Balaenoptera physalus (assembly GCF_965194825.1). Classification (NCBI taxonomy): domain Eukaryota; kingdom Metazoa; phylum Chordata; class Mammalia; order Artiodactyla; family Balaenopteridae; genus Balaenoptera; species Balaenoptera physalus. The sequence goes on from NC_138898.1 coordinate 82,990,003, forward strand.
GGGCTAGTGCAGAGCAGACAGAGTTTAACAAGAAACGTTCTCTACCTTCAAGACACCCACGGTGCAGTGGAGGAAACTGTGCTAAAAGGTCTTGATTTATGGCCGTGTATGTTGCTTGTCTCCTTACCAGTGGTAGGACCGGTCTGGGAGGGCAGGAGCCGTGTTATACTTAAAGAACTGCCCCCACCCCACAGTGCATTTTTTTTTTAATTTAAATTTTTATTATAAATTTTATTGTAAAAGTGAAATGAACAATATCCTAGAAGTCAAAATGCTACCTACAGTTAATGGCAAGAGTAGGGAAACTACAGAGTCCAGGTTTTACCAAATAATGTTCAACTTTCCAGATCAGCAGCTTAACTGGAAACAACATGAACTTTGTAAGCAAACAGATTTCACATCAAATCCCTGCTCCCCTAACTAACAACTGAGTCAAACAAGGTAGCTGTGCTATCTTTTTTTTTTTTCAACATCTTTATTGGAGTATATAATTGCTTTACAATGTTGTGTTAGTTTCTGCTGTATAAGAAAGTGAATTGGCTATATGTATACATATATCCCCATATCCCCTCCCTCTTGCCTCTCCCTCCCACCCTCTCTATCGCACCCCTCTAGGTGGTCACAAAGTACGGAGCTGATCTCCCTGTGCTATGCAGCTGCTTCCCACTAGCTATCTATTTTACATTTGGTAGTGTATATATGTCAATGCTACTCTCTCACTTTGTCCCAGCTTCCCCTTCCCCTTCCCCGTGTCCTCAAGTCCATTCTCTACATCTGCGTCTTTATTCCTGTCCTGCCCCTAGGTTCATCAGAACCATTTTTTTTAGATTCCATATATATGTGTTAGCATACAGTATTTGTTTTTCTCTTTCTGACTTACTTCACTCTCTATGACAGACCCTAGGTCCATCCATCTTACTCCAAATAACTCAATTTCGTTTCTTTTTATGGTTGAGTAATATTCCATTGTATATATGTGCCACATCTTTATCCATTCATCTGTCATTGGACACTTAGGTTGCTTCCATGTCCTGGCTATTGTAAATAATGCTGCAGTGAACATTGCGGTACATGACTCTTTTTGAATTATGGTTTTCTCAGGGTATATGCCCAGTAGTGGGATTTCTGGGTTATATGGTCGTTCTATTTTTAGTTTTTTAAGGAACCTCCATACTGTTTTCCGTAGTGGCTGTATCAATTTACATTCCCACCAACAGTGCAAGAGGATTCCCTTTACTCCACACCCTCTCCGCGTTTATTGTTTGTAGATTTTTTGATGATGGCCATTCTGACCGGTGTGAGGTGATACCTCATTGTAGTTTTGATTTGCATTTCTCTAATGATTAGTGATGTAGAGCATCCTTTCATGTGTTTGTTGGCAATCTGTATATCTTCTTTGGAGAAATGTCTGTTTAGGTCTTCTGCCCCTTTTTGGATTGGGTTGTTTGTTTTTTTGATATTGAGCTGCATGAGCTGCTTGTATATTTTGGAGATTAATCCTTTGTCAGTTGCTTCGTTTGCAAATATTTTCTCCCAGTCTGAGGGTTGTCTTTTCGTCTTGTTTATGGTTTCCTTTGCTGTGCAAAAGCTTTTAAGTTTCATTAGGTCCCATTTGTTTATTTTTGTTTTTATTTTCATTTCTCTAGGAGGTGGGTCAAAAAGGATCTTGCTGTGATTTATGCCATAGAGTGTTCTGCCTATGTTTTCCTCTATGAGTTTTATAGTGTCTGGCCTCACGTTTAGGTCTTTAATCCATTTTGAGTTTATTTTTGTGTATGGTGTTAGGGAGTGTTCTAATTTCATTCTTTTACATGTAGCTGTCCAGTTTTCCCAGTGCCACTTATTGAAGAGGCTGTCTTTTCTCCATTGTATATTCTTGCCTCCTTTATCAAAGATAAGGTGACCATATGTGCATGGGTTTATCTCTGGGCTTTCTATCCTGTTCCATTGCTCTATATTTCTTTTTTTGTGACAGTACCATACTGTCTTGATTACTGTGGCTTTGTAGAATAGTCTGAAGTCCGGGAGCCCGATTCCTCCAGCTCCATTTTTCTTTCTCAAGATTGCTTTGGCTATTTGAGGTCTTTTGTGTTTCCATACAAATTGTGAAATTTTTTGTTGTAGTTCTGTGAAAAATGCCATTGGTAGTTTGATAGGGATTGCATTGAATCTGTAGGTTGCTTTGGGTAGTATAGTCATTTTCACAATGTTGATTCTTCCAATCCAAGAACATAGTATATCTTTCCATCTGTTTGTATTATCATTTATTTCTTTCATCAGTGTCTTATAGTTTTCTGCATACAGGTCTTTTGTCTCCTTAGGTAGGTTCATTCCTAGGTATTTTATTCTTTTTGTTGCAGTGGTAAATGGGAGTGTCCTTAATTTCTCTTTCTGATTTTTCATCATTAGTGTGTAGGAATGCAAGAGATTTCTGTTCATTAATTTTGTATCCTGCTACTTTACCAAATTCATTGATTAGCTCTAGCAGTTTTCTGGTAGCATCTTTAGGATCCTCTATGCATAGTATTATGTCATCTGCAAACAGTGACAGTTTTACTTCTTCTTTTCCAATTTGGATTCCTTTTTATTTCTTTTTCTTCTCTGACTGCTGTGGCTAAAACTTCCAAAACTATGTTGAATAATAGTGGTGAGGGTGGGCAACCTTGTCTTGTTCCTGATCTTAGAGGAAATGGTTTCAGTTTTTCACCATTGAGAATGACGTTGGCTGTGGGTTTGTCATATATGGCCTTTATTATGTTGAGGTAGGTTCCCTCTATGCCTACTTTCTGGAGAGTTTTGATCATAAATCGGTGTTGAGTTTTGTCAAAAGCTTTTTCTTCATCTATTGAGGTTATCATATGGTTTTTCTCTTTCAGTTTGTTAGTATGGTGTATCACATTGATTGATTTGCATATATTGAAGAATCCTTGCATTCCTGAGATAAACCCCACTTGATCATGGTGTATGATCCTTTTAATGTGCTGTTGGATTCTGTTTGCTCGTATTTTGTTGAGGATTTTTGCATCTATGGTCATCAGTGATATTGGCCCGTAGTTTTCTTTCTTTGTGACATCTTTGTCTGGTTTTGGTATCAGGGTGATGGTGGCCTCGTAGAATGAGTTTGGGAGTGTTCCTCCCTCTGCTGTATCTTGGAAGAGTTTGAGAAGGATGGGTGTTAGCTCTTCTCTAAATGTTTGATAGAATTCGCCTGTGAAGCCGTCCCCCCAGTGCATTTTGCACAGGGCTCTGCGTGGATGAGTCTGTGTAGAGATTAGAAACTGCAGTTATTGGTGGAGAAAGGTCTGGCCCTCGCTTTTCATGAAATTAATTTTTCTGGTATATATAGATAGCATTCTGATTATTTTTTAATTTCTAAAGGGATATAAGAACCATGTAGACCAAATCTCTAAAGAAACGTATTGCTTAGCTTTAGAGGAAATGGTTCATGATTAAATCACTGCAGAGATGATTTTTGAAACTGTCAGTAACAACCTCACCTTAGCTCCTGGAGTTATACCAGTTAAGGGAGAGCCCTGCTTTCTTGGAGGAAGGCTATGCCTGCTTTATTCTGACGTGTATCTGAATTCGCAGCTTTTGGTACTTCTCCAAAGAGAAAAATCTATGAAAAATCTATGAGTTTGCATATTAATTGCTTTTAGATAAGAATTCCATTGTGGTTTTTCTGTTTCGTTTTGTTTGTTTGTTTGTTTGTTTTACTTTTTGGCCGCGCCAGGCCGCGTGGCACGTGGGATCCTAGTTCCCCGACCAGGAATCGAACCCATGCCCCCCTCATTGGAAGTGCGGAGTCCTAACCACTGGACCACCAGGGAAGTCCCAAGAACTCCCGTTTCTAATTGGTCTTTCTCTTGTCTGTGCTGATAAGCCAAATATGTAAATAAGGTTCTGTCATGAATCTTCCAGATTTCAGATAAATTGAAATGAACTCTTAGGAAAGCTGTTCTTTGAAACGTCTCATCCATTGGACAGATGTTGAGCACGGTATTTTATGTGCACAGCATCTCCTCTGCCCAAGGCACAGTGGAGGCTACAGACCTGTATGAGCCTCTGTCCCTGCCCATCAGGGGCTCACACAAGACGGGGGGTGCTTCCCAAAGCCAGCAAGCCCTGAGCCATCTCAGGTCCTCCCTTTTTCTGCTCACCACCGCAGCCAGCCCCTCATCAGAATCAGATCCAAGGTCATCCCACCTCCCCAGTGTCTTGAGCCCCTACCCCTCCTTCCCTCACTCTAGGTCTGGCCTCAGTTTCTCCTCTTCACTGGTGCAGTGTCCCTGCAGCTTCTCTGCACCTGAGTCACCAGCTGGCTGCCGGGGTCTTCTCAGCACAGGTCTGACCCTGCCACTCCCCCACTGAACCCTTCAGTGGTCCCTCATTGCCCACACAGCCACGCCCACCCCCATCCTAGCACACAGGAGCCCATTACCTGCAGCCTCATTTCCTTCTACCCTGTGTGATGCAGCTGCACAGTGCCTCGTGGTTCCCCAAAGCCCCTGTGCCGTTGCATCACTCTTGCCTTTGAATGTGCTGTTCCTTTTGCCTTTCCGGCCTGGAAAGCTCGTCCCTAAAGGCCCAGCTCAGAACTCACCTCCACCGAGCTGATCGCTCTCTGGCTGGGCTCCTGGAGCCGTTCCTACGAACCTCTTCCATGGCCGCGTCCCAGGGTGTGGGAACTTCCCTGTTGATGTTCACTCCTCTATCCCGGCAAACCTGAGCTCTGAGGGGCCAGGGCCTGGTCGTGGTATTCGTCCGCTGCATCCCTGGGGGAGGTAACTGGTTTCCTTAATGCACACAAACTAACAGGAACATGTTCCTTGAAAGTGTGTGTGAGAGCAAAGGAGGGGCGGTCACTTCAGTCTGGGGTGGTCTGGGCCGGCTCCACGAGGAGGAGGGTGGGAGAAGAGCTTTTTCAATGACAGTTGTGATTTAAGTGGGAAGAAGCTGGGAAAGGACATCCTTGGTGGGAAGAGCTGCCAGGAGAGCACAGGTCGATTCTTCCATGGGAGGCACGCGGGCTTAGGAGAGGAGAGACGGGTGAGGTTTGCGGAAGATTTTATGTAGGAGGGTCAGAGGTGGTCTGTACTGTGACCTTGGTGGGCAGTTGAAGGGTTTGCCTGGGCAGGCAGAGGTGACGGATCAGAACATTCTGAGGAAGGCCAGTGGGGCAGCAGAGCAGGATGGATCAGCGAGAGACACACTCGGGGCTTGGAGGTCATGGAGATGCTATTGCCGTAGTCTGAACTGAAGGTCAGGGATCGCATCCAGAATTCGGCATTCATCCATCTGGTGGTTCTCATGTGCATCAGAATCGCCCGTGGAAGCTTAAAGAAGCCACGCAGGTGCCCTGTTCTCACCCCAGACTGGCTGGGTCGTGACCTGCCCAGAAGGGCCCAGACGTACCTCATACACGGTGGTTCAGGAGTCCACCTGGGCCAGCACTCACTCTCCTGTGGGCTGTGGCACGTGGATGTCTCTATCCTGGAGGATCTTTTCCCCTTCTGGAAGCCCTGGCCAGCCAACGTCAGCCTGGGCAGTCCTAGCTGAGGCCACTATTGGTTGATATTTTGAAATTGAGCCCTGTTTGCCAAGTCCCTCTTGAGCACTGCGGGGCAAGGGTTGTGGTGCCAGCATGGCCGGGCCACGTGGCTCGTGCGGCTGCTTCCGAGTAACTGAAGGACCAACGGGGTCACACCGTGCTTTGCTGGGGAGCCCGACTCTCTTCCTGTCTCGTCCAGAGCCCATTCAGTCCCGGTGCGCAGTCCTCCGCTACACCAAGCTGACCGACGGCCAGATTCTTGCCAGGCTGCTGAACGTCATCGAGAAGGAGAAGGTGCAGTCCACGGACGATGGCCTGGAAGCCATCCTCTTCACCGCCCAGGGTGACATGAGGCAGGTGCGTGCGCCGCCGCTTGGGCGCCGGCCTCCCGGGCTTGCTGCACCCCTCGTCTGGGGGGAGAGGGGGGCGACTGCTGCCTGGGGATGAGCGTAGCCAGACTGGGGAACGTTGACCCGATACACTGGTGGGGCCTCGGGCCAGTGGGGAGCAGGCCTGCAAGTGGGGGGGTAAGCTTGGATCCCAAGAGGGGAGATGGGGCGGGCGGAGACTGAAAGTCACCCTGGCCTTGTTTCCGTTCCTCGGCAGGCACTGAACAACTTGCAGTCCACTTTCTCGGGATTCGGCTTCATCAACAGTGAGAATGTGTTCAAGGTAAAAGCTGGCGTGGGCATCACAGTTGAGAGCGTCGTTTACCTGCCGGGGCCAGCAGAGGAGGGCGGGTGGGCGGTGTTGGGAGGAGGGGCACAGACTCGCCCCCTGGGGGAGCAGGGAGGGGAGCATGTCCTGCTCCCCTGCCACTGCGCAGAGCAGGAGGGGCTGGGCTGCGGCATGGTGTGGGTGGCGGACGCGCCCCGCTGCTGCGGCAGGCCCGGGGCTTCCACGTGCGTCCCGTTTGGTCCTCACACATCCCTGCACGCAGATGTTCTCATCATTCTGGGGCTGAGGAAACAGGCCCGAGATCACGCTGAGGCTGGGGGCCGTGTCCAGGGCAAGCCCGTTCCTATTCCAGGTGGGAGATGGGCCCCAAAGACCTCCCAGTTCTTAAGTGGATTCAGAGAGTCCACTGGGCAGGTGATCTTCCCAGTGATGCAAGACAGGTGACTCGTGGCTTTGAAGCTGCCCCTTGAGCGTACATTCCTTCTTGGCTCTTGTGAATTCATCTTGTGTGAGAAATCTGTAATGATGATGTCAGAGGCTTTTCCTCACCGCACTAGGTCGACACCGAAGTCTATTTGGTGACGACTCTGGTGGTGGGAGAGGCATTCCCAAACCTGGTTCTGTTTGCTGGAGACTTCAATGTAAACAGCAAGTGAAGACGGTGGGTACCTAGGTTGCCCAGACGTGGGTCTGCCAGGGCTCCTCCTCGGATGGTCCCCCTCAGCCCCAGACCGGCCTCTCTCTTCTGTTTGGTCAGGTCTGTGACGAGCCGCACCCCTTGCTGGTGAAGGAGATGATCCAGCACTGTGTGAGCGCCAGTATCGATGAGGCCTACAAGGTGGGTCTCCTCCCCCTTTCCTGACACGGGGGGAACCTCTCGCTTCTTGAGCCGGGCAGAGAGGGCGCTCCCTGTGCTGGGGACTTTGCGCCACCTCATTCTTAACGGATGCTAGGAGTTGGGTACCCTCTACAGGTGAGAAAACTGGCTCAGAGGCTAAACTCGTTGCTCTAAACCACACTGCTTAAAAGTAATAGACCTGGAATTCAAAGTCATGCCTTTCTACTCGAATTATATTCTCTGCAAGAGGAATGTGTCCTCCTAGGACATGAGGAAAGAACGGCCCAGTTCCTTGCTTTGTAGAGAAAAGCCATCTTTCTCTCTGTGGAGGGGAGCTGTTCCCCCTCTATCTTCCTGAAGAGCCTGGGAATGGGCGTCCTGGGACCCAGAGCCTGGTCCTATGAGCAGATTCCAGTGGGCATCGTGGGGGTGTAGGTGACCCTCAAGTCCACATGGGGGGCACTGATGTGATCTGAGGCCATTGATGTGATTGCAGCCGGTTTCCCTCCCCATGCTGCCACCAAACTAAGCTAGAAGCTGAGTGGGTTTAGAGCAGAGCTCGACCTCTCGTGAAACTGGCGTGCAAGGCGGGGAGACCCAGGCACGTGGCCTGAAGGGCGCCGTCAGATTTATGGAGACGGGGCTTCCCCACCCCCTGCATTTGCCCCAGGGAGCCAAGGACTCCAGACCCTGCAGTTGGGGTGGGGTGAGCGTTGGAACTGGGGCCTGGGGTTGAGAAGGCAGGAGGCTGAGACCACAGCGGTCATCTCTGCCCTGGTCAGGATTTGTTCAGGCCTAATTGTGCCAGGGGTGTTCATTAATAACAGTGGCAGCTCAGAGAGCGTAGCAGACACTCTGGGGTGCTTACTGGGACGATTAAAAAGGCTTTTTAAGAGCCTTGGATAAAGACGTTACAGGGTATGGTGGTAGACCGTCTTGCAGTATGGTTTAAAACATTTGCGATACTATCTCTCTGCCTGCTGGGAAGATCGATCACCCCACATGACCTAAAGGGTGCGGCCCACCAGCAGGGCCGCTGCGTTGGGCCGATTCTCAGAAACACTCGTGCTGTCTCAGATGACCTGTCTGCTCCCAGCTGTGTGACGGGCCTGAGACTGGTGTGGGTTTGACCTCACTTCCCCCAGTATCCTTGTTGTTCACAGAGTTACACGGCCTCCGTGTGTTTTCTTTTGTCTAGATCCTCGCTCACCTGTGGCATCTTGGCTATTCCCCAGAAGACATCATTGGCAACATTTTTCGAGTGTGTAAAACCTTCCAAATGGCAGAATACTTGAAACTGGAGTTTATTAAGGTTAGTGAGAGTAGAGCAATGCTTCTCTCGTCAAGAATGTGGGCCACGCTGAGGTTTTGTCTTACTCACAGGCCAGGTGCCTGGAAGATGCTTCCGTCAATGCCCGGTCATCCTGGAGGCTGGGGGTTTGCTTAAGCCAGTCCTGCCAGGCAGTGACCTAGTGTTCCTTGGAATGACTCTCTTTATGAGAGAGGTATTTATGTGTTTGTTGTTTAAGTGAGATTAATTGAGGTGTAATTTAAATAGAGTAAAATTCAGCGTCCTGGGTGCGTTCTGTCGACAAAAGCATTCGGTCTTGTGAACACCACTACAGTCAAGATATGAACAGCTCTGTAATCTCCCCAGATGTATGGGCCGCTCTGTAGTCAGCTCGTCCCCCTAGCACCTGGAAACCACTGATCTATTTTCTGTTTGGGGGACAGAGTTTTCCAGAAGGTCATACAAGTGGAATCAAGCAGAACGTAACCTTTTAAGTCTGGCTTCTCTCACTTCACTTGATGCATTTTGGATTTGTTCACGTTGTTGCCTGTGTCGGTGGGTCCTTCCTTTTCACTGCTGAGCCGTGTTCCCTTGTGTGGACGTCCCACTGTTGTTCACCAGTTGAAGGACATTTGAGTTTCCAGATTTTGGTGACAATGAATAGAACCACTATAAACATTTGTGTACGTGAACTGGTGTGAACATGAGCCCCAGTTTTCATTTCTCTTGGGTAACTTCCCAGGAGCGAGATTCCTTGGTTGAATGGTGATCGAAGGGTTAACTTTATAGGAAACATCCAAACTTTTCCAAAGTGGCTATAGAATTTTGCCTTTGTATCAGCAATATGTGAGCATTCCAGACGATCCCCCTTCTGGTCAGCACTTGGAATGCTCAGTTGGTCTTTTTTAAGCCATTCTAATAGGTGTATAATAGTATCTCATTATGGCTTTAATTTGCATTTCCCAATAACTAATGATGTCGAGTACTTTTTCATGTGCTCATTTGACATCCATGATCTTCTTTGAGGAAGTGTCTAAGTCTACCCATTTTTAAATCGGGTTGTTTGTGTTCTTATTACTGCGTTTTGAGAGTTCTTTATATATTCTGGTTGCAAGTCCTCTGTCAGATACGTGTGTTACAAATGTTTTCTCCCAGTCTGGCTTTTTTTTTTTTTTTTTTTTCTTTTTCATTTTCTTAGCAGTACCTGTCAAAGAAATATCAGCATCCTTTTAGGAAATAAATTGAACTTCTCAGAGTTCATTTTCCAGCTGGAGTTTGAGTTCACTGCATCAATTTTGAGCAAACCGTTCGCTTAGATGTTCAGATTTCAAAAACTAAACTTCCTCCCTCACTTATTAACCAGATTTAAATCTGATTTTTTTTTTTTTTTCAGGAAATTGGATACACTCATATGAAAATAGCGGAAGGTGTGAACTCCCTTCTGCAGATGGCAGGGCTCCTGGCCAGGCTGTGTCAGAAGACAATGGCCCCGGTGGCCAGTTAGAGCAGAGAACGCGTTCGCTGGGTTATGGGTCCTCGACACTGAGAGGCAGGAGTCACAGCCTTCTGGTTTGGAAAAAGTGCTGCCTTGGACGCCCCTGGAGTGCATCTTCCTGGCCGTCACCTTGCTTCCAGTACGTCTCCCCTGCTCCTGGAGCGTTTACCCTCAGCCTCAGACTCGTGGTGGGATGACAGCTTGGAAAGGCCCCAGAGACCCTCCAGGGCCCAGTACCCGATCTGTGCACGCGTTGGCATTTTAGTAATAAAACCGTACAGCTTTGTCAGCAGAAAGGTGGCAGTGCAAGGCTGCAAGGAAAGCTGGCTTCCTGTCTCTGTGTATACGCCCCTAGCATCCTACAGGTAGAAAGGTGATTTCAATAATAGACTGGATAGGCTAATCTCAATTTTTCTAGAAGCCTAGAGGACAATCCCACAGGGTGAAGCAGGGTTTGCTGTAATTTATCAGCTTCTCAGAACAGCCCGGGGCCCTGAGCCCTTCAGAAAGGACTTGGCAAGAATCACGGAGGAGGATGGTGCAGAATCACGGAGGAGGATGGTGCAGACAGGCAAAGGGGACCCTCCCACCAGGTCGCCTTTTCTGTGCAAACGGGTGTACTCATTTGCTTTAGAATTTCCCAGTGAATTTTGCATTAATTTGTAGAATTGCTTTTTCTTTTTTGGCAAGGTGTTATTTTTTTCCATGTTTAAAAATTATGAAAAACATCAATTGTACATAGAGAATGATACAGTGACCTTCCACATACTCACCATCCATCTTAACAATTTTACCAACACGTGGCCAGTCTTGTTTCCTCTGTACCCTACCCCAGCACCAGCGTCCTACCCCACTCCCAGATTGTTCTGAAGCAAATCCCAGGCAGGGTTAGACACGTGTCCAGACCACGTTGTTGAACGGATACAGGAAAGGCTCCAAGGTCACTGGTTCTTTGCGGTTAGGGTTTTGATTAAGAGGGGGAAAAAAAATTAAGGCCCTCAGAAACTGCAGGGTGAAGTTTTACAAAAATACTTTGGCATACCTTCTCAATCTTTTTTATTTTTTATTTTTTCTGGCGCACGGCTTTTGGGATCTTAGTCCCCCAACCAGGGATCTAACCCAGGCCCCTGCAGTGAACGCGCCGAGTCCTAACCACTGGACCACCAGGGGAATTCCCTACCTTCTCAATCTTATTTTTTGTCTGGAGCCTTGGGATCCTTATGAGGCCAAGGGATGCTGTGCCCGTCGTGCAAGTGAGACCCCAGCTTGCCACACTCAGCGACGGTGGGGCAGGACCCCCTCCCGCTGGAGCCTCACTGCAGCCCCACCACACCTGTGCCCAGGCCTAAGCTGTCCTGTCCACGTCGTGAGGCCAGGACTGCGGGGTGTGAAGGGACAGGTGGCCAACAGCTGTGTTCTAGATGTTTTTTTCTTCTAATTTCCTAACTTGCAGCATTAACTTTGTCTCATAGAATCGGTGCAGCATCTGTAAAGAGGGTTGGACTCAGGGACCAAGTTCTTGTCCCCAGCCTTCTCTCTCTCTAGGCCTCAGGGTCCCTTTCTGTGAAACAAGAAGGCTGACTTTCATTGCCTTAGAAGGTTCTACGTGAAGCAGGGAAAGCAGACAGGAGAATCACTGCCCTTAAACTGGAACGGTTTATTGAGATGTTTCGGTTGGAGGAGGCATTTTGTTTCCCTGACTCTGGCTTCTCTGACTCAGAAGGTCCCTTGGGCCCCATCCTTCCCATGAGACGGTCCTGTTTCTGCCCAATCAGCTGAGGCTCCAGGCCACTCCCACTCCGCCTGCCCCTTCCCCAGAGCCGTGACGTGCTCTGTCCACAGCAGACGCTCCTGCTGAAGGGTCACAAAGGTGGCCGTGGCCTCATCTCTGATTCAGTCAACGGAGGCCCAAAGAAAGGAGCGCCAGGGCTCTCCCTAACTCTGCTGAAGTTAAGTACATGTAATGCTTACAGGAGACAAGATAGACACAACCTCTACTCTGAAACGCAGAATATTAAATACAACTCCACCTATATAAATTAACTGTACAAGCTTATCCATCATGCACAAAAATCCCAGCAACCAACATTAGTAAGCAATTTGGGATCAAAATCCAAAGCAAAAAAGGACACGAACACCCGTGTAGTATGATGTTTTAAATGTGGTTAAGGGGATGTGACTGCCCTGAGTCCTGGGCATCTGACCACAGCGGGAGCTGCCCTCGGCCCCAGGCTCCGGCCTTGCCCGTGGGAGCCAGTCAGAGGGCGGCTCCACGCGTAACTGTCCTTTCCCGGGCTGGGTACCCCGTGGCCGGCTGGCTGGTGCTCAGGATGCATTGGTGCGCCTCCCAGGGGTAGCCATAGGGGGTCTAGAAGTTGAGCAGCTCTGGAGAAGGGACCCTGGGGAGGCAGTATATGGTTCCCTGGCTCCTTCAATGAAAAGGAAAAGTATTTGTTAAAGAGGAAAAGGTTTGCCTGGCCTGACGCTTTGTCCCCTCAGCCCCGGAGCAGCCGGCACGGGTCGGGGAGGATGGTCAGTGTCCAGTGAGCACAGAACCCGCCGTCAAGCAGACTTAAGCATGTTTCTTATTCTAGGAGCATCTGCGTTTTGTTTGAAATCCTGACTGCTCGGTTCTGGCCGAGGCCCGAGTTATTCTGACGTGCCTTGGGTGCAGGAACACCCTCTGCACAGCAGCTGGCGGCCTTCCCCCGCACGTGTCCTGGGACCAGTACCATTAAGCTGCGTCCTCTCCCCTCGAACCCAGAAGGGACCTGACAGGGGTACCGGGCCCTAACGCCACTCCGCCTTCCCCCTTGCCTGGCGGCCCTTCCACCTGCTAGAATATAGGGATTGGGCCTCTGCAGTCTTGTTGGGCTGCTGTGGGCCCCAGCCTGTGGAGTTCAATCCGTCCTGTGTGCGGGGTCCCGGGTGTAAATTCCAGCCAGCCGTAGCCGACCCAGACTCGAACCTCTTGTATCGTTTGTCAGCGTACAACATACTCTTAGTCTCTTTCGTCTGAAGAACCTGCACAACCTCTCCACTCCTGCCTCTCCCTGAATCCAGGCACAGACCTCTAACTGCCCATTTCATACATCCTCCTGCACGGCATCTCCAACTTAACAGGCCCAGAAATAAACCGGCCTTGCCCACAAAACCCGCTCCGCCTGTAGCCTCCCTGATCTCAGTTGCTGGCAGCGATGCCCTCTCATTACTCAGGCAAAACCCTGCAGGCCTCCTCAAGTCCTCGCTGCACTGGGCAGCCGACACGCCGCGCAGCAGTGAGCCCCATCGCTCCGCAAACACTCGCTGGATTCCTGCCTGAGCGAGCTGGTCTCCCCGCCTCCACCGCGTCCCCTGTATTCATGTCTCTACCGCCAGCGATCATTTAGAAACCAGTCATTCTGTTCCAGACCTTCCCCTGCCCCATCTCAGAAAAACCCAGGTGCTGGCCCTGCACGTCTCGCGCCGCCGCCCTCCACCTCTGCCGACGCTCCCCCATCACTCCGTCTGCCCACACACATCATCAGACGCAGATTCCTGCTGGGGGTCTTTGCCAGTCCCTCTGCCTGGGTGTCCTTCCTGTCCCCAGAGGGGCGACGAGGGGAGCTCGGAAAGATTGCGCTGCCTCCCGGCTTAAATCATGGCACCGTCTCTCCCCGCCCCACGTTGCTCCCTGCCCCTTCCCACCCCTAACGTGCTAACGTGCTGCATTTCTCTCCTCTTCTCTTCCCGCTGGTTATCTGTTTTCTCTCTCCCACCAGAACGGAAATTCTAAGTGGGCAGGGATTGTGTGTCTTCTGTTCATCCCTGTGTCCCCAGCCCCTAGGGCAGGACTCGCCCCTGGCAGGTGCCCTCTGGGTACTGGGTGAGTGAATGAACCGCGGGCTCTGCCCGTTGGGCTTCAACTGCTGCCGCTGACCCTGCTGCTGGTTCTCAAACACCCAGAGCGGCCGCCCACAGAGAGGGCTGCCCATGTCCCCCAGCTCGGGACTTTGGGCAGCCTTCTGGGGCCCTCGGGTCGACCTGCGCCCCGTGAGGCAGGGCCTGGGCTCCGACATCTGAGCGCTTGGGGGACCGTTCCCGCTTCCACTCACTCTAAGTGGGACCTCGGGCAGGTGGCTTGCCCAGTCTGAGCCTTGGGGGGCGCCAAGAGATGGTGTGTGTGAGCGCTTGGCACCATCTCCTCCCGATCCCGCCCCGTCCCTGAGTCCAGCTGGTCCTGCTTTCCGTGTGGTGCCTTGTGTGTGTTGTCTAAGACACGGGTCCCAGTAGCTCCATGTTGCAAGCGAGGAAATGGGTCGAGGGAGGTTAAGTCTCTCGCCCAAGGTTGCAGAGGCCCACCCAGAGCCCCCCTCTCACCCCATGACTCACCAGCCTGCCCTGCCTGACACCCCCTGGGCCTGAGACTTGGCGTCCACCGGGGATCTGTCACCTCCCCACACCAGCCACAGGAGTGGGGGCGGGGTGGGTAGGGACTGCCCGGGAGGCCCAGCACCCAGGGCGGCGTCCCAGCGCCCCGGGGAGCCACCCTGCTTCAGCATCCATGGGTGCTGCCCCACGGTCCCTGCTGTGGCTCCTCCAGCCCCAGCTCTCTGCTTCTCCCTTGCAGTGCAGCCCCTTAGGCCTGTGCGGCCCCCCACCCTGGACCGTACCTTCCTTCAGGGCTTCTCTAGGCTTTGGTGGCTGCCACGTCCCCGTTCACATAATCAGGCTCCCCGCCGTCCTCGTCTGGGCTTCCTACTGGGGAGGGAGGTGCTTCCCTCGGGACGGGCTCTGCGACCGCAGGCAGATGGTCAGAGGGTTCACACGCACATGCCCAGCCCTGTTCCCGCCACCACACAGCCCGCAGGAAAGGCTACACTGGATGGTGTGTCTGTCCCGTCCTCTCTGGGATTTGCCGGAGGTGTGTCCTGCCTGGGAGCAGGGCGAGTGCGAGGCCGTCCATGCAGCTGGATGGGCAGCCGGCCAGGAGGACCCAACCTCAGGAGGCCATGGTGCTGCCGGGGGGGTCCTGGCACAGCTCGAGCCTCTGCAGCCGCTGATGTGCCGGAAGCTTTGCTGTGGAATCAGCTGGACTGGCCGTAGGGGAGCCCGTCCGGCCTTGCCCTCCCAGGCCAGATCCCCTAAGCTCCCCTCTCTCCCCCTCCCCTCGACTGTCTGTCCCAGGCCTGGCCCCTCTGAGCCCGCTGGAGGTGACCATTTGGGAGCACCGGGGCTCCGGCCACATACCCACGACTCTCCTGGACTCCCGCCACTGCCGGATGTATGCCGAGTTCTGGTAATCCTCAGACCCGTCGTCCCCTGCAGGGAGAACACCGGCAGAGGGGCTGGCAGAGGGGCAGCCAGCAGGGCCAGTCCTTAGGCCAGAGAGGTGCCACGGCCACCCCTCCAGAGGGGCCGCCTGCCTCCTCGTGCTGGGCAGCCCCCTCGAGGGAGGGAGGGAGAGCCCAGGACTGATGGGGACTCCTCCTGGGACACAGGGTCTGATACTGGTGAACCGTGCAGCGGGGCCTTCAGAGCTCAGCGGGGCAGGCGGGGCTGGCCTAGGAGGCCTGCCTCCCTGCCCTGCTCCGGGGAGGGCAGCCTCACCTGATTCGGTTTTCTTTGGCTCACAGATGAGCACGTTCTCGTAGGAATTGGTGTCGTCATCGTCTGCCAGGGAGAGAGGAGAGGGCACAGGATGCTGCTGGGCCCTGCCCGACAGGCCTAGCCCTTCCTCTCTGCCTCTGTCTCATCAAGCCCCCAGCCCTCTGGGTCCCCCAGGGCCTCGAACATTCTCCCGGACAAGCTTCTTAATGGGCGCTAGCCTGGCTCCAGCAGCCTCCCCCCTGGGCTCCTTCTCTGTCTTCCCCTGAATGCCCTGGGGAGGGGAGATTAGGGGGTGGGGCTGCAATCAGGCCCACGAGGGACAGTCGGAGAAGGGAGGCCCATCTCTGTGGGGCAAAGAGGGGCAGGGAGAGCCGCTGGGGGCCCAGGAGACAGGAACCCGCCTAACCCTTCAGGCAGTGGGGTGGGCCGAGGATCCTTTGTCCGGGGGCCTAGGCTGGTTGTGGCATATCAGAGCCTGGTACCCTGGCATTCCCCCCCACCCCCCAACGGGGAGGCTGAGCTCTAAACACCAGCCCACCCTGCGTCCATCTGTGTCGAAGAGGCTCTGAGAAGTGAGGGCTTCTCCCCAATTTAGAAACGCAGCGGGGAGAAAAGGACTCCCCCCCCTCACCCCAGCCCGGCCAGGGCAGAAGCCCAGCCCTGTGCGCCTCTCAGCAGGCACTGCCCACCCTCAGTTCTCAGTTTCTGTAGAGCAAAGGTGTTAGGAGCACCTTTGCTCTTAACAAAGGGTGCCAGCATCCTCGGAGCCTGCAGGGCTCAGCGTTTGTCAACAAGGCTGACCGGTCCAGGGCCTTCCTTCAAGGTTCCCTGTGTGCCCAGCCTTGAGAGGGGCCTGGATGACCAGGGGACCAGCCTGCCCCCTGCCCCTGCCCTCAGCTCCTCTTCTGGGCCCCCTACCCCTTCTTCCCGCCCATCCTTTCCCTCCTCTGCACCTTGGCTCCTGCCCACAGTGCCAGCCTCCCCCAGGTCCCCCCACCCAACCTCCTCCATCCATCTAAACCTAGGCCTAGCCTCCTCTGTTACATCCTCCCTCCACCTCTGGCCCCGCCCCGGGGGTGTGACTTCCGAAGCTGCGCTCGCAGGCCACCTCCTCCCTCTCCCCTTCATCGACCTTTGCCTCACCTTCGGGGGGCTTCTGGAACCGCCCACAATCGAAATAGTCTGTGGCGAAGGGGTGTCTGGCAAGAAAACAGACACAGCACCAACTGCTGGGCAGGCCCATGGTCGGGCCGGGAGCTTCGTGAGCGGGCAGCGAGGCCAGGGCTGCTCCGGCCGTCATTGCCCCTGGAGCCCGCGGGGGCCCTGCCAGGGTCTCCCCCGATCCTCCCACCCTGCTTCCCTGCACCCCTGAGCTGCCCTGGCTCCAGCCACCTCACCGTGTGGCCTTATGCAAGTTACCTCCTGCCCTGGGCCTCAGTTTGCCCAACTGTGAGACGAGGAGACGTCCTGGGGGCCCTTCCTCTCTGAGGGTCGGTGGAACTCATCTCTGACCAGGTGGTGCAGGATGAGGGCCCCCCGACGGCCTCCCCCACCCCCAAACAGAGCAGGGCTCCTGTCCTCAGGCCCCCCTCAAAGCTACGGTCATCTGAGGGAAACCCTGGGCCAGCGGGTTCCAGGGCAGGAGGCCTTTCTCACATAAGGAGGCTGCGGGCAGGGGGGCGAGGGGGTGGCCAGGGCCCGGAGAAGCCCGCTCACATGTAGGCTGCATCTGATCTGCGTCTACTTCCTGCAGGAGGAGGCGAGAATCAGGCCTGAGCGCGGGCTGTATGCCCCACTGTGGCCCCCTCCTCCGCGGAGCCCACCTACCTTTGCTGAAGTTCTGGTACCTGGAGGATGAAGAATCTGGAAGAAAGGCCAGGCCCGTTGGCTCAATGCTGGTTGCCCAGCCCCCACCCCCGCCCTCTCCCAGCTGTGACCACTGGAAGAAGCCCAGGTGTTTCCAATCTTCATGCCCTCACACCTGCTCTCCGTCCCCTCCCCCTGCTGGGCCCCGTCAGGCCTCCCAGCCCAGCTCACAGCGTCTCTCCTCTGGGAAGGCCTCCTGCTCAGTACCTGTCCCACCAGGTATTCACCTGTCTCGGTCCCACCTCGCCCCTGCCCCCAACCCTGTGTCCCAGGGCACTCACCCTCGAGGCTGGGGGAGAACTGCAGCAGCTTGTCCTTCCTGCACGGGAGTGGGGCAGGGGCTGAGGAGGGGCTGGGAGAAGGCCCTGGGGTTCCTGGGGGTCTGGAGGCCACAGTCCCACAGCCCCCCAGTAGGGCCCTCAGAATCAGAACTGGGGCTCTGAGGTCCGAGGAAGGAGCAAGATCTCGGCCTGGGCTCAGCCAGGTGGGGACCCCGGGGCCCACCTCATCACCTCCCGCGGGGCTGGGATAGGGGCTCCTTCCTACCTTGCTGATGCCGTGTTGGAGGCCGTGTCCACCAGGGGCCCTGGCCAGGCCTCCCTGACCACTGCAAAGGTTGACGGGGTGTTGGCTGGGCCCCCAGGCCAGCTGCCCAGCACAGCCCCCTCACCCCATCACCCCACTAGATCAGGCCTGGCCACAGCCTCAGAACAATGGGGACGAAAGGGACTTTGATGTGGACACTCCCAGTCCCGAGCCCAGCCCTGGACCCTTCTGTCTGGGGACTCACACGTGTAGGTCCGGGCCATGGCGAAGTTCTGCTGATTCTCTTCCCTGGAAACACATGGAGCTGTGATGAGCCAGGGCCTGGCCTCCCACAGCCCCAGGGACAGAGGGACAGGACAGACGGACAGGGAGGGACAGACCAGGGCGAGAGTGAGGAGGGGCTGCCAGCCCCCCAGGACTCTCTGATCCAGGGCTTCCTGATGCACCCCTTCTCTAGAGTGCTTCCCTGCCTGCCCACCACGTGCCCACACTTCTCACATGGCCCTGGGCTGGAGCCAGCTGCCGGCCAGACATATGCCCCCACAGAGCCTCCCCAGGACCCCCGGAGATGCCCAGGAGAGTCTGTGGGCAGGGCTGGGGCAGCTGCTTAGGGACCTGGCAGTGACTTCAGCCAGGAGCAACAAAGAGGCTGCTCCCACCACCTGCCATCCCAGGAGTGTTCAACATTCCTGAGAGAGCACGGTCCACTTGAGCCGTTCACACACGCCATTTGCTCCCCAGTAACTGATGAGGCAACTTCAACGCTTAGCAGACACAGCCAGGTATCTAACCATCACCTTCTTCCTTTGAAACAGAACGCTGATTTTTTTTTTTTTTTAAAGATAAACCTGATTTTAAATTACTACTGTTTTTTTTTTTTTAAGATTTTTTTGATGTGGACCATTTTTAAATTTATTTATTTATTTATTTATGGCTGTGTTGGGTCTTCGTTTCTGTGCGAGGGCTTTCTCTCGTTGCGGCAAGCGGGGGCCACTCTTCATCGCGGTGCGTGGGCCTCTCACTATTGCGGCCTCCCTTGTTGCGGAGCACAGGCTCCAGACGCACAGGCCTGACAGTAATTGTGGCTCACGGGCCCAGTTGCTCCGCGGCATGTGGGATCTTCCCAGACCAGGGCTCAAACCCGTGTCCCCTGCATTGGCAGGCAGATTCTCCACCACTGCGCCACCAGGGAAGCCCCAGAACGCTGATTTTTATTTAGACAGCCACATGCCCATCCAAAGGACTGTATTTCCCAATAAATGGGGCTACATCAAACTAAAAACCTTCTGCTCAACAAAGGAAATCATCGACAAAACAAAAAGACAACCTACCGATTGGGAGAAGGTATTTGCAAATGATATATCCAATACGGGGTTAATATCCCTTATAATATAATATATAATTAACTCAACTCAACAACAAAAAAACAACCTGATTAAAAAATGGGCAGAGGAACTGAATAGACACCTTTCCAAAGAAGACATACAGATGGCCAACAGACACATGAAAAGCTGTTCAACATCGCTAATTATGAGGGAAATAAATGCAAATCAAAACCATGATGAAGTAACACCTCACACCTGTTAGAATGACTATTATCAAAAAGACAAGAAATAACAAGGGTTGGCGAGGATGTGGAGAAAAGGGAACCCTTGGGCACTGTTGAGGGGAATGTAAATTGGTACAGCCACTATAAACACAGTATAGAGATTCCTCAAAAAACTTAGAGCTACCATATGAGCCAGCAATCCCACTAGAATACAAAATAACTAATTTGAAAAGATATATGCACCTGTATGTTCATTGCAGCACTATTTACAATAGCCAAGACATGGAAACAACCTAAGTGCCCATCAACAGATGAATGGATAAAGAGGATGTGGTATATATACACACTGGAATACTATTCAGCCATAAAAAGATGAAACCTTGCCATTTGTGACAACATGGATGGACCTTGAGGGAATTATGCTAAGTAAAATAAGTCAAACAGAGAAAGAAAAATTCTGTATGATTTCATTCATATGTGGAATATAAAAAACAAACAAACAAAAAAACCCAAAATTAAAAAAAAAAACCCAAAATAAATGAACAAATCAAACAAAAACAAACACATAGATACAGAGAACAGAATAGTGGTTACCTGTGGTTACCATGGGTGGGGGAGAGCAAAATGGGTAAAGGGGATCAACTGCATGATGATAGATGGAAACTAAATTTTTGTTGGTGAGCTTGATGTAGGGTATACAGAAGTAGAAATATAATGTTGTACACAGGAAACCTACATAATGTTATAAACCAGTGTTACCTCAATTTTTAAAAAAAGGCTATATTTCCCAGCCTCCCTTGCATTTATGTGTGACCATATAATTCTGGTTAATGAAATGCAAAGCCAAGGTTGTTGGGCTTTCAGGAAAACTCCTTTAAGGAGGCACTGCTAACTGGGATGCCCCATTTCTGTCCTTCTCCTTCATTCTTACTACTGCCTGGAAGGCAGAGATGAGGGCTGGAGCTCTAGCTGCCATTTTGGACCATGAAATGCCCTTGGGAATGAAAGCCACTGCTAAAGATAGTGGATCAGATTAGCTAATCATTAAACCATTTTGGGTTCCTCCCCTGGACCAGAATGGTGACCTGCCCCAGCCTTCCAGCCTGGGGGGCTGGGGGTCAGAGTGATCTGATTTAGGAATGATGCCCTAAATCCACAGAATAGAGTCAGGCATGGCTTCCCAGAGGAAATGATGCAGGAGCCGGGCCTGGCACACACAGGCTGATAGGACTGAACCCAAGTGAGGTGGGGAGAGCCCAAGTCTCCCCTCCCACCTCCTCCCACTTAGGCCTAGTTTTCCCACCTCCCATGCGAGGAGGTTTAACTTGTGCCTCTGACTATCTTCAGTTCTAAGATTAATCAGGGGCCTGGAGTGGGCAGGGACTAAGGGAGGAGGGGAGAGGGAAGATACTGAGGAACTTGCCCTGGGGCTGGGGTGTGGGTGGGCACTAGGGGAGCCCAGCCCAGCCCTGGTGGAGGTTATGGGCTGGCGAGCCAGAGGACCAAAAGGCCCCAAAAGCTGGGAAGGTCCAGCCCCGGCCCCAGGAGTGGGCATGGATGGGAATATTCTATTTTCAAATCTCACTGTGGTTTTTCAGTTGCAAAAGGAAATGAGAGAGGGTGTGTGTGTGTGAGTTTGTATGTGAGTGCCTGCCCAGGCGTGCAAGCAAGTGCCGTGCGTGTGAGAAGTGCACGCATGAGTGAGTGCTGGGGGAGCCTGTGGGTGCGAGTGGGCGTGCAGGCCTGTGCACGTGTGTGCACACAGGTCTCAGAGCCCTCCACCAGGCATTGTAAGGACACCACGGGCTGCTGCCCTCCTGCCCCGAGTTGTTCTTGTGTCGCCCCCCGATCTGCAGCGCCCAGCACTGCTGACCCTCCCAGGGCTCACAGAACGGCCAGCCTGTCCCCAAGGTGCCTGGAACTCTCTCCTGCCCAGGTCCTGCCACTCTGCCTGGGGTCAGTGGCCCCGTTTCATCTCACCACCACTTCCCTGCTTCCAGCTCTCCCGTGGCTCCCTTTGGCCCTTAGGACAAAGGCCAAGGCCTCTCTCCACAGTCAAGACTCTTCTTCCTCCGCATTCAGCTGATCTCTCTCAAGACATGCTCAAGTGACCACCTCATCCCCAAGACAGCGTCCACCCGGCCCTACATCGGCAAATGCCCACACCATTCCCTCTCTCTCTGGATGTCCCCTTTCGCCTTCTTTCTCTCTTAAAATCCCTCCCGCCTCCGCCAGGAGGCCTTCCCTGGTCCCCCAAGTTTCACACCCATATCCTCCCCTGAGGTCCTTTAGTGTTTTTCAGGGGAGACTCGGACACAGCGCCCGGTCTCTGTCCCCCCCCACTGTCCCGGGAGGGTGGGATTCCTCTGTCGACCTCCAGCACCGGCACAGTGCGCTCCCCAGGGCTGGGGTCACCACGGGGATTTCTGGAGACGCTCCTGGGCTAGCTGGAGCGTGACATCCCCTCCTCCCAGAGCCCTTCCCGACCAGGCTGGGGCCGGGTCTGGACAGCCCCTGGGCATCCCTTCGCCCGCCCCTAACTGCTTAGAACCCACTAGAGCCCGGCACGGAGGAGGTGTGAATGAAGCGTGGGGGTGGGGCGTGGCGGTGCCCGAGGGGGTGCCCACATGGATACCCATGCCCAGGGCACACAGCGTCGCCGGGCTGGGGACACCGAGACACTCACCGGCTCCTCTGCTCATAGATTTTCTCGGACCTCTTTGCACCTGCAAGAACAGGACCAGATTAGCAAGCGTCCCGGGGCCTGGTGGGAACTGAGATCCGAGGCCCAACCATCTTGTCTCCCCTGTGCCCTGTGCAGGCCTCAGACCGGACGTGCGGGCTAAACCATCAATCACTGGGGGCCACCTGACACCAGCAGGGTTTGCTCACCATTTATTTAGGAACGCGGAGCGTGGAGAAGGCGGACGCAGGCAGCCCAGCCCCCCTCCCCACGCTTGTCCAGTGCAGTCCATCGGCCCCAGACACATGCCCTTGACCCAGCAGAACAGAAGCCCCCAGTGAGCCAGACCCATTGTCTTCAGAGGAGAAACCCAGGCCCCCGGGGTTCACTTCTGCCTCCTGAGGCTTATCTGACTGCCCCTTGCGACTGCAGCCAGGTCTGGGCCTGAGTGGCTCGCTGGGTACACCGCCCGCTCCTCCCTCGCACCCGCGACCCCAGCCTTTACCTGGGCGGGAGCAGCGCACACACAGGCCGGCCGCCGCCCCCAGCAGCAGCAGAAGCAGGGCCGCCCCCGGCCACAGCAGCTCCGTGTCCACGCTCATGTCCATTCCTGGCCACTCTTCCTGCAGGGCTGCAACGTGGGGGCACTGTGAGCCGGGGTGGAGGCTGCAGGGCCACGCCCTCCAGGAACACCAGGTTTCTGGCCCCCACTGTCCCCTGCCAACCCCACAGCTGAGTCCAGCATCACCTTCCCTCCCTGCTCTGGGACCAGGCGGGGACAGAACCAGCCCTGTTCCCCCATCTGACCCCCAACCTGCACCCTGGGCTCCCAGGGCCATCATCAACTCTTGGTAAGTGCTGGAAGGTTCTGGAGACCCGCCAGACAGCACCACATGTATGTGCACACTCCCACACACGTCTTCGCTTAGTCCCCCCAACTGCCCTTTGAGGGAGAGGCTCGAGCCATTTCACAAACAGAAAAACGGAAGCCAGAGATCCCACAGCTGCTAAGGGGAAAAACAGGATTTGAACTCCAGCCTCCAGACGCTAATGCTGGCTCCGCCCACTGCATCCTGTTGCCTCCTGCCAACCCAGCTTTATTCCCCAAC
The DNA here is from genome assembly GCF_965194825.1 of Balaenoptera physalus. Taxonomy (NCBI): domain Eukaryota; kingdom Metazoa; phylum Chordata; class Mammalia; order Artiodactyla; family Balaenopteridae; genus Balaenoptera; species Balaenoptera physalus. The sequence continues at coordinate 83,013,198 of NC_138898.1, forward strand.
CTCAGAGGCCATGGCCCCTTCTGCCCGGGAGCCCCTGGCAGCCCCCATCGACCCTAGTGTGGTTCTCCGCTCCCACCCATGGCCTCTGGGGAAGCTGGGGGTGGGATTTCCATTCCTAAAACACCCATCTGCCCAGATTCCTCCTGCCCTGGGCGCCGGAAGGAGGGAGGTCAGGAAGGCTTCTTGGAGGAGGTGGGCCTGAGACCAGGAGGGGAAGAAGGGCGCCTGGGCAGATGGACCTTGGTGGCTGGTGGTGGGATGTGCTGGGAGGTGGGGCTAAAAGGCTGCTTCTTGGTCAGTGGCTGGTCCCAGCCTTGGGGCCCCACTGTGACTGCCAGGCCTCAGCAAAGCCACAGGCACCCACACAGGAGGGCCTGGTGAGTACAGCCCTCTTGAGGGGCCCTCCAAGGAGAATCGTTACAACTATAAAGAGACTCAGCCCCCTTGCAAATGCCAGTGACAGAGCTGAGGGCAGCCGGGGGTCCTGAGGGGGCAGTGCCCCGTGGTGGGCACGTGGAGCCCACGCTACTGAGTGTCCCCTTGGCGAACACCTGTTCCTCTGGCCTCGGCCACCTGGGAGGAGGCTTCTCCCCGCTTCCCAGCTCGGGAAGTCAAGGCTTGGGGAGACCTGAGCTTTGTGCTGCCCGCCTCCTGCTCCGGGCTCCCCAGAGGCCTGCACTGCACCCAGCCGTCCCCCTCACCACTCTGAGCTTCCTGAATCCCTGTGGCAAAGATGACAAGGAATCTCCGTGCAGGGCCGAGCCCCGGTCAGGGGTCCGTCATGAAGAAGTCACCTCTCCTTCCCCCAAACGCCAAGTGAGTCAGCGGAAACATGACCATTCCCAAACCTCATGACCCGGCGGCCTCCACACGAGGAGAGAGGATGACCTGGGCACCCCAGGAGGTTGTCTGAGGGGATCTATGAGCCTGGGCACTGCCCTCCCAGGCCGCATACCCTCCTCCCTCCCCCCGACCTCGTTCTGCCCCGGGGCTGCCTCCCTCCCGGGGCCTCCAGCCAAGGCCCAAGTCCATCTCAGGCTGGTGAGGTTGGGAGCACCTGGCCTTGAAGGGGGGAAGCCTGCCTGTGCCTCAGGGTCTCTTGGCCTCAGTTTTCTCATCTATAAGACTGGGATCAGGGCTTCCCTGGTGGCGCAGTGGTTGAGAATCCGCCTGCCAATGCAGGGGACATGGGTTCGAGCCCTGGTCTGGGAAGATCCCACATGCCGCAGAGCAACTGGGCCCGTGAGCCACAACTACTGAGCCTGCGCGTCTGGAGCCTGTGCTCCAAAACAAGAAAGGCCGCGATAGCGAGAGGCCCGTGCACCGCGATGAAGAGTGGCCCCCGCTTGCCGCAACTAGAGAAAGCCCTCGCACAGAAACGAAGACCCAACACAGCCAAAAATAAATAAATAAATAAATAAATTTAAAAAAAAGACTGGGATCAATCCAGGGCCTTCCTCAAAGAGTCGTTGGGAGGACAAACACGTCCAGCCTGGATCACGGTTGGGGCTTCTGGAAGAGAAACTTGCTGAGTATCTTATTTCCAGCTGGCTGGTTTGGACAGTTCCCTTGAGCACCCACCCTTGACATCTTTGTCCTTTGGTCAAGACAGAGACTCTTTCTGCCCCAAAGGAGGTTCAGGCACAGACACATGGGAGGGTTGCACCCATGGGACAAGGGTCCAGCACTGGCCACCGCCGGGGTCTGCTTAAGACCCCAGGAGCAAGTCCACACTCTCAGCTTGGCATTCACGGCCCTGGGACCTGGGCTGCTGACCTCTGCTGCCCTCCCTCCCAGAGGCCCCGCCCATCAGAAAGCCCTCTTGCTTCCTGGCCCTGCTGTTTGGGACGAGCAGCACAGCACGCTCGGGATGCCCCCAGCCCTGGTCCATCTCCACCCACCTGGCACTGGGCGAGGGAAGGGAGGGAAGCAGGAGAACACAAATTCCGCCCCAGCTGTTGAAGCCCAGTGTCACCGGCCTTCGGTCACCCCTCTGTTAAACGAGGGAGAGAATGACACTCCACACTGAGGTTTGTCATCCGAGGCCCAGCACTGAGAGGACGCCTGTAAGGTGCTAGTGCCGGCTGGTGGGGCACGGTTGGCTGTGACCACTGTGACTTGCCATCATCACGGTCCCTGTGGGATGGGAAGAGACAGCCGCATCCTGTCGGGGCCAGAGCTGGCTGGACGGCCTGCACCGAGCAGTGTGGGTCAACCCTACCTGAAGCCCTCCCTGCCGGGTCCCCCAGACATGCAGGCCTGAGCACGCCCCTCTACTGCGCCATGCAGGGCGTCGTGGTGGGACCCTGGGAGGGGCTGGGATCTGAAGGAGAGCAGCGCTGTTGCCCCAGCCCTTCGGTTGTCACGGACGCGGGTAGCATCACCTTGGAGAGGCCAGCTCCTTTCTTCCAAGGGAGGAGAGGGAGGCCCAGAGAGGTGAGTATTCTGCCCAAGGTCACACAGCTGCCCAGTCACAGAACCAAGATCTACACCCAGGGCAGGCTGACTCCAAGGCCTACGCTCCTTTACGTAAATCCTTTCTTATATTACGTTTTTAAGAATCACACAATATTTTTTAAAAGAGAGGCTCATTTGAGGAAAACTCTGGGGCTGCCCCCCAGACTGAATCAATCTGTCCTTTCTCCTTGCTTTCCCAACCAGGCCTGAGAACAAGCAGGGCAGGGGAGGGGGGAGGGAGAGGAGCTGGGCCCCTGGCAGAGGCAGGCCCGGCAGCTCCAGGAGGGCCCCAAGGGGCCAGGCAGGGCTGAGTCTGGTGGGGAGGGGAGGGGAGGCCGCCACAGCCTGTGGCCTGCAGGCCAAAATAGCAGAAAGGGAAGTGGGCAGTTTTCATATGAACAAGTTTTGCAACAAGCCGATGGCGGAAAAGCTCTCAGGGCTGGGCTGAGCAAGCCTCTGCACCCAGCCTCTCACCCTGAAAGGCCCTTGGCAACCCTCCTGCCCAGCCTCCCAGCCCTCCTCATGTTGTACATGGGGAAACAGGCCCACCAGGGCCGAAGGTCAGGCTGCGGGGGTAGGGGTGGTCCCAGAGGTCCCCGTCCGACTCCTGGGAAGGCTTATCCGCTGGGCTCTGCTCCGTTTTCCCAAATAACCTTGGCCTTCAGATGAGGCTGACCGAGAGGTCTCTAATGGAGGCTCTTAAAGCTCAGGCGGCTGGGGTAGGGACCCGGGCAGCCCTTGTTCCGGGCACGGGTGGGGGATGGTGAAGGTCAGGGCCACCCGTAGGCAGAGCAGGGCACCAAGAACACCCCAGGTCATTTGTAGAGACGTGGATGCATCTAGAGACTGTCATACAGAGGGAAGTAAGTCAGAAAGAGAAAAACAAATATCGTATATTAACGCATATATGCGGAACCTAGAAAAATGGTACAGATGAACCGGTTTGCAGGGCAGAAATAGAGACACACATGTAGAGAACAAACGTATGGACACCAAGGGGGGAAAGTAGGGGGGGGTGGTGGTGGTGGGATGAATTGGGAGATTGGGATTGACGTGTATACACTGATGTGTATAAAATGGATGACTAATAAGAACCTGCTGTATAAAAAATAAATAAAAGTCAAAAACAAACAAAAAAAGAGCACCCCAGGGCCTCCGGCTTTTCAGACCCCCCAGCAGAGAGCTGGGAGAGCTGGTGGCCAGCCTGGGGGCTGGGTGGGGTGGCCGGGACAGCTTCTTCCTCCAGGCCAGGGGCAGGACCTGGGTCTGCTTGTCTGTAGCATCTCTCCCATCCTCCCACAGCCCTGGGGCAGGGTTGTTACAGCCCCATTCTACAGGTGAAGAAACCAAGGCTCACGGGTCTGGGCCTGGGGAGCTGCTGTCCTCGACCCTCACCGGACTCTGGAAGTGATGGGACTCGCCCTGGGGGGGCTTCCCAGGGCTGTGCAGGCTGGGCCGGGGAAGGCGGGGTGGGAGAGGGGCCAGAGCCCCAGAAACAGCTGCCCCTCTACTGCCACAGGGTCTGGGGCGAGGGCTTCTTTGCTGGGGGCGCCAGGACAGGGCTGGGGCCAAGGGAGGGGGTGCCGGGCATCCCGGCTTCTTCCCAGCCCACCCGGCGGGCAGCCAAGCGCTCCTGCTGGGCCAGCAGGGCCACTCCCAACCCCGTGGGGTGTCGGGGGGACAGCCTCAGGATCCCTGCCTTGGGGGCCAGGCTCCAGGCACCCCTGGAAAAGGCTTACCTGAGAGCGGGGGGCTCCTCACTGCGGCCACCTCATCCTGAGCCCACACACCTGCCTGATCCGATGCCAATGCCACAGACACTGGCAGGCAGGATGCAAGGCGGCGGGCTTCCTGTCAGCCACTGAATCATCCCTCATACATCCGCTGCTCTGCCGGACAGGCTCTGCTCTTAACAGACAGAGGCAGAGAGAGAGACAAACAGAGACAGAGACAGAGAGACAGAGAGAGACACACAAACAGGCACAGAGAGAACAGAAAGACATGGACACACAAACACACACAAAATTCACACTAAATACACACACACAAACACATGTCTCACAAAGAGGAAGAGACACACACCGCGGGACAGGGACGAAGGGAACGAAATGGGGGAGCTTGCATAGACACGCACGGGCAGAGAGAGAGTAGGAAGACACGGAGAGACACACTGAAAACACACACACACACGCACATAGAAATACACGTCCACACTGAAAACACACACACACACAGATATATGTGCAGGGAGAGCATGAGAAACACAGATACACACACACACACACACACACACACACACAAACATGGGACGTGGGTGGATGGGCACAGAGAGACATGCGCCAGGGCAGACATCACAAACGAACGGGCAGAGACAAAGACAGATGGACAGAGGAGTGGACAGTCCCTGGCATCAGAGGAAGGGACCAAGCTGAAGGACAGAAGGAAGGACAATCATGATTCCTCTGCCAGGCCTTGGAGCCTCCTCACACCCATTTTCCAGATGAGGCTCACAGAGGTGTGGAGCCAGCCCTGGTGCCTGGGTCCTTCCCTCAGAGGTGAGGATGGCGCTAGAGAGACGGGTGCCCCGCACGCACGCAGCGAGTGTTCCCCAGTGCCTCCCGTTACTGGTCATTAAATAACTTGCCCAAGGCCGCTGAACTCTTAGTGGCGCCCCACCTGCTAGAGACCAGGAAGCCCACAGGAGTCACCCCAACCCCCATCTGTCTGGCATCTCAGAGCCTGGGCTCCCCAGCTCTGGGCCCCTCTCTGCTGGGACAAGGTTTTTCTTTCAGCCCCAGTCCAGGGTCCACAGGCTTCCCAGACCCAGCCAGGCGACAGTGGAAGTGCCGCCAGGAGGCCCAGATGGAACCAAAAGAGAAATGCAAGGGCTGGACACCTGCTGCTGCCACCCTGTGGGGAAGGGTGGCGCAGGGACGGGAGCTTATGGGAGATCCCGTGGGCCCTGAGCATCAGGAGTAATCCTCATCCCCGCAGGTGGTGGCACCAGGACTAAAGCCACCTGACTCCCAAACCTGAGAATCATTGCTGCCTCCCTCATCCCACGTGGGGCAGTGCTACGTTTAAGTCCCACGGCAACTCTTGGAGGGAGACCTTACTTTTTCCTATACAGGTGAGTTGACTGAGGCTCAGAGGCTAAGCTGGATTTGAACCCAGACTCCAAAGCCTCCAAAGCCTGTTGTCTTTTCTCCACCCTTGAGCGCCTGCCCGGCTCCTCCTCACCCACTGGGACAAACAAGCCTGTGTTGGTTTCCATCCATCCCTGGACTACGTACCTGCCCAGGGTTTCCTGCCCGCAGACACGGACAGAAGCTCCAACATGTCCAGTGGGAATGGAAATCTGTTCTACATGCTGGCTTCTGTCGCGGCCTTAGCGACGGCAGATGCTGGAGCAGTGACCGCCAACCACCGGCGAAGTCTCAGGGCCCAGCTACAGTGGCACCTAGGAGCCCTCTTGCACCCTCTCTGAGCCCATTTTCCATCTATAAAAACAGGGGCCTGTCAACCTAAAGACCCTTTTTGGACTTGAGTGGAAGGAGGATCCTGTCCCCTTTTGGGCAATTCTCAAATTCCTCCAAGTTCTATTTCATTTATAGACCAGTTATTTTTCAAAAACAAAACAAAACCAAAAACCCAAATTAGGTTATTTCGTGTCCGGTTGTGTAAATGCTAGTGCACTTGGGTTTTGTTTTGTGCTCGCGGCATGTGGAATCCTGGTTCCCTGACCAGGGATCAAACCTGCGCCCCCTGCCTTGGAAGGGTGGAGTCTTAACCACTGGACCACAAGGGAAGTCCCGGGGGTTTTTTTTGTTTTTTTGTTTTTTTGTTTTCAATTCAATGGTTGCTGGTATATTACATTTTAAAAAGTTGTGACAAAATATATATAACACAAAAGTTACCCACTTTAGCCACTTTTGTGTGCAATTCAGTGGCATTAATTATTCACATTGTACAACCATCACCAGTCTATTTTCAAAGTTTTCATCACTCCAAACAGGCCTAATTGGCTTTTCAGCTCCCAGCTGAGTGTCAGTTGTGTACACATTTGTTACAGAAGCAAGATATGTAGGTAGTGATGCAGCAGTTCTAAGAACTCAACAACTCCAAGGCTGAGAATCTTCTGGGGTCATACATCCCTTAAAGGCTAGTGGGAAGTGAGGGATTTTCTTCAGAAAAATGCACCTTGAGAAGCGTACACAACATTCTGGAAGCCCCTGGAGCCCGTCTATAAAGCTGTCTGCCACCCTCAACTCTCAAGGTACAGACAAGCATCATTCCTGTCCCTTATCTCCAGCTATTTATGACATTTATCTTTGGTCATGACCTCACTACCCAACGGAACCTAGAATATCCCCCCATTGTTCTGCCTCCCCCCACCTACGTGACTTTTTTGTCATCTATGTGTATTTCTAAAGTGTCCTTTATGTATAAAATTATCATGCTGTGTGGCTGTTATTTCTCTTGGGTACATATCTGGGAGGGGAACCGCTGGGCTAGCGTGTGGGAACATTCAATTTTCAGGTTAATGCTAATTTCAAATTAATTCCCACAGTGGCTGTACTCACAGTCTCATTTGTAACCTGTCGAGAGACCCACAAACTTGCCAGCAACTGGTTTGTCAGGCTTCTTGCCGTTTGCAGGGGTGTAAAATAGTATTTTCTTTGTAGTCTTGATTTACAACTCCTTGATTGCTAATGAGGCTGACCATTTTGGGGCCATATTTCCTCTCCTGTGAACTGCCTGTTCATGTGTTGCTTAGTTTTCTACTGAGTTTTTCTCTTACAGATCTGCAGGAAATCATCATATACCCTTCATGTATTTTTAGTCTGTAATACCTTCGTTTTATTTATATTTTGATACATTACTTTAAAAAAAAATCTAGTGAGCATATTCTTAATTTCAATATAATGCATGTGAGAGACTTCTACCAATTCCAAGGAGTCTTGGTGCTATTTACAGAACCTCTGGGCTACCTGGAAAGCTTCTCTGATCTCCCTCCCTCCCAATCCCGTTTGGAAAGATAAGCTTCTGGGCCAGTAATTTTATTACCATTTACCTCGTCTCCCACGGTGAACGAAAGAACAGGTACAGGAAACAGATTTTTTCTAAGTGCCTGAACTGAAAACCAAAGAGCCTGCCACTGCAAAGGAGTGCGTTTCTGTTTGTATATTTAATATTTTACAGTTAGAGTGTGGTTACAGATGGGGGAAGAGATTAGTAGTAGGCTATAATTAAGTACATAGCTTTCATTATTTTGGCTTATTTTCATGACAAAAAACTGCAAAAGGAAAACTCTCAGATACTAGATGTGTTTATAAGCCTGTGAACCTCTCCCAAGCGAGAAAGTAACTCGAACATCTCAATGTTGTTAAAGACTGGCCAAGAAAAGGCAAAAGACAGAGCAAAGCTCCTCACCAATAAGGGCAGATGTGGCCAGGCCCAGGCCAGCTGTTCCTGGAAAGAAGCACAAGGGGCCCAGCCTGCCGTCCACACGGCCTCCCTTCAGGGGGACCTTTTAGGATGATTGACTACCCTACATGCCAGGCAAACTGTTTGGGGAGGGTGGGGAGAACCAGGAGACAGCCATCTGTGACATGCGCCACAGACTTCCGGTACAGATGATCCTTCAGAAAGTTCAGGATGTGACCCATCTCCCTTCCCAATTTCCCTACAAGAACAGTGGTGAGAAATCCCACTGTGCAGACATCAAGGAGCAGCTGAACTGAAAACAGGCCACTGACCCCATCCTCCACGGGACCAAGTAGCCCCACAGACAGCACTGGGCCCCCTCAGGTCCTACTGAGGTTGTCATTCCAAAGAGTGAACCCTGTCAGGGTACTAGTGACCCCGCATGACCTCAACAGCCATCTGGAATTTGAGAAGAGGACTGAGAGGAAGCAAAAGTGTATCTGAAGTATAACTCGTGAAGAGAGATTATAATAAGGTTGTTTAAAAAATCAGGCACAAGAATCTCTAGAGGCTGCATTGCACCATCTCATGACATAGCAAAGAAATGCTGTTTCTAACGCATCTCAAACCAGAGTGGCTTTAACAAACTCAAGTGAATCAGTTTTTCTTCTTCTAGACTTGATCTCTACCAAGTACCTTCCTTCACTGAGAAAACCAGGCTACTCCTAAGCAATCACGAATTGAAAGGGGATGCTAGGTAACAATTTCAACACCTTCTTTCCTCACCGGAACGTACGCCCATCCTGACTACTTCCCCCTTTCTGCCTCGAGCTCACTAAGACCTCCCTGAAGAAACAAGACATTTGAGTCATGATGGGAAATGCGGGCTTCTGGAAGCCTGCTGTGGAAACTTGTCCTCTCCCAGGACCTGGAGAAACAATCTGGCTTTGGACAAAATGGACTCTGAGGAAAGAACATTCTTAGAAACCTGAACCCCTTATTAAAAGGGCCTCACTTGGCACTCCACTAAAATGTTTCTCTGAAGCCAGTTCAAGAATAGCAGAGAGAAACCAGATGTCAACTATCTGTCTAAACCTATCTCTGGAACACTCACATAGGTGGTACAAACTTTTATGAAAATGACCCTATTTATTTAGGTGCTTATTTGGAGAAAGACATACCTTCCCGTCTCAGTTCAGTTACTTATGGATGAGACACAGGTACTAAAACACTTTCTGTGATGTCTTAATATTACAAAAGTATTACAGGCCAAGGGAAGAGGTGCTTGTGAGAAGCAACCACTGCACAGTTGCAGCAACATCTGGGGGAGGCAGAAAGACAGCTGCAGTCTCATTTCAATCATAAGAAACCTCTGAATTACTGGGAGACCTAGATGATCCTTCCAAGGGTCTGAACATTCCACAGGCCCTTAAAGGTGGTATCCAAAGAACCTTTGGAAAAAAGGCTCAGAGTTGGATTTCAAGCCTCTGGCCACCAGCCCCAGGAAATCCCTCCAGGAGACCAAGTTCCAACTCCTTAACTTTGGGCAGAGGGTTTCCAGCCTCAGGAATGCTCCCACTCTCCTTTTAAGGAACACCAGTCGGCATCAAGTCCTCTCCTCCAAGCCCTCTCGGCTGAGGAGCAGCTGCAGTAAACAGTCCCTCACGCACTTGGCTGGAACAGCACCCATCCTCCCCGCCTTGTTTCTCCAGATTAAGTTGCAGTCAGGCTCTGACCGCAAGGTAAGCAACTTCTGCACCCTCCCCACCAGCCTGGCCTCTCCCGCACGTAGCTCAAAGCCCTGCCCCTTGCCCACTGGGTCATAAAATCACCCAACTACACAGCAGCGCCTGCTCAAACACACGATCTGCTTGCCATGAAGTAGCACCCATCATGAACATGAGGAGCACCTAGGATTTCTTCTCAAACAAGCAGTTATTCTTAAAAGTTCCTTTACCCAACCAAAAACTATGACCACATCATGTAACATTTGTTAGAAAAATTAGTTTTGGGGGAAAAAAACAAAACAGGAAAAAAGTTGGCATCCCATCTCTGATCACCACTAGCTTTTAAAATAATTTCACAAATCTTGTAACTTCCAAAAGCAAGACGCTTCGCTCACTCCGCAGTACATTCCACTAAATTTGGACACCACTTTCCAAATTTAAAATTGTTAACTTCTCAAGCAGCTAAAAAACAACTCAAAAATAAAGACAAGCATTAAATATTACGTAAGGTTTTCTTTTATTTAAAAGATCATTCACAAAATACCATATCCATAGATTTACTTTCTGTCATATAGCTGAATGTGTTAAGTGTTTGGAATTCCATTCTTACATTTAAAAGTCAACTGGATTGCCCAGAAGTTTAGATGAATTTGTTTTGTTCTTAATCTTTTCCACACTGAAGATGTAAGTAGGTCATCTGAAAGCATCAGGTTTGATTACAACCACATAATGCATGTCTTTCTTAAGGTAAGTATTGGTGTTACACAAATGGTTCTTATTTCAGAAGCAAAGATGACAGGTGGAAGGAAAGAAAGGAGGGAGAGTTCTGTAAATTGCTGAGACCTGGTGATAAAGTAAGAGAAGCCGAGGATGGCAGCTGGCGAGGAGCTACCTTCCAAGCACACTGCGTGGGCCAGCCTGCCCCCGGCCCTCCAGTCATGCTGGTGAGGGTCTCTCTTTTCCGGGGCTCTAGCTGACCCCGAACTGCTCCCAACTGGATGAAGTGGGACTCGGGTGCTAAAGAATTTGTTCACACAGAGGTGTTCAAGCTCAAAAGCTGCTGCCTAGCCTGGGTGAGTGCTGAACACTGTATGTGGGAGTGAACGTCCTAAAGCTGAGAACTAGTGACCTCAAGCCACCTACCAGTTATCTGACAGCTCTGCATAGTCAAATTCTCAATTCATCAAGTGAACAAGAGTAAAGTGCCAGATTCTAGGCCCATTCTTTCACTCTAAAATTAAGGGATGGTGGGAAGCGCAGTATCTCATTATTACTTGTATCAGGGAACAGATAAACACAGGGAGTGATGCAGAACACACGACAACAGGGGTTTGAGAGGAAGCAGCGTCCGCACTACGAAGTGAGCCCAGCACCGCGCTACCACCTGCAGTGCCCGAAGCACCTCTGCAGCCAGCAGAAAGGAAACTAGAGAGCAGTTCGCTATATCCAGCCACAGAGGAGCCTCTAAAACGGCCGGTGAAAGAAGGGAACCGGTTTGGACACGGTGTTGAAAGAGCAATAATAAAGCATGTGAACACAGCAGTGTATTCAATTTATCTCCTATGTGCACACCCACCAGCAGTTCACATTATCCTTTTAGGTTTTGCTGTTTGAAATGTGAGCCTATTCTCCCATCTGGGGAGGGAGTAATGGAGTCAGGACGATCTATAAATAGTTACAGGAAGGAATTTGCAAAGATCAACAGATATTTTATCCTTGTTTTGAAAGCAAGGTGTCCCAAATTCTGTATGTTGATCACAGCTGAATAAAAACAAGATGCTATCCAATTTGTCACTTGTTTTTTTTCTTGGAAGCCACAGCAATACAGAACTCAACATGCAGGTCGCTGAGAAAAATCAAAGGAAACGCCCAGTGTGGCTAAAGGAAAAACAGAAAAGCAAAGGAGAGAAATGAAGCAGCACTTCAATATAAAGAACTCCCGCATGGCAGCTGCCTTTGTCCCTCTAGAGAAACTCACGTGCTGGAAGGAAAAAGGACAGAAGGAAAATAGGAAAGGAGTGGCAGGAGGAAAAAAAAAAAAAAAGCACAAAACAGGCACTAGGTAGATACGGCAAAGCCAAGAATGTACTAAAAACCACTTGTTAACTGCTGACATGCACTCACAAGCTCTGTGTTTCCATTGTAAGAAAGGAGGACAAAGGTCAGGCGCAGGAATGGTAACTGCAGGACTGCCGGTCTGGGGGGCCAGCCAGGCTGTGGTCTCGCTCGAACTCCCCCCACATCCCATTCCCTCCCAACCGCAAGCTCATTCTTGCTCCTTGTGAACGACTTCCTCTCTGGGCCTGGCTCCCCCGAAGATAGCAGAGTTGGGGTTGGCTACTTGATTGAGGGGCGTTGCAACTGTTCGAGGTTTAAGCTGGAGCCGTGGTCTCTGTGCTCTTTCCTCTGGGGGAGGGAAACACAACATGGCTTACAAATGTGCCAAGAAGACACCCTCCAGAGCTCCACTTACACGTTCACATTATCGTCATACCTTCTGTTGGTTCTCTGAAATCCATATTGGACCCTCGAAGGGGAGGGCCATCTCTGAAACGACTTCCCATTGGGGGGCCTGTTCGCCGGTCACCTGGGCGACTCCCTCCCCTGCCTCCTAAGAAGTCATCCCTGAAGCCTGAAGGAGGAAGATGACACTGAATTATCTTTTGAACTACTGTCTCAAAGCTGATAACATAGCTTGTGTGAATTAAGTTTAATTTTAAATTCTTTAGTTTGTCCAGCATCAAAAGTGCATACAAAATGAGTCCAAACGTGAATCTGTTGGGTAATTTCAATGCTAACAGACTTCTAAAATAAAAAAAGAATCTTAGGAGAGAAAAATAAAACGAGCTGTAAATTCTTAGCTTGCAGGAAAAGTCCATAATATTCTAATATGGCTTAAAACAAAAATGCTCAAAGCACATTTTATTGTTTTCTAATACAATCTATACAGTTATTAAAAAAGATAAACCTGAAATTTAGAAGTTACAATTTAGAACACAAAATCAAAAGAAAAAAGCTAGATATGAAGGCAAAATAAAAATACAAAGTCACCTCTGGGTGACATTCCCCATTTTTCTGTTTCTGCTGCGATTCGGGTGTGGATCATTCTAAAAGCAAAGCACCTGTGTGTAAAAAAAGCTGTGATCAGGCCCACTCCCTTCCCAGAGAGGGCGCCAGAGAGCAGGAACCGCAGACCCAACCCACACCTCCTCTGGCTGCAAAGGGTTTTTTTCCCCCATTCGTTTGTGCATCCGCTAAAATAATTACCAACAGAAGTAAACTGCATCTGATTTAGAATTAAAAGTAAGTTGCAATTTGGACTTCCCTGGTGGCGCAGTGGTTAAGAATCCACCTGCCAATGCAGGGGACATGGGTTCGAGCCCTGGTCCAGGAAGATCCCACATGCCGCGGAGCAACTAAGCCCGTGCGCCACAACTACAGAGCCTGCGCTCTAGAGCCCACGAGCCACAACTACTGAAGCCCGCGTGCCTAGAGCCCGTGCTCCACAACAAGAGAAGCCACCGCAATGAGAAGCCCATGCACCGCAACGAAGAGTAGCCCCTGATCACCACAACTAGAGAAAACCCATGTGCAGCAACAAAGACCCAATGCAGCCATAAATAAATAAATAAATAAATAAATTTATATTAAAAAAAGTAAGTTGCAATTCTCATCAGTGTGAAGAATATTTTAAGAACCGTAAGCCTTAGTTTTGTATTTAACTGAAAGTCATGGGGGGAGGTTAAGATAATTAACCTTTTAACAGTATAACCTATTTAACTTTCAGTAAAAATTTAAGAAATAAGACTGTAATTAAACAAATGAGCTTGCCCCCTCTGTTCAAGCTCCTGAAGGTGACTATTTTTACTCACTCCAAGGATAGTGCCATTGCTCAAAGCTTTGTAGGAACTTATCCTTGAAGAAGGATCCTGAGCTTGAGAAATATTCTTCTACTAAATAGCTGATCCCCATTATTCACAGATTTCACGTTTGCAAATTCGTCTACTCACCAAAATTTATTTGTAACCCCGAAATCAATACTTGGGGCCTTTTGCTGTCATTCAGACATGCACAGAGCAGTGAAACATCTGTCACCTGACACATACATTCTCAGCTGAGGTTGAACGAGCCAACACTCTGCCTTGTCTCAGCTCAAACAGTAAACAAGCGTCCTTTTCACAATCTATTTAGTGCCAGGCTTTCTGCTCTTTTGTGCTTTTTGTTAGTGATTTTGCGGTTAAAATAAAACAGCACCCAAACATCATGCTGAAGCGCTGTCTAGTACTGCTAAGTGCAAGGCTGGGGCGTGCCTTGTTAGAGAAGCCTCATGCAGGCATGAGTTACAGTGCTGTTGGCCGTGAGTTCATTGTCAATCAATCAACGATATATATTAAACAAGGCGTCTTTAAACACAAACACATAAAGCAAGGTTATGTATTGAATGGCTGACAGAAATATGACCAGAGGCTCACAGGAGCCTGTGTATTTCCTCTATGAGCGATGGCTCAGTATCCGCCAATTTGGTGTTTGCAATGGCTTTAAAGAACCTAACTACTGTGAATATGGAGAATCAACTATCTGCAATGGTGGGGTTTTTTTGTTCTGTAAGGGTAGCAAGGAATTTGTAAATTGATCAAGTTATCTGAAACTCAGTTCAGAGACTAAATCGAACAATTTCAATTTTAACAAAACAAGTAATGACAACAATTCTAAGAAGGTTTAGACCAACAGGAGCACTGCTTTGGGGGAAAACCCATTTTGGAAGCATATAATCAAGTATAAGTTTCTTTACAAAATCTTTTCTATCAACCAGAGAGGATACACCATTCACTAAACAGGCTTAATTAGTATTCAAACATTTAACCTGACATTTCCTCCAAACTAAACTGTGTGTACCTTTCCACGTTGATTATGAAAGTAAAGTTACTTCCCTTTTAATGAGATTAATTTTTGCTACCAGTGTTTAGCATAAAACAAATCAGCTCACACCCACACTGACAAGGCACATAAACACTACTGCTACTTTGTCCAGGTTCATGAGACAAAGTATAGTGGGGAAAAAAACCCCCCCAAAACCCAGTGTACATTAACATCAAGTGACCACCTCATTTCAAAACTCTTATGATATGAGCGATGAGAAGATTATGAGGGGGGAAAAAAAAGCAAGGTTTGACATTAACAATGATCTTTTCATCAAGTTTGATGACAGATTTCTAGGAGGCACACTATTCATGAAAATCTTCTGAGTTTTCTTTACGAAGTTTAGTTTAACACACTGCCTAGGGACTTCCCTGGTGGTCCAGTGGTTAAGACTTTGCGCTTCCACTGCAGGGGGGCGCAGGTTTGATCCCTAGTGGGTAACTAAGATCCTGCATGCTGCATGGCACGGCCAAAAAAAAAAAGGTAAAAAATAAATAAAAACACACTGCCTATTTCTGGTTGACAGGGACTGTCTTATCTGTTTTCTTCTTTGTATTTTTTTTTGTATTGCTTGAAAAAAAATTTTTTTTTTACAATGAGAGTGTGTCATTTAAAAAAAGGCATTATTCTAAAGAGTAAAAAAGGTCTACCTATACAAATCATGTATATAGGCCGTACCCCACCATGTGGGCACTGCTGGTTTTAGATTATCACCAAAACACTGTAGTTTACACTGGTTGGTGGCAAGGTAGTTTCTCTATGTTCACTGTATGTCTTGTTTCAGAGTAAAAAAAGCCCAAGCTAAGCCAGTAGTAGAAAGACATCAGTTTCTCTGGTAACCTCCAAAGCTGTGAGTTCACTGTGCTACTTCTCCGGTTCTAGGAGATGCAAAACTGGCAGACTGGAGAGCACCACTCGTCAAGTCACTAACTACTACACCCGAGGTGGCTTTGAGATGACATTTGTTGCATTTTTCAATCAGAGACTAGCTTATACATAAAATTACAGGTTTACTGGATTATACTGTACTTTTATGAATAAGCTCATTTCTGATTGGCTATAGGACTTTTAGGAATTAAATTATTCAACAGATATAAGCAGTAATCTGTTTAGCTAACGCAGTACTGGAATGAACTTTTAAAAAATGTCGACTCACAAGACCAGTTCCTCCCATACTTACCAGTTACTTTCTACTGATTTTTGTTTTGACTGGGGGGGGGGGGGGGTGATGGGGGGGGCGGGCACTAATGATCTCATCTTATGTGGTGGCAAGTGCAGAGATAATCTCAAGTTTATAGGAAAGGAAACAGACCTGTTTTTCATTCTCTACCTTATGGTTACAATGGACATTTTTACCATGTATGAATTACCTTCATAATTTAAAAAAAAACAAGTAAAGAGATGAAGAAATGATTAGGAGATCAACCCTTCAAAACCTGGCATGCAAAGTGACCTCTTGAGTTGACACAAGGAGGCACCCACTGGTATGCTTTGATGAGTTAAGAAAAGCAATGATAAAGTGGATTATGTCCACTTAAGGGATAGGGGCTCCACGCCCTTTAAGAAACAAAGAGGTCATCAGGACTACCTATTACCATCTAAGAGGGAGCCACCAGGAACCATTAGTATGAGGCTTTCTGTAAGCTTCTAGAACCTTCAGACTTCTAGAAATAATAGTACTTCTATTCATGCCATACACACAAGCACCATCAAGGGGCTCCCCTGGGCTAAACCCTGAGAAAGACTCAGCATGAGACACAGGCACATATAAGAACAGTAGACTAAGAAAAGGTAACAAAATAAGGCGGATCAGTCCAACTTGCCCACGATGTGGAAGCTTTCAAGTCCTACCCCAAACATTGAGGTTCTAACAGAGGCTTATTGCATGCCTGGGTACCTTTTAGGAAAGTTTCATTTGTGAAAGGAACTAAAGTAGTCCGGCCAGGCGGGCTACTCACAAGAAATGTACAACAGCAGCAAGGCCACTGAAAAGGGTAAGTGGTGATACTTTAAATACTGATACCGGAATTGAAGTCATCCCGGGAATCCCATCCACCTCTAGATTCTTGAGAGCCACCCATTCCTGAGGATACACAAAAAAGATAAAGTTGAGGTCGTATCATTACCTTGCTGCACAAACATGGAAAAATTCATTGGGAAGACGTACAACTCATGTGATGGGAAGTTCAATGAAATTATAAGAGTTTTTGCTGCCAACAGGAAGGAAAAAAACCCAGGCTTGCAGAAGCATCATCCATTCTTTCTAAGATTTTACACGTTTTTAAAAGCTCATAAACACCTATCAGACCTATGAGATAGAGTTCTTCTGGTAACCTTTAAGAGCTGTAATCAGTGGGCATATCGTAAGTTTTATGTTCAGTTGTAGAAGAACCAATCACCTCTGTCATCTGGTCCACCTTTCCTGAATCCAAAGCCGCCTTTATCTTGTTTTCTGCCTTCTGCAATGTCCACACGAAGTGACCGGTCACCCAAGAGCTAATAAGTGGAAAACACTGTGTAAGTACTGGCAAGAAAAAAATCTCAACTACTAACAGCACAGAGAAAACCTGAATATACTTACTGCACCATCGTATGTCAAGGCTTCCTTAAGGGAATCCACTTCATCAAATTCTACATAGCAGAATCCTGTAAGAGATAACAAACCCCCATTTCCTCAAGGAATTCCGGGTTAAAGATAAGGTGGGATCCCTGTCTGTACCATTTCCCTACATCATAACTACCACTTCTGTTGCATCTAGATGGCAGGAGACTTGCAGAATCTGAAAGAGCATATTTTACTTTCTAATAAATAGAACTTGACTGGTATTCCTCCCTCTTAATTATATTTTTTCCCCTCTTAATTATATTCTATCAGAAAGTGCTAATCAAATAGGTACTGAAACAGTAGCTGTGTTTTTATAAAGCTTTATGTTTTAACCATAATATTAAAACCTTCCTTGGGTCACTGAAGAGCTTTTAGTTCTGACTTCTGAATGACTTTAATATAACCTAACAGGGGCTTTAAGACACAGACTTCAAATTCGATACCAAACACGCTTTGATGGAACAGGCTGAGGGTGCCATTACTTACTACTCAGGTAGGTGGTATAAAATTTGTTTTACAAAGTGAAAAAACATACACTCGGAAAAAAACAAAACAAAACAAAACAAAACAAAACATACCCTCGGCCACAAGCGCGTCCTCCTCAGGATGCTAATTAATTAAAGACAGCTGGCCTAGGTGCAGCATGCTTTATTGACAACTTGAGTCTCTAGCGCTAGATTCTGACACAGGCCTGTAAGCAGAGGACACTCCAGGCAGAAGAAACCACACCCTCTCTCTCACCTCCAACCTCTGAATAAGCTTTTCCTTCTACCTGCAACACTCTTGTCCAAGCCCTTTCCTTGCCGTCTCGTTTAAATCTGGGTTAAACACTCCCCTACCCCGTATGCTCACACCACACCCTGTATTACCACCCTCCCCATCCCCATTCTGTATGACGATTACACTTCACCTTCAAAGCCCACTAGACTGCAAGTGCTTCTAAAGCCTGGGTCCAAACTTTCCCTGTTCACCATTTGCTTACACAAAGAATGTACTGCTTGGCTGTAGAGTTCCCCGTCCTCCACCCCCAAACCCATACTCCACCTCCCCATCCATGCCTTTTGCCCTAAGTGGATTCAATGTTTAGAAGAACTGAGAAAACCACTTGCAAGTTCAAAGAGGCAACAAGAGCCTAGTCACTCCAGAGCTCCCACTCATCTCACACTCCAGCTGCCGAAACCAAAGATGCCCTTCTATGAGACGAACTCTGCTGCTACTGACTCAGCCCAAAGGCTGGCTTCACCCACACATTTTCCCCTTACATTTGAATTCCTAACGCTTCCTAGCAGCGGGACTTACTGCTCCAAGCTTAACTGATACATTTTTTTCCACTGTTTGATCACTTACTATAACAAGGCTCCAGGCTCTTAAGTCAGAAAGCTTTCAGAATGACAAAACTACGGAACCGCTCTGCTGAGCAGCACCCCTGCTTCTTCTACAGCCCCACAGCCTCTGTGTGCCTTTCATGGATGTACTTCTGGGTAAATAAAGCAAACCAAATGCCCTTGTATCTGGCATCATGCACTTCGATACAGGGCACATCTGCCTTCAGGAAGCCGTGGAAGTCGGACGATAATGCCCATTTGGTTCCTCATCCTTACTCCTCTGCTCAAGAACCCGAAAGACTAACCTACAGACACTAACTTTACCTGAAATTTGAGCCAATCATTTCCCTAAACACATGCTCTGAAGTCATAAATGTACAGTGACGAGTACTAGGTTACCTTTGGGACTTCATAATAAACTAGATTACAGGAAAACTACTCCCTAAAAATGCATGAGTTGGCCAAGGTGATATGCACCTGAAAAGTCCTAAGTTTTATCTGTTCATTTCTTTCCTGGTAACTCCCTTTCTGGCAGAGACAGGATTGCTATATAGGTCAGGCAAACGCCAGATTTACTTGGGCATATGCCACATATTTCTACAAACTCGATTATGTATAAAACATCTTCCCCCCCAAATAGAACTGAAGGCCTATGCGTTAAAGCGCTAATAAATGTTTATTTCAACTACTTGGACTAGGCAAAGGTTCGGAACACTTTCATTGAAAGACTTTCATAATTAGAGCCCTCTGGTTTAGACCCTCCTCCCCTTACAATAATGCACAGTAAAAATCCCCCAAACTCACCTTTAAATTTGTCTGTGTCTTTGTCTCTGACTAGCCGTACACTCCTTATGCTGAGATCCTTAAAGATAGCGTCTATGTCGCCCTGCACCGTATTAAAAGGTAGATTTCCTACATATGCTGTGTAGGGGGGCTCTGTGGGCAGCTCCTTCTGGCCACGGGAACCATGGCCACCAGCACTGCCACGGGACCTAGGAGGGGAAACAGACAGGATTCAACTCTGCCCATGTGTTCTTGCCCCAGAGGGCCAAGGAAAATGTCTCCCACTAAGCCACACCACCCAGGCGAAATAATTCTATATAATGTATACAGTAACAGCTCCTTGAAATAATACAGTATTCCAAAATATTTATGAAAAACATGCCTATTTCTGGATGACAGAAATGTCCACAGAAACACAGAATCTATGTGAACGTACCTTTCCCTGGAGAATCGAATCCAAATATAACATCCTCCTACAGACAAGTGGTTCTCTCCTATTCACTAAGAATAGGAGAAAAGAACCTAAGCCAATGCCCTCCTTCATACCCGATAATACTAACACACACTGAAATGGAGTGTCCACTTACTACCCTGAAGCTGAAGTTTAACTCATTCACAATACAATTGTTTCTTGCTGAGTACAGATAATAAGCGCTAATAAAAATTTTAGATTTTGTGCAGCAAGTACTATGCACTGTACATACTACTCTCCACTCCCCCGTGCAGTACCTCATTGGGTCCTCACATACAAGGTGCATATTACTAATTCATTTAAACGTCAATGCCATCTCCTCAGCTAAGTCAAGAGATGTTTAGCTTGTCCGCGGTTACTGAGCTTAAAAGTGGCAGGACCCTGACTCCACCATATCATGGCTCATCTGCATAGGCCCTGGTTGAAATGCGAGCTCTACCACATACTTACTCCACCATATAACCTTGAGGAGTTACTCAATTTCTCTAAGCTTGATTTGGAAAACTGGGTTAATACTAAGATAGACCTTGAATTATTGAGAAATAACATATGGTGTGTCATACACTGCCTGTCACATAGTACACATGTGTAGAGTAACAATGACCACAATAACTGCCATCTAAGACCTGAGGTTTACAATGTTTTATAGATAATTTAAAAATAAATGGGACCGGCTTCCCTGGTGGTGCAGCGGTTGGGAATCCGTCTGCCAATTCAGGGGACATGGGTTCGAGCCCTGGTCTGGGAAGATCCCACATGCCGCGGAACAACTAAGCCCGTGTGGCACAACTACTGAGCCTGTGCTCTAGAGCCTGCGAGTCACAACTATTGAGCCCATGTGCCGCAACTACTGAAGCCCGCACGCCTAGAGCCCATGCTCCACAACAAGAGAAGCCACCCAAATGAGAAGACTGCGCACCGCAGTAAAGAGTAGCCCCCGCTTGCCGCAACTAGAGAAGGCCCATGAGCAGCAACGAAGACCCAACTCAGCCAAAATAAACAAACAAACAGGGCCACGGGACTTCCCCCTGGTGGTCCAGTGGTTAAGACTTTGCGCTCCCAACGCAGGGGGCCCAGGTTTGATCCCTGGTCAGGGAACTAGATCCCGCATAATGCAACTAAGAGCCTGCATGACGCAACTGAAGATCCCGTGTGCCGCAACTAAGACCCACTGCAGCCAAATAAATAAATATTTTAAAAACAAACAAAAAAATAAATGGGGCCATTATACATTTGTCAAAACCCATAGAACAGAATGGACAACACCAAGAGTGAACCCTAATGTTAACTATGGACACTGGGTGATAATGACATTGTCAATGTAGATTCATTGATTGGAACAAATGTACTACTCTGGTGCAGATGTTGACAGCAGGGGAAGCTGTGCCCCCCGTGCATTTGTGAGGGCAGGGGGCGTATGGGAACTCTATACTTTCTCATCAATTTTGCTCTGAACCTACATTGCTCTAATAGATAGTCTACTAAATTAATGAATGGGAAGGGGAGCTCTTCTTTACATCAATAAGGCTGTCAGCTAAAAAATGTAGGAGGAAATTAGAAAACCATGTAATTAGAAAACCACTACTCTGAAACCACCAATGTAGTAGTGACTGATTCAGGCAAGGCTCAAAGGATGCCAAAACACTGGTAAAATGAATCTGCCAGTCACTACTGTAACCAGGTAACTGAACTTAGTACCACTAATAATGGGAGAAATTTAAATGTGCCTTCTATTTTGGCACAGATTCTTCAAATATGTAAAAGTCATGAAAGACAAAAAAGGCAGGGGAACTAACGAAATGATAACCAATGCTACATGTGATCTTTGGATCCTGGAACACACAGCCATAAAAGAAAAAGCAGATGGAGAAATCTGAATCTGGTGAGTATAAATATTATTGTTAGCATTAAATTTCTTAGGAGTGATTAATTGGTACTGAAGTTAGTAGGATGCCTCTGTTCTCAGGAGAGACAAAGTATTTAGGAGTGAAGTGTCAGGACAGCCATTTATTTTCAAAGGGTTCAGCATAAAGGACATGTGTGCATGCACGAATATATAAAGATAAAGCAAGTGTGAAACTTGTGACATCTACCAGTGTCCACTGTATTGCACTCTTTCAACTTTACTGAAGACTTGAAAAACTTCAAAATAAAATGTTTGCAGAACACAGGAGGAAAAAAATTTAAAAGGGGGAGGTGTTGTTTTTCTTTAAGAGACATTTAAAGCAAAAGAGTCTCCTCACATCAGTCAAAAATATGCTTAAAGTCAACCTTCCTTTCTTTTGGCAGAATATATATTAATACCAGGTCTTCGAAAGTAACTTGATTTTTAAAATTCATATATTGCTAGAAATATCATGAAAGAAATTCCACATCTTGCCTGACACAAATTCCAGATATCTCAAATATCTGATAATAAATATCGATCTTTAAGACAACGCTTTTTTTTTTTTTTAGAAGAACCAGGCTATGAAGTAATTCTTAGATGGCTAAAAATTTTAAGTTTAATTAACTCAGAACTGCCTGCTGCTTTCCAATAGAAAAATCCTGCATTCTGTCCTAATACCAGAAAAATAGGCTTACAAGTGAATGTGACTTATTTTGCATTTCAATAACCATAAAACTGGGACTTCCCTGGTGGCGCAGTGGTTAAGAATCCGCCTGCCAGTGCAGGGGACTAGGGTTCGAGCCCTGGCCAGGGAAGATCCCACATGCTGCGGAGCAACTAAGCCGTGCGCCACAACTACTGAGCCTGCGTGCCACAACTACTGAAGCCCGCATGCCTAGAGCCCATGCTCTGCAACAAGAGGAACTACTGCAATGAAGAGTAGCCCCCGCTCGCCGCAACTAGAGAAAGCCCGCGCGCAGCAATGAAGACCCAATGCAGCCAAAAAAAAAAACAAAAACAAAAAACCATAAAAACCACCACCAACAAAAAAACCCCCATAAAACCTAAAATATTTTCAGTAAGATACTCTTTGGGACTGGGTACTGAACATATAAAATACAGTTTAAACACTTGGAAAACTGTCAAAACTGGGGACCAACTATAATTAAAAACTTTAAATTCATCTACTCAACATTTATTAAACATCTGGTGGAAAACAGCCCCTTGTCCTGGAGTAGCTTACATCTGAGTAGCACATATAAAACATAAATAACTGTAAATGCATACATGCATGTTTGTGTATATATTTACATAGATATGTAAAAAAGCAAAGGACTACAATGATTTTTTAAAAATTCAACATGAAGGTGAGGATGAAGAAATGATAAATTTGGCAGGTGTCTGTTTGATGAATCAAGAAAATGGAGGTAGGCAGGCTTGCTAAAAGGGCACATGAGAACTTCTGTGGGGTGCTGGACAGAGGACTGAAAAGATAGGGTCAACCGACCTCTGACTGAATACAGAAAGCCACGTAAGCAAGCCTTGATAAGGACCGCTGCCCAGGTTAATGCTACTGGGGGGGGGGGGGCACTAGCAAGAATGCAGCAGGATGAGAAGCCAGCTCTGGCTTTGCAAAGATACAAGAATCCTGCTTCAGGCAAGCAGTACTTGAAGAGCTGGAGATGTGGAAAGAGCTAACCCAAGCCCATCAACTTGCTCATTTCACCCTAGCCTCACAAAACTGCCAGTGGCTTAACACTCCAGATTTTTTCAAGACTAACAGATGCAGTCCTAAATACTGCCCTACCTGATGTGGTCAGTTCTACAGGACTTGAGTGGTTTTTAGCTTTTCGTTGAGTAGTTCACTGAAGACATTACAATGCAGTGGGATTGGGGCCAGCCGGGTAGATTTCAATTTATTCACTCTATGAAGAGTCTACAGTGTGCCAGCAACTTGAGAGACAAGGCTGAAGAAGACAAATCCCAGAGAATGCATATGGACATAATAAAACGATACATTCGGTCATCAACCAAATAAAAAAGTCAAATATCAGAAATTCTTTGAGCTAAAATTCTTATGAGATACTTCTGACACTAATGTAAGTTTAGAGGGGACTATTATCTAAATAAGCTATGTTACATGAAAGCACTTTCTAAAACAGGTTAAAAACACAGAAGACCCACCTGGCACCTTACTTAGCTTGGTGTAGGACCCCTTCCAAATCACCTCTGTACCTCAGTTTTCTCATCTGTTACTTTATAAATATTTCAAATTTCTATGTTATAAAGGAGTTTGAAATTGACCATAAAAACACTTCAGAGACTGATTGCTTTATAAAAGTTTAATAACAATTCTAAAGTGTTATGGATAAATTAAACACGCTACAGGATACACTGCTCATACAGAAGGAGGTTGACTAACAAGCCATGGATGTAAAGCAGGCAACAGATGAGGCAAAGCTGCAGGCCTGGGCACACACCTCCCCCTCCCCACCACCCTGCAATTCAGAAAAGAGACCTGAAGGGCTGTGCTGCAAACTCCCAGGCCATATCGCTCCCACCGAGCAATAGGCTTGCCCGCTCATTACTGCTGCACATAGGGGCAGTCTATTGATTTAAAAAAAAAATACGAAAGTTTTAAAGTAATAATTACATCCTCAGTCATTTAGGAAATCCAACTTTTAACTCCAGGTGTGACCAAAATCACACCTGGAGTTACAGACAAATCACGTTTCTTCACTCAAACCAACAAAGTATCTGAATGTCTATTAAATACAGAGCACCATACTGAGGGCACAAACCTAAGACTTGTTCCTACCCTCAAGGAGCTGATAATTCAGCTAAGGGGGTCCAGGCATCTAGAAAGGAGAAATCACATCCCAAGTAAAAGACTGCAGAAAATTCACGAGACAGTGACGAACACTGTCTCTGCAGGGTGGAGCAAAAGGCACTTGGACTCTATTTTCCAGGCAGAAGACAAAACACTGAACTCTTAAGATGATAATGTGTGAATAAGCAAAGATATATAGGAGTGAGAGGAGACTGGAGGAAGGGCAACTATAAGAAAAAAGAAGAGAAGAGATTCTTAGGGCTGGGATTAGTCAGTAAGTGAATGAAACAAAATTAAGTGCTCAAGACTTGCTTCCAAAGTGTGAAAGATAATAAAAAATGAAGGCCACATGCTATTATTTCTGGACAAGAATTTTACGAAGATTTCTAGGTGCATTAGAAACTTTACAGAATTTAAGTACTGTTGCTGTCATTCTTAAAACTTTAAGACCAGTGCCAAGATACCATGACTATAGAGTATTAACCTCTCTCTGGTATTTGGAACATTAGGTGCTCTCCCTCTATTACTTCTAGGTGATAACTGAGTTAGTTTCATTAGGTCTTTCATGTGCCACCCAGAACTTTGGTCTTTCATGTGCCACCCAGAAACGCTTATTAGCATATATCACGTGGCCTGAGGCACTATCCTAGATCCTACATAAAATCACAGTAAGACTGCCTTTATGAGAATAAAATGCAAGTAAGCAACAAAGACAAAACCCTCTGAGCATGCAGAAAGATCAAAATGTGTAACCTACTTGGTTTCTAGACAATAATCAAAAAAGGTTAGGCTCTCAAAAGCCAAGCCCTTATTTCATAAACACCATTTTACACTACCTATTAACATCTTACATTAGTAAGATACACTGGTTACAATCACAGAACCAATATCAATACATTACTAACTAATTCATTACTAACTAGTTCAGTTTATTCAGATTTTCTTAGCTTTCACCTAATGTCCTTTTCCTGTCACAGAATGCCATCCAAGATGTCACATTACATTTTAGTTGTAACTTAGGTTTTAAAAAACTAGCCCAATGGAACTTGGATTAAAGACCCTTCACTTCCAAGTAGATCTTCCTCTAAGTGTATGTATTTTCCAAGGCCTTCAATTAGCACTCAAAATTAAACCCCTTTATCTTGACAACTGTCATTACTACAGGATGTGCATGAAAGCCTCTGAAAGTTTCTGGTAAACACTGGGGGTGAGGAGGGAGCAGTGTCTATGGTGAATTCTTCAATGAGCCTTATTTCAAGGAGCTCTTTTCTGCTGTGAATGGGATCTTAATAATTTAATCACATCTGTAAGATATAAAATGCAATGCAGGGAAATGCAAAGTTGTTCTGAGGCAGGAACTCTTGTCTTGTTCACTGCTTTATCTCCAGAACTATTACAGTATCTGAGACTTAGGGTGGAAGGAATGAAGCCACAGGCCTACCAACTACTTTAGGGTTGCCAGTAACTTCTTCACCAATGTGGGTACTCTTATTTGGAAAAAAATTTAGATTATAAAAGAGGGTTACATGTATTCAGATGACATCCCCAATTACATACTTAAGTATTTTTCAAAAAAATTTTCAGGCTGTGTACAACAACAAGGAATACATTTTACATCACAACTTAATACATGCATACATTCCTGCATGTTAACTACACAAATTAATTTTTAAAAAGCTTGCCAACAGTACTAACTCATAGTATAATGCACACTATTCTCTATTCTATTTCACCTTAAAAGATGCTTACCAGGACCCACACTAAGTTGATTTCATCATCTCCCAACAGGACACAACAGGCAGTTTGAAAGCCTTGTTTTAGATGAATAGTGAACATGAAAGGGACTTCTGGTTTACATAGTCTTTTAGGGACCTTTTCTTACTGGGAAAAAGTATTTATCATAATGAACTAAAATTTTGGACTCCCACACATGAAAGGAAAGAAATGGGCTTAGTAATTTAATAACTTCATATGGGTGAAAAAGGTTACTCAATCCAAAAGTTCCAGATTTGGGACTTCCCTGGTGGCGCAATGGCTAAGAATCTGCCTGCCAATGCAGGGGACATGGGCTCGAGCCCTGGTCCAGGAAGATCCCACATGCCACAGAGCAACTAAGCCCGCAAGCCACAACTATTGAGCCCGTGAGCCACAACAAGAGAAGCCACCGCAATGAGAAGCCCACGCACCGCAATGAAGAGTAGCCCCCACTTGCTGCAACTAGAGAAAGCCTGCCACAGTAACACAGACCCAATGCAGCCAAAAAAAGTACCAGATTTTTCAGAGGAAATGAAATCTTAAATCTCAAGCTACTTATTGGTCCTCAGAAATACTGCCACAAAAAAAATCTGTCTTAAAGGTATGGCGTAAACTATTTCTATGGATTAGTTTTGAACTTTACAGGTTCTTTTCTTCCAAAATAGAAGACTTACTATTTGAGATTTGACATTCCACATACTACCAGCTCCATTTCATTCTACATGAAACCACATTTTCAGGCAATGTTGAATTTGATATGATCCACAAGTAACTTACAACTATACAATTTATTTTAAAACGTAAATTATTTTAGGTACCTACAAATTGCCGTAGATAGACCACCATTTAAAACCTAGAATTCAAAACCATTCAGTCAGAGCTAACAGTTCTCTTCATTTAATATTTGAAAAGTCATAAGAACCCAAGTAACCTGTACTAAAACACATACATGCATTAAAATAATACTTAATAATTGTTTAACGATATCAAATTTTAACTTGCTGCTACCTCACATGATAGGTATCAGAATTGTGTATTAAAAGTACCTTCAAAAAAGCCACACATCCTTTAAAAACAAACAGTCAAGAGACAAAAAGAGGAGGACCCTATCAATTAACAGATTTAGTAGACACAACAACCAAATAAATGTGCAAACGTTGTCTGGCCCTGATTTAAGTGAACCAGTTGTACATCAGAATTTATGAGATAATTATGAGAAATCAAAATATTTACTGGGCTACTGTTATATTAAGTTTTCAGATGTGATGATATTGTGGTCATATTTTTTTTTTTAAGTTTTTACTTTTGAAACTCTTACTGAAGTACTTCCAGATGAAATGACAGTCACATCTAAGACTTGTTTTAAAATAATCCAGAAGTGTGTGGCAGGAGAGTAAAGCAAGGAGGTATAGATGAAATAGGAGTGGTCACTTAAAAAAACAGTGGGTAATAGGTACATGGGGCAGGTCGTTACACTAGACTCTGCTGTAAAATATTCATTTCCCTCCCCATAATGGGGAAGATAGATGAAACAGAAAAAGCAAAAATGTTTATAAAATTAAAACGGTGAAATAAATGGAGCCTTGCTTAATGGGTAGAGTTTCTGTTTGGAGCGATGAAAAAGTTCTGGAAATAGTGATTACTGAATTGTAATCACTGTGAACTTTAGTACCACTGAATTGTACACTTAGAAATGGTTAAAATGGTAAATTGTGGCCATGCCGCGTGGCATGCAGGATCATCTTAGTTCCCCGACCAGGGACAGAATCCGTGCCCTCTGCAGTGGAAGCCCAGGGTCTTAACCACTAGACCACCAGGGAAGTCCTATAAAATGGTAAACTTTATGTTATGTATATTTTACCACAATAAGAAAAAAAAACTGAGTAATGGCTACATGGGGGTCTGATATATTAGTCTTGACTGCTTATGCATGAAAATATTCAGATTAATCTTTAAGTATGGGACTTCCCTGGTGGCGCAGTGGTTAAGAATCCGCCTGCCAATGCAGGAGACACGGGTTCGAGCCCTGGTCCGGGAAGACCCCACATGCTGCGGAGCAACTAAGCTCGTGCGCCACAACTACTCAGCCTGCGCTCTAGAGCCCACGAGCCGCAACTACCGAAGCCCGTGCATCTAGAGCCCGTCCTCCGCATCAAGAGAAGCCACTGCAGTGAGAAGCCCGTGCACCGCAACGAAGAGTTGCCCCCGCTCACCGCAACTAGAGAAAGCCTGTGCGCAGCAACGAAGACCCAATGCAACCAAAAATAAAAATATAAAAAATGATAAATACATTTATTAAAAAACTCTTTAAGTATTAGGTAAAATGAGCAAGTGGTAAATTCCAGCTCAATCTAGACCATACTGAGGTTCCTCCATTAACAGAAAATCAGTTAAAGTAACAATTCTTTGCATTTTCAGATGGCCTCTAAAAGAGCACCAAAATGTACTTCCTTTGGTTCTGGCTCTGCCCCCCCCAGAGCCAAACCTTTCTGGCTGTAGTATCCCTGTTAAGTCAATGAGAGCAAACACCTACACCGATCATGCCATTGGCCTTCGCATGAATCAGGCCGGGGCACCAAACTGCACTATTACTCATGCATTTGCAGTATTAAAAAAAAAGGGGGGGGGGGTGGATTCCCTGGTGGTCCAGTGGTTAGCAGTCCACGCTTTCACCCAGGTTCGATCCCTGGTGGGGGAACTAAGATCCTACAAGCCTCGTGGCACAGCCAAAAAAAAAAAAAAAAAAAAAAAAAAAAAAGCCACCTTTGGCAAAGAATGTTTTTAATAAAGTGGTAAAAATGATTAATTTTATTAAATACTGACCCACTTTTAAAATATTCCATTACGAAATGGGAATGAAGCACTTCTGCTGCTTACAGAAGTACATGGTTATCTCCAGGAAAAGCACTCCTGCAAGTGAGTTACAAGCTGAACTAGCTATTCTTTTCATGGAACACCATTTTTACCTGAAAGAACTGACAAACTATGGTTCAGACTCGGATGCTACGTAGACATTTTCTTGTAAATGAAATGAGTCTGCCACTTCAAGGAAAACTAACAGTACTATCTGCTGCGAATGACAAAACACAGGCTTTCAAGCAAAAACCAGAATTTTAGAAAACTTTTATCTATCAATATAAGCTTGACAGTCTCCCAATACCTGAAATTTTTCTGATGAAACTGATGGCGACATTAATGAACATGATTTTTGACACTGTATAGTGAAATGCTTCAACATTTGGAAGATCTGCATAACTCAGTGAACTGGTATTTTCCAAATGACCAAAGTATCATGTTACAAAAAAAAAAAATGTACACCTGGGCTTTCCTGGTGGCGCAGTGGTTAAGAATCTGCCTGCCAAAGCAAGGGAAACAGGTTTGAGCCCTGGCCGGGGAAGATCCCACATGCTGCGGAGCAACTAAGCCCGTATGCCACAACTACTGAGCCTGTGCTCTACAGCCCGTGAGCCACAACTACTGAAGCCCACGTGCCACAACTACTGAAGCCTGCACGCCTAGAGCCCGTGCTCCGCAACAAGAGAAGCCACGACAATGAGAAGCCCGCGCACCACAACGAAGAGTAGCCCCTGCTCACCGCAACTAGAGAAAGCTTGCGCACAGCAACAAAGACCCAATACAGCAAAAAAAAAAAAAAAAAAGGCACAGCAAAAGATCCACTCAAAATATAAGATAGATCTATGGATTTTAATGTAAGAGTGTGGAAAGTTTATTGTTACAACTAACCTTTATGGAAATTACCACCTGTCAAGTTTTGGTACAGTCACAAATAAGAGTATCTACAATTATCTGAAAAGGCTATTAAAATAGTCCTCCCACTTTCAACTACTTACCTATGTGCGGCTGGATTTTCTTCATATATGTCAACCAAACAACCTACCTCAAGAGTGAATACAGAAGCAGCTATGAGAAACGAGCTGTCTTCTACTCAGCCAGATATGCAAAAGGCTCCAGGGAATTCCCTGGCAGTCCAGTTGTTAGGACTCCTTGCTTTCACTGCCGAGGGCCCAGGTTCAGTTCCTAGTCAGGGGAACTAAGATCCCAGAAGCCGCGCGGTGCGGCCAAAAAAATAATAAAAGTGGTGGGGGGGGCTCCAAAAATGCAACTGATTATTTCAATTAGAGAACAGTGTGCAGAGCGAGGGAGATCACCAGCTACATCTACCCTATACTGGAGTGCAATGAAGGTACTATGTTTTCAATAGTGTATCAACATACTGAAGCACATCCAGAGGGTCCTATCAAGAAAAACATTTTAAAAACCATCATATGGTTGGCAAACTTAAAAAAAACAAGGATGTTCAATTATTTAAAAAGACAACTTAGACATTAGAGCTGTTAAGTGCAGTCAAAATCAAGTGGTCACTTACTTCGTGCCCTGAGTGTGCAGGTCTAACCAGCTGCACAAATGATGAAAAGGCAAAGACGCATGCCATGGTCTTCTGCCCAACACTCTTTAGTTTCTAGCGGAAGCTGGAAACTGGAAGGTGGATCTGATCTAGGACTGACTCCCCCCATGCCCCCCCACCCCCCCAGCCAAACATTCTGCTATGTTCCAAGTTTCTGGGAAGACTTCTTGAATTTGTGTAAAGTCTTTCCAGAACACTAAGGTTAATTTCAAACAGAAATATAAATTTTAAAAGTATGCGAAAAAAATTTTTTTTTAGAAATCTCAGAAGCATTTAAACATTCCAAGCATGGGGCTTCCCTGGTGGCTCAGTGGTTAAGAATCCGCCTGCCAATGCAGGGGACACGGGTTCAAGCCCTGGTCCAGGAAGATCCCACATGCCACGGAGCAACGAAGCCCGTGCGCCACAACTACTGAGCCTGCACTCTAGAGCCTGTGAGCCACAACTACGGGACGCCCGCGTGCCTAGAGCCCGTGCTCCGCAACAAGAGAAGCCGCCGCAATGAGAAGCCCACGCACCGCAACGAAGAGTAGCCCCCGCTCGCCACAACTAGAGAAAGCACGCACGCAGCAAGGAAGACCCAACGCAGCCAAAAATAAATAAAATAAATAAAAATAAATAAATAAATAAATATTCCAAGCATGAATTTTGTTACAAACCAATAATGTACAAGAATGAATCACTTGGTGGGACTTCCCTGGTGGCGCAGTGGTTAAGAATCCGCCTGCCAATGTAGGAGACACGCGTTCGAGCCCTGGTCCGGGAAGATCCCACATGCCATGGAGCAACTAAGCCCATGCGCCTGCACTCTAGAGCCCACGAGCCACAACTACTGAGCCGGAGTGCCACAACTACTAAAGCCCGTGCGCCTAGAGCCCATGCTCCGCAACAAGCTACCACAATAAGAAGCCCGCGCGCCGCAATGAAAGAGAAAGCCTGTGCGCAGCAACTAAGACCCAAAGCAGCCAATAAATAAATAAATTTAAAAAATGAATTACTTGGTACTAATTTACCATACTTATGGTATTACATTATAAATGCTTTATGCCTATAAAATGAACAGCTTTCCCTTTATTGGCTTTAGAAATATAGCCAGGAAAATAAAAACTCACTCCATCTAACCCTCAACAGAAATTTTCCCACTCTAGCTCCAAAGAAATTATTTTAAGAATTAAAAAATTATAAACTGGACTTCCCTTGTGGCGCAGTGGTTAAGAATCTGCCTGCCAATGCAGGGGACACGGGTTCGAGCCCTGGGCCGGGAAGATCCCACATGCCACAGAGCAACTAAGCCTGTGCACCACAACTACTGAGCCTGTGCTCCGGAGCCCACGAGCCACAAATACTGAGCCCACACGCCACAACTACTGAAGTCCGCGCGCCTAGAGCCCATGCTCCGCAACAAGGGAAGCCACCGCTGTGAGAAGCCCACGCACCGCCAACGAAGAGTAGCTCCCGCTCGCCGCAACCAGAGAAAGCCCGCGCGCAGCAACGAAGACCCAACGCAGCCAAAAATAAATAAATTAAATAAAATAAATTTAAAAAAAAAGTACCAAACAAAGCAATACAAGACCAGCTTTCCATAGGTGGTAATCGTCTATAATGCTTAAGCTTCTATCTGAACATAAACAAACAGCACTGAGATGTGTACTGATGTGAACATAATTCAAAACTCAAAATTATCATTGAAGAGTACCTGGTCAACTATCCTATCACCTTGCTAAATTTCAAAGATTCCAATAACTGATAACTTCCGACCTGATGAAGTTAAAATAACATTAACCATCTGGAATAGGAAAGCTTTGGCACAGATCGCACCACTACATGTCTAGTCCTCTGTGAAGTTTCCTGACTCACCTGTGACACCGCCTAAAAGAACACACAAATTCACCAACAGGTTTTTAAAACTACTTTTTGGCAATCTGAGCAGTATTTCCTATGTACTTTTCCATGAAGATGAAGTGGAAAATTCTGAGAAGGTAAGATGCAGAAGGTGCTTAATAGTAAAGGGACTTTTTATTAGGAAGCTTAGGAGATGTATCACGCCAGCTACTCTCATCTTATACAACTTTTTGGAGTACATCTGGGCAAATGGCTAACAGTGTCCTCGTCTTTTGATATTCTGATAAATAAATGGCATCTTAAAACAGAATTTTACTTTTGATCAACTTCTATTGTTCAAGGCACTCCAACTGTCAAAATTTGATATCCACCTAAAGTCTAACTTGAACACCTCTAGTCACCAGAACAGCTGGTAAATTTGTCAAAAGGCAGAATTAAAAAATAATAATAAAAAATCCCCAGGCTCTGTATAATTGGACTAACACTGTAGTTCCAAACCAACTAAAATTCCTTGGAGCTGCCTTAATCTGAACTACTCTGTTTAAGAGTCTTCCTGGGTACTTCCAAATGCTTTTTGAAACTAGGGGAAAAAAAAAAAAATCCTAGTGATTAAATTTTGAGATGACTGAAGTACAAATTTGATGCTAGAAACCTACCCCAAAGGCAATAACTTTACATGTAATCCAACATCCATTTCTTTTTTATTAGTAAATAAAGTATTCTTTGAAGTAACAGGTGGCTCCACCTCCCCCAACTTCCATGTCCCCAACTTTCATGAATGATGCTGGGTACACTCCGCACCCAAACAAGCTTTTATTTGAGCCATTCCCAAACCAAGGTATTAAAAGATCATTCTTCACCAAACAAAGATACTTTTAGGATTGAAACCCAGGAGACTGGACACCTCAGTAGGTACTACTGTGGTGTTATCCTGGGAAAGTAATCCTTTCTGTAAATCACACAAAGGCCAAGTGTGCCCTTGACAAACGGCAAGATGTTTATAGCCTATCTTCTAAATTCTGTATGAGATAACTTGTGTCTACAAAGAAATAATCTAGGGCGGGTTCCTGGAATTAAACACCATAAGCTTTTTCTTCACTAGTCAGGGATCTTTCTTTTAAACAAGGTGTCTCAATTACATATAGTCTGTGTATGACCAGAATCAGAACGAAGTTAAATGCAATTCCTTCTCCAGGTCTGGAGAAACCAGGGAGAATAACATTTTCTGCCAGTAGGCACGTAGCACTTGTCAACAAGGCACTCTGATCTAAGAAAGGATAAATACAATGCTATGATGTGTATGTTCTGGTTGGTCTCCCCCGACCCCGGGGTGAATCGAACTATTCCAGGGCTCCAGCTGCCAAGTCCCAGCCTCACACCCGTAAAGGGATGGGAATCGCCCCTCTCTCGACCTTCCGACCATACCAAGCCCGCTGGTCTCCTGGCGAAAGGGGCCAGGGGGCCTGCAGCGCAGGCTGACAACAGGAAGCCGCGGCCGGGACCGGGACTGGAGCGGGGCAGGCCGCGGCCCCCACCCCCGCGCTACAGCACAGCCCCGCGCTGGCCCCGCCGTACTGGGGGATGGGGCTGGAAGCGGGAGCTCGTCCTGCCGGCCACTCGGCGCCGCTGCGGCCTGGCCCTACGGCCGAGGCAGAGGAAAGACACGTCGTAGGCGGCGGAGTGGGGTGGCACAGAGAGGGATCTGTCCCGCGAGCAAGACCCGGGGAGCCTAACCGGTGCCGCACCCTCCCCGAGCGCGCCATTTCCAGACCCCAGTCCTCCCGGCGCCTCTATGAGGCCTCAGTCGGCCCAGCAGGGCCCCTACCGCTCGCCGCCCCAGCTGTGCGCGCGGGAAGGTCGCGGCCCAGGGGCCCCTGACTCCGCCCGCCTCCCGCGCCCGGCCGGGGCCCGCGCACGCCCGCCTCACCCTCTGCCGCCGCCGAAGCTGCTGTAGGCCCGATCGTCGTAGGTATCGAAGTCCGCCATTTGCCGTCTCCGCTCCGAGAGGAACCAGGGTGAGCACGGAAGGACCCCGCAATATAACTCCCCCCCGCCCCGCCGCCGGGGCTGTCCGCCGCGCCGCCTGATTGCAAATCGCACGCACGCACGCTCGCGTGCGCGCACGTACGCCGCGCCGCGCCCGCCGCGCCCGGTCTGGGCTGGCTGGCTTCTGGCAGCCCGGCGCGTTTTGCGGCCCGCGTGGTGCGGCGGCGCGTTGGTTTGGCTCCTACCCTGGCGCCCCGGCCCATTGTGTGCTAGCTCTGAGGCTTCACCCGCGGCCGCCTTCTGCCCCTGCCGCGCCCCACCCTTGAGCCTTGCCCTACCCGCCGAACTGCCGGTGGCTCCCTCCGCGCGCTGCGAAGGCCCCGCTCCGGGCTGGCCTTGGAATCTGCGCCGGGCCCGCGGTGTTTTCTGTCGCCTAGCTTCCGAACTCCAGACCTGGCAGGGACCCCAGAGGTCTCCTCCGCTTGGGCGGGGGGCGGGTCCCACTCGACACCTACACGGCCAGGGGGTCGCTTGCTAACACCAAAGAAAGGGCTACCTCCCCCAGGACGGAGACCCCGCAGAGTTGAGCATTTGTTGAGAATGCACAGGGGCGGAAGGGCCTGGAAGGGTTAGATTGGGGTCAGGATCTGAGCGTGCGAGGCAATGGGGATGACCTTTTGAATCCTGCCTTCAAGGATCTACTTGCCGCCTGGGTATTGGTGGTGGGGAAGGGGTGTTGAGATCGGAGTATAGCTTGTCGTTGAACCTGCGAGCGAGTTGGTGCATCTTGCTTTTGGAAGAAAATTCTATCCTGACGTGAAGTCCATCTAGCAATAGCAAAGAATGGATATGCAATGAGAATTCATTACGCTGGTAATTCCTCCAGTTTGTGATTGAGATTGTGGTAATATTGGATGCTCCAAACCCTTCCGTGTCTAGGAAGAATTTAAAAGAACCTCATAGGATTTTTGCAACGTATGCCCAGTACTGTTATATTTAAGCATTTCTGCTACTTTATCCCAGTGCTGGCATTGACAGGGCAGCTATTAACTCAGTTTTTGCTTTTCTGTCTCTATCTTTGTAAGTATTGATAATAAAACCACTTTACTATCCACTAGACCCAAAGTAATCTGGGCCCTGCCTCTTACTAGTTGTGTGACCTCAAGCAAGTTACTTAACCTCTTTAACGTCTCAATTTTATCATCATTTTATCATAAGAGGAGGATATCACCCAGCTCCTCAGATTGTAAAGATTAAATGAGAAGTTTTTTATTCCAAAGTCTCCCAGTCCAAAGTCACCTCAAGGTGAGATTCTGGAGGATAGGAACCCTTGTTGAGAGAGGTCTGTCATCTCCCACAGGGCCCTGCGTGAGGGAGAAGAGAGTGATTTATCATGAATGAAGTAAAAGGAGGGAAGACTAATAGGAAGGCGTATGTCTGGGGCTTTCCCAGCACCAGGACCATCCATGGGCCATCCCCTCCCACCAGGCTTAATGGCCTTTTCTCTACTTGGTCAACACCCGGGGCCAGTCTCAGGCCACACTCTTAAGCCTTGCTATCCATAGGCCCTTTCCCCTTCTGTTGGTCTCTAGCACACAACCTATGTCCCACACAGGATCCAGAGGATTGAGACCAACCCTAGAAAGTTCCATAAATGTGCTGACTGCCTCCATGGCAAAGCTAGATGCCCAACCTCTCCTGAGATTGTCCTCATGAGCTTTGATCCTAATTTGTTCCCTAACTCCGTCCCAAGAGTGGATATCCCAGCCTTTACCAGTTCCCTTTAATCCTGGGAGTTGGGGGTGCAACCTGCTAGAGGACCCAGCTCAGATGCGACTTTCTTTGAGATACCCATAGCGTAGTGAAGCTTGTGGGTTGCATTTCAAACTGCCTGTGTTTAAATCCTGGCCAACCACTTAGCTACTAGCTGTGTGACCTCGTACAAATTGTTTAATCTGTCAATTCTTTGCCTATAAAAGAATGATAGTCCTTGTGATAACAGTTTTCAGTATTCAGCTGTTTTTAAGTTTCGAAACGTTGATGCTTTGTTGGTGAAATGCTGTTAACCTATCTAAAAAAACCCTCAAATATGAATCACTTTTATGTTGAGATTAAGATCAATGACTTAGTCAATTTATGTGAAAAGACATACTGATACTCTACAAATCTATGCAGATCTGGCCCTGCGTGAATCTCAGTAAGCATCTGTATTGAGCTACTGCAAAGCTTCTGTTACAAGCATGTGTTACTCTAGGTCAAAGGCTTTCCAAACAAGTGAATGTGAATATGAGAAAAGTTAAAAATGGAATCTCTACCTATACATGATGAAAATAAAGAAGAAAAAGAGTACTGAATATGCTTTCTTTGTAACCAAAACTATAGCTTACTAGCACTACAACTGTGCAGACTTTGTGAAGTAACTCAAAAAACTGTTTAAAAAGATCTCAAATATATCAAATAAGCAGTGAAACCATTTGGAGAAGAAGGATGCTTCAACTCTGCCCCCTTGGTCCATTTTTCACAAAGCAGTCATAGTGTTTTTTCTAAACCCTAAATCAGGGCATGTCATTTTCTCTGCTCCAACCCTCCCATCTTCCTGGGTAGGAGCCAGTGCCCTTACTATGGCCTAAAGGCCCTATTCTGTCCCCTCCCAGCCCCTCCTCCCTGTCTCTCCTGTCACTTGTCTGCCCAGCCACCCTGTTTTCTTTCCTCTTCCTCTAGCACCCTGATCACTTTACCACTTCAAGCCTTTGCTTTGCCTGTCCCCCTGATACCCACATGGCATGCACCTTTGCTTCCCTTGGGCTTCTGCTCAAAGGAGCCTTCCTAACTGCTCTGGTCAAAATAGCCACAGCCTCCAGTTTTCTCTTTCCTGCCCTGGTGGTTCTTTCTCCCAGCACTTGTCTCACCTGACTTCTTATCTATTTATTGTTTTCTTATTTAAAGTCCATCTTCCCTGAGAGCAGGGAATTTGTTTTGCCGGCTGATGAAGTCTTGGCACCTAAAGCAGGGCCTGTCTCATAGAGGAAGTTCAATAAATACTGGTTGCTTCTATGAAAACTGGGAATCAGATGAAAATATTTGGAGTTTGATTAAAACCCTTTCTTCATCATCCCATTTCCTCCCATCCCTCAACTTGGGTAGCATTGCAAAGAGCTTCCTCAGCCACTGGTGCTCTGTGGACAAAAAGACCCTGTGATTCAACAATGGCACCATTCATGTGCTTCATTAGTAATATTTTTAATAGTTTTATTGAGATATAATTCACATACCATGCCATTCACCCATTTAAAGTGTATAATTCACTGGTTTGTAGGATAATCACAGAATTGTGCAACCATCAACACTATCAATTCAGAACATTTTCAATACCCAGAAGAAACTCTGCTCCCCTTAGCCTGACTCCCCAACCCCCATATGCTCTCCCAGAGTCAGAGACCAACTAATCTACTGTCTATAGAGTTGTCCATTCTGGACATTCCATGTAAATGGAATCATACAATATGTGATCCTTTGTGACTGGCTTCTTTCATTTAGCATAATATTTTCAAGGTTCATCCATGCAGTACTTCATTCCTTTTTATTGTGAAATAAAATTCCATTGTGTGGGTATGCCGTATTTTATTTAGCCATTCATCAGCTGATGGACATTTGTATTGTTTCCATTTGGGGTCAGTATGAATAATGCTGCTATGAATATTGTGTACAAGTTTTTGTGTGTCTCCCCCTCTCTTGGGTATACGCCTGCAAGTGAAAATGGTGGATCATATGGTTAACTCTACGTTTAACTATTTGAGGAACTTGTGGACTGTTTTCCAAAGTGGCTGCACCATTTCACATTCTTACCAGCAGTATATAAGGGTTCTGACATCTCCCCTTCCTCCCCAACACTTATCTTTTTGATTATGACCATCTTGTGGTTATGAAGTGGTATCTCGTTGTTTTGATTTGCATTTTCCTGATGGCTATGAACATCTTTTCATGTGCTTATTGGTCATTTATATATCTTATTTGGAGAAATGTGTAATCAGAGCCATTGTTTTTATATTGAATTATTGGTCTTGTTATTATTGAGCTGTAAGTGTTCTTTATTCTAGATACAAGACCCTTATCAGATATGATTTGCAAAAATGTTCTCCAGTTTTGTGGGTTTTTTTTTTCTCACTTTCATTATGGTGTTGTTTGAAACATTAAAATTTTAATGATGTCCAATTTATCTATTTTTTTCTTTAGTTGTTTATGCTTTAAATGTCATATCTAAGAACCTGTTGCCTAAGCCAAGGAGTTTTCATTGGGCAGAATCTAGGCTGCTTCCAGGGTGTCTGATCCAGCCTCTTCTCCCCAGAGCTCCTGTTCAAACCCAGACCCAACTTCTTGTGGCCTGGGCCAAAAGTCAGAAACTGGGGGGGCCATAGACCAAATGTGATCCTCCTATGGAAGACACGCCCCACTCCCCAAGTTCAGCCTTTCAAAGAATTGGAACATAATTCACATAAATGCCTTGCTTTCTTGTTCACTTTCAAAAACTGGGAAGATCTGGTGACCCTGGGCCTTCATTTCTCCATGGTACCAGGCACTGGAGCTGAGCATGGACCCCCACCAAGCCAGCTGGGCCCCCAAGTCCTCCTGGCCTGCACACTCTCACCACTCGCCATTGACTTAACAGTCAATCCCTTCATCTCTAAGGAATAGATATGATTATTGTTTGTATTTTACCATTTTATGAAATGTTATCGGACTGTACAATTCCTTTTGCACATGATTCCATTCCAAATTGTTCCTTACTTGTATTCGTGTGGACGTTTGTGAAACTAGTTCATTCTTTTTAGCACCTCTATGGTATTCCATTATGTGCCTAAACCTCAATTTATTTATTTTCCTATTAGGACCAATTGGTGGTTGGATATTAAATGACCCATTTAAAAAATGGTTATAGGTTTATTAGGGGTTTCTATTTCTTCTTGAATACATTTTGGTAAGTTATATTTTTAAGATAAATTATCTATTCCATCTAAAATTTCAAATTTAATGTCATAAAGTGGTTCACAGTACAGTTTCTGCTGTATCTATAATATGGCCCTTTTTCTTTCCAATAGTTTTTCTCCTCCCTCTCTCTCTCTTTCTTTCGTCAGAGGATTTATTAGACTTTTAAAAGAACCAGTTTTGGGTTTATGGGCTCTCTATCTTGTTTCTTTGTTCTCAATTTTATTGTTTCCTTTATTTTTTCTTTGGGGTTTTTCTATTTTGTTTTTTTCCCTCTAACTTCTTGAGTTGGATGCCCAGCTCACTGACTTTTGGTCTTTATTTCTAACATATACATTTAAGGCTAAAAAATTTCCCCGAAGTATTATTATGTATTTTTATAGCCACATCCTACCAGTTTTGTTACATGGTATTTTCATTTCTTTGATCGGTAAAATACTCAGAAGTGTATTTTAAAATTCCAAATGTGCGCGGACTTGCGTATGTTTTCTCTTATTGATTCCTCATTTTAGTGTCATCAGAGAAGATGGTATGTATGGTATTAAATTTTTGGTATTAAGGCTTATTTCTTTTTTTTTAAAATTTATTTATTTATTAATTTATTAATTTTTTGGCTGCGTTGGGTCTTTGTTGCTTTGTGCGGGCTTTCTCTAGTTGCGGCAAGCGGGCGCTACTCTTCATTGTGGTGCGCGGGCTTCTCATTGTGGTGGCTTCTCTTGTTGCAGAGCACAGGCTCTAGGTGCACGGGCTTCAGTAGTTGCAGCACGCGGGCTCAGTAGTTGTGGCTCACGGGCTCTAGAGCACAGGCTCAGTAGTTGTGGCACACGGGCCTAGTCGCTCCGCGGCATGTGGGATCTTCCCGGACCAGGGCTTGAACCCGTGTCCCCTGCATTGGCAGGTGGATTCTTAACCACTGCGCCACCAGGGAAGTCCCCATTTTTCATCTTTAAAAGTTCTGTTTGATTCTTCTTAAAACCTGCCTCCTCTGTTTCCACCCCCATAATGTCTTATTCTTTAGAGTTCTGATTCCTAATATTTTTCCTTTAATCATTTATTATGTCATTTTATTGAATTATAACATACATCCGAAAAAGTACACAAATCATAGGTATGTACCTCACTAAAATTTTCAAAACTGAACAAACACATGTAACCAGCACTTGGGTCGGGACACAGAACATTCAGTACCCCCAGAAGCCTCTCTCATGCCCACTCCTTCCCCCCAAAGGCAACCACTCATCTTTAACAGACTTATTTTGTGTTCTCTGTCAGACCGTTGTTGTGTATTCTGGAGACTCTGGGCCTCTTATCTTCTATTTGTTGTGTCT
This sequence comes from Balaenoptera physalus, assembly GCF_965194825.1. Classification (NCBI taxonomy): domain Eukaryota; kingdom Metazoa; phylum Chordata; class Mammalia; order Artiodactyla; family Balaenopteridae; genus Balaenoptera; species Balaenoptera physalus. The sequence continues at coordinate 83,053,952 of NC_138898.1, forward strand.
TCTGACTTTCAATCCTCATGGATTGTTCCCCCAGGGATTCTGACATTTCTTACTATGAGCTCACCCTTAGGGTGGCGGGTTCTTTTATTTTTTTCCTCCAATAGAGCCTGCTGCAGCCTGGATCTTGGGAGCATGGCTTCAGAGCTTTTCCCTTTTTGCTTATCTCCCAGAAGTATCACCAGACTATGTTCAGTATTTATGTCATTGCTTAAGAGTTGGGAGTTTCTGGACCATTCCTGTCCAGTAAATTGACATCCCAAACCATGCAATGCTGAGTTGGGAGTTTTGGATTCTCAGGCTGAAACAGACAGGCGTGCTTGTCACCTCCTTGTAGATGGCATTTTTTCTCAAGTTTGCCCTTTTGCTGAGAGTGCGGCTTTTCAAGGGTCCAGCTTTATACAGAGATCTCAGGACTTGCCGTGACCTTCAGTGTGCTCCCAAGGCTGTCTTCTGTCCCCACATGTGCTTAAGCACAAGCCCCTGCTTCTCACCCCATGCTCACCCCAGAAGCAGGGTGAGCTCATTAGCTGTCATCTGTAGGGGTCAGTCCCCTCTTGTTTCTGGCATTTGGGATTTCTCTTTCTTTCCTGGGACCTCAGCTGAGCATTTGAAATAATTTCTGTTCTGTACACCTTGAGAAGGTATTGAGCATTTGAAAGGCAGCTCGTGTGGCTGTGGAACTGATTTTTAAATTTTATTTAATTTTAACCAATTGACATTGAGATTTAAATAGCCAAATGTGGCTGGTGGCTCCCATATTGGACAGTGCAGCCTTAGAAAGGAAGCAGGAGCTCACCACCTCCCCAGGCTCAGGTCAGACTAATCCCAGGACGTGGACAACCTGCATTTCAGCCTTGGTCCAGGTCTCTGAGGACCCTGATGGAGGTCACATGGGAAGCATGTGGATTGGCCTGGATTCCATTCTGTGGATTTGGACCGATATGTGCTTGATGAAAGAGCCAGTCAGTCTGGAGGACAGGCCCTAGGGGGTGCCTCAGGGGTCTGTATTAGGCCCCATCTATTTATCTATTTGGGGGTGTGACATAAAGTTGAGAAGGATCAGGGACACCTTAGGTGACAGGACCTTGGAAGACCTCTTTTGCCCCTTAAAAGCCTCAGCTTTCCTTCTCCATCCCCTCCCCACTCTTCCATTCTGTCCTCAGCCCTTTCCTGACCCCAGACTCTCCCTGGAGAGCTCTTCCTCCAGGGGCTCCAGCTCCCCTGGGTGCCTCGAGTACAGCCTCACACATCTTGGGATTCCCCAAACTCGTCCCGCTTTCCCAAGCCTGAAGGCCTTTGCCCACGCTAGCCATTCCCCCTTCCTCGCAGGTCCTCTCTATCACCCCCCACCCGCTTTCCTGACGGGCTCATTCTCTTTAAAAGCCAAAATCTCAAATGTCACCTCCCCTAGAAAGCCCGACGTCTATATTCCCCAAACACTCTAATATACGTATTCTATGTGTATATGTACACACATGTATAACATTTGTTTTTAAGAGTAAGCTTTATACGCATGACACACAAGATTCAAAATTCATCCAGGGCTTTAAGGTGAGAAGTCTGTCTCCCCCGCACTCTGGGCTTCGGGCCACCCAATTCCCCTTCCCAAAGACAACTGCTGTGCCTCAAGGCTGTGAACACCCTTCCTCAAGGGCTATGTGGATTTCACAGAGAGTGCCTGGAGGGCAGGATAATCTTGTTCTCTGCAGGCTCCCGTAGGGAACTACGGAAGGGTTTGATGCTTGGGTAAACCACGGCCATCTGAGGACAGGGATAGTTAAGAGGAAATATAAAGGAGTTGTAATGAGGGGTCTGGGCCGAAACTCAAACTCATGGACCCCTGGCACAAGAATGAATGACAGTGCAACTGCAAAATGCACCCACCAGCTTCCCCAGGGCACCAAGGGTGGGAGCTGGATTTGTTCCTGGGCAGTGCCTGATCCATAAACAGCACTATTAGGTATAACAAAACCTTGGAACACACCCAGAAGCCCAGCAACAGTAGAATAGATAAATAAATAGTCATGTCATTCAATGGAGCAGCTCACAAATGTGAGAATGAATCAGCTACAACTACACACGGTGTGGATGAATTTCACAGACATAATGTTGAATGAAAGAAGCCAGACACAAAAGAGAACATACTGAGTCTATTTATATAATAAAAGTCCAAAAGCAGGCAAAATTAAACTCCAGTGTTAGAAGTCAGGATAGCGGTTACTTTTGGGGTAGCACATGCTGCCATTGGGAGGCTGGAATCTGCCTCTTCATCTGGGTGTTGGTCTCTTGGGTGTATGAAAATTCATTGAGCTTTTCCCTTACGTTCACTTTTACATATGTATATTATACTTAAAAAAAGAAGTTACAGAAAAGGAATGAGAAACCTTTCCATGTACTGGAATGAAGTGATCTCTGAGATTCTGAGATGGAAAGAAAAACACAGAGGAGTACACGCCCATTAAAAACAAGCGTGTGCTGGGAAGAGCAGTAACCTCCATCTGCTGGGGAAGCCACAGTATAATTGTGTGTGCCTTCTGAATTTCCTACCATGTGAATGTATTTCTTATTCAAGAAAATGAATGAGTTTCAGATTAAATTTTAACAAACATTATGGAGACCCCGCCGTAAGCCAGGCATTATCTGGGCCACGCTTCCTGCAGTCCTTGTAAGGGCAGGTGGGCGCTGCTGTCCCCTCACCTGAGCCTGAGAGGGCCAGCACTTGCCTGCAGGTACCCACAGCATGAGTGACGGTGGCCGTGGGGCCTGGAATGGACCACCCCGCTCCTGTGATAGAGAATTGCAGAAGCATCTGGATCTCAGGTTACCCAGCTCTGTGGTTTTCACATGTGTTCTTTGGTGCCTTAGGGTTCTGGAGAAGGGCCACAGCGCAGCCACCCCAGCTTTAAGCACCGTGATCCTATTCTGTATACTCAGTTCCGTGATGCTATTGTTTGAAAAACAGCTCCATCGCTAAAAGTGGTTCGAAAGCCCCTTTTCTAACCAAGCCCTTGCCCAGGGTTCTCAACAGCATCTTGGGTACACAGCTCTTTTTATGGGACCGTCCCACAAGTTGCAAGGCTCTCAGCGTCCACTGTCTATCAACAACATTTGCAGTCATTGTGACGACCAAAAGCGCCCCTTAAAGTATCCAGCGGGTGAGGGGGGTCTGGCGCTCTAACCAAAGCAGCAGACTCCTCACCAATGTACCTGGTGGTCCACCAGCGCCTGCTAGGATGCCCCTGGCGATGAGGAGCTCACCACCTCACAAGGCAGCCCATGCCACATTCAGCAGCTCTGATGTCTGTACACAGCTCCCTTTTTCCCTGTAACATCTACCAGTTCCAGACATCAGTCTAAACATGGAGACTTGGGACTTCCCTGGCAGTCCAGTGGTTAAGACTCTGTGTTTCCACTGAAGGGGGCATGGGTTTGGTCCCTGGTTGGGAAAGTAAGGTGCCACATGCCGTGCACCACTGCCACAAAAACAACAACAACAACAGAAAACCATGGAGACTAAATCAGACTCCTTTCCCCTATTTACACCGCGTCACCCATGAGATGTTCCTGTCAAAATGTTTAACTAAGGCCAGTCAAGCCTTTATATTTAACCTCCCTCCCCATTTACAAGAAATAAAGGGGACAGAGGAACAAGTTAAATGACACCTCAAGGAAACAGGACAAATCCAGAAGGTGGGATTTATACAAGACGATTGGCCTGGGACAAAAAAATGTCAGGGACAAGAGGATTGGTGGGAGCACAAGAACAAAGAGACACAACAGGCAAAGTTGCCCTAAAGCCTCAATTGAATCCTGATGTGACCAACAAAACAACGACAACACAGCTGAAAAACGCTTAGCTGAGAAAACAGGGGAAACTGACTATGGACTAGATATTAGATAATACTGGGAATTATTGTTAATTTTCTTGAGTCTGATAATGGTTTCGTGGTTTTGAAGAAAATGTGTTTTTAGGAGATGCATGCTTAAGTATTTGATATATTCAGGAAGTGAAATGTAATGATATTTGCAAATTGATTTCAAATAGTTCAGCAAAACCAACCAACCAACCAGCTAACCCTATACATACATCAACAAATGTTAACAGTTGTTGAATATAGGTAGTGGGCATAAGGGACTCATTAACTTATTATTTCTTAGCATTTGAAATGTATCATAATGAAAAGTTTGCAACAACAAAAAAAGCCTTTCCTCCAAGACAGCTCTCATTCACTGAGACAGTGTTTTATACTCAGTGTATTCACTTTTGTGTATATGGTCCAGTACAATCATTCTTATGTAAACTAAGTAGGACCAAAAGCCCAATTATAGGCAGAAAGGTTTGGGAAAGCAGGATGTGTATGGGAATTGTGAGACCGGTAAGCTGTGCTTCTCCAGGGGAGAAGGACTGGGGTGAGGCTGGAGGGTTGGCATGGGTGGAGTGGGGAAGGGACTCGAATGCCAGGTTAAAGAGGCTGATTTCCTCTGCAGGAGGTTGGACAAACTGCTGAATGACAGCGTCAACTTTGAGTTTTAGCTGGGAGCAGTGAGGATGATTACAGACCGGAGAAAAGCCTTAATCTCAAGTGCCCTGAGGGGCAAGGCAGACTGGTTAGGGGTCTGTGATCATCAGGGAACAGCTGCCACTTGGGGACAGCTAATAGCCCCTCCAAGGGGACAGCATGCATTTGGGCCCCGCAAATTACTCAACAGCAGCCAGAATTCTTTCCTTGTATGTGAAATCTTCTAGGTTATAGTGTTAGCTCATTGAAAAGCAGAAGCAAAGCAAACCACAGTTGGAGGCAGACAAAGCAAGTCTGAGGCCCTGATCAGGCTCAGGGGCCACCAACTCCGGACTAGAGGCTGCAGGTGAGTTAGGAGGTATGATAATCCAGAGGGCCATGCTGGTGACTGACCTCAGGTCATGGTGCAGAGGGAAGGTGGCAGGCAGAGGCCTGATTGCAGACATAACCAGAAGTGGATTCCATCCAGGAGACTTGGTCTAAACAGATTCGGAAAGAGGAGGGCGGAGTCCAGGGTGACTCCCAGGTGCCTGCATGGGTTGGATGGGTAAGGATGACACTCTGGAGTTGGGATCACAGAAGGAGGGCAGGATGCTGGGGGAAAGGGGAGTCTGTGTCTGTGCACTTGGCCTTTGAAGAGCCTTTGGGTCTTCCTGCAATGGGCTGGTGACCTGGAGAGATGAGCTGGAGGCGCTGGTGTGGGCAGCCCTGCTGGAGGAGGAGTCCTCTGCAGAGAGTCAGAGTCAGGAAAGGGCTGGGGACAGATTGGAAGAGTGGGGAGGGGATGGAGAAGGAAAGCTGAGGCTTTAAGGGGCGAAAGAGGCGATCCAGGGTCCCGACTGTCACCTAAGGTGTCGTGATCCTTCTCAACTCTGTGTCACACCCCAAACACATAAATAGGTAGGGCCTAATACAGACCCCTGAGGCACCCCCTAGGGCCTGTCCTCCAGGCTGATTGGCCCATTCATCAAGCCCATGAGGGTGAAAATCCACAGAATGGAATCCAGGCCAACTCACATGCTTCCCTCGTGACCTCCATCACAGTCCTCAGAGACCTGTACCAAGGCTGGAATACAGGTTATCCACCTTGATAGTAGTCTGACCTGAGCCTGCCATGCCCGTGGGGTGGTGGTAAGCTCCTCCTTCCTGTTTTAGGGGAAGGGAAAATGATCTTTATCGAGCAGTTACTATCTAGTTTAATCACATATTGGACCTGCACGATGGGCATTATGCTGAACACAAGTATCAGTCAGTAATCAGCTATGCGTTCGTGTATTCAGCCTATCTTTACCCGGCATCTCCTGTGGGCCATGAAACTGCATTCGGCACAGAAGTCTAAGACACCAGGAACTGAATCAGAACACTAAGGAAGTGAGTTGTGTTGTTTTTCAAATTATACAGGAATGATCCCCACCGCCACCCCATTTCTGGTCCCAGCTCCACCCAGATTTTGGCAGACTCTCTAGGAGGTGGTATCAGGATTTTGGCAGGGGAAGAAGGGCTATGAAACATGTTCTGAAAAACCTCCCCATATGTTTCTGATTTGTCAGCTAGGATAGCCAGAAAACTCTACTAGTAAAATTGTTTGAAATGCTTGATTAAATTAGAAATGATTTTAGATGCACAGCTGAGTTCCCACGGAAGAAAGAGAAACTCAGGAGTCCAGAAACAAAGAGGGGACTAAACAGCACAGATGACAGTTGATGAGTTGATAATGTGTCTTCCCTTAGGTGTCAGTGAGGGTCAATAACCAGGAGTGTCAGGAGATGAGGCCCTGCACTAGGGTTACAAGAAAAAAAATACAGAACAATACAGGATGCCTATATACATGTGTATATATACATGTATATAGACATCCTGTATTATGTGTGTGTGTGTATATATATATATAAAATATAAAATATATATGTATAAACAAGCATATATATATATATATATTTTTTTTTTTTTTTTTTTTTGGCTAAGTATGGCAGTTGGACCCACCTACAATGGAAATTGTACCCATTATTACAGTTAAAAAATGTCAAAGCCCTGAAACAGTTTTTCACATATGAGACTAAAAATTACAATTAGGACAATCAGAGCCCCTAGATCTTGAGATTATACAACAATAGCATGGAAGAGAACATAAAATTCAATGTTAGAAATCCAAACTCTAAGAAAACAAACAATAAAACCCCCAGAATTTGACAAAGAAACAAAGTTTCTAAAAACAGAAAATGTAGTCACTGAAACAAACAGCACAATAAAGCCCTCAAGGGGTAGATTTAACAGCAGATTGAACACAGTAGAAGAGAGGATTAATGAACTGGAAAAGAGAGTTGAAGAAGCACAGAGAACTGAAATGGTGAAAAAGAAGTTTAGGAGACACAGATAATAGAATCAGAATATTCAACATATGTCTAATAGAGATTCCAGAAAGAGTATGAAAAGAATGAAGTAGAGATATTTGAAGATAAAATGACTAAGAATTTTCCAGAATTGTTGAGACACGATTCTCAAGAATTAAGAAACACTGTGAATACTAAATATGATTTAAAATAGGTCCAAATAGATTTCCATGGTAATAAAAAGCAGATAAAGGTAAAAAAAAAAAAAAAGATTTTATTTCTCACAGATCCTTTCTGAAAGAATTCCTAATGGATATACTTCAGGAAGAAGAAATTTCTACTTAGAGCATTATAAGAAGCAGTGAAGAATGAGGAGGGGAAGTGACAGAGGGAAGTGACCTTGGCAAATCCTCTCCTCAGAAAAAGCAATGATAAAACTGGCAAAATTATCCAATACAACGATTTCAGTACTCTGGAAGGTAACTAAAGGCATACAACAAATTGAAAGGCATTTATTCAAGAAAAATTGAACCTCAGTAATAACAGTGGGTCTGTCGCATTTTATCTCCAGGCTGCTTCCATTTCCCTTCCCCCACCCCCAATGCCAAGACATGGTAGCCATGAAAACTGGCAGCCTCAATTCTGCTGCTGGAGGAGCTGACCTGATTTGCAGCTCTGCAAAAAAGCTCATGGTGAGGGGTGATGTTGAAAATAATATCAATTGGTGGCAAACAATTGGGAAAGGCCACTGTCACAGTTGCCTAAGGCTACAGTGCTGCCTGGGGCAAGCAAGAGAGCAGTTAAAATTTTGAAAAGGAGATGTAGGGCGCAAGATAGCCACAGGGGGCTTTGAGAAGCTCTGACATATTCCTGGGGATCTAGAGGTGTGCACACAGTTGTGCATACAGTTGAGGACCCCCAGTCCAGATCCCTGGCTGAACATCAGGCCTTGTGCAAGCAGAAAGTAAAAACCAAGGCAGACTTGTAACCTGCCTGAACTTTGTGTGCCCCAGTCCACACACAGACCCACTTGGCAAAGGGCGGAAGGCACTGGCTCAAGGTGTTTAAGAAAAACTTCTGACCAACCACTGGCTGGCCACTAAGCTATGCTGACCCAGGGGTGATACCTAGGAAGTTAAGCTTAAAAGTAAAAACAAGATGAAACAATAACAACAACAACAACAAAACACCAAACCAGAATAAAACTGAACAGAGACTTTGGTGGCTGCACATCGTGGGGAAGACAAACTATAAAGAATTAGTCCAGACAAGTCACTAAGTCAACCAACCAGCCAACCAGCAAACAACAACAACAATGACAGGATCAACAACAACAGTCCCTGGGAGATCAGGATCCAGAGTTACAATATATTCTCTAAAATATTCAATTTTCAGTAAAAAATTATGAGGCAGATCTCATTTAATCCTCCCAACAGAGCTATTTCTAACTCACATTTGTGGAAAATGAGGCTCAGAGTGATAAAGTAGCTTGCTCCAAATCACACGGTTAGGACATGGCTGCACTGACACACTAATTTTGGTCTGACTGACATGCAAAGGAACAGGAAAGTATAGCCCAAACACAGGGGGAAAAAGCAGTAATAAGAAACTGTCTGAAGGGGCCCAGACACTGGACTTAGTAGACAAAGACTTTAAATGAGCTGTTACAAACATGTTCAAAGAACTAAAGAATAGATGTTTATTGAATTAAAGGAAAGTATGACAACTATTCGTCAAATAAAGAACATCAATAAAGAAATGGAAATGGCTTAAAAAGAACCAAATAGGAATTCTGGAGTTGAAAAGTACAGTAACTGAAATAAAAAATTCACTCGAGAGACTCAACAACAGGTTTGAGTTGACAGAAGAAGGCATTAGCAAATTTGAAGATAGGTCCACACAGATGATCCAGTCTGAAGACTAAGCAGAAAATAGAATAAAGAAAAATTGTTGAGTGGAACGCTATCGAGTATATCAACATACATGTAATGGGAGTCCCAGCAGCAGGGCCAGCTATGTAATTTGTGGGTCCCAGTGCAAAATGAAAATGTGAGGACTTTTTCTTTATTCCATGAAAATATGTTGACTTTTCATGGTGTTTTTTAATTTGCTATTTAATGTTGTGCACTTACAGGCTTGGAGATACTTGTGGGACTTGTAAATGTTATATGGAAACCTGCTGACACCCTGATTTTGGCCCAGGGACACTGATTTTCAGATTTCCAAAACAGTGAGAGAAAATATTTCTGTTGTTTTAAGCCACCAAGTTTGTGGCAATTTGTTATAGCAGCCACAGGAAACTAATACAAACACTAAATATCTGTAGGGACTTCCCTGGTGGTCCAGTGGTTAAGATGCCGCACTCCCAATGCAGGGGGCCTGGTTTCGATCCCTGGTCAGGGAACTAGATTCCACATGCCGCAATTAAAAGATCCCGCGTGCCGCAACTAAGACCCAGCGCAGCCAAATAAATAAATTAATTAATTAATAAATTAATTAATATTAAAAAAAATAAAAACTGTAGGATGTGGCTATAGGAGTTCAATGTACAACCATAAATACCTGTATTTAAAAATAAATTACACATAGAATAAGAAACAGCAAATAATCTCAGAAATGTAGAAAAAGAAAAATGGAGCAAATGCAAAGAAATTAGAAGGAAGGAAGGAACCTAAACCAGAGCAAAAATTAATGAACCATCAAACAAATAAATAATAAAGAAGATCTACATGAAATTTCTAAAAATCTTATATGTTCTGGTATAATGTTATAAGTCATAATTCTAGTTATTACTTTAAAATGTATATCTCAGAAATAACTAACAAAATAAAAAATAAAAAAAAATAAAGAAGATCTATAAAAAGAAACCTGTGGGAAAATTATCAGGAAAAGAGGCACAAATTAACATGTTCAGAAATGATAAAGAGGACAGAGAGATTTAAACTATTTATCATTTTCTAACAATAATTTCAAATCTTAAGTCAAATGGTGAGTTTTCTAGAAAAATGCAAGTTATCAAAACTGACTCAAGATGACATAGAAAATCATCAAAGTGTAAAACAAAAATGTTGCATACCATACAGTTTTACAAGAATCAAGTCATTAGCCACTGCAGTCGCTGACCTACAGTGCACCATGAAAGGAATTCAAGACCAAGAACAGGATGAGGCACTTTGTGCTTTGGGAAAACAGGCAAAACAGGCCCTTAGATAGTTAGCTATATTTCGGGAAACATTTTTATGAACCCAGATTCTTGCATCTTCCCATACTTAGAAAAGCACTAGAATCATTAACTGGGATATCTGTTCCTTGTGACTAGCAGTAACTTCCTACTGAGATGTATGCCTGATTGCATGTGCTCCTTAGCCAAAATCATATATATACTGGCTTCTCCCCCCACATCTTCAGAGCAGTTTCTCAGAGCTATCTGAGAGGCTGTCTCCTGGGCTATAGTCCTCAGCAAAACACTGAATAAAACTCAACTCACAGCTCTTAACGTTGTGTGTTTTTCTCTCAGTCAATGAAAGAAATTGAACGGTATGTTAAATCTTTTAAAAATGACAAGATTCACAGCGGCTTTATAGGTGACTTCTGCCAAACATTCAAGGAATTTCACAAGAGTGTAATACATAGTCTTCTAGAGAATAGAAAAAGAAAAACAAAAAGAACAGTACCCAAATATTATATGAAGCTAGTATAAGCTCAATGCCAAAACAAAACAAGGATAACAGGGGAATGGAAACCTAGAGGACCATCTTCCTCTGAATTACAGGTGTAAGTATCATAAAAAAATCTTAGCCAATAAAATCCAACAGTATATACAAAAATGAACACATTATAGCAAAATTGGGTTTGTTCCAAGAACGCAAGGTTTTTAACATTAAAAAAAATTAATGTAGGGACTTCTCTGGTGGTCCAGTGGTTAAGCCTCTGCGCTTCCACTGCAGGGGGCATGGGTTTGATCTCTGGTCGGGGAACTAAGATCCTGCATGCCGCGTGGTGTGGCCAAAATAAAAGAAAATAAAATAATCTTAAAAAAATTAATGTAAGTTATCACATTGTCAGTTTTACAAAGAAAAACCATAAGCACCCCAATAGATGAATAGGAAATTTCCATAATTTTCAAAATCTATTCATGCTATAACCTCTTAGCAAATAATGAATAGCAGGGAGCTTCTTTAACTAGATACAGAGTATTTACCAAAATCCTATAATAAAAATAATTTTCAAAAGAGAAATATTGAAAGTATCCTTTTAAAATTAGGAACAAGAAAAGCTTGCCCAATATCCACTTCTGTCAACATTGTATAGGTGGTAGTAGCCAGTACGTCGAAACCAGAAAAATAATCTAAGGGTATTGGGCTTGAAATAGGTCATGTTGGTTCACAATTAAAAAAAAAACAACTATATATGTGATCATCTATCATTGAGGGTTTTCCTATTTATGGAAGAATTAACAATATTTGCAAAATTAATTTGTTATTGGCATGTTTGAGCTTCTTAAAGTAGAATTTTAAACCTTTTCATGAATGGTTTTGGGCCAACCTCAGAAGGAAACAGAGCCCATTTTACATACATGTGATTGCTTTGCTGTATTAACTCAGCAGCTTACAAGAAGGAATGCACTCTAAAAGAAGGAAAGTATATAATTTTAAAAGCCATATTAATCTGTATAAAACAGCTGGTTCTGCTATAAACTCTGATAAAAAGACTTAGTAATTTGATTTCATACTTAAATAGTATTTTTGTGGTGGGAATTATCGTTAAAGTGATATATGATTCCAACAAATACAACACAGTTTTATTGTATTACAAAGTACTGTATTGATTTGCCAAAATTTTGTAATTTGGAAAAGTAATTACCTTGTTTATATTTGTATTTCCAGAAGTCTTTATGATTTAGAAGGCTGTATTATAGGCTGATTATGTTAACTGAAATCTATTACCTACATTTCGCAGCACTCTAAGCTTAAACAGAACAGTTGTTCACATCTTTTAGCATTTTACATTTGCCTAATTTATAAAATTGCCGTGTGTCAAAAATCACGCTTCTGTAATTGCTAGAGCATGATATATCAGATTATTTGAAAGTAATCACATTTTGAAGTAATTGTGAACACAGAACATTCTTTTTAAAAGGAGACAGGCATTATTTGACTTATCAACTACAGCATAATTCCTAGGTGCTTAATGCTTTTAATAATGTGGTGCCACAGCTGGGGAAAAATAACTGACTTAATCACTAGATGCACTGCAGTGGTTCTTAATTATGGGAAATCCTTATTTCTGATTCTGTATGTATGTGTGTGTGTGTGTGTGTGTGTGTATATATATATATATATATATATATATATTTTTTTTTTGCTGCACCATGTGGCATGTGGAATCTTAGTTCCCCAATCAGGGATCGAACCTGCCCCCCTGCAGTGGAAGTGCAGAGTCTTAACCACTGGACTGCCAGGCAAGTCCCTATTTCTGATTCTGAAGGCCAGGGGCTATCTGAAAAACAATACAGTAAGTGAATTTTGTTTCCTATTTCAGGGCATGTAATTGACAACCACTAAACAGTATTTCTGATATTGGCAATTGTTGCATACAGAGTAGTTTGCTAATAGGCAATTAGCTTTGCCTTTATTTATTTATATTTTTTAATAGTTTTTTTTAATTAAAAGTTTTTTTAATTTTTTTTAAAATTTATAAATTTATAAATTTATTTATTTTTGGCTGCGTTGGGTCTTAGTTGCTGTACGCAGGCTTTCTCTAGTTGTGGCGAGCGGGGGCTTCTCTTCATTGCTGTGCATGGGCTCTAAGCCCGCGGGCTTCAGTAGTTATGGCACGCAGGCTCAGTAGTTGTGGTGCACGGGCTTAGTTGCTCCGCAGCATGTGGGATCTTCCCGGACAGGGATCGAACCTGTGTCTCCTGCATTGCCAGGCAGCTTCTTATCCACTGTGCCACCAGGGAAGCCCACTTTGCCTTTATTTTATAATGCTTAATGTAAGTGATCAACTTAAAGTTTCTTATAAAAGAGAAAGTTAATATATGCATGTAAACCACAGAAACAAGATACTAACTTATTTGAAAAATAGAGTTCTTTCTACTTAGAATATTGGTTACAAAACCCACGTGATCATCTCAATAGATGCAGAAGAAGCATTTGACAAAATTCAACACCCTGTCATGATAACACTCAACAAACTAAGAACAGAAGGAAACTTCCTCAGTCTGATAAAGGGCATAAACCCACAGCTTAACATAATACGTAATGATGAAAGATTGAAAGCTTTCTAAGATCAGGAACAAGACAAGGGTGTCTGCTCTTGCCACTTCTGTTCAACATTGTACTGGAGGTTCTAGGCAGGGCAATTAGGGAAGAAAGGCAGATAAAGGCATTCAGACTGGAAGGGAAAAATAAAAACTATCTTTATTTGCAGATGACATGATCTTGTGTATAGAAAATCCTGAGAAATCCACAAAAAATTAGTAGAGCTAATAAAAGAGTTCAGCAAGGAAACAAGATTAATATACAAAAATCAATTGTATTTGCATTCACTAGCAATGAACAACCCAAAAAGAAATGAACAATTTCATTAAAAGAACAAAGTGCTTAGGAATAAATGTAACAAAAGAAGTGCACAATTTATACAATGAAAACTTCAAAACGTCATTGAAAGAAATTTAAGACCCAAATAAATGGAAAGACATGTTCATGGATTAGAAGAGTTAATATTGTTAAGATATCAGTACTCCAGTACTCCTCAATTGATCTACAGATTCAAAGCAATCTCTATCAAAAACTCTAGCTAGGGGACTTCTCCGGTGGCGCAGTGGTTAAGAATCCACCTGCCAATGCAGGGGACACATGTTCAAGCCCTGGTCTGGGAAGATCCCACATGCCATGGAGCAACTAAGCCCTCGAGCTACAACTACTGAGCCTGTGCTCTAGAGCCCAGGAGCCACAATTACTGAGCCCAAGTGCCGCAACTACTGAAGCCCGCGCGCCTAGAGCCCGTGCTCCACAACAAGAGAAGCCACTGCACTGAGAAGCCCGCGCACTGCGACCAAGAGTAGCCCCCACTTGCCGCAACTAGAGAAAGCCCGTGCACAGCAACGAAGACCTAAAGCAGCCAAAAAAAACCAAACAAACAGGAAACCCCCGAAAAACAACAAAAACCCCAAAACAAAAAACAAAAAACAAAAACCCCAAACAAACAAAAACACCAAAACAAAAAAACCCTAGCTGGGTTTTTTTTTTTTTGCCCCAGAAACGGACAAGCTGTTCCTAAAATTCATATGGAAATTTAATGGACCCCAAATAGCCAAAACAATCTTGAAAAAGAAGAACAAAGTTGGAGGGCTCACATTTCCTGATTCCAAAGGTTACTACAAAGTAACAGAGATCAAGACCGTTGATACTGGCATAAAGATAAACATTAATCAATAGAATAGAATGGAAAGTTCAGAAATAAACCCATACGAATATGGTCAATCGATTTTTGACAAGAGTGCCAAGATCATTCAACGGGGGAAGAATAGTCTCTTCAACAAATGGTAGTGGGACAACTCACTATCCACATGCAAAAGAATGAAGCTGGACCCCTACCTCATGTCACATACAAAAATTAACTCAAATCATAAGTCTAAATGTAAGATCTGAAACTATAAAACTCTTGGCACTTTGAAAAACAGTTTGGCAGTTCTTCAAAAAGTTAAACATAGAGTTGCCATATCTGCCAGCAATCCACTCTTAGGTATACACTGAAGAGAACTGAAAATGCATGTTCATACAAAAACTGGTAACAGATGTCCAAAGCAGTATTATAATAGTCAAAAGGTGGAAACAATCCAAATGTCCATCAGCTCATGAATGGATAAACAAAATGCAGTACATGAATACAATGGAACATTATTCAGCCCTAAAGAGGAATGGATGAATCGTGCTACAAGATGGATGAACCTTGAAAACATTATTCTAAATGGAAGAAGCCAGACACAAAAGGCCACATGCTGTATGATTCTGGAATGTCAAGAATAGGAAAATCCATAGAAACGGAAAGTAGATTCGTGGTTTTCAGAGGCTGTGGAGAGGGGGAATGGGGAGTGTCTCCTAGTGTGGATGGGATTTCTTTTAGGGGTGATGAAATGTTCTGTGATTTGATTGTGCTGATGGTTGTAAATATAACTTTGTAAATACATTAAAAACCGCTTGAGGGACTTCCCTGGTGGCACAGTGGTTAAGAATCCGCCTGCCAATGCAGGGGACATGGGTTCGAGCCCTGGTCTGGGAAGATCCCACATGCCATGGAGCAACTAAGCCCGTGAGCCACAACTACTGAGCCCACATGCCACAACTACTGAAGCCTGTGCGCCTAGAGCCTGTGCTCCGCAACAAGAGAAGCCACTGCAATGAGAAGCCCGCGCACTGCAATGAAGAGTAGCCCCCACTTGTCGCAACTAGAGAAAGCCCGCGTGCAGCAATGAAGACCCAACGCAGCCAAAAATAAATAAACAAACAAACAAATAAAAATACCGATGGAATTAAAAAAAAACCATGATTCACTTAAAAAAATGCTTGATTATCTGTAGAAGGATGAATTTTATGTGAATTATATCTTAATGAAAAATACATGTATAAAATATTGTTTAGCTTAAGGTTTATTAGTCCATTTGTAAAAGCAGCTCAAATACATTAAGTATTTGATTTTTTTTGGAAACAGAAGATTGGTTTTACAACCAAAACAACTTTTTTTTTTTTTTTTTTTTTTTTTTAAATTTTTGGTCGCACCTCGCAGCATGCGGGATCTTAGTTCCCCGACCAGGGATGGAACCCGTGCCCCCTGCAACAGAAGCACAGAGTCCTAACCACTGGACCGCCAGGGAAGTCCCCGAAACAACATTTTAACTAAACAAAATGTGGGTAACTATTTATATTTGGAAACAAGTTGGTTTGTAGAATATGTGTAAGGTAGATTTGTTCCTTATAAAGTGTTATGTCCTAATTATCATTTATTTCTTAAAAACAGATAAATAGGTTGAACAACCTGACAAGCCTACAGCCCCTACTTCCTCGGGGAATTTGCTGGGTATGGGGTGATGGGATTGAGACTACAAAGCAGAGAGAGTTGGCACAGTCTCATGGTGCTTAGATTCTAGGACACTACTAGAGTTAAGTATAAAAGTGAAGCCAAACTAACCAAGGCTACACTGCAACTCCTTCTGAATTCAATTCCTTTTTTTTCCCGTTTTTTGGTCTCACCGCATGGCTTGCAGGATCTTTGTTCCCTGACCAGGGACTGAATCCAGCCTCCCTGCAGTGGAAGCGCAGAGTCCTAACTGCTGGATCACCAGGGAATTCCCCAATTTTTTATTTTAGACATTTTATTTTTAAGTTCTAGAACTTCAATTTGCTTCTTTTTCATAGTTTCCATTTCTCCACTAAGATTTCCTAATTCATCATGAAAAAATTTTCCTTTACTTAATTGGCATAATTATAATAGCTACTTTAAAATAAAATTCCATAGTGCTAATGTTGACGTTTGGATTATTTTGGGATTGGCCTTGGATGATTGATTTTCTTTTCTGTTGAGATTGGTCACATTTTCCTATTGGTTTTATATTGAAGATTTTGGATTTTATCCTGAACCTTGTGAATATTATGTTGAAGAGATTCTAGATTCTTATTTATTTATTTATTTATGGCTGCGTTGGGTCTTTGTTGCTGGGCGCGGGCTTTCTCTAGTTGTGGCGAGTGGGGGCTACTCTTCGTTGCGATGCACGGGCTTCTAATTGTGGTGGCTTCTCTTGTTGCGGAGCACGGGCTCTAGGCGCGTGGGCTTCCATAGTTGTGCCTTGCGGGCTCTAGAGCACAGGCTCAGTAATTGTGGCTCACGGGCTTAGTTGCTCCGTGGCATGTGGGATCTTCCTGGACCAGGGCTCGAACCCGTGTCCCCTGCATTGGCAGGCGGATTCTCAACCACTGCGCCACCAGGGAAGCCCTGGGAAGCCCCTCTAGATTCTTTTATATAACTCTGTGTTGATATTTTAAAGGCAATTAATTGGGTGGACTCAAATTCAAGCTCTGTCTCTTGGGCAGCAGCTTAAATCTTCATTTGGTTCTTTTGGCTGCCTTGAATCTGCCCTTGCATACATGGTGTAGGGATCAGCCAGAGACTTTGGCAACTTATACCAGCATCCGGGACTCCCCTGGCCCTCTTCTTTCCATGAATCCCCTTTAGTTCCATCAGCTGTACTTGTCCCAAATACTGCCCTCTGGTTCTTCAAGCCAGAAAGATTACTTTTAGTTTGGACAGAGCACTTACTATATGACCCTGACTTTGTCTTGACCTCAGGCTAAAAGCTGTAAAAATGGGAAACTCATACTGTGCTAGTCCCTTCTTCCAATTTTCAACTCCCCTTCAGAATCTGCCTCTCTTCACACTCCAGTGCCTCCATGCTATTTACAAATATTTATCTAGTGTTTACAGTTATTATCTGTGGGAGGGTTGGGTTTGTTAGGGGTTTACTTGGCCATGCTGGAAGTGAAACCAAAATTTCCAACTTTGATGAAAAGCATTAACCCATAGATTAATAAAAACTTCATGAAACCCAAACTGGATAAACAGAAAGGAAATCACACCTAAGCAAACCAGAGTCAAGCTGCTGAAAACCAAAGGTAAAGAGAAAATCTCAGAAAGAGACAAAGAAAAAAGACATAACATACAAGGGAACAGTAAGAAAAATGGCTAACATCTAATCAGAAACACTGGAAACCAGAAGACAATAGAAAGGCATATGTAAAGGCTGAAAATGCAACTTGTCAGCTTAGACTTCTATACTCAGTGAAAACAGCTCTGAAAAATGAAGGTAAAATAAATACCTTTTTTTGATAAACAAAGTAGAGAGAATTTGTCTCTAGCAGACAGGCACTATGAAAATTGCAATAGGATGTTTGTCCATCAGAGAGGAAATGATACCAGATGGAAACTCAGATCTAAAGGGGGGGAATGAGAAGCACCACAGATTGTAATTACGAAGGTAAAAATAAGGTCTATTTTTTTCTTTTCTTAATTTATTCAAGAAAGTTGGTGGTTAAAGCAAAACAACAATAACAAAAATAACAATGCATTGTGAGGTTTATAGCATAGTAGAAGCAAAACATGTTACAATAAACACACAAAGGATGGGAAGAGATAAATGGAATTACATGGTTGAGAGGTCCCTATGTTATATGTGAAGTGATAAACATTAATTCAAGGTAAACTGAGTTAAGTGGAGGGTTAGTTTTATAATTTATAGAGCAATCAGTAAGACGTACTACAAAGAGGTATAACTAAAAAGCCAAAGAAGGGACTTCCCTGGTGGTGCAGTGGTTAAGAATCCGCCTGCCAATGCAGAGGACACGGGTTCGATCCCTGGTCCGGGAAGATCCCACATGCCACGGAGCAACTAAGCCCGTGAGCCACAGCTACTGAGGCCGCACACCACAACGACTGAAACCTGAGTGCCTAGAGCCCACGCTCCGCAACAAGAGAAGCCACTGCAATGAGAAGCCTGCACACTGCAACAAAGAGTAGCCCCCGCTCACCGCAACTAGAGAAAGCCCACACACATAACGAAGACCTAATGCAGCCAAAAAATAAACAAAAATTAAAAAAAAAAGCCAAAGAAGGAGATAAACTGGAATTCTAAAAAACAAAGAACTCAATTCAAAAGAAGCCAGAAAGAGAAAAATATAGGAACAAAGAACAGATGGACAACTAGAAAATAAAAGCAATAATTACCAACGATATTAAATGTAAATGGACGAAACATTATCAAGGCAAAGTTTGAAAGACTGAATAACAAAACACGACCAAGTCATATGCTGTTTTCAAGAGATGCAGCTTAAATATAAATACATAGATAGGTTCAAAACAAAAGGATGCAAAAAGATATACCATGGAACCACTAACCATAAGAAAGGTGAAATGGCTACATTAATATCAGAGATAAAGAAGGACATTTCATAATGATAAACAGGTCAATTTTTCAAGAAGACATAGCAATCCTAAATGTGTAGGTACCTATTAATACAGCTTCCAAAAACAAGAAGCAGGGAAAGGATAGTTTTTTCAGTAAATGGTGTTACCTAAACTTACTGTGTTAATCATTTCACAATGTATACATATATCAAATCATTATGTTGTACACCTGAAACTAATATAATATTATGTGCCAATTATATCTCAATTTTAAAAGAATTTTTAAATTTAAAAAACCCTAATGGTGCTAGAACAATTAGCTATATATAAATATCAATATATGCCCCGCAAAATGAACCTGATCACTAAGTTCACATTCTTTTTTAAAATAAATAATTAATTAATTAACTAATTATTTTTTGGCTGTGTTGGGTCTTTGTTGCTGCGTGCAGGCTTTCTGAAAAGGACTTTTTTTTCCCTTTTCATCTGAAAAAGGACTTGAATGTAGAATATTTAAGAACCCTTAAAACTCAATAATATGAAGAACAAAACCGATAAGAAATGGCAAAAGCTGGGAATTCCCTGGCGGTCCTGTGGTTAGGACTCCACACTTTCACTGCTGGGGGCATGGGTTCGATCCCTGGTCGGGGAACTAAGATCCCTCATGCTGCACAGCCTGGCCAAAACAAAACAAACAAAAGAAAGAAATGGCAAAAGCTTTGAACAGATACTTGACCAGATAAAGTACATGGATGGCAAATAAGCAAATGAGAAGATGCTCAAAATAACTGGTCACTAGAGAAATGCATGTTAAGCTCACAGTGAGATGCCAGTGGATACAATTAAAACGACTGATGGTATCTATTTCTGGCAAGGATGCCGAGAAACCAGAACTCTCAGACATTGTTGGTAGAAATGAACAATGGTGCGGCCACTGTGACAGTTTCTTATAAAGCTAAAGATATACTTACCACGTGACCCAGCAATTCCACTCCTGGGAATTTATTCAATGGAAATGAAGACATATGTCCTCACAATGACTGTATATAAATGTATAATATCCGAAACCCAGAAAGAACCAAAATGTCCATTAACAGAAGAATATATAAACAAATTACAGTATATTGCTGCAATGGAATACAAAATGAGCAATAAAAAGAATAAAGTTCAACTATACTCAACAATATGGACACACCTGGAAGGAATTAGGTTGAACAAAAGAAGTCAGACATAATAGAGTACATGCTGTATGATTCCATTTATTAGAAGTTTAAGAACTGGAAAACGTGTCCTACATGATAGAAATCGTAACAGTGGTTGCCCATGGGGTGGGTGGGGGGATTGACGGGAAAAGCCCCAAGGGAACTTTCTGGGGATATGAAAATGCTCTATTTCTTGATTGGGGTGGTGGCTACATGGGTGTAAACTTTATTAAAATTCTTAAAATTGAGCACTTAAGATTTGTGCATCTCACTTGTGTGTAGATTTTCTCTAAAAATTATCTTGGCAGTTCCTTTTCCCTACTTTATGTTTTAGGTTTATTAGGTCTCTTCTGTTTTTCGGTGCTAATTAATGGAATTCTGGGGAGTAGGTTTGAAAATGCTGCTAGTAAAGAAAATCTAAGAGAAGTATATGTTGTCTTGCCCTACAGCTGCAGAGATGCAGACCATCACTGAGGATCATAAAGCTATTTCTGATAGAGCATTCACCAAAGTATCAGTTCTGCACTCCTATCTGATGTGAGTTTGCAAATGTATAATCTTCTTCTAGAAATGGTATTTGTTCGAATGAGTCTTTTTTATTTTTATTTTTTAAATTTATTTAATTTATTTATTATTTTTGCCTGTGTTGGGTCTTCACTGCTGTGTGCGGGCTTTCTCTAGTTGCAGCAAGCGGGGTCTACTCTTCGTTGCAGTGCATGGGCTTCTCATTGCGGTGGCTCCTCTTGTTGTGGAGCACGGGCTATAGGCACGCGGGCTTCAGTAGTTGCGGCATGTGGGCTCAGTAGTTGTGGCTCGTGGGTTCTAGAGCGCAGGCTCAGTAGTTGTGGCGCACGGGCTTAGCTGCTCCATTGAATGTGGCATCTTCCTGGACCAGGGCTCAAACCCGTGCCCCCTGCATTGGCAGGCAGATTCTTAACCACTGCGCCACCAGGGAAGTCCTCTGGTTATCTCATTTAATAATTTGTTGCACTTATAATGGTGTTTAAGTTGATGTATATGCTTTCTGAAATATACACATAATTAATCTTCTTTTTATTAAGTCAAGAAAGGATCATTGGCAATTTTTTCCTTTCCCTACCCACAAAAATTTAATAAGACTCCAAACCTATTGGATTTCTTATTCAAACAGAGGGTTGCAGAGTCTGAGTCTTATTTAAATTTATTGGGCTAACCAGAAATAAACCGACCCACCTGCGGTCAATTAATCTTCAACAAAGGAGCCAAGAATATACTATGGAAAAAAGACAGTCACTTCAGCAAGTGGTGTTGGGAAAGCTGGACAGCCTCATGTAAATCAGTGAAGTTAGAACACTCCCTTACACCATATACAAAAATAAATTCAAAATGGCTTAACGACTTAAATATAAGACATTACATCATAAAAATCCTAGAAGAGAACATAGGCAAAACATTCTCTGACATAAATCGTACCAATGTTTTTTTAGGTCAGTCTCCCAAAGCAACAGAGATAAAAGCAAAAATAAACAAATGGGACCTAATCAAACTTAAAAGCTCTTGTACAGCAAAGGAAACCATAAATAAAACAAAAAGACAACCTACAGACTGGGAGAAAATATTTGCAAATGATGTGACCAACAAGGGCTTAATTTCCAAAATATACAACAGCTCATACAACTCAACAACAACAAAAAACAGACAACCCAATAAAAAAATGGGCAGAAGACTTAAATAGACATTTCTCCAAAGAAGACATACAGATGGCCAACAGGCACATGAAAAGATGCTCAACATCGCTAACTGTTAGAGAAATGCAAATCAAAAGTACAATGAGGTACCACCTCACACTGGTCAGAATGGCCATCATTTTAAAAATTTAATAATAACAAATGCTGGAGAGGGTGTGGAAAAAAGGGAACCCTCCTACACTGTTGGTGGGAATGTAAATTGATGCAGCCACTGTGGAAAACGGTATGGATGGTCCTCAAAAAACTAAAAATGGAGTTGCCGTATGATCCAGCAATCCCATTCCTGGGCATATATATGGACAAAACTATACTTCAAAAAGATAATGCATCTTTATATTCATAGCAGCACTATTCACAATAGCCAAGACATGGAAACAACCTAAATGTCCATCGACAGATGAATGGATAAAGAAGATGTGGTACATATATACAATGGAATACTACTCAGCCATAAAAAAGAATGAAAAAATGCCATTTGCAGCAACATGGATGAACCTAGAGATTATCATACTAAGTGAAGTAAGCCAGACAGAGAAAGACAAATACCATATGATATCACTTATGTGTGGAACCTAAAATACGACACAAATGAACATATCTATGAAACAGGAACAGACTCACAGGCATAGAGAACAGACTTGTGGTTGCCAAGGGGGAGGGGGTAGGTGAGGGATGGAGTGGGAGCTTGGGATTAGCAGATGCAAACTATTATATATAGAATGGATTAAACAACAAGGTCCTACTGTATAGCACAGGGAACTATATTCAATATCCTCTGATAAACCACAATGGAAAAGAATATGAAAAAGAATGTATATACATGTATAACTGACTCACTTTGCTCTGCAGCAGAGATTAACACAACGCTGTAAATCAACTCTACTTCAGTAAAATAAATTTTAAAAAATAAATTTATCGGGCTAAGAGGTAGAAGCAGAGAGGCGTTGATGGACTGGTTTGATGAAGTGGTAAAGAGGTTAACATAGAAAAAGAGCAGATGTTGAATGATTTAATTACTGAAGGAATAATTTAGTTGCTCTTCCTGAGAGTAAGATGGCAGCTGGGAGTCCTAGATCTTACAAGCTCAATTATTCATTATTCTATTCATTTATCCAGCAAATATTTCAACTCCACTCCAGTACCAAGTACTGTATCAATCAGGGACTAGTCAGGATAATGGAAACCAAACTTTATAACTTACCAAGACCTAGGAGCTCTACATTGTATCTTCATGTAGCTGGTGTTCAGAACCCTGAGGAAAGGGAGCCCTTGGGTGGTACCCAGACTACTGAGGAGGCTGTGTCATGTGGCTGGTACTCAGACCTGTGAAGAGAGAGCTATGGGCAGCCTGGGCTATGCCTGCTGCAAGTAGTTGGGGGCAGAAGTCAAGTGTTTGCTGTTGCTTGAGAAATACAGACAATCCCTGGAAAGCTGGAAGTCGTCCTTTTTCCTCTTTGTCCATCTTCCAAGGTCCCTTTAGTGATTCCCATTGTCAGAAGTTAGAAGGAAGCCAGCCGGCAAGAGAAGTAGACCTTAAAAGGTGGGACCATGAAATTGATTTGGTTACACCCCTGACCTTGAACTCAGTGCTGAGCACCTTGCCAATGTAAATGGGATTCTGATGTCCCCTGGCATAAAGAGACATCTCAGATAAACTGATTACCACTCGTGGTTGCTTGAGAAGTGCCCAGTGCCATGTGAAAACAAATAGCTAAGGAAAACTATAAGAATGGTGAGGTGGGCTGGCTACTTCTGACTGCACTGCAGAGTTACAGGAAGAAAGGGAATAGCTTAGGGCTTTTAATTCTCAGCTTAAGTCATGGTCAAAGAACCAGAGGGCTTTATGGTGGCTTTATTAGGTATCTATTGTTGTGTAACAAATTCGTCTAGAAGTTAGTGTCTTAAAATATTAATAAACACTTATCTCTCAGTTTCTGATGGTCTGGAATTCAGGAGTGACTTATCTGGACAGTTCTGGCTCAGGGTCTCTGATAAGGTTGCAGTCAAGATATTGACTGGGACCACAGTCATCTGAAGGCTTTACTAGGGCTGGTGAATCCACTTCAAAGGTACTACTTCACATGGCTGTAAAGGTGGTACTTCTATAATATCTATTTTTCCTTTCAGTTCTAGGAATTTTTGCTTTATGTATTTCAAAACAATGTTTTTAGATGAATACACATTTCAGATAGTTATGTCTTCTTGGCTAGTTGATTCTTTTATTATTATGTGATTCTCTCCTTTTTTTAAAAAATTTATTTATTTATTTATTTATTTTTGGCTGTGTTGGGTCTTCGTTTCTGTGCAAGGGCTTTCTCCAGTTGCGGCGAGCGGGGGCCACTCTTCATCGTGTTGGGCGGGCCTCTCACTGTCGCGGCCTCTCCCGTTGCGGAGCGCAGGCTCAGTAGTTGTGGCTCACGGCCCTAGCCACTCCGCGGCATGTGGGATCTTCCCGGACCGGGGCACGAACCCATGTCCCCTGCATTGGCAGGCGGATTCCTAACCACTGTGCCACCAGGGAAGCCCTGTAATTCTCTCTTTATCCCTAATCATCTTCCCAGTTCTGAAGTCTACTTTGATTGATATTAATCTAATCTATCTCATCTAATCTAAATATAGCCAGTCCAGCTTTAAAAAAAATTAGTGTTTGTGTGGTGTATCGTTTCATCCTTTTACTTTATCTATATAACTACATTTCAAGTTGGTTTCTTGTAAGCAGCATATAAATTATTTTTTGAACCCAATCTGACAATCTCTCTTTTTTTTTTTGTAGAAACACTTTATATTCAATATATTATAGAATTCTTTTACTATTACATGGTTTGCAAATATTTTCTGTATGTTGCAAATATTTCGTCTGGCTTGCCATCTGCTTTGGTATGATTTCTAAAAAATTATTTAAAAAATTTACACAGAGTAAAATTAACTTCTTTTTCCACTTACAGTTCTAGGTGTTTTAACACATTTATAGATTCATATAACCACCACCATAATCATTGTATTTTCCAGAGGAAGTGTTTTAATTTTGATGAAGTCTAATTTATCAACCTTTTTTTTTTGATTGTGCTTTTGGTGTCACATCTAAGAAATCTCTGTTTAACCCAAGTCGTGCAGATTTTCTTCTTTGTTTTCATATAAACATTTTATACTTTCACATTTTACATTTAGATCTATGGTTCATTTAAAAAATATATTTATTTATTTATTTATTTGGCTGTGCTGGGCCTCAGTTGCAGCACGTGGGATCTTCGTTGCTGCATGCGGGATCTTCATTGCGGCATGCGGGATCTTTGCAGCATGTGAACGCTTAGTCGTGGCACGTGGGATCTAGTTCCCTGACCAGGGGTCGAACCCCGGGCCCCTGGCATTGGGAGCGCAGAGTCTTAGCCACTGGACCACCAGGGAAGTCCCTCTATGATCCATTTTGAGTTAATTTTTCTATAGAGTTTGAGGTTTAGGTTGGGATCTTATTTATTTAGGATAGATGGATGTCTAATTTTTCCAACACCATTTGTTAGAAAGACTATCCTTTCTTCATTGAATTGCCTTTGCATCTTTGTCAAAAAGCAACTGGACTTCCCTAGTGGTGCAGTGGTTAAGAATCTGCCTGCCAGTGCAGGGGACACGGGTGCAATCCCTGGTTCGGGAAGATCTCACATGCCGCGGAGCAACTAAGCCCGTGTGCCACAACTACTGAAGCCCACGTGCCTAGAGCCTGTGCTCTGCAACAAGAGAAGCCACCGCAATGAGAAGCCTGCGCACCACAATGAAGAGTAGCCCCTGCTCGCCAAAACTAGAGAAAGCCTGCGCACAGCAACGAAGACCCAACACAGACAAAAATAAATAAATTAATTAATTTTTTTTTAAAAGCAACTGGCTATATACACGTGGGTCTATTTCCGGACTCTTTTCTGTTCCATTGGTGCACACGTCTATCCCTTCACCAATACCTGTCATGATTACTATAGTTCCTACAGGTCATGAAATTGGGTAGTGTGTGTCTTTCAACTTTTTCTTTTTTCAAAAGTACTTTAACTTTTCTAGTCCTTTTGCCATTGCATATAAATTTTAGACTCAGCTTGTCTATTTCTACAAAAAAATGTTCTTGGGATTTTTATTGGAATTGTGTGAAATCAACAGATCAATTTGGGGAGAATTAACATCTTAACTGTATTGAGTAATCCAGTTCATGAGCACTATATCTATTTATTTAGGTCCTCTTTGAGTTCTTTCTTCAGCATTTTACAGTTTTCAGCATACAGATCTTACACATATTTTGTTAGATCTGTAACTTTTAGATTAGATTTTGTTAGATCTATTTCCTTTCGGGAGGGACTATTGTGAACGGTGCTTTAAAAATATTTTGGAATTCCCTGGCAGCCCAGTGGTTAGGAATCCATGCTTCCATTGCAGAGGGCACGGGTTCGATCCCTGGTTGGGGAACTAAGTTTCCGCAAGCCACGTGCCATGGCCCAAAATAAATAAAAAAAAATATTTTGTTTTCCAATTGTGCATTGGTAGTAGGTAGACTGATTTTTCAGGCTGACTTTGACCTTTTTATTTTCTGACTTCGCTGAATTTAGTTCTTAGGAGGGTGTTTGTTTGTTTTGGTAGATTTGTTAGTATTGTCTACCTAGACAATCCTGTTTTCTGAAATAGTAACAGTTTTATTTCTTCCTTCCCAATCTGTACACATTCAATTTCTTGTCTGTTTCCTTCTCTTCTGACAGTGACCAGGACTTCAGTTCAATGGTGAATAGGAGTGGTGAGGCTAGACCTCCTTGCCTTTTTTTCCTGATCTTAGGAAGAAAGCGTGCATTATTTTACCATTAAGTATAGTGTGAACTGTGTGTGTGTTTTTTTTTTTTTTTTTTTAAGCTGCCTTCACTCAGCTTAAGGAAGTTACCTTCTATTTTTAGTTTGCTGAGTTTTTTTTTTTAAACCAGGAATGGATGTTGAATTTTTGTCAGACACCATCAACATCATTTGATATGATCTGGTCATATGATGGATTTCGTTGACTGATGGATTAAAAATTGAGGTAATTCACATACCTTACAATTCACCATTTTAAAATGTACAATTCAGTGGTTTTTAGCATGCTCACAGAGTTGTGCAACCATCACCACTGTCTAATTCCAGAACATTTTCTTCATCTCCCAAATAAACTCCATACCCATTAGCAATCACTCCCTATGCACCCTTCTTCCCCCAACTAATCTACTTTCTGTCTCTATGAATTTGCTTATTCTGGACATTTCATGTACACAGAATCATCAACATGTGACCTTTTCTGTCTGGCTTCTTTCTCTTAGCATAATGTTTTCAAGGTTCATCCATGTTGTAGCATATATCAGTATTTCATTCCTTTTCATGGCTGAATAATAATCCATTGTATGTATAGACCAGATTTTGTTTATCCATTCAGCAGGTGGTGGACATTTGGGTTAGTCCCACTTTTTGGCTGTTATGAATAATGTTGCTATGAACCTTCATGTACAAGTTTCTGTGTGTACGTTTCCACTTCTCCTGTTTATATACCTGACAGTGGAATTGCTGGGTCAGAACTCTGTGTTTAACATTTTGAGGAAATGCCAGACTGTTTTGCACAGCGGCTGCACCATTTTATATTCCCACTAGCAGAGAATGAGGTTTCCAATTTCTCCATGTCCTCACCAACACTTTTTTTCTTTCTTTTTAAAAATTATGGGGACTTCCCTGCTGGCGCAGTGGTTGAGAATCCGCCTGCCAATGCAGGAGACACGGGTTCAATCCCTGGTCCGGGAAGAGCCCACATGCGGTGGAGCAACTAAGCCCGTGTGCCACAGCTACTGAGCCTGCACTCTAGAGCCCGCACGCCCATAGCCTGTGCTCCACAACGAGAAGCCACCGTAATGAGAAGCCCCGCACACTGCAACAAAGAGTAGCCCCCGCTCTCTGCAACTAGAGAAAGCCCACGCACAGCAACAAAGACCCAAAGCAGCCAAAAATAAATAAATAAATTAAATAAATAAATTTTAAAAAAATTATGGCCATCCTTGTGGGTGTTAAGTGGTATCTCACTGTGGTTTTCCATGGATTTACTTTTGAAATACTGAAACACTATTACATTCCTGGGATAAGCCCTACTTGGTCATAGTATATTATTCTTTTTAGATATTTCTAGAATGATAATGGTGTGTAACTTTCCTCTTCTTGTACTATTTCTGACTTTGGTATTAGGAAGAGAATGACACATCTGTGTACAAAGGATACTTGCGTCTTGTTAGGTGGAGGCATGAAGCTGTTAGAGTTGTATGGAAATCAAATATGGTAGAAAGATGTGTATGGGTGATGAGTAGCCAAAGGGGTGGGTTGTGCTGCTTGCTTGTGGTACCTCAGCCTCAAGCCCACTCCACTTTCTGTTCTGTGATACAGATGCTGGACCACTGAAAACTACATTTCCCAGACTCCCTTGCAACTGGATTCCTGTTGAGGTGGGCCTGCTAATAGGGACCAGCTGAGGGAGACTGGAATGTGAATGAGGAGGAGGGACTTGCTTCTGCCCTCCAGTCCAGCAGGAGCAAATGTTTAGCTCTAGCACTATTTCTGCATCTACCTTCTGAGAAGTTCCAGCACCAACTGGAATCCAACACTTCCCCCCCCGCCAAAAATCAAAAATCCAAGCGCTGGTCTCCTGGGGCTCCGCCCTCCACGTCTCTAGCCAGTGTCCAAGAAGACCCCAGTGATATCTCCTGGACCGTATTTGTGGCCTTGTATAGACACTTCCCATGTTGAATCAGGGCTGGTCTGTGTGACCAGTGAAGTACGGTGGAAGTAACCCTGTGTGGCTTCTGAGAGCAGGTCCTGAAAGGCAGTGGAGCCTCTGCTTTGGTCTCTTGGGATGCTCACCCTAGGGGATACTCACCCCTAGAGGATGCTGTAGGGACACTCAAGGAGCCCTATGGCGAGGCCCCTGACAGGGACTGAGGCTTCTCATCAACAGCCAGCATCAGTTTGCAGCCACGGGCGTGAGTCACACACACAGGGCCCCTGGAAGTGGACCCTCTGGTCCCACTCAAGCCCTCAAATGTCTGTAGCCCCAGGCAGTATCCGACCACAAACTTAGGAGAGACCCCAGGCCCAAAACACCAATGCAACCCTAGAACCCAGACCAAAACCACCCACCCAAGCTGCTCCCACATCCTTGACAGAGCGGTTGTGAGCCGTGAGTGATCACTGTTATTTCAAGCCACCAAATTTAAGGGGTGAAGTGTTACCCGACACCAGATAACTAAACTAACCTCCTCTTTCCTTAAATGCCCCAGCCAAGGGGTAGCAGCTGCTTCCTGCAGTTCATCAGAAATGGTTATCTCAGTATCCACTTTTCGCCCTTCCACTGTGTTTTCGCCACCTGTATAAACAATTCCCTGGATTAAATGACCTGTATTTGAAATAACTAGGGTGGTTTCTGTTTTCCTGATTGGACCCTTTACATTTTAGAAAAAAAGCAAGCATGAAATAAGAGCAATCCATTCCCTAGTCTCTCTCACTCTTCCCCAATCCTTCCCCCACCCCCAAACCCAGCTCTGGAAAAGTCCTCACTTGTCCCAGCTGGGCCACCACCTCCATTCCCGCCCTCTATGCCCTCCGTCCACACCTCCATTCCCACACCTCCATTCCTGTCTTCCCACACGGCTTCTAATCCAAAAAGTTCCTCTCTCCTCCTGTGTCCTCAGGGCCCCCAGACACACGTCACAAAGCGGGATCTGGTGGGGAGTACAGAATTTATTTTATTATTCTGAGTCTGGGTTTTGTTCCTTAGACGTCGTGATTCCTGGATGGAGGTGACTGTGTCCCACCTCCCTGAGTCATAGTTCCATGGGCCTGTTTCAATTGCTTTCCAGGTTCAAAGTGCACTGAGAAGGCTTCACAGTCTTAATACTTCCTAGATGCTCAACTGAGGCAAAGTGACAAAATGGCCCCCCCACCCCCGCCCGCCAAAAAAATAAAACCCCAAGCCCCCAGCAGCTGCTGCTGCTGCAGCCGTATGAAAAAATAATACAAACTCTTCTTAAAAAATAGATTACACAGAAAGAACCCAGAGGACAGAGGGGCTTGGGGAAGGGCAGGGGCTGCTCTGGTCACTGGCAGGGACTCTCGGGGAGAGGCCCGGGAGGGGTGCTGAGATGAACTTCAGGGGGCTGGGATGCTGGTGGACACGGCCTCGTCCACTCTGCCCAGCCTCCTTCTGCCGCTCCTCCCAGCAGCTCTGGCCCTGGGACCACGGCTCCCCTCTCCCTCCAGGGACCCTCCCTTCACCCTGAGGCCTGGTACCTGCTTCTCACTAAAGTGGCTTCAATAAAGAAACAAAAAGACCCAAAGCGAGGGAGGGCTGTTGCCCAGCCACGGGGACTTCCCCTCCATAGGAGACGACCTCTCTCTGCTTTGGGGGTTTGGATAATTATCAATACCTGACGCTACCTAGACACCCCCTGGGGGGGTGATGGGCCCCAGACTCCCTGTTTGGCTCCTGGGAATACATGTGACGAGCCACGGTCTGAGGCTGTCTGTCCTCTGGCCCAGCCTTGGAGGAGCTGCAGACGGGCAGAGTGTGCACAGGACAGCCGGGGCAGCGGGTGTGGGATAGGGTACCGGGTATGGGAGGGGGTACAGCTCACTCGGGTCCTCCAGCTCATGCAAGGAGAAGCGTGAGGGGGCGGCCCCACCAAGACAGAGGTAAGGCAGGGCGAGGTGACGGTGTCTGTGCAGCCAGACCAGCTCTGGGGCCGGGGGCAGAGAAAGGGCAGGGGCCACGGCCCACAGGGTAGAAGGCAAGTTAGGGCCTGGCGCTGGGGAGGGGTCTGGGCGTCCGCTGCCCCACTGAGGGTGCCACACCCGGCCACCGCATACAGAGGAATCTGGTGCAGGGTGGATTCTCCCGAGTCGGGGACAGGGGCAGCTGGGCGGGCCGGTCTCAGTCGGGGACCTCGGGGTGGGCAGGCAGTCCACTCTCGCCGCGCCGGTAGGTCTCCCAGAAGCCCCTGTCTAGCTGCTCCAGCTGTGAGCCCAGTGGCAGGTGGCCGGCCAAGTGCATGTGGAGGGTCTCCAGCCACTGCTCCAGCTTCACGAAAGAGGGCCTGGGGAGACAGGCGGGGGGACGGTGGGTTCGGGCTCTGCTGGGGACCACCCCACCCTAAGCCCCCACCCCACTCACCTCTTCTCGGGGTCCAGATCGCAGCAGCGCACAGTAATGGGGAAGAAGCTTGGGGGGCAGTTTGGGGGGCAGTAGCGGTCCAGGAAGCCTCGCACGTTGAGGCCAAAATCCATGGTGCGCGGCAGGTAGTCTGGGTCAGCTTTCACCCGCCCGATGATCTGTCCAGCACGAAGCCCAGCCGTTACCCGGGGCCCCTGGGACTGGGCATCGCCCAGGCGGGTTCGAGGGCAGGTCACACCGGGCCTGGCGCTCCCTGGACCACCACACCCCCCGGGGATGCCGGTTGCTGTGGGTAGCCCCGTTCCCAGAGCCTCCCTGGCCTGGGGCCCCTGCAGACTTCAGCCTGCAGCCTGGGAGCATGAGCCCACCCGGGACCTACCTCACACAGGACGATTCCAAAGGAAAACACATCCACCTTCTCATCGTAGCTGCGGCCTGGATGAAGAGACCACTGTCAGCAGGTGCACGGGGCCAGGGATGCCAGCTGGTGAGGGTGCCGGGCCAGGGACCCGCCCACTGGGGGGATGCCCTGGCCAGCAGGTCAGGACAGGAGGCAGATGCTAGAAACCTCTGTAGGATCAGGCCTTAGGCTCTGACCCTATCCGAGCCCACCCAGTCTGAGCCAACCTGCTGGGGGGCGGTGGATGGGTAAAGGTGAAAGCCCTGGGCAAGGGGTTCCAGGCCCAGCTCGGTCACTAACCACCTATGTGACTCCGGGCAGGTCATGGACCTTGTGGTGACCCCGAAAGATAACTGTGTCAGACCCCTGGAACCTGTGAATGTTATTGGAAAAAGGGTCTTTGAAGTTACGATTAAGTTAAAGATCCTGAGATGAGACAGTCCTGGATTATCCGGAAAGGCCCTAAATGCCATCACAATTGTCCTTATAAGAGAGACTGAAAAGGAAAAGACACAGAGGAGGAGGCAGTCACATGAAGACAGAGGCAGAGATTGGACTGATGTGGCCACAAGTCCAGGAACGCCAGGATCAGAACCAAGTAGCAAGGAATGGATTCTCCCTTAAAATCCCCAGAGGGAGCATGGCTCTACTGGATTTCAGACTTCTGGCTTCCAGAACTACAAGAGAATAAGTGTCTGTTGTTAAGCCACCCAGTTTGTGGTAATTTGTTACAGCAGCCTCAGGGACTGATAAAGACTCTCTGAGCCTCAGTTGCCTCAGCTGTAAAATGGAAACAATACCCTCTCTCTAACGATGTTAAAAATAATCAGGACAGCCACTCTCATTTATTGAATTCTGACTAGCTTACAAACCTTATCTAATTCTCACACTACTCCTTAAAGATAGGGACTATTAACCCCAATTTACAGGTTAAGTTATTGGGGGCTGGGTTATGTTAACTTTGGTCAGAGCTGGCGTTGAGATGACCCTGGCTCTGCGGCCCTGACCCTGTGTTTGCATGTCCCCTGCCTGTGGAGAGGCTTTATAAGCCCCAGTCTGGGCACACATGGGACCACTATGTAACAGGCCTGAAAAAAAAAGAAATGGAGTGGGAGAAAGGGGATCTGTGGGAGGCTGGATGATGGCCCCGGAGATGTCCCCGTCCTAATTCCTGGACCCTGTGAACACGCTGCCTTATATGGGACTTTGCAGGTGTGACTCAGTTAGGGATCTCGAGATGAGATTATCTTGGATTATTCAGCTGAGCCCTATGGGATCACAAAGGTCTTTATGAAAGAGGGTGGAGGGTCAGGGTCAGGGTCAGGGTCAGGGAAGGAGTTGTGACAATGGACACAGATGTCAGAGAGAAGAGGCTACGTTGCTGGCCTTGCTGGAGGAGGGACCAGGAGCCAGGGAATGAGGCAGCCTCTAGAAACTGGAAAAGGAAAGGAAACAGATCCTCTCCCCTTGAGCCTCCAGAAGGAATGCAGCCCTGCTGACACCAGACTTCAGCTCAGTGAGCCTGATACTGGACTCCTGACCTCCAGAACTACAGGATAATTTGTGGGTTTTTTAAAATAAATTTATTTACTTATTTATTTTATTTTTGGCTGCACTGGGTCTTTTTTTTTTTTTTTTAAAGTCATGTTCCTTGCTTTTTAAAAAAAATTTATTTATTTATTTATTTTTGGCTGTGCTGGGTCTCAGTTTCTGTGCGAGGGCTTCCTCCAGCTGCGGCAAGTGGGGTCCACTCTTCATCGGGGTGCGCGGGCCTCTCACTGTCGCGGCCTCTCTTGTTGCGGAGCACAGGCTCCAGACGCGCAGGCTCAGCAATTGTGGCTCACGGGCCTAGTTGTTCCGCGGCATGTGGGATCCTCCCAGACCAGGGCTCGAACCCGTGTCCCCTGCATTGGCAGGCAGACTCTCAACCACTGCGCCACCAGGGAAGCCCTGCACTGGGTCTTTGTTGCTGCGCACAGGCTTTCTCTAGTTGCGGCGAGCGGGGGCTACTCTTCGTTACAGTGCGCGGGCTTCTCATTTACGGTGGCTTCTCTTGCTGCGGAGCATGGGCTCTATAGGCGCGTGGGGTTCCGTAGCTGTGGCTCACGGGCTCAGCAGTTGTGGCGCACGGGCTTAGTTGCTCCGCGGCATGTGGGATCTTCCTGGACCAGGGCTCGAACCCATGTCCCCTGCATTGGCAGGCGGATTCCCAACCACTACGCCACCAGGGAAGCCCTAATTTGTGTTTTTTTAAGCCAAGTGTGTGATGACTGGTTGCAGCAGCACAAGGAAACCAACGACAGGACTCAAAGAGGGGGAGGGCGGGACCTCCGCCTCCTGCAGCTCCGTCTGGGACCGCGGGGCCCTGGGGGATGTGCCAGGCGGGGCTGCCGACTCACCGTGGATCATCTCGGGCGCCATCCAGTAGGGGTTGCCCACCACCGTGTAACGCTTCTTCCGGTCTGGCTTCTTGAGGCTACGCAGGCCCTCGGGCTGCGTCTTCTCGTCCACCATGAGCCGTGCCAGCCCGAAGTCGGCCACCACCACGTTCTTGTTCTGGGTGACCCGGAAGCAGAGCCACACTGAGACACGCCCCTGGCACCACCTGCCCACTCCCTCCTCGGCCTTCTGGGGACAGCCTGTGGTCCCTCCATCACTGCCCCTTAGACGCCGGGCTCCCTGGGCCCACTTTTCCCCCGCTGAAGTACACCCCACCCCCAAAGCTTCTTTCAGGAAGCCTGCCCTGACCACCCCAGTCCACACACCCGGGCCCTCCTCCGGGCCCGCAGCCCCTGGTGCAGCCTGGTGTAGGCTGCGGCCACCCTGTGGGCCGCTCTCTGCGAAGGCCACGCTCACAGCAGACCCCCCGCCCCCACATGTCTAGTGGGGTGGTGGGCGGGGCTCCCGCTGCCCCCTCCCGGCCCGGCCGCTCACCTCACGAACCAGGCAGTTGTGGGAGTTCAGGTCCCGGTGGATGATGTTCATGGAGTGGAGGTAGGCCTGAGGGTGGGGGGCACGGGGGTCAGGGGGCAGCCGTGCTGAGGGCCCCCAGCCCCGCCCTGGTCGCCCCAAGGCTCCCACCTTCCCCCTTCCCACTGGATCCCCTCTGTCCTCTCTCAAAGCTTCCTGTGGCTTCCATTTCTAAACTCCTTGTGAAGTTTAGGTGAGCGCTGGAGAATGTGTTTTGCTTTTCGTTTTTTGCCGCACCGCGTGGCCTGTGGGATCTCACTTCCCCGACCAGGGATGGAACCCGCGCCCCCCCGCAGTGGAAGCGCGGAGTCTTAACCACTGGACCGCCAGGGAAGTCCCGAGAGAATGCTATTTTAAGTGGGGCCGGATCACCCAGCCCACACGCCCCCCGGCAGAGCCTACTCACCATCCCCGAAGCGATGTCCTTGGCAAAGCTCACCCTCTGACTCCACGGGTACTGGCTGTCCTGGAGGTGGGGAGAATGACCAGGCTGAGCCAACGGGGCCACAGTTGCAGGACATTGGGTGAGAGAGAGACAGGAAGGGGCGAGTGTCCTGTAGGGTCCGATGACGCACCCCCAACTCTCTTCTACACCCACAACTGTCCCTTCTTTTTTTTTTTTTTGCCACGTGGCTTGTGGGATCTTAGTTCCCCAACCAGGGATTGAACCTGCGGCCCCGGCAGTGGGAGTGCTGAGTCCTAACCACTGGACTGCCAGGGAAGTCCCTCACAACTGTCCCCTCTAAGGGGTGTGGGTGAATAATTCAAAACAATTTTCTAACAGAACTGGTTCCAAACAGTGACGGGGTGGGAGATACTCTTCTATAGTTCCTGACCCACCTCCTCTGAGAACAAAAACTCTCTCTTCTACAAAATCCCAGTTTTTCGAGTTTTTAAAAAACCTGAACCTGCTTTCATGGACCAGCAGAGACGGGCCTGGCGAGGTCGCCTGCAGAGAGCTGCGGTGAGTCACTCTGGAGAGCAGGGCTCTGGGCTCAAATCATTTGGGGAAACACCCCATTCTCTCCCCCCATCTCCTTAGAGACCTCAAGTGGGAGAGCAAGGACATCAGAGCGTATTAAAGATCCAGGTGCAGCCAGGAAGCCTGCACTGGTGCAGCCCAGCATTTCTAAGTTGCACTGGACCACAGAATCCCTCTGAGAAGTTACACCTGTCCGGAGCCCACAGGGACCACACTCTGGTGACAGCAGGTAATCCAACCTGAGGGACTGAGGACTCAGCGGCGAGGGAAGGGAACAGGGTCTCCGGGTCTGAGGGTGATGCAGGGGTGGGTGAACGTCGGATCCCTGGGCACCGTCAGCATCCCGGGAGAGCTGGAAGCTCCCCTCCAAACGCTTCTTTTTTAGAGGAGGATCGGTAATTTCATCCAAGCTCCTACAGCAAGTTCTGAATTTTATACATCATGACAAAAAGTGACTTGGTTTTGCTTAGAAGCAAAACAAAGACCCTCTGGGAGAGGTAACCTATGGCAGGTGCGCGGGGTTAACCTGACAGCCTGTGCGTCCCCTCAGCGAAGCTGCCACCCTTCTCTGGGCCCCAGCTTCCCCCCCACCTTAGATGGAGTCAGTTGCTCCCTTATTCGATTCAGAATCAGGGTCTGGAGGGCCTTTGAGACCAGAGGCCGATCCCCAGTGAAGAGCCTGGGAGGAGACTGGGACCCACAGGGGAGCCGCGGGGCCCAGGGTCCTAGGGCAGGAGCGGCTGGGACGGGTCTCAGGCGGGGGCTCTGCCCGGCACTCACCATGCCCTTGATGAGGCCCCGGAGCGTGCCACCCTTGATGTACTCGGTGATGAAATTGAGCCTCTTGTCCTTGTAGAGCACCCCGATGAACTTGAGCACGTGGGGGTGCTCCAGGCATCGCATGACCTTCACCTGGTGGGGTGCAAACAGGCTGGGCCCCTGTCTCCTTCTCCCCGTTTCCCACCAGAGGCCACCACGACAGTGCCAAAGATGGAGAAGCCTTCAAGCCCCCGGGGTCACACCTGCCGGCTGCCGTGCTCTTTGCTTGGGCTGCTCCCACCCCCAGGGACGTCCTTGCCCCTCTCGCCCTCCTGGCAGATAGTTTCTCTTCTTCCAACGTGGGCTTGGGCGTCACATCCTCCCGGAGCCCTTTGCCACCCACCGCCTCTCAATGGCGAAGGGTGGGGCAGGTCCTAGGAGTCTGGTGCAGAGGGCGCAGCAGGCCCCTCACCCACCTCCTTGAGGAACGTCCGCTGGGTCTCCTCATCGAAGCGGATCAGCTCCTTCATCACCATCACCTCGCCTGTCTCCCGGTGTGTCACCTGCATGGGGACGCCCAGGGGTTGAGACTCAGCACAGGCACATGCTCTGCTCTAGGCCCGCCCTGTAGGAGGCCCATCCCCACCCCAGG
Organism: Balaenoptera physalus; assembly: GCF_965194825.1. Taxonomy (NCBI): domain Eukaryota; kingdom Metazoa; phylum Chordata; class Mammalia; order Artiodactyla; family Balaenopteridae; genus Balaenoptera; species Balaenoptera physalus. The sequence continues at coordinate 83,090,648 of NC_138898.1, forward strand.
CAGATGGACAGACGGCTTCAAGCTCTTCGCAGACTTTTCATGGGATGCTCCCAGCCCCCGAGGGGGTGGGACTTAAGTCCTTTACAGGTGAGGAAACTGAGGCTCAAGAAGGTTTCCTACCAGGGCCCACGGTCACCCAGGTGGCAGGAAGGGGGGTGGCCAGGGCTTGGGTCCAGGACCGCCTGACCCAGAGGCCAGCTCTCTTTCCTCTGCTCTGCTGGGCTGTCTCCTGGAAGTCAGATGGTAGCTCTACCAGAGATTCTGACCAGGGACAGGGGCTGGGGCCTGTCTGCACACGTGGGCAACCTGGCTGATGCCTTTTGTATAACTCTGAACCTTCCAGTCTGGTCATAGCCAGGTGACATCAGAGCCAGGGAAGGGCTCGTGTCTTGCTGGGGGAGAGTGTGAAGGCGGTGAGAAGCCCAGAGGCCAGGAGGGGGCTGGCACTGGGCTCAGTAAGGGGGCCTGGGGGAGGGAGCCTTCAGGGTCAGTCCGGGCTGCCCTCCCATCCCCCACCCCGAGGAGCCACTTTCGGACAACCTCCTCCTCGCGGTCTATCTATAATAAGTCCCCTCCCCCTACCTAGCTCAGGGAGGCCCTGGTGGAGGAGAGCTCTGGCCAGCAAGTCTGGAAGCCAGATACCCTTCCACTGGGGCTTCCTGGGGACACTGGCGGGAGGAGGGTGGAGGACCAACGGGTCACACACAGACTGCCCCCCTGCTCCCACCCACGGCCCCATCCCTGCCTGGCGTGCCCTGTACCTTGATGGCCTGGCCGAAGCAGCCCTTGCCCAGCACCTCCCCGTGGATGAGGTCCGAAGGCCGGAAGATGCGGTGCGGCCGGCAGACCACACGGAGGGACTCGGAGCGACCCAGGTCCTTGTGCTGGGAGGCCGGGGAGCCCAGCGAGCCGGCGCCCGGGGACCTGTCGATGCTGCAGCTCCTCCTGGGGGGACACACCCAGTGCCTGCTGCCACCAGGTGGGCACCTGGACGAGGCCCCCTTGGGGGGAGGCCAGGTCTTGGCCCTGCCCCCTTCCCCCTGCCTGCCATGCCCCATCGATGCCAGTCTATGTACAGTCACCTGTACAGCCAGAAAGGGCGGCACAGGACAGCTCTCCTGGGACAGTCATAAGGCTCTTGCCCCATCCTGATGCCAGTACCCAGTGCCCTGTCTGGCTTGGACTTCCTGTTAAGGTAGGAATGTTTGCCCTTGGCCTTCTCTGCCTGGTGACCCTGGATCAGACGCTTTGTCTCCCAGCATTTGAGTCCCAGGCCTTGGAGTGCAGAGGCAGACTACCTGCCCAGGGTGCCCACAGGTGGCCTTGCAGGGTGGCCTGAGCTCCAGACAAATGCAGGGGAGGAGGAAACACATGCCTTCAATATCACTGTTTCTTAGCGTAAAGGCTGTCATCCCACGTGTCCCCCTCAAAGCCTTGACCAGGAGTCCTGAGCAGACCCCCGCAGTGAGTGGCACGAGGACCAGGCTGCCTCTGGGCTTCTTCCTGGGGCAGCCCCCCCCACCTCCCTTTAAGAGGGTACAGGGCACTTGGCCCCTCTGGCCTGGACCACCACAACAGTCCCCCAGCTGTCTCTGGTCCTGGGCACCTCCCCGCAAAGGGGACCAGAGTGGTCTCTGTGAAACACATCACTGTGCTGCAACACCCTTCGGTGGCGCCCCGGGATGGGCAAAGCCCAAAAACGCCATCCACGAGCTTCTGCCTCAGAGCCCACCACTCCCCAACACATCCGATGCCCCAGCATCCTGAGCTGCTGGCCAGCTGCTCCTCGAAGCCAGGGCGCTGGCCCACCCTGGAAGCGCTCTGTCATCCCCAGCTGGGGGTGCTGCTTTCCCCGTTTGCCCCTTCGCATTCTCCTTCCTCTTTCTAGCCCCCTGCACCCCTTGCCGGCCTCCGTCTTTTTGCAGGGCTGACTCCCCCATCAGACTGTGAGCTACCAGAGGGTAGGGACCAGGTCCCATCCCCCCTGAGGCCCAGCGTCAGTGAAAGTACCAAGATACAGTACATCAAGGTGCAGGGCTGACTTACAGGACAGGCTTCTGCCGGCCGGAGCTGCCCGCCTCCCCGCTGGGAGTGTGAACCGGGGAGACCAGGGGGCTGGACTCAGGCCCCAGCCCGTGGCTCAGTGTGTCATGGGGGTCATGCTCAAGAGTCAGCTGGAGCAGGCGGCTGGTTTCCTGGATCAGCAGATCAATCTGGGGAGAGCAGGAGTGTGGACAGGTGAGTCTCCCAGCTCTCAGGGGAGCAGCACCTCCAACCGCAGACCCAGGACCCATACCTCGTCCAAGGGCACATTCCGGATGGGCGTGCCATTGATTTCCAGGATCCGGTCTCCAACGTGGATGGAATTCTTCACATCCGGGCTCATGCAGCCCGGGTCCACTCTGTGGGCACAGAGCGGTGGTCAGACCCCTGCTCACCCCGCTAGGAAACCAAGGCCAAGGGGATCAGATCAGGAGCGTTGGGGGCAAACCATTCTATCTTGTGTGATCGGCAGGTGGCAACTGGCGGGAACACCGAATTCTGGTTTGGTGGGAAGAGTTCTATACTAATTACAATGCTTGCCGTGGGTGTGAAACTGGAGAAAAGTGGCATGCCCCCCAGGTATTTGCCCCCCTGTACTAGATGCTCGGGGGCTCCTGTTCAACAGAGCGTTGTCTCTGCCATGGAGGACAGACCTCTCCTTCTACCTGGCTGGTACGTGTGGGGCAGACAAGTGTCAAAGAGTCCTAAGAGGGTCTGGACCCACTGCTTCCTACCTGACCCCCAAACTTGCCCTGCAAGATGAAGCTAAGGCTCCCACTCCTCTGGGATCGGCGGGAAGGAGCGAGCAGCCTGGGCTGAGCCACAGCTGCAGGGTGGAGATGGGGCTGGTGCCCTGGATCATTTGGCCATAAACTAACTCACAGAATGGCCAACTTGCCAAATTTACTTGCTTCTTTTAACTCCTTGGTGTTAACTATCTGATTGTCATTTTGTCTTCATAAAAGCTTTCCAAGAATGGTCACTTTGTCTCTGCCCTGAGATGGGGAAGGGCTGGGGGAGGGTGGGCAGGACAGAAAGGAGACTGAGAGCTTTAAGAAAAACAGATTGCTAGCAATTTTTCAGTTATCGAAAGTATATTCTCACATGGGGGAGAAGTGCTTCCTTACACAGGGAAGTCAGGTAATAAATACAGCAGGAAGAACACAGTTAGAAAATCACCATTTTGTAGCCATCACAGAATTATCTGTGGATGCTACAGTCAGTGAAAGGCTGTTGGGAACAGGATATTTACAGACTCATATCTCACAGATGACTCAAACTGGTTACACTGCCAAGGGGAAAAAAATCCTTTACAGCAGAGACAGTGGACTGCACTTTAACCAAATAATCGAAGTTGACATCCCCAAGAAAGGGAGCACTTCACTGGCATCCTGTGTCTACCAGTAAGATGCACAGAGAAGGACACAGCATCAGTTACCTGGTTAAAATGCATGACTTAAACCTAAGGAAGAGGAACCCTCCGTCAAACCCAAATGGAGGGGCATGCTCCTTAACTGACTTGCACTCTTCACAAATGTCAAGGTCATAAAGGACAATGAAAAGTTGAGGAACTGGCACAGATTAAAAGAGATTGAAGAGACATGAGGATTCAATGCAATGTGTGATCCTGGATTGGATCTTGGATCAAGGGGGAAACTGCCATAAAGGACAGTGTTGAAACAACTGGCAAATTTGAATGTGGATTGTATACTGAATAAAAGTATCAATGTTAAATTTCCTAAATATCATAATTACACTACAAGATACAATGGATAATTATGTAAGGGAATGCCCTTGTTTTTAGGAGAAGGTCTGAAGTATGTGGGGGGAGGATGGGTCAATGGTGCCTACAACCTCCACTCAAATGATTTAGTAAAAAACAGCAATATGTACAGGTACGTGTGTGTATATACAAATAAGTATATATATGTATATACACACAAATATATACACAGAGGGAGAGACACACATACCTCAAGTGTGGCAGAAAGTTAAAATTGGTGAACTTAGGTAAAAGGTGTATAGGTATTCAATATACTTATTATTTTAGTAATTTTTCTGTAAATTTGAAATTTTCAGGATTAAAAAAGTTAAAAAATAGTGAATATATTTTCATGCATAAAGACTTCTTATGGATATAGCCTTAAAAATATATTCCTTAGGGAATTCCCTGGTGGTCCAGTGGTTAGGACTTGGTGCTTTCACTGCTGTGGCCCGGGTTCGATCCCTGGTCGGGGAACTAAGATGCCACAAGCTGCACGGCATGGCCAAAGGGGGGAAAAGAAGCAGGAAAGAATGCTCACCCAGTGAGGGAGGCAGGGAGGAGGTGCCATGAACCCTCTACTCCTAAAATTCTGCCTGGCTGTCAGGGGCCAGGTGGTCTGGGAGTTTCCCCATCTCTCTCACCGATCTGTCTGCTCACTTGTGTATGGAAGGCAGCTGCTGGCCTGGCTGATGCTCAAGTTGGGGGTGGAGATGCGGAGTCAAGCCCAGCCTCCTCCTCCTCCCCCAGTACCATCTTCACTTCTCACCAGTGCTTAGGCATGGGGCCTGGTACCTGGCAGGTATGTGAGAAACGTTCACTGAATCCAAAGAAAGCTGGCACGTGGCTCCCACACCCAGACATGGGGAACGTTTAAAACTATTTCTCAAGGGTCCAAGAAGGCCCAGGAGAAATCTTAGAAGGCTCCAAGGTATCTGACTTCCTCGTCGTTCAGACAGAGACCCCAAAGCCCCGAGAGGACAAGGGAACTTGCTCAACGTCTCACAGCATGTTATCAACTGCGTCAGCCCCTTAACCTTCATTTCTTCTTACATCTCGGACCTTTTCTACAACCTTTAGAATTTTCTTTAGGGATGATCTGCTAGTATCAAATCCCATTTTGTCTGCCTTAACATATTTTTATTTCACCTTCATACTTGAAGGATATTTTCATCAAGTATAGAATTCTAGGTTTATGGTTCTTGTTTGCTGAGTGCATTGAATATATCATTTCACTATTTCTGGCTTTCATTGTTTCTGTTGAGAAATCAGCTGTCAGCCTGTTCTTTTTTTGCAGGAAATTTTTTTTTAAAATAAATTTATTTATTTATTTTTGGCTGCGTTGGGTCTTCGTTGCTGCTGCGCGCAGGCTTTCTCTCTACTGCGGTGAGTCGGGGCTACTCTTCGTTGCAGTGCGCAGGCTTCTCACTGCAGTGGCGTCTCTTGTTGTGGAGCATGCGCTCTAGGCGCAAGAGCTTCAGTAGTTGTGGCACACGGGCTCAGTAGTTGTGGCTCGTGGGCTCTACAGCACAGGCTCAGTAGTTGTGGCACACAGATTTAGTTGCTCCTCGGCATGTGGGATCCTCCCAGACCGGGGCTCGAACCCATGTCCCCTACATTGGCAGGTGGATTCTTAACCACTGAGCCACCAGGGAAGTCCTCCCTATGGCTACTTTTAAAGTCTTTTCTTTTGCCTTTGGTGTAGTAGTTTCACCAGGTGGGGTAATCCATGGGTGAATTTCTTTTTAGTTTTCCTGTTTGGGATTTACTGGGTTTGAGTCTGTGGATTGGTATCTTTTATCAGCTCTGGGAAGTTCTCAGCCATCGTATCTTCACATACTGCCTCTCTCTCATTCTCTCTTCTCCTGTGATTCTAGATGGATGATTAGATCTGCTCACTCTGTCCTCCGTACGTCTTAACCTCTCTTTCCCTATTTTCACCTTGTTGTGTTTCTGCTTCTCTCTTCAGCTGTTTAAAACCCTCCTCTACTGCTAAACCCATCTTTCACTTCTAGGGGTTCTATTTGGTTCTTTTCCAAATTCATTTGCTCTTTACTCACTTTTTCCAAGGATCTCTTATTTATTAAAACAGATGGAGCATAATTATTTTATATTGTTTCTGATAATCCCACTATCTGCAGGTTTTGTAGGTCTGCTTCTGCCACCTGTTGTTTCTGCTGGTTCTTGCTCACAGTGCCTTGTTCTCTGTGATTTTTGACTGAACCGCTCACCTTCCTTGGGACGCTTATCTCGAGAAATTCTGTGAAGCCTGGAGGTGGGTTCCTCCAGAAAGGATCTGCATCTGATTCTGTCAGAGCCTAGGGACATTACCCCTAGTGGAGAAGAAGTACTTTAAACTTTTACAATTTTGCCTGGAGGTTTTCTGAACCACCCAGGCATGTGAACTTGGTTGGCAAATCCAAGTGTATGAATTCTCAGGGGAGATTCCTTCTCCCCTTCCATTTAGGTTCAAAACAGTTTATTTTCTAGTTCTGGGAGTTGGTTGCCCGGGGCGGCGGGGGGGCGCTGGTGGATGGTATGGTTTATTTCTTGTTCTTCCTCACCCTGAGAGCCCTTTGGGGGTTGCAGCTTTATGGGGTGGGGAGGCGTTCTCTTATTAGACTCACTTTCCTTGAGCAAGTCAGGTCTTTGAGAGGCTCAGCCATGAGAAGACTCGAAAACTGAAGCTTAATTCACCCAATTTAGATTTGCCCTTAAGGCATGGCTGCCTTCCGTGCTCTGCTGACACCCCTGGGCTCCTTCCTTCACTTATTCCTGACCTGGTTACTTCTCTTTCTTGTTGGGTCATGCAGGGATTAAAGAAAACATTTAAAATATTTTATCTAACATTTGTTCTGTTTTTTTGGAGGAATGATTGGACCAGGCATCTGGTATACCAGGTTGTCAGAGCTGGGTTCCATCTGGGCCCATGTGCTCACCCATTCTCAGGGCCCCCCTGCCCCAGAGTCGGCCACCCACCTAGAGCATCCGTGCCCACAGCTGCACCAGCTGCAGTCTCAGCAGGCCAGCCACTCACCCCTGGACGCGGACGGTGTGGGAGTGCTCTGTGCTGCAGCCTGGCGGGCCGTGAGGGGGGTCGATGGAGACCGAGAGGCCACGTTTGCCATGAGCTGAGGCTGGGATGGATACGAGGGTGACTGTGTGGGGCAGGTGGGAGCTGGGGGAATCAGGCAGGATCTGCTCAATGACGGGGGTCACCACAGTCTGGTAGTAGCAGTGTCCGCTGCAAGAGCCACAGGCGGTGGGGACCCAAAGAGCGGGAAGAAAAGCGCGTCAGGGCAGTCACCGGCATCACCCCCACCCCGATCCCTCAGCCCCGGGCTCTCTTCTCCTCCCACCCTCCCCTTACTGCTCCCCAAGGGAAGAGGAAGATCTTGGCTGCCTGATGGGCTGGGAGCAGGAACTGGGCATGCTCAGCCCAGCCTTGCCCCTCTCCGGGGCTCATTCTGGGTTGTCTATGCTCCGTCAGCTGGCCAAGATGAGGCCTGGGGATAAATCCAGTTCAGCAGGAAGTCATTAAGAGTCCATTTGGGATCCTCAAAAGTCATGCTGCCCTCAAATCCAGCTTTATCAGTGTTGCCATAATAAAGAATTTGTCTGGTCTTTGTCCCTGGCTCCTGGGAAAGAGGCTCTAAATCCTTGGAACAGGAGTATCTTCCTTTTTCTTGAGCCCTTCAAGCCACACTTGAGCTAATGTTAATGAGATGACTCAGGCAGCGGGGAGGGTGGTGCTGGTCACCAGAAAGACTGACCACGTGATGAGAGGGCTGCGGCTCTGACCCAGCCTGACCTCGAGGAGACTGAGTTCAATCCCGTGCCCAGTGATTCAATCAATTATGCTACATAATGAAACCCCAATAAAAACTCTGGTGATGCCAGGGAGGACGGGTCACACGTCTTGATTCCACGGGTGGAATGCATGGAAGCTGTGCATTCGAGACCCTCCCGGACCTCGCCCTTTGTGTCTCTTCATCTGGCTGGTCCTGATTTGTAGCCTTTAGTAAAAAACTATAATTGTGAGTATAGTGCTCTCTTGAGCTCTGAGTCATTGAGCGAAGTATCAAAGCTGAGAGAGTTGTGGGAATCTCTGACTTTGCAGCCAATCGGTCAGAAATGCGAGCGGCCTGGGGACCCCCAAACTTGTGGCTGGTGTCTGAAGTCAGGGCGGTCTTGCTGGGGACAGGTCCTGAGCTCACAGGGTTGGTGCTAACTCTGAGGGTTGGTGCCAGAACTGCACAGCAGTGATGTCAGTAAGAAAGCTGATGTCTGTGGGACTTCCCTGGTGGTCCAGTGGTTGAGAATAAGCCTTCCAAGGCAGGGGATGTGGGTTCAATCCCTGGTCGGGGAACTAAGATCCCACATGCCGCAGGGCAACTAAGCCCGTGCACTGCAACTACTGAGCCTGCGCGCCGCAACTAGAGAGCCCGTGCGCCACAACTAGAGAGAAGCCCGCGCGCCACAACAAAAGATCCCGCGTGCCGCAACTAAGACCTGACGCAGCCAAAATATTAGATAAATATTAAAAAAAAAAAAAAAGAAGAGAAAAGAAAGCTGATGTCTGAGGCTTTCTCCATCTGATTGCTGTGTCTTATTTCCCAGTGGTTTCTACACTGTCACTATGACCGCCCCCCCACATGGAAAGGGGAAGGGCCCCGGCGTGGGACACGTGTGACACGGGTGGGCACGCCAGGCGCAGGGAGGGGCGGGGCACTCACCAGTACAGCTTGGAGTGCTCCACCAGAGTGTAGGTGTCTCCGTCGCCGATGAAGGTCCCACACGTGAGGCAGATGAAGCATTCGGGGTGGTATTTCAGCTCCCCGGCCACCTGGAAGGGGAGTTGGGGGGGGCGAGGACGAGCCACCTCAGCAGCCCCTTCAGCCCCCATAGCTCCTCCCCTCGGCCTCCTCTCAGAAGGGCAGCCCCAAACCAACTTCGGGGCAGACAGAGTTGCCTCCGTAATAGGGGGCTGAGGGATACAGACAGAGAAACAGGCTCAGGAGGCACAGAGGAATCAGAGAACTAGTGAAAAGAAGAACAAGAGAGGTGATGGGAGAGAGATCCGGAGCAGGGAAACCTGTGAAAACACACACGCGCGCGCGCGCACACGCACACACACACACACACACGCAGGTGAGGTGAGGTGTGTGCGTGGGGGAGGGGCGCTTACCATGACCAGCCCCTTGGTGATGTGCTCTGAACACCCGTGGCAAGACTCGCCATAGCGGGCCCAGTAGTCCTTCTGGCAGAAGAGCTGCCCATCCTTCTCGTAGTACTGGTGTGAAAGGGAGGCACTGCATTCGCAACACCTGGGTGGAAGGGGAGCTGGGGCTCAGAGGGGCCCACCCCTCCCGCACACCTGGGCCCTTCCGGTCTACAGGCAGCGCTAGACAAAGGTGCGCCCTCTGGACGGAAGCAGCCTGTGCTGGGGCACCGGGCTTGGCAAGTGGAGCCGGGGATGGATTCAGCGCCCACCCCCGCCCCCTCTGCCGTGGTCCCTCAGCCAGGAGCCTTGGTACTATGTGCAGCCTGAACAACCACCCTCAGCGGTTCTGCACCCAGGGTGTCTGGCCCACTTGCTAGACCTGGGCTGAGAGGTGCTCCTCATCTGAGCCCCCTGTCCCTTGTCGTGCAAGGAAGATGGCCAGCGAGGGCGGGCAAGTTACTCTCAGTCACCCACCAGTCAGGCCCAGGGAGGGCTGGAACCTGGGAGCCCAGGACTCAGGTTGGGGCGGGGGGGGCGGGGCTGGAACAAACTGTGAGCCCCACTCTTCCAGTCTAGTCTGCTTCCTCTCCCTCCCCCTCCCCCCACCCCCAGCAAAGTGGAGGCAGCTCTGGCGCTGATGTAGATGGTGGTGACCTTTCGGCGCTGTGAAGACCTACTAAGTGCTGGCACCTTCCCATTTTCTTGCTTAATAAATTTACTAATCCTCACAGGCCACCATGAGGCAGGCATGGCTATCCTCATTTTAGAGATGAGGCAGATGAACTTCAGAGGGTCTTCCCTGCCCAAGGTCACAGAGATGGGCACCATAGGCCCCATGAAGATACACCCAGTTCCACCAAGATACAAGGCAGGAGTTCAGCTCAGTATAGACCAGTCAGTCAGTTAAGAGAGGGGATCTCCCGGTTTCCTAGGCTCCAGCCAGCCCCACGGGTGCTGCCAGTCACAAGAACGGGGTTCAGCATAGGTAGCAGGAAGGCATGGCTGGTGGGGCCCCTGAAGGGCAGATGGGGAGAAATGATGTACAGGCTTCTTTCTAGGTGCCACCCCCCAGGCCAGGAGCTAGACCTACATGCCTGACGTCTTTCCCCTCAAGCGTCCTGGTCGGGTGGGGACCAGCAGCTCAGCTAAGCCAGGGTAATAAGCAAATGCAAAAATGTGGGACCCCCAGTGACCGACACCCCCCTCCGCCCCGGGCACGAGCCCCACTGGGTTCTGCAGAGCCTGACCCAGGGTCCTGGCATGCATAGGTATGTCTGGGCTGCAGTACACACTGCGCAGAGAACGGCTAGGGGACCCGTCCAGCTCTGTTGCTGTTTGGGTGCTCCGGGTGATGTACCAAGGTCACATAGGGATAGGAGGGCCCAGGCCCAGAGCTCATGGCTCAGTAGGGGAACAAACCAGGAGACAGGAGGGCAGGAAAGACTGGGGCTGGGTCAGAGAGCACTGTGCTCCAGGCAGCCGGGAAAGCCTCCGCTCTACCGTAGCCTGCACAGGGCAGCACTCACTCACTGCACTCACTGACTGCTCCTGAACTAGGGAACTGGGGAGGGGGAGGGGGGAGGAGGAGGGGGAGGAGGGAGGAGGGGGAAGGGGGAGGAGGGAGGGGGAGGAGGGGAGGAGGGAGGAGGGGAGGAGGGAGGGGGAGGAGGGAGCGCACAGCAGCAAGAGTGCTGCTGGGACACTGTCCCTTTAAGAGGATCCAGCCAGTTCCCCATTGTCTGGTAGCCTGAGGGGAGGGGCTGAGGACCACAGCTTGGGGCTTTGGGCAGGGGGCGGGCAGAGGAACACAAAATGCCCGGGTTTTGAAGCCAGGAAGGCGGGGTCTGATGAGCTCTCTCAATGGGGTGGAGACTGGGGAGGGAAAGCCTCTGGAGGCAGCGCTGGGATGCGGGAGGCTGCAGCGGAAGCAGCGGCTGGACGGGAGCCATGACGTCATCTGTTGCCCCCGCAGCCCTTCCTGCCCCCACAATCGCTGCGACTGCAGTGGGTGGGCATCTTACCACGGGGCGGGCGACAAGGCAAGGAAGGCACCGAGCCAGGAGGGCGGACACCCGGGGACGGGGAGGTCCCCAGCGCAGCCCCCAGGGGGCTCTAACCTAGCAGGAAGGGGCGCAGGAGAGCAGGCTCCGCAAAGAGGCGGGGCGCAGGCAGCGCATGGTGACCTTGGGGAGATTCCCCACTCCCTGTGTGGATCGGTGATTCACTTCGCCCTTCCGCTGACCAGAGCCACCAGACACGAAGCGTGTCACAGGAGTGTCACCGCAGGAGTCTCCCCCACAGCCCCAGGCCGCAGGAAGTGGCCCCCTTCCCCACCTCTGTGGGCGGGTCAGTCGGGGCTCTGGAGCGGCCGCCTTCCTCCAGGGGAGAGAATGCTCTTCTGCCTGCAAACTCCTAGTCCTTCCCACGCACAAACATTCATCACTGTAGCAGCCCTGGAAGACCCCACGTTGCTTCACTCAAGCTCTGTGAGTGCAGTCAGCTCCCTGATAACCACTTCCCTGAAGCCTGCTCAGATGCGCCCATGGCCCCCCATGCAGCCTGCACCCCCAGCCTCTGCCATTAACCTGCCGGCTCCCTGAGGTCCCAGGCCAGGCACCTACAAACGCTGGTCCCCGAAGAGAACAGAAGTGCTTCCTGCCAGACTGGCTCACTCTGTGCACTCAACCAGGAGCAGTTCCCACCCCCAGCGTCCTCAGAACTGCTCCAGGGTGCCCTGGCTCAGCCTCCATCTCAGATAGGGGATCTAGCCCAGGCTCACATAGTGGTTTGGTGGCTGGTGCCTGGAGCCTCAGTGGACCTCTGCCGAAGGAAGGCACGCAGGAGCCCCTGACCCTGTGCATCCCCTCACCCCTCAGGCCCGCATCTGGCCAGGAGCCAGAGGAGGCAGGTGGGGCAGGACATGCCTGGCTCTTGGGGTGCCCCCCAATGCCCCTGCCCCTACAAAGGGTGTCAAGAGAGTAATACCAGGTACAGTGTAACCCTCTCCCAGAGCAGGCGAAGGCAGAGCCAGGCTTGGGCAGGAGAGAAGGGCACTGTGGGGCTGGAAGGGGGCATGAACAGGCCGGGCTGGGAAGCAGTGGCAACCCCTACAGCGACAGGTCCTTCCCTCCCAGGGGTGCCCTCTACCCAGAGCCACATCCCTGGACACCAAGGGTGAAAAAGAGCAGCTGGGGGACCAGCCTCAAGGGAGACCTGTACCAGAAGGGCCAGGAGCCTCAGCGGTGGCCTGCTTCCCCTCGACAGGCGGCCAACAGAGACCAAGGAGTTTCAGTTCTCCTGCCCCACTGCCCGGCCTCAGGTGGGTCTGTCCCACCGTGGCCTCCAGCCCCAGCCCTCACACCAGGGGCCCTGCCCGAGGCCTGGGACAGGTGGGGAGGGGGCTTTCCACTTACTTAGCCCGTCGGAGGAAGCGGCATCTTCTCAGGTTCGAGGCCAGCATCCTTTGCTGCTACCTATCGCAGGGGGGCCCCAGAGGCCTACGGGGAGTGCAGGGGTGGGCCGGACAGGCTGCTTCCCCATCCTACTCCAGGCACTCAGGATTGGAGGCTGCAGAGGGAGGGGCCAGCGTGGCCACACGGCAGGGGAGGAGGATGCAGTGATGTGGGTGCAAGAGGACTTGGTCTTAGCTCACAACAGGAAGCAGCTGAAGGGCCTACTGCCTGGGCTCTGGTGCGGGCGGAGAAGCTTGGCCGGCACCGTGTCCTCAGCCCTGCACACCCGAGAAAGGCACCCTCCGTGCCCCCCGGCCTCTGCTGTGACAAAGGCACTGGAGACTCTCTGGGGACAGGGAGCAGCTGCTGCTTCTGGTGCTGCCCCCGAGGGAACAGAGCTTGACTTCCACGGACAGTCCATCCTCCTTGCCTGAAAGTCCCCCAAAGAGGGGGGCATCCCAGCCCAGGCTCCAGTCCCCAGTGCCAGCTGTGCACTCAGCCCTCCTCATCCAGGGTCAGCCCAACCAGCCTCCAGGGAGATGTTACCCAAGTTACGGCAGCCCCAGGGCTCCTGCGCTGCAGGCTTCTGGGAAGGGACCTCCCAGAGGCAGCAGCTGGGAAAAGGGAAGCCTGGACCCTCCTGGGCCTGGCCACGACCTTCCAGGAGGCTGGAACAGAGAAAGGGGCTGGCTCTGCCGTGACAATGACACCTAGTGCTAATGCCAGAGGCATTCTGTGGGCCCACAGCAACTCTCCCGCTGCAAGGCTCTCGGAGCCCAGGGGCGGGTAGCAGCCCCGCTTCACGGCACTGAGATGCTTCCAGGGGCCCAGCAAGCAGCGACTCCTCTCTGAGCTGCTTTCCTGACTGTCATGGGAGTGAGGACACTGTTGGCCTCAACCAGATTTGGGGGCTGTTGGGAGAACCACACGCCGCAGGGCCAGAAACACTGTGTAAGTCGTGGAACCAGGTGGAAGCCATGGCTCTTACTGCCTGTGGGCCCTCCCTCACTGTGGGAGCCTTCCCTGTGTCCCCACCGCACCAGGGCCAAACCCAACGTGCCCCCTCCCTACCGCCCCCTCCTGGGGCCTCAGCCCTCTGCTGGTTAACAGGGCAGGGACCCTCCCAAAGCTAGGCTCCACGCATCCTGTCCCACTGCTGCCCTTCTGTGGCTTCTGTGGCTGCACGCCTGGCCCTCCCCCATGTCTCCCAAGGCTCTACCTCCCTCCCCACCCCATGCACCGGGGCCCCCAGAGTTCTTCCCTGGATTTCTCTCGGCCTCTTCTCAAATCCCATCCCCCAGCACTGAGTGGGCTGTTCTCTCTGGCCGTCCCACCTCTGACCGGTCCCAGATCACCTCGGCCAGCTCTCGCGAGGGCACTGCCACCCTGGCTAGCCTACTGCACCTCCACCTCAACAAGGACAGGGCACAACTCCTCACCAACCTGGCCCCCAGCTCCACCAGGGCCAACAGACCACTGGCCTCCTCTGCACCCGGGGTGAAAAACCAGACCGCTGTAGATTCTGCCCCTGCCACTCACCAGCCCCCTGCTCCACCCCACAGCCCCTGACTTCTTCAGCTCTGCAGTGACTTGGAGTGAGACAGACATAGGTTCGAGTCCCAGCTCTGGCTGTTGCAACTTTCAGCAAGTTACTTGATTTCTCCGAGCCTCCATTTCTCACGTGGAAATCGAGCAAATAATGGCACCTCCTACGGTTATGGTGAAGGTTTAATGAAATGACATTACAAGAGTCACCAATGAATAGTGGCTAATATGACTAATCCTTGCCAAATATCGTCCCTTCTAGATCTGAAACTCTCTCCTCTCTTAATCAGTGTCCTATGTCAGGTCTTATGAGCACAGAGCCCCGAACTATTGACAGTCCCTTCCCTGCCATGTTACCACCATCTGCCCACTGGGATGGCATTTTTCAATAGCACTTCTGCCCACATCCCTCCCCTGCTTTCTGACACTCTCTGCTGGCTCCCTACTGCCCTCAGAAGCTCCTTATCTTGGCACTCAGGGCCCTTCACTGAATCGATCCTAACTTTGCCTCCTCATCATGTCCCTCGACTCGCTCTGTTCCAACCAGATGAGCTGATCCCAGGCCTTCAACGGTTTGCACTGTCCCACCTCCCTGTCTCTGCCTGTTCAGAGGCCCTTTCCTCCCTGAAGGCCTCCTTCTGAACACCTGATTGGGAACCCCAGGACACGGAGCCCGCCTCTCTTCTGGGCTCCCCAGCCAGTGTGGGTGCTGTGTGTTCATTTCGCTCACTGGCTGTGTATCTTTGGTCAAGAGAATTAACCTCTGTGTTCCAATTCATGGAGACAACACACATCCAACCATAAAAAGTCCTTAAAACAGTGCCTGGCCCTTCCTAAATTGTAGAAAATGTTAGACATTATTTTTATAAAAGAAAAAAAAATCCTTGTCGGAGCCTCCCACTGCCTAAATTAAACCCCTTCGGCCGGTGGTTGATGCCCTGACCCCAGCTGGGCCTCGCCACTTTACCTTCCCTCCTTTTTGGTGCTTTCCTGCCTGAACTCTGTTGTTCACTGACTGGGCCAGGCCCCGTCACCATTCTACCCTTTGCACCTGCTGGGCTCTCTGTCTGGAATTGCTTCCTACCACACTTCTCCATGTGGGAAATCTCACGTCCCCAGCTCTGGCCCTACAGAGCTATTTAAGGCTACCCCCTGCCCCTGCTTCTCAGGATGGTGCTCCTGGATTGCTGGGCCACCTCTGGGTCCCCATGTGCTCCACCACAGCTCTGATCCTACTCTCCTACACTTGGGAGTTGGTGTCCGGAGGGAAGGGACTGGTCTTACTGGATATGCATCTTCCAAACTAGCCCGGGGCCCAAAGGAGGCCCAGCTCCTCCCAAGGCCTCTCTCTGGAGCACCAGCACCCAGAAGGCAGGGGCGCACTGCCCTCCACTCCTCCCCCACCAAGGTGCCAACAGGCCTTGGTATTACGAGCATAAACGCAAGTCTCGCCTTTTCTCTCCTTTTCTGTCTAGAATGACAAAAAAGAAAGGCCTCCAGGGATCTTCTAGTCCAAATGCTTCATTTTACAGATGGGGAAACTGAAGCCAAGGACTTGCTGGAAGTCACAACCAGAGATGGCACCAGGAGGAATCGCCACGTCTCTGGCAGGCCTTGCTTAGGGCATCCGAGCTCAGGCCAGCGTGCCCTACCTGAAGCAGTCTGAGTGCCAGTCAGCATTCAGGGCCTGGAGGTACTGGCCATCATAGATCCTCTGGCCGCAGCTTGCACACACGGGCAACTCGCTTCCTGCAGGGGTGAAAAGGGCGTTAGGAACCATTCTCAGGAGATGCAGTTTGCTGCAGGCCTGGCCTGGCCTGGCCTGGCCTGGCCTGGCCTGCCCTGCCCCAACTCCACATGCACCTCCACAAATCCTCCCGTACACACGCAGCGCCCAGGCTGAGCAGTCACTGTACAGAGCAGGAGAGAGAATGCAGGTCTGAGAGTCTTGCTGAGACCACAGCTGAACTACCAAGCTCCTCTGGGCCTCAGTTTCTCTCTCTGTAAACTGAGGAGGAGGAGCAGATGTCCGCCAACCCCCAGCAATGGCATCCTTCAACTAAGGGTCTGGCACGGTAAATGCGGAGAAAGAAAGCAGCACGATTTAGAAATAAGGCAGTGGCTGACATTCTTGTCACAGCCCCCCTTCCTCTCCTGCCTGCCCAATCCCTTCAAAGGGCAGGGACTGGACAGGGCTAGGTTGGTGCGTCCTGTACTGAAGCCCCCTGGAAGGCTTGGCTATGCCGTGGCCTAACAAGGGGCCAGGGCCGTAGGGCTGGGCTCCCAGACACCTGCTCCAGGGAGGCCTGACACCTCTTCAAGCCGGCCACTAGGCATGCTTAGTCATCCTTGGGGCCTGACACCCTTGGAGCTGGGTGGGCCCTGGAAGATCTCCCAGCCTGCCCCTTCCCATTGTACAGATGGGGAGACTGAGCCCTGGAGAAGGTAAGGCTTGCTGGGTCACCAGCCAGGCTCCAAGGCCACAGTCTGCCCCTCCATGAGGACCCAGGGACCTAGGAGCTACCGTAAGGTGGGCCCCTGCTCCAAGTGGGCCTTCAAGGGGGAGGGTTGGCAGTAGCCCCAGGGGAGCGCAGGGCTGGAGAAGCTGGCATAATAGGACTTTTGTTGAACCTGGTGGACCTATGAGATGGCTCAGATGAGGAAACCCAGGAAAGGAGATCCCAGGGAGGGAATCTTGGGGTCTTCATAACCCTAACTGTCCTGCAAACCCAAGCCTTGGGCCCCAGTAGGGGGAAGGGGCAGAAGAGGAGGCTAGGATGAGAGTCATCTTCCCAGCCAAGACTGATGGCAAGCACTGGGTTTGGTGCAGGGAGAGGGGGTGGGGGCCCCAGAATACATCCAAAGGTTCCCCAGAGGCGCATCTCTGCTCTGTCCATCCTGCCCCCAAGCTCCCAACCACCAGCACCACGGGCCAACTATGCGGCCCTCAACTGTACAAACGGGGAAACTGAGGCCCAGCAGGCAGCACCTGGCTCAAGGTCACGGAGCCGGCCAAACGCTGGGCTGCGAGTCAGGGCTGAGGCTTTCCCAGCGACTCTTTCTTCCAAGGCCAGTTAGAGACGGGATAAGGGGTGGCCTAGGGCGAGCCCCGGGTGGACACAGCACGCGGATGGAGGCCAGGGCTGGAAGGGCTGTGCCTGGGATTCCTCCTGGGTGGTCGTCTGTCGGGGGACGGGAGAAGGCGGGGATGAAAGGGAGGAGGGGCCCTCCGACTGCGGGAGGGCAGCCCACCGGGGCCGAGGAGGGGGAAACAGGGTGGGAGCTTTTCAGGGAGGGGCCTGCGGGGCTTCGGAAGGACGAGCTCATCCCGGAGGACACAGGGGCGCGGCCTCGCGGCAGACCCAGCCTCCGCGGCGGCCAGGCCCGGCCCCCACCCGTGCCCCCCGCTTCCCCGTCTCCCCGAGCGCGGCGCCCCCACCCGCCCGGCCCCTGGGTCGGCGCCCCGCCGACCCGCACCCCGCGCACCTTCCTCTCCCATACGTTCTTCCCTCCAGGTGCAACAAAGTAGCGTCAACCTCATGCACTCGGCGGGGGGCGGGGCCCGGCGGGGCTGGGGCTGGGGGCGGCCCGGGCCCCGCACGCTCGCCCGCAGTCGCCGCCGCCGCCGCTGGCCCGGGAGGCGGGGGCGGAGAGCGCGGGCCGGGCCGGGATGGGCTCGGGGCTCGGGGCTCGCGGCGGCACCGCCGCCGCCTCTCAGACACCGGCTCCGGCACCGGCTCCGCGCCGCGGCGGCCTTGGGAGCAAACGGAGAGGCGGGCCGGGGCGGGGCCTCGGAGCTGCGGCACGGGGGCGGGGCGGGGCGCGGGCGAGCGGCCGAACTGCCCTGCGCGGCTCCGCCCCGCGCCCTCGGCGGCGCCCCGCCCCGCTCAGCTCCTCCTTTCATTCATTCTTCCTGGAGTGACAACACTCTGCTCCGCGCCACTTGGCCAAGACGCATAAACACAAAGCTGCGGCTTAGGTGGAATGCGTGCTCTGATGCGGCAACCTAGGGGGTGTAGAAGAGCCAATTAGGGACCTCGGTTTCCCTTCGGGGAGCCCCTAGACCCAAGCCTGCTGGATGGGGGCCAAGAACCGAGACCCGACCCGGAGGAGACGTTGTGGACCCTGAGGACCATAGTGGTTGCCTTGGGCAGGGGCGCCGGCCAGGTCCTCTCCCTCTCTGAGCCCTGCGGGGAGGGCAGGCCCCAGCAGGGTCTGGGGGGGAAGGCGATGGCCCACGTCTCAGGCTCTCACCAGCTAGGCAGGGCGCTGAAGGAGCAGCCCCTGGGGGAGACTGTGACAGCCATGCTCAGGGATTTGCTCCTCCCAGTGCTGGAGACCTGGAGCCAGCGCCGCCCTGCCCAGCCTTCCGGAGGAGGCACGGCTGAATGGGGTTTTGGCTGAGGGAAGTGGCCAGAGGAATTGGGTGGTCCCCGACGCACAGGTGCTCAGTCCAGCACTGGAAGCGTGGAGCACCCTGCCGACACGTGAAGAATCCTATCTCCGCGAGGCCCACCGCCCACTTCGTCGTCCTACAGCCTGGGAGCCTATGCGGGGAGAGGTTGAGCCACATGCTTAAGTTCACCCAGTGAACAAGGGACAGAACTGCCCACACTCCCGCTCCAGCCATCAAGTTTGTATAGATTTTTCTCTAGTCAGGGCTTGGGTCCAGTGGCCTACAAGGTGGGGCATTCACCCCTGGGTGCAAAACAATTACCTGCGGGAGGGAACAAAATATAATTTTTCTTTCTTCCTTCCTCCCTCCATCTCTCCTTTCTTTTCCTCCCTCCCTCCTTCCCTCCTTTCTTAATATTCAGATTGATGCTGGTGCCCTCATTCTGTCTGCTGGTCGGATGACCCTAAAGCACTTATAGTAAAGTATCCCAAGGAGGTGTGGAGGTCCTCGGAGGCTGGACAGCAACGTTTTTTGCTTGTTTGTTGCTTTACTATAGGGTATATGTCAGGCAGGGTCCTGGTAGGAAACCGAGAAGCACTCAGCAGGGATTACTGAGGAGAGTTTAATAAAGGGGATTTTACAACGGACTGGGCAGCATTAAGGGAAACCCATGAGGACACTCACGGCCTCAGGAGGTGGCAGCAGTTAGCACCCCTGGGTGAAGGGGCTTGGGAGAGGGCCCCAGTGCAGGGTGCAGGGGGATACTGGGTGGACCTAGAGAGGCCGTGGGCCTGTGCCTGGTTAGCTAGAGGATATCACCCAGTTTTATAACACAGCTAACCCTTACAGAGTAGACTTGTGGCTGCAAAAGAGTCTTGAAAAGACAGCAGATTGAAGATGATGCTGATACTGCAAGACGAGCGAAAAGACAGAGCTGGCACTTCCCTCTCTTGTTGGAGCTCCTTGTCAGCCACGTTTCCCGGTGAAACCAAGGACCAACTCATCAGATCTGACATATTCGGTCACATTGCTCATCCAAGTTATTATTAAGTCTTTTTTTAACTGAAAGCAAAAAAGCAATTTTGTACTTTTAATAAATAAAAGCATTCAACTGTTGTTCATTTCATCTTTCGAACATTCTTCTTAAACTCTGCTTTTGCATTGTTATGTGATGAACATTTTTTATTATTTATATAGTCAATTATGTATGTAATTTATAAGTGAATGTGTCTATGTGTGTGTTGGGGAACAAATATTAATTTGGGTGCAAATTAAGAGCTCTGGCTTGGATGTGTTAAGTTTTAGGTGCCTGTCTGCCATCCAAGTGGCAAATATATGTGATATTTGCTCAACAATATTTTACTGATGGGGTTCGTGATACAAGTTTTCTAGATGAGGGGTCCAGAGCCCTTCGGGAAAGACTCACTCCAGGTCAATGGTTAGGATTTGTCCAAATTGCCAAATTGATGCCTGGCTGAACACAGGCTGGTGACAAGAGGCTCCGTGGGGATACTCACTGGATTAGCCCAAGACTGTGACCCAGGGCAGGGGCCAGAGCCTGAACTGTCCTAGCCTAGGGAGGAAAAGAGAGCTGACATCATGGGATCCCTGCTGTCAGATGCGGCCTGCCCCCTCCTTGCCCACTCTGCGTGACATCACCCAGACACGTGGCTCGTTGACTCCCATGCCCTCTCCTTGAGCTGCGGATGCAAGAACCCAAATATCTACTTGGCATCTCCACTTGGATGACAAACGGGCACCTCAAACTTAATGCATCCGGATCAGAGCTCTTAACTTGTGCCTGGATCTGCTCCTCCCCCAGTGTTTCTCATCTCAGTAAATGACATCCCCGTCCTTTAGTGGCTCAGCCAAAATTTGAAGGCATCCTCGACTTCTCTCTCCCTATTCCTTTTCCTTGCACTTGATTGATCCATCAGCAAATCCTATTGGCAGATCCTATTGGCTCCCTGTACAAAGCAGATCTAGAATTCCACCACTTCTCCCTCCACTCCTCTCTCCTCCCTGGTCTAGCTGGGTGTACAGTATGACGGCCCCTGAGTCATGCACCCCTGTGACCCTCCAGAGCCTCTGAAGGGTCAAAGTGTGACATTTCCTTGCTTTCAAACCCAAAGCCCTTACTGCAAGCTTTATGGGACCTAGTCCCTGGCTACTTCTTTGGCCATATTTCTTCTCTCCTTTCTAGTTAACTACGGTGCACCTCTCTGCTCTTCTAACTTCCCAAGCATGTGTTCATCACAGGGCCTTTGACCTGAGGTTAGGTGTCCCCAACCATCCCAGCTAACTTAACATTCTTTCTCACTCTCCGTCTCCTTCCCTGGCTTTTAATCCTCATAGCACTGATTCACCTGACGTTAGAATTAATCATTTATTCACTGTATTCGTTTCCTGTGGCTGTGGTCACAAATTATTTTGCTCACAGTTTTGGAGGCCAGAAGTCCTAACTCAGTGGCTTTGGGCTAAAAACAAGGGCTGCATTCCTTCCGGAGTCTCTAGAGGAGAAATCAGTTCCTTCCCCCTTCCGGCTACTTTTCTTTTTAAAACTGTGTCATCAAAACAGATAATATAAACTTATCATCTTAACCATTTTTAAGTGTACGTTTCAATAGTGTTAAGTACAGTTGACCTTTGAATGATTCAGGGGTTAGAGGCACCAACACCCCCCCCCCCCCCGCCGCTGCCCTCAACAAACACACACACACACACACACACACACACACATACACACACACATACACACACAGTGGAAAATCTGAACGCTGCTATCTCTGCCTCAAAAACAAAGGAATTGATAAATGACTCACCCAAGGCCAGGAAGCTGAAACTGTTTGGAGAGAATCAGGACTCAACCCGCTGTTCTTTTGATTCTACATATTATGATCTCTAATCGCACACAAACTTTTCCCCACACTTAGTTAAAGACCTGTAAAATGAAAATACAGGTGTTATATTTATTGAAAAAAAATCCGCATATAAGTGAACTCTCCCGGTTCAAACCAGCGTTGTTCAAGGGTAAACTGTATATTCACACTGTTGTGAAACAGATCTCCAAAACTTTTTTTTTTAATCTTTTCTTTCGTTCTTTCTTTATATGGAATATAGTTGATTTACAGTGTTGTATTAGTTTCAGGCATACAGCACAGTGAATCATTTATACATGTACATTATCCACTTTTTTTTAAACATTCATTTCCCATATAGGTCATTACAGAGTCCAAAAATTTTTCATCTTGCAAATCTGAAGCTCTGTACCCATTAAACAAACTCCCTTCTTCCCCTCCCCCAGGCCCTGGTGACCACCATTCTACTTTCTGTTTCCATGAATTTGACTACTTTAGATGCTTCATATAAGTGGGATCACACAGTATTTGTCTGTGACTGGCTTACTTCAGTTAGCATAACGTCCCCTAGGTTCATCCATGTTGTAGCATGTGGCAGGATTTCCTTCCTTCCTTCCTTCCTGTATTTATTTATTTATTTAGGATTTCCTTCCTTTATAAGGCTGAATAATATTCCACTGTAGATATACAACACATTTTCTTTATTCATTCATCTGTTGTTGGATACGTAGGTTGTTTCCACAGCTTGGCTATTGTGGATAATGCTGCAATAAACATGAGAGTGCAAATATCTCTTCAAGATAGTGATTTCATTTCCTTCGGTTATATACCAGAAGTGGAATTGCTGGATCATATGATAGCTCTATTTTAATTTTTTTGAGGAACCTCCACACTGTTTTCCATGACGGTTGTTCCAACTTACATTCCCACTAGCAGTATACAAGGGTTCCCTTTTCTCCCCATCTTCTCCAACGCTTATCTTTTTTTTTTTTTTTTTGATAATAGCCATTTAAACAGGTAGGGGGTGATATCTCATTGTGGTTTTGATTTGTACTTGCATGACCTGGTGATTGGTGATGCTAAGCACCTTTTCATATACTTATTGGCCCTTTATATGTGCTCTCCTGAGAAAGGTCTGCTCAAGTTCTTTGCTTATTTTCAAATTAGTTCTTTTTCTTTTTTAAATGTTGAGTTTCCTGAGTTCCAGATATGTTTTGGATATTAACCTGTTATCAAATGTATGGTCTGAAAAGATTTTCTCCCATTTCATAGGTGGTCTCTTCACTCTGTTGATGGTTTCCTTTGCTCTGTGGAAACTTTTTAGTTTGATGCTGTCCCATTTGTCCATTTTCACTTTTGTCATCTGTGATCCTGGAGTCATATGCAAAAAATCCTTGCCCAGACCAATGTCAAGAAGCTTTTTACCTATGCTTTCTTCTAGTAGTTTTACAGTTTCAGGTCTTATGTTTGTCTTTAATCCATTTTGAGTCGATTTTTGTGTTATGGTGTGAGATAAGTGTTCAGTTTCCTTCTTCTGCATCTGGATATTCAGTTTTACCAGCACCATTTATCGAAGAGACTATCCTTACCCCATTGTGTGTTTTTGGTACACTTGTTGAAAATCTGTTGATCGTAAATGCATGGATTTACTTCTGGGCTCTCTATTCTGTTCCATTGGTCTCTCTTTCTCTCTCTTTATTACTGTAGCTTTGTAATATATTTTGAAATCAGGAAGTATGATGCCTCCAGCTTTATTCTTCCTGTTCAAGATTGTTTTTGTTATTTGGGGTCCTACATGAATTTTAGGATAGTTTGTGGGAGGATATGGGCTGAAGACCTCCTATTCTGCCATCTTAATAGTGTCATTTCTCTGTAGTTTTCTCTTTTTGTAGTGTCTTGATTTTTTTTTCTTTAATTAATTTATTTTATTTTTGGCTGCGTTGGGTCTTCGTTGCCGCACACGGGCTTTCTCTAGTTGTGGCAAGCAGGGGCTACCTTCGTTGCAGTGCACAGGCTTCTCATTGCGGTGGCTTCTCTTGTTACGGAGCACAGGCTCTAGGCATGTGGGCTCAGTAGTTGTGGCGCACAGGCTTAGTGCTCCGCGGCATGTGGGATCTTCCCAGACCAGGGCTCGAACCCGTGTCCCCTGCATTGGCAGGCGGATTCTTAACCACTGCACCACCAGGGAAGCCCTCTTCTTGTAGTGTCTTTGTCTGGCTTTGGTATCAGGGTAACGCTGGCCTCTTGGAATGAACTTGGAACTGTTTCTCCTCCTCAATCTTTTGGAAGAGTTTCAGGAGAATTGGTATAAATTCATCTTTAAATATTTGGTAGAATTCACCAGTGGAAACCATCTGGTCTTGACTTTTCTTTGTTGGGAGGATTGATTACTGATTCATTCTCCTTTCTTGTCATTGGTCTCTTCAGATTTTCCATTTTTTCACAATTCAGTCTTGGCAGGTTGTGTGTTTTTAGGAATTGATTCATTTCTTTAGGTTATTCAATTTGTTGGCATACAATTCTTCCAGCTTCTTTTAAGGATACTTGTGATAGCATTTAGGGCCCAGCAGGATAATCTCCCCATCTCAAGATCCTTAACTTAATCACATCTGCAAAGACTCTTTCTCCATATAAGGTAACTGTTAGGGGCTAAATTGCATCCCCCCCCTAAAATTCATATGTCGAAGTCCCAACCCCCAACAACTTCAGAATGTCACTGTATTTGGAGATAGAATCTTTAAAGAGGCAATTAGGTTAAAACAGGTCATCAGAATGGGCCTTAATCCACTATGACTGGCATCCTTATAAGGAGAGGAGAGTAAGAGACTTATATGCACAGAGGGGCACAGGGAGAAGACAGCCACCTACACGCCAAGGAGAGAGGCCTCAGGAGAAACCAACCCTGTGGACACCTTGATCTTGGACTTCCAGCCTCCAGAACTGTGAGAAAATAAATTTCTGCCACCCAGCCTGTGGCAATTTGCTATGACAGCCTGAGCAGACTAATAACAGTAATATTTACAAGGTTTCAGGGATTAGGACCTGGAGATCTTTGAAGCTATTATCAGCCTAGCACGTTTGCTTACCATTACCACCTCTCTACCAGAGTGTGTAACTAATGAAAGCAGGGAGTTTAAACTATTTTGATCTCAAAACAATGTCTATCCTTAGGGAGTTGCATTCTGGTGGGGAGAGTCAGACAATAAACAAAGACGCAAAGTATGCTGTGCTATGTGGTGACATGATGGGTACTGGTGATGGGTGCTTTGGAGAAAGAGAAGGCAGGGCCAAGTCACTGGTCTCCCAAGTGGGGGAGGAAGGTATGGTTTGCAATTTTATTTAATTATTATTATTATTTTTGGCCGCACTGCCCGGCTTGCAAGATCCTAATTTCCTGACCAGGGATTGAACCCACGTCCTTTGCAGTGAAAGCTCGGAATCCTAACCACTGGACCGCCAGGGAACTCCCTATAGTTTGCAGGTTTAGAAAGGGGGTCAGGGAAGGACTTTCTGAGAAGGTGACATTTGAATCAAGACCTGAAAGAGGTGAGGGTGCCAAGCACGCTGATAACGGAGGGAAGAGCTTTCTGGGCAGGAGAGACAGCAGACGTGGAGGCTGCAGAGGGGTGGCCTGTTGCCTGCAGGGAAGGGAAGAGGGCTGTGTAACCACACGGCCTGGCAGGGGGCCGAGTAGCAGGATGCTGGTCAAACAGCTGGTCAGAACACCTGGTCCAACTCAGGTAGGAGCTCCTCGACCATTGAAAGGTCTCTGGCTTGGGCCCCGAATGAGACGGGAGCCACAGCAGGATTTTGAGCAGATGTGTGACCTGAGCTGACTTATGTTTTAAAAGGATTGTTTTGGCTGCTGTGTGGAGAGAAGGCTGAAGGGGAGCCAGGGCAGAATCAGGGAGCCGTGTCTGGAAGCTGTGTCAGTCACCCGGGCAAGAACTGCTGGTGGACCAGGGCATGGGGTTGGGAGGGGTGGTTGAACTCTGGTTATCTTCTGAAGGCAGTGACCCAGGATTTGCTGGTGAATCTAGTGTGGGCCGTGGGAGGAGAAGAAGTCTCCAAATCTGCTGGCCTGAACCACTGGAGCTGCTGTTTACTGAGATGGGGAAGGTGGGGAGGAGAGCAGGTTTTGGCGGGGGTGGGCGGACCCATGCTACGCAGGATTATGAGACTTCCAGGTGGAGATGTTAAGAACTGACCTTGAACGTGCAAGTCCAGGGTTCAGGGGAGAGGTCTGCGCTGGAGGTGTCAGTTTGGGAACTGCCAACGCATACGTGGTATTTAAAGCCATGAATTATGAGAAATCGAAGCAGGGAGGCGCCAGGGCTGAATGCTGGGGCTGGCCAACTTTCAGAGGCTGGAGAGCTGCAGAGGGATGAGCAAGGGATCTTTTTTGTTTTTTGATTTATCTTTTCTATTTTCAGGACTTTCTCCCATAGACCTGTATCATCCAATACTGTGGCTATTTACACTTAAAAATTTAAATTAAAAAACAAAATTAAAAATTCAATTCCTTAGTCTCACTAGTCATATTTTTAGAGCTCAAGAGCCCACGTAGCTAGTGGTTACACACTGGACACAGCAGATAGAGGACATTTCCATCATCACAGAAAGTTCTGTGGACGGTGCTGCTATAGACCAACTCACACTGACATGTAGGAAAGATACGTACACACAAATGTCCAGGACAGCATTGGTCATAATAGCAAAGTGATTAAATAAATACAACAGATATGGTATGTTAACTCCATGAGGAAAGGAATTTTTGCCCATTTTGTTTACTACTGTATATTCAGCTTCTAAAACGGTACCTAGTGCATGGTAGGTAACTCCATAAGTATTTGTTAAATGAATATACAGCTGATAAGGAATGATCTTTGAAACATAGTTTTGATTAAAATAACACCAAAATGCTGAGTAATGCAACTAGTATGTGTATATGTTGGTGCATGATGAATAGATGTCTCTGGAAGGGAGGGTGACCAACTATCCCAATTTGCCTGTGGCTGAGGGGTTTCCCAGGATGAGCAAGGGATCTTTTTGCTGAACAAGTGAACGAACGAATGAATCTGGTTTGCCACTACTCTTGGGCAGGCTGTCACTCCTCACTGACTGTCACAGCAGCCCCCCACCCCGTGGTCTCCTTTAACCTACCCCCTACCCGCTTCTGATCCATCCTTCGCCTTTGCTCGGCTCTGCTCCCTCCCACCAGGCAGTCGGAACCATCACAGGGCTGCCCTTCCTGCTTGAAAGGCCTGACCCTCCCTACTCTCTGCTCTATTCTCTGCCTGGTAGATTGCTTCCTGTGCTCTGCTGTCCTCTGGGAAGCTGTCCCTGAGCATCGCCCCACCCCCTTGCTCTTTCCACAGGGTCCTTGTGCGCAGGCGCACGGATACCCATACTGCCGTCTGCTGCCGTCTGCACGGCAGACTGCACCCACACTCCCGACAAACAGCTCCCTCGCCATCCTTCTGGCCTCCACGAGTGCCCACTGGCCATGGGGTTCGCTCTCAGGGGGACGGATGCACACATGAGGCCATGTGGGCCCTGGAAGTGGAGTTGGTGGTCTGCGGAGGAAATTCCAGAATCTGGTACCCAAGAGTGTGCTCTAGAAGGGAGTTGTGGGCTCCAGGGGGGCACATCCCCACGCTCTGTGGATTTGTAGCCCTGAGGGGAGGGGGACGACCCTGGGGAATTGGTGCATCCAAGGGTAGTACTGAGCCTCCTGTTGCCACCTGCAGGATGTCATTTGTTATGTTTTGTAAAGAAGTAAAGTGGTGCCCTAGTGGCCATGTGTGACAGTGAGTCTTCCTTAGAGGGGATGTTTAGAGGGAAACATTCATCTGTTTTTCTGAGGTTGGGCCATTTCTTTTTTTTTAAATTTATTTATTTATTTATTTATTTATGGCTGTGTTGGGTCTCAGTTTCTGTGCGAGGGCTTTCTCCAGTTGCGGCAAGGGGGGCCACTCTTCATTGCGGTGAGCGGGCCTCTCACTATCGCGGCCTCTCTTGTTGCGGAGCACAAGCTCCAGACACGCAGGCTCAGTAGTTGTGTCTCACGGGCCTAGTTGCTCCGCGGCATGTGGGATCTTCCCAGACCAGGGCTCGAACCTGTGTCCCCTGCATTGGCAGGCAGATTCTCAACCACTGCGCCCCCAGGGAAGCCCTGGGCCATTTCTTTTCTCTCTGCAAGGCTGTTCACCAAGGCCAAGGGTTTGGTCTGGACAGAAGGGTCATTTTTGTTTCCTCCATCTGTACTCTCAGCATCTAGAGGCCAAGGATTTGGACCTAAGGGGTGAGGGCTGGGGAAGGAGTGTCTGGGTGGGTGAACCCACATCCTCAGAGGAATGAGACCCACTGTGGGTGGGCATGTGTAGGGCTGGCTGCTCTGCTTCCCCTACAAAGGGATTATCATTATTAAAGGACACGCTGAACTAGGAGACGGATCAATTCACCAGAAGCCAATGGCAGGCGATTGGCAGCCCCCTAAATACATTTTGAACAGGTTCCCCAAGGCCGAACCCTGTTCCCTACCCGGACCAGGAGCTGAAGGCAGATGAGGGATTACAAAGGAGGCCAAGACATAGTTTCCTTTAAAAGGTTTTCATTTATTAGTCTTTTCTGAAGCAGTTAATTCTCTTTTCTTATTTAAAAAAAAAAAATGTGTGTTTCACTCAGAGTTATACCAAAGTGATTAAAATGAATCTTCTACTGGGGATGTAGCTCCCCAGATCAGAAAAAAAAAAAAAAAAAGTTTTTTTTTCCCCATAAACCACAAAAATAAAACCAAAGGAGAACATCAACAATCAAAAATAATCCCCAAATATCCAGGACAAAAAATAAAATATTTATTGATCTATCACAGCGAGACACAAAGAGATGGGCGGGGCAGGGGGGGAAATGCTCTGAAGTACAGTGGCTCCAGGGGGGGGACCGGGGATACAGTACTGCGTGGGGGGAGACCCAGTTTTGGGGGGAGATTCCTGCTGCCCCAGTCGGCACAGCCCCTCACAACCTGGGCTCAGGGCCCCTACGTAGGGGTGTGTGTGGTGGGGCAGAGGCAGGGCACAGGCTGCCGTGACAGGTTAATCGAGTTGATGGTAGGGGCGCCCAGCCAGCTAGCGGTGCCGGGCAGCCAAATGGGGGCCAGGACGGATGGACGGATGGACGGATGGGCAGATGGGCGGATGAATTCCACAAGAGCAAGAGGGCTATTCCCAATGGGGGGAATCTTCCGACCTGAAGGTGCCCCAGACATGGGGAATAGCGACTGGTAGGGGAGAGTGGGCCAAGGGGGCCAAGAGATCGTGTGACCGAATCCAGCTTGAGGGTTTCGATGCTTGGGTACCAACTGGACCGCAACCAGAGGGGGGTCCTGGTGGGCAGGGGGAGGTGAGACTGCCCAGGAAGTGTCTGCACCATCTTCAGAGGAGCCCCAGGGAAGGGGTTCCCTAAGGGGCTGCCCTTCCCTCCTCCCTCCCCGCAGGAAGAATGAGAGCACCAGTACGTAGCACCAAGTTCCCTTGGAGATGGAGTGTGTGGAGGGGGAGCTCCTGGGTGGGAAGGGGGTGGGGGCAGGGGCCAAGCCCACCCACCCCTCGCCTCTGAAGCAGGGGGCTTCCAGAGGCCCACTTGGCCACCACTCTCTTGTTTCCTTGCCCTGTGGATTTCCAAGGCCACCCTGCCTGCCCTGTTCCCTCCTGGGGTGGGAACTTAGGAGGGGGCATGGGATGGGGGGGGGTCACAAAGGGTTTACATTCTCCACCAAGCAGTAGCACCAACGTTGATGAGGTCGTGAGTCAGGGGTCCTGGGAAGCTCACTTTCTCTTCCGGCCACAGGCTTTCCCCAGGCAGGCCCCAGCTGGGTGCGGGGAGGCACACACAGGGTCAGTCTTGGTTGCTTCTCAAGCCCTTGCCGACTCCCCCCAACTCCAAGCTGTTCTTAGCACCCACATCATCACAGCAGGGAACAGAGGCTCCAAGAAGCCACGGGAAGCCTGGACACGACCCCAGGCCACTCTCTGAACTCTTCCGCTGTACAAACTCCCACTGGGCAGGGGGGTGGTAGCAGGACTCCTGCCCTCTCGTGCGGAGGGTCTGATTGGTTAACCTTATTTCAAATCATCAAGGCACCGAAGTCTGGTAGTAGGGCCTGGGGTAGCGCCTACCCTTGGGGGAGCTCGATGTGGCTCATTACTGCCACCTGGTGGCAGCGAGCGCCATCTTTCTCTCTCTCTGTGAAGCTCATCCAGGGTGTTTGTTGGGAAAGAAAGCCAACAAAAAGAAAGCTTGTGTGACAGGACCACAGGCACCAGCTGGTGCCTGACTGAGAGCTGGGTGCCCTGGACGAGGTCAGGCTGCTCTTGCCTCTGCCTCTCCCTGCCCTGGCCTGGGCTGTCTCATCTGCTCAGCGGGAAGCAGGTGGCGGGGGGAAGGGGATCCGCAGCCTGAGCTGGGCACAGGGGCGGAGCTGGGGCTTCTCTGGGTCTCTTTTGGGCATCGTTGGGAGATGCCTGGGGGGTGGTGATCAGACCCCCCACACACACACTGCCAGAGGCACATCTGCATCTTGGAGCAAGGGTGTGGCTCTGGGCCGCCTCTGCCCACCCTGCCGGGTCCACCCCTCTGACCCCCTGACTCCAGGGCTCCCTTTGTTGTCGCCTCCATTCTCTCTCTCCTTCTCTGCCCCTCCCAGCCCCTCCCTCCTCCTCATCCCTTCTCTTTCTCTCGGCTCCTCCCTGCAGGGGCGGGTGTGGGTACCAGGGAGGGAGGGGCTGCCAGGCCTGGCCTGGATGAGCCTGGAGGGTCCTGGGCCCACTCTCAGCTCTGCGTGTCTGTGTCGCAGGTAGAAGAACGGGTGGGTAAGGTGTCCAGCTCTGCCCCAGCTTCCCCACTCCCTGCCAGGCCTCGTCTGAGGTGCTGCCCTCTCTCCCAGGCTGATGGGTCCCATCACTCTGCCTCTGCCCGACACCCACCCTCCCACCCTCCCACCCCCCGCCCACTTCCAGGGGCTGAATCTCTACTCACCTTGGTATCCCAGGGCTCCCAGAGCCCCTCCATAGAGCTTGGGAGGTTTGCCTGTGGAGGGAAGGCCGGGATTGGGGAGGAGGCCAGGCCTTCCCGCCTCTCCCAGACACCCCACCCCAACCCCCCGCCCCTCCACGCGCCTCCATCTTGCAGCAGCGGGTTCCAAAGGCCTCTCTGACCCCGGCCCTACCCTCCTGTCCAACCTCGCTCCTTGCAGATGGCCTGCTGCCTGTGGAGGACTGAGCAGCTCTGCAGCGCCTTCTCCCACCACAGTCAGACCCTGGCCACGCCCCCCAGGGGCAGCCTTACCCCCCACTGACAGGCTCCAGGCTCAGCCTCCCTGACCACCTGCTTGAACAGGCCTTGTTCTTCCCCTACAGTTTCTTTCCTTTTCTATGGGACCTTGTCAACCTCTCTGGTTAGACCCTAAGACCCGGGCTGACCCAGGTCCCTGTCTCACTCCTGGTGCCCAGTCGAGTGCCCGGCTGGGAGCCCCAGGAATCGGGGTCCCCATATCCCCACATCCCAGGGCTGACTTCAGCTTCCGTGATTCCCCGTGGGGCTCCCTCGGGTCCCCACGCCAGAGGGCCAGCCCAGGGCCGTGGCTGCACTAGCCGCTCCCACAGCAGGATCGACCCCCGCCCTGCGAAGGAGCTCAGGGCTCTGCTTGAACTGGGGCCCCTTGTTCTTATGATAGACTCACCACCGACTCCCAGGCCCCCGGCTCCGCCACCTACAAGGCAAGGAGAGGGGTCGTGAGTGTGCCCACCTCTGGGGTGCCCGCCAAGCCCTCCCGGGCAGCCTGGGCCTCGTCTGAGAGGGGCCAAGTTCTGGGCTTGGGTGTTGGAAGCCCTTGGCTTTGCCTCTATCAGTGACTGTGTGACCTTGAGCGTGTCCCTGGCACTCTCTGAACCTCAGTTTGCCACATATGAACGTGGTGTGTTGGAAAAGCTGATGCTCCCTGGCCCGGCACGGGAGGGAGAGGAGAAGGGGAAACCCAACTCTGTGCGATCTGAGGGCGTGGGGTACCCTTCGGGTCCTGGCTCAGCCCTTCTGAGCAGGAGATGAACCAGGGAAGGAGGAAGGATGGGGCCCAGGGCGGGGGAGCCTGGTCATACCTGGGAAAATAGGAGACAGTCCGAAGCCAGGCCTTGCTGCGACACCTGCAGGAGGGGTTTGGGGTTGGTGGGGGCAGGGCCCACCCCAGCCTTGCCACCTATTGCCTCTCCGACTAGGACCACCTCCTCCCACTGCCCCCTCCCCACTGCCAAAGCAGCTTTCTTAACAAAGCTGGTGCCCTCCTGGCATCCTGGGATGCGGTTCCATGGCCTCAGCTCGTCGGCCTGGTGTCTGAGGCACATGTGTCCACCTGACCCTGAGGCCTGCCCCTCTGCCCAGGATGCCTCCTTTCCCGGACTGTCCCCTCCACCCTCTCTCTGTGTCCCTGTGCCAGATGCAGCTTCAGAGTCCCAGCTGCTAGGCAGCCAGGCCTCCTCCAGGGCCGGGCCGAGCTGAGGATTTCACAGCGGAGGTGGTCCTTACCTCCAAGTGGGAACGGCCTGGCGGCGCCTAGGAAACCTCCAAGGCCAGCGGCACCTGAGAAGAGGGCAGATGGGGGTCAGGACGAGCCACAGTTTAAGGGACCCTGAGCATCCCCTCTGGGGTCTGGGGTCAGGGATCTCCCAGATGTGCCTTCAGGGGTATCGTGAGCAGGACTGAGGCCTGCACCGGGGCGGGGACAGGGCAGTGGGGGTGGGGCATAAGCAGCCTGCAGGCCTGGGCAGAGGGAGGCATCGGGAGCAACTCACCATATTTGGCTGCTTTAGCAGCTGCAGCTGGGGACACACCTGGGGAGATGGGGAGCATGAGGGCCCAGGAATATCTCCTCCCTCCCCAAGTCATGTCCCCCTCCTGACCTGCTCACCGATCTGCCATCTGCCTACTGACTCATCCTTCCACCATCCCTCCACCCCGCCTTCATCCGTCCATCTTTCCAGAAGTCTTTATTAAGCTCCTACTGTGTGGCCAGCCTTGTGGAGTACACGGGGTAAGGGACTTCAGGCCAGGTCAGGTAGGGAGACACAATGAATGATGACCCAAGAGAGAGAGAAATGTTAACATAAGGTCCACCATGATGGCAGAGACTTTGGGAAAGTAATTTCCCTCCACGCTTTGCTTTTCTTCTCTGGAAAATGGGCATAACCATCTCTATCCTAATGAACTCCCACTTGAGGTGGTTGGGTGAATTGAAAGAGAGGGAGAGGACTGGGACACCCAGCTGTAAGGGGCAGCCCTCGCTAAGCCTGCTCAGGCCCCTCCAAATGCTGCAGGAGCCCAGAGAAGGGGGCGGTCATGCACTCACTGATTCCAGGGTACCCCTTACCTCCAAGGCCCGCAACCCCTGGGACAACTCCAAGCCCTCCGACTCCGAGCCCACCGACTCCGAGCCCACCGGGTCCCCCCAGCCCTGAGGAGAGAGCTGTGCATTAATCCCCGCACGTGAGAGCAGCTGGTCTGTCCGCGGTGGGGTGCGGGAGGAGGTGGGGGGGTGGGGAGATCATCCCAGGACCCAGGTGGAGCCTGAGCCCCCAGGGCCTTGGAGGGCTCGTGGGGCCAGGAGGTGGGCCGGGCCCCTGGGAGACGATGCCCCTGAGGGCCTCAGGAACAGGTCAGGGAATATGTGCTCCATGGTGCGTGGTCAGAACCCCTCCCCTCCTGTCAAAGCCTAGAAGCCTGGCGGCAGCCCCCGCCTCAAGCCTGTGCTCACCAAACTGGGCGGCTTTGGCGGCAGCTTTGGCGGCAGCAGCCACAGCATCAGGTCCGGCTCCTGGGGACACAGAGGGGGCTCAGGGAGGGACTCTCCATGGGTCAGTCTTCCTCAATGCCCAGCCTGTCCTGGGGTTTCAACTCACCTACCACACCACCTGGGACACCGACTCCGCCAAGACCTCCAATGTCTCCAAGGGCCCCAGGCACTCCTGCTCCTGTGGAGAGAGGACAAAAAGTCAATCCTCCCCTTTCTGAAGGACGGGGTCTCCCGGCCCCAGGGCTACTAGGCAAGTAGACAGGTGGCTGAGGCCATGTGATCTAGTGGAAGGAGCATTGGACAGAAGTCCATAACCAGACACCTGAGTCTGAGGTCCAGCTCTGCCCTGACCCATCGGGCAAGGGTACACCCCCTTGAGCCTCAGCCTGCCTGTCTCCTCTCCTTCCTCCCGGGCTGGTGCTGGGACCTGCAGGTGGTCACAGTGGTGGCTGTGGCCACAGGCTGCCAAGGGTGGAGGACTAGTCTCAGGTCCTGACAGCCCTGGGTTTGAATCTGGCTTCTCCACTCATCATAGCTGTCACCTCTCTGAGCCGCAGAGTTGCATCTCTATAAAGGAGATGACGATCCTTACGCCTGCTCACCTATAGGTGTTTGAAGAGTGAAAGGACCTCTGAGTGTGAACCACTGTCCAGTACAGAGCTGCCAGGAGCGGCAGCAGCAGGAGTTACAGCTAGCGCTTTAGGGGGACACGCATGGTCCATGTGTCACACTTATCAGACTGCTCTGGGCAGCAGGAAAGGTAGGTACTATTAGCCCCATTTCGCAGATGAGAAAATTGAGGCACAGCAGTGGTTAAGCAATGTGTTCAAGGTTTCATGGGCAGGAAATGACTTCGGAGCCAGAGCCCTTAACTGCTCTGTTTCCCTGGCGATGGCTGCCGAACTCAGGCCAGCAGAGCCGCCAGCGAGGAACAGGAGAGGGGCCTGTGGGTCATCAGTCCCGTCGTGGGCGGGGGCTGAGGAAGCTGGGATTTTCCGAGGTAGAAACTGGCCCCACGTGGACCGGCCAGGCCTGGTTGGCAGTTCCCTGGCGGAGGCCCCGGCCCAGATCCCAGGAGGCCGGGAATGCAGGGGGACATAGACAGTGTGGATCTGGCCAGGCGGGGCTGCCCGAGTGCCAAGTGTGGGGGGAGGGCAGGTCTGCCACGTCCTCGTGGCTCGTGGCGGGCGCAGTCATGCTGACAGGGAGGCAGGGGCCCAGATGAGGAGTCCTGGCTTTGCTGGGAGAGCAGCCCTGGCCCCTCCCTGGCCTTGGGCCCCATGAAACTGTCAGGGTCTGAGGGGTCTTAGGGACCATGGTCCTCACCAAAGTGAAACTGCCCCCAGCGGGGCTGGAAATGTGAAGAGCGGTTTTGGTTGTCCTGGGGCTGGAGGCACTCTAGGCATTTAGTGGGCAGGAGCCAGAGTCTGCTGAACCATCATTAATGCTTCCTAGAAACTGCCTTTTTCCATCCTGACCATCCCAACCCTGCGCTGTAGGCTCCAGGCACTGGGCCTTGGCCCAGGGGGAGGGGAGCTGGGTGACCAGGTGCTGTCAGGGATGGTGTGTGGGGTGCACTCACCGTACTTGGCAGCTTTAGCTGCGGCCAGGGCTCCAGGTACTGGGGAAAAGGGCAAAAGGAAGAGTGGGGTGGTCAGCAGCTGAGCTCTGTGCCTGGGGATTCTGCTTCCTCCAGGGAGCCCTCCTTGACTTCCTCAGCCTTCTTTGCTTCTCTCAAAGCCCTGAAGCTGTGGCTCTGCAGCCAGGAGCTCACCCAGCCAAGTACAGAGCTTCAGTGTCTAACTGTGCCTCTACCAGTCTGGTCTGGGGGTGCTTGAGGGCTGAACTGTGCCTCCTCCTTCCATCTGTCCCCTCCCGTCTCCTCTAGGCCCGGCGTGGTCTGCCTGAGGCTGGACATAGAGCAGGCTCAGTAACTAGTAGATGAAGAGCTAGAGTTCCTAGTGGCCCCCTTGCCACAGTGCACTGCTGAAGGGGCGCCAGGCTAGCCCACCCACACCACTGAACCCAGGGACCTCCAGCCTCCTTCCTTGGGTGGTGGGCTTCTTCTCAGTTTGGAGCCCTGGCACCCTTCCACTGAGGAGACAGAAACTCTGAAATCTGGCAGAAGAGGACCCTTCGCCTGGCCTGCCCACATCCTGTTACCCCAGTTGTCTCTAACTGCTCAGGAGAACCTAATGGGGAATTTATTGCACACCTCTGAGTGGAGGGGACGTGCTGGGAGGAGAGGTCTCCCTCCTCTGAGGTCAGGGGCGTTTCTGTTCAGCCCCTAGAAGGCCCCTCACCTGCACCTGCCCCAAATCCAGGAACACCAACACCAACTCCAAGTCCAGGAACTCCAACACCGGGTCCAAATCCGGGAACGCCGGCAGGAAGCCCAGCGGCAGCCCCTGGGGGAGATGGGGAGTGGGGTGGCGGCAGCAGGCAGGGAACAGGCCCTTTTTGGGGTGTACGGCTCAGGGAGCTGAGTCAGGCCCCAAGGGAAGGGGTCCAGACCCCCTTAATCTGCCCTCTACGCTGCCACCAGAATGGTCTTCCTAAAACTCTCATTGACCACCAAGTCCAGCCCTTCCCCAGGCTGGCATTCAGGGACACACACTCTGGACACCACTGCCCTTTTCAGGCTAACCTCCTGTTCCTCCCTTTTGGATGAACTCATTTGATTCTCCTAACAAGCCTCTGTGACAGGTGCCATCGGTACCCACACGAAAGGACAGGAAACTCAGAGGTCACTCAGCTAGTGTGTGGCTCAGGACTCGAACCCGGGTCTCCCTCAGGCCAAATCTGCACTTCCAATCCCTCTGTCTGCCGCCTTGTGGGCCTCATGAGGCTGCAGGGCGGGCCTGAGATATGGCATGTCCTGGGGTCCAGTTTAGGCTTGGGTCACGCTGGGCCAGGCCTGGGCTTGTGGGGTGAGGAGAGAAGGCAGGCAGGGCACTCACGGAACTGGGCTTTGGCGGCCGCCTTAGCAGCGGCTTTGGCTGCAGCTGGGGCCCCTACTCCTGGGAGGAGAGAGAGGGGGTTCAAGGATGGCGCCCATGGAGCTTTCAGAGGCCCCTCAGGCCCACTTGCTCACACTGCTTACCTATGACGCCACCGGGGCCAATGCCAACACCGGGACCCACGCCGACTCCGGGACCCAGACCGACACCGGGACCCAGCCCAACACCGGGACCCAGACCGACACCGGGGCCCAGACCGACACCTGGGCCTAACCCTGCAAGACAGAGAAGAGCTCATCCTTAACCAAGTCCTGATCAAGGAGGGCAGAAGCTAATGGAAAGAGCAGCGGGCTGGAGGTCAGGAGCCCTGGGTCCTTAGCCGGGCACAGACTTGCTGTGTGACCTTGGACAAGTTACTTTCCCTTGATGGGCCTCAGCTTCTTCATCCCTAATATGAGGTCTGGGCAGGATCAGGAGTTCTTAAACTTTGGAGTTACAAGGGCCCCTTTGAGGCTCCTGAGGGTGATGGAGGCAGACTTATGTAGTAAAGGGAGCTCTGCAAGACAGGCAGGACTGGCTTCCAAGCTCAGCTCGGCCACCATTTAGCTGTGTGACTATGGGCAAGTCTCTTAGGCTCTTGGAGCCTCAGTTTCCACATCTGTGAAATGGGCATAAGAGTACCAATTTCATAAGGCTGGTGTAATGATTACCTCAGCAAATGATAGTTTCACAAAAAAGAGTTGTTTATCATATGTGAGTTTGGGGGTCAGCAGACCTGAAGTTAAGATTTCTCTGGCTCTAAAGTGAGCTGTTTCGCTATGCCATATTCAGGAAGGTATGGGAACCTGGGGCTGCCAGGGTGGCCCTCAGATGAAGCAGGACATGGAGAACCTTGTCAGGGAGCAAGAACATGGTTGTCCCTTGGGGTAGGTGGGAGCCCAGAGGAGCCCAGCATTTGTTCCAGAAGCAGGGCAAGGCCCCAGCTGGACTGGGAGGCAGCAGTGGCTTTGGGAAGGGTAGGGGGTGTGTTCTGGAGGGCTCGCCAGCACCTGTTCTCACTTTGCCTTCCTAATCAGAAACTTCATCCACACCCCTCAAAGTGGTCAGATGGGCCAAAAGCTGTGAGGAAGGCCCACGTCCAGAACATGACAGCCTAAGGAGGGGGGTCTGCCAGACCCCAAAGCAGGGACACAAGAGAGCAGTGCTCTAGGCTGAGGGTCGAAGACAGGACTGGCAGGGGGCTCACTTACCAAACTGGGCAGCTTTGGCGGCTGCTTTGGCGGCTGCAGCTGCCTGGATCCCTGCCCCTGGAGATGTGAAGAGTGTGGAGTGGTCCTCAGCACCACTTCCGCCTCTTACCCACCCTCCACAGTGGAAAGGCTTCTCAGAGACCACCTCTAGGGAACTGTCCCCTCACCCAGGAAACCCAGCGTGAGGCAGGCCCGCTCTCAGATGGCCCACCAGCCGCCCTGGGCACGTCCCTTCCCTGAGAAGCAGCTCTGAGACTGTGGCCTTCTAGCTCTGCCCATGGTGGAGGGCAGCCCGAAGCTGTCTCTCCTAAACCTCAGTCTAAAA
Organism: Balaenoptera physalus; assembly: GCF_965194825.1. Lineage (NCBI taxonomy): Eukaryota > Metazoa > Chordata > Mammalia > Artiodactyla > Balaenopteridae > Balaenoptera > Balaenoptera physalus. The sequence goes on from NC_138898.1 coordinate 83,128,305, forward strand.
GATTTCTGGAGCTTTCTGCTGAAGGTGATGTTAGTTTTTAAAAATCCTAATCACGTCCATATCCAAAACTATTAGAGGAAGCGCCACATTTCTTGGGGGGAAACTCAAAAGGGGAATTTCCTCCCAGAAAGAAGAAGAAATGCAGAAGAGAAATCTTCTGGTGGGAAAAAAACAACCAAGGAAGGCTGTAAATTAATCTCATTGTAATTCTTAATCTCCTCCCCTTGGAGAAAGAGTGCCGGGAAAACAAAGGCTGACACAGGCCCTCCCACCTGATCAGAAACCAGAAAGGCCCCGTGAGGGGTGAATGAGGCCCCCCAACCCTGGTAGAGCAGAGTTCCACTGCCTATTGGGCTGACATCCTGAGCGTCCCCGGGGTAGGTAGGGGACTTGCCGGGTTCACTCAGCAATCTGGAATCCCATGGGGGCTCTTCCCTCCAAACTAAGGGAAATTGCTTTGTCTCTACCCTTGTCTCTGGGCTCAGTCTTGTCATCTGTAAAATGGTACACTTGACATAGGCCACCTCCAGGGCCCCTTCCATGAGATAAGCCAAACCCATGTCTGGGTTGGGGACACAGCTCACCTGGTACCCCTACAGCGCCTGGCACACCTGGTATTTCTCCTCCGGCACCTGGCACCAGCCCTCCCAGGGCTCCTGCTCCTGCAGCACCTGGAGGGGTGAAGAGCATCCAGCTCTGCCCTTGAAGTGCCCCCTTCTTGGGGGAGCAGAGGGTGGAGGTAGGGGTTGCATAATGGCATAATGGTTGTGTATGGATGGGCACCTTTAACTCGCTGGTCTGGGGGAGATAAGCCAGGCACCAATGATCCTAATGGTGCGCAATTGAAAAGCGCAGAAAACTTCACTGTGGCTTTGGAAGATGGGCCCAGGGGCTTCCGACCTTGACCCAGGCCATTTCAGCCCTGGAGGCCCTAGTGTGAGGTTGCTCTGCCCTCGTGTTGGAGAATTGCTCTGAGCTTTGAGCCTGGGCCCTGCAGGAGAGCAGGGCTGCGGTGGGGAGGAGGGGAGGGCATGGCCCTGGGCGTGAGGACAGGCAAGGCTGGGGCACTTACCGATCTTGGCTGCCTTGGCGGCGGCTGCCTGGGCGGCGGCTGCTTGGGCTGCTGCTATGAGGAACCGAGAAAGAAAGAGACTCAGAAACCTTGCTGGATCTCAGCCAGGCTGTGCTGACAGAGCTCCTGCCCCAAAGGCACTGGAGACCCTCCCTGCGCTCTCCCCCAGCTCCTCCCTGAGCTCGGCGAAGCCCAGTCTACCCTCCCCCACCCCCACCCCCAACCGCCAAGCCCCCACCCCTTCCCTGTTTCCCCCGCATGGAACTAAGGCTCACGGGAAATGCCAGCTCCAGGAACACCTCCGACTCCGACACCGAAGCCAGGAAAGCCCCCAGCACCGACGCCGAAAGTGGGAATACCTCCAACTCCCACTCCGCCTCTGGCCCCTGCAGAGAGAAGAGAACCAAGTGGAAAACGATCTCAATGAGAGAGGCTGGGAAGGGCTCTGGGGGACGCTGGACAGGAGAAGAGGATGCGAGCTTCCCCTATGTCTGGTCCGTGAAGGACAGGAAACCATGGGACACCTGGGCCCCCCACCAACTTCCTCCCTACTGACACCCCGCAGTGTGTCTCCAGCCCCTCTCTTCTCTGAGCGCTTGGGGAAGAGCCTCTTTGTTGAAGATGGAAAGACTGTGCACAGGTCCCCTATCCCCAGCCAGTCTTGGGCTCCTCTGAGAGGGTCCTGGCCAGAGCAGGGAGGGTCAGGGACACTGTCTCCACTGGGAATGCCGTACTGGGACTCTCCTATCACCCAGTCCCTTGGCCTCATGGTGGGAGACAACTGGGGGAGACATAGTCCTGGGGCCCAACAGGGCCAAGTCCCAGCTCTGCCAGTGACTTGCTGTGTGGCCCTGGGCAAGTCACTCCCCTTCTCTGGGCTGTACAACGGGGGCTAGAAGATGACGGTCCTTTAGTTCTGGCAAGTAAAGGCCAGAATAGGGTGGGGCGGAGCTATCAGCACAGGACTCACCGAATTTGGCTGCTTTGGCTGCTGCTTTAGCAGCTGCAGCTGGTGACACAGCCCCTGTAGAGACCAAGGGAAACACAAATGCTCAGGAGAGAATGGAGCAGAGATGCGCTATATATATCCCTCTGTCCACCCATCTGTCTTTCAGTCCATCTTCTTTCTATCTGTTGAGCCAACACAGAGTGGTCCATCCATTTACTCACACATATATCTCCATCAGCCCATCTGTCCATCTGTCTATCCAGCCACCCATTCATCCGTCTGCTGACCTTCCTGTATGGCTGTCCATTTGTCTATCTTTGGACCTCAATCTACCCACTCAACCACTTATCTCTCTGTCCACCCACACACGCATTTATCCATCCATCTATCTATCCATTCATCTAAATATCTAACCAACCAACCATTTTGATTTTCTTTTTCTCGCGGCGCTCCGCGGCACGTGGGATCTTTGTTCCCCGACCAGGGATCAAACCCTCACCCCCTGCACTGGGAGCGCAGAGTCTTAACCACTGGACTGCCAGGGAAGTCCCCCATCCATTTTGTATTTGCCTTCTACCCACCCATTCATCTGCTCATCTACCCACGTGCTTATCCATCCATCCATCCATCCATCCATCCATCCATCCATCCATCCTTCTAACCACTTATCTTGTCCCCCACCTGCCTATTCATCTCTCTTTTCATTTACCCATTTAACTCACCATCTACCATTTTACCTATATCTATCTATCCATCCATGTAACCACCCATCCTTGTATCTGTCCCTTCATCCACCCACCACCCACTCTCTCATCCATCAATTTGCCTACTCATCCACATGGCCATTCTCCTACCTCCCTAGCTGTCCCTCTGCCCATCCATCCCCCCCATCCATCTATCCACCTATCTACCTACCCACCCATCTATCCACCATTTACTGAGCACATATTCAGCTAAGGGCTGGGAACACAGAGATGAAAAAGACATGGTTCCTGCCCCCAGGAGCACACTGACAGCCAAAAGGTGAATTCAAGATGTTGCTGGCCATAGTTAATTAGGAGGTGGTCATATCCCAAGGGAGAGAAGATGACCAAGGGTGTGGAGAGAAGAGGATAGAGTGGGGAGGTGTCGGGGAGAATACAAAAGTCTTGGCAATAATTTCAACATCTCTCTCTTACACACACACACACACACACACACACACACACACACACACACACAGAGCCAAGCTCACCTGGTCCACCCATGATGCCCGGGCCCCCCAATACCTGGGATTCCAACACCTGGGACTCCAACACCTGGGACTCCAACACCAGGGACTCCAACACCTGGGATTCCAACTCCTGGGACTCCAACACCTGGGACTCCAACTCCTGGGACCCCAACACCTGGGACTCCAACTCCTGGGACCCCAACACCTGGGACTCCAACACCTGGGACTCCAACTCCTGGGACTCCAACTCCTGGGACTCCAACTCCTGGGATGCCAACTACTCCTGGGCCAAAGCCTGGCGCACCGGGCACTAAGCCTGCAGCAGCGCCTGTGGAAGGAAAGGATTGTTCCCCTGGCCTGGACCCTGTGGGAACCTCAGAGGGCCTCCAGGGGCATGACTCTGGGGAGCTACAGGAGCGGCAGGTCCTGAGTGCAGGATCCCAGGTGAGCGGGCATCGCATCTGCATGGATCCAAGTCATCCGAGAGAAGGGCGGGGGATGAGGGAACCCCGACAGAGCTCTACGGGTTTGCACCTGTGGCTGGGAGGAGCACAGTCTAGCTCTGAAGCAGAGTCAGAACGCTCCTCTGGGCACCCAGGCAGTTGGTGCAGCAGCTCTGGGTGGCCCTGGGGGAGAGTGGGAGGAGACAGATGCTCCACAGGGTCCCTGCCCTCTGCTGAGTCAGTCAGTGGAGAGCACTGGACAGAGTCTCCCAGGCAGAGTGGCCAGACCACCCACCACCCACTCTCTCATCCATCAATTTGCCTACTCCTGGCACTTCGTGCCCCAGATGGACGAAGGCAAAGTCCATCCAGCCTTATAGGACTAGGGTCTCCAAGGCCCATGCGGAGGCCAGAGCTGGCCGGAGCCCTGGTCCTGCCCCCTGCGGGGACACTCACCATATTTGGCTGCCTTAGCGGCAGCAGCAGCAGCATCTGGAGCCCCGGCCCCTGGAGAGAGAGCCACAGAGGGTGAGGCCCTTCCCCTACAGCATTCTCAAGGAGACCCTCCACCCCCTGCTGGAGTGGACACGACCTGCGATGCCTCCGATGCCAGGAATCACGCCGGGCCCGCCAGGAATGCCAGCACCTCCAACACCAATGCCAGGGAGAACGCCGGCTGCTCCAGCACCTGTTAGGAGGGGGATAGTGCAAATGTGGCTCCCGGGGGCCCCTCCTGAAGCCAGGCAGAAGGCTACTTGGATGCTGGTGTTTTCACAGTGCAATCTCCTCTGGGAATGAGGCCCAGGCATCTCCAGCTGGGCCTGCTTGGGAAGGCCCCCACCCCACTGTTCCTTGACTCACCCCCAAAGTGTCCATTTCAACACCCTCATTAAGGGACTTGTATGTTTTCAGACAAATCCCATTCTAATCACTGCCACATACTGAGAAACCACAAGCGGCCGCTCCCCGGGCCAGAGGGGCCCCTGCAAGAATGTTCAAGACTTCCTCTCCCTGTGTTCCGAAGACGCGGCCAAGTTTGCAATCCAAGCGCCTGGCTGCCTGGCTCTGGCAGCCCCTTGCCGTCCCACTCTCCTGCTCCCACATTCCAGCCATCCCCTCCAGCCTTGGGGGCTTGGAGGGAGGGCTTGTGGGGCCTCCGTGGGGCAGGCCTCCAGCTCAGTGCTACAGGCTACAGGAAGGGCTCCCCTGGGACTGGGGTAGAGGTGAAGACTTCACCCCCCATGATCTGACTCTGAACTGGGGAATGACCCGGGACAGGGGGACAGATGCCCACTTTGCTCCCCACGTGGGCATAGAGAAGGCCATGCCACATCTACTAGCCAAGGGATCATGGGCTTGAGGAGCTAGTTAAAAGTTTTATAGTACATATTAAATCGATACTAAACTATTAAATTGTTTAAATGCTCATATAGGTACCACCTAAAATTATCATTCTAACCACCCTTTTACCCATTCCCTCTGCCTGCTCCCTCCTATTTTAACCACATGGCAAACTCCACCTATATTTTAAGGCCTGAATCAAATATTTTCTCTGAGAACGCTTCCTGATTATCCCCAGGTAGAAACAACGTCTCCCTCTTGACTCCCACAGCAGTGCCAACATTCTCCAGCAGAGCTCTTATCTGTCCCTGGTCTCTGAAATGGATGGGTGGAGGGAGGGAGGGACAGAAGGAGGGAGGGATGGATGAATGGATGGATGGGTAGATGGATGGATGGATGGAGAGATAAGTGGGTGGATAGATGGATGGAAGGATGGATGGATGGAGGGAGGGATGGATTCATGGATGGATGGATGGAGGGAGGGACAGAAGGAGGGAGGGATGGATGAATGGATGGATGGAGGGATGGGTGGATGGATGAAGAGATGGATGGAGGGATGGAGGAATGGAGGATTGGAGGGTGGAGTGAATGGACGGATGGAAAAAAGAATGAATGAATGGATGGATGGAAGGAGAGAGGAACGGGTGGTGTTGCAAAAGTTGGATAAATGGGGGTGGAGTGGGGAGGGGCCACCTTAGTTAGTTATCTGTGAGGAAGGCTCTCAGTGGTAATAGGGATGGAGAGGTTGGGGGGCTGGCAGCTAGCAGGCAGGGACTCCAAGCGTACTCACCAAGTTTTGCTGCTGCTTTAGCTGCTGCTGCTGCTGCTGCAGCCTGTGTGCCAACCCCTGGGGGAGAGGAAGGAGAGAGACTCTGGAAAGTGTGCCCCTGCATTTCCAGAGCCCACCTATTCCAGCCCCAAGAAAACCAACTGGTTCGGGGCTTCCCTGGTGGCGCAGTGGTTAAGAATCTGCCTGCCAATGCAGGAGACACGGGTTCAAGCCCTGGTCTGGGAGGATCCCACATACCGCAGAGCAGCTAAGCCCGTGCACCACAACTGCTGAGCCTACGTGCCACAACTACTGAAGCCCGCACACCTAGAGCCTGTGCTCCACAACAAGAGAAGCCACCGCAATGAGAAGCCCTCGCACCGCAATGAAGAGTAGCTCCCGCTCACCACAACTAGAGAAAGCCGCGCACAGCAACAGAGACCCAATGCAACCAAAAATAAATAAATAAATAGATTTATATAAAAAAAAGAAAACCAACTGGTTCACATCTGGGTGTGGATGTGGGGTTTCATAGCATGCAGAGGTTGAGGATCCTTCTCCAGGCTCAGACCCGGGGTCTGGATGTAGGGTGGGCTGGCCTGCTTTATGGAGCCTCGGTGATTAGTGCCCCCTTTGGCTGGCAGTGGGGTGAGGCTCTCCTTACCTGTCCCTGTCGGGTACCCGGCCTTGCCCGCGGCACCAGCTACTCCTCCAGGCCCATAGCCTGCAAAACGAGAGCCTCTGGGCTTCCACGTGGACCTCACCGTGGCTGCCCCCTGCCCTGCCCTTCAAGGGCCAGGCCACCCAGAGTCTCCACCTGCCCCCCCCACAGCCAGAGTTAAATACAAATGTGTATGGGATGGTTATTCCCATTTTACAGACAAAGACACTGAGGCTCAGAGAAGAAACCGGTTCTCCCAAGACCTGGTGATAAGTGCGAGGGCCAGGATTGAGAATGAGGCTGTCTGAGTCCAAGTTCCATGTCCCCTCCTTCGGGGACTCCCATCCCGAGACTCCACAACCCCCCTCCCTCCAGCTGGTGCTCTCTTAGCCCTGAGCTGGGGCCACAGCTCCCTTGCCGGAACCCTGCAGCTGGAGAGAGCCAGAAGCCCGCCAGTCTAAGAGGGCCTTACCATAGGGCAGTTTCCCAGTGCTGTAGGGCAGTCCGTAGCCACCTGAGGAGACGGAGTGTGGGATCAGGGGATGCCCCATGGCAGCCCCATGCCTCACTGGGCCCCCACTACCTGGGTAGACAGACCTATTCCCACAGGTACTGAAGCCCGAGACCGCGCCGCCCCCACCAGGGCTGTGAGCTGCTCTCAGAGGCTCTCGGGAGAGCAGAGGCCTTGGTGGAGGAGGGAGAGGACACCCCTGCCCCAGGGCATGATGGGACACCCATTCTTCTACCAACCCAGGCCCTGCCATGGCCCTAGAGTCTGAGTATCTTCCTTACTCTCCTCCCCATCAGGAAACAGCTCATGATGTGAGCTGATTGCTGGGGTGGAGGTGGGTTGACATCAGAGGGGTCTTTCCAGTGAATGGTGTTTCTTACCATCAATGCAAGTGGTTTCCCATCAGGGCTACGGGTCTCTGTGCATGTGTGTGCATGTGTGTGCACACTTGTGCATGTGTGTGCATGGGAGTGAGACCAACACCTGCAGGATGGCTTCCCCCTGTTTCCCTTTGCTGGCGACCAGAAATGGGCTTTAATACCAGGTTTCCTGACTACCCCCATCCACCCCAAGACACAGGTGGCCAAACAAGTCCCCTCTCAAGCTGGCTTCCCAGTAGGGAGGCCCAGCGAGTGGTGTCTCTTGAATCCCCCTTCTGCCTTACTTGGCAGCTTGGGTGCCTTGATGGGGTACCCCAGAGGGACTCCAGGCTGCTGACCTCCAAAGGGTCCAACTCCTGTGGGAACAAGGAGAGCAAAATCAGGTCCCAGCCACTCGGGCCAGCAGCCCCTGCGAAGCCCCCAGCCTCACGCTCCACTTTCTGCTCAGACAGAATGAGCTCCCATGGCATCTGGAATCCAGAAACCATCCTAGTGCCTAGAGGGCCTTCCTGCCTCTTTCTCATCGGCCAGCAGAGCAACCCCCAGTGACGGGCCACTTCCTTCTGGAAGCTACAGGACACTCTCCCTCCTGGGGCTTGGGCCACACTTAGGGCCTGTAGCCCTTGTGGCATTTGGCACAGACTGCTGGGTTTTCTGGGCTCATCTGGGCTCCCAGACAGAGGGTTGGGACGGGGGAAGCAGGCCTGTGACTGATGCCACTTTGTGCTGAAGCCAGTCTGAGGCCTGGAGCAGTAGGCACGCCCAGCCCCTCCCAGGGGAGGATCTCCTGCCCGGCTGGCCGACCCATTGGCCTGCCCACCCTCACTGGCGTGGGGGACCCAGCCTTGCCTTACCTGGGATTCCGGCAAAAGCTCCGCCTCCACCTGCAGTGACAAGGAGCCATCACTGCAGCCCTGCCACCACGGGCACAGGGCACCCACGCACCAATGGCAGCGCCGAGGGGCGGGCTGACCCGAGCCGTGGCCACTTCTGCCCAGACCTCCCAGCTCATGCTGCCTCGCACACACTCGGGGATTTCTGAGAGATGTGCCGCCCATCTCAGCCAGCTGAGCCCAGGGTCCCCGCCCCTCACCCCGGGACGGAGGGGACTGAGGGCGAATGGAGATTCCCACCACGGGTCACCAGCCCAGCTGGCAACATACCTGGGGCCTTGGCCTTGACTCCTGCTCCAGTGGGAAGCCCCGGGAGCACCCCTACACCCGGGAACCGAGCTCCTGAAGGGGCAAAGCGGGGGCTTGCAGCGGGCACGGGAAGGCCGGCCTGGAAGGTCCAGCCCGGCGCCACAGCCCCGTCAGTGACTCAGCTGGCCTCCTTCCCCACTGACTGTCAGCTACTGGCATGGCTCACAGGGTCGGGGGAGGGCCTCTTTGGTGGTGACTTTTCTTCCCCATCTGACCCAAGGTCAGAAGTTTTAATCCTATTTCCTAGCCATGTGCTTCTGTGTTTCTGTTGGCCTGTCTCTAAACTGGAGTTAATTTCCCGCCGCCCTGCCCACCCTCATTAGAGAAGGCAGACAGCAGAAGCCTGCCAGAAATGGGAAGAGCCTGCAGGTCGGGGAGGCCTGTGACCTTGGGGGGCTCTCACTGGATGTGATTCACAAGCAAACACAAAGCAGTCATCTGCTCTGGCTGGGTGACACTCCATTTGCCAGTGTCCAGGGCTGCCACCTCTCCTGTCTCCCCTGGGGCTGGGCCATCGTGGCAGGGAGGGGCCAAGGGAGGGACACTCTGCCAGCAAATCCCGCAGAGCAGCCCGAGTCTGGGCTTTTGGGGGAATTCAAGAGGTCACACGTTGGGTGGGGTGGCCGGGCCCTGGTGGGGAAAGGAGGTTGAGAGGGCAGCTCCGAGGGTCTCCTGCAGGGCAGATGCACTGGGTGGGCCCCCTGGTGACTTATGGCTTTTGGGAAACAGCTGGCCACAATGGGGACTTGGTCTGTCCTTGGGGGCCCACTGCAGGCTGCAATGATGTCTGGGTCTGGGCCTGGGCTCAGGGCTCTGGGGGGCCAGGGGAAGCTTGTTGATCTTCGTAGGGGAAAGACAACCAGAGATCTTATGTCTGTAGCCTGAGCTTTGATGCTTAGGGAGAAAATGCCGGGCAGGACCCAAGGTCCCTGGTGGCCTTGGCTTCGGGGGAGGTGGGGGGCCACCGGGGAGGCTGCCAGGGTCCGCTCTCCTTGCTATAGGGTCCCCTTTCCCTCCTTGCTCTCACCTGCGCCGGGGAGCACTCCGCCTGGGAATACACCTGGGAGCCCCACACCTGTGGCCAAAGAAGGATCGTGAGCAACAGCCTGGCCTCCGGGGGCCCCTCCTGGCCCGTCCCGCCGTGGCAGCTCCGGGGCTCCCGAGCCAGCCACCTGGCTGCCCGGCGGGAACAGCGAGGGACACACGTGTGCTGGCTGCAGCCCTCCTCCCGAAAGTTCCGGAAGTCATCTGCAAACCCTTCTGTGCGTGGATTTGTCCCATCTCCTGGAGCCTGTTTACATGGCCGGCCCAGCCCACCTCTGGGTTAACAGTTTCCAGATGATGTTCCCTCCCTGCTGTGTGGACTCAGGCAGCCTTTTGTTTAACCTGAAGTCACTTCCTCAAGGGCTTGGTGCAGACGAACAAGCACCGGATGGGGAGATGGCGCACCTCGGGCTCACCCCAGCTCCGCAGTGGCGGGGCGGGCCCTTCTGCACTGACTTCCCATCTGTCGCCTGAATGTGGGTGCCACAGAGTCTGTCTCTGAGGTCTGCTCCAAGGTCCTGGAAGAAGGGCCCGGAAGGTAGACCAGGGCCCCTCGCCCCTATCTGGGACACGGCACCGTGCTCTGGGACTGGCTATGCCCCCTGCCCTGCTGCAGCCAGGCCCTGTCCTTCCTGCCCCGTGGGCCTTAGAAGCTCTCGCTCCTCCCTGACCTCTGCCCTCCACCCCCAGGGACTCCATCCACGCTGACCTGGCACCTTCCCGGGCTTCCCTCCAACTCCTGCTCCGAGCTGAGGTACCACCGCACCTGGTAGGGAAGGGGCCACATCAGAGTGGGCTCCACCCCCGACCCTGTGGCCTTCACTGGGGCCACCCAGGTCTTGCCTCCATACCTGCAGGCACTCCTAAGCCACCAACGCCACCAATGCCGCCGACCCCACCAAGCCCCGCAGCACCTACAGAGCCAGGAGTGGGAGAGGAGAGAGGTCACACCGGGAACAGTCAAAGGCAGGAGGGCCCGGGGCTGAGGTCTGGCCCTGCCACCACCTCTGAGACTCGGGCACAGCTGGTTGCCTCCCCACACCCCCAGGAGATGGAGCTGAGGCTCCCGTCTGCCTGCCCCTCAGGAAAGGTTCTTTGCAAAGTGGAGAGCCTGCGGGGGCCAGAGGGCTTATGGCACGTCCCAAAGGGTAATACTCACCGGCCTTGGCAGCGGCTTTATAGGCTGCAGCAGCGCCAACCGGGCCGCCGGGCACCAGAGCTCCTGGGAAGGCCCCTGCAGGAAAGGCCCCGAGCCCTGCGGAGAGGAGGACGGGGTGAGGTCCTGCCCGCAGCCCTTCCCCGGCCCGCCCTGCCCACGAGGTACATTGGAGGCTCTTCTGCTCCACGCAAAGCTGTGACAGCTGCTCCCAGGACTGCGTGCGGCGTCGGCGGGCAGTATGGACCAGGCTGCTCCGCTCGGCCTGACAAACCGCAGGGACCTTTCGGGGTCAAACTTCCACACCTCCCTCCTCCAAAAAGCCTTCCTGAAGCCCCGCCGAGGTGGGCGACTCCTCTGGGCTCCTGGGGCTGCTTCCCTCCAGCTCTCATTACTAGGTTATAACAGCACCCAGGACCCAGCTGTGATTCCCTTGTGCCCCGGACAGCTGCTCGGGGCAGGTGGTCTCAGCACCACCCCCTACACCAGTGCCCAGGACGGGCCCGGTCTGCATCCTTGTACCCCCAACCGCCCTCCATACCGGGCAGATGCCCTGGGCTTGGCTCTGGCCCCCAGAGGGGCATCTTGCCTGGGTGTCAACACTAACCTGCCCCAAGACCAGCGCCTACGAGCCCTCCAGCACCTGCAGGGAGAAGAAGACAGAGCCGGGTGAGGGGCTGGTGTGGGGCGTCGTTCCTGGGCCCAGGGTGGAAAGGGTCTCGTGGAGTAGGGGCAGGAACCTGGCGATGCTGTGGTCGGCGTGTGGCCGCTCAGGGCCCTAAGCCGGACTCAAACCTTTGGCCCTCAGGGGCCAGTCTGATAAAATAGCAGCCGCTGCTTAGCAACCAACTGCTATGTGCCATGTGGACTGACTGTGTTGACGCCCTGCAACACGCCCTGACCGGACCTCACTTCCCTTAGAAGGCCCGCCACCTAACGAGGGACCCAGAAGGGCTTTCTGTGAGGGCTGGAGCTGAGCAGGAGCTGCCAGCAAGGCCTCACCGAGGCCAGGCCCTGCTCTGTTCCCACGTTAGCTGCCCCACCCCAGGCCTCTCATCGGCTTCCTTGCAGGGGTCCCCTGCCTCAGGCCACGCCCTCTCCCCTGTATCTGGAGCCCCCTTTGTCCATCCGTCTAGCCTGCCCTGCAATCCGGGAGCCTCCCTGCCTGCAGACAGATGCTAAAATGTTTATGAAAAGCCAAATGTGTCCCTCTGGCTCTCTCCTTCCCACATCTGGGCTCAATCTCTCCTTTTCCCCCTCCAGGAGACATTCCACGGCTTTGGCCAGGACGGATGGGCAATCAGGTTGGAGTTCACAACCGTGCCGGGTTTGTTTCCAATTATGTGAGAATCTCTCCCACAAGCACCAGTCCTGGCCACCAGGGTTTCAAGCTCAGGGGCGGCCTCTCTGGGGACCGACCTCAAACACGCAGGACTGCTGAGCCCTGGAGAGTCCACTTGGCTTTCACTGGGTGTGGTCCCCCACCCCATTTCCTACTTTTGTGAGCTGGCCCATCTGAAACCCCGCCAGCCCCTCTGTAAGATGGGCCTCTGACTCTGGCCAGTCTCCCTTCCGGGCAGGTGTGGTGTGGTCTAGCTTGGCGTGGGGCGTGCCTGGGTCCACTTCCCAGGACTGCAGGCCCTGCCCCTCCCCAGCTCTGGCAGGGGTTTCTCTCAAGCCAGGCCTGTATCCTGAGCTCCAACAGGGCAGCGGACACGCTCAGGCCTTTCCTGACCACAGAGGGGCTGGGAGGAGAGGATGGGGACCGAACAGGAAGTGAGAAGAGGCTGGGTGCGTGGGGTGGGGCACGCAGCCCCTGTGCAGCCATCTACTCTCGTCCCGTGCTCCCCCAGAGTTGTCTGGTCCCAGGGCCACCCCGTAGCATGACCAGCTACATGCCCTCCTTCCTGTGGACTCACCTGGCCCAAATGCCCCAAGGAGTCCAGCCCCTAGAAAGGAGGAGAGAGGGGCGAGGAGGAGAGAGGGGCGAGGACTTGCCCACGGTTGGTTGCCCAGGGGCCTGGCTTACCCAACCGTCTCTCTGCCCTGGAGTCAGAGAGCCCTGGATTCAAATCCTGCTGTCCCAAGCTACTCCTTGCATGAAAGAGCAAGTCACTTCACCTCTCTGAGACTCAGTTTCCCCACTTACAAAAGGGCCAGTGTATTCCCGACCTTCCTGGGACCAGAGGGCTTGTGGGCAGAGGGCACAGAGTGTCTGCAGCCTGCCAGGGTGACTGGTGGGTGGCCCCCCTGCTCCTTCCCGTCCTCTCGCGTGGGTGACTGGCCTCCAGCCGGTGCTGGGGGTGTCAGTGGGGCTGGCTCCCAGCTGCCTGGTCCCCCACTGAGAGCCCAGGTAGGGCCACCAGCCGAGGCCCACGCAGAGCAGCTGCCAGGCCACCCACCCTCTACTCGCTAACGGATTAGTTGTTCCCAAGCATGACATGCGTTGTCTGTGCCCAGTTCCATCCCATCTGGGCAGGCCCAGACGTCCCTGCTGCCCGGATGTGGGGAGCTGCCCTTTGTCGGGGGAGGGGCACTGTGGCCCTGTCCAGGCCTTTGTAGCCCAGAGTCCTAAGGCTGAAAGATGACCTCAGGGAGGTCATGGAGTCCAGCCCCTTTTCATCAGCAGATGCTCTGACTCTCCTCTTCGTCTACGCCTTCACCCCGAGCCAGAAGTTCTTTTGGAAGTCTAAACTAAATCTTTCATTAATAAAAGCTTCACTTTATCAACTGCAGCTGAATGCAGTTTTCGCAGTCTTCTCTTCGGTATTTCATCACAACCTGCCATGTGTCCCCTGCTGCCAATGGGATCAATCAATCCCCGTTCTAGCTCTGCAGTCACGACCTCTACCATTTGAGTCTTCGCAGCTAAGCACGATCCTAATTCCACACCTTTGTTTATCTAGCCTTTCCCTGTTCTCTCTCTACTGTCAAAGACCCTGTTAAGATCACTCACCCCTCCGAGAAGATAGGAAATAGGTTCAGGTGGGATAAGCAGTGAATCCCGAGGGCTCCAGCCTTGCAGACCCCAGCAGACCCCAGCAAACCCCTTGCCCAGGCCTCCTGCCCTCCTGCATCTCTCTCGCCTGGCCCCAGCCCTGTAGTTTCATAACCCAGATGGGCTTGCAGGGAAGGGGAAGCTGAGTCTTGTAGATTCACTTGCACTTGAATCATTGAACATGTGGATTTCGTAAGAGCTGTTGGACATGCAAACTGTCCTGCAGTCCCCGGCTTCAGAGCCAGGGAGACATGGATCAGGGTGGGGGGTGCCAGGGCTGCATGTGAAGCATCTCATGCTGTTAGGGCCATAAATCCGGACAGAGACGCCCCTTCCTCCACCTGCTCCTTACCCACCAGGGCCTCCTGGAGGAGGAACCCGCCCTCCCTCTTTCCTGGGGGTGTGTTCTCTGGAGCTGATGGTGGACCCTAGTGGCAGATCCAAGCCCCATGGGCAAGGCCGGGATAGATCTGGCCACATCTTCATATTGGAGAACTCCTTGGTCTGGACACAGCTGGAAGGGGCCTGGGAAGGAAGCTCATCTGGGGCCAGGGTCAGGGTGCAGCCTAGGGTTAGGTTCAGGGCTTGGTCTGGGGTCAAGATTCAGCCTGGGGTCAGGATAAGGGCTCAGATTGTCATTAAGTTCAGGGATATCTGGGATCTTGGCCTGGAGTAAGAGAGGGCTTGGTTTGTGGTCAGGGACCATTCAGGCAGAGTATGGGGCCCACCATCTGTGTCTGAGCCCACAGGCTTGGTGGCCACTGGAACATCAATTCCTATCTTTGACTCCAGCACCAGGGCTGTTTCTGGGACCCTGTGCACAGGGGACAGTCAGGGCAGCTGGGCACACAGGCACTGGCAGGGTAGGTGCCAGACACCCCTCACACACGGAGGACAGCAAGCTGCCTCCAGCCTCCTGACCCTGGATGCCCTGGAGCTTGGCCCTAGCCAGCTCATAGGTGGGGTTGACTAGGGGGCAGAGGGGCTGTTGCTGCCCACCACTTCCCTCCCTCCTCCGTCCATAGGCTGGGTTTACAGCTCTGCGGACCCTTCCCTCCCCTGCCCCGCCGGCACTCACTCAGTGCTCTGCGGCCACGGGGCTTACCTGGCTTGGGTGGTTTGCCTCCAGGGCCCAGTGCTGCAGAGGGAAGAGATGGTGGTAAATGGGGAGTCCCAGCCCACCTGACCTACCACGATCCCCCAGGGCACTGCGGGGTCTCACTGTGGGGTGAGGAATGGTCCTCCCCTCTGCTCAGGGAGCTGCTGGGAGCCCAGTGTCCACATGCCTGGGTGGGAAGCCCAGCTCTGGCCCTGATTTGGGGTTACCCTCTCTCACACTGTTTCCTAGCCTCTGAAGGGGATGACGCTTCCCGCATAGTTGACTTTGCAGGGATATCACTGAGGATCAAAAGAAATATGAAAGAGGGACTTCCCTGGTGGCGCAGCAGTTAAGAATCTGCCTGCCAGTGCAGGGGACACAGGTTCGAGCCCTGGTCTGGGAAGATCCCACAGGCCGCAGAGCAGCTAAGCCTGTGCGCCACAGCTACTGAGCCTGCTCTCTAGACCCCGCGAGCCACAACTACTGAGCCCGTGCACCTACAGCCCATGCTCCGCAACAAAAGAAGCCACTGCAATGAGAAGCCCACGCACCGCAATGCAGAGTAGCCCCCGCCTGCAGCAACTAGAGAAAGCCCGCACACAGCAACAAAGACCCAACACAGCCAAAAATAAATAAATTAATTAATTTGAAAAAAAAAAGAAAGAAATATGAAAGAAGGCAGGGCCCCCAGGGAAAGAGGCCATGGGGAGGGGCTTAGGGGGCTCGTGAGCTCTAGTTCTTAGACAAATCCCTCCCCACTGGATGCTCGGTCTGTGAAATGAGGGGTCCCTTAATGTCTGGGCCTTCTGAGGTTCTGAGGTCTGAGCACATAATGTGGACTAGAGTGAGACCCAGACCCCATCGCTGAGGAACCAAGTTTGGTGTCTGAGCTCACCTCCTACTCCCAGGCCTCCGAGACCAGCCCCTGTGTTGAGGGGAGAGAGAGAGAGAGAGAGAGAAAGAGAGAGAGAGAGAGGACCATCAGGGCCCCTGCCAGGAAGCCGTCCATCGACCCTGGTCAAATCCACCGCTGCCTAGCCATGTGACCTCGGGCAAGCCTTGACCTCTGTGAGCCTCCGTTTCCTCATCCATCTCATTGGGGAAACAGCTGTGTGCCCGTGTGTACCTGGGAGTGTGCTGGTAGCTGCCCTCATTTCCACGTTGGTTCTGAACACTCAGACACTTTGTAAGTATTGAAAATATTAGTTTTGATGTTTCAATCTACTTTAAAACATTATGCTTTTTTCTAAATTAAAAGAAAAATTGTAAAGCAATTATACTCCAATAAAGATGTTAAAAAAAAAAAAAAAAGAAAATACGCACCACCCCCCCATGCCATTGAGTTAATATTCTGCCCATTTTCTTTTTTTGGAGGGGGGCCCAATCTCCATCTGCACCTAGTCCTTGCTTTTATATTGTCTTTACTTGAAAATCACTTTACCATGTTACCCGACAGATAGCATATTCATAATTTTTAGTAGTTGCATCATATAAGTTTACTTAATCACACCCTCCAGTCAGGTGGGTTTCTTGTTTGCATTTTTGCAAGGAACATTCCTATGAACCTTGGGGCAGATGGTTCTTTTTCTCTTCTTTTCAATTATTTCCTTTGAATGGGTTTCCAAGAGTCAGGTGAATGGTTCGAAGACTAAACAGCAGGGATCGGTGAGGCGGCCACTTTCCGACAGTCTCACAAGCATTGCATTTCATCTTTCAGAAAATTTATGCTCTTAATAGTTGTAAAATAGCATCATGTAACTGCTTTTTAACATAGGAGTAACTTATGGGTCCTCTGGGGTAGGTGTGCCAATGTTGTTCCCTTCTGCAGTGTCACAATGTGCATCTCTTGCAAATGTAATCACCATCTGTCTTACCTGGGAGTGTAACAATCTCATGTACATTACCTGGGTAGAAGACCCCTCCAGGCACTCCACCAGGAACAGCCCCTGGGACCCCTGGAATGAAGTAGGTAAAGTCCCGCATTAGCCAGAATGAATAAAAGCACGCTAACAATAAAGATAATGATGATGATAATAATACTGCCTGTCTCCAAAGCAATTTAGGTTGACTAAGCAAATAATGTTTACAAAGCATTTTCTCATTCATGCTCCTCAAAATGGCCTGGTGAGGTTGGAAGGGCAGGGATTATTACCTTCATGTTAACAGATGTGAAGTCAGGCTCAGAGAGGTTAAGGGATGTGCGGGGGGGGTTGCACAGGTGGAAAGAGATGAAGCCTGGATTCAAAGCCAGGCCACTCCTCTGAGCATAACGGTTTGCACTGCGTTACCTGGAGAGAGCCTGGCATGGGGCTGGGCCTGAGCACCTTTTGCTGGGCAGCCAAGCCTCTCCAGCCCTGAGCGGCACGGGCGGGGGCCAGAGTTGTGTGAGGGCAGGCCAGACTGTGACGGTGAGCGGTGAGGAACTGTGGCTGCTGCCGACAGAAGTGCAGCCATTCCCACGCTGGGAGGACGGCGTGAGGTTCGCGTCCTCAGCCACCGGCCAGCAGTGGTTGGGTGGTGCTCTGGCTGTCTGACACAGAGCTGCCTAAGGAGGCGCCGAGGCCCAGAGGGGGACACCATGAATGAGCAAAGTGAATAGTTTCCTAAGGAAAAGCCAATTCACTGGCCAGTCCAGGGGCTGTCTGCCCAGCCCAGATCACGAGTTCAGTCCCCACGGACCAGTGAAGCTCTCACTGGGGAATACTGTGATGCAGGCGCCCCAGACCCAGCCTGCACGTAGTCATGGCAACAGACAATCCTGGTGCAGACCAGGCCCCGACTCCACCGCCACAGAACGGCCCCAGCCTCGACAAGCCGCCTTGCCGTTGCCCCAGCCCGGGCCCCAGCACCACCCTGCTGAATGGGGCGCGGACTGGGTTGGGGGACAGTGTCGGGCAGCTCCGCAGTGTGCCCAGCAGACATCTGGCCTGCTGGCCCCAGGACCCTGTCAGCCTAAGCCACGGCCCAGCAGGGTGGGGGATGCCAAGCTGTCATGGCCACCCCGTGCCAAAGCCCCGGCGCCACCCCCCTACCTCCCCCCCCCAGGCACTGCAATCCAGGCCTGGAGTGTCTACGCAGTCTGCTCAGAGCCTCGGGGGCTCAGGGCAGTGGCCCCAGGAGGCTGGGCCTGCTGGGAATGAGCGCCTGGGTCCTGTCATCGGCTGCCAAGTGCACACATGGTCCGCCCCAGGCCTTTGATGCCTTCTCTGGCTCCAGCCTCCGGTTCCGAGCTCTGAGCTCTGTCTCTTATGTGCCTTTCCCTGTTGTGCTCCAGACCTTTCTCTGCCTCGGCCTCTCTCCCTCCTCCCCTTCCTCCCTCTCTAACCCTCTGCTCCAGGGCAGACTGCAGGAACGACATGGTGGGTGGAGGGAGCAAGGGGCTCAGGATAGACCCATCTAGCCTCTAGTCTTGGCTGTGCCACTTCTTACCATCTGTGTGACCTCAGGCAAGTCACTTAACCTCTCTGAACCTCAGTTTCCTTTGTAACAACGTGGGGCTGATAACTGCTGCCTTGCCAGGTTGTTGCGAGTTGTCAAAGAGTTCAAGAGACCTGTCCTACCCTGGGCCTGGCACTCGGTAACGCTTAAAAAAAAAGGTGACACTTTGTTTCTACTTCACTGCACAGTACATGGCCTGAGGCCAGGTATACAGTAGGTGTTCAATAAAGGATGGGTGAGTTAGGTGGAGGGGAGGCAAGGAGGTTGCCTGTGGGTCTGGTCTGACCTGTTCCATCCCCAACCAGCCTAAGGGTCTCCCCACCTCGGGGTCTCCCCACCTCGGGCTGGCCTGGCTGAAGCCCCACTTCCTCTCCTGGGGTTCTGTTCCCCGACCAGGGGCCAGGCTCCTCCTGGGCCTGCCAGCTCCTTCTCTGCTTCTTCTGTCCCCAGCTCTTTCTTCTCCCTAGTCTCCACCCCCATGATTCAGATCTCAGCAGTGTTTGCCAGACTCCGTGCCTGAACCATGACGGCCTGGGGAGCCAGAGGTTTTGATCCCCATTTTGCACTGAGGAAATAGGGAAGGCTTAGTGGGTGTAAAGGATGCCCGCCCGGCCTCTCTTCAAGTGCAGGAGAGGTGAGAATAGAATAAGACAGTAGTTGATCAAAGGCCTTCAAAAGGCAGCAGCCTCCACTCCTGCCCCATCATGGGAAGGGGGCATCCTCCTTCCCACCTCCCCTCCTTGGCCTGAGCAGTTCCTCCTGCCAGGAATGCCCTCTCCTCTATCCAAGTCCTACCCTTCCACCAAGACTGGGCTCAGCTTCTCCCCCCTGCTGTCTCTGAGCCTGTGGTTCTCACTGCTCATCTGGCCCAAAGCAGTTGGCCTGGAGCATACTTGTCTTGTTTTATGTGGGTTTGGCTTGTTTCACCGGCTAGCCCAGGGTGGAACTTGTCTCTTGCATCTTAGAATTGTGATCCTAGACTCTCAGGGATCATGACTGTCTCCTGGCCCGGGCTGAAATTCCTTCTGTAAACATCCTATTGTGTTCCCGCTTGCACGCCTCCAGTGACAGGCAAATTCCCACCTCCCGATGCTGTCCGCTCTACCTGCAGAGAGAGCTTCCTCCTACTGAGATAGAATCTGCCCCTCTGTCTCTCTAGTTCTGCCTCCCAGAGCCCCAAAGACTGAGGCCCATCTCTCATCCACAGAAGCTCCTCGAACATTTACCTTTTTTCAAGGTCTAACTCAAATGTCACTTCTTCCGTGGAGCCTTTCTGGATTTCCTGGGACTCCTGTAGGCCACCCCCTCTCCCAGTCTTGTCAGCTTCCTCCATTACTGCATCTCTGTTTACACACGGGCTGCCTCCCCACTGGACAAAACGTGGCATGAATAGCAAGAGGGAAAATTAAACCTCACAAACGTACACGAATTACAAGGGTTGATCAGCCCAAGATAGCAAATTCTGAATAAGAGAATATACAGTTTTTAAACTTTGCATTCCCACAGTCCTCTTACTTGATGCATTTTTTGTACAATGTTACATTGCTGGAGCCTCCCACCGGCCCTAGGCAGTAAGTAGGGCAGGAATATTTCTCCCCATTTTACAGCCAGGGAAACCAAGAGTCAGAGAAATGAAGTGCCTGGCCCAGGAACCACATCTGACCCCAATCACACGCAGGGCATTCTGCGTTCCAGATTCTTTGATCTAGGTTCAAAGATCTGGGACATGGCTGTTTGGGAGCGAGCAGCAGGCCAGCAGGCCTTGGCAGGGGGCTTTGCCAGTTCCAAGTCCAGGGGGCCGGCCTGGGGTGCAGATAAGACCATGCGAAGCTGTTTGTCGTTTGCATGGAGAAAGGCCGCCAAGGGTTTTTCGAAAACAATCCTCCAGTGACTGACTCTGTCCCCTCCCTCCCTCCCCCGGACATGTCTGTCCTCCTGCCTTGGCCCCAGCAGACTTGGAGCAGGATCAACCCCTAACCCCAAGGTCCAAGGTCCTGGAGGCTCCTCAGAGTCACCTGGGCAGCTTTTTACAAGACCTACAGGTCTGGGTCCCTCCCCAGACCACCAAATAAAGCAAGAATTCTTGGGTGAGACCCCACATCAGAATTGTTTCAAGTTCCCGGGTAACTCCAATTATGCAGCCAGGGCTGAAAATCCCTGTTGCAAACCGTCTTCAGTTCCGAAATAAGAAAACAAACAAACAAACAAACAAACAAGAAAACACCCAAAACCAAAATGATAAAATTTCTAGGGGTTTGGGGCAGCTGGTCCCTATTATAACTGATTTAATTTCTCTCTCTCTTTTTAAATGGTGTGGGAGTTTGGGGCAGCTGATCTTCAAAGCTACTTTTGACCCGTCTTAAATGGGTCTAAACAACTTTTACCATCACAGAGTCTTCCCGGGATGCCCCTTCCTTGTCTCCCCTGGCAACACGGTTCTTTGGAACTGGGGAACGCATGAGGGTAATATCTTCTTGGGGTGGGGGGAAGCTGGGTTCTCTCAGGACAGTCAGGCAGGTGTGTGCGTGTGTGCGCACATGCGTTTGGGTGGGGGGCCCCTCCCACGTCCCATCTCTCTAGACTTCCTTTGGGAGGCTCTGGGCACAAACCCCAGAAGACCTCATCAATTCACACACCCCTTATTTGGACCCAGGTACTCTACCACCTGGGACGGAGCTGAGATTTACGTTTGCAAAGAAAGAACAGGACCAGCGGAGCATTTAGCTCAGTCATTGAGGATGCATTCTTCTTAGGGCAGGCCCACCCCAGAGTACTTGGCCCCCAGCCTGCCCCTCCCCAAATGCTGCTCAGAACCTAGATCTTTGGCCACCTCATCTTTGGCTCAGCCGGCTCAGCCAGCTGGCTGGTGCTAATCCCCCTGGGGCTGCCTTAGCCTGTCTGAGCCTCAGTCTCCCCACTTGAAAAGCGTAGATAAAAATCCTCTACTCCCAGGGTTCCGGTGGGGACTAACCATCATGCTCTAGGTGGGAGCTCTCTCTGGGAAGGCAGATATTCGGGGGCCAAACTCCGGGGAGGAGGATCAGACAGGACCAGAGCTGCTGCTCTCGGGCATGGGGGCGGCTGCTCCTCTGGGACCGTCTCGCTGCCGCCCCTGGGCCCCACCTGAGGGTGCACACCATCCCATGGCCTCATCCAGACCCAGGAGTTGACCTCTGCAGGAAGTCCCTGCTCCCAGCGGTCCTGCCCAGCTGGTCAATCTCACGGAAAGAGCTGTTGCTCCAGCCCTCCGGCGGGGCCCTGCTCCAGCCGGTGCACCTCCCCACGCTGGCCGCCACCAAAGGGCCGGTTCTCATGGCGAGGAAGACTCTCCCGGAAACCAGACCCCGCCCAGGCTACCCGACCAAAGGCTCGTGGGGCTGCCTGCGCCTCTCTTTTCCCGTGGCCAGGAGCACCGTCAGGGACCCCTGGTAGGCCACTCCCAGGGTCCCACAAGGTGCTAGCAGCCCCCGGGGGGGGCGCCCTCGGGACACAAGGCAGGGAACATGCCAGGTGGTCCAGGAGTGCCCCGAGGTCCACTCAAGCCCCTGCCCCTCACCACTCTCCCTCCGCCAGGAGACGGATACCTTCCCCAGCTTCCTTGTCCTCGCTTGTGTTCCATACCACACATACACACACACACACTCACACTCACATGCACAGTGACAAACCACACCCAGTGACACACCTGGACACCAGATCTCCCACGTATACATGCCTGTTGGGTGGCAGACTTTTACACATGCTAACAGGCACTTTCACGTACCTACAACACCCCTCCTCCCACACACACACACACACACACACACACACACCCCTGTCCAAGGATGAACCTGTGAACGTTCATCCCCTCGCAGAAAACTCCTCCTCTATTTGGTGACACATCTGGGCATATACACAACATGCACACCTGTGCAATAGCGTGTAACACACTCACACACACACACTCACACGCATACACACATGCTCCCAGCCCTCCTCACCAGGGACAGACCACAGCGGCAGCTTTCCAACTCGCAACCCTATAATCAACTTAACCCTGACTTTGCTCCGAGCGGGTCCTGACTTCCCAGGGGATGAGGAACCTGTGGAGGTCAGAGAGCTCACTGCCGCTGAGCTGGCCCCCAGCCCAGCTCCCCTGCCCCCAGGGCACACGTGCACACCCGGCAGGTCCACAGGTGTGCAAACTGCCGGTGCCCACAGACCCGGCGGGACCTCGTCAGCCCTTCCCCAGCATGCTGGCGACCCCCATACCGGGAGATCCCCCAGGACAGAGCAGGGCCCATCAGCCCTCTTGGGGCAGCAGAAGCCGGTGCTGGTTTGGGACCACCCTGAGTCGTGGGGCGATTGTGTGACAGGTTTCTGCTCAGCGCGGCTGGCTGCCGGGAGGGGCAGTTCCAAGGATCCAGTGGCTGAGGGCCTCCTGGAGGATGCTGGGGGTGAAGAGCGCCCTCTCGTCCGTCCGTCGGTCCAGCCACCTGAGCGGGAGGCCCGAGGGCTGCGGGCACGTCAGGGAGCAGGGTGAGGCCTACCTCCAGGCTGCGAGGGGTGGAGAATGCACAGCAGGAGCAGGAGGGCTCCGGGCCGCAGGGCTGCCGCCGTCAGACCCGCCATCTCGGGGAGAAATGCCCCAGCCCGCTCTCTGCGCCTCGTTTTATCCCCAAAGCGTAATTGCTGCCTTGTCGGGCTGCGAGGGAAAGAGGGAGGGAGAGAGGGCGGGCGGGAGGGCGGGAGAAGGGGGAGGCCTCGGGGAGGGGGCCGCGGGGAGGGGGCAATTACGAAAGGCCGGCTCACAAGCCTCCCAGGCTGGGTCTGACTGGACTGGACTGTGGGCTTTTTTCCTTAAAACACACGCGTGTGCACACACACACACACACGCACACGCACACACACACACACACAGTTTCCCCCATCTCTCTCCTGCTTTCCCTCTGTGGCTGTTCTTTCACTGCTGGCCCCGTTCCCCGCCAGAAAGTGCGAGGGGGGCCCCTGCCAGGACAGCCCTCGGGAGAGGAAGCGGGAGGGAGGGCCCTGCAGGCCGGCCAAAGATCCGGCCCCAGCCAAGGCCTGAGTGGCCAGGCCCCCGCCCCTGCGGCTGGGCCCCGGGCCCAGTGTGGGGAGACAGGCCAGCTGTCCCGTGCCTCTGCCCTCACCCCAGCCTTCCAGACTCCTTCAGCACTCCCAGACCTGGCAAGAGACAGCCCTGCCCAAAGCTGGGGACGGGGGTGTTGGTGGATCTGGGGTCCAGAGCCCAGGCCAGTATCCGTAGAGGTCGAGGGCCTGTGGGCAGAATGGCTGGGAAGGTGAGATCATGTTGGCGCCACCCCGTGGGGCACCTGGGGAAAGGAAGGGGGACCCTGAGCCACTGCAGGGCTCCATTCTTTGTGGGCTAAGGTCACAGCCTCCTGCCTGAAGCTGTGGAGGGTGTGATGGGTCAGTCTGGGATCCATGTCTGCAGAGGCCAAGGGGCTGCAGGCAGAATAGCCTGGGAGTTAAGACTCTGTTGGTGTCATTCCCCGGGACATCTGGGGACATGTGGGAGACTCTGACACATCACAGGGGTTCCATCTGTCATGGATCGAGGTGCAGCCCATGCAGGCCTGTGGAGTGGTGAAGGTCAGGCTGGATCCCCAGGTGCCCTGCAGAGAACCAGGGGGCTGGGGAGCGCATCCAGACTGATAGGTGGCCCAGCCCCCCTTTATCACTTGGCCCCCACCTGTCCCAATGCTGAGCATCCCTAGAACCCAGACCAGACTCAGGAGCCCCCAGACTGCCGGTTCTCTCCCTGCCCCAGAAGAACACCCCGGGCTGACATTCCTTTGGTGGCCAGGAGGGGGAGGCCCTGAGCTAAAACAGCAAGGACCAGCATTTCCAGAAGGACTCGGGCTGTTCCCGCCTGACTGTGCAGTATGGGGACCCTGGGGATTTTGGGGATGGGGTGGGGTGGGAAACAAGGGGGTCACGCCGCCTCACCCAAGTGGGGAAGAAATTTGGGAGCCAGAGGATAGGAGAGGGAAACTGGTACCTGCCCTCATCACAGCTTGTGAGGGGGAAAAGTCGAGGCCACGAGTTCTGAGAGTTTTCCCTGCACCCAGATGGAGAATGAGAGGAGGACACAGCCACAAGTCAGAGGAAAGGGGTTAAAGGACCCCTCCTCCAGCCAGGAGCACCGAGGCAGTCTGCAGGACCTGCAGGGGCAGCCGGGAGTGCAGATGCCAAAGGCCAGGCACTGGACTTGGTAGGACCTAGGACTAAGTTCTGGTTCTAGCACTTTCTAGCAGGTTAACCTCTCCAGAGAACTTCAGCTTCCTCATCTGTCAAATGGTGATAAATATTCCCGCCTAGGAGGTTATTGCAAAGATGGATAAGATGTGGTCATATATTTCTGTACTGTGTCTGCAGATCCAAAATGCTCTGTACACTAGTCCTGGTCCTATAGTGCTACTGTAACTACATTAGTTCTGCAAGAACCACTCGTGTGTAAGTATTAGGCTTGGCTCTATGCTGGGTCACCTTGGGACCCTGGGCCATCCCTTCCTCTCCCTAGTCTCAGGCGGCAGCTGCTCCAAGAGTTTGGAAGGGGGTGGGCATGCACGCTAGCAGAACTGTCTTGAAGCTGTGCGTGCACAGCAAGTGTACAGCTCTTACTTCCTATGTGTGTTATTTGGTGGTGATCTGGGGGTAGCTCATGGAGATTACGAGCCCAAGCCAGCCCTTGTTGGTGCGGGGGGCGGTGCTCAGGGTTCGGGTCTGAGGCTCAGGGCCTGACTTGTGCCTGAGGAGGGGTGGGGTACATCTGCGTGCCTGCCCCCTCCCGGGGAGGGGGGAGGAAGGGGGTGCTGGGGAGAAGCTGGGCCCCATTTCTCCCGGAGCAGTGACGTGGGCAGGAACCAGCTTTCAGACTTTCAAACCGCAGTCTGCTCAGAGTCTTTATTAATTCCAGGACTGGGAGAGAGGCTGATGCCAGCGGGAGAGGGCTTGCTGTGGGGATCCAGGAGAGGTGTGGAGGGGCGCTTGCAGGGATAGAGTTGAGGCTGCTGGGCCAGGCCGCTCCCCACAGGGCCGGGGCCCCGTGTCCTGTCCCCCAGCTGCGTTCCCCCTTATCCTTAGCATCCTGTATTACAGGAGCTCCGTGAGCTCATATCCGACAAGGCTTCCGTACACCTCAAGAGGGGGCCTCAATTCAGAATCAAACCCAGTAGACTGATTATTCAGTGCAATTTAGCCCAATGCATTCAATGCATAATGTAAGGACTGGGGGTTAGAGTTTAGACCAACATTCATTCATTCAAGAAACGCAACAGTCCTCAGCTGCTCAGTGCTCACCTTCCTGCATAGCTGTACAGATTCAATAAGGTTATAAATGTCGAACTGCCTGGCGCACCAAGTGCTGGAGGAGCTTGGCTTTACTTGTTGTCACTGACAAGCGTTACCCACCCACTTGTTCCCGGGCATCCAGGTGAGTCACTGACAGGCCATCCCTGTCCACCAGCATCTCCAGGTGTAGCCGTTTAGAAAAAAAAGAACCCCAGCCTCCACTAGACTCTCAGCATGTCATTGCTTTGCTCAGAAACCCTCAGTTGCCTCTCAGATAAAGTCCAGACTTCTGAGTACGGATAAAGTCCAGACTTCTGAGTACGGCCTTCAAGGCCTTGCCTGACCCAACTCCACTGCTCTGCTGCCCTCCTTCCTGCTGGCTGGTGGAGCTGCTCCCCAGCGGCCTGGACTTGTCCTGGAGGGCTGGGTGCTAGACCTTTGTTGCTGAGGTTCCCTGGTCTCAGCTTCCTCCAGGTCTGTGCCCCTCAGCATCCCTGCCCCTGGAACCTCTCTGAGGGTTCTTGGGTTGAACTTGGTGCTTCATCTTATCCCCCACTGACTGGCCTGGCCATCACTGAAGGCAATTTGAGGACAGACCCATTTCTGTCTCCCTCGCTGTCCAAGAGTATGGGATGACAAACACAGATGCGCACGCCAGGAGATGTGGGCAGAGTTCTGGTGGTATGGACAGAGCTCCAGAATCCTGGGACATGTGGTTTCTGTTTGCTTCCTTGTCTTCACATGGTCCTTTTATCCGTTGAATGCTGGATGCGCTGTCTGCATGGGACCTTGGACCAGAGAGAGTAAGCGTGCACTGCTGGGCTAGGCTGGGAAGAGCTGGGTGTCATCCAGACCTGGGACCCCTACTGGGGTCCCTCCCAGTGAGGGGGCCACTGTTGTCAGTCATTTACACCTCTGTGTGGGTGAGTGTCCCTCCAGGTGGTCCCACAGGAAATAAGGTCCAGGTTATACCAATAGGGGAAACATGAATTTCTCATATGGACACATGTGAGATTTGGGAAGGAAATGCATGTTGGTTGGGTAGTGTAGGTTCCAGTGTAGATGCTCCAAGAGAGAATTAGCAGGAAGGCAGAGTGAAGGACCTCTGGCCCATCCCCTCTCATCCATGAGACACAGCTGTGGACATTAAGTCCGAGCTTTCCCCTCCTCTGATTTTAAACTTTCTAGTAGCCACATAAAACGAAAGAAAACATAAGCAAAACTAATGTGAATAATAAGCTATATTTAACCCAATATATCTAAAAGTTTATCACTTGAACAGATAACAGGAATAAAAAATTATTCATGATGTATTTTGCATTCTTTTTTGCATTAAGTCTTAAAACTGGAGCGTAGGTTACACTCAGAGCACATCTCGATTTGGATTCGTCACATTTCAAGTGTTCAGTAAGCACGTGTGGCCCGTGGCTGCAGGGTGGACGGTGCAGGGCGAGACCACAAGGGGTCTGGTGGGGATGAGCCCGACTTGGGACAAGCGAGGAGGGAACATCGAGGGTGGTTCCTGCTACTGAAAGGTTACAGGTGGGATGGGGCATGAGGGTGAGAGACAGAGGGAAGAAGGGAAGTCCTTGAGGGCCCGCAGGGGGGAGGCCTGAGGCGCACACACCACAGGGGAGAGGCCATCGTGCGGATGACCGAGCTAGAGGGGGCGGCCTCCTACTGAGGGGTACCAGGCAGCCTCGGCCCAGAGCCAACATTTCAGACAGGAGAGGAGAAAGGTCTTCTGCAGCTCGGCCTCCCCAGAGGCGACTGGGCCCTCCTCAGGGGACCTCACTGGAGGTAAAGTGTCTGTAGCTGAAAGAGATAGCACGCTACAGATCTGGGCTACACATGGCATCTCGTTTCATCACACGGGATCAGCCCAAGGGAAGTACAGGCTGTGCTCAGAGCGGGGTTTGGAAGTTGGGGAGGTGGGCTAGAATTTCTGCAACCCCCAGGCTGGGGTGCCGGGAGCAGGCTGGGGGTGCAAAGGGGCCAGTGGTCATCATTGTGACATGGATTAACGCTGATTAGTGTGTGAGCTTGGACGGATCACCTAGTAATTAATACCTGATAATGGTGACATTAATAGTAATTAACCCTCAGCAGCCCTCACTTTCTCTTATGGAGACAGGGGTCTTCACAAGCCTTTAAGACAGATGACTCGTGTCCGTAAGAGTCTGGTATACAGCAAGTGCTCAAAAGTGGGACGGGGTCCGTGAAACCATTTCAGGCAACTGAAGCAGACGTTTGAGGCTGGGGGAGCGGGAGGCCCAGGGGGAAGTCCCCTCCCCACAAGCGCCAGCTCCACCGCCGGCCCAGGGTGTCCCAGCTCCCGTGGCACGCATCTCTGATCCAGCCACCTCTGCCCAGGCCTGGGTGTTTGCGTGTCTGAGTCATTCGTCAGTCTGGGTCCTTGGCCCGTGCGAGCTGGGGGGTGGGTGTCCCGGACGGGCCGTTCTGCCCCGTGCTGTTCCCACGTTGCCTCACGGGCTGTCTGCTGCGGTCCGGGGAGAACGTTGTGAGCCAGGTGCTTTGTGCACCCGGCCCCGGGGGACCCAGGACAGAG
Organism: Balaenoptera physalus; assembly: GCF_965194825.1. Classification (NCBI taxonomy): domain Eukaryota; kingdom Metazoa; phylum Chordata; class Mammalia; order Artiodactyla; family Balaenopteridae; genus Balaenoptera; species Balaenoptera physalus. The sequence goes on from NC_138898.1 coordinate 83,156,464, forward strand.
GAGTGCAGAACACGCCTCTCATTGCTTTCACACTTGACAGTTTACGAAGCACATCTCCATTTTCAATCAGAGATATTATTAGCCAAGTTTATAAACACAGGGGTTAGGAGCCCTGTCCACAAATTTGGGCCACCAGAAAGAGCACTCCTATCTCCTTTAGATCTATTTAGTTTTAACTCGGAGCCCCTGTCACATGGGCGGGGGCAGTAAATTCCATCCCAGTTACTGGGTCTCTCGGCCTCCACCCTCCATCCCCAACCAAAATCCAGGAGTCTCCTCTAAGCCCTGGTCTCAGTCACTCCCTTGTGGGAGCCTCTATGCCTTTGTGCACCCTGACACTGTGTGGGCCGCCTCTGGGGATGCTTGCAAGGGGTAATCCACTCATGGGACTCACAGGGGACTGTCCCAATCCCAGAGCAGGACATCTTTCCTCTGGGCCTCCTGCTCCTCTGGGGTTCTGACTCAAAGAGAAGATGACTTCAGGCTGCCTTGGCTGGCAGCCTGGTGAGCTGCAGGAGGGGAGGGATACAGGACTGACACACCCAGGTATTCACGACCGAATAAACTATCCTGCTCCCCAGAAGAGGAGACTGAGTCTTGAGGAAGCACACCCCCGGGCCCAAGGTCACCCCAAGGCATTGTGGCCTGGGGCTGAGGCCTTCGGGGTATTTCACTCCACCAGCCACACCATTCTCTGATGGGGTGATGGCCGCAGCTTTGGGGTACGCTCAGCAACTGGAGAGCAGGGCCTTCTCTTCCCTGGGTTGGGCACAGAGTAGGGCCTGGGGCAGAGCTGCCTGCCCCCAGGGGTTTCCACGGGGCTCTGGGAGCTGGTGCGCCGAGCTGTCCGGGCACCCCCCGCCCTCCTCCGTGCTCCCTCTGCCTGGCTCACAGTGGTGCTCGCTCCTGCACGCGCCCTGATCGCCCTTATGGCCTCACCTCCCCCAGCCCGCCATGCCCAGAAGCCCTTCCAAGAGCCTGACCCAGGAACACTGCCGGACAGGGAGTTCTCTTCCTCCTGGGCTCTGCCAGTCTCCATCCCACGTTTGGCCACTCCCTGCCCTAGGCAGACCCCTCCACCCATGCCCGGAACCCTCAGCTGGCCTGATCCCTGTGGCTCCGGGCGGGTCCCACGGGGCGGCCAGGGCAGCTGCCAGGACGCAGGGTAGGAGGCAGGTGAGACCAGGTCAGGGGCTCCTGCTGGGCCTAGGTTATCGACTCCCTCGCTCATTCTGTCCTCCACATTCCTGAGCTGCCTGCTCTGGCTGAGCATCAAGCCTCGGGAGTGGGGGACACACAGGACACCAGCACCAGCAATCCCGGGAAAGAGGAGCGATCAGGAAAACTTCCTGGAGGAGATGACGCCAGAGCTGCATCCTGTACCCTTCTCTCAAAGGGAGATGCGCTCTGGGTGGCACCTGCAAAACCAGGAAGGCTGAAAGCTCTGACCAAGGCCTGTACCCTTCAGTGCACCCACAGGCCGCCTGCCTGCCTGCTTGCCTGCAGTGGGGGCACGGGGAGGAGAGCTTCCGAAAGCACAGATCCCAGCTGGCCCTGCCCTGATTCAAGCCACCAGTAACTGACTCCGCGAGGAAGCTGTCCATTCCTGCTCAGCCTTTCACGCTCTACCAGCACTTTTCAAATTGCAGGCTGTGACCCGTTGGTGGGGTATAAAATTGATTTAGTGGGTCAGGAACAGCATTTTAAAATGAGAGAATAGAATAGATGCAAGTGTAATACATGTGACCAAATCAGCCTTGTGTCTTAAATCTTTTGTCTGAGTTTCACGTGTTTGCATGGGAGTACTAGATGAAGATGAACTTTTTTCCTGCACGTCAGTCAGAAAGTCTGAGAGACACTGTTACCATGAGTGTTTACAAATTGTCCTCACGCTCTGCGCTGGGGGCCGTCCTCCTGCTCTTGGGAAGGAGGCACCCACGATGTGGCTGAAGGATGTCCGGGTAGACAAGTGAACGGTGGGGAGGAAGACCCCCATTCCTACACACCTCCCTGACCACCTTGTCTGGCCACAGGTTAGGCTCCTGCTAAGCTGACAAGAACTGAGGTCTTGGGACTTCCCTGGTGGCACAGTGGTTAAGAATCCGCCCGCCAATGCAGGGGACACGGGTTCGATCCCTGGTCCGGGAAAGTCCCACATGCCGCGGAGCAACTAAGCCCGTGTGCCACGGCTACCGAGCCTGAGCTCTAGAGCCCGTGAGCCACAACTACTGAGCCTGCGTGCCACAACTACTGAAGCCCGTGTGCCTAGATCCCGTGCTCCCCAACAAGAGAAGCCACTGCAATGAGAAGCCTGCGCACCGCAATGAAGAGTAGCCCCCGCTCGCCACAACTAGAGAAAGCCTGCACGCAGCAACGAAGACCCAACGCGGCCAAAAGTTAATTAATTAATTAATTAAATTTTTAAAAAAGACCTGAGGTCTTGGCCCCCAAGCTTGGGTCACCATTGTTCTCAGGGGGGCGCTATGCCTGCTTCTGGCACCAAAGCCCTCCAGATTCCCCAGAGGCCCCCAAGAGGACATCTTGCAGAGCTCAGCGATCTTAGGGTGCGCTCTTCAGAACCCTGAGGACAGAGGTGGGGCTGCTGGGGGTTGGGGGGGGCAGGGCTCCAGGCCCCACCCAGCTGGTACCAACCAAGGCAGACCTAGTTGTGTTTGGTTTATATACTAAGGTTCTGAGTAACATTTCATTTGAAGAAAGGCTTCTGGGGCTTGAAAAATCATGAAAGCCACCACTCTGGTGGGAAGGCAGGGTCCCCAGGAGACTGGCATTCCACTCTCTGACCTGCCCCAATCGCTGTGTGATCCTGGGTGACTTCTCCCTGCTCTGGGCCTGAGGGTGCAGGGGGTGCAGAACAATGGGCGTGTAGACTGGAGCAGTGCTTCTCAACCCTGGCCGCGCATTAGAACCCTGGGAGTTTCTAAATTCCACTGCCCAGGCTGTACCCCAGACTGGAATCTCTGGGGGAGGGTGCAGGTGTTGGTATTTTTAAAACCTCTCAGGTGTTTCCAATGCACAGCAGACTTCGAGAAACACTGGGCTAAACGGCCCATCTCGAAAAGTGACCCTCCCACAGGGGACTCCGGCTGTCAGGCCAGGGGTTCTCAGAGTTTAATGAGCATCATAATCATTGGTTCTCAAAGTGTGGTCCCTGGGGCTTCCCTGGTGGTCCAGTGGAGAAGACTCTGCGCTCCCAAGGCAGGGGCCCGGGTTCAATCCCTGGTCGGGGAACTAGATCCCACATGCCGCAACTAGGAGTTCGCACGCCGCAACTAAAAGATCCCGCATGCTGCAAATAAGACACGGCGCAGCCGGATAGATAGGTAGATAGATAGATAGATAGATAAATTAAAAAACAAAAACAAGAACAAAGTGTGGTCCCTGAACCAGCAGCACCACATGAGCACCACATGAGAACAAACTTGTTAGAAATGCAGATTCTCAGGCCCCACCCCAGATCTACCGACTCAGAAACTCTGTGGGTGGGACCAGTGATCTGAGCTTTACCAAGCCCACAAGGTGATGCTGATGCACATTCAAGTGTGAGAACCACTGGCCTAACCTTGACCATGAGAGTCCTCTGCAAAAAGGGTCACCTGCCTCCCAACCACAGCTTCTGCTTCTGGAAAGAAGGCAGAGCCACCAGAGGTTTCTAGAGGGTGTATGGGTTTTCTCAGGCTACCCTGACAAAGTACCACAGGCCAGATGACTTCAACAAAAGGGATTTATTTTCTCACATTTCTGGAGGCTGGAAGTCCATGATCAAGGTGTGGGCAGAGTTGGTTTTTCCTCTTTCCTTGGTTTGTAGGCCGTCTTCTCCCTGTGTCCTCGCGTGGTCTTTCCTCTGTGTGTCTGTGTCCTAATCTCCTCTTCATATAAGGACACCAGTCATACTGGATTAGGGCCCACCCTAATGACCTCATTTTAACTTAATTACCTCTTTAAAGACCCTGTCTCCAAATACAGTCACCTTCTGAGGTCCTGGGGATCAGAGCTTCATCATAAGACTTTGGGGTTGGGGACACAAATCAGTCCATAACAAAGGACTTGTGGGAGCCAGCGAGGGGGCCACCTTCTTCCTCCCAGGCCCCAAGTACAGTGAAGGAACATTCTGGAACTAAGCCCTCCAGATGCTCACTGCATCAACATGTTCATTGCACCCTCTCCTGAGAGCAGAACTTCTGGTTCTGATTCTTGCCTGGGTTTGAGAAAGTGTGTGTACCTCCTGACACAACATTCAAAATGTCCCATATAGGAGGGAAGTCCCCTCCCCTGTACTGACTTCTCCAAAGGGTCTTTCCTGGTCACACTGTGTTACCAGATGGTCGAGTATCCAGGCGGGTGTATGATTCTTCTCATCCATTTCTTTTAAAATATCCTTGGATTCAGGCTGAGCTGCCCACTCTTTCCCCATCAACCCAGACTGGTGAGAACCCTGGTCCCCCAGAAACATGTGTGTGTAGAATTCACTGGTATAGAAAAAAAAAATCTGATGGCACTAATGGGGAACTGGGGGCCATCAAGCAGAAGAGATGCCAGGTGTGGTCAGCTCGGGAAGGCTTCTCAGAGGAGGAGGAATGTGGCTTTGGATTCCAGCCTGTACTGTGTTCCTGTCACCTGTCAGGCACTATGCTGGGAGCTTCAACAACAGTAACTCATTTAATCTCCAAATGAATGAGGAGCTGCTGTTATTTCCCTGTATTAATCACATCTTTCTATTCTGTATTTTTGATGCTCTGCCATCTTGGGACCTTGCTGAGTCTGGAGGGACCACCCCTCCCAGGGTTAGCCAATTTCTAGAGGTAATAAACAAGTTGCCTGGGAGAGGGCCTTTCATATATAAACCAACCAATCCAGAGTTCACACCTCAACCACCTCCCTTATGGAGCTTTCACACTCAGGGCTACTACCCACCGACCCTCATCACCCCACGCCAGGTATCAGACAACCAGGGACAGTCCTATGCCCCAGAGCCTGCTGAAATTATTCAAAGTAGCCAACCCTAACCCTGCTCACCCTGCCTCCCCTCTTCCTTCCCACAAAAACCACAACAAAGGCTATTGCTCATGTGTCCCCCTCCCTCTGCCCACTGACCGGCCCTGCTGCTTCCCTGTGTGGCCCTGAATGGCATGTCTTCTTCTCTTGGGATCTCTGAGTATTACAAACAACATTTTCTTTCTTTTTTTTTTTTTATATCTTCATTGGAGTATAATTGCTTTACAGTGTTGTGTTAGTGTCTGCTGTACAACAAAGTGAATCAGCTATATGTATACATATATCCCCATATCCCCTCCCTCTTGAACCTCCCTCCCACCCTCCCTTTCCCACCCCTCTAGGTCATCACAAAGCATCGAGTTGATCTCCCGGTGCTATGCAGCTGCTTCCCATTAGCCATCCATTTCAAACTACCTCTTCAATGGCAGTGGTCTCCTGATCTGTTGGCCTCACCATAACTGAATAATAACAAAGCTTATATTTTAAAACATTCTCTTCCCATTTTTCAAATGACTAAACTGAAGGCCAGAGAAATTAAGTGACTCACCCAAGGTCCCAAAGCCAATAATAGCAGTTGGGCTTTGAACCTTATTTCAAGCCCAGCATCTGTCCCTGGCCCCTGTCCTTAGACGGAGCAGGCCTGGGAGGAAGTGGGGAGGAAGAAGAGTGGAGATGCAGAGGGGGCTGAGACACATCTCCTGGAGCTGGCCCTTTGCAGTGGGGGTCCATCCCTGCTGAGTCTGTGGCCCTCTCCAAGCTGTCCCATCACTTCCACTGCTCTCTGGGCTCCGTCCCCTCTCTGGACTCTTGAAGAAGGGGTGGAGGGACGGGGATGGGACACAAACTCCCTTGGGAAAAGAAGGAGGCAGACCTGCCCTAAAGCCTTCCCCACTCCCTTCGGTCAGCTGGAGTCTCTATTTCACAGCCAGGAGCTCCTTGTGGGCAGTGCTATGTTTTGCCCTCTGTGTCCCCAGCACCCATCATGGCCTGGCCCAGAACACGTGCTGGGGGTGGCTGGGTGGGAAAGAAGTGAATGGACGAATGTCCCCTTCTCTCCATCCCGCTCCTTCTGTGTCTCTGTCTCACTCTCTCGGTGTGTCTCCGCCTCTTTCTCCGTGTGTCTCGCTCTTTCTCCTGCTGGTTTCTACATGTTCCTGCCGGCATCTTTCTCTGCCTCTCAGGGGTTTACTCCTACAGGACCTGAGGCTCTCAGGTCCCTGGGTTTGCATTAAGTTGTTTATCCTGAGCAGACCTGGCTGCCTGAACTCACCTTCCAGGCCCCAGAATGATGCCTGGTGGGGTGGTCTCCGTGACCCCCAGAATGGGTTTTGGCTTTCAGCTCTGGGGGAGAAGAATCCCCCTCCGCCTTGGGCTCCACACTCCTGCCAACCCCTGCTGATGACAGACGAGGAGACTGAGGCCTTGGGGGAGGTATCAGTGAGGATGAGTGGGTCAGTATGTGTGTCTGTGTCTGCCTGTCTGTGATTGTGTAGCGTTGTGTGTGCATGTGTGTGTGTGTGTGTTGTCATACTAACCTACATAATGATATCTGCTCACTCACCCAACAGTTAATTCAGCTCCACAAAGGCATTTTAAAGTGAGAATGACACATACAGAGTCAAGTGCACAGAGGGTAGGTGGGTAGCTTGGGTACATACCCATGTCACCACCACCCACATCAACATGTAGAACACTTCCAGCCCAGCAGCTTCCTCTGTGTCCCTTCCCAGTCAGTACCCGCTAGAGATAACCACTTGGCTGATGTCTCTCACCACAGATTAGTTTTGCCTGTTCTTGAACTTTGCAGTGGGCTGAAGTGTGTCCCCCAAAAGATATGTTCAAGCCCTAATCCCTGGTACCTGTGAGCATGACCTTATTTGGTAATAGAGTCTTTGCAGATGTAATCAAATTAAGATGAAGTCCTATTGGATTAGGGTGGGTCCTACATCCAATGACCAGTGTCTTCATAAGAAGGTCACGTGAAGATGCAGGGACACAGAGACCCACGGGGAGAAGATGGCCATGTGAAGACGGAGGCAGAGATCGGAATGAATCACCTACAAGCCAAGGAACTCCAAGGATGGCTGTCAACCATCAGAAACTAGAAAGAGGCATGGAAGCATTCTTCCCTAGAGCCTTCAGAAGGAGCATGACCCTCTCAACACCTTGAGGTTGGACTTCTAGCCTCCAGAATTGTGAGAGAATAAATTTCTGTTGTTTTCGTACCAAGTGTGTGGTAATTTATTACGGCAGTCTCAGGAAGCTAATACAAACTTCATATAAATGGAATCCCACAGTGTGTACTTTGTTGCATTTGGTTTCTTTTGCTCATATTGTGACTATGAGATTTATCCTTGTTGTTGTGTATAGCTAGGGCTCATTCTTTTTCATTGCTATGTAGTATTCCATTTGAGAAATATACCACAGTGTATTCACCTATTGTAATGTTAATGTACTTTCAGGTTGTTTCCATTTTTTTGGTATTATGAATAATGCTGCTAGGAACATCCCCATCTTCTGTAGAAATATGTGCTCATTTCTCATGGGTATGGAGCCAGGAGTGGAATTGCCGGCTTCTGTAGTAAGTATATGTTTAATTATTTGAAGAACTTCTGGACAATTTTTTAAAGTAGTACCATTTTACATTCCTACCAGCAGTCTAGGAGAATTCCAGTTGCTCCTCATCCTGTCAACACTTAGAATTGTCAGTCTTTAAATTTTAGCCATTCTGGTGTGTGTAAAGGGGTATCTCATTATGGTTTTAACTTTCATCTCCCTGATGAGTAATGATGGTGAGCACTTTATCATATGACTCTTGGGCCTTTGAATATCCTTGCTTGTGAAGTGCCTATTCAAGACTTCTGTTCACTTTTTAAAATTGAGTTGTTTGATATTTTCCTATTGATTTGTAGGAATTCTTTATATATGGTGATACAGTTCTGTGGTTAGTTATATGTATTAGAAAGATCTTCTCCCATTCTGTGGCTTGCCTTTCTTTTAATGTTGTCTTTTGATGAACAGAAGTCCTTGATTTTAGTGAAAGCACATTTATCAATCTTTTCTCTAGTGGTCAGTGCTTTTGCTGTCCTGTTTAAGAAATCTTTGCCTACTCAAAAGTCTTAAAGATATTCTCCTATGTTTTCTTTTAGAAACTTTATACTTTTACCTTTCACTTTTAGGTCTCTGATCTACTTGGACACAGAGCATTTTAAATCTCAGCAGGGCCAGGCCTCACCCTGCCCACCCAATCCCTCCCCAAGCTTGGTGGCCCCAGCACTTGGGAGAACTCCTTCCCTCCTGAATTGCCGGCTGCACTGCCTTTTTCACTAGTCCCTGCCCTTCCCCCAGGCCCTGGATTTAATAAAAGCTCTGAGCTGCCTGTGGTTTTCAGGCTGAAGGCTGCTTCCAACTTCTGTCAGGATTCAGGCAGCAAGTGGGGTCCCCCATCCCCTCTCCATGTGCATGTCTATTTCTACCTGGTATGTGATAAGCTCACCAGTTTCTACAACTCTGGGAGTCCCCAGACTGGGATAAGGAATCTCCAGGGAGGAGCCTCCTTACCTGATTCTTCCTTACTCTTCCCTAAACCCACCCCACAGCCTGGGCTTTCCCAGAAGCTTCTCTCCACTTGTTCATAGATTTATGGGCTGGAGGAGCTTGTCCTGTCCCAGGATAGCAAATAGGTTCCATCGCCAACCGCATTTGACAGGCAATGGCTGCCTGAAATGATGTTAAAAAGGATTCTGAGGCTATCCAGTTTCAGCAGGTGAGAATCATACATTTGCTTGGTAACATCTGCCTGGGAGCGAGAGAAGGGAGCTGTGCCCTACATGTTGTGTCTTTAATGCCTCTGATCTAGTCTAAGGCTCTAACTAGGATTAGTCAAAAGTAGAGTTCAAATGACTCATTCAGGGGCACTGAACTCTTAATTAATAGAGATGGTTTGGAAGCTCAGGTATTATCCATTCAGCAAAGAGGCCTTTACTCATTTATTTAGCAAATATTGATTGAGCACCTACTATATTTCAGGCCCTGTACTGGGCATTGAGGATATAATGACGAATAAGCCTTAGTCTGGTATATCCCTAGTTCCATGATTTCCTTGATGCCAATATTCAACATACAGAATCAATGAATCAGGGGTCTCATGTGATGGTCATCTGCCATCCAGCGAGCCCACAATTGCTCACTCTTTCACCCTCCAGCCCCAGTCCCCAGGGTGGGATTACAGTACAATTTTTTTTTAAATGGAACTTGGTGGATATCTGGGGTTCCACGGTTGAAGTGCTTCTCTCCAGATAACTTTCAGGAAAGTGAGCCACAGACAAGACCTGTAACAAAACGATGTGAAATTGCTAACAAAATGGACCAGGGGGACTTTGGGGTTTCTAAAATGGTCCTCAGGGACTGCCTGGGCACCATTCTATGACAAATCCCCTAGTCCTTCCCTGCTGGACCACCTTTCTCCCTCTGAGCCAGCCTCAGGGCTCTCCACTCTTCCGCAGATGTACACACACACACCTAGACATGTACGCAGACACACACACAACAAAAGGACACACACACACACAGAGGGACACACAGACACACACGGGGACATATATATAAATGTATGCATAGACACACATTCTCTGCCCCACAAGGTTCTGGGCTCACATATCTCAGGTTCAAGTTCCCATTATCCCACTTTGAACTATTTGACCTTGGGCAGGTTAGCATCCGGAGCCTCAGTGTCCCCATCTATTAGAGAGGGTGGTGGTGAGACGTCAAGGAGCGCATTGCACATGTCAGGCATTGGGTAGCTGTTCAGCAAATGTTCGCTGGAGCGCTGCCCCAAGCCCCGCTCAGATCCCTGGCTCAGGGCTATTCCAAGAAACTGGGGCAGTGAGGAGGGGCGTGGTCCGGCCCTCGGGGCTCTGTAGCAGATTCATCTCTGTGCCCCCCACGCAGAGTTTGGCACTGAGCTGGGAACATGGTAGAGCTGCAATCAAGGCCAGTTACAGGAGGGAGGGAGGAAGGGAAGATCAGGGTTTTGCTCTCCATCTTCTGGTTCCTTCCCTCTAATTTGTTTCAGAGGCATGAAGGAACAGGGTCTGTCTGTCTTCTGCACCAGGTAAGCTGGGAAATGACCACTGCAGCCTCCACCGGACGACAGGGGTCCCAGGAGGTGAGACCCAACCCTGCGGCGGAGCTGCTGACTGGAGCCCAGCTGGGCCCCCGCCGCCCGCCCGGGCCCCGTGTTCTGTGCTTTCATCATGTGCTCCGCCCTGGCTGGGCCCCCGCCAAGCCCTCACTCGCTGGTGAGGGCCAAGCCAGGGCTGTGCCAGGCTCAGCGGAGGCCCTTGGCCAAGAACAGCAGAGCTGTTCTCAGGAAAGCTGGGGGATTAAGCTGCAGGCCAGCGGGGACTCAGGTATCCGCCTCTTGTCCCGGCTTGGAGATGAGGGGCAGGATGACCTCACGGCTGCCACCCTCCCAGGGACATGGGGACAGAGTACCCCCTAGACCGGCTTGCTCGGGAACCACCTTCAAAGAGGAGCCAAGGCCAGATGTCTCCTGCCCCTCTGCCCCCAACAGGCCCGGGTCTCACAACCTGGAGCCTCTCTCCTCCAGCCCGGGCTGAGGCCTGACCCCTCGCCAGGCTGGACCCTGGATGACAATGCCTAGCTCCTGTCCCCAATCCCAGGCTGGACCCTACCCCGGACTTGGGATCTCACCTCTTCTAAGTCTCCTGGGGTTGGGGCCCAGCTGCAGGAAGGAGTAGGAGGATGTGGGCGGCTCAGGGCAGACAGTCCCTTCTGCTGGGGCCACCTTTGTGCTCGGCCGGGATAGTGTGGGATCGACGGCCCTGCCGCGCCTGCTGGGTCATGGTGTGAGGGGCAGATTCTGGTTAGAGGGCCGGGGCAGGAGTTTTCCTGGGGGGCCTGCGTCTGCCTGCTGAGGGGTGGAGGTACCCCACTTGCTCTGGGATGAGTCCCCAAGTGCCCGGGGCTTCTGATCATTTTACCCCCCTGTCTGCAGTGTGTTTCCCCCCTTCCTGTCCTGTCCAGATCCAACTCATCCCTCAGGGCTTGCTTGCCTCTGGGAGCCTTCTCTGACCCTAGGCTGGGTTGAGGGCTCCCTTCTGTTTCCTCAGCCCCCTACTTCTCCCTCTTCTGGGACCGTGACCACACTGGACTGCCATCCTCTGCAGACGCTCTGTCTCCCTCAGGCAGGAGCCCCAGGGCAGGGCCCCCTCTCCCTTCTACTCCCAGGCCTCTCCCTCCTGACCCTAATGGTCTTGCTGTCCTCTGGGCTGTGCCTGTCACTGGCTGGGTCCCCACTGGAGCAGGTGGCCGCTTGACCTGGCTCAGTCCCCTGTCTGGGCCGCCTCCCTGTGGGCCCAGGTGGGTGGGGGCGTCTGCAGGGACGCTGACTCAGATGTTATTTTGGGCTCCCCTTGGGCCCGGCGGGCTCTGGGGCCTCAGGCCTGTTTAGACGGCTGGGCCGGATGTGACCGAACTCCAGGCGCTTGGGCCTCCCTGGGGCTGGTGAGAGGCACGCCAAGGCAAACGCCAGCTGGGCAGGGGGCAGGCAGGGAGGACAGGCCTGGCAGGTAAAGGGATCCAAAGGTTGACCTAGGCCTGGTTCTCAGTTCCAGGGGTCCCAGCTGAGGCCCTGAGCGGCAGGGCTGGTCACTCGGCCTGGAAAGGTCATTTTACACACCCAGAATCCCCCAAATCAGAACGCCAGTCAGAGAGGGCCAGGCCTCCTAGGGCATAGCCTTGACACCCCTCACGTGGACATATACCTGTACCCCCCATGCAAGGGCCTGAGGCCCAGTTCAGATGGAGAGGCCTTTCCAACCTGGGTCTCTGGGTCCCAGAAGATACTCCGCTTTAGAGCTGCCACCTCAGAGGCTGTTCAGCCAAAGGCTGAGGGGGCAGATGCCCCGGGCTCCGTGCCTGTGCCCTGCGGGCCTCAGCTTCCTCGTCCATCACCCATGGGAGCCCAGGGCCCTGTGAGCCCGTGGGCCAGGACAACATCAGGCCTGCTGTGCTGATGTGGCCTTCCAGGAGGGGACAGGTAGTGCCTATCGCTTCTCCCTGAAGTCTCTGTCCTCAGTCCCTGCTCTGGGCCCCAGCTCAGAAATGTTTAAGGAAACGTGAAAATCCTTAAGCTCTGTCCACCACATCCGAATTGAAAGCAGAAGGGGCTGGCGCTCCGCTGTTAACCCCAGCAGAGCCGGTGACGGGCCTGGGGCTATGGGCTGGGGTCCAGGTGCACATCTCTGCCGCAGGCCCCATCGCTGGCACGTTCAGGACTCGCTGGCAGGCGGCTGCTCCGTGCCAGCCAACCTCACGCTCTGGGCCCAGCGACCCGCTAGACCCGCTGCCTCAGTGGGAGGCCTTTCTGAGGGAAGGCGGGGGCGAGGGAGGGAAAGGCTGGCTGCTGGAGGACTTCTGGGTCCCTGACACTTTCTCCTGCCACCTTGGGTTCCCCAGGGTAGTGTACCTACCCCAGAGATGTTTCAGAGCCACCTGAGGGCTGGGCCTGGGTTCTCCATCCGAGAGGGGAGGAAGGCAGACAGCACGCCCCCTGTCACCACCCCCCCCCCTTTGCTTTGTCACTCTCAGCACAAGGTCAGGGACCAGTGCGAGTCTCGAGGACCCTGTGGCTGGCTGGCCTCTGTGCTCAAAGCAGGAAGAGGGAGGGATGCTTCTGCAGGTAGGATGCCCGCAGGACCGAAGGCTGGTATGTCCCTGCTGTCGTGGGGTGTGGGGGTTCTAGTGACCCCCTTTCTATCCTCTTGGTGTGAGCTGTTCAGGCCAAGACCCAGGTTCTAACTTCAGACCCCTCAGAGTTGAGAGGGCCTTGAGGGAGCCCACTGTCTGGAGGGTAAGACTGAGGCTCAGAGAGGGGTGTGGCTTGCCCAAAGTCACATGGTTGTGGCAGTAAGGGAACTGGCATCCACGTTTCTGTCTCCCAGACTCAAAGACAGTGCTTGGCCAGCAGGGCCCAGGGCCTGGGTGGGGGGCGGTAGACCTCCGTTCCCTGCCAACTCCCCTTCCTCCCCCGGACCCAGATCCCAGCCCCGGGGATATTCCCACCTGGTCTCCAGGCAGGTGCAGGGTAGGGGTGGCCTCTCAGGGGCCCATCCTCTCGGGACTGAGGACAGAGCTGGCCCCGGGCAGCCCAGCTTTCCGGCAGCTGCCCAAGTATGTGGACGGCAGTGTGGACAGCCGTTCTTGCCACGTTCCCAGAGCACACACCAAGGAAAACATGGAATGTTTCTTGGATGACATAGTCTCCATTCAAAGTCACGCATTCCTGTGGAAGGGCTGTGAGGAGGGGTCTCGGCTGGCGGCAGGAGTGGGGCCTCTGCTGAGGCACGCAGTCCTGTCTGCAGACGTGGGTCCCAGGGCCGTGCCCACAGCCAAGGGAGTCTGCGCTGGGTGCACCACCGGGTGGCTGAGCCGTGGGCAGGCAGCTGTGGCCCTGCTCGTGCGGGCAGCCAGAGGACACCAGCCGTGTCACGCAGCTCACGCCCTGCTCTGTGTCCTGCCCCCGGCACTCAGCAGGTGCATCTCCCTGCCCCACGTGGGTAACCGATATGACCTGCCCACGTGAGTCCTCAGCCCCGAGCCGGCAGCCGGGGCAGCCTCTGCCCTTGCACCCACTGGCCTTTCCCCATCTGTGTGGTCCTGCCCGAGTACCAGCTGTGTGTCCCCTGCCCTGTACCTGGAGTGGGTGTGTCTTCAACCTGCTCTGGACACACGGCCATTTCAGTCAACCTGCTTGGGCTGGTTCAAGTGCGGCTTGGATAAGGATGTGCCCCCAGCCCCTAGCCTCAGTTTCCCCCTCTTTAAGGGGATCTCATCATTCCCTTCACATGACCTCTGTGATCAGGTTAAGGGGCAATGGCCAGAACACTCTTGGTCTCTGGCCCAGGCCTGGGTTGGGGGGAATAACAGAGAGAGTGTGGGTGTGTATGAGGGGGGATTATGCTGGGGACCTCATCCTTTTGGCCTCTTTACAAAGGGAGGGAGCCTCTAGCCTTGAACTTGGAGATTCTGAGTCCTCAGCAGCCCAAGATGGAGGTCGGGGACCCAGAGAGGGCATGCATGAGGCCTCTGCCTTAGAGAGCCCCATCAAAGGAAGAGCAGGTTGGCAAGAGTACTGAGTACTGTGACCAAGAGGACTGGGATGGGGCTGGGGGTTGTGGAAGCTGAGGGCAGCCCCTATCCTACCTTAGGGAGGCAAGAATGACTCTGAAGAAGGGGAACTATGGGATTGGTTTTGAAGGTTGAGTAGGAGTTTGCCAGCAGATCAGCATGGAGGACTTTATAGTCAGGGCATCACGTGTGCAAAGGTGCCGAGGTGGCAAGAAGTGTGAGGCACGCTCAGGAAGTGCAGGAAGTTGGGAAGGCTGAGTTTGAAAAGGGCCATGATGAGCCATGAAGGAGGAGAGACTGACCTGACCAGGGGACGGTGATGAAAGAAAGCCTGGAGAAGTCAGGGAAAATTCTGGAGCAGGTTTGCTTTGAGAGAGAATAAAGCGATGTGTGGAGCCACGAAGAAAGAGAGGTCCAGGCGGGCTTGTGGGGAAAGGTGGGCCCAGCCCTGGAAGGTCCTGATGCCTCCTTCCATCCAAGGTGACCTTGACCTGCCCCAGTCTCCGTGTCTCCAGCTGGTACAGGGGAGCTGGGGTGCCCTCACCCCACTGTCTACCTTGCTGACATACTTCTGGGCTCTTATCTCCAAGGGTCTGTCGTGCATGCCCACCTCGCCAAGTGGTCCCATCGCTGCTTGCCTCATAAATCAGGCCTGCTTCTCCCCAACACCTCCCTGCTCCTGCCACACCCTCCCCTACTGCCTGCCCTACCCTGAGTCCCACCCAGCGGGGGAGGCAGAGGAGGGCCCAGGTGAGCCTAGGACCTGCCCAGAGCTCCCAGCTCTGCGGAACAGATGTCCTGCTGACCTGGTTCTCAGTAAGCATCCCCAAAGGTCTCCAAAGACTGCTCCAGGGGACCCCCGTTTTCCTGGCTCCTGGAGGGCTGGTCAAGCCGGCTGCTCCCTGCAGGGGACTGATCTGGGGTGGGATGGGGAGCAGGCAGATCCTAGAGGCTGGAAACCAGCCCACACCCTCTTAGAAACTCAGAGGCCGGGACTTCCCTGGTGGTCCAGTGGGTAAGACTCTGTGCTCCCAACGCAGGGGGCCTGGGTTTGATCCCTGGTCGGGGAACTAGCTCCCACACGTCACAACTAAAATATCCCACATGCCTCAACGAAGATCCTGTGTGCCACAACTAAGACCCAGCGCAGCCTAAATAAATAATAAATTAAATAAATTAAAAAAAAAAAAAGAAACTCAGAGGCCTGTGTCTGCATGCTACAATGCATCAGAGCCCCTGTCACTGCTCTACCGGGCTTCAAGCCCCTTGTCTATAAAATGGGTGCATTCACTCCTTCATTCGACAAACATTTACTGTATGCCAGGCCCCAGGCATGGAGATGCACCAAGCAGCGCCTTGGCCCCAAGGCTACAGTCTAGAGGGGACGATAGACAAATGCAGAGGAGTTCCCCAAAGTGCCTCAAGGTCTAGAACAGATGGTATGTGGGGCGCAGGGAGAAAAAGGCAGAGCGGTCAGTCCTCTCTGGAAAGAACAGGATCCATTTATAGAATACCTGGGGCCAGGATGGGGTGTGGAACGAGTGCTCCGGGCAGAGGCAGTGTGGTGGGCAAAGGCTTGGGGGAAGAGTTTGGGGACCTGCCCATGGTCTAGCTGATGGGGTGAAGTGCTGGGGATGAGGTGTGGGTGACAGACCATGGGAATCAGGCCAAGACTTTCCACTAAGGCGCTGGGGAGCCATGGAGGGTTCGAGACATGGAGCCTCATGGTCAGATCTGGATGTGGGCAGGTGCCCTTTGGCTGCCATGTGGAGAACTAGCTGGGGCAGGTGAAGAGTCCTATTAGGGGACTGTGGGATCCTGGGGAGCCACTGGGGGAGTCACAAGAGGCCTAAATCAGAGGTGCTGTCCAAGACTGGCTTCTGTGACCAAAGGGTCACACCACCTTCTCTGCTGCCGAGCCAGCTTGGAGGAGAGGCCAGCTCATCCCTGGGGAGATGTTTCTCACTTGGGCTACCTGGCCAGGACCCCCTGACATCTTCCCACGGCCACATGCACCAAGTCATGTGGACTGATAATATTGCATCGGAGGAATGGGATACTCTGAGGGGAGCATGAGGCTGTGGGAGCCTGGAGGAGGCACTGACCCTGCCTCAGCAGTCAGAGAGGGCTTCCTGGAGGAGGGGATATTTCAGCCAAGTCTTCCAGGACAAGGAGAAGTTTGCTAGTTTAAAGGGAGACAGGGGCATTGCAATTAGGGTAACCACAATTCAGAAAGCACACACGCCAGAAATCCAAGGCTGGGTTTTGAGTAGGGTGCTTGGGAGTGGACAGTGGAAAGAAAAAGGTGGGGAGTCCAGTGGGGCTGGATCTCTCCAGGCATGAAATGCCTGATGGAGGAGTTTGAACGCTTTTATAGAGGTAAGTGGGAGCCATAGGATGCTCAAAGCAGAAGGGCCACATGACCAGATTTGCATCCTAGAATGACCCTCAGGGCATCGCATCCTATGTGCAGAACACCACACACTGGTACCAAGGAAAGCAGTGTGCGGTCCAGGAGGGGCCCCAACAGTGAGTCGTGACTGGAAGGGGGTGTAAGGCGGCTTTTGGGGGACCCAGAAAAGGTCTATATATTGATCTGGTCAATCTGCTGTCAACACAAAGGTGTTCAGTTTGTGAAAATTCACATTTGATTTGATGAGAGTTCACATATGATTTTTGTGCTTTTCTATATAAATAATATAATACTGTGATTAAAGAGTTCAAAAATTAGTCACAGTATTTTAATATACATGTATGTATATATGTGTGTGTACATACAAATCTAATGTCTGTTTATCTATCTACTATTTATCATCTATCTATTTATCTATCATTGTTTAGCTATGTGTATTTGGGAAAACTTGGATAATACTTTTTCTCTATGCACATTGGGTTCCCTGCAGGGAGGTGGGTGGAGGGAGGTAAGGACTGTGGACCAGGTCCCCCCTCCCCTGCTCACCCTGGACAGAGACACCCAGATCTGGCATCCCTCCCCCAGAAGGGGAAGGGGTCCCGGGGGGTCCTCAAGCTGCAGAGACAAATAGCAGTGCTGGCCAGAACAGACGACTACATGCCCCTTCCAGTCCCTGCAAGCTGGCAGGCGGAGGCAGACCAAGCTGTCAGCCCCTCATGTCTGACCTATACACCCCTGAATAAATATTTGTTGATCCACTGACCGCCCAGCTTGCAGACTGCTGCGCAGTAAAGGTCAGGATGCCCAGAGGCAGGTGGACGACACACCATCTTGTCTCACTTATCAGGGACCTTCTGGGAAAAAGAGGGGTCGACACAGCCGGCATAGACTCACGGACAAAGGGAGGGGGAAAGACGGCTGGACATTTGCACACACATGCTCACAGACACACGTGGACCCGCACGCACAGGCTTGGACACGGGCACCCAGATGTATGTTTATCCTGCTGCTGAGAGGGACTCAGCCCACCCTGGACTCAGAGTGCCTTGAGGACAAGGCTGGTGCTGGAAGACCAGAGGGTGAGACACAGACACACAAAGTGCCCCAGGAAGATGCCCAGTTGGAGCACAGACACACATGCAAGGAGGGAGACACACCCTTGCTTGTTCTCAGTCTGGCTGAGTCTTGGCTGGAAGAGCTGGTCCCAGAGAGCCACTGGAGAAACCGGAGAAGATGCTAGGAGGGGAGGGTGGTGGTGCAGAGAGATTCCCAGATTGGGGATCCGAATCTAGGGCCCTCTGCTCCACTAGGCTGCCACATGTGTCCCTGTTCCCCTCACCCCTGCCACCCCCTGATGACATGAGCCTTGCACTGTCCCTAGCCCCAGAGGCTGTCGGGGTCCCTCAGGCCTGCTTTGTTTTCCACTCACACCTTAAAAGGGCAGTGGCAGCTTTGCCAGAGACCCCTGACCTCTCCCTGTCCCCCCGCTGTCTCCTGCCCACCCCCCCACCCCCCCATCACATCCCCGGCCCTGACCTAATGTCTGCAGGACCTGGGCGAGGGCGAGATAAGACAGGCATTGCACACTGCTCCCTCCTGGGGACCGACGGGAAGGGCGGGCCAGGCTGCCAGCCTCGAGAGAGCCCATGACTCACTAGGTGGGCAGGGCCGAGGCTGGCATCCGGGAGGAAATGCCACTTCCTCTGGATAAGGCGGCAGGCCCGCCGTTTTTGCCTTCTGGTTTGTGCTTTGGGGGTTTTGTTTTAAGTCCTTCCCCACTCCTCTTTTACAAAGCTATTCTCCAACAGTTCAGTCTAGCAAATTCAGCCTTGCTTTTTACGTTGAGGTCTTTAATCCATCTGGAGTCACCTTTTTACAAGATATTAAGTAGGGATCCGGTTGTAATTTTTCTCTGTAAAGTGAGCCCATTTCCTCAACCCTGTTAAGCGCTCCATCCTTTCCCGGTGGACCTGCGGTGGGTTAACCTCTGTGCTTGAGTTTGATGATCTGTTCCGTCCCCCATGTGTTTGTCCTTGCACCCACACCATATTGTTTTTCTCCCAATGGCTTTGTTGTATGTGCTAATATTGGGCAGGCAAGTGCCCCCTTTTGTTCTCTTTTTCAAAGTCACCTAGCCATTCATGGATCTGTTTTCTATATAAATTATAGAGTAAGTTTATCGAGTTCCTCAAAAATATCCAGCTGGAATTAGGGATTTTGGTTCAGTGAAGGATCCCGTGGACAAAGTGACAGACAGGAGGATGATGACATACTGTGGGTTTTAAGCCACAAGGAACTGTGACCTGGAACATACAAGGAATGCCTACAGAGCAAGGAGAAGAAGACTGCAGCCCCAGTAGAAAAATGGGCTCAGGGTATGAACTGCAATTTGCAGAGGAAACATAAACAACTAGAGAACATAGGAAAAGAGACTCAAACTCACTTATAATCAGAGAAATGCTAATTAAAACAATCATGAGATATTTCTCAACACATGTCAGACTGCCGGGTGTTAGAGAGCCAGGTAATGCCAAATATTGGCAGAGGGCAGGGATGTGGGCAGGAGTGGCCGCCCTGCTGGAGGGCCATCTAGCAGGGCTTCGTTAAATTAAGTGCACATGTGGGCTTCCCTGGTGGTGCAGTGGTTAAGAATAGCCTGCCAATGCAGGGGACACGGGTTCGAGCCCTGGTCCGGGAAGATCCCACATGCCACGGAGCAACTAAGCCCGTGCGCCACAACTACTGAGCCCACGTGCCACAACTAATGAAGCCTGCCTGCCTAGAGCCCGTGCTCCGCAACAAGAGAAGCCACCACAATAAACCCGTGCACCACAACGAAGAGTAGTCCCTGCTCGCTGCAACTAGAGAAAGCCCGCACGCAGCAACGAAGACCCAACGCAGCCAAAAATAAAATAAATAAATTTATTAAAAAAAAAAAATTAAGTGCACATGTACCTTCAGACCTCACAATCCTCCCAGCTATATCATCAAGACACTGCCACCCAGGCCCACAAAGGGACATCCATGGCGGTATTGCTCGTGGTGGCAGGGAGAGGGGCCCCCTCGGTGCCCATCACTGGGGTGTGGGTATATAATGTGGTCACCGCCCACCCCCCGGGGGGCACCAGGTAACCGTGCAAAGCGACCAGCCCAATGGAGACAAGACTATGCTATTAGATCTTAAAAACAGAGCCCTGAGTAGAAAAAGTAGGAAAGAAATGTAGCCCGTAGCCCAATTCCACTCATGTAAATAAAGATCCCTTCAAATAGTGACACACATTTTAAAAAGATCGAGCTGAAATTCACGTAACATTAACCATTTACCATTTTAAAGTGGGCAATCCAGTGGCATTTTGTCCATTCCCGATGTTGTGCAACGAACCATCCCCTCTATCTAGTTCCGAGACACGTCATCCCCCCAAAAGGAAGCCCCGGACCCATCAAGCAGTCACTAGTAGTCCACGTTTTACAAGAACACACATGAATAAAAGGACATTCGTTATAAAGATGACTGTAGGGGTAGGGCCATGGGGCTGAAAGGGACAATGTAAATGAAACTTCTATGCCTGAAGGCCAAAAAGAGATTTAAAAAATTAAATACAAGCTGGAGGTTCAGATTCCCTCTACTCTAGGGACCCGGGGAGCAGAGACCCCAGAAGAGAGAGAGAGACTCTGCGGTCCCAGGTGAGCGTCCACCATCCCTTCCTCACTCCTGGCACACGTGGAGAACAGGCTGAAGGTGGTACCTGGGCTTGGGAAGGAGATGGTGGGGAGGAAGCAGGCCGTGTGAGGCCGGAGCTGAGGGCATGGATGGACCCCTTGGGGGTGCAGGGCTGGTGCTGTTGAGGTGGTGGCCGGTAGGGAGAGCGGGACCCTGAGGGTTGTGTCGGGCCACACGCTCTGCTGGTCCCCGGGGTTCCAGGGCAGCGCAAGGCCTCATTCTCCGAGCAAGAAACCCAGACATGTGGTTTGCCAGAGGTCTGGGTTTGTTTGCTTATTTGTTTTGGATTTAAGAAGGTATTTATATGAAAAGTCTTACCAAGGTATAAACATTCTGGGCCTTTGCACATGCTGCAGACTTAGCTGGAATGTTCCCCCCAAGCCCCCCTCCTGCTCCGTGTCTGCCTGGCGAACTCCAGCCACCTCCTTCAGAAAGCTTTCTCTGACCGATGTCCTTCCCCCCGCCCCCCTCCGGCCCCACCCCCACCCCCGTGCGGTCACTCTCTCCTGGGAGGCCCACAGCCCCTCACGTGCCGGTCACCCTCTATTTCCCCGTCAGCCTTCCCTCCACCCTCACTTGGAGGCATTTCTCTGGGGCAGGAGGCTGCCCTGTTCTTTCCCAGGTCCTGGCCGCCCCCCTCCATGTGGCTCAGTGAGTGCCAAGTGCATGGGTGACTCGTGGATGTTTAGTTATACTTTCAGGGGCTCACGGCCGGGGTGAGGGCAGCACCGAGTCATCGGGTTTGCATCAAGGTGGTGTCCAGGCCTCTCCTCACCTCGCCTCGGCTACCCCGGGAGGCTGGCATGAGCCTGTTGTCTGCCAGAGGCTCTGGGGTCAGGGCCTGTGACAGGGAGCCCTGGCCCCGGGGAAGGGGGGGGTGTCACTGTGGGTAGGCAGTCAAGACCCCAGACCCCAGAAGGCAGAGGGGAGATTGGGCAAATCAGGCTCCCGCCTCAGGGGGCTTTGTGACAGGGCCCAGGGCACCTCTGTCCATCTCAGCAGCCCTTGGTTGGCCAGAAGGAGGGGGCACCATGGGCAGCCAGTCTTCCACCCCCTAGGACCAGATGGGGGCTGCCATGCTTGGGGCTCAGCGATAGGGCTACTTCCACACCCTCCGTGGGCCCAAGAGACCCCCTGCCCCGCAGCTTTGCAGGCCCTGTCTCTGAGTGGGGCTCATCTGGGCCAGTCTGGGAGACCTTGTTTGAGCCCTCCCTTTGGGAACGTGAGGGAGAGAAGGGAATTTTTTAAATGCATGTACTTTGATTTTCTGGGCTCCCCTCCTTGCTTGGCGGTGCTGCCCGCCTCGTGCTGTTGACCTTGGCTGTGGGTTTGTGGGGGCTGGAGCTCTCACACCATAAATTCCTGTCTTCTAGGAATCCAGCCTGGGAAAGAAAGGAAACACGGAGGAGAATATTTGATTAACATTTTTCCAACGTGACCACATCACAGAGACGTGTGGCCGGAATTCTCACCCTGGCCTGGGCAGGGTGGGACTCGGTTCATGTCCAGCTGTGGGAAGGGTAAGCCGAGTTGGGGGACCCTGGAGGGTGAGCTGGAGTGGGGTCTGGGCTGGCATCGCCCCTCGGGGTGGAGGGTTCTTGGATGGGGGCCAGGCCAGATCAGACAGACACCTGGAGATTGAGCGTCTGGGAGAGGTCACCTTTGACCTCAGTGGCTCCTGGGCTGCACCCTGAGCTTGGGATGAACCCCAGGGGTGCAGGGCTCTGACTGTGTTTTAACCATCTGCCTCCCACTCTGGATAGAGCCCTCTCTGCCCCTGGATTGAATCTTGACTCTAACTCCATACTCAGACCTGGCTCAAGGTCCACCGTGACTTCTGACCTCAGCCCCAGGCTGATTCTGGGCTTTCCTCTGTCACTGAGCTCTTACACAGAAATCCTCCATGTCCCCTTCACGGTCCCCCAACTCCGAGACTTTATCCACAGCCTGAGGCTAGTTCTGTGGGACCGTCCGCAACCTGCCGTCTCCAAGCTTCTGGCTGTCTGTCCGCCCTCCTCCTGCCAGTCCAAGCAGAAGAGACGCCATTTCTACCAGCGTGCCCCTACCTGTGCCTGGCTCCCCTCCCCCCCTGCTCAGCATCTCAGCCCGTCCACCACCCTTAGGTTTCCAGCACTTCCCTTTTTATCAGTACCTTCTCAATGGCATGTAGAGATTCCATTAGCAAAATAAAAAGAAAACCTTCCTTGAACCCCACATCCACCTCTGGCTGCCCCCTATCTCTCGCCTCCCTGTCACAGCCAAGCTCTCCAAAAAGCTGTCTGCACAGTTGTTTCCACTCCTCAGCCCACTCCTGTCTGGCTCCTGCCCGCACCGCGCCGCCCAGACGGCCCTCACCGGCCCTCACCGAGGTCAGCGGTGACCCCAGGAGCCCAGCCCCACGTGCATCAGCGCGGCTTTTTAACTTGCCATCTCGGCAGCATTCAACACTGCGGGCTACCCGCTCCCCAAGACTCTCTCTTTCCCGGCTCCTAGGACCCTCCTCTGTCCTCCTTGGTCGAGACAGGCAGTGTCACCTCTGCCGGCTGTCCCTTGGCCCCTCAATCTCAGTCATCCAAACCTAGACTGCTCGTCTTTCCCCAAACTGCTCCCCCTGCAGTGCTCACGTCCCAGCCGCTCAAACCCGAGTCATTTCCCACACTTGCCGCTTCCTCCCCGCCCCAGGTCCAAACCAGGACAGTGCCCTGGAAACCTGACCTCATGAGTACCTCTGGTATGTGTCTACTCGTCTGTTTCTACCCTATGCTCACTCCATCACCACCTCAGCACTGTCTTGTTACCCCTGCTCACCCCCACCCCACCACTGCCACCACTCCCACCCCCATCTACACCCCCTCGGCATCCTCACCACATCTCATCACCTTCCCCCAAACCATCCCCATCACCCCACCCTTACCATCTTCCCATCACCACTGCTCCTTCACTGCTACTCCCATCGCCCCCCACGCCTTCCTTCCCTCACCTCCCCATCACCACCACCCTCCTCTATCATCATCCCTTCCCTCTCCCAGACCCAGCTGCCATCACTTTCACCCGCCTTACTGGGATAGCTTTCCAATTCCCCTAATGTCATCCACTCCTGCCCCCTTCTAATCCAGCTTGCTCTTTAAAAAATGCCAATCTTATCACGCCACTTGCCTTAAACCCACCAATAACTTCCCACCACCAGTAGGATAACCTAAGAAATTCTTTCCATGCCCACAAGGCCCTGTGTTATCTGGCTCAAGCCTACTGCACCAATCTTGCCCTGGACTCTCTTGTTCCAGCTCTACCCCAGCCATCGTGGATGCACCCGAGTGTACCATGCTCCCCTCTCAGCCAGAACTTGGCGACCCTCTCCCTGGAGCCCTCTGTGCCTTGTCTCCCTCCAGCTGTACCTGAATGCCATGCTTACCATCCCTGCTGCCCACCCCTGCCCACCCCTAGCTTAAGCCTCCCCACCCGAGGGTCATTTATATGTTGATATAGCAACTATTGAAATGGTGGGGGTGGGGCAAGGGTTGGAGAGAGTTGTTTTTTTTTTTTTTTTTCCTTAAAATACCATCAAGGCATCCTATGTTTCATCTGGAAAAATACATGGGTGACAATTTTTTTAGAAATTCAAGACAAGAGGAAGGGACTTCCCCGGTGGTCCAGTGGTTAAGACTCCGAGCTTCCACTGTGGGGGGGCACGGATTCAATCCCTGGTCAGGGAAGTTCCACGTGCTGTGTGGTATGGCCAAAAAAAAAAAAAAAAGACAAGAGGAGAAATGAAATGGAACAAGACCCCATGCATATTCATAATACAAGCAGCATTTACTGTGTGTCAGGCACTGTGCTAAGTGCCCCATGGGCATTATCTTACTGCATAATCACTAGGGCCCATGTGAGGTTGTCACTGGGGGAGTCTCCACTGCCACCCCACCTCACATTTCTACGTGAAGAGAGTTCATCTAGAGGACATTCCAGTCCTCTCTCCATTCTTGTTTTTCCTCCACCAGGACACTTGTATTTTCTGCTGAGCTCCGTAGTAACTTTATGAGGGAAGGCTCTGCCTGGCAGGGGTGGAAGAAAGATCTAGGGTGTCTGGCACTACCTGTGACTGGGGTTCAAGTCTATCCAAGTCAGGGATGAAGGGTTAGGATGCCCACTGAGCCTTTGTTTGGGGCTTATTTTTCTAATCATCATACCTTTTATTTCTTTTTCTTGCCTTATTGCAGTGGCTAGGCCCTCCTGTATAATGTTGAATGCAAGTGGTGACAATGGACAGCAATCCACAGTAATACGGCTAATGCTGTCTCTCTGACTGATTCCTGTAGCTCTCAGTTTTTTCAGAACTTGTGAAGGAGATGTTATTTATAGGCCTCCTAATACTCCATTTTACTGAGGAGGAACTGTGAGGTAACTTGCCCAAGGTCACACATCTATTAAGTGGCAAAGTTCCTATATAAATCCCAGTCAGTTTGACTTCAAAGGCCATAATCTTAATTACTATGCTATAAAGCCTTCAATAAAACATGTCCTATAAGAACAATAATTTAACAGTGTTGTACTGGCGTAAGATCAGAAACATGCAACATTGGAATAGAATACAAAGCAGCAATTATATATAAGAACCAATTATATATAAAAATACAATGCACGGTAAAGCAAGGACTATCAAATGAATTGAAGGGTCAGCAACTCGGGGTGAGAGGCAATTAGCTAACACTTTCTATTTAACACTAAAATCATCTCCAGGCAGAGGACAGAGTTAAAACTTATATAAATAAGTAATACAATTCTACAGTAGCTAGTAGGAAATATTGAAGGCTTTCTTACCCTCTGGAAAAGCATTTATACATATTCCTTAAATTCTTTAACTTTTCTTAAACTTCCTGAGGGGTTTGTAAGTTTCCAAGCAATAGAAGAAATCACAAGGAAAAAGATGAACCTTTCTGGCTACAGGATGGGTGGTGTAGGGGGAAGGAGCAGAGGGCATTCCCCTGCGAGTGACCATGGGGGACGAAGGCACAGTGACCATCAATGTAAATCATCTGTGAAGACCGAGAAATAGACCAACATACGGCTGCCATTTTGCCGGTGACTGGAATCCCCTGGCTGCCCTGGGATGTTCACAAAGGCCATACCCTCAGGGCACACTCACACCCGTGGTCGTGTACTACATCCCTGGCTGCACTCTCACACCCTTGGATTTCCACAGATGCATCTTCTCTTGGCTTCATGCGTTGCATTTGGGTCCCACAAAAGTGCTCCCCTGGGGAGTCGCTTTGAGATGTACGGGCACGTGCACACCCACTGGGGAGATGCAGCTGGTGGCTGAGCACAGACCAGGGCCCCATCTACCTGCACAGCCTGGGCCTCCCTGGGTGGCCACCTCACTCCAGAGCGTGGTACCTGAGTGCCCAGCCAGACCCCCACCAGGCAGGGAGGCCTGAGGCCCACCCAGACTGGACCACTGGGAGCCTGGGGCTAGCTCACCCCTCTGCTGTGCTCCAGTTCCTACTGCCCCACCCCCATACTCCCACCTTGGACCCCTCTCCAGCCCAAGAAGTACGGTGCATCTGTGCCTGCTCTAATCCCTGTCTGTAGGCCTTGAAAGACAAGCGCCATGTTCCAGGCAAGGTCACAGGATCCCCTTCACCTGCAGGCTCAGTTCTGTTCTTTAAGCCCTCCTACCTACCCAGGCTAGGAGGAGGCACTACCACCTGCTTGTGGGGGGAGTGGGGGGTCTCCAAGGGAGCAGTGCTGACCTCCACCTTGTCCTTCCCAGGTCTGCTCCTGCCCAGCAAGCCCCACTACCCTTTACCCCCGTCCAGTCGGTCCAGCCCAACCCCCAGTGCCTGCCTGGGCTTAACCCCCAGACTCAGAACTTCCCCTTAGAACTTGAGTTCTGCCCTGAGCTCTGTCTGGAGCTTGGCTGAGGCCTCATCCCATCTCCAAGCCCTTGGGAGTCCCTTCCCTAGAAGGTCAGACCCCCTGCCCACCTCCTTGCCCAGGGATTCCAGCCTGGCACATATTAGGTCCTCAGTAAAGATTTGCCAAATGAGTCAATTCCTCAACGACCCCTCGAAAATTCTAGTGATCTCCTTGACCCCTCCCCTCAGCCCGGACCCTAGGGGTGGGCTGCTTTGGGTCAGGAGACGAGGCCATGCTCGATGCAACTCTGTTCATGCCCCCCACATGCACCCTGTTTGCCTCTCCCTTCCCTGGGGAGGGTACGTCCTGCCTGATTCGGAGCGCCTTCCCCTGGGCACACAGAGCAGGGCCCCAGCACCACAGGGTTCCCTGGACATCACCCTTCTGTTGCCTCGAGGTCTTCTGGAGCCCTGGCTCACCCTGGGCTATAGCCACCGTTCCATTTGGAGGCCCAGGCCTCTCACCCTGTCCCTCCTGTGTCGGGTGTCCTCAGACCCCTCTGAGTACGAATATTTCACCCTCAGAGCTTGACCAAGGCTTTCCAGGCTGCCCCAAGCCCTTGGCACTGGCGGCCTCTCTGTGCAGAGTGACGGGTACCGATGCTGCAGGGCACCTGAGTGCCTCCCCTTCTCAGCCAGACCTTCATCCCCCCCTGCCTGTGACCCTGCAACCCTGTGGTTAGAGGCAATGAGGTGAGGAGGCGGAGGGTTCATCTTGGGGGTCAGTGCTGCTCTGAGATTTTCAAAAGTGTATGGTGGAGAGGACCCCACCTTCAGAGGCACCGCTGAGGGCCTCCCAGCCTCACTCTTCCGTGACCCCAGCGGGCCCCCCGTCTCGCCTTGAACAGCTGTGCCCTCAGCCCCGACATGTGACACCCTGTTCAGCGTGCCCACAGCTCTGGGGGAGCAGCCCGGTGTTGGGAGATGCATCTAATCCCTGGCCGCACCCCTGACACCTAGCTGGCTGTGCGTCCTCAGATTGGATGGTTAATGCATTCCCTCACCCAGGGCCAAAGCTGCAAGTGGGGTTCAGGATTTTTCTGGGCTTCAAATACATGGATCTTCCGAGAGACTTGTCCTGAAACTTCAATCTCATGAGTCCCTGCTCTGGCCCGACTGGACAAGTGGCCAGCTCTTGGGCACCCAGTCTCGTTGCTGCCCAATTGAAGTCTTTGCCGATGGAAGAACATGTTTTTAAAACACAAAAAACCCATCATGTCTGAACTGAACATTTTCTCCTGCTTGTTCAACATCACCATTTACATTCTTGGGCCGGCCCTCGGCCAAGATATTTATAGCACTGCCCTGGCACTCCATCTTGCCTAACTGGCGTGGCCTGACGGGGCCCCCATCCGTCATGGTAAGTGGGCCTTTCACCAGCCTCTAGCGGGCTCTCAGCCGGCCTGGATATTCCCAGGCCTGGGGGAGGGAGGCTGCCCCCGGCCCCAGCCTGCTCCCCGTGCCCCTCACTAGTGGATCGGGCCACGGCCAGGGGAGCCCCCAAGCGCGAGCGTCTGTACCGTCCAGCCCAAGGGCGACTGGGCATCCTTGACAGCGTCTTCCCAGACATTCCCAGGCTTCCACGCTGCCTTCAAGCCCCCTGTCGCTCCTCACTCCATCCTTCTTGCTTTTAAAGTTGGCCTTGTCACTCCACTGCCTCGTGACTTCATAGGTTCCTTGCACGGCAGCCTCAATGGCTTCATCAGCCCTGGAAGAAGCATCGCCCTTCACCCCACGTCACCTCTAGCCTGTTCTCTCTTTCTGCTCCAGCCCCAGGGAGCTACAAGCCATGTCTCATGAGGGAGGTGCGCTCCAGGCCTCTCTGGGGGCTCTTCCCGCTGCCTGGCACACTTCCCACCCCTTCTCAGCCCCTCTGCTCCTCCTGCGGGATCTGCCTTAGATGCCCCCTCCGCCGTGAAGCCTGTTTGTGCCCTTCCCCCTCCTTGCCTCCCCGGCAGGGTTGGTGTCTCCCCGTCGTCCTACTCCCAGGGAGTCCTGGGCATCTTGGTCACCGCACATTCAGCACGTTGGGCTGTCCTCACTTAACCTTGAACTCTCCAGGGCCAAGGGCGGGGCTTCTCCATGCTCTCGGGTAGCTACAGAACAATCCTCAGCCCTGCTAAGAAACCCGTCTATTTTTTCCCTTGGGTCCTAAGGATTGAATGGTTTTTGTTCCCAAAATACCATATTTCATCAATTCCCAAAAAACGCTGTTTTCACATTTTCACGTCTTTGAAACTGGGATGGCATGTCCTAGTTTAATTGTTAGGATTTTTAACCTTTCTTAACGGACCAGAAAACAATGGTGCATCCTTGACTCAACGGCTTCTAAGATTTGATGGAATATAGTAATGGCACTGATTACATTACACCACTACAGCATAGTGGTTAGGTCAGACCTCAGATTTGACTGACCTGGGTTCTGAGCCTGGCTCTGCCCTATTTTGGCTGTCAATACTGGTGACTCATCCCAGCTTCTGAGCCTCGGTTTCCACATCTGAGAAACGGGGGCACTAATACTATCTACCTCATTCGGTGGTGGAGATGCTTATATTCCATGTGAGAGAGAAGTTGAAGTGCTCAATTAGGAATAGCTGCTGCTATTATTTCAGTTGCTAATTCATTCAGCAGAGATTTGAGTGCCAACCAGAAGCACAGAGCAAGGGATCTTAATAGTTTGTGGTGGAGACAAAGGGGAAATGCATAATTGTAAATGAAGGCAAATTCCTATAAAGGAGACAAACAGGGGACTCTGAAGGAACAGCCTGGAGGAGACCGCGTTGGTAGTGGGAGTGAAGAAAGTGATACACGAGCCAAGACCTGAATGACAAGAAGGGATAAGCTGGGCGTAGAACTGCGGGGAAGAGCTTCCAGGCAAAGGGAACAGCACATGCAAACACACAGATGCAAAGAGAAGATCGTGCCGGGAGAGTGGAAGGAGGTAAGGTAGCGCCAGGTCACCAGGACCTCAGAGCCATTGAGGGGATGTCAATTTTTCTTCGGAAGCAATAAGAAGCTGTTGGGGGGAGGGGCTGTTTAAGCAGAAGGGTGGGATCTGATTTACATTTTAAGCCCATTCCTCTGGCTCTTGTTGGAGAGAGTGGGCTGGAGGGGGCAGAGGGGAGGCAGGCAGGAGGCTGGTGCTGCGGCCCAGGGGAGAGCCGGTGGTGGCTCGGACACAGTGGTGGCAGTGGGGACAGAGGAAAGTGGATTGGGGATTTACTTTGGAAGTAGAATTGACAAGTATTGGCGAAGGATGGGTGTGGGTGGTGAGGCGTGGGAGGATTCAAGGATGCCTCCCAGTTTTCTGGCCTGAGCAACTGGGCGGACGATGGTGCCATTTCCTGAGATGGGGAAGACACAGGGAGGGGCAGGTTGGGGAGGAAATCAAGAGTTTACTTTTGGACCTGTTACACTTGAGCTGTTATTTGTCTTGCCTGGTTAATTGCTGACAGAGCTCCATGGGCCTCAGAGCTGCAGTAAGGCCGGAAAGAGGGGGGAGCTCTGGCCCAGAAATGGCCCTGGCCATGTGTGGCTCCATTAGGTGTTTCGAAGTGTCGAAATTGTTCAAGTACCCTTTACCCTGCCTTCGAAGTTCCGGAGGCCGAGGAGCCTTCCCAGTCCCTAGCAGGGGAAGGGCTGATTTGCCTCAACCTCTTCATTCTGCAGCGAAGAAGGACAATGGCCTGGTCTACAGGCTCAGTGGGGAGGTGTTGCATATCTGCTGGGACCGCTCACTCATCCACTGTGAGCTCCAGGATCCGGGCCTGTCCCTTCTCTGTCCCCCCTGCCCAGCCCTCGCCTGCACATCCTGGATCTTCTCTGCAGGATTCTCTTGAACCACACAGACTCCAGTTCAAATTCCACCTCTTCCTTCCGCATCTACTAGTTATGAGCGGGGTGGCCTAGGGCAAGTGTTCCGCATCTGTGAAATGGGGGTGATGGCATCAGTGCCCCCCCAGGGGTGCTGTGAGCTTTCATTGAGCTGATGCTTGTAAGAAGTTCACAGCAAGGCTGCTGAAAGGCAAGTGTACACATCACCGTCCTTAACCCCTCGCTCAAGCCAACTGTAACGCCCTGAATGTGGGATCCCCAAGCCGGGACCCCCAAACCCTTCCCTTCTTTTCCTGCCTGCCCCTCTGCACACCCCGACAAAGCTTTGAGGGTGGGATTCCAGGCAGTGGCAACCAATGGGAAGGGAGGGGGCACTGAGTCACCTCCTATTGGCACGCGGTGGCCTCTGGGGCCTACAGGCAGGGCTGGCCTTGTCTGGTGACTGGGGCGGGATCTGGCAGGGGTGGGAAGAGGGGACAATGGGCCCTTGTCTTTGCCGAGCTTTCTCCTTCCAAGACACTTCAACCCCTAGACAAATATGACCTCATTCCTCCCCAAGCCTTCAGGACGAAGGGCAGAAACAGGCCTGGAGTTAGGCCCACCCACCCCAATTCACAGGCTGGAAAACCAAGTCACAGGGGGAAAGAAGACAAGAGGGCACTGACGCTCTGGCTCTTCTGGCTCTCATGGCCTGAATTCACGCCCTCCTGGGTCGCCCAGCTCAGGGGAGGGGTCAAGGCCCGGATCAGTGGTGGGTAAGCTTCTGGGTCAGACAGGCTGTAGATGGATGGAGGTGTGGTGGAGACGTGGCATATCCCTCTGATCAGTTTCTAAAGGACATTTTCAGGCACCGGCCCTGCTGGGCCCTCACACCCCTGCCCATTGCAGCTCTGACCTCCTATGCTGCTTCCCCTCACCCGGCCCAGAGGGTCTTCCCCAGTCTGGCCTCCACCCCCGCCTCCCCTGGGGATGCCCCAGGTACCCCCGCCCCTCTCTAAAAGTGGGATCACGGTAATCCACGGAGATGTGCGAGGATCGGGCGAGAGCAGGGAGCCCCAGAGCCAGCACAGGGTGGGCACGGGGTCGGCACTTATGAAATAGTAGGCTTATTGTTCACGGCCACAGGCATTCCCAAAGGTCACTTAGGACAACTTCCAACTCACAGATGGAGAAAGCAAGGCCCAGAGACAGTCCGTTCTTGGCCTGGTCACACAGCCCATCCATGGCAGGGCCCAGCCCAGAACCCCGCCTCTGGGCTCCGTGCTAGAGATTGGCGGTGCCAAGATGGCTGTCCCCAGCGGGCCCAGCCCAGGAACCCAGGTGAAGGAGGCAGGCTACCGGGGCTGGGGCCCTCCTGGAGGTGGCCCAGGCTCTGGCTTTTCCCTTGGCCCCAGCTTCCACCACGGCTGCACTCCCAGTGAGATAAACAAGGGATCAGTGGGAGCGAAATGAATGAAGTAACGGGTTAGATATGAGCTGCCGCGCCCAGCCCCCGGCCCACCCCGCCCGCTGCCCAGCAAGGAGGGCTTTGGAAGAGGCCAGCCCACCCCCACCCCAGCCTCAGCTGATCCCTGGGCTCAGGACACAAGCCCCTCTCAGAGCCCCCGGACCCTCCCTGGGCTCTGTCCCTGAGCCCCACCCTCCTCCCTGGCCCCCTCAGCCCCCAGCCCTCACTGAGCAGGGATTATATCAAGTCTGGATCCTTGGTGATCTGGGGAATGCCTCACTTCCACGTGCAAACACACAGAGCCCCCGAGCTGTCTGGGCAGCATGCGGTCTGCCACCCTGGTCCAGCTGGGTTGGGGGTTTGGCCCAGAATGGCCCAGCTGGGTCTCTGGGCACCCGCTGAGCCTCAGCCTGTACTGGTAGAAAAGCCCAAGGCTTCTCCAACCCTGATGCCAGCATCCTGACCTCTCTCAGTGGAGCCCTGGAGCTCTGGGGGTGTCTCCGGGGCCAGATGGGGGGCTGGCGCTGCTGACCTGGCCTAGACACCAACCCAGGCACCTTCCCCTGCTGGGATGCAGACAAAGCGTGAGTGTCAGCCAGACGGGGCCCCGCCTGCTGGGTATGGGGCCAGGCTTTCTGCTGCAGGGATCCAGGCCTACAGCCCCGGCCAGGGACCCCAGAGGCTCAGCCCCTGCCCCTCCTTGCCTCAGAAGGGAAAGGTGGAGGTAAATGGGCCCTCTCCCTGCTGGGAAACACGCGGAGGCCCACCTGTCCCCAGCACCAGGAGCCTGGCACAGATGGGGCATGGGTGGGACCCCCCAGGGCCTGTCGCCTGGCTCACCCTGGGCCTCAGCCACCCTCTGCGAATGGTGCCCAAACTGCCCCAGGCCTAGACTGGGCTGAGATGGGGCTGTCTCCCTGTTCCTGAGATTTCTCTGCCACCCACTCAGCTGGAGCTGTGGAGCTATAGGCCTGGAATCTGCATTTTAACAGTTCCTCAAGTGATCGGAGGCAGGGGGCCCTGGTCACACCTGGAGAAAGCCTGCGCCTTCACCCGGCCTCTGCCCCCTGGACCCCACTTTTCCAGCTGACTTCCTGCCACCCCACCCCATGCACCCTCTGCTCCGACCATCGAGAACCGCATCTGCTTCCCCAACACAATCACCTTCCCTCTTCCACGTGCTGGTCCCTCCATCTGGAAGCCTTGTTCCTCCGCCTCCTTTCTACCCAGAATACCCCTATTTGGCCTCATGGACCAGCTCCAACGTCACTACGAGAAGGCTTTCCTGATCTCCACCTTGTCCATGCTTACCCTTCTTTCTGACATATCTTCTAGTGGCACTTGTCACCCTGTACTAAACTTGCTTCCCCTCCTGGCTGGGGCCGTGTCTAAACCCCCAGCACAGGGCTGGCCCAGGACTGCTGGGAGAGCAGGGCAGACCAGCCTTGCGGTGACGCACAAGCCCAGATCATGTCTCTGGGTTGCTGAAGCCCTATTATGTACTCGGCTCTCTTCTCACTGTTTTTCAAAGAACACTGAGCCCCAAGCAGGGGAAGTGACTTGCCCAGGGTCACTCAGCTTAGGTGATGGCACTGGTCCTGGAATCGTGCTGGTCTGACCACTGTGATCATTCCCTGCACTGGTGAGTGGCCACATTGACCAGGACCATAGTCTTGGTTGGTGGCTTGGAGGCAGGTTCACCCAGTCCCCAAGCCCCAGACAGGCCTCGAGGGGAAAATACACTACAAGAAGAAAAAGAAAACTTCTGACATCAAAGGCTTGCCCAGAGCCAGGGGCCTGGACACCACCTGCCAGAACAAGGGGATGGAATATAAGCTCCTTGGACACAACCAGCCCTGCACATGTGGCACACCGTGTACACAGGTGGTGAGACTTGCCAGCTCTCGTTTGAACCCAGGGCCCAGGGCCCCTCTGGCCAGCAGTTCATCTGCCCCATGAGGCTGCTGGTTCCCAAAGCTGCTCTTCCCAGAGAGTCACCAGGCAAGGGCTCCATGTCAGAGGTGATGCTAAACACACCTGATCCTGGCAGACAGACATGGGAGGCGCCCCGAGGAGGCCAACACTCTTTGAGCAGAGCAGCGATGCGGTGACCTCTGACTCCCTGCCAGCAAGTCACTTAGCGGCAGTCACCGGCACACCGGAGATTCCCGATCTACCAGCACCGGCCACGTGATGGGCCAGCATCCAGACATGGCTGTGAGGGGAGCCATCAGAGGGGGCCCAGACTCGGCTCAGGGCCCTGCCTCAGAGCCAGGAGGGGGCTGAGGTTGCCATCCTGAGGGAGCCCGTTGCTTGGTGACAAGCTCAGGGTCCTCAAAGTCAGCTTTAACCACGGTCCACCTGCCACCCCAGGCTGCCTTCTCCATCTTCCACCCGAGGAGCACCTGGGGAGGCTTGCCCGGAGCACCAAGGTCAAGGCCCCAGGCCTGGGCCTCAGCCACTTACCAACTATGCAGTGGCTGCGGGCAGGCCCCCTCACTACTGACCTTTATGTTCCTTTCCCATAAAATGGACTAAAAATCGCCACTTTGGGGCACGATAACGGAGCAATGCATCTGAGGTACCCTTGGGAGGAAGGCAGGAGAAGTTGGGGCGTTTATCCCCAGCCAGCTTCATGACTGGTCCTGGCTTTGCCAGGGTCTCAGCCCCTCTGGCGTGGTCCCAGCTCATGTGCCGCTCCAGGCCTGGAGGTGGGCAGATGACGGCAGCCCACATCTGCCACGTTGGGCCTCTGCAACCCTTCTCTGTTTATGCGTCCCACCCCCATCTCTTTCCTCACACACTCCCTTCCTTAAAGTTGCTTCTGTTAATCCCTCTGGGTGTATCACCGACCCCCTGCCGAGACCCTCTTGATACAGCACCCAACACGGGATCTGGTGCCCCCAGAGCCTTCCTCGCCTCAACAAAGCTGGGACCTGGGTCCTTCTGCCCTGAGACCCCACCACCAATCGGCTGAACTCTCCTAGTGGCCTAGGCTTTGCCCTTTCTCTTCATCTGCTGCACAGCCTGGTCCACAGGTCCAGGCTTCTGCCTCAGTTTCCCCACTGGGACAAGAGTCCATGTCGAACTCCCACTTCCTTGGGCCAGACCCACTCATGCTGACACCTCCTCCCCGGGGAAGTCAGATGTGTCACCAGTGACTGGCCTGGCCTGCTCCCCTGTGCCCTGGCCATGTGCATCACTAGGTGGGGCAGAGGGACCACCCCTGGCAGCAACCCACCTCCACTCCTTACTGCATGCAAGCCTTGTCTGGTCTGTCTCACCCCCAGACAGTGTCATGGGCCTTCTGGAGCCTTCCCCCGGCATGCTCCAAAGCCTGCCTGGTGAGTGTGTACTCAGCCCCACACCCCTCCATATCCCGCACAGGTCCCATATCCCCTATCTGGTCTCACAGGCTGGAGAGGCAAATGGGGTGGGCCACAGAGGCCTTGAATGCCATGCCAAGGGGCTCGAGTTTTAGCCTGAAGGCAGTGGCTCCACTGAAGGGCTCCAGCAGCAGCCGGTAAGGTAGCACATGGATCACGAAGGGGGAGAGGTGAGACAGGAGGCTGGGCGAGCAGTGAGGAGGATGTTGGAACCGGCCAGCAGAGAGGAGACGGGCTGGTAGAGAGGGACCTCTGCCATCAGGAGGGGGGCTGAGCCTCTGCCGCCCACCCTGTGAGCTGGGACTCGTGCTGGCTGCACTGCTGGCCTCAAGGCTTGGTTAGGAGGGCCCAGGGGAGTGCTTTGTAATCTCGGGGTGCCCGGGGCCGGCGGGGTGGGGATGGAGAGAAAGGTCGGGGGCAGGAGAGATGTGAGAGAAATGGGGGCTGTGTGGCTTCGGGCAGCTGTTCCCCAGCTGTGCCCTGTGGGAAAGGGAGGGCACCCAGGCCTAGGAGAGCGGCGTGACATAGCACAGTGACTCCTTGCCGAGCTTGAGTCCCTGCCCCCTGCCTATGGGAAAGCAGGCCACACCCATACCTTCCTGGAAGCCCGGAGCGACCCCGCTGCCCCACTGCTGTCTCTAGCACCAGCTGGCAGCTAGGGCAGGCTTACCTGGCCGCGAGCGCAGAATCTGGCCAGCTCAGATCTCAAGTCCTTGCTGCCTGCCAATCTTGTTGCTTCCTAACGCCTCTTCCAAGCCGTTCCTCCAACCGAGCCCAAGGCTCAGGCCCTCTGGGTAAGCCACTCTCTCCCCTGTCTCATCTGCTGACCGCCTGGT
Source organism: Balaenoptera physalus (assembly GCF_965194825.1). Classification (NCBI taxonomy): domain Eukaryota; kingdom Metazoa; phylum Chordata; class Mammalia; order Artiodactyla; family Balaenopteridae; genus Balaenoptera; species Balaenoptera physalus. Next base: position 83,192,182 of record NC_138898.1, read on the forward strand.
CACCCCTGTCCTTCACAGGAGGGGACGGCTTCTAGTTTGCAGGCTTCATCTCTGCCCAGCCCCAGTGCCTCCTGCTGTCCAGGGGCAGCACAGACAGCCTGCATGCTTCTTGGCCACCTTCACCTCTAAGCTATTTCTGCCCCCCAATCCCATCCACTCTGAAGAGTGCCATCACCTACGCTGTTCCCCTTCTGTAACTACCACTCTGTGACATCCTGAGCCTCCTGGCTCCCACTCCCACTGTGCCCCCACTGCATCAGGACCTCCAGTCTGTAGGTCCTTCTATTTTCCATCACCTTTGGTCCTCACGACCCTCCCTCTCCAGGCCAGATTCCACCTCTCTCTTGCTGTATCAGTTAGGAAAAGGTTGGAGCATAAGTGATAGAAAATCCAAAATAAAAGTATATTAGGGACTTCCCTGGTGGCACAGTGGTTAAGAGTCCGCTTGCCAGTGCAGAGGACACAGGTTCGATCCCTGGTCCGGGAAGATTCCACATGCTGTGGAGCAACTGGGCCCATGAGCCACAGCTACTGAGCCTGCGCTCTGGAGCCCACGAGCCACAACTACTGAGCCCGCGTGCCACAACTGCTGAAGCCTGTGCGTCTAGAGCCTGTGCTCCGCAACAAAAGAAGCCACTGCAATGAGAGGCCCGTGCACCGCAGCAAAGAGTGGCCCCCACTCGCCGCAACTAGAGAAGGCCTGTGCACAGCAACAAACACCCAACGCAGCCAAAAAAAAAAAAAAAAGCGTATATTAAACAAGTACGAGATTTATAGCTCTCTAAAAAGAGTTTAGAGAAAGGCAGTCAAGGGTCAAGCTTCAAGAATAATCAAGATCCCAGGATCCTTCCTTCTTGCCTTCCTGCTATCTTTAGCATCAACACAGAGCATCCATCTCATGGCCCCAAATGGTTGTTCAAGCTCCAGCCATCGTATCCTCGTTCCAGTCATCAAGAAGGAGGAGGGAAAGAAGGAAGCACATCCCCTTCCATTTCTATCACCACTTCTGCTTTCGTCTCTTCTTGAACTTCACAAAAGTGGAGTCATACAGTATACATTCCTTTGTGCCCAGTTTATTTTTCTCAGTAACATGTTTCTGAGATTCATCCATGTTTTGTGTGAATCAGTAGTTAGTTCTTTCTTTTACAGCTGTGTAGATTCCATTGTATGGGATATACCACAATTCATTTATCTGTTCTCTGCTGATGGATATGTGAGTTGTTTCTAGTTTGGGGCATTATGAATTAAACTGCCTTGAACATTGTTATGCAAGTCTTCTGGTGGACCTGTGAACTCACTTCTCTTGGCTATACACCTAGAAGTGAAATTGTTGGGTCAGAGAGTTGATGTGTGTTTAACCTGATTAGAAATTACAACATAATTTTCCAAAGTGGTCGACCATTTTACGCTTCCTCCAGCATCCTGTAAGTATAAAATGCCCTACATCCTGTCAACACTTGGAATTGTCAGTCTTTTTCATTTTGGCCATTCTGGGAGACGTGTGGGAACATCTTGTCATGGTTTTAATTTGTAGTCTCCTGAAGGTTCAGTCCCCGATCCTCTTCTCTCTCACTACCCACACCTTCCTCTGGGGAGCTCATCTTCTCTGAAGACTTCAATTACCGTCCCCAGTGATGGGTATCAACCCTGACTGCACTTTAGAATCCCCTAGGAGCTTTAGGAAAATTCCAGTGCCAAGCAGAATCCTTCCTCAGAGATGCTATTGGTCTAGGGGTGGGGACCAGGCATCAATATTTTTTTAAAAACTTTCCAGTTTTCATTCTAGTATGAAGCCAATGTTCAGAACCACTGGGAGAGACACTGGTGACCCCCAAATCCTGTCTGTCTCCACTTCATGGTCCCCAGCACCAGAAACTCAGCATCCCCAAGTCTGAATGCACCTTCCTCTCCCCTTCAGATCTGTACCCCAGCAGGATTTACTTGAGCTGGAAACATGGGGGGTTATTTTTGGTTCCTCAACTTCTCTCACCTTAGACATCCTCAGGTCTGGCCAAGTACCTTCTAAATGCCTCTTGAGACGATCCACTTTTCTCTGCCCCAGTGCCTCCTATAACCTGGGCATGGGGGACTTCATTTATCCCTTTATGGGACTTAAAATTTAGCAAAAGATGAGTGAATGAGTGAATGAATGATCATGCATTTAATACTCCACCCGCAGTCCTGACATCACCCCACACCTCTCTGGTCGCCCACTGTAATTTGCATGTTTGTTTGCTTTTTAAAGCTTTATTGAGGTTCGATTGACATATATTAACATCGATAATCTGAAATGTTTAATTTCAATATGTTTTGACACATGTATACACCCATGGAATCATCATCACATTTAAGATAATGAACATACACATCCATCACCCCCCAAAGTTTCCTCCTGCCCCTTCACAATCCCCGCCTCCAGCCTCCCACCACGTCCTCCAACAACTCACTATAGATTTGTTTTCCTTTTCTAGGATTTTATGTACTCTTTTTTGGTCTGGCTTCTTTCACTCAGAATGATTATTCTGAGACGCATCCATGTTGCAGCGTGTATCAATAGCTTATTCTTTTTTTATTGCGGAGTCTTATTCTGCTGTGTAATTACAATTCAATTTGTTTATTCATTCATTTACCCATTAACGGACATTTGGGTTGTTTTCAGTTTGGGGCTCTTACAAATAAAGCTGCTATGGACCCTCATGTATAATTTTTTGTGTGGATAGAGGCTTTCCCTTCTCTCGGGAAATACCTAGGAGTGGAATAGCTGGGTCATGAGGTATATGTATGTTTAGCATTTTAAGGAACTGCCACTCTGTTTTCCAGAGTGGTTGTTCCATTTTACAATCCCACCAGCCATGAATAAGAGTTCCGGTTTTGGCCCATTTTTAAATTGGGTGTTTATCTTACAACTTAGTTGTAAAATTTCTCCACATATTCTTTGTTGGATATATATTTTACAAAATTTCCAGTCTGTGCCTTGCCTTTATCATTTTCTTAATAGTGTCTCAGAAGGGCTAACTAAACTTTTGCATTTTAATGAGGTCCAATTTATTGATTTTTTTCTTTTATTGTTTGTGCTCTTTGTATTGCATTTCAGAAATGTTTTCCAAGCCCAAGGTAATTAAGATTTTTTCCCTATGTTTTTTTCTAGAAGTTTCATAGTTTTCGCTCTTACAGGTAGGTCTGTGATCCACTTTGAATTAACCTTTGCATATGGTGTGACCTCTATCGGTCTGACTCTTTCTTCCAATCAACTCCCCTCATTGAAAGATGGTTTTGGCAAAATTCAAACTTCACCATACCACTCCCCTGCTTAAACTGTCTCCCACAGGCAAACCTCAGCCTCCCAAGCCCAGCTGTGTAGATGCCTTAGCTCACACCTGGCCCTAGGCAACCTATCCAGCCCTCATCTCCCCGTTTCATCAATACCACAAGCTGTTTCTCAAACACATCAAATGTGTCTCTCTTGCTTCTGGGTTTTGGACATGCTTCTCCTTCTGCCTGGAAGTTCCTACCTCCCACCCCTCCGCCCAATCCCTTCTGTCACCATAAACTTCTAGTTTTTCTGTGGGTCCTTCAGGGATTAACTTGGAGGTTGCCCCTCCCCTAGGAGCCTTGATCAGGGGCAGATGGTGCCTCTGAATGCCCACGTCATGCTGAGCACTGGAATCATCATTATTTAGTTACTTGCCTGTTTCCCCCTCAAGAACGAGCTCCCTCCAGGCAAGGGCACGTGCCCCTTATTCTGGGTCTGAGTCAAAGTACTTAACCTGTGCCACTTCTCCAGGACATACCGGCTGAAAATCAGCCCGGCCTTTATGTGTGGCGCAGAGGAAGCCTGGCGTGGCTATGGAGTGAATGACCCTAGGCGTTACCCCTGCACACCTTTCCCTGCACCTGGACATTTTGCTTTCAGGACACTCTGACCTCAGGTCTGTTCCCTTGGGGGCATTCTTGGGGAAAGGAGGAGCTGGGCTGGGGAGGGAGGGAGGAGAGGGAAGCAGAAGCTGAGGGTTTGGCAATGCAGGTTGGGGAACTTGAGGACAAACGGGCCTCAGGATGGGGTGTGGTGTGGGGCCTGAGTCAGGGCACAGAGGGGCAGCCCTGTCAGGGTTCACCAGGAGTTCCCAGGTGAGGCCGCAGGGCCCCTGGGCAGCTACATGCCTTTTGCATGGTCCTTCCTGCTCCGGCCAGGCGAGGGGGTGAACCTGAGGTCACCCCAAGTCTCTTGCCGTGCTCTCAAACAGCCGCCTGCCCCAGGAGACCCGGGAAGCCAAGTCAATAACTTGAAACCATAAAATCTCGAAGGCGTTGAGCTCTTGGACAGAGGAGCAGACGCGGCACATGGGGCCTTTTCCCAGGCAGCTCGTGTGGAACCAGCAAAACAGATTTATGAGCGGCTGGTTGAAACCGGCTTGTGGGGGAGGGGGCTAGTCTGAGACGTGGACGTTTCGAGTGCACAGGGAAGCTGATAAATGGAAATTAATCGCACGGTCCTCATGGCCGTGATTTAAGGCAAGTGCAACGTTGCCTCTTTCGTGTGCTTTGTTACTGTGTCATTTGGAGGAACATAAGTGCACTTATTGGCCCTTTTATGGGCCCAAGACCTTCCACCCGCAATGCTCTGTTCTCCGAAAGGCGGGCGATCAGAGGGCTGTTGGCCTCCGCGTGTGTATGCGGCGGGTGGGCCGCGAGCCCGTGCTTGGCTAGGACCGCGGGCTCCCAAATGGAGCCGCACGGGCTGCCGCGGAGTCACGGGGCGTGTCTAGTTGTCTCTGTAGACTCTGGACAGACCCCCGAGGCTTCGAGTGTACATGGATTCACACATGTGCACAGCGCAGCCTTTCCTGAGCGCCAGGTTTGGCCGCAGAGAGGGACGAGGAGCTTGGCTCTCCAGAACCATCCCTCCCTCCAGCCTGGCTCTTGGGGGACTGGCCCATTGGTGGGGACAGGGGACCCACTGGGGAGCCTCCCATCCTCCCTGTACCTTCCGGTACCATCCAGGAAGATGCTGTGTCACTTCCTTGGGCACCCCCGGCTGGTGTGGAACAAGTGGAAGCTTCTTAGGGTCTGAGGCAGCTCGGGGTGGGTGAGGGGAGAAGAGATTATCCGGGCCTGGTCACCTCAGCCTCTGAGGGTGCTTGGGGGAGCCCCCTGCCCACCCAGGTTAGTGCACAGGGGTCAGCCAGGGTCAGGAGGCCCAGGAGACCCCTGCCCCTTTGGGGGCTCCACATCCTTGGGGTGACCCCTCCCCCTACCGAGGGCACCCCTGAGCCGCCCCTGCCTCAGCCACAACCAGCCCAGCTGTCAGTTCGTCATTCAGCCCCAGAGGGCTTGGGCTGGTCCCCAGTCTCCAGTCTGGTGCCAGAGGGAGCACCGGGGGCCACAGAAATATAGCTGTGGCTCCCAGGAAGGGAGACCCTGGGAATCCAGCCCTATCGGGGGGTAGGCATCCCAGGCGGGTGGCCTTGGGCATTGATGTCTCCAAGGAGTTTACAAACCTCCCGGGCCTGCCCCTGGGAGCCCCGGGTGGTGGTCATCTGACTGCCACCGTTGGCCTCTAGAGCTCCAGCCCCAAGGGACAGGAGTGTGCTTGAGAAGTGTTATGCAGCGCTGCCCGGCTGTCAGCACCCCATAAAGAACCAGCAAGAGCCACAAAGCTCTGCCATCTTGCACACCACCCGGCCCCATCCTCCCCTCACGTCCGCTCCCCGGCCCGGAGAGCTACAGGCCCTCAGCCATGGTCTGCCCTGGTCACTCCAGCCAGGGGGCTGGCAGGGGACCTAAGCCCAGGATCACACAGCTAAGTGAGCACTCCAGCACCCCCAATTTCTAGAGATGGGGGCACCAACCTTTGTCATCAAACAATCCAGTGTCAAGGTATGACCTCAGGTTATCTGCCATACCTGGCCTCAGGGTGTCTGAGACCTACCCCCTTATTTTGTTTCTTGGTGGACAGAGGAGACGGGCCTGGGCGGCTGCCTGGGTCCCTTGTTGACCTCTTGGGACATCACGGTGATTACCACTCTTATTGCATTTGCGATGGAAAACTCTAGGCCTCCTGGGGAGTTTTCTGTCCAGCCTCATAGAGGTTTTTCACCAGAAGATTGATGGAGGTGCTTCAGGGGACTTACCGAATTTTACCTGTCTGTGCACATTTGTGTTTTTCTGGGAAGACCCTCAAAAATTAACAACTGCAGCTGAGGGAGCAAGGGACAGAGGGACAGACAGGCCTTAGGGTTGCAGCCAGAGGCCAGCACAGCCCTTCTGGTTGCCCAAAGGCACGCTGTGAGGCTGGTATCAACACAGCCTTCTTTTTACCCAAAAGGAAACTGAGACCCAGACAGGTGAGGGACTTAGCCTGTGAAGCAGAGAGCCGGCCTAGAGGTCTGCGAGCATCCACAGCCTTAGCTCTCCAGGCTGTGTTGCAACAGCAGAGATGGGGCAACAGCTGACAGGCTCAGGGGGTAAGAGTGCGTGTGTGTGCATGCGCGCGCACGTGCCTTCCCCAGCCCCGAACACACGCACACGCACATATACAGGCACACACACGAGTACACACACGCAGGCACACTTCCTGCCCTGCTCACCCACCGAGCTCTCACTCACTCTCCTGTGGGTGATAAGCCCTCCCAGTGCTGCTGTTGCAGGCGGGTGAGGTTCAATGGAATGAGGGATGAGGGGTCCAGGGGCCCAGGGCCTGGGCGATGACAGAAGCCTCAGCAGGATGGCATGCAGGCCCTGTCCAGACTGGGGCGTCACCTGCAATAAAATCATGAGGCCAACACAGCAAGGCTGTAAACATGGACAGACAATAGGGGAGACGGGCCCTGGGGTTCCATAAAGAGCGTCTGGCCCAGCCAGAGCTCAGGGCCTGCTTGGCTCAGGGGCGGCGGAGAGGACGGCAGGCGGGGGGCTGCTCAGGGCTTGGCTGGGACGGCCGTCTCGGGCCATGGCTAGCCGGTCCAGCTCCAAGTTGGCTGGGAGGCCTGGACTCCACATAATAAACAACAGAGAGAGATAAATCGCAAATGTGTCTGGAGCTGGTGGGGAGTGGGGAGAAGTACGTGGGGGTCACCGGGGGGCCTGTCTCCTTCCCTGGCCGCTGCTCGCCTAGGAGGAGGGCCCAGTGTTCCAGGGGAGCCTCGGTCCTGGAGCCCATAGGACTGCTGGGGCTCAGGGGTGGGTGGGACCAGAGACAAGATGTATTGAGTATGCGGGGCCAGAGGGCCTCTGAGGTGAATTTCCACCTGGAAAACTCCAAGGGAGTGCGAGGGCTCGGTGTTGAGTGGAAGGGCTGGAGGTGAGGGCAGGCGGCCTCACACCAGGAAGGTGGGCCGTTAGGGAGCCCACAGAGCCGTCCCAGCATCGGCTGCCTTGGGCCCTCACCCCAGCCAGGCAGGGCGAGTCCTCCCCTCCTCCGGAAGAGGACGCAGGCGTTGCAGTGGGGGATTTCTCTTCCCTTTCTCCTCCCTGCGTCCCCCAGTACAGCCGCGAAATCTCTGCCTCTCCCTCTCCCCGGCCTTCTCATGCGCGGGGCAACCCCACCTGCTGCCCGCCTCCCCGGACTCCTCAGACTCAAACCCCTCCCAGGGCTGCGTTCTGGACACCACCACCTGCACAGCCCCGGGGCACCTCTCAGGTGCAGGCCCCAAATGACCATCTTCATTGCTGCCCTGCTGGAGACCCTGACTCAACTGCCCAAGCCGAACTCAGGGGCCTGGGCCTGACTCCGCCATCCTCCCCCCTCCACCAGCGCCGTCAATCCCTCCTTCCCAAACGGCCCCCTGTGTGCCCCCAGGCCCCCTCCATCGCTCGGCAGCCCAGGCCTCTGTCTCCCGTGGTCCACACAGCAGCCAGAAGGATCTGTGGGACTCGCCCATCTGACCCTCTTGCTTCCCTCTCCGGCTCCCCATAATCTTCAAGACAAAAGCCCAGCCTGAAGGTGCCGTAGGGCCCAGCGCACTTCATCCATTATTTTCCCTCCTCTACCACTTAACACCCATCACCCATGGGACCATTTGTAGGGCCTTGAATTCCCCATGCTTCCCCCACCACCACGTGCTTCTAGGATGCTCTTGCAACCCATCCTCTCTCTTAGTCTGAGCAAGAGTCATGGCTCTGTCCCACGAAGCTGGTTATGAGGGAGGAGGCATGGACCCACCCTAAAAAGTAAGTTAATCTGAGCGGGGAGACACAGCCCTGGCTCAGAAAGTCTAGTCTGAGGAGGGTGGTGGGCAAGGCCCTGCTCTGAAAAGCCCCAGTCAGAGGAGGGAGGTGTCCCCCTGCCCTGGTTGCTGTGACCTGTGCGGGGATGTGGCCCTTCTCTGACAAGGCTCCATTCATCAGGCCTTCCCTGGGAGGGTCAGCGGGTGGGGGCCTGGCCCCAGGCCCCTTCAGCTCTGGGAGGGCCTGCCAGCACAGGGCACAAGCCTGCATCCGTCTGCAGGAAGCCAGTGCCCGGGCAATGCCAGAGGGATTGGCAATTGGCAATGCCTGATTGCAGGCTTGGCCCTGCCCGCGGCTGTAGGGCCAATGCTGGGCGCACCCAGTACTGGCCCTGCTGGGCTGCCGGGGAGCGCAGAGGACAGGGGCCGTGGCAGCTTGTGGGCAAGAAGGGCAGGCAGGCACCTTTGTGCCCCTGACTCAGGCAGCCCCTTCTCCCAAGGCAGAGACCTCCAGGCCCACTCTGCCGTGCTCACGCTCCCCCAGGGCCACCTCAGGATGGCTTCTACAGGCTGAGGAGTCCCAACGTCCTGATTCTTTGAGAATAGGCTCCAAGTGTCCCACATTGAACAAGAAGCTCCCCAGAGAAGGAAGGGGTGGAAAGTAGCCATCTATCAAGTACCCACTATGTGCTTTACCTCACTGCTCATGAAACTCTAAGGGAAAATGTAGGCTCAGAGCAGGTAATCAGCTTACCCAGGATACACAGCTAGGAAGCAGGAGAGCTTAAAATTAAACCCAAGCTGTCCCATGCACCAGGCTACTGCAAAACAGGTCTCCCTGGGGCAGGGGCCAGGTCTCCCCCGCAGACACCAATCATCTGTACCTCCCCTTGCTTCTCAGGTCCTGTCAGCTGTCCCCAAACCCTGTGGTTTTGAGCACGGCTGCCCATGGCTGTCCTGCTTGAGAATGTTGTCCAGTCTTCCAAGAACACCACAATAGTAGGGAATGGATGGATGAATGAACGAACGCACTTCCTGCATAGCCTCTCTCTGGGGCAGACCCCGTGCTGGGCACTGGGGCCGCAAAGACCAGGAAACAGGATTGACTCCTGCCTCTAGGAGCTTTCACCGTAATGGGGAAGGAAGGCTAAGACCCCAATCAGTGCCCCTGAGCATAACAGTGCATGTGGGTGCACCACAGCAAGTCCCCCAGGCCAAAGGAATCAGCAGGAATGCTTCACGAAGGGGGCATGTTTTAGCCAAATCTAAGCCTAGGACTGAGGAGGTGCTGTCGAACAGCCCAGACCTTCCAGGGGCCAGAGATGTTTTACCTGGAAGGGAAACTGGGGCCTGGAGAGCAAGAATACCTTGGGATATCAGGGGCCTTGACAACTAGCTAAGGACCTGGAACTTTCTCTGCAATCAACAGGGAGTCAGGGAAGACGTAAGGCTCAGGGTGACATGGCCCCATGTGCCACTTTTACAAGCCCACCCTGACTGTTGATGGGATTGGACAGGCAGGCAGACAGGCTGGGGGGAGGGGGAGGGGGAAGGGGGGAGGGGGAAGGGGGAAGGGGGAGGGGAGGGGGGGAGAGGGAGGGGAGAGGAGTGGGAGCGGGGAGGTCTCTGGCAGAGGCTGGTGAATGACTGTGTAAGGGATGGAGAGGTCTGTCCTGGAGCAACAATCATGTGGCTGTCATTAGAGAGCTGCCAGGACTCTGGTGGGAAGTGAGGGGCTGGCAGGTTCACCCACTGAGACAGGACCTACAGAGGAGACGCAGGGAGAGCTGGCTGATGGGCAGCGACCGGGGCCATCCAGGGGGAGATGGTTGGGTCCGTGGGCCTCAGATTGGTCCTCTTACCTGGAAATTCCCTCCTGAAATGCCCAGTCACTGCCTGGGCCCCAGCTCCCCATCCCACCTCAGATAGCTTTCTCTAGGTGGGTGGTGGGCGGCAGGGCACTCCTTTGCCTGGGTGGCCTGGAGCCCGACCACGGCCAGAGGCAGGCCCAGAAGCCCTGCGCCTCCTGTTCCGGGGGGCTCTGTGTCCACGGGCAGACCCTGTGGCTGGCCATGCTGGGCTGCAGAACTGGAGCTCACTTGTGGATGGCGTTCTGGGCATCCAGGCCCACTGGCGTGGGACGCTGTGCCAGGGCCATGAGGAGAGAGGGTGGTAGCCCCAGGAGCTTGGGCATTCTGGCCGCCTGCAGTGCAGCAGGCAACAGGCCCTGGCAGGGAGCAGGCTGGACCGTGGGTGGCAGGGAGCCCTGGCCCTCGGGCAGCTGGCTGTGGCCACAGCTGCTCATCTTGTTTTCCACTCCTCCCCAAATCACCATCCAGCTCATCCCTTTCACCCACAGGCTCTGGTCAAGTACATGGAGTCGGGGGGCTTTAGCGTGAGTCTCACGAGGGGGCATCGGATAGCCCTTGCGTCCAGACCCAGCCCTGCTCCAGCAAAGCACCTCGGGCAGATGACTTAACTTCTTTGAGCCTCAGTTTCTCCACGACGAAAGGAGGATCCTAACTTGACACGATGCCCGGTCTCTAGTTGGACTCACTGAAGGGCTTGTCGTCTAGATGACGACACTTTGCACCTGTCTAGATGACGACACTTTGCACCTGTCTCGATGACACTTTGCACCTGTCTAGATGACACTTTGCACCTGTCTCGATGACACTTTGCACCTGTCTAGATGACACTTTGCACCTGTCTAGATGACGGTGGAGCAGGCAGTGACCTTCCAGCATGGTTGTGGCACAGGAGGGAGAGTCTCCTGACAGATCGGTGGCGAGAAATTCTAACACTGTTGGGTCACTCTCTTGATTGTTCTCTTGAAGTCCTCCTCTGGAGAAAAGCCCCAGGACCATGGTACCAGAACAAGGAGGACAGGACAGAAGTCCAGGACTTCAGCCAGCACTTGACCACCAGACTTCATGGCGTTGGACAGTTGTGCTGATGGTCAGAATGACCCCTCCAGCCCGGGGGGGCAGGAAGGAGGGAGTCTGGTGACAGCCCTGGTTCTGCTCTTGCCTGGCCCTTCTCTGGCTTCGTTTCTCCTTTGAGCCAGGTGGATACACTGATGGCCTCCAAGGACCCTTTCAGCACTCAGCTTTCAGGACCCAGGATCCTTTGTACCCACTGTACTTGCTCAGTTTCCCTTAACTGGGATGCCATCTTTCTCCTCTCTGGTGGCCCAAGCCCCCGTGGCTCCCTAACACCCACCCAGCCCAGCCTTTCTGGGGCCCTTGCCCTGAGTTCCCCAAGAACGTCCTGCTGAGCCCCTGCAGGCAGGCCTGGAATAGCACACTCCCTCTCAGCCCAGCTCTGCTGCCAGGGGCCCAGTCCTCTCCCCTCCCTGGCCCAGGCCATGGGCTCCAGGGCAGGAGCCAGGCCTCAGCGTCCCTGTGTGCCCCTCGCAACTCCCAAGTCAACGGGAACTCAGAAAAGAAAGGAGAAGGCTTGTGGCCTGGCTCCCAACACCTGCTCTGTCACTTCTGAGCGGATGACCTCAGCAATTCTCCCCGCCGGCCGCCCCCCGCCCCCGCAACCAGCCAGCTCTGCATCCCCCTCTGCAAAGTGCAGGCTGGAGCACTGGTGAGAATCTGAGCTAAGTGCTGTCCGTGGATGATCTCAGTTAATCCTCATAGCAGTCTTAAGAGGTAGAGTCTAGTGTTTACCCCCTGCTTATAGAGGAGGAAACAGAAAATTTGCAGAAAGAATGAGTGACTTCCTCAAGATCTCAGAGCTGGTAAGAGGTAAAAGCCAGAAATGCACCCGGGTGGGCTGACAGGGGGCCCTGCTGGGCAGCACACCCTCAGGGGAGTGGAGGCTCCAGACACACTTTGCACCTGTCAAGAGCTCTCCATGGAGAAAGGGAGGGTTGCTCTCGGAAGACGGGGCACCCAGAGAGAAGTGGTGACTTCTGGCGGCCACGCTGTGTCCACGGCACAGCCAGAGTGCTGACTCCCACTTCAGGCTCTTCCCCTACCCTATCTCCAGTCTTCTTTGAGGTCACATGTGAGGACAAGCCCCTTGGCCCCAGAGCACATGAACCCTGACCATGAGCTGCCCCCGGATTCTCAAACACTGTCTGCGTGGACTCTAAGCCAGTCACCCCACCACGGGGCCACCATCACCGTGCAAGGCAAGAGTCCCAACTCACGGGTGTACGTGAGCCATGAGGCAGCTGGGACCTGCAATTCTGGCCACACCCCACATCCAGGTCACCTCTCCAACCAGACAGGCCTGGTTGTTAAGAAATGTCTAGTGACATTAGGGGCCCAACCTGGGAGCTGGGGGTGGGGCAGTGGTGGTGATGGTACAAGTGGTAAGGTTGATGGAGGTGAGGATGGAGGCAAAGATGGAGGTTAGGATAAAGATGAGGATGGAGATGAAGATGGAGGTAAAGATGGAAGTAAGGATGGAGGTGAGGATGGAGGTGAAGATGGCAGTGAGGATGGAGGCGAAGATGGCAGTGAGGATGGAGGAAACTGTAGAGATGATGGAGACACGGGCAATGACCATGGTGGCGATGATGGTAGAGCTGCTGAAGCTGGTGGCGATGGGTTTGGAGTGCTGATGACCGGAGAAGTGGTGGATAGGATGGAGATGACGATGGAGGAAATGATGGAAACAATGGAGATATTGGTGGCAGCGATGGTGGTGGTGATGGGGATGCCACTGTGGCTAGTGAATCTGGACGCAACAGTAACGTTGAGGCTAACAGCCAGGGAACTGCTGCAAGTAGCTCTTGACCCAGAACCCTCCACCAAACATAGAAGTTCCTCCAGCCACGACTTTATTTCAGTCTGAGAAGCCCCTCTGACCAGTGTCACCGATGAGCATTTGTCTCCAGATGAGATAATGGGAAGGAAGGGGACCCAGTTGCCTCCCAAGCATTAGCTAATGTGAATGAAGCATCAGGCATGACCCAGCAGCTGACAGGGTAGGGGTTTCCAACTCAGTGAGAGGCTAGTGCCTGGGGTGCCAGATAGTCAGGAGGTCGCCTGGGGATAGGCCCTCCTGTTCTAGGAAGGAAGCAGGGCCCTGGCCATAGTCAGGCAGGAGAGCAAAGGTTCCACTGGGTGGATGCAGAGCATCCCTGAGCCCCTGGGGCCGTAAAGGTGGGGAGACAGGGCCCAGCAGAGGGTCTGCTGAGAATGACACTGGACAGGTAGAAAAGGGGAACATTGGGTACCAGTGCTACGTAGGCTTCTGTCCTGGAGGGAGCTGCCAGGAGCGGGATGACGAGGTTGATGGAGGTATCTGAGGCAGGGGGGTTTGGGGGTCTTGCTGGCAGCAAGGGTGGAGCAATGATGGCAAGAAGATTCCAGGAGTGGTCCAAGCATGCGCTCTGAGGCGGCCACTGGGAATACCAGCATCTTTGGCAAAAGGTCACAAATTCCTCCTCTTCTGTTGACATCAACACACGAATACTGCAGGCCCGCCATGACCAATGTTCTAGCTTTTTCCATTACCCACAGGCTGTCTGCTCCCACACACCCACCCCCCGTCCCCCGGCGTGCCCACTTCTGGCCTCTGTCAGGACCCTGGCGAGGTGCTGGCCTGGAAGAGCCTGGCTGGGGTGCCGGCCAGGCTCCCCTGTGTGCTGCCCGGCCAGTGGGCCTTGCCAGGTGTCAGACTCAATTTCCCGATCCTTCTTGCTCAGAGAACCAAACATCTTGTCCCTCCACCCAAGCTGGGTCCTCCCAGGCCGCATCCTTGGCAGCAAGAAGACCCCTGGGGCTGCAGTTAGACTCACCAGGAAGGGCAGGGAGGGGGCAGGTGGAAAGGTCATTCATCCAATTTGTTGCCTACCTCTCAGCCAGGTCACTGGCCAAAGGGAAGGGAAGGCAACGCTGTGGCGGATAGAGTGGCCGGGGAGGGGCAGCTGTAGGCAAAGTGGCTCGAGACAGCGGGGAGAGAGCTACACCAGGAAGTCTGGAGACCTGGGTGTAAGCCCTTGACTCACTCCTTCCCTGCACCCCACTGGTAAACAAGGTGGGTGAATAAAATAACCTTTGAGGTCCATCCCACCTTCCATGAGTCAGCAAAGTTCCCTCCCTCAGCCAACCCCATATCCCTTACACAACTTTGCACTCACTGTTTTTTTTAAAAAAAAAAAAAAACAGCTTGATTGCAGTATAATTCACATACCATACAATCTGCCCATTTAAAGTGTACAACTCAATGGTTTTTAGTATATTCACAAAGTTGTACACTCATCTCCACGGTCAATTTTAGAACATTTCATCACCCCAAAAAGAAACCGTTCAGCTATCACCCCCCAACTCCCAATCCTTCTGGGCCCTACCTCTACCCGCACCAGCCCTACGCAGCTACTCATCTACTTTCTGTCTCAATAGACTTGCCTATTCTGGACATTTCAAGTAATCACTGCTTCTTTAGAGAGGCACTGGGCAAACCGGATCTGCCTGTTTCCCCCAAACCAGCCCCTCCCTATGGCCCCATCCTGCCCCAGGCCCCGGGCTCCAGGTTGCCAGGGCTTTGGGCTACAGACTCTCCCTGCCATCTCCAACCAGCCACAAGTCCTGTCTCTCTCCCTCTCAGTGACTCCTGTCCTTTTCCTCCCCCGACACCCACTCCCTCTCCCACGGTCCACTGTGACATCGTCCACTCCTCACCGCCCCTTGGGACTGTTCTAAAGTGAAAATCCAATTAAGTCACCCTGAAAACATAACACCTTCCTACAGGTCTCCGTTACCCTCAGGGTTCAGTCCAGAACTTCTGCCTCAGGCGTTTTAGTCTGGATTCCCGTGAATGCAGTGCCTGAGCAAGAGTGTGCATTTGGGAGAAGATTCCAAGAGACAGGAGGGAGGAGCAGGGAAAGCATGAAGCCCACCTAAGGGTATTCTCTGCCATAGGCAGCGGGGGCTCAATTCCACCAGAACCTCCAGGATTATACAGAATGTCACCCAGATTGGTCTGTCCGAGTGGCAGGAGATGGGCATTTTCTCCTTGGTGGAGGGTTGCTGCCAGGAGACTTAACCTCCATTCCCACATCCCGGACTGCATTTGCTGTCAGGCGGAGAGGGGACCTGCTTGGAAGACTCTGAGACAGAGAAAGATGCTGTGGTCAAGGCCGTTGCAGGACTCCACCTAGATGCCCTTTGCCAGCTGTGCACCCACACAATTGTGAGCTGTGAACATGGGCTGCTCATGGCTTACAGCTGCCCCTTCTCCAGAGAACAGCCCTCAGCTGTTGGGAGCTATTAGCCTGGATGTTGGGCAGCCTACAGTCAATGGCCAGCTGAAATGGGGGCCTCCAGGAAAGTTAACACAGTGGTGCAGCTTATGCTGGATCAGTCCAAGAACACACTTCCCCTGAGGCCACATCCTGCTTCCCTACCTCAGGAAATCATGACACCTAATTCTAATAACAGACTCAGGCTCTGTTTCTGGGGAACCCAGAAGGAAAATGTGGCCCATAACCAAGAAAAAAAAAATCAATGAAATAGATAATGACAAAGATAATCAAATTAGCTGACAAGACTTTAAAATAGCTATCATAAATGTGTTCAAGATTTTAAAGGAAAAATAAATGTAATGAGGAGAGAAACAGAAGATATAAAAGAGAACCAATGTAACTTCTAGAGCTGAAAATATAATGTCCGAAATGAAAATTTCATTGGGTGAGTTTAACTGCAGATTGGAGGGGAAAAAAAGATTTAAAAAAATTTTAACAGAGACTTGGAGACCTATAGAACAACATGAATTCATCTATCACATATATAATTGGAGTACCAGAGGGTGAAGAAATAAGGGCTGAAATTTTTACAAATTTCAAATTTGGTGAAAACCATACACCCAAATATCCAAGAAGCTCAAAGAATTCCAAGAAGAATAACTACAAAGAAAGCCACACCAAAGCACATCATAATCATTTTGCTGAAAACCAATGATAAAGAGAAAATCGTAAAAGCAGCCAGAGGGGAAAATGACAAATTATGTAGAGGAAATAAAGATAAGAGTAACTGCTGACTTCTGGTCAGAAGCAATGAGAGCTAGAGGACAATGAAATGACATCTTTAGAGTGCCAGAAGACTCAACCTAGAATCCTTTATTTGATGAAAATAGCCTTCCAAAAATGAAGGTGAAAAGTAAAGGCATTGGGACTTCCCTGGTGGTCCAGTGGTTAAGGCTCCGAGAGAGAGAGAAAGAAAGAGAGAGACAGAAAGAAGAAAGAAAGAAACAAACAAAGAAACAAAGGAGAAAGAAAAAGATATTTTCTAAATGATATAAATGAACTTATTTACAAAACAGAAATAGACTCGCAGACATAGAAAACAAACTTATGGTTACCAAAGGGGAGAGCAGGGTGAGGTAGGGAGATAAATTAGGAGTCTGGGATTAACAAATACACACTACTATATATAGAATAGATAAATAACAAGGACCTACTGTATAGCACAGGGAACTATATTCAATATCTTGTAATAACCTATAATGGCAAAGAATCTAAAAAAGAATATATATATATATATATATACACACACACACATATATATATATAACTGAATCACTTTGCTATGCACCTGAAACTAACACAACATTGTAAATTAACTATACTTCAATTTTTTTTAATGATTTTTTTAAAAAGAAGAGATTAGAATGCAGAGAGCATACACAGAGACCAAGGGGTGAGATATTTATCAAATAAAAATACAAGACACCTGGATATAGTGAATTTCAGACAAACAATGAACATTAACACATATATATATATTTTTAATTAATTTATTTATTATTTTTGGCTGTGTTGGGTCTTCGTTTCTGTGCAAGGGCTTCCTCTAGTTGCAGAGAGCGGGGGCCACTCTTCATCGCGGTGCGTGGGCCTCTCACTATCGCGGCCTCTCTTGTTGAGGAGCACAGGCTCCAGACGCGCAGGCTCAGCAATTGTGGCTCACGGGCCCAGTTGCTCCGCGGCATGTGGGATCCTCCCAGACCAGGGCTCGAACCCGTGTCCCCTGCATTGGCAGGCAGATTCTCAACCATTGCGCCACCAGGGAAGCCCCTGAAAAAATTTTTTAAAAAGTGTTTCAGGCTGAAGGAAAAAGATACTATGTGTAAATATGATCTAAAGGCAATGAAGAGCATCAGAAGTGGCAAATATGTGGACTAATATGAAATATATTTTCTCTCAGTTTTATTTCCTTAAAAGATAATTGACTTTTCTGTATACCTGAAACTAATACAACATTGTAAATCAACTATATTTCAAGAAAAAGTTGTTTGCTTTGAAAAGAAATTTTAAAAAAATTTTAAAGATAACTGACTTTTAAAGAAAAAATAACACTGTACTGTGGGGTCTATAACCTACATAGAAGTAAAATAAAGGACTACAATGGCACAAAGGATGGAAGTGGAAGTACAGTGCTACAGGGTCTTAATATTATTCATGAAGTGTTAAATATACTTTAAAGGTAGATTGTGATAAATTAAAAATACGAAGTATAAACTCTAGAGCAATTACACGCACACACACACAGAGGGGGAGAGAGAGAGAGAAAACTAGCTAATAGGCAAAAGTGATCAAAATGGAAGGCAAAAACCAAAAGAAAAAACCTCAGTCCAAAGGAAGGAAGAGAAAGAGGCAAAAATGAACAGAGCTGTGGGAACAAATAGAAAACAAATAGCGGGACTTCCCTGGTGGCGCAGTGGTTAAGAATCCGCCTGCCAATGCAGAGGACACGGGTTCAAGCCCTGGTCCGGGAAGATCCCACATGCCGTGGAGCAACTAAGGCCGTGTACCACAACTACTGAACCCATGCTCTAGAGCCTGTGAGCCACAACTACTGAGCCTGCATGCCACAACTACTGAATCTCGCTCGCCTAGAGCCCACGCTCCACAAGAGAAGCCACTGCAGTGAGAAGCTCGCGCACCTCAACGAAGAGTAGCCCCCACTCGCCGCAACTAGAGAAAGCCTGTGTGCAGCAACGAAGACCCAATGCAGCAAAAAAAAAAAAAAATTTTTTTTAATATATTAAAAAAGAAAAAACGAAAGAAAACAAATAGCAAGATGGTAGAGTTAAACCCAAACATATCACCCTGCATCTAGTCACATGGAGTAAGAGGGACTGGATTTGCCCTCCCACCTTAACAAGTAGAAAACCAAATAAAAGATATGACACAGCAGTTGTCTCACACGAACAAGAGGCAGTACTGAAATGTGATCCCTAAGAGAAGGGAAATAAGGTGAATTCTAAAATCTAGACATTTTCTTAGATATTAGGAAATTAACATACTTCTAAATAACCCATAGGTCAAAGAAAAGAACCACATGGGAAATTAGAAATTATTTTGTACTAAATGGAAATGAAAACACAATATATCAACATGCGTGGGCTGCAGCTCTAAAAGCAGTGCTTAGAGGGAAATTCATAGCTTTAATGACTATACACAAGATGAAAAGTCGATAATCAATGAGTAAAGGGTCTACCTTAAAAAGCTAGGAAATGAAAGAGCAAATTAAACCTGAGATAGAAAAATGTGAATAATAAAGATAAGAGCATAAATCAATGAAATAGAAAGTGAACAAACAATAAAGAAAATTGCTGATACCAAAAGCAGTTTATTTGAAAAGTCCAAATCATTGAAGTATTTGTAATCTGTTGCTGTATAACAATATTACCACAAACATAGTGGCTTTAAACAGCATACATTAATCTTCTCATGGCTTTTGTGGGTCAGGAGTTCAGGCACAGATTAACTGGGTCCTCTGCTTTAGAATCTTACAAAGGTGTAATTAAGGTGTCTCATCTGAGGCTCAGCTGGTGAAGAGACTGCTTCCAACTTATGTGGTTATTGATAGAATTCAGTTCCTTATAGGATGCTGGGCTGAGAGCCTCAGTTTGAATTCATCATCATCATCATCATCATCATCGTCATCATCATCAACTTCTCACAAAGAAAAGCCCGAGACCAGATGGCTTTACTGGTGAATTTTGCTAAACGTTTAAAGAAGAATTGATACTGGAGGACTGACATCAGCAAGACGGCAGAATAGGAGTTTTCTATCATCATCCCCCCACAGAACATCAATTCTGACAACCACTGATGGATGACAGTACCTTCATGGGAGTCCAGGAGCCCAGCAGAGAAGTTCCACCACTGTTGGAGCAAAAAAAAAAAAACCCAAAAAAACAAGAAAACAGACGCATTGAAGATGGTAATGCACATTGAAGATGGTAATGAACAGTTTCACTTTACCTATGTCACCTCTCTCTCAAGGTGGGATAGCTCAATGCCAAGAAAGACTCCCTTGGCCTGCAATTTCTCCCACAGGGAAAAGTGAGAGTGTAGTGAATCAGCACCTGGCTACCCAGCCAGGGCAGATGGTGCCCAAGAGGCCCACTTCTTTCTCACCCACCCAGAATTCTGGGGTGATCAGCACAGCTGAGGGGTTGAGAGAGGCTAGGAGCACAAAAACCAGGGCTCAAAACTCATTAAAGGGCTGCAGATCCTACAAACCACTTCGTGGACTCCATCAGGAAGCCCACCCACAAGCCCCTTGGGATGCCTCACCTGCAGACCCCACAACTAGTCCAAGCGTACCCCCAATGCTCCGCACACCTCACCCACCTCCGGTGGCCAGCTCCCTGCAGATGCCCCCATGGGCAGTGAGTATGAATCGTTGCAGACCACTTACAAGCACATGCAGAAAGCTGGCCCGACTCTGGGACTGAGAGAAGGCACCCAAACATGAGCACTTTCAGGGCACGACCCTAGGAAAAACAAACAGGAGGCTCTCAGCTTCCAGCCTGGCTTTATAGACTCCAGAGAAGGCATATAATCTCAAGAATTTCCCTCCAAGACGGAACAAGAGGTGTGGAGTGGGCACACCCATGGGAAAGGGCTGAGCCTCAGAATTCCTAGCTGGGCTGACTGGTGACAGTATTTCTCTCCCAAAGCCAGTCAGTAAAGACTGGAGAAAATGACTGCTTTCTTAAATGTGAAGACAACAATGCAAGACTTCAAGGAACACAAAAAATCAAGGAAACATGACACCACCAAAAGAACACAGTAATTTTTCAGCAACTGACCCCCTCAAATAGGAAGATTTACAAATTGCCTGACAAATAATTCAAAATCATCACTTTAAGGAAGCTCGGTGAGCTACAAGAGAACACGGCTTTCTCAATGTGATATGAGGCATTTATGAAAAGCCCACTGCTAACGTCATACATAATGGTGAAAACTGAAAGCCTTCCTGCTAAGACCAGGAATAAGACAAAGATATCAGGGCATTTAGGCAAGAAAGAGAAATAAAAGCACCCAGGTTGGAAAGGATGACGTATAACTATCTCTATATGTAGATGACAGGATCTTGTTCACAGAAAATACTAAGGAATACATACACACACACACATGCACATGCACACACACACACACACACACACACACACACCTATTAGAACTAATAAACAAATTCAGTAAGGTTGCAGAGTACAAGAGAAATATACAAAAATCAATTGAATTTACATACATTAGAAATGAACAATTCTAAAGTGAAAGTAATAAAACAATTCCTCTCACCATATACAAAAATTAACTCAAAGGATCAAAGACCTAAATATAAGAGCTAAAGCTATAAAACTCTTAGAAGAAAATATAGTAAATCTTTGTGACCTTGGACAAAGCAATGGTTTCTTAGATAATATGTGAAAAGCACAAGCAACAAGAGAAAAACATAAGTAAATTGGATTTCATCAAAATTTTAAGCATTTATATTTCTTTTTTCTTTTTTTTTAATAATTAATTATCAAAACTGGTCATATATATATTTTTAACATCTTTATTGGAGTATAATTGCTTTACAATGGTGTGTTAGGTTCTGCTTTATAACAAAGTGAATCAGCTATACATATACATATATCCCCATATCTCCTCCCTTTGCGTCTCCCTCCCACCCTCCCTATCCCCCCTGCTAGGTGGTCACAAAGCACCGAGCTGATCTCCCTGTGCTATGTGGCTGCTTCCCACTAGCTATCTATTTTACATTTGGTAGTATATATAAGTCCATGCCACTCTCTCACTTGGTCTCAGCTTACCCTTCCCTCTCCCCATGTCTTCAAGTCCATTCTCTACGTCTGCATCTTTATTCCTGTCCTGCTCCTAGGTTCTTCAGAACCTTTTTTTTTTTAGATTCGATATATATGTGTTAGCATACGGTATTTGTTTTTCTCTCTCTGACTTACTTCACTCTGTATGACAGACTCTAGGTCCATCCACCTCCCTACAAATAACTCAATTTCGTTTCTTTTTATGGCTGAGTAATATTCCACTGTATATATGTGCCACATCTTCTTTATCCATTCATCTGTCGATGGACACTTAGGTTGCTTGCATGTTGGCTATTGTAAATAGAGCAAGCATTTATATTTCAAAGCACCATCAAGAAAGTGAAAAAACAACCCACAGAATGGAGGAAAATATTTGCAAATCATTTATCTGATAAGGGACTAGTTTCCAGAATATATAAAGAACTCTTATAACAACAATAAAAAGATTAAGTAACTCATTCTCTAAATGTGAAAAGGATTTTAATAAACATTTCCCAAGAGAAGATATACATGCAAATGGCCAATAAGCACATGAGAAAAAAGTTCAACATCATTAGTCACTAAGAAAATGAAAATCAAAACCCCACTATGATGCATTAAAACCACCATATGGCTATAATAAAAAGAAAGACAATAAAAAGTATTGACAAAAATGTGGAGAAATTAGAACCTTCATAAATCGCTGGCAGAAAAATAAAATGGTGCAGCCACTTTTGAAAACAGTTTGGCAGTATCTCAAAAAGTTAAACAAAGAAGTTGCCAAAGGAGATATTCTACTCTTATGTATATACCCAAGAGAATTGAAAATATATGTTCACATAAAAACATGTACATAAATGTTTATAGCAACATTATCCATAGTAGCCCCAAAGTCGAATCAACCGTCATACCCATCACTGATGAATGGATAAATATAACGTGGTATACCCATACAATGGAATAATATTCAACTATAAAAATGAACGAAGACTTATAAATGCTACAACATGGATGAACTTTGAAAACATTTTGCTAAGTGAAAGAAGCTAGTCACAAAAGGTCACATGTTATATGATTTCATTTATATGAAACGTAATTTGTAAATAAGCAAATGTTAGTTTGTAAATAAGCAAATCCATAGAGACAGAAAGTGGTTGCCGGGGGCTGGGAGGAAGGGAGAATAAGTGCCTGCTAACGGATATGGAGTTTTTGGGGGGAGATGAAAATGTTTATGAGATTAGAAGATGATTGCACAACTTGGTGAATATACTAAAAACAATTGAATTGTTTCCTTTAAAAAAAAAGTGAATTTTATGGTATGTGATGTAAAAAAGAAAAAATAGAAAAATCTGAATGAGTCTATATCTACTAAAATTTATGTTTTATAGTTAAAACTTTCCAACAAGGAAAAATTCCAGGCCCAGATGGCTTCACTAGTAAATTCTAGCAAGCAATTAAGAATGAGGTAATACCAATCTCAAAAAAACTTTTACAGAACAGAGAGAAAATACTTCCCAACTAATTTTATGAGGCAATGTTACTCTGATACCAAAACCAGACAAAAACATTACAAGGAAAAAAAAACCCTAACAAATGTAGACGAGGGATCAGCAAACCATGGCCTAGAGGCCAAAACCAGCCTGCAATCTGTTTACGTAAATAATGTTTTATGAAAACACAGCCATGGCCATTCATTTGTGTATTGTCTATTGCTGCTTTCATGCTACAGTGGCAGAGCTGAGGAGTTGTGACGCAGATCACACGGTCTGCAAAGCCGCAAATATTTACTACCTGACTCTTCACAGAAAAAGTTTAGTGATTCCCTGCTGTGGACAAATAGCTCTCATGAATAAAGATGCAAAAATCCATTAGCAAGATTAGCAAATCAACCAAGAAACATACAAAACAGATAAAACATCAAGCCAACTTGAATTTATCCCAGAAATGCAATGTTTACAAAAAAGAAAAGAAAAAAAATCAATTCAATACAACATATTAATGAATAAAGGTTAAAAACGACATAGTCTTCTCAATAGTGGCAGAAAAAAAGCATTTGATAAAATTCAACATCCATTCATGATAAAAACACTTTTCAGCAAACTAAAAATAGAAGGGAAAGTTTCCCATCCAGCATGTAAGAAGTTTGGAAGCCATCGCTCTGTCCTAACAGTAAGTAAAAGACCGAAGGAACTAAGTATCCAGAACTTCAGATCCATCAGAGAAGTGAGGTCACAGGGAAAGTTGCTGCCCACCCCCACTCCCCAAATTGCAGAGACTAGCAGATGAATGCAGAGAATCACAACTTAGCAGAGCAGAAACCAATACTGGGGTGGGGAAACATCAACTACAATGACAAATTGTTGGAGGCTCAGTGTGGACAAGTCTGATTGATAAAAACTCCAGAGGGATTCAGTCATAGGGTGACTCCCCACACTTGTGTGTTTTACCTCCTGAAGCTCTACCAAGTTCTCATAATGAATATCTGAGAAAACCCCCCTAGTGCTTCTGGCAGGGGGAGAAGGAAACAAACCATTATGAAATATGCCAGAGCATTCTGTTCTTCTTAACAAAGCCTGCACTCAGGAGAAATTACCTAACCAGAGCCTTACTTGCGGAGGTTTTATCAGAGCCTGTCTTGGGGAAGGGGAAATACCCAACTCCAGCCCACTCTAGCCATCCTGTGCCACCCAAGTGGGGGAAAACAACTGATAAGCACTTGTGAAGTTCACAGTCCAGAAGCATAGGTTCACTAAAAGACTGAGATCTAATCATAGGACTATGGAATGCTCCTCCACCGCCCCCCCCCCTTCCCACTACATCCCTAAAGGGCTATTTACAGTCATTCCTTTCACCCAGTACATCATGTCCAGCTATCAAGAAAAAAAGTACAAGGCATACTAAAAGGCAAAAAAAAATAGTCTGAAGAGACAGAGCAAGCATCAGAACCAGACTCAGATATGACAGGGATGCTGGAATTATCAAAACAGGAATTTAAAGCAACTATGATCACTATGCTAAGGGCTCTAATGGATAAAATAGACAGCATGCAAGAACAGATGGGCAATGTAAGCAGAGATGGAAATTCTAAGAAAGAACCAAAGAGAAATGCTAGACATCAAAAGCACTGAAACAGAAATGAAGAATGCCTTTGATAGGGTTATTAGTAGACTGGACACAGCTGAGGAAAGAATCTTTGAGCTTGAGGATGTCTCAGTAGAAATCTCCAAAACTGAAAAGCGAAGAGAAAAAAGACTGGAAAAAAAACCCCAGAGTAGAACAGAACTGTGAGACAGCTATAAAAGGTGTTAACATATGCATAACGGGAATACCAGAAGGAGAAGAAAGAGAGACAGGAACAGAGAGAATTTCTGAAACAATAATGACTGATAATTTCCCCAGTTAATGTCAGACACCAAACACAGATCCAGGAAGCTTAGAGAACATCAATCAGGATGAACGCTGAAAACTACACCCAGGCATATTATATTCAAACTACAGAAAGTCAAAGATAGAGAAAAATTCCTGAAAGAAGCCAGGGGAAAAAGACACCTTACCTACAGAAGAAAAAAGATGAGAATTACATCCAACTTCTCAGAAACTATGCAAAAAGGAAGAGTGGAGTGAAATACTTAAAAGTATTAAGAGAAAAAACCCCCACCAATCTAGGATTCTAGGTGGAAATTATCCTTCAAAAGTGAATGAGAAATAAAGCCTTTCTCAAACAAAAATTGAGAGAATTTGTTTCCAGTAGACCTGCCTTGCAAAAAATGTTTTTAAAAATTGCTTAGAGAGAAGGAAAATGATAAAGATCAGAAACCCACTTCTACATAAAGAAAAGAAGTGCATTGGAGAAAGAGTAAGTGAAGGTTATATAAAAACTTATTTTTCTTATTCTTAATTGATCTAAGATAATAGCTTGTTTAAACTAATAACACCAACAATGTATTCAATTATGTATATATATACACATATATGTGTACACTGATGTTTAAGTGAAATGAAGGATGACAACAATACAAGGGACAGGAGGGAGGAATTAGGATTATTTTGTTGAGGTACTTGCACTACCTGTGAAGTGGTATAGTCTTATTTGAAAGTGAACTTGGATTGGTTGTAAATATATATTGCAAATTCTAGGGCAACCACTAAAAACAGAAGTATTAACTGATATGCTAAGAAAGGAGAGAATATGGAATAATAAAAAGGCTCAATTAAAGCCACAAAAGGCAGAAATGATGAAAGGGTAAATCCTCCAAGAAGACATAACAATCCTTAATGTGTACATGGCTAACAACAGAGCATCGAAATATGTGAGGCTGGGCTTCCCTGGTGGCGCAGTGGTTGAGAATCTGCCTGCTAATGCAGGGGACACGGGTTCGAGCCCTGGTCTGGGAAGATCCCACATGCTGCGGAGCAACTAGGCCTGTGAGCCACAACTACTGAGCCTGCGCGTCTGGAGCCTGTGCTCTGCAACAAGAGAGGCCACGATAGTGAGAGGCCAGCGCACCGCGATGAAGAGTGGCCCCTGCTTGCCGCAACTAGAGGAAGCCCTCACACAGAAACGAAGACCCAACACAGCCAAATAAATAAATAAATAAATAAATAAATAAATAATAATTAAAGGTGCTAATAATTAAAAAAAATATATGTGAGGCAAAAACTGACAGAACTGCGAGGAGAAATAGATGAATCCACTACCAGATTTGGAGATTTCAATACCCCTCTATCAGAAATGGACAGATTCAGAAGGCAGAAAATCAGTAAGGACATAGTTGAACTCAACAACATCATCAATCAACTGGATATAAGCAACATCTATAGACTACCTCACCCAACAATGGCAGAATACACATTCTTCTCAAGTTCACATGGAACATTGACCAAGATAGGCTACATCTGGGGGCATAAAACACACCTTAATGAACTTAATAGAGAGTGTACAATGTCTGCTATCAAGCCACAATGGAATTAAACTGGAAATCAATATCAGAAAGATAGCTGGAAAATCCTGAAATACTTGGAGATTAAACAATACATTTCTAAATAACACATAGATCAAAGAAGAAATATCAAGAGAAATTTTTAAATACTTTGAATGAAATGAAAATTAAAACACAACTTAAAAAAATAAAGATCAAAAATCAGTCAACTAAGCTTCCACCTTAGGAAACTAGGAAAAGAAGAGCAATTTAAACCCAAAGTAAGCAGAAGAAAAGATATAATAAAAATAAGAGTAGAAATCAATGGAATTGAAAACAGAAAATCAATGAAACCAAAAACTGGTTCTTTGAAAAGATCAATAAAATTCATAAGCTTCTAACTAGGCTCAGAAAAGAAGAGAAAGAGAACTCAGATTACTAATATCAGAAATTAAATAGGAGGCAGCCCTAAAGCTCACCTGGACATTAAAAGGATAACAAAGAAATATGATGAACAACTCTATGCCCACAAATTTGATAACCTAGATGAAATGGATCAATTCCTTGAAAGACACAATCTGCAAAACTCACACAAGAAGAAATAGACAATTTGAATAGGCCTATATCTATTAAAGAAATTGAGTCAATAATTAATAACCTTCCAAAATAGACAGCACCAGACCCACCCAGATGGGTTCACTGGTCAACTCTAGCTATGAATTCTGTTTCTTCAATAAACATGGAACTATTTGGGTTAACTATTTAATCATTTCAGAAGTTTGTTGTTATTGAGGAATTGAACCTGTGGGCTCCATTGGGATGTCTCACATCACTACCATAGAGTTGCTTGGGGCAGTGGCATGAGAGACTGGAGGAAAAAAAGAAAAATTCTCTCCTCTCTCTGAGCATTAGGAGGTCTCTTTCCTGCTCCTCCAGCGGGAACTAGAAGGTTTCTCCCGGACTTCTCACTGTTCACGCCAACACCAGTTCTTGGTTTCAGGCTATATTGTGCTCAGGCTGGAGGATACTATAGGAAAAAAATGGGTAGACTCACCACTGATTCAGTGGTGCTCCAACTTGCCTTTTTTTCCAATGTTCCTACTAATATGGACTTTTCAGAGTCCTCAGATAGCTGTTCCATGTATTCTGTCCAGATTTTACAGCTGTATTCAGTAGGAGACACAGGGTGGAGTGCACTTACTCCATTTTACCCAGAACCAGAGCCTAAAGATTTCTTCAGACATACAAAACTGAAAGAATTAATCATCATCAGATCTTCACTTCAAAAAAATGTTAAAGGAAGTCTTTCAGACAGGAGAAAAATGATACCAGATGAAAATATGGATGGACATAAAGGAACTGAGAGCATCAGAAATGGTGTTTGGATAAACATAAAAAAGTCTTTTTCTTATTTTTAAAATATTTTCAAAAGGGAATTGACTACTTAAAGCAAAAATAACAGTGTATTGTAGCGTCATAACATGTAGAAGCAAAATATATGACAACAAAAGCACAAGGGAGGGGCTTCGCTGGTGGTGTAGTGGTTAAGAATCCACCTGCCAACGCAGGGGACACGGGTTCAAGCCCTGGTCCGGGAAGATCCCACATGCCACGGAGCAGCTAAGCCAGTGCACCACAACTACTGAGCCTGTGCTCTAGAGCCTGCGAGCCACAACTACTGAGCCCATGAGCCACAACTACTGAAGCCCGTGTGCCTACAGCCCATGCTCCGCAACAAGAGAAGCCATGACAATGAGAAGCCCATGCACTGCAAGGAAGAGTAGCCCCCGCTTGGCTCAGCTAGAGAAAGCCCACGCGCAGCAATGAAGACCCAATGCAGCCAAAAATAAATAAATAAAATAAATAAATTAAAAAAAAAAAAAGCACAAGGGAAAGGGGAAAAATGGAAGTACAATGTTGTAACGTTTTTATACTATATTTTAAGTGTATAATGTTACTTGAGGGTAGACTAATAAGTTAAAGATGTACACGATGTCATAAAACAATCACTAAATAATAAGAAACTAAGATTTATACCTAATAAACAAATAAAATCAAATGCAATCATAAAAAAATATTCAATTAATTCAAAAGAAGCCCAAAAAAGAGGGAACAGGGAACAAAGAAAAGATGGGTCAAATAGAAAACAAATATCAGGATGGCAGATTGAAGTCCCACCATATCAATAATTATATAAAATATAAATGGTTTATAGGACAGGTGGCAAACTATGGCTTGCAGGCCAAACCCTGCCTGCAGCATGTTCTTACATGGGCCTCAAGCTAAGAATGGTTTGTCCGTTTATAAAGTATTGGTAAAAAGGAAGCGAAGGAGTATGTAGCAAAGGCCACATGTGGCCCACAAACCCTAAGTTATTTATTAATTGTCCTTTACAGAAAATGTTCTTCAACTGCTGGTCAAAATGCCCCAGTTAAAAAGTTAAAAGGCAGAGACTGTCAGATTGGATTAAAAAGTAAGACCTAACTATGATGCCTACATAAACCAGTATAGTAAAAGAATGAAAATATATATATATATATATATATATATATATGAGATAATGGGGGAATATGTATATATATATATATTGGTCTCTGCCTTCAGTACCTGGCATGGCGCTCCTAAAACCCGTGTAATTTCCTAAGTGATAAGAGCACTAGAAGCATCTTTTAAAAAATATTTGGTCTTTGGCCCTGGTTCCTGACACAGGGCTCCTGAAAACCTTGGGATTTCCTGGGTGATAGCAGTGTCTTTTGTTCTTTTTTTTTTTTTTTTTTTTTAAACTTGAATTTGCCACACTGGCAACTATTTACACATCATTTACATTATATTTACAACTATTTACATAGCATTTACATCATATTAGGTATTATAAGTAATCTAAAGATGACAAAGTATACGGGAGGATGTACATAGGTTATATGCAATAGTTTGCCATCTTTTTTTTTTTTTTCCCACACACACACACTGCATTTTATTTTACAAGAGATAAATAGACTGACACCAAGCATTTTACATGGATGACCACAACAAAAGCAACAATGATTGCAATTACCAAACATGAAACACACTCATACTATGTCATAATATTGACATTCAGTCCAGTAATCCTCCACTGTAACAGCTCCTTTACTTTGCAGTGAAAATTGATTTGTATATTCTTTGCCTCTGAGTCCTTGTGGGATTTTTTTTTTTTTTAATTCAGACAGAAAGTCACAAAAATTATACTCATCCTCATCAGTTCACTCAGTCCCATGTAATTAATTTTTTTTTCATCTTGATCTTTTGTTAGCACTTTTATGAGTTCATCAGTTTTTCATTAGAGTTCTGAAAATGCTTATTCATTCAGTTCAGCAGTACAGTCAGTTACCAGAAACCTGTACTTGTCAGAGTCTTTTCCATGAATTTCTTGAAGATGAAACCCTTTTATAGGAACATATTTGCAAAAGCATCAGAGTACACCCAGAACTGTCTGTAAATGACAAAAGACTTAAAAATGACCACAGTTAAAGATTTGAGTGTCTTTTGTTCTAATGAGGTAACTCTTGCTGGGCTCCTGGATGGGGCCTGATCATGAGAAAGATCAAGCCATAATTAGAAATTTGAAATTTTCAGCCCCACCTTCCCCCCACCTCACATTCTCCAGAGGGGAGAGGGCCTAGAAATGGAGTTAATAATTGATCATGCCTACATACTGAAGCCTCCGTAAAAATCCCAGTAGTATCATATGATATGATCATATCAATGTATGTATTTGACAAGATTCAGCATCCATCCTGGATAAAAACTCTCATTAAAGTAGGAATAGAAGGGAACTTCCTCAACCTGATAAAGAGCATCTACAAATTACTCAGAACTAAAATCATATGATCATGATCTAACAAATAGCAAAATGGCAGAAGCAAGTCCTTCCTTATCAGTATATACATTAAACTAAATGGATTAAACTCTCCTATTAAGAGACATAAGATTGGCAGAATGGATTTAAAAATAAATAGATTAAGATATTCCATGTAAACAGTAACCAAAAGAGAGATGGAGTGTCTGCACTAATTTCAGACAAAACAGACTTTAAGAAAAAAAAAAATGTTGCTAAAGACAAAGAAGGACATTACAAAGTGATAAAAGGGTCAATCCATCAGGAAGATATAACAATTGTAAGCATATATGACCTGAAAACAGAGCCCCACGGAATGCAAAGCAAAAACTGAAAGAATTGAAGGGAAAAATAAGCAATCCAACTATAATATTTAGATTTTTTTTTTTTTTGAAATCCTATAGTATGTAACCTTTTTTTTTTTAATTTATTTATTTTTGGCTGTGTTGCGTCTTCGCTGCTGCGCGCGGGCTTTCTCTAGCTGCCGTGAGCAGGGGCTACTCTTCATTGCGGTGCACGGGCTTATCATCGTGGTGGCTTCTCTTGTTGTGGTTGTGGAGCACAGGCTCTAGGCATGTGGGCTTTAGTAGTTGTGGCTCGTGGGCTCAGTAGTTGTGGCGCATGGGCTTAGTTGCTCCACAGCATGTGGGATCTTCCTGGACCAGGGCTTGAACCCATGTCCCCTGCATTGGCAGGTGGATTCTTAACCACTGCACCACCAGGGAAGTCCTGATATTTCTTTTTCTTTTTCTTTTTTTTTTTTTTTTTCATTTTTTGCCACACAGCTTGCGGGATCTTAGTTCCCTGACCAGTGGTAGATTGTATGCTCTGTGTATGTTATCACAATAAAATGTTACCAATAAGAAAAGAAATAGATAAGCCACAAACTTGAAAAAAAAATTTGTAAGACATATATCTGACAAACGACTTGTATCAGAATATATACATAACTCCTACAAATCAATAATAAAAAAATTAAAACCCAATTTAAGAAACAGGCAAAACACCTAAACATTAGCCACTTCTCAAATGAAGTTTTATAAATGATAACAAGTTCAACATAATTGTCTGCAGGAAAATGCAAGTTAAAATCACAATGAGATACACTACATATCCATTAGAATGGCCAGACTGAAAAAGTATATGTATAATGTCTGTTTCCACTCTAAAGGATGAAATTTAAAAAGATTGACAGTACCATTCTCCTTTATTGTCAGGGAGAAGGTAAAAAATATGAACACTGTGAGGAAAGTTTTGACCATTTCTTGTTTGATTAAACATACACTTTCCTCATCACCCAGCCATTCTGCTCCTAGTTATCCTAGAGGACATTCTGAAACGATGGAAATGTTCTGTACCTTGACTGATGCTATGTACTGAATGTTTGTGTCCCTCCGAAGTTCCTATGTTGAAGCCCTAACCCCCAAGGTGATGGCATTTAGAGATGGGGCTTTGGGGACGTAATTAGGTTTAGATGAGGTCATGATGGTGGGGCCCCCATAATGGGATTAGCAACCTTAGAAGAAGAAGAACAAGGCCAGAGCTCTCTCTCTCTATCTGCCTCATGAGGGCACAGCTAGAAGATGGCCATCTGCATACCAGGAAAATAGCCCTCCTCAAGAACTGAAGCCACTGGCACCCTCATCTTGGACTTCTAGCCTCCAGACCATGAGAAATAAATGTCTAATGTTTAAGCCACCCAGGCTATGGCATGGCTTACCAAGACAATTGGGCTGTGGGTAATATAAATGTATGTATTTGTTAAAACTCATCAAATCACACACTTAAGATTTGTGCATTTTCTATATTAAATTTTATCTTAAGGAAATGTAAAGAAATATTGAACACCAGGGACTTCCCTGGTGGTGCAGTGGTTAAGAATCCGCCTGCCACCTGATCCCAGGAGACCTGGGCGGGCAGTGACCCCTCCACCCACTCAAGCCTTCAATCACGTCCCTCAGTCGGTCTCTTCCCCGCACTAATTATAACTTAATCAATCCCCACAAAGCATTTACTATTTACACAGCTTCAGACATGCTGAAGATTCCTATAATCTTTAAGAAAAATTTTGATCTGGTTATTATCATAAAAGAGAAAACTGCAAAAAAAAAGAATCCGCCTGCCAATGCAGGGGACACGGGTTCGAGCCCTGGTCCAGGAAGATCCCACATGCTGTGGAGCAACTAAGTCTGTGCGCCACAACTACTGAGCCTGCGCTCTAGAGCCTGCAAGCCACAACTACGGAGCCCGCGCACCACAACTACTGAAGCCCACGTGCCACAACTACTGAAGCCTGCACGCCTAGAGCCCATACTCTGCAACAAGAGAAGCCCGTGCACCGCAACGAAGAGTAGCCCCCGCTCGCCGCAACTAGAGAAAGCCTGTGCACAGCAACGAAGACCCAACACAGCCAAAAATAAATAAATAAAAATAAATAAGTTTATTAAAAAAAAAAGGAAATATTGAACACCAGTTAATAGGTTTTCCTGTTATGGTGGTATGGGTTACCAACTCTGAAACAATTTTCTTGTATTCTAGCCTTGAGCAAATAAATACAAAGTGGGAGCTACTTTTCTCATTGTTGGAGGGAAGCACACATACATGAAAAGGAGAAGTCTAGAAGTATACTAGGTTGTTGGATAGGAATGGGGTGTATCAGTATGAACTCACAGTTTTGGGAGGTTTTGGGCCTTGCCTCTCAGCATGCGGAATCTTAGTTCCCTGACCAGGGATCAAACCCGTGCCCCATGCAGTGCTGGGAGCCCTAACCACTGGACTGCCAGGGAATTCCCAAACTAACAGCTTTTAATGTGTGTGTCTATGTGTCTGTGTTTGTGTACCTGTCTCTGTGTGTGTATGTCTGTGTGGATGGAGATTAAATGATAAAGCAAATGGGGCAAAATGTAAACAAGTGATGACTCCAGGATAAAACAACTGCAAGGGAGTTCCTTGTAATATTCTCTCAGCTTTTCTGTAAGTTAAAAATTATTTCTAAATAAACAGTCTCAAAAACCAATAAAGTGAATGGACAAAGGTAGCCTACAGGGACGCAGAGAGTGGAGATGCTTTTGAGAACCACCCCACCCAAGGATGCTTAGGGAGGGAAGTCTACCTTACACGAGAAGGTCTGTGAGCGTCCACACGTTCACTACAATATCCCTTCCAGAATCAAGGAGAAATGCCACGTGGATTTTCCCATTTGGAAGAGGCAGTGGCAGCGGCGGCCTGACAGAAAGAAAAGAGGCCAGGCCAAGAGCCAGGGTACCTGGGCCCACGCTCCAGCTTGCCCCAGCCTCAGAGGATGGCCCCGGTCCTCTGGATCTCACCGTTCTGTCCACACTGTGAAGTGGCTAGAATCTCCAGCCACCCTGTTTTCACCACTCTGGTTGGTCCTGAAGCCAGAATGGTGCTCGCCAGCAGCTCAAAGACCCGCTGTAGCCCCCATGGGGGTTTCCACTTTCCAAGAATCAATCTCTCCTCTTGCACAGGCCGCCTCTTGGAACGCCAGCCCCTTAGCAATTTCCCTGCCTTGTCCTGAGGCCAGCCTCGAGCTCGTGATGTGATTTTCCAGGCCAAAGCATCTCCTTACCCTCAGAGCCTCCAGCTCCAACTCATCCCCGCCGCCGTCTCGGGACTGCCCTGCCCCAAGTCTGCAAATGTGCAGCAGCCGGACGTTCTGACCTGCAGGGTGCTGGCCACAGAGAGACGCGTGACCTCAGGGCCCAGAACTCACTGGGCTACGACTCCGCAGATCGGGATTCACCTGCTGGCCCCATCTGCTCACACCCAGCTGTCTACCCTGGAGTCCTGGAGATTCCCTCCGCAGGCTCCAGCCTTCCCAGGCCAGAGAGAACATTCTTTCGTTCACTGAACACATTTTTATTGGGTGTTCCGGGTAGGGTGAGCACACACAGACCCAGAGAGCTTACATTACAAACGGAGAGGAATGTATACTTGCTCCCAGGGAGAGGTGGTCCATAGGAGAGGAAGTAGGAGCTACTCGTGTTTCCTAGGCCAAAAGAGGAGAAGGGAGTTTTGGTCCCTAAGAACAGGAAATGCAAAGGCCCTGAGGCCATGTTGCGTTCAAAGGTTGGAAAGAGGTCCGTGTTACTGGTTAGCAGGGGCCAGATGTGCAGGAAGGTCACATATGCTTGTCACTCATGGGATGACACGAGTACGTTTGCATTTGCAAAGATGCCCGGACTACAGAGTGGAGGGGGTACAGAGGAGAGTGGGCTCCCCACTTAGGAGCTATTACAGACAAGTAGGTGATGGAACTGGGGGCTCAGACAGGTGAGTCCTCCCCATAGTCCCAACAGAAGGTGGCATCTGAAGTTGGTTCCACCAGGCTCCCACCCACCTGGGGACACGCCAGGGGCCATCTGAGCCATAGCTGCCTCTACCCCTCTATGGGGACCCAGCCAGCCCACAGGAGAGCCTTATGCCTCAGTCTCCCTGCCAGGCACTCCTGTTTGTGACCTGTCCCAAATATCACTCTTTTAAAAACAACAACAAAATGGCTCTATTAAGATATAATTCACACACCAGACGACTCACCCATTCAGTGGTTTGTAGTATACTGACAGATATGTGTAAGTAACCATCAGCGTAGTGCATTTTAGAACACTTTCGTCACCTCTAACAGAAACCCCGTATCCTTTAGCTCTCGCCCCCTGCCTCCCTCCCAGCCCCCCACCAGCCCCAAGCAACCACTAATCAACTTTCTGTCCCTGCAGGAAGGGCATGCTCTTTGCCTCCCCGCATCTGGGGGCTGACTCCCACCCCAGTGCCCCGGGGGCTGACTTCCACCCCAGTGCCCCGGGGGCTGACCAAGTCTATTACGTCGACCAACAGGGTAAGAGCTCCAGGGCCACCACTGAGGCTGCCCTGCCCTTGGATGCCAGCTAGGTCCCCCTGCCTGACTCCTGGGACAGCCCCTGCAGCTGGCAGCTCCTCCCGACAGCTCTGCCCAGCCCCTCCTTTTCAGCTGGACATGGGGAGTGTCTGTCCCACCTGCCCCATAAGCCAGTGTCTTAGGAGCAGTATCTCCAAACCCCAAGGCTAGACCCCTGGGGCTTCAATTTAGGGCCTGCTTCTGCCCCTTCCCCTGTCCCAGGACCAGATCCCAGACACGCTCCAGCCAGCTAGCCGAAGCCTGTTCCTCATCTCTCCGTCTCTCTAGGGTAGGCCCTCCATTTTCCCCATTCCCCCTTCCTAGGATCCACACTGACCTTCCTAGAGGCCTTTGGCGGGGGCATCCCCATCTCAGAAACACAAGGGGAGGCCAGGTGGCCACCCATCAGGTGGAAAGGATGTCCATGGTCGTCAGCCCTCCCTTTCTTTCAGTAGCTAACACTTTTTCCCATGCAAAAGCCATTTCATCTGGTTTGGAGGGGCTGATCCTTCCCTTTCCCCCCTCCGAGAGGTAGTCTTGTGACTCAAGCCTGAGTGAAATACAAAGAGAAAGGGAAAGAGAGAGAGAGAGACCTGGGAAGTGGATGACGCTGGGCTGGATAATGGTGTCGACAGTGGGTGCTTTCAGGACAGGGTGCCCCATAGTGATCGGTGCAGCAGGACAATTAGTCTTCTCTGAGATTTGATGTTTGGCAGCCGAGAGGAAGACTGTCTTTCTTCCTTCTGGACTGAAAATTTTAATGATGGTGCTCGGAGCTGCCAGACGCCAGCCTTCCCAGCTCATGGAGACAGCTTGTCTGAGAGGGACACCAGCACACATGGCAAGGCACAGTCGAAAGCAGGAGAGAGAGAAACCCGGTCATGTAATTACCACTCCAGCACCTGGCCACACCCTTGGACTTCCCAGCTACCCAGGTCAATAACTTCTTTTTCTGCTTAAGTCATTTGAGTAGAGTTGCAGTCACTCGTCACCAACGCTTGGTGGCATCCGTGGGAAGTTGGGTTAGGTGGACTTTAAGGCCCCTTCCAGCCAGGAGCTTGGCCTGTCAGTGTTGCCCAGGGCCCACCCTCAGTGCTCTCCTCTTCTGGCTCTGCCCTTTCCAGGGCCAACCCATCCACACCAGCTTTGATGACTGTCAACGTGCTGTGGCCTTGGGGAGCAGACAATGTGATACATCCTCTCCACTGAAGAACCCGGTGACCACCCTGTGTCCCTGGCCTTGGTGGGCTCTCCTGTCCAACAACTGGCTCATGGCCCCTTTTTGGAGGACTGCCCTTGGGCTGCTGGAGGCTTCCCTGCACTTGCAGGGAGTTAGATGCCAGGAATTTTCCCACCCCTTGCTGCCACAGTCCCCAACCACTGGCTGACACTGGCAGAAACAATCACTCTCAGGAAACTGCAACCCCCCTGCCTCAGGCCAGGAAGCATAAGTCCAGTCCAGAGTCCCCACAGGGTCAGGCTGCTGGGGCTTGTGCCTGAGATCACACTTTTTTGCTTGACTTCCTTCCCTGTGCTGTCCTATGCCCCCCACCATCCCTTCCCAGGCTCCCCTGGGAGCACTTCCTTAATAAATCATTCACACAAAACTTTGCATCTCAGGGTCTGCTTCTAAGAAACCCAACCTCAGACAACTCCCAAGCCTGAAACTCCAAGTCTAGGTTTTTATCACAAACCCCAACCTGCTCAACCAAACTCCTCTGGACATGTCCAGCTGGCCTGCCCTCCAAACTCCATAAGCCCAACACTGAGATCATCCTTTTCTATCCCAAGCCTCCTCTTCCTGTTCCCTGCCCACTCTGTCTCCCAGTCCCAAAGTGAGCGGGTCATCCTCAAGCATCATCACCACCCTCCATCTACAATATCCAGCCAGTTCCCCTAGATTCTGTCTCGTTATTATCTCATGGTTTTCTCTTTTCTTACCTACTTCACTTCCTTTAAGGACTATCCCACCCAATCTTCTTCACCATGGCCCAAGTCCAACTATCTGGACTTGATATTTCTAACCGCCCTCCATGGCTCCCCATCGTCTTAAAGATAACAGCTTCCTGGCCGCATGTTTGAGATCCTCCAGGCTCTCGCTGATGCCTGCTCTGGACCCCCCTTCTGGCTGGGCACAGGGAACACAGAGGGGACACGGCCAAATCCAGCCTGGGTGTGGCCCTCAGGAAGACATCCTCCCCCGGCCCAGCCCTCTCTCCCCCTCCCCACCACACCAGGCAGCCTCTCTCCTTCATGTACCAAAAAGAATGTTCATAATTCAATTATTCAGAATTTTCTGGCACTCCATTTCACAATCTGATTGCTGTGGCTCTGTTTACCACCGGGTGTTTGTATTTTGACGGTTTCTAGCTGGGCTTTGGGCAATCCAACATTTCAATGATCAGATGTGTCCTCTTGTGTCCTCTGGTTGTGTCTCCTTGGACCTCTTCTCAGAGCCCCCATGTCTGGCAACCAGCTTCCTGGGTAACATCATCAAGCAACCATCTGGATGTCTTTAGACGGGGACCGGGGCAGGAAATCACTCCACAGGGCTGCCACCTCCCCCAGGCAGCACTCTCATGGACCCTCTGAGTCACGGCAGGCCAGCGCTCCTGGCCTGCCGCCACCCAGACACATGGGCCTCCACATGCGGGCTCCAGCAGGACCACTCCCTGGGCACCTGCCTGGTACCACGCCCTCCTGGCTCCACCACCTTGGCTCAAGTCTTTCTCACAGGAAACCTACATCAAACTGGAAACAAAAAGAAGCAACAGGACCAAGTGCTTTTTATAGTTTACAAAGTGCTTTCGTATGCATGCATCCCATCGTGCCCCATAAGAAGTCTGGGAGGTGGGTGTGATTATAACCATCTCCACTCAGAAATGAGGAACTTGGGGACTTGGAAAGAGGAGGCAGGCTTCCTCCCTATCTCAGCCAGACAGCGGTGGTACAGCAGGAACTCCAAACCAGAACTTTGGCCTCCAATGCTGTGCTTTTTTATGAATAAACAGATATATAAGCATAAGCAGGTGTGCACAGTAAGTGCCGAATTATGCAGAGCGTAATACCGACATGGCATCCACGGGGGGTTGCAGTGGTCCAGGGAGGTTTCCTAGGGGGTGGCCCAGAGTTGGACCACAAATTGCAAGGAACTGGAGGAGCAGAGGTGAGGCTCAGGCCTGGAGACAGGCAAGTGTGACGGCAGTAACTCACATATGTGCCTTCCCGCATCCCCATGGTGGGGCCTCCTCCCCCTCACACAGGCAGTCACTCTCACTCTCTCCATTTTACCCACCGGGAAACCGAGGCCCAGAGATGCAAGGACTTGGGCAAGGTCACCCAGGCAGTGGAGGGGAGGAGCCAGGGCATCAATCCAGTGAGTCGGGGGAAGCTGGGCCCTCTCAGCCTGTCCTGGGTGACAATCAGACCACTAGGGAGAGGACAGGGCACAAGAAGGAGCAGTGTGGACCAGGGCCAGGGCGGAAGGCTGCAGAGCACAAACCTTACAGATGAGGGGCAGCAGGCAGGTGTCAGCGCTGCCGAGTGGGCGTGTGGCTTTGGCTCAATTCCAGCATCGGCTTTGCCAGGCCCTGTCTGTAGCCTTCCTGGCGAGCAGGCAGGGTGGACAGATGGATGGGGAGTGCAGCTTTGGAGAGATGGTCTGAGCTGGCTCCCACCCGTCCAAGAGGAAGTGGCTACTCTGCTCAGTGCAGAGAGTGGTGTCCGGAGCCCCTCGGCCATTCTGTTCTGCTTCATTCAGCCTTGTTCTGCTTTTTTTTGGTCTCCAAAAATGTTGCGGGAGGGGCAGGGAGGGAAGGTTGGTTTCAGAAAGCTGGAGCGAGACCTCTGTTTTTCCGAAGCGCAGTGGAGACGGTCTGCATTAGGGCAGCGGGCGTAAAATCCACTCTGAGAAGTTCCGTGTGTCACCGGATGGGGGCTGGTCCTCAGCACAACCATCTCACATTCAGGCCTTTTCCCTGGACCAGAGTGGGGACCTTCACTCTGCCAAGCTCCCCCAGCCCCAAAGTGGCAGCAGAATGGCCGAGGACAGACCATGGGGGCACCAGCTGCCAATCCCGCAGTGCTTGACATTTTTGGAGCCAGTTGGAGCCAGCTTGGGCTTGTCACTTTTGCCCCTCCTCCTCCATCCAGGAAGCCCGCCCTGACTGCTGCCACCCACAGGATCTCACAGCATGGCAGCCCACCAGCCTTGGCTCCAGGAAGCATCATTGCCATTTATGCCTGGTCAGACACTACACTGTACCTGCCACATTGTAGGATTTTATATCCGTCTTCCATTATGTTTTCTTATCATGCGTCATTAATTCTTTCAATTACTTATCCAATACACAGTCATCAGATGGTTATTTGGGGCTAGCCCTGGGGGGA
The DNA here is from genome assembly GCF_965194825.1 of Balaenoptera physalus. Classification (NCBI taxonomy): domain Eukaryota; kingdom Metazoa; phylum Chordata; class Mammalia; order Artiodactyla; family Balaenopteridae; genus Balaenoptera; species Balaenoptera physalus. The sequence continues at coordinate 83,231,488 of NC_138898.1, forward strand.
TGGGGGTGTTAGGAACAAGGAAACGGTTTAGACACAGGCTTGCCCTCAAGTTGCTCACCAGCTGATGAGAAGGTCAGACAGGTAAACAGATGTTTAAAATTAAAATGGGCAAGTGTTGATGCAACAGAGAAAAGGATCTGAGGGTTGGGGGAGGTTTCCCAGAAGAGGTGATTTTTGAGCTGGGTCTGAAGGAGTAAGAGTTCCTCAGCATAGACAGAGAGGACCAAAAGTACCACTGAGGGGCTGGAGTAGCAAAAGCATGGAGGGAGGGTGTGGAGAGGTAGGCTGGAATAAGTATAGTAATAACAATGTGAATATTTGTTGAGTATCTACTAGGTGTCAGGTATTGTCCTAAATGCTTCACTTGTATTAATGCAGTTAATGATTATGAATATCAGATAAAGTAAGTAGATGGGTGCTAATTATTATTACCGTCATGTTATAGAAGAGGAGATACAAGAACAGAGAAGTTAAGTAACTTGCCTAAGGTCACACAGCTAGCAAGTGGTGGAGCTAGATGTTGGCCTCAGGTAGTCTAGCTCCAGAGACCTGCTCTTAACTCTCTCTCTGAGATGTATCACTGCATCTCTTCCAGAGCATTGTGGACACATTACACTGCAGCACAAATAAATTAGCTTTCCAATCTTAAATGATCGACACCATCTCCCCCCCACAAAAAAAAAGTCCCGCCAATCTTGTTCTCTCATTGTTTCCTTATGAATCTCCTTTCCCCAACAAGGGCACAAGCCCCTCCTAGTAGGGTCTGCCTCTCAGGGTACCTCCCCTGCACCCTTTTGTGACCCATCTATAGGTGGACCCAGCCCCTGCAGTACTTGTTGGATGAAAGGGTTGACTGAGGCCTCACCACAAGTCACCCAGAGGCCGGCCAAGTGGCAAGTCTGAGTGTGAAATTTTCCAAACCGCTGCCTCAGCCGGCTTAGTCCTGAGTCCGGCCGCCCCAGGAAAGATAAGCTCACGGCAGGGTCTACCCAGCGCCTCACGGGCTCTGAACTGCAACCAGTGTTGGGGTCCCTTCCAAATCCCTAACTCGAAAAACCTGTCTGTGAGCCCCGACCACGGAGCGTGTCCGCCACGCACGATCAGTGCTAAGGAATGGCGCCCGACGCTGGCTCGGCTGCAGCCCAGGCCCCAAAGCAGGGCCCGGAGCATGGCCTCGCAGCTGAGGGAGACAGAGCCAGAGCCGTCTATGGGGACTACGGATGGAGCCGCAGGCCAGACTGATTAGCAAAGGCAAGGCTGGGGGATGGAAGCCCAGCAATGATACTGAAAGGAGATGCTCAGGTTCAGGCCCATTGGGCTAGAGAGGAGTGGAGGCCCCCACCCCCCAAGACATTGGAAAGGTGCTGTGGACAGTGCTTGGGTTCTCCGGATTGGTTGCTGGGGGAAAGGAAATGGACAGAGGGAAGGAAGTGGGGACCCAGACTTGTGTGGCTGGAGGAAAAGTGGAGCAGTTCTTGAGGTGGGCACTGCAGAGGGGAGAGAGTGAGCTGAGGGACGATGGAAAGGGCAACTGGGGAAGTGTGGATTGTGAGGGGTCTGGGGCCACCCAAGCAGAGATGTCCATCAAGCAGTTGCCCACTGGCCCACTTCTAGAAGGGAAGGCAGGGCTGAAGGTCAAGCCTTGGATTCCATGTTCACTGGGTTGAGAGTCAAGGCTTTGGAAGGGAATGAGATGGCCAAGGTGAACAGCTAAATCCAGTGGAGAAGGGGTCCAGAAGGGTCTTGGAAGGAGAGGGCTCCAGCTGGTGATTAAGAAGAGTTAAAGGACAAACAAATGAAAGTTAAGTGGGGTGGAGAGAAGCCAGCAGAGAAAACTCACAGAATTCTTGGGAGTTGTGTAGTTCAAGAAGCAGAAGGCCAAACCAGAGTTCAGGCCGGATGGACACAGAGAAAAGGCCACTGGGTATAGAGAGCAGGGCACCCACCCAAGAGTCGAGTGACCTAGAGAATCTTCTCCCAAGCATATGCCAAAGAGAAAAAAGTCCATGCATCATATCAACCAAAACATGCGTACAAGAATGTTCATAGCAGCTCTATTCATAACAGCTCCAAGCTGGAAACGACCCAAATGCCCTTCAATTGATGAATGGATAAACAAATCATGATATAGGCATACAGTGGAATTGTTTCAGTAATAAGAAAGGAATGAACTTCAGCTACATGCAATAACATGGATGAGTCCCAAAAACATTAGACTGAACAAAAGTAGCCAGACTCAGCGGAATACCCACCGTTTGACTCCATTTATATTAATAAGAAGTTCTACAACAGGCAAAACTAACTTACAGTGATAAAGGTCATAATAACTGAGAGAATGGGTAACTCTCCTGGAAGGAATATGAAAGGACCCCCTACGGAACTGAAAATATTTTAGGTCTTCATCTGAGTGGCAGCTGCATGAGTGTATACATATGCAAAATTCATCAAGCTGTATACAGCTGTTTGTAAATTTTGTCTGAATAAAAATGTAAAGTTAAGAAAAGGCAGAGACCATGTGAAATCATAGAAAATGATGGGATGGGACAGTTAAAGAATCAGTCCTTCCACTGAAACAACCATAAGTTGGCAAAGATTGACTTAATCAGCTTTTTTGGGACTCTGGAATCTAATCAGCTACCAGGAAGATGCTTAACGAAGAGAAAGGAAAACAATTTCAGCAAGAGAACACTGAGACATTTTCACCCACCTGACCCTCGTTTCTCATTCTCCAGCATGGTAGCAGCTATGGGGATGACAGCCTGCATTCCTGGTGTAACTTGCTGATGAAAGGGGGCTAATACAGACCTTGTTCGTAAAAACTGTAATTGTGTGTTTTGACCTGACTGGTGGATCCCTGAGGAATGGCTCAGAAGCTGACTCTTTTTATGCGCTCCCTCCTCAACACAAACACACACACACACACACACACACACACACACACACACACACACCTGGAGTGACTTTCCAGGCAGCAGCAGCATCTGTGGAAGGATTTAAAGTCATATATACTTCATGCCCTCCTGGGGCAAAGAATGGCAGATGGGACAAGTGGCTGACAGAACCCAAAAAGCCCAGGAAGGAGAAGAGAGAGAAGGATGGTTATTGGGGGAATAAGAGCTCAGAAGGGCCACTGTACATACTGGGAAAACAGAGTACAATGTGCATGCCCAGGATGTAATGAATACTCAGAAAAGACCTGAGATGTCCTAGGTTCCACTTCTGATGACTCTGTGGGCTCTGCACCAGCAGAAGGTGAAGGCTAAGGTAGAGTTGTAGGCAGCATGGCTTAGTACTGAAAGAATGCCCCAGCTCAGAGCCAAGCTACAAAGACCAAGAGAATACTATTGTTTTTTCTTTTTGGCCCAGGCATTTAAGGGAATCTCAGGCAGGTCACCTGCTGACCACTGAGACAGTAAAATAGAGATTTTAGAGACCGCACACAGCAAGGAATACAATATTTGCAAAAATAGTTTAAGTCACTAAACAAACGGGCATCAAAATCAACCAAAGCAAACCCTGGGGAAGAGAGAAAATCTGATTTGCAGAGTTACTACATTATAATATTCAAAATGCCCAATTTTCGACAAAAATTATTAGGTATACAAAGAATCAGGAAAGTATAGCTCATTCACAGGAAAAAATATTAATCAACAGAAACCATACCTGAGGAAGTCCAGTCATTAGACTACTAGATAAAGACTTTAAATATATTGTTTTAAATATACTCAAAGAGCTAAGGGAGGGACTTCCCTGGTGGCACAGTGGTTAGGGATCCACCTGCCAATGCAGGGGACACGGGTTCGAGCACTGGTCCAGGAAGATCCCACATGCCATGGAGCAACTAAGCCCATGTGCCACAACTACTGAGCCCACGCGCCACAACTACTGAAGCCCGCACGCCTAGAGCCCATGCTCCGCAACAAGAGAAGCCACCGCAATGAAGAGTAACCCCTGCTCACCACAACTAGAGAAAGCCCGCGCACAGCAACAAAGACCCAACACAGCCAAAAATAAATAAATAAATAATTAAAAAAAAAAAAAGAGCTAAGGGAAACTATAAACAAATAACTGAAGATATTGGGAAAACAATAGATTAACAAGATAAGAACATAACAGAGAGATAGAAATTACTTTTAAAAAGGAACGAAATAGGAATTCCAGAGCTGACATGTATGATATACATATATTTAAAGTGCTGAAAGAAAAAAACTGCCAACAAAGAATTTTATACCCAGCAAAACTATCCTTCAAAAATTAAGGTAGGGCTTCCCCGGTGGCACAGTGGTTAAGAATCCGCCTGCCAATGCAGGGGGCACAGGTTCGAGCCCTGGTCCGGGAAGATCCCACATGCCGTGGAGCAAATAAGCCCGTGTGCCACAACTACTGAGCCTGTGCACTAGAGTTCACGAGCCACAACTACTGAAGCCCACGTGCCACAACTACTGAAGGCTGCGTGCCTAGAGCCCGTGCTCTGCAACAAGAGAAGCCACCACAATGAGTAGCCCGCGCACCGCAATGAAGAGTAGCCCCCACTCGCCGCAACTAGAGAAAGCCCATGCACAGCAACGAAGACCCAACACAGCCAAAAATAAATAAACAAATAAATAAATTTATTTTTAAAAAAATTAAGGTAAAATTAAGACATTCCCAGATAAAACCTGAAGAAGTTCATTGCTAGCAGCCCTGCTCTATGAGAAATGTTAAAGGGAGTCCCTCTGGTTGAAACAAAAGGACATGAGACAGTAATTTGTGGCCATATGAAGAAATAAAAAACTCCAGTAAAGGTAACTATGTGGGTAATTATAAAAGTCAATACATTTATAATTCAATATTTTTAGACTCAAGGACACAAGGAAAAGGAAGGAAAGGAATGGAAAAGATTTTCCAGGCAAACTTTAAAAGAGCAGGGATGGTTATACTAATATGAAATAAAATAAATTTTAAGTCAAAAACTGTTACAACAGACAAATAAGGACATTATATATTAATGAAAGGGTCAATTCATCAAGAGGATATAACTATTATAAACATTTATTCACAAAACAGAAGAGCCTCAAAATATATAAATCAAATATTGATAGAATTGAAGGGAAAAATAGACAATTCTACAATAAAGTCGGAGACTTCAATACTCCACTTTCAATAATGGATCTAGACAGAGAATAAATAAGGAAAAAGAAGACATGAACATTATAACACAATCGGGCCTAACAGACCTACATAGAACACCCCAGTAAACAACAGCAGAATACACATTTTTCTCTAGGGCACAGGGAACATTCTCCAATATAGACCATATGTTGGGCCACAAAATGAGTTTCAGTAAATTTTAAAAGACTGAAATCCTATCTTCTCTCACCACCATAGAATGAAGCTAGAAATCAACAACAGAAGGAAAACTGAAAAATTCAAATATGCGGAAACTAACACAATCTTAAATAACCATTAGGTCAAAGAAGAAATCAAAAGGCCAATTAGAAAATACTTACAATCCATGTGGTGATGGCCCGCTCTCCCGGGCCGGGCCTAGGCCACTGGCGAACGGGGCCGCTCTTCTCGCTCGTTCTGCCCGCGGGCCCTCGCCTCTCCTCCCCGCCCGTTGGTGGTGTGTGGAGGGCAGGGGAGCGGCACCCCGCTCCAAGCTCAGCCCCTGCCGCACGGCTTCGGCCGGCCAGTCCTCTGACGCCTCAGGCACTCTCACTTAGCTTTCTCAGCGAGTGTCTGGCGAGAGGCGCTCCCTGCGGAGGCTGAGGACACGCCCAGCCGCAGCGCTGCGGCTCCCGTCAGCACGTGCGCGTGTCCCGCCTGGGCCTCCGTGGTGCCCCTAGAGCGGTCCAGGTCGTAGTGCCAGCGGCCGAGAGTTGGCGTCGTTTCCCTTTCCCAACGAGCCCCTGGCGTCCCCACTGCGGTGGTGCATCCTGTGAGCAGCTCTCTTGCAGGGTGGAGACGGTAAGGGAGACACTCCTGTCTCCCTTATTGCGGCCAGGTGTCGCCTGCTCGCACGGCCGTGTGTTCTCCCTTCGCCCAGGTTGCACGTGGGCGTGGGAGTGATCGTGGTGGTCTGGGTGATGAGAAGGGGGCAGTCACACTTTTCAGATGAGACCCCTCCCCTGTGAGGCAAAGGGAAGAGCCTGAAGGCAGCACAGGCTTTGCCACACCGCAGACCCTCCCTCCTGCCAGGGCGAGAACCGGCGGCTATGGGAGCACCTCTCGGTTCTACCACCCCGCAAAGCGCCCAGTAGGCACCATGGTGACTGCCGCAGCGTGTGGGCAGAACCCACCCCCCGACAAAAAAACAAAAAGAAAAAGAAAGAAAGAAAGAAAATAGAGACAAACAAAATGAGAACATAGCATACCGAAACATATGGGACATAGCAAAAGCAGGGCTCAGAGGGAAATTTATAGCAGTAAATGCCTATATTAAAAAAGAAGAAAAATCTGAAGGATAATCTAGTTCCTTAAGGAACTAGAAAAAGAAGAGATAACTAAACCCAAAACTAGCAGAAAGAAGGAAATATAGGAATTAGAGATAAATGAAATATAGAAAAATAATAGAATCGGGGCTTCCCTGGTGGCGCAGTGGTTGAGAATCTGCCTGCCAATGCAGGGGACACGGGTTCGAGCCCTGGTCTGGGAAGATCCCACATGCCGCAGAGCAACTAGGCCTGTGAGCCACAATTGCTGAGCCTGCGCATCTGGAGCCTGTGCTCCGCAACAAGAGAGGCCGCGATAGTGAGAGGCCCGTGCACCGCGATGAAGAGTGGCCCCCACTTGCTGCAACTGGAGAAAGCCCTCACACAGAAACGAAGACCCAACACAGCCATAAATAAATAAATAAATAAATAAATAAATAATAAAAGAAGCTTTAAAAAAAAAAATTTAAAAAAAAAAATAAAAAAATAAAAATAATAGAATCAACAAACCCAAAAGTTGGTTCTTTGAAAACAACAATGAAATTAACAAATCTTTAGCTAGCTTGACTAAGAAAAAAAGTAGGGGGCTTCTCTGGTGGCAGTGGTTAGGAATCCACCTGCCAATGCAGGGGACACGGGTTCGAGCCCTGGTCCAGGAAGATCCCACATGCCACGGAACAACTAAGCTCGTGCACCACAACTATTGAGCCTGCGTTCTAGAAGCCATAGACACTAGAAGAAAACTACAGACTAATATCCCTTATGGATTTAGATGCAAAAAACCTCAATAAAATACTAGCAAACTGAATTCAGCAGCATATTAAAAAATTATACATCATGACCAAATGTGATTTCTCCCTAGAATGCAAGAGTGATTCAACATATGATAATCAAGCCAAGTAAAATACCACATTAATAGAATGAATTTCTAAAACGATTATTTCAACTGATGCAGAAAGAGCATTTGACAAAATCCAACACCCTTTTATGATTAAAAAAAAAAACTCAATAAACTAGAAATAGAAGTGAACTTCCTTAACAAGATAAAGGCCATGTATGTAAAACTCAGAGCTCAAGGCTGAAAGGCTGAAAGTTTTTTCCCTAAGATTGGGAACAAGACAAGGATGCCCACTTTTGCCACTTCATAGCATAGTACTAGAAGTTCAAGCCAGAACAATTAGGCAGGAAAATGAAATAACAAGCATTCAAACTGGGAAGGAAGGGGAAAAACTGTCTCTAGTCACAGATGATATGGTCTTATATGTTAAAAATCCTAAAGAATTCATACACACATGCACACACACAACTATAAAAGCTAATAAATTCGGCAAAGTTGCAGGATATAAAATCAACTCACGAAAATCGGTTGTCTTTCTATACACTAACAATGAACAATGCAAAAAGACATTTAAAGAACAATTCCATTTACAGTAACATCAAAAAAAACCCAAAGACCTCTTAGGGATAAATTTAGTCAAGGAAGTGCAATTCCTATACACAAAAAACTACAAAACATTGATGAAAGAAATCTTAAAAGACCAAAATAAATGGAAAGATATTCCATGTTCATGAACTGGAAGACTTGATATTATTAAGATGACGATACTACCCAAAACAGAGTCAATGAAATCTCTTTCAAAGGCCCAATTACGTGGTTTGCAGAAATGGAAAAATGCATCCTAAAACTCATATGGAATTTCAAGGGACCACAAATAGCCAAAACAATCTTGAAAAAGGAAAACAAGGTTGGAGGCCACACACTTCCCAATTCCAATTTCAAAACATATTACAAAGCTACAATAATCCAAAAAAAAAAATTAATGATATACTTAAGATTGGATCATGTCACTGTAGGTAAATTATACCACGATGAAAATAAATTTTTTGAAAGACTTGCCAATACCAAGTGTCAGCGAGTATTTGGAGCTTTCCTGCATTGCAGATGAGCATGTAAAATGGTGCAGTTGCTTTGGAAAACAATTTGGCACTTTCTTATAAAGTTGAACATACCCTTACCATATGACCCAGTGATCCCACTTCTAAGTAGATTTCCAAGAGAAATGGAAACATATGTCCACACAAAGGATTTTTTTTTTTTTTTTTTTTTTTATGACTGTGTTGGGTCTTCATTTCTGCACAAGGGCTCTCTCCAGTTGTGGCAAGCGGGGGCCACTCTTCATCGCGGTGCGCTGGCCTCTCACTGCTGCGGCCCCTCCTGTCGCAGAGCACAGGCTCCAGACACGCAGGCTCAGTAATTGCGGCTCACGGGCCCAGCCACTCCGCGGCATGTGGGATCTTCCCAGACCAGGGCTCGAACCCGTGTCCCTTGCACTGGCAGGCAGACTCTCAACCACTGTGCCACCAGGGAAGCCCCACACAAAGGATTTTATACCTATGTTCATGACAGCTTTATTCAGAACAGTCAAAAACTGGGAATTTCCCTAATGTCCATCAACAAGTGAGTGGATAAACAAATGGTGTCTCCAATGGAATACTAGTCGGCAAGGAAAAGGAATTAGTTACTGATATACTCGGCAACATGGATGAATCTCAAAGCATGCTGAGTGAAGAAAGCCATAGAGAAAGGAGTACGTGCTATATATAAAACTCTTACAAAGGCACAAGTGGCCAATAGTGACAAAAAGCAGGTCAGTGTTTGTCTGTGGTCAGATCATAAAGGGGCAGGAGGGAACTTTCTAGGGTGGTAGAAATGCTCTACAATCTTGATTGTAGTGGTGGTCATGTGAGTCTATGCAATTTGTCGAAACTTATGCAACTTGAAATGGATGCAGTTTATTGTGTGTCAATTAAACCTGAGTAAAGGTGAGGGGTTTTTTTAAATTAAAAAAATTTTAATAAATTAGTTTAAAAAGAGAGACAGAGAGAAAGTTGGCTGACGGTCTGGAGTACAGGTTGGCGTCCAGGCCACATGTGAAGTCCATGAGTGAAATCCACATGTGGAGTTTGGGCCACATGTGAAGACTTTCCTGACACACATCTCCTCAGATCCTCCTCTAAGGCTCCTACAGATGCCTGGGACCCTGGACCCCATCTCCCACCCCCAAATGCCCACTGGGTGTGAGGGCCTTGGCAGTAAAAAGTGACATTTCCCATACATTCATTCATGTGTTCGTTCAACACACATTTGTTGTCTACTGGGTGCTAAGTCCCTCCTGGCACTTAGGTTCTCTATTAAGTAAACAGAAACAGATCCTTCTTCCTGAAAAAGGATATTAATAAAATAATTTTAAAATGTGATTTGAAGGTGTTGAAACAGAATACTGTAAAAAAAGGGGTGGGACAATTGGTTTTCAGAAGGTCCAAGGGCTCCTCTGAAGAGATGACAATTTACACCAAAGCCCACAGAGGAGAAGTGCCAGCAGGGGGCCTCCCCACTGCTGGTTCTGCAGGGCCCATCTCTGGTTCTGGCCCAGAGCAGGTGCTTGATAAATGGTTAGGAATACAAAGATGCCTTGCTTAATAAATTAACTTTTAGGCAATGTATCAGTCAGATTTCTCCGGAGGAACAAAACCAGAGAGAGACAGAGAGAGGCAGAAACAGAGAGAGATCGATTTTAAGGAATTGGCTCACAGGACACATGGCTCCTGGGTCATCCTGGGGAGAATACAGCCATGGCAGGAGCAAAAAGCCGCCTTACTAGACTCAGCCACAGCCTTGGGCCCTGGCAGCCCTGCTGAGGGCCCCTCAGATGGAGCAGATCCCAGAGGAAAAGGAACTACCCGCTCCCCCTGCCCAACAGACTACCCAGCCTGAGAGGAAGGGGGCAGGTCAGAGGCTGCAACAATTGCCCTCGCAACCTGGGTTGTCAGCAATCAGCCAATGAGACGTGTCCGTGGACGCCCTACCTAGACCCCTCTGCCCACCTGAGTTCGTCTGCTGCTGGCGAGCTCCTGGCGTGAGGATGTCTTCAAGCTCTTGCCTCTTTCTTCTTCTCTGCCTGCTGGCTCTCTGACACCAGAAAACTTGCTGGGTGCCACCCAGAAATGCAGGGGGCTTGATGCCCCCAGAGAGCAGATAAGTGCCCCAGCCTCCCTAGAAGTGCTCTACAGTTAATTAAAAGTAAATAAAAGTAGAAATACATTTCTTCAGTCGCACTAGCCACATTTCTAGTACCCAGTAGCCTGCATGCGGCCACTGGCTATCATATTGCTCAGAGTAGACTTAGAATATCCCCAACATGACAGAACGTTCTATTGGGCAGCAGTGTCTCAGAGGGTCCGCAGGGGGATGGAGCCCCAGCTGCCTGCTCATGTTGGCTTTTCTCTCTTCCCTGTCTCCCCTCCTGCAACCTTACCTGTGCTTCCTGGAAGCTTCTCCCAAATAAAAGACGTGCACCCAACACATTGTCTCAAGGTCCGCTTTCTGGAGAACCTACATCAATGCACCTGTGACATCGGTATGAGGGCAGTGAGGGTGACTCAGCCGCCACCACCTGAGAGCCCTAGAAGGATCTGAGGGACCGTGTTCCTAACCTCTGTCCTTCCCCCACCCCCATGTCTCCGAAGGTGACATGTGGAGGGACACACAGAAACCAACGTGCAGGGAGATCAATAGCCCTGAGATCTGGGGGTGAGCATCCCAGCCCCTTGTGCTCTAAGTGGTGGCAGTGGAGGTCGGAGCCCCTGGTAGTCCCTTCACCCGAGTCCCACCCAAAGGTCCCCTGCGCTGCCTGCAGCTGGACACTTAGGCACCGGCTCTGCAACCCAGCGGCTCAGGGGTGAGCATCCCCCTCGAGGGGAACCTGCACATTCCTAATGAGGACCCAGAGGCTCAGAGAGGGGAGGTGATTCTGAGAAGGCCACACAGCTGCTGAAGAGCTGAGCTGGCTCCCAAAGCCAGGTCTCCTGAGACCCTGGCCCTCACTGTACTCCAACGCCACCCCCGGGGCTCTGGGGCAGACACGGGGATCATAGTTTGGGTGATGCAGGCTCAAGGCAGAAGAGGCTGGCACTTCCCAGCTGGGGGTCTCTTTCAGAGCCCCAGGCCCTCCTCTGGGAGGCACATGCAGTGAGCAGCTGGTCTCCCCTTCCCTGGTGAGCCGCCTTCATTCGGCTTGAAGGCACACAGCTCTCAAAGCCCTAAGCAGGCTGCTCCATGGAGGGGGGAGTGACCGGGAGCAGGGGGACATCCTGGGACAGGGAGTCCCGACTACCTCACCCTTCACCCCCCACATCCCCTCCCTGGAGTCTCCGGAGCAAGGCTGGACAGTGTGGCAGTCGGAGAGCTCTGAGCCATGAATGTTGTCCCCAGGGCACTGTCAAAATTAAATTAACATTTTTTTCCATTTCCCCATTGTTGCAAACATATTGAATGCTGTTGCACAAACTCCATTTCTCCACTGGCTCCTCCACCCCCTGGTCTTTCAGCCTGGGTTTCCAGGGCAGGCCTGGAACAGGGTGGGGGACGGGTCTCATGCCCCCTCCCCAGCCAAATCCTCAAAGGCCCTCGTCCTCCAGAGTCAGAGCCAAGTGCCAGCCCAGGCATGAGCCCGTGATCCCCTGACCACCTACTCCTGCCTTCCACCGCTGCCAGCCCTCCTGGTTCCCAGGCACTCACCCCGCTCTGCCCCTCTCCCATGGGGTTAGAAATCCCAGAGGAGAATAAGTTTCCACACACCAGCCATCAGCCCATGGCAAAAATGCTCAGAACTCAGACCTACCAGGGCCCAGAGCCGCAAGTGCTGCTGGGGCCTCAGATTGCAACATCTCAGCAGGGTCCCCAAGGAGAATGCCCTCCTGGGCTCATTCATTCATTTGTTCAGTAAATTCGTGGTGAGCACACCCTCGGTTCCAGGCCGTGGAGAGACCAGAAGGGTGGGGTAGAGCCCTGCTCTCAGAGTTCACACTTGAGCGGGGAACACAGGCAGGCAGTGATGGCATACAGTGTGGTAAGTGCAGGTGCTGCAGGAGCACGGAAACCACCAGGAGGGGACTTTCAACTTGGACAGAGAGTCTGTCAAGAAAGGGAAGGAATGGGAGGTAAAAGATTAGAAGCAAGAATCAGTAGGGCCTGGTTGGGGGTGATGGGCGCTTTGAGGTGGATGGAATACAAAGCAGGGGTGTTGGGTCAGGCTGGAGGGATGGTCAAGGACCTGGCCACAGAGGGTCCCACGGGGCCTGTGGGCAGTGGGAAGCCAGTGAAGGGCGTTGCACTGGGGAGTGGCAGGGTCAAGCTTGCTTGTGCAGAAGCTCCCTCTGTCTCCCCGTGGAGGGCCAGCTGGAGGGGCAGAGACCAGTGATGCAGGTGTTGCAATAGTCCGGGCCAGATAAGATGAGCTCAGAATGAAGGCGATGGCAGAGGCGGGAGAACAAAGTCATGGGGTTGCATGGATTGGCCTTGGTCGATAAATGGGAACACGGGTGGGGGTGAGGGAGAGGGAGGCGTCTCAGGTGATGCCCGCATCTCTGCCTGAGAATCAGGGAGGTGGTGGTAGGGGTGGCTTCACTGAAAGGGGGAGCCTTAGGGAGCAGCAGGGCTGGGGGAGCCCAGACTGCTGAGTGCGAGGGCCTGTGGGTCACCCTGGTGGGTGCATCAGCTTGGTTCTGGACGTCCTGCCCTGGAGCCCTGGGGAGAGCTGAGCTGGCCATCCGATCCGGTCATCAGCCCCACTCTTTGATAATCAGGCTGCTGGACCCAGGGAAGAGGACGGTGAGACGAGAAGGGGGTCTGCTCTGACCACCAGCACAGGAGGAGCTCAGAGGAAGGGTCTGGGGAGGCAGGAAGAGACCAGGGTTGGCAGGGGTTTATGACAGGTGGGGCTGGGGTGCAGCGGGGTTGGGGAGCAGTGGCACTTAACCACAAGAGCTCCAGCATCCATCCTTCCATCCGTGGAGGACGGGGGACAGAGACCAGACTGGAGAGGGTTCTGGAGAGGGAGGACAGTGAGGAAGTGGGGGATGGGAAGTGTAGACAACCCTTTGAAGAAACTTGACTGTGGATGGATTGATGGAGAAAGCTCGGGGGTGAAGGTGAGGGAGGGTGGTACCCAGAGGGACTTTTTTCATTTGAAGATGAGGGAGAACTGAGAGGGGTGATGTGTAGGGCTAGGAAGCATTTGCAGACACAGGAGAGCAGGGAGATTTCTGGGGTCGGGAGGGCTCTGTGGCCGGCGGACACCCAGCACTCAGTGGGCAGTTTTTGGACAAGTGCGTGAGCAGGTACAGATGGCAGGAGCAGGTTTGGGTATCAGGCAGGCTCCCTTCGTGTTGGGAACAGAAGGGAAGGGAAGGCTGGGCAGGGGGATTTTGCAGACAGGGAAGCAGGAGTCTCCATGCGGTCGCTTCTGTGCTTGGAGTAAGGCCAGGGCAGGAGGAGAAGGAGGTCCTCCAGCACCCGTGCCCCCAACGCTCCGCTCCCCGCTCTCCATTGGCCGGGAGCACACAGACATGTTGGGAGGGGGGCTGGAACCGACACTGCCTGCCGTTGCCGCGTGGGACTGGAAGGGGCTCAGACCGAAGGCAGGGGGCCAGGGTTCAGCCCAGCCCAGCTCTGACTCCACACGTGACCTGGAGCAGAGCCCTCTGCCCCCTTGGAGCCTCCGCTTCCCCACCTGCAGAATGGGGCCTTGGCATCAACATGCTGTCGGAGGAGTGCAGTGTGACATTCCTTGAATCTCGCATTTCAGACCTGTGGAATTCCAAGAAGTCAATACTGCATAATTCCAGGCTTCTAAAATTCTATAACATAATTCCTGTGTTGCCACCAGGGATGGGTCCAGCAGACATCTCTCCCCTCAAAATTGCTCTGTCTGCCCATCCCAGCTGCCAGCTCTCCTTCCCTCCCTTTTCCCCATCAACTCTGGGCACGGCCAGCCTCCAACACGTCCCAAGCGAGCACTTGGCAGGCGGGGGCCGTGATTCATGCCCCTCCAGCAGGCTTCGTGGCTAGCCCGCCCGCCAGAGTATGCAAGACATTCTTGGCCCCGCTGTTTGCTCGGGATTAGCAGGGCGGGCGCAGCCGGGGGAGGCAGACTGTGTTCTCTGTCCTCGGCGAGGCGGGGTAGAGGGGTATCCAGGCACAAGCGTGTCTGAAGTGGCCGCCAAGCTGGCCGGGGAGGGAACATGGCCCCATCAACCGAGGCCACGTCTGGGACCCAGACGGCAGGGCTGGGGTGGGGACATTCAAGGAAGGCTGCCTGCCACCTGCTCCGTGTCCAGGGAATGAAGAAGGGCCAGGAGTCGGGGGCAGGCGAGGCTGCTCACCCCCACCCCCAGCCCCTGTATCCGTCCATGAGCCCCTTCCAACCCCCAGAAACGGCCTGCCCTGCAGCGGCCTGATCCTCCCCACCCTGCTGCCCGGACCCCACGCTTGGCTAAGAACCCGAAGCTTGCTCCTGGATGGTCAAGGAGCAGACACTCAGCTGCCTCCCGTCTCTCTCCCCGCATCAACTTCAGGTCTCCCTCCCCACTGCCTCCTTCTAGGACCGTGCCTCCATCCTCAGACTATCATTACAGAACAAGACTATGTCTCCCTAAAAGTAAGCCTCCCGAGTCAGGGCTATGTACACACACACACACACACACACACACACACACACACACACACACACACACACACACACGTTGAGACAGTGTCCTAGGACAGGGCCTTGCCCCCATCAGACCATCATCCCAGACCAGGGTTGTAGCTCCCCCATCAGATCAGAATCCCCAAGTCTCATCCCTCCCTCAGTGGTGACAGTAGAGGGTGGGATCGGGGACCACGGGCTGCCCAGAGAAGAGAGATGAAGGAGGTTGCTAGGTCCCCGAACACCCTCGGGCTCACCTGGTCCCCTGAGGAATCTCTGTGCCAAGGACAGGTATAAATAGTTCCCAACTCGGGGCAGGAGGCCTGGGCTGGACCGGTTAGGGAGGGGAGGCGTCCTGGGGAGGTGACTCCGGAGAAGGGTCTGTGGGCAGGGAAGGCTGAGCGGGGGCAGCTGGCAGCTGTTTTGTATCTGACGAGGGGAAGCCCCCTCCCTCGCAGGCTGGGGTGAAAACGCCTCCTCCTCCTTCTCCAGGGCTCAGCGGGGCTGTCCCGAGCAGTCTTCATCCCTGACCTGGGGCTCTGAGACGCCCTGGGGGCAGAGGAGAGGGCTCAAGCTTTGGGTCAGACCCACCTGAATCTAACTCCTGGACCCACCCTTACACGATTCGACCTTTCTGAGGCCAGCTTCGCTCATCTGGAAAACAGAGAGAGTAACCCCTACCCTGGGGGTCCTTGAGGTCAGCAGGCAACATTTGTGAAACTCCTGGCAAACACACAGCTGGCCCGGAATCCACCGCGGTTTTTTCCCTCGGTTGGCCACAGGTAACTCCAGGTGACAATGGGGCCAAGACACAGCAAACAATGGATGCGAATCCGGCCTGTGCCTCATCCCATGTCCAGCTGCAGGTTCTCCAGGAAGTGGCTGAGACAAAGCAGAGTGGCGGGGCGGGGAGAGGGCTGGCTGGCCTTGGGAGGGACGGCCTCGGTGGCCGAGGGAGAGGACGGGCCCCCTCCAGCAGGAATTGGAATCCCTGGCACCTCGGGGCTTTCTCATGAGTCCGTTCTCTCCCCAGACTCTGGCCAAACGCCTGGTCAAGGCCTCCCTACACAGGGCAACGCCAGCGTTGACCCAGACGTGGTCGTCCCTCCTGGAGCCCTGGGACCCAAGGAGAAGTCAAAGCCCACAGTGCAGCGGGGCAGAACTGGGCAGTGGAGTGTCTGAAAGTCACGCCTGGGAACGAGGGACCCAATACCAGCCCAGGACGGATGAGGGCAGGGCAGGCCATTCCCAGCCTCTGGGAAGAGGCTGGGCCTGTCGGGGATGGGAGCCCCAAAGTTTGGGTGCAAGGCCCCGAGTAGCATATCATGTTGGCCAGAGCCTCTGGGCCTAGGGGACACAGCATGGGGCTCAGGAGTCATGTGCACAGACGGGCAAGGAGCTACCTGACAATCAGAGGGTGGCTGGAATTACCCAAAACTGCAGTGAAAAAGGAAAGATCACAGGGGACACAGAAAGGGAGGTGTTACTCTTGCTCTGCCTCATCTTCTGTCCCCCGAGACTGGGAGACAAAGGACTGGGTCTAAATCCTGACTGTGCCATAGACCAGCCGTAACGCATTGGACAAGATAATGTGTCTGAGCCTCAGTTTTCTCATCTATAAAATGGGAGTGATGATAAAACTAAGGGCCATTCGCTGAGTCAGGAAAGCACCCAGCACTGGGAAATGGTAGCTGTGGTCCCCGGCACTGTAACATTCATCATTTCCAGGCCCCTCTGAGAAGAACCCAGAGGCCCCAGCTCAGGGTGGGCGGTCCAAACCAGAGGCCATAAGTTCCAGGCCCGGAGCCCCTGCTAAACAGGAGCAGGGGTCCTCAGCCCTCAGCACCACCCGAGTGGGGACAAAGAAGGGACAGAGGCCCAGCTAGAGCCGGCATGATTCCAGCCCTGGTCCATTCCTGATCTAAGCGCTGAGACCTCTCCCCACCGGGGCACCCGGCCAAGCCCCTCCAAGATGGGATCAGATCCGAGGACAGCTCAGCCAGGCCAGGGACAGAGCTCGCTCCCTGTTTAGTCCTTAAAAGTCCACCGGACTGAGCTCCTCTCCAGCAGCGGAGGGGGCCGGCATGGGCAGGGGCTGCATTCCCCGCATGCCATGGAGGGGGAGGCAGCCGGAGGTCTCCTCAGAAAGCTCCTAGCTCCAGGCCAGATCCTGGGAAGAGGCCACAGCACCAGGACCTAGAGCAGCCCGGCTGCTTGCTGCCCGGCAGCTTGGGGCTCCACTGAACATGCCTGGCAAAGCCAGCCCCAGCGTGGGGGGAGGGGGGAAATGGGGGGAGAGGGTGCAGTTAGGATAGGACTTAATAAGAAGGAGGGGGACGGGGGGGGGAGAGGGTGCAGTTAGGATAGGACTTAGTAAGAGGGAGGGGGACGGGGGGGAGAGGGTGTAGTTAGGATAGGACTTAATAAGAGGGAGGGGGACGGGGGGGAGAGGGCGCAGTTAGGATAGGACTTAATAAGAAGGAGGGGGACGGGGGGGGAGAGGGTGCAGTTAGGATAGGACTTAGTAAGAGGGAGGGGGACGGGGGGGAGAGGGTGTAGTTAGGATAGGACTTAATAAGAAGGAGGGGGACGGGGGGGGAGAGGGTGCAGTTAGGATAGGACTTAGTAAGAGGGAGGGGGACGGGGGGGAGAGGGTGTAGTTAGGATAGGACTTAGTAAGAGGGAGGGGGACGGGGGGGAGAGGGTGTAGTTAGGATAGGACTTAATAAGAGGGAGGGGGACGGGGGGAGAGGGTGCAGTTAGGATAGGACTTAGTAAGAGGGAGGGGGACGGGGGGGAGAGGGTGTAGTTAGGATAGGACTTAATAAGAGGGAGGGGGACGGGGGGAGAGGGTGTAGTTAGGATAGGACTTAATAAGAGGGAGGGGGACGGGGGGAGAGGGTGCAGTTAGGATAGGACTTAATGAGAGGGAGGGGGACAGGGGGAGGGGGACAGGGAGGGGAGGGGTCAGACAGAGGAGAAGGACTTAGTGATGGGGGAGGAGGTTCACGTGGGATGTGCTCAGCAAGAGACCCAGGCCCTCCCTCCCTCCCTCCCTCCCTCCGCATCACCCTAGTCTTGTCTGGCTCTGCCACGCAGCTGTCACTGGGCCACCCACTCTAGGCCATACCTCTGTCCTCCTGCCTGCCTGGCCCTGACCACCCTGCCATGTCCCTCTCCATCTGGAGCCTCAATGAAGTCCAGGACAGAACAGCCCAAGGTCTGGGCCCTCTCAAGACATCTCTGCAAAGGCCTGGGCAGTCCAGGCAGGGAAGAATTCAGGCTCCAGGCCCTGCTCAAGCTCTGAGGCCATAGTGCAGAGGCACAGGGACCCCTCCCTGGCATTGCTCTGTGGTTGGAGGGGACATGGACTGAGAACCAGGTCACCACACACACGGAGACCCGAGCTACTGTGGGTCAGCTCCAGGTGTGAGTTAACCCATGGAGCAGCGGTCAGCTCTCTCTGGCAGCCCAAGGAAGCCTGCCTGGAGGAGGAGGCATGACCCTCAAGCTGGGCTTGAAGGAGGAGGAAGCCAGGGAAAGAGGCCTGGCTGTGGGGAGTGGAGGGGCCGTGCAGGGGCAGGTATGTGGCAGGCGTGGCAGGGAGAAGGGCAAGTTGGGGCTGCAGAAGTGGACAGGCGCTGCCACGCACAGCCTGACAAGTGTTGCCATGTGGGTAGGATTTCATCTTAGAAGTCGGGGGGCCATACAGAGGTGTGTAGTCAGGGACTTCCTGGGAGAGGGTCCTCTGAGGAGCAGAAGAAGGAAGAGGGGGTCCCTGGGAGCTATTCACCATAGGGTTACCCCTCTGCCTCCTTAGGCCGAGGGAACTGGACTCTGCCCCCCTTCCCACAGTTCGTCCATGGAGGGTGCCCTATAAAAGGGAGGATGGCTGGGTCGCGCAGTCATCCTCAGGCTCTGTCCAAGATCAAGGGTGAGACGGGCTCCCAGGGCCCAAGTCCTATAAACCCCGAGGGGCTGTGGGTCACAGGGGGTAAGGGTGTCATAGCTGAACCCGTTCCTCCCCTAACCTTCTCACCACACACACACACACACACACACACACACACACACACACACACACACACACGCCAGGAAGGCAAGTTGCCCTGGAAATACTCTTTAGATACAAACACTTCTTCAGGAGCTACCCTGGGGGGGAAAGGGGGAAGGAGCAGGCCATCTGGGAAGAGGCCAGGGGGTGGGGGACATGGAGAGACCCCCTCCTGGTCACCAAGTAGCCCTGGTCCCTGGGGCAGGTGGGGCTAGGGCTGAAGCTGCCTTTCCCACAGCCCAGGGGGAAAAGCTAGAGATGGCAGGAAGAGTGACAGCAGAGGGAGGAGAGCCCTGGACCAGGGTCCCAAGGCCTGCATTCTACACCCGGCTCTGCTGCTGGCTCTGGACCTCGGTTTCCCTTATCTGTAAAATGGAAGCATTGTCCTGATGGCTCCTTTGACCCTGGTTTTCCAGCTCCCATATTCTCGGCTGCTGTCAGGGCCTTCCCCAGGGGGAGAGGGGACCAGAGGCCCTTCCTGTCCAGCCCCTTGCAGAAGCCCCCCTCTGCCACCCGCTGCCCTACCAGGTGTGGCATGAGGAAGAGCAGCTTGTTGGGTACATGGGGGTGCCACCAGGGGGCCAGCGCTGGAGAAAAACCCTGGAAGGACAGGGTGGGGAGGAATTTGGAAATTTTTAGAACCTTGACAGCTGGAGCCCCGTGAGTCAGTGGGGCAGATGGAAGTGATTAGGCGCTGGTGGGAGGTGTAGTGGGGCAGAGATGGGAACCAAGCGTGAGGGCTCAGAGCACAGACCCCAGCGGGCAGCTTCCTCCCAGCTACACAGTCGCCACGGGCCTGGGGCTGCTGTGAGTGTCTGGAGGCAAGGCTGTGTAGCAGGTTCATGTGCTGGGGACCAGGAGGCCAGAGGCAGGACTCCCAGGAAAGAGAGAGGACCCCAAGACAGGAGAGAGGCATGGGACACAGGGTTGGGGGGCCTTCTGCTATTAGCTCCATAATACTTGCTGTCCAGAGGAGGGAAGTTTCTTGGTACCTGCCCCTTACAGCCTCTCCCCCCTCCCAGAAGGTCCTAGGACCTCCCCCAGTGGTAATGCAAACCCCCGCCCCAAATCCAATCATATACTCCCCCCCTCGGAAGGCTACTCTTGTGTCCCTCAAATCATATCTCATCTCTGGGCAAGGGGAAAGCAGAGAATAAGACATTTTCCAAAGAATTCCATTTTAAACCATTGATCGAGCCCCTCCTGGGCCAGACCTGTGCTGGGTTCTGGGGATTCTGAGAAAACTCACAGAGTCCCTGCCCTTACGAAGTGTCCGGTCAAGCAGGGGAGACCCATGGCCATGGAGAAGCAGCAGAGTGCCTGAGAACAGTCCAGCAGAGCTTGCGTGGCAGCACGCAGGGCAGGGAGGCTGTGAGGTGGGGGCCGTGGAGAGCCAGGCCTGGTCCTGGAGAGATGCTGAGTATGAGGGAAGCCAGGAGGAGCCGGGGGCGGGGGGACTCCAGCCCACTGGTTCAGGCCCTGAGATTAATGAGCAAAGAGGCCCCTGGTCTCCATGGAGCAGCAGGGTGGGGGCCAAATTGGAGCAGACAGAGGGGTCAGGACAAGGAGAGGAAGTGGAGGTGACGAGAGCCCAGCTGCGGGGGTGGGAGAGGGACGTGACTGGCAGAGGGGAGTCCTGAGCGGGAGGTGCTGGGAAGGTGGGGAACACCAGGCAAAGGCCCTCCAGGACGCAGGGCTCAGAGCCCTCCTGGCGCAGCTAGAGCCACGTTGGGACTGTCCCTTCCCCCTCTCCAGGCCTCAGTGGTCTCATGAATCCAAAGGGGACAAAGAATGCTGGCTCCTGCAGGCCGCTGCCTCCTGGAGACCCACCAGCGACTCCTCAAATCATCACAGCACTCAAACCTGAGCACGAGGGCTTCCCTGGTGGTGCAGTGGTTAGGAATCCGCCTGCCAGTTCAGGGGACACGGGTTCGAGCCCTGGGCCGGGAAGATCCCACATGCCGCGGAGCAACTAAGCCCGTGCGCCACAACTACTGAGCCTGTACGCCGCAACTACTGAAGCCCACGCTCCTAGAGCCCCTGTTTCCCAACAAGAGAAGCCACCGTGATGAGAAGCCCGCGCACCGCAACGAAGAGTAGCCCCCGCTCATTGCAACTAGAGAAAGTCCGCACGCAGCAATGAAGACCCAACACAGCCAAAAATAAATAAATAAATAATTTTATTTATTTAAAAAAAAAAAAACTGAGCATGATTGTGGCTCAGTGAACTCAGCCTTTTCCAAAGTGTCTCGTGGCTTCATTGTTCAGCAAACATTGGCCGATGGCCGCTCTCTTCCAGGCCCATGCCAGGCTCTGTGGTATGGAAGAAAACCAAGTTTGGTCCTGGCTGAGGGAGAGGGACAGACGGAGTGTCCCGGTTGCCATGGTTGCCATCTGGGAGGAGGGATTCCCTCCACCTGGGAGGTGGGGATGCCGTGTTAAAGAGGCAAGTCTGGCATAAGGGGCAAGAGTTTGCCAGGCAGGCCTGGGTAAAGAACTGTCAAGGGCATGGAGCTGGGGAGCGGGGGGCGGTTGGGGGGTCCACAGAGGGCCCCACAGAGGGCGTGAGGCAGGCCTGAGGAGAGGGCAGAGGTGGGCAAGGTCAGAACGTCAGCACCCAGGCTTTGTCCCTGGAGGTCATGGGGGGTTATCAAAGGTTTGAAGGAGGGACGATCAATGTTGTAGAAAGATCATTCTGATGGTCTATGTGCAGGCCAGGATAAAGGCCAAATTTGGTGGCCATGAATAAGAGGGACACAAGGGGAGCTTAGTAGGTGATATCTATAGGATTTGGTAACAGCATGTAGGGAATCTAGGTGGGAGAGGAAGATGTGTCTAGGAAGTCAGGAGGATGGACCTGCCTCAGGTGGAGATGGGGACAGCAGAGGAACAGCTGATCTGATAGCGTCGCTGAGCCTCTCTTGAATCTGACAGCTTTGCAGCATCTGGGACAACTCAGTAGAGAAGACCCACAAGGGCTATCAGCACAGAGCTGGCAATGAAGGGTGAAGGGTCTTAAACAGAAGGCCAAAGAGCTCAAAATTCTCTCATAGATCAGATGGGGAGCCACCAGATGTTTTAAGCAGGGAAGTGACAGCATCAGATTTAGAAGAATCACTTGGGCAGTGGGGAGGAGGCTGGCGTGGGCAAAGAGAGATCAGAGGCAGGGAGACCTAGGATGAGGATGAAATGTCCCCCTAGAGGCCAGGGCCCCAGCAGTGGGTCCTAGAGCAGGCACTGGGAAGCCACTGACCTAGGCTTAAGGGTCACAGGTTGATCTCACTGTTTACATAAGTTCTTTTTTTTTTAATATTTATTTATTTATTTGGCTGTGCCGGGTCTTAGTTGCAGCATGTGGGATCTTCATGGCCGCGTGCAGGATCTTCGCTGTGGCATGAGGGATCTTTAGTTGCGGCATGCGAACTCTTAGTTGTGGCATGTGGGATCTAGTTCCCTGATCAGAGATCGAACCCAGGCCCCCTGCATTGGGAGCACAGAGTCTTAGCCACTGGACCACCAGGGAAGTCCCCATAAGTTCTTGACAAGTTGGGTGGTAAATGATGCTTAAGCTGATGCTATAAGTCAAATCCTATTTTAAACGACTCAATTCAAAAATGAAATTAGAAAAATAATTTCATTCACAATAGCACGAAAGAGAATAAAATGCTTAAATATATTTAACAAAAGCAGCACAAGACTTGCACACCCAAAACTACACAACATCATGGAAAGAAATTAAATATCTAAATAAATGAGCAGATATCCCATGTCTATGGATTGGAAGACTTAATATTGTTAAGATGACAATGTTTCCAAAAATAGATTCAGTGCAGTCCCTATCAAAATCCCAATGGTGTTTTTTGCAGAAATGGAAAAACTCATCTTAAATTCAAATGGAAATGCAATGAATCTCAAATAGTCAAAACAATCTTGAAAAAGAACAAAGTCAGAGGACTCGCAATTCCTGATTTCAAAACTGACTACAAAGCTATAGTAATTGAGACCTTGTAGTACTGCCATAAAGACAGACATAGAGACCAGTAGAATAGAATTGAGAAATAAACCATTATGTTTACAGTTAATTGACTTTTTAAATTATTTATTTATTTATTTATTTGGCTGCGCCGGGTTTTAGTTGCAGCACATGGGATCTTCGTTGCCTCGTGCAAGATCATTGTTGAGGCATGCGGGGTCTTTAGTTGCGGCATGCATGTGGGATCTAGTTGCCTGCCCAGGGATCAAACCCGACCCCCTGCACTGGGAGTGTGGAGTCTTAGCCACTGGACCACCAGGGAAGTCCCTACAGTTAATTGATTTTTGACATGGGTGCCAAGACCATTCAATGAGGAAAGAATAGTCTTTTCAACAAATGGTGCTGGAACAACTGGATAGCCACAGCAAAAGAATAAAGTTGGACCCCCTACCTCACACCGTATACAAAAATTAACTCAAAATAGATTGAAGACCTAAATGTAAAAGCTAAAACTATCAAACTCTTAGAAGAAAACATAGAAATAAATCTTCATGACCTTGAATTTGGCAATGGTTTCTTGGATATGAAACGAAAAGCACAAGGAAAAAATAGATAAATTGGACTTCATCATAATTAATAACTTTTGTGCTTCAGAGAATACTATCAAGAAAGTGAAAAGACAACTCATAGAATGGGAGAAAATATTTGCAAATCATATTTCAAATGACAAGAGAATATGTTGTATAAGAGACTCCTCCCTGGTGGGGGTGTGGAGGGGGAAACCCCTTCTCCAAAGGTGAGAAGTGCAGGCAACCTGCCCCGCCCTTCAGGGAGTGAGTTTGCCCAGTGGGGATCTGCCCACATAGACAATTAGAGAAATGAGAATTAGGGGAGGGTGGGAAGAAGCAGGGACCCTTGCCCTCAAGGCAGCCACAGTTCTCTGGGGACTTGCTCACAAATTCCCCGAATTCCCCCATATTAATTTTAGAACAGTCCTCGAAGAAACCCGAGGAGGCCGGGGGACGGCCCGGCGCCAGTGTGGGCAGCTTTCAGAAAAGGGACAGCGTGAGGGAGAGGCTGTCTGGCGTGGCCTCCTCCCCCAGCCAGGCCTCGTCCATGGGAAGGTCACGAGAGGCACTAACCGAGGCCAAGCCCTGTGCAGGGCGCGGGCCCAGGCAACAGGCCAGAAGGTCCCGGGGGCCCGAGGCCTCGGTTCCCACTGACATCAGTGCAAGGTGTCAGGGGGCCTGAATCATTGGCGCCGGGGCCAGCGCCGGCCCCCCGCCCCCCGGGGAGGTAGAGCATAGCAGAGGTATGAGGCAGCCCGGCTAGGCAAGCGGCCCCTGGCTGGGCTGGACACGGTGACTGTTTTATAGAATTAGTGAGTGGGACCCGCCGCAGGAGGAGGTGGAGATGTCATCGTCCTGGATTCCAACAGGCTGCCTCTCCACCCCCGCCCCTTCTGATTCACAAAATTCATTCCAACAGCGAAGAGAGAGAGGAGCCTATCGACAGGGCCAGGGGGATCATAAACACGGGGAATATTAATAGCTCCAGCCAGGCTGCTGGGGGGCTAGGGGGCCTGCCAGAGGCGCTGACTTATTTAGTCTCCTCATTAACGATGTGGAAAGAAGAGCGCTTACCCGAGCCTGGGGCGGGTGCTGACCTACATCAGGGCAGGGATTGCCCAAGCTGAGGACAGACCAAAGGGTCCCTCCAGGGATCTGTGCCCCCAGAGAGGATTCCCTTTTGTACTGCCAGGATGCCCAGGCCGCACGACCCAGCCAGGTGTGAGCTACGTACACCAGGAGTGTCCCGTAGCTAGGCGAGGATGACTCAGTCTCCTTCCTGACCTGGGGGCTCAGGAATGACTCGTGTGTGTGCGTGTGCGTGTGTGTGCACACGCACACACACACATTTGCACATTTCTGACCACAGGATCGGTCACACCGTACCTCTCTCCAGCCAGGTGGGCCCAAGTCGGGGTACGGAGCGTCCAGCCACCCAGAGGCAAGTGCTGTCCAGGAGAGGATGGACTCTTTCCTGAACTAGACCCCTGACCTCCCTAGCCCTTCCCCCCCAACCTCTTCCTGCAATGAATCAAGTCTAGGGATACTAAAAACTAGGAACTCAAAAAGACTCCATGCATGTGCAAACACACGCACGCACACACACACAAACACACACACATATACACGTGTCTTTTCACTCTGTGCACAGACTGTCCCTCTAAGGAGACCAGAAGTCCGAGCAGTGAGCTCACTCTGCCCCTCCCAAGTCCCTTAGGTCCTGAGAGCATCATTTCAAACAGACCCCCAGTATCAGGGGGTCACGGGCAAAGGAGTTTGTGAATAAGAGCAGCTGGAAAGGGTTTGTAGAGAGCCTGTTCAAGGCATGCCCAGGGCCCACGGCAGATGGCCTGGGAGAACCGCCCCCGCCCACCTTCCAGGAAGCCCCCCAGCTCCCAGCTGCACGGCTGCTGGCTGCCAGTGCTGGGACAGACACAGACGGAGTGGGAATGGCAGCAGCTGGGGCTGGGAGCCTGCCGAGTCCCAAGCTGCAACGAGGGAGAAACCTGTCCAGCAATGAGATCAAGGAGATGGCACCAATGTCTCCCCAGGGAGCCTGGCTCCGCGTCCCAGGACATTCCAAACTCTGCGAACAAAACATGGGGTGGGAGGCCAGCCAGGCTGGGCCAGTGCCAGGTGGCCCCCCCATTCCCTCCCATCGCGGGGGGGGGGGGCTGCCCAGCAGTGGGACCAGCTGGGAACAGAGCATGCACTGCCGGGAATGCTGCCCGCACAAGTCGCCTGGGGACGCAGCGTCCGGTCACCTGCCACGTTCCCTCGGCAGGGTGCCACGTGGGGATCGTCCGTCCAGCCTCTCTGAGCCGGGCCCTGGGAGGAGCCCTGTGGGCCACGGAGCCGGTGCATCCACCTGCACGGTGCTGTTCAACTCAGCAAACACCTTCAAAGCCGCGGTCGCGCTTAATTACCCTTGAAGGAAGCCAAGCCTGGCAGGTTTCCCCGTTTCTTCGGGAATGAAGGCCCAGAGTGGAATTTGCTTGAGACCACACAGTTATTGAGAGGTTGATGCAGATTCTCACCCAGGACTGCTGCCTCCCACTCCGAGTTCTTCCGGCTACACTTTGTCCTGACGGCAGGAAGCCACCAAGACCCTGGGCTCTGCGTGCCTGACCGACCCCCAGTTCCAAAGCAGAGCCTCGGAAATCAGCAAGTTCAATGCCTTCGTTCTATAAAAAAGGTAAATTGGGGTTTAAAAAAAAAAGACAAGGGCTTGCCCATGGTCAGAGGGCAACAGAGGTGAAGGTGAGATTCTGATGAGGATGCTCTCGGGTACCACGCCAGGCAGCTGATGCCAAGGCATCTGGTCAGCAGCCTGTGTCCATGGCTTGGAAGGTTGGGGAGTTGGGGGAAGGCCTCCTGGAAGAGGTGTTTTCCCCAACAGTCCAGTCCTCTGTGAAGCCCATTCAGGGGAGCCCAGGTAGAGACAACAACAGATCGACAAAAGGAAAATTGCAAAGATGAATCAGAGGGTGAGCTATACCGCCCGTGTGACCTTGGGATGGTCGCTTCCCCTCTCCAGGCCTCAGTGGTCTCATGAATACAAGGGGGCAAAGGATGCTGGCTCCTGCCAGATCACACAGTGACTCAGCAGCTCAGACACTCATGGCACAGCGCTCTGAGGACAAGCCCAGGGCTCCCAGATACCGACCACACTTAGGGGCCCTCAAGTTCTAGTGGGGCACCTGGGGAGGCAGAGGTGCAGGTTTTCCCTGCCTTAGCTGAGATGTGAGGCCTGAGGAGGGACCAGATAAAGCCTCAGCGATATGAACAGTCCTGGCAGGAGCCAGAGGAGCGATGAATGGACAGGGAATAGAAAGTATGGGTGTGGGTGGCTGACGTCAGCAGCTTGGACCATATTCCATAAATGACAGGAAACCAAGGGGATTAAGTAAGGCAAGGTCATGGTCAGGTTGACCATGGTGTGGGGGACCCTGGCCCACAGGAGTCATCGTACAGCCTGGCAGTGGCCATGAGGCTGCAGCAGAAATCGAGAAGGCTTGGAGCAAGAATCAGAGATTGAGGATTTTTCCTCTCCACATGCATCCTGGACTGTGGGCCCCTTGATGCCAAGAGAGGGGCTCTAGTGCCCAGGGCAGGCATCAGGAAGCAGGACTGGCCTGATGACCGTGTGCTGACCCTGAAAGAGCCTGGCCATCACAGCCCGCTGCCTGGAGGGGCCACCCCTGGGCTGGACTAGGTCACGCTGACCGAGGGTACAATGGCCATCTGGCTCCCTGGGCTCCTCCCAGCAGCCCCTGCTCGCAGCACAGAATGGTTCCCAGAAATCGGTGGTTCAAATGTCCACATCGAAGCGGGGCAAAGCATGAGCAAAGGCAGATTCGAGGAGGAATTTATCCATCCTGAGCCAGCAAAGGCTCACTGAGCACCTTCTGTGTCCAGGCTCAGGGCTGGTGTGGCGGAGGTCTC
Source organism: Balaenoptera physalus (assembly GCF_965194825.1). NCBI lineage: Eukaryota > Metazoa > Chordata > Mammalia > Artiodactyla > Balaenopteridae > Balaenoptera > Balaenoptera physalus. The sequence continues at coordinate 83,258,970 of NC_138898.1, forward strand.
AGCGGGGAGGGGCACCCAGAGATCCATGAACAAGGTAGCCCCCAGGGGGACTGGGCAATGGGCCTCAGCATGGGAAGTTTCCAGAAGATCAGGGCCTTAGCCATGGAGAGGAGCTGGGAGGAAGGAGAAGGGGCAGGAGGGTCGGGGGCAGGAGCTGCTAGGGACAGCGGGAGAGCGTGGGATGCTGGGGTGTGCAAGTGAGCTGGAACAAGGGAGAGGGGTCGGGGGGGAACCTCAGAGAGGGGAAGGGGCTCACCGGTCCAGCCCAACTCTGGTCTAGGACCAGGACCCTGGAGCCCATCTTCCCCCAAACTACGCATCTTGCCAGGTTTCGGTGGAGACACAGAAGCAGGGTTATGGGCCGTTTTCACCTTTTAAAAACCACAGACATCCACACTGGGCACCGGAGTCAAATTTCTGGGAGAGAGAGAGGCCCTGTGGACGCTTCGCCTGACGTCAGTTAGGGCTTCTCTTTGTGTCTGCGGCTTTGACAGGAGGAGGCCAGATTAGGGGGCCGTGCTAAGAGAGCGAGAGAAGGAGCAGAGGCCAAGGGCAGCCTCGGTCTTCTGACCTGCCCTCCTGCGTGCAGAGGGCTTGTTGGGGTGTTCTGGGGCCCTGCTGATGAGCAGGGCAGGTGTCACTTCCTGGGCAGGTGTCAGGGCATCTGGAGTCCAGTGCCAGGATTGGGACCTCTTACTGACCCCAGTACTGAGCCCTAACATTTAAGCCACGTTTGTCATGTGGGAGGCTCCACGCCACAGAAGGAGGCCCTTTGCTTACGGAGGTGGCACCATCGGCCACTAAGGGACAATAGATGCCTCCTTGGCTGCAGACCTTCCCCCAGTGGGCTCCCAGGAAGGTTTGTCCTGCCTGCCCCTCCTCCCTCCCCTGCCCAGGACAGCCCCTCCCTCCAGGCCAGAGCTCTAGAAGTGGCCCCCACCCGCCGTCCCCCCTCCAATCCTCTTGCAGATCCACGTTTCTGCAGGCTGTGTCCCTGGGCCCAGCCCAGGCATCAGGACACATTTTGCTGAAGAAAGAGCTAAAGCGGACACCCTCTCCAGCCGCCAAGCCCAGCCCCAGGCCTCATTCTGCCTCTGGCCCTGTTATGAGGCTTCAGGAGTCAGGGAACAGCTTGAGGGGTTGGGGGGGGGGGGTCACTGGGGGCAGGGAGACAGTGGGGAGGGGCCAGGGATCACCTTTAACACACACGTGCCTCAGTCAGCTCCACACACTGAGGACCTCGTCTGATGCCAGTCCGAGCCTTGACCCCAAACCCGGAGTGCCCAACACCCACCATAGGCGAAGCCCCACCATGACCCCAGACTGAGCCTGACACCAAATTGAACCGCAGCTCCACTCTCAGACTGAACTCCAACCTGAAATATAGGCTGACACCTGAGCCCAGCCCAGGCTGAACTCTGATGTTAATCCCAATCCCAAATTAAACCTTGATCCTGACCCCGACCCCAAATTGAACCTTGAACCTGACCCCAAGGCAGAGACCTGGCCCGGCATAAACAGCTCAAGAAAGACTCCAGGGAGACCAGGACATGAGCCCCCAACCTCTCTGCTGCCAGGCTGGACAGCAGGTCCCTCTGAATGTCGGGGCCATGCAGGTATGGGGAAGAGAGAGGCAGTATAGGACTTTCAGGAATGGTGGCCTGACCCAGGGGGAGGTCCTGTTCCAGAAGGGACCATTCCCCTATGGCATTGAGCCTTCCTCCAAGGGGGACAGATCATGCCCAGCGCCAACTGGACCAGGGCCACACTCTACAGAGGGGGCTGTGCATGGGGCCCGCAATGTCTGGTCCTCACCTAACAGCAGGAAACACAAGGTTGGGGAGGAAGCGGTCCAAGTTCCCAGGGCTGGCTGGGTACTAGGGAACCTCTTCCTCCTCCCGGATGCCCTCTGGTCTCTGAGTGAGGGGCCAGGACCCCAGGGAGGCCTGCCTGAGCCTCCGTCCGCATCGCCACAGTCCCTGGCCTCTCTTCTAGCCTCACTGTGAGAACGTGTGCTTGCAGCCGCCGGGAAAAGATCAGCACGAAGGAATGTGCTGTCCAGGGTCCAGCGGACAGGATGGGCCTGCCAGAGAGAGAGTGAGAGAGGAGAGGTCGGGGAGATGGGAGCCGGGAAGGAAAACAAAGATGTGCCAGGCAGCAGGCCAGGCAGCACTGGCCCAGCCATTGTTCCCAGACATACGGGTCAGGTGCATTGGGCCTGAGGCCGAATCCCAGCCTCCGCTCTGCGTGGCCCCAGACTTCCTAGGCCTGCCTGCCTCCCTCCTGCCCCAGACCTTGACCTCCAGGGCTGGTCCAGCCAAGGAAACAGACAGACTTGTCCTCTGCGTCCCCAACCAGCCTTCTGGGTCCCTGTCTGTCTTTCGATTCGTCTCTCCTCTCCCCGTTCAGGTCGAGGTCCTTCCACAGCCTCACTCCATCCAGACCTCTCTTGTGGAAGCTTCTGGTTTCAATGGCCTGGTAAGATAGTCCATAGGTGGGCTTTTATTACTGATAATAGCTTTGACCTCTCCCCTCTTTGTGGTCCCCAGACTCGTAGCATCAACATCACCTGGAAACTTGTTAGAAATGCAAATGATCGGCCCCACCACAGACCTACTAAATCAATGGTCTGTGTTTTAATAAGCCCTGCAGGGCCCTGTGCTGCCCATTCAAGTTTGAGCACCACTGACTTAGAGTGTGATCTTGCCTGAGTCCACAAACGCTGATAGAAATAATAAGTAATTGAATGAATGAACAAGTGAGTGAATGAGTTTCAAGAGGCCTGGTCTTATCCCCAGGCTTGAGTTGAATGGTTCCTTCTTGCCTGGCTGGCGTCCAAGAAAGCTGCAGACGGGAAGAGTTCTGGGCTGAGCAGCTGCACTCCCTCTGAGGTGGCGTGAACTCTCGGACAACATCACCTGCAAAAAGCCCATCCAGTGGGCCTGGGGCCCAGGCAGATGGGAAAAGGAGCCAGAGTTGATGGGAGGAAGGGGGTCCAGCAGGTCAGTGGGATTTAGTGTCAGGAATCTGGGACCTGGGAACCAAGCAGGAGGGCACAGTTGGGGACATCCAGTAGCAGGCAAGAAGGTCCCCAGCACACAGCTGGGGTTCAGGACTCTTATGCTGGGGAAGAATTGATGAGAGAGGCCCTGGGAGCAAAGTTGAGCCTCCGTTATTAGAACCAGGACATAAGATTGGACATTGAACTTGGCTCCTTCAGAAATGTCCTAGCTGAGGTCAGGCCCGGCCCCAGAGTTTGGGGCAGAACTGAGCCTGCCAGTGGGGTCCAGGGACTCCAGCTGTCAGGAGGGGACAGGGAGCTACATGGTAAGAACCCAGCATGTCCTGAGTCCTGGTAACTCATCCCAAAATCTGCTCTTGGAATCAGATCTCTCCCGAAGCTGGGATCGCCCTTTCCAGAACTTCACACCAACTTGATGAGTGAAATGCAACTTCACAACTGCCTGGGTCTTGCCCAATCTTGGTCACAGATGACTGAATCATGACTCATATTTTCAAAATAAATTAGAGAAACGAACAAGGTCTGTCCTTACCTCCTTGTTCTGTCCACCTGCCAGCTCTTCTCCATTCAATGCCAAGGAAAAGAAGGCAAATCCTGTGGCCAGATCTCCACACTTGCTTGACACCAGGGAACCTCCATTGGCCAACTTCCTCCCATGTCAAAAGGATAATTTCCCACTCGACATGATAAAAGAAGCATCTTTACCCACAGCCACCATCTCTGCTGGGTGACTTGACATTTCAAGTCCAAGAATTCCTGAGGTGTCCTCAAAACCTGCATGGCCCAAAGTATGTCCCACTTTTCCTAGGAAAGATTTCAGGAGGAAAAATGGCACCAGTATCAAATAAGTATGGGAAACACTGCACACTGGGGCTCCTTCTTAGTAGAGCAAAGTAGACACTTAAAGGCTCTGAGAAGTCCCGCAAGAGAGAAGCCTGTCTGACTTTGTCAGATCCAGTGTTTCCCCAGCTTACTGGGTCCAGAATCTTCTTTTCTCTCCCAAAAGAACATTCCACGAAGCATCACTGGGGAAACACACTCAAAATGCAAAGCGGCATTGCCCACTGCCATCCTGACACAGAGGAGCTTCTTTCTGGAATTCCAGGGAGGAAAAGCAGAAGTCAGGGGAGCATCTTGTTAAAAAGCCCCAAGACAGAGAGAGCAGGGACCTTGGAGATCCACAGGGGCGGGTGGTCTGGGCATTGGAACCTTACGGCAGCAGAGGGCTCTGGGCTCTCCCCGTCCCAGCTACTTGCCAAGCCACAGCTTCCCCATCCGTAACTCAGGCATTTTTTGAGACCTAAATAACATACTGCATAGACATCCCTCTCTCAACCTCCTGGAGGCCCCATCTTCATAGCCACCTACCCTGGAAAAGGTGTCAAAGAGCAGAAGCCTCAGAGGAGGGGCAAGCTTAGCCGAGAGGGGAGGTCAGCTATCTGCTGCATCCGAAGAGAAAACCATGGCTGGTCTGGAAAACCCAGCCTGCAAGGAAATGACAGCATCTCCAGGCATCCCCTGGGGCAGGTGCAGCCTCATCCTTTGGCTGGACTTGAATCAAAGATCAATCCACCTGCCTCCCCAGCCCTGCCCAGCTGAGCCCCCCCCCTATTCTGTCTCCTCCTCGTTCCTCTGCATCCCCCTGGGCCTGACATGACCTCCCAAGCCCCACATGTGTGCTTTGAGGCTCCTGTCTTCTTAGGGATGGAGGGGAGAAAAATCCTGTTGCCGCTCCCTCCCTCCTGCCTAGACTTTTGGCTGCCTTCTGAAGCCGGACAATACAGGGAAATGTTTGCACCCAAACAACTCCGCTGCTTCGGGAACTGCCTGACCCTGCCCAGGAAAGCAAAATCCTGCAGCTCCACCCTGCTGCCCCCCCTCCCTCTGGGGACCAGAAACCAAAGTTAATGGGGTGGCCCAGCAGAGAGGTCACGAGAGCAAAGGGGGTCACAGGCATCCCCGATGTGGCGAGAGGAGAGTTCAGGGGTCATCTGTCTCTAGGGACTGGAGCTTTCCTTCTTGCCTAAATCAGAAAGGGAGCTTTGTCCCTGACTGCAGAATATACAAAAGCCAGATTGTCAATATTTATCTGGAGAGCCGCCGCTCTGGATAAATCTGGCCTGAAGATAATGCAAATAGCACTTTGAGGTCACTTGAGAAATGTATTAATTCATTCAACAAGCATTTGCCGCACTTGGGTTCTAGGCCAAACCCCGTACCAGGCATTGAGGATCCAGGGTGGGTCACCCCCCGCCCTGCACCTCACAGTCTAGGGGGAGAGAGAGGCACCCAAAATGGGATAAGATGGCAGTTGGGGGCCTGCTCTGTCCCAGTTGAAGCTCCTGAGAAAAGCCATTCTGGTGTCGGCTAAAATAAGGGCTTGAGGGATCAGTGCACATGTGGGTGGGGCAGGCTGGGGGATCCCATCACCAAATGCACCCTCGGACGTGGCCACCCGGCTCAGTAAGCCACAGGGGGGTCAGTGCAGTTTGTAAAAGCAGAGGTCTCCGTCCCCACATCTGATAAAGACTAAATGCCCTGGCGGAAACGCTTCCCATCCGGTCTGATTCTCCCCTCACCAACCCCAGCACAGCCCCGAGGTGCAGAACACCAGGTACAAGCGGACAAACGTGAAAAGCAACAAGGAGATAAAGCAGATGGAAATCGCCTGTGTTGTTGGCGCGGACACATCCGCGTGTGACACTGCCACGGGGTGACCTCCAGGCGTTCCTGCGCACAGACTTCGGGGCTCGTCCGGTTCCTGTTTCCAGCGCTGGCTGGGGGTGTGGGGAGGATGTCAGTGACCCCAGGCTCCCAACCTGACCTTAGTGGGGCTTGCACAGCAGCCTGCCTTTGAGGAAGCCCGGGCTGGATGGAAGGAGGCGGGAAGATGGAGGGGCCAGCCGCCTGCCGGGGGCAGCTCAGGTCAAGACACCCAGCCTGCCTGTCACAGCCCCTTACGCCCACCTCCCCCTTGTGCCAGAGACTGTGTGTTTTTGTCTTTCTCGGGAGGGGGGAGGGGTGCGGCTCAGAGCCTTGAGTGATGAGTTAAGTGACAATGAATTTGCACCACATGGAGCCCAAGCTTAAGGGGTAAGTGCTTTGGTGAAACACAGCTGGGATTTCATCAGCCCCCATCCCCCAGACAGTACAAAAATAGTCTGGGCCAGGCCAGCTCTGACCCACAGGCCTGGCCCAATTTCACTGCCCCCTGTCCTGGAGAGAGGCTTGGAGTGGCCTCTTTCCCTGAATCTGGATTTCATAATCTTTCCTTGTTGTTTTGGTCGTCTGTTTGTTGACTGACCTGGTTTGTCTGGGAGGATTCACTCCCTCACAAGCTCCCTGCTGCTTGGCCCTGAAGAGGGGGAGAGGGGAGGCAGGAAGACCTCCACCCCCCCAGCCCCACCCTCTCACTGTTGGTGACAAGGCCCACCAGCCTGGAGACTGGAAAGACTGCCACGGTCACAGCTCGGGAACTGGTCAGGGCGCCTTGTGGCCTGGACACAAGGGCGAGAGGTGAGCTTCACCCCAGCAGTAGCTGGAAGGCCACGTCAACATCTCAAGTCCAACCCCACTCCTCGGAGGGGAAAACTGAGGCCAGAAGCAGGAAGTAAGTGATCCAAGGCACCAGAACCTGTTAACAGCACAACCAGGGTTCACCCCAAGCACCTGGCACCAAGGAGGCCTCCACAGTGTTGGTGGACTGAGAGCATGGTCAAAGCCCTTCATCCCAATCCTCAGCTCAGAGGGAGGAAACAGAGGGGAAGCTGGGCCCCCGGGCCGACGGAGAAGGAGGGCAGGCCCCCACCACCCTGAACGCCTGTTCACCATAATCTCCTTCCCCCCAGATGTGAGTGGTGAGCGCTGCCCCTGAGGGCCCCTCCCAGGGCTGGGAAGGAGCAGGGCCCAGAGGACAGCAGCCCCTAGAGGGAGAGAGACGCACTTGAGGTGAGGCCAGGGGCTGTTGGGATGGGGAACAAGGCAGGGACACCCCCAGGTGAGGGGCTGGAGACAGAGCCCTCAGCCATGGCGTCCCTCAGGCCAACTGACCAGAGCTGCTGACCTGACAGTCCAGAGTCACAGATGGAAACCTGGGCTCAGCCCGGATGCCTAGACCAGGGCTGGACCCTGCCATCCTGGGGGTCAAGGTGATGGCCCTGAGTGAGCGAGGCTGCAGGTCACAGCATTCAAAGGCCACTCTGAGGACCAGTCTCCTATCCTGAGCACTCAGGTCAGGTGACCAGAGCACCGAGACTAAGAGAGACCTGGTCCTGGGGACCAGGATGGGCACAGAGCAGGTGGTCCAGGCACTGGGGCCTTGGCAAGCAGCAGCAGAAGGGCCCTGGGTTCAGAGTGACCTGTGCTCTCCCCCAAGTTAATAACATAATGGATGTCAAAGGACAGCACCCAAGGGTTTGGGGAAGGGACGAGGGGCCAGGAGGGGCCACTGGAAGACCACCTGGTGAGCCTGTGGGGAAAGCTGGGCCAGCTGGGGGGTCAAGCGAGGGCCTTCTGTGCAGCCCGAATCAGGGGCCCTGAGCCCACCTCCCCTTCTCCCAACATTCTCAGCCTGCCCGGGGGCAGAGGAGTTGCTGTCAAGGCTGAACCAGCAGCTTCCTCCTCTTGCCAAGCTCAGCCGTGCAGAGGCAAGTTAATCTGGGTCTTTCCAGGGGTCTCCTCCACTTTCTCCTCAGGCTAGGGGTCCCCCAGAGAAAGCCAAGACCCCTAAGACCACAGGATGGGACACATGTGGGTCCTTGTTGCCTTGGTCTCCCCATTCAGGGTTGGACCAGAGCACCTCAGACGCACACAGGAAGCATGGTCTGGGCACCCTGACCCCCACCGCTGCCCCCGGCCCCATGGACTCAGGGACCCAGCCTGTCCAGAACCCCCTGGCAGCCTGGCTTCCCTCCCCGCTCACTTCCAGAGGGTTTCCGCTCCCTTTCTCTCCCATTGTTTTCCTCCTTGGCCCCCGGCCAGCCCCTAAAGGCCAGGCTGAGCCTGGTTGAAGCCAGCCCAGCTAGGGAACGGGGGGCATCGGGCTGGGGCTCTGGAAAGCATGGCCCAGCCCCAGGAGTCTGGGGAATGGGGGTAGGTTTCTTCCCGGCCCTCTTGGCAGGGGTGGGAATTAGGGGCTCAGTGAAGGGTGGGGGTGTCAGACAGCCCTGGATTTGAATCACTTAGCTGTGTGGAGAAGTGATTTACCTTCTCTGAGCCTCAGTTTCTTCATCTGTAAAACGGGGGTGATAATAACACCTTCCTACCACAGTTGTGGGGATTAAGTGAGATATTCCATTATGGCCAAGTCCTCATGGTGGTGACTGGAACAAAGGAAGTACCCAGTGAGGATGGCTGCTATGTTCGTGCCTAAGACAGACAGGAGCTCTGGGTGAGAGACGTTACTAGAAGGTACCAGTGGGGACTTCCCTGGCGGTCCAGTGATTAAGACTCTGAGCTTTCACTGCCGGGCCCGGGTTCAATCCCTGGTCAGGGAACCAAGACCCGGCAAGCTGCGCAGTGCAGCCAAAAGAAAAGAAGAAGAAGAAGAAGAAGAAGAAGGTACCAGTGGAACAAGGAAGGTCCGTCTGAGCTGTCCACAGATGACGCCCATGGCCCCAGAATGCCCTCTCTTCCTTCTGTCTGCTTAGTTCCTCTGGCAGGTCAGGTGGCAGCAGAGGTGGACAGAGGGAAGCCCCCTACACACGTTCACATCCATGGAGACCGCCAGCCCCAGCCCTGGAAGCTCTGAGTGACCCTCCAGAAACTGCCCCCACCTCAGGAGCAGGTGTCCCCCCAGGACACTGGCCACAGAGCAGGTAGGCTCAGGGCTGACCCTCACAGCCCTAGCAGCCCCAGGTTCTTGCCTTCCAGGAGAGCCAGGGGAACTGGCTCCAACCCTGGCAAAGGCTGCCTCTGACTTTGGAAAGCTTGACAAGGCAGGGCTGGATGCACCCTTGGATGCCCGACACCTCATCTGAAGGCCTGGGGGACAGGACAGGATGACCCCTGTAACTGAGCTGGCCTGCTTCCCCTCCTGGGCTGGGCATGGCAGCATCCCTTCTCAGGGCCTCAGAGCCCTCAGGGCCCCACGCCCCAACCCCATCCATCTCTACATCTGCTCTCTGTCTTCCCCCCCACCCCACTTGCAGAGTGGCAGTGAGGAGCAGTGGTTAAGGACACAGACTTTGGAGGCAGACCACCGGATTTGAATCCCAGCTCTGCCACCCAATGGCTGAGTGGACCTTAAGCCTCAGGCTCCCGTCTATAAAATGGATTAATGATAACAACGGTACCCCGTTCCAGGGAGGCTGGAATGAGTTAATACAAGCAAAGGCCTCAGAACTGTATCTGGCCCCTGGTGAATACTCAGTAAATGTTTGCCCTCGTTATTTTTTATTTGTGTCTCCGTCTTGCATGTTTGTTGACTCAGATTTTCCATGAGTAAGGAGGTGCAGAAGGAGGCATGGATCTCTGTGGTCTAAACTGCGTGTTGCTCCCAGGCCCTCCAGGCTGGAGGCTACGACAGTAAAGGATTCCTTTCAGTTGGGGCCTGTGATGCTCCAGTGAAGCTTGACCACAGGACGCAGAACCGGCCGGCTGTGTGCTCGCATCCCAGGCCTCGGAGGCTGGGCCAGCACCAGAGCGGAGGCCATTCTGGGCGGGGAGGCAGCAAAGCCCTCAGCCCGAGGCCACAGGCTGGCAACACTTCTCTGCATTTCCAGTGCCTCTCTCCTCTGCTTCCCCCCACCACCCTCCATGCCAAATCTCTGGCCTCCACCCCATGGCAGTTTGTGCCTCCTGTCACAGAAGGCTCAGAGTCTCAGAATTCTAGATACTTGGAATTATAGGGTTGGAGTATAGTGATAGAAAGCTATCTAACACAGCTTTGGGCTCTTTGTGAGAATAGCCTCTGCCATTTTCCTGACGGTAAGCAGCCCTGCCAGCTTGGATCCTCCTGTGACGGGGAGCTCACTACCACAATCACTTGAGAATCCCACATTCTTTCACTCCTTAGGGTCCCATGTCCCCAGTGGGGTCAGAAGGGTCGTGTCCCCCATTGAGGAAGAACCAGTCCAGGCCACCGCTGGGCAGTGCCCATGGCGCGAAAGTTTCCTCCAACCCAGACCTGCCTTCTTCCCCCCGAGGCCCCATGCTGTGTCTCTGCCCCAGGAGCCCCTTGCCCCGAGGTGGTCTGTCCCACATACCAGCCCCAGTACCCTCAGGCCACCTGCTTTTCCAGGCTCTCTTCTCTGAGTCTGGGGCCTCTGGAAACATCTAACCCCATCCTGCCAAGCACACGTATTGGCAGAGAAGGGGGTAGAAAGGAGGTGACAGGTGGGCACATAATGTGAGGTGTACTCCATGACAGGGACCCAGTGAAGTCCCACTGTCAGCCCATGGGTGGTTCACCCTGCAGTACCCTAGGCACCCCAGGAGGGGGTGGGCAGGCAGGCCATCCTGGAGGCCCTACAGGCTCTTTCAAGCAATGCCACGTGGCTGCCGGTTGAGTTGGTGCAGAGTGGCAGCTGTCACCACTCCCATCAGGGGACATGTGTCTACATTATGTCAAAACTCAGCTATTCCTAAGGCAGCCCCCAGGAGAAGCCCTATGAGCTGTGACATCAGAAGGGAAGAGGGAGTCCTCTACACACCGGAACCCCACCTCAGGGCGGGGCACTCCAGGCAACACCAACTCCACTCCCTCTGGGCGTGGGATGAGGCGGGATGGCCACAGGGCTCCAGCCTCCAGACGTGCAGCCAGCATTCCGCTGTGGAGACAGAGCAGAGCAGCAGCCGGGGGCCAGATGGGCTGCGTTAACCTGGGAGCAGGCTCTTCGGGGCCCAGACGCTCCATGTTTAGCCGCTAGCTGGCTTTGGGCTCCAGATGTGGGCCTGGGGTGGGGGCGGGATGCAGCTCCAGTTGTGTGCAGTCGGAGCAGGAGGGCTCTGGGGCTCAGCGGCAGCACCCAGGCCCCCGGGCCCTGGGGCTTTGAGGTCTGGGCCAAAGGGCCTCCCTCCTCACACCCTCTCCAGCACCCCGAACCCTAGCCCTCAGGCCTAGGGGCCAAGAGGGATTCAGGATTCACAAAAACTTTGACCCAGGAGCCACCGCGCCCAGAGGCCCCTGCCTCATTTCATGAGCAGGGACGGAGCCCAGGGACCTGCCCAGGGTCATGCAAGTCAGGGACAGGCAGGACCCCAATGGGAACGAAGGGTCTGAAGTCCCTCAGACTACAGGCAGCTTGTTGGGGGGTGCAGTTTCCAGGGCTGGATGCCTGCCTCTCCCCACCCCTACCCAGACGCTCTCAGCCGCAGACTTAGGTGACCTAGGATTTAGCCGGGGCAGCAGTGGGAGGAGACGCTGCCCTGACCGTCGAGTCAGCGTCCCTGGGGTGCGGGGACACAGTCCAGCCCCGGGAGAACCTCAGAGGATGCAGCCTTGCTCTGGAGGCCCCGCCCCTCGGCCTCCTCCTCCTCCAAACAGTGCTGCCCCAATGGGGAGCGGAGGGGCAGGAGCCCAGCTAGGCAACAGACCCCAGACCACTGGCGCCCACCGCCCCCGACCCCAGGCACTCAGCCACCAAGCTGAAAAGAGGTGCTTCTGGGGACTTCCCTAGCGGTCCAGTGGTTAAGACTCCCCGCTTCCGACTGGTGTCAGAATGGCCATCATCAAAAAATCTAGAAACAATAAATGCTGGAGAGGGTGTGGAGAAAAGGGAACCCTCTTGCACTGCTGGTGGGAATGTAAACTGATACAGCCACTACGGAGAACAGTATGGAGGTTCCTTAAAAAACTAAAAATAGAACTACCATACGACCCAGCAATCCCACTACTGGGCATATACCCTGAGAAAACCATAATTCAAAAAGAGTCATGTACCAAAATGTTCACTGCAGCTCTATTTACAATAGCCAGGACATGGAAGCAACCTAAGTGTCCATCATCAGATGAATGGATAAAGAAGATGTGGCACATATATACAATGGAATATTACTCAGCCATAAAAAGAAACGAAATTGAGATATTTGTAGTGAGGTGGATGGACCTGGAGTCTGTCATACAGAGTGAAGTAAGTCAGGAAGAGAAAAACAAATACCATATGCTAACACATATATATGGAATCTAAGAAAAAAAAAAAAGGTCATGAAGAACCTAGGGGTAAGATGGGAATAAAGACACAGACCTACTAGAGAATGGACTTGAGGATGTGGGGAGGGGGAAGGGTAAGCTGTGACAAAGTGAGAGAGTGGCATGGACATATATACACTACCAAATGTAAAATAGATAGCTGGTGGGAAGCAACCGCATAGCACAGGGAAATTAGCTCGGTGTTTTGTGACCACCTAGAGGGGTGGGACAGGGAGGGTGGGAGGGAGGGAGACACAAGAGGGAAGAGATATGGGAACATATGTATATGTATAGCTGATTCACTTTGTTATAAAGCAGAAACTAACACACCATTGTAAAGCAATTATACTCCAATAAAGATGTTAAAAAAAAAAAAAAATGACTCCCTGCTTCCACTGCAGGGGGTATGGGTTCGATCCCTGGTCCGGGAACTAAGGATCCTGCAAGCCATGTGGCAGCGGCCGAAAAAAAAAAAAAGAGGTGCTTCTGCTCACTGAGCACCAGTGTACGCAAGCCGTACGTGAACTCCTTACCTGCCACGTAGGTTCCCCACGGCTCCTGTGTGGGTGCGGTGCCCCCATCTCAGAGATGGGAGCTCCCAGAGGAGCCCGGGCCGGGCCAGGCAGGGCTGGAGGAGCACCAGGGACCAGCCCCTGGCCCGGGCTTGGGGCTCTGCAGGCTGGGGGAGCAACACAGTGTCTGAGGAAAGCCTTCCTAAGGGAGCCCCGAGGGGGTACCGTCCCTGGGCCTGACCCTCCTCTCCCCACATAGCGCATCTGTCCTTATGATGGGACAGCCTAGAGGAGCCCAGAGGCCCCTGTGGCAGCCCCTCCTCCATGTCCGGAGCCGCCCTCCACCACGCCTTCCAGCAGACCCTAGCAGTGTGGCTGAGAGGGCAAGGCTGGAGGCCAAGGGCAGGCCCCCAGGAAGCCCCTCATCCTCTTCAAGCTTCAGTCCCCACGTCTGCACAGTGGCCCCAGCTCTGGACTCTGAACCAGGAGGGCATGGCGGCCACAGTGGGCAGAGGTTGGAGGTCAGGCCCACCTGACCACAGCAACTGCTGGGAACCCCAGCCTAGAGGAGGCCGCTGGGCCCGACCGAGGAGAGGGGTGGGCAGGCCCGGCTGCCCCGTGGGGCGCTGGGCCTCCCGCAGATGCCTTCTAACCCTGCCCTGGTGAAGCAGCCCAGAGGGGGTCAGCAGGACCAGCACAGTCTGGCCTGGGCGGGCTGGGGGGTGGCCGAGGCAAGATGTGCTAATAGGTTATGTCAGGCGAGTGCTCTGGAGAGGGGGCCGCGCCTCTCAGCTCTGGCAGCCCCACCTGGGGCCGGCGCCCAAGAGCTGGGGCCTGGAGAGAGATGCTGGCTTGATTCTGCGAGCAGTGTGAGAGCCGAGGAGGGGGCTGCCGGGCCCTGAGTGGAGAAGCCTCATTTAGCCATGGCAGCCCAGAAGGCAAGACACGGGTGAGCCCCACCCCCTGTCAGACCCCTGTTGGGTGGTAAACACAGACACACCCTCCGTGGGCTGCAGGGTCTGTCCAAGCCTACATGGAGCTCCGCTTGGTGGGGAGCAGAGCCCGGGGATGACCCCCAAGCTTCAAGAGGGTCCTCTCACATCCCCTCACTTCCTGCTCTGCCCAGACCCACACCCCGGGACTCCAGGATCCCATCCCCTGACTTCTCATCCCATACTCTCGCTGTCCTGCCTGGGGTCTAGCCCAGTACTCCCCCATCCTCCGAGATGCACCTTGACACCACTGGCCCTCCTGGGGTTCGGATGGGCTCAGGAGCTGGAGGACAGGGACAGACCTGAAATGAGCCCCGCTCCGAGGGCTGTGGGCTCAGGGGGTGACTAGGCTCCCAAGGAAGTAGATGGGCGCTCAATGCAAAGGGGGGGTTGGGGGTCAATGAAAGGCCAGGGACTTAGGCCTGGGGCTGAGGAGGAGGCCCCTCACAATCGTGGCTGGGCGTCCCGGGCCCTGTGTGTCTTGGCCGAGCGGGACCCCTGGGCCGCCAGGTATGTAACAATTCCAGCCATTTCCTGCCCTATTAATGAGAAAGGGGTTGATATAAATACACGCTCAGCATAAATAAATACAGGCCAGGCCTGGGACTGCATAGCAGACAGATTGCGTGGAGCTGCTGGCCAGCCCTGCAGCCAGCCCGCCCCCCCTGCTGCCCGCACCTCCCCCCCACCGTCCCCCACTTGTTTTCCTCCATCAGGCCAGGGCCCCTCCACACTCTCAGGCCTGAGACAGATGGACTGATCACCCGCCCTCTCGACCTCAGAACAAGGTCCCCGTGGCCCCTGGGAAGGCCGCATGCCCAGGAGAGGGAGCTGCGGTTCCTAGCGTCTCCCACACCAGACCTGGCACAGTTCATGCTCAGGCCCAGCACAGCCCAGTGAGGCCCAAGGCTATGGTTGTACCTGTTCCCAGGTGGGGAAACTGAAGCTTACGTGGTTAAGGACTTGCCCAAAGTCACACAGACAGGAGGTGGTGGGTCCGGGATTCAAGTCTGAGGCTGCCTGACCCCAAGAGGCCTCTGATCTTCCCACTGCCTGTGAGGAAAAGCCAAGCGCAGATTTGCACCTTCCTCCGTTCTTCCCAAGCCCTGGTCCGGTGATGCCAGGGCCCCGGGAAGGCCCGGGAAGGCCCGGGAGGACTTATGTTCAGGGCCTGGAAGTGTAAGCTTCATGCAGCCAGATCTCAGCTCGTGTAAGAGCCCAATGGAGCTGCACAGGCCGATCCCTGCTGTACAGCTGGCGACCAACTAACTCCCAGCTGGGGCGTCCAGGATATTGAGGTCCCTTGAACGCTGGCTGTCTCATCGGGGATCACCAGGTCACCGACATTGCACAGACATGGAAACTGAGGCCCAGAGGGGAGGCCTAACGATATGTACAGTGTGATTGGATCCCTATCAGTACAATCTATGGGTGCATTGTGTGCCTGCACGCAGGCTTGCATCTATATTGTGACTGGAAAGATATTCCACACACAGGTGACCCTGTTTCTCAGAAGTTTAGAACCAGAGAAAAGGAGACAGTTTTACCTTAACATCTCTGTACTTCAGGTAATTAAAACAACAACAACAACTTTTTTTAGTAGAAGGAAAAAATACCCCCCCTCCCCTCACCTCCCATGACCCTCCACCCCCGTCCACTGCCAAGGGCTGCCCGAGCCTCAACACTGGTGCCCAGCTCCATCCTAGACCTTGTCCTGTCTCCCCAGGTGGCACAGGTACTTGCCACCTCCCTCCATTCTTGGCCTTTGAGGCCCCTCTCCACCTGCTCCCTGCCTCCCAGCTCCCCAGCCCCCCACCCCACCCCCAGGCCACAGCCCTGTCAAGCACCATCTTGGTCCCTGGCAGCTCAAAGGCCGTTCAGCTCCGCAGGCCTGCTCTGCGGCCTCCTTCCCATCCCCCCGTCCCCACCTTCAGCTGTGGGCCAATGTCACACGCTTCTGCCCTCAGCTTCCCTGCGTGCTGTGTGTGGGTTCTGGAATCCCAGTTTGCTGACCCCTTCACCAGGACCCTGTAGGGCCTTCCCCAGCAGGTGTTCTGCCTGGTCGGCCAGCTGGGAGCCCTTCAGAGTCTCCCCACAGGGGCAGGCCGGGCCTGCCCCCTCAGACTCAGAAGAAGGGCCTGGAAGTTCACCCCACACCCACCCTGGGCCATCTGCAGGTTTACATGAGAGGCAGGGCAGGAATCCAGCCCTAACTTCCCTGGGAACCAGAATGGAGAAGGAGAAAGCAGGGCAGAGCTCTCTAGAATGTCTTCCCACACTCACACCGCCCTCAGGCTTGGGGATGAGTAAGCGGTGATCACTAACTCCCAAGAAACCGTCCCTCCCCTCCTCTCACAGAATCACTCACCTAAGAGTGCCGTCAGGGGGATCTGACCCACTGCAGCCTGAGCTTGCATTGGCTACATCAGCACCCCTTCAGTGGGACCTGAGCAGCTAGGGCTGAGTGCTGAGATATCGGGTGTTTCCCCCTCCCTGGAGGAGATGGATCTGTGGATGGATTTGTGGGTGAGTGGGTGGATGGATGGGTAGGTGTGTGGGTGGGTGGACGGATGGATGGATGGATGAGTGGGAAAATGAGAGGCCAAGTGTGTGAGTGGATGCATGGGCTAGTTGCAGACTGGCCCAGGAGTAACTACTCCTCAAAGGAATTTTCTAAATCTCTGAAATGTGAGGCCCTGGCACCCCCCAGAGGCCAGAGTCTCTAACTACCCATCATCCCTAAAGCCTTGGGCACCCAGTCTTGAGAAGCAGGGACATGGACCTCGATAAAGTTAGGGGTTCTAGGAAATGAAAAAACCTAGGGTCCAGTGCTGGCTCTTCCCCTGACTTACTCAGGGACCTTGGGAAGGTTCAGCCTTCTGAGGCTCAATTTTCTCATCTGGATGCCTGTGCTGGTAAGTGGTTTAAACAGAATTATGTGTGGAAAGTGTCTGCAAGGGTTACCTGGCACATATCAGGTGCTCACAGGAGGTAATTTCCTTCCCAGAGGTGGCCCTAGGACGCGCGTGCACCCACACACATGCCCGAGCGCACACGCACACACATACACACACACCCCCAGCCCAGGTCGGAAGAGGGACAGAGAGTGAGACCCTAGGCCAGATCGGACAGGAGAGGCAGATGGGGACACATTCATTCTACAGGAGTTCCAGGCTCTGGCAGAACTGGCCCCACCTCGGGGGCCGGGGGCTCAGGGAGCGGGGACTCAGACAAGAGCCCCGAGGCCTTCTGGGCCTGGGCCAGCTGGGCTGCGTGCTCAAAGGCAGCCTGCAGCAGGTGGGAGGCGAGGCAGGTGGTCCAGGTGACAAGGTAGGCCAGGTGCCAGGAGGTGAGTGCTGCCGTGCTCTCCACCCCCCAGTGCAGACGCTTCAGCAGCGCCAGTGTCCCCAGCACCGCGCGGTTCTCCAGCAGAGCCTGGGGGGGGGCAGGTGGATGGGCAGGTGACAGCCAGCAGCTCACACGCTGTACTACCTGCTGCCAGGCTCCACCCCCCCCAAGACCAGGCCCAGTGCCCCAGGCCTGCCCTCCCCAGCCTGTCCCACACCCACCCCACCCACCTTCCTGGGCAGCCGGCCCAGGCTGCAGCAGTGGGTTTTCTGGCACAGTCTCCAGGTCAGCAATAGTGGCAGCCCGGCAGCCAGCATCAGGCTGTGCAGACATGACAAGAGCAGGTCTGTCCAGGTGGCCGCAGACAGGCCCAGCTGCTCCCAGGCACCCAGCCGCTTCGGGGCCGGGCCCGAGGCCTGGGCACAGCCCAGCACGCCTGCCCACACCAGCCTGGGCGCCCGCTGCACCAGCCATACTGGGACTTCTATCAGTGTCAGCCCAGCCTGTAGAACCCGGCCCACGGGGCAGGCTGAGATCTTGGCGGGTGGGTGGGACCCCTGGGCCTCCTGGGTCAGCCCTGACAGCCAGCAGTTAAAGTGCGTGATCTTGAGGAGCAGGAAATTGTAGAGGGGGGCCCGGTCCTGGGCCAGCTGCAGGAGGAGGAGGAGACAATCTTCATCTGTTGCCACTCACTTGGGGCAGGAGCCCTACCTGTCCCAAGTTTTATTGTGGGGGTGGGGATGCCAGGCAGCCCTGGGCTGGGCCCTCCCCCCTCAATTTCCCAACCCCCAGGAATGATCTTTATCTGTCACTTGGAAGGACTCCATTCTCAGGAGGGAGCTTTAGAGGTGCTTCATATTATATTTGATTTTCTTTCCTTTGGGTTGTTTTTGTTTGTTTGTTTTGTGTTTTCTGTTTTCTTTTTGTAGCACTAGGCGGCTTGCGGGATCTTAGTTCCCTGATCAGGGATCGAACCCAGGCTGATGACAGTGAAAGTGCTGAGTCCTAACAACTGGACCACCGAGGAATTCCCTTTTCTTTGGGTTTAAATGGTTATTTACAAACCTCCAGACTGAAGGAGGTTGATTTATCATCATCATCATCATCATCATTATTATATAAGGAATGGCGATCCCCCTCAGCCCTCTAATCCTGCAGGATTTGAACCCAGGGCATTTCCTTCTCCCAAGCACCTGGGATTCCTTCTTATCAGTTACCTCTTGGTGTCATGAGGGCAGCTGGGGGCAAAGGCAGTGCCATTAGGGGTAGACAGATGTGAGGCACAGGGACAGTGACAGAATGAATGACTGACCTACTGTGAGGGGTGAGGGGGGCGGGAACCCAAGAAGATGTCCAGATTCCTGTCCTGGGTGACAAGGTAGATGTGATGCCTTCCATCCACTGGGAGAAAGAGTGGGCCTGGATGGGGAAAGGTGGGCCTGGATGGGGAAAGAGTGGGCCTGGATGGGGAAAGAGTGGGCCTGGATGGGGAAACAGGCTGGAAATGAGACTCACTTGAGTCCTGGAGCTGAACAGCCCCTCATCAGAGCCCTCAAGCCTCTAGCCCCGAAGCATCGCCAGCCCACCAACCCGGATCCCCATGTGCCCCGGTCCAGAGGACCACCTGGAGCCCTAGGGGACAGTGTGGAAGGCAGTCACCTGGGGTTGGCTGTGTGCCCCACTGTGGGCGGGCTCAGCAGAGCCAAGGGGGTGGAGCAATGCTGAGAAAGGAAGGAGGTTCAGGGGTCCAGCTAGGAGAGGAATTAAGATGGAAACAGGAAACAGGAGCTGCACCTCCACCACTCAGCTCGTGATGTAGAAACCAGGAAGGAGAGAAACCTGTTATATCCCACATGATCCTGTAAGATAGGCTACAGGAGAGAAAACAGAGGCTCAAAGAGTGGAGCAATTTGCTCCAAGTCACACAGCTGAAGAGTAGAGTAGCTGAGATTCCAATCCAACCATGTCTGTCTCTCTGCTGCCCTGTGTAATCCTCCCTTTCTCTGCCACAGGAGCAGACCCAGGGGACCCTTTTCTGATAACTCAACCCACTGAGGAGTTGTGATTTGGAGACGTGACCCCACTGGTCAGCATTTGCATGTTTGAAAAAGACAGATGGGAAGGGCAATGCTTAACCCACAGGAGTGACCCTCTATAGAGAAAATTCCAGCACTGTGGCTTGCAGGTGGGGCTTCTGAGAACTGTCGGGTTACTCCAGGAGAGAGGCAGTCACCTTGTTTCACCTGCGGAGTCCAGCAGCTCTGAGGCGGCCCCCGCCCCCTGCCCCCCAAACCCCACCCACCAGTGCGGAGAGCTTCACCACCAGCAGCAGAGTCCCCAAGAGGCTGGATCTGACCGGAGGGACGGCCTCCATGTCTGTCCCTCCTACTCCTCCTCCAGGTGGGAGAGGCAGGGTGACCTCACAGATACTGCAGGGTGGGGGCCAAGTTACCATGGGGACCCAGCTGCCGCAAAAGGCTCTCCTTTACCTGCCCCCGTCCCATTGCTGAACGGAAACTGGGGTATTTGTCTTCTGCATCCTGTTGACTTCCTAATTGGAGACTGCTCCCGGGGACATCAACTTCACGAACCTCCCGTCCACCCAGCACGGGAGGCCAAGGCAGCGTAAGGGCACTGTGCCTTCCCACGTCCTTCCAAATCCCGAAGGAGCAAAGGCCTGGGATATAGAAATCTTCACCCCCAGGGCCTCAGGTGACAAAATGTTTGGAGGCAGATGGAAGCCTCAGCCACCCAAATCTGAAATCTCCTACCTAACCCTCCCCCCATCCATCCTTCTTGCATTTTGCGAAAGGTTGGTCCCCAGTCACAGAAGCAGAGAAATGCGGCTGCGACCTTTATTCTACGATGTTAGTGATGTGTCAGTGGGTTCTGAGATTCAGTTAGAGGAGGCCAGGAGAGAGAAAATGTGCCCACAAAAGGCCTCAGAGGGTCCTGGAAAGAGGCATTCTCAGAGGGAAAGGGGGCACTTGGCTGAGTGAAACCCCTCAGGGCCACAGGCGGCCTGGAGCATCTCAGAGACGTTTCTGGAGCCATGGATCAGAGTCAAAGGCTTAGAAATCTGGGAGAATCCAGAACCTTGATCACAGCGTTTCCTGCATTGTTTTCCTGTCTGGGTCCCAGCAGATGCCCCATGATGCTGCAAGATGAGGCTCTCACACCTTTTAGAAATGTTTTAAAGACGCCCTCTGGTGGCAGGGTCCTGTGAGTGCAGGGCACTGTGAGCAGAGGGCCCCTCCGCCCTGGCGCACAGCGTGATTTCAGTCTCACTACCCTCCTCGGCGAGGACCCTCGTGCAGGATACGACCCGCCCAGCTGTACATGGCAACCTGCCATAATGAGCCCCTGGAAGGTCAAAGACAGCCTTTGCCCAGGGCAAGTCCTGTTCACCCATTTGTTTCCTCCCCACGGGGCAATAGCAGGGGTCCAGAGGGAAGAGCGTGCAAAGTCCCTCCACTCTGTCCTCTGCCTTTGCCCCCTCCCCTACTCACCCTCTATATCTCCAACACTGTGTCCCTGAGGGGTTGCTGAGGCTTCAGAAAGGCCACCTTGAGCTAAGTTTTGAAGGATGGGTAGGAGTTTTCCAGAGAAGAAAGTATGAAGGATGGTCCAGGCAGAGGGAACAGCATGATTCCAACAATTCAGTATTACTAGAGCATAAAGTAGGAGGTGGGGAGGAGCACGAGGTAAATGGTGAGGTCAGCAAGGACCACATGGGTCATAGAATATTCTGTCAGACAGATGATAGGAGCCATCGAAGAGCCAAGGCAGCAAGGCACTGGACATCAATGGGGGCTTTACAACGGTCCCTCCAGCTGCATGAGGAGTCTAGACTAGGGCAGAGAAGCGTTCTTGGGGGGAAAGGGGGAGATCTGATAGGAACCCACAACAATAAGCCCTCCAGGCACGAGATGATGGCAGCCAGGACGGGGGCTGAAGTGGACAGATGCCAGAAACGTGTGGAAGGTGGAACTGACAGAGTTAGAAGCTGTCAAGAATGGTGAAAGGTCCAAGATGGTACCCTACTTGCAAGCTACCAGTCAGCCTGCTGGGGTTTCTTGGATGCTGGTAGAAGGCACAAGACTCATGGGTCAGAGAGGATGGACAGTGTATTACAGCACTAGCAGTAAACTGGAGTATAAGTATTTTGCTTTGGCTCTTTGAGTCCCAAATCCCACAGGGTGACATGAAAAGGGGCAGATGGTACCTGTACACTGAGTGGGTGAATTATAGAAGAGAAACCCTGAGCTTAGGGAACCTCAATCTTTTCTGATGGGCAGTAAGCAAGCCTGCCCTTTGCCCCTGAGAGACACATTATCTTTATCATGCTGGACCATGCCTGTGCTTTGGGAAGAAGCTACATATTCCAAGGCATCCTGGAAAAGATCACCCAGAACAAAAAGCAACCAATTCCTCTGCAGAAACACAGGAGACCTGTGGGGAATTGTTTCCCAACAGAAGTTTGAGGAAAGAGAGGTAAAGCAAGGCAGGGGGCAGGGGTTCCTCCTCAGAAGGCTTGGGCAAAGGGTAGATGGAGGTACTGCCCACTAAGGTGGGGGTTGGAGGAGGAGTGGGTTTTGGGAAGAGCCTGATTGCAATTTGTTTTCCATCCTGTCTCTCCTCCCCTCTTTGGCTTGCCCCCCACCATGACCCCTGTTAAAAAGAAATAACAGGCCCCAAATGGAGTCACTTGTGCTAAGCCCCTCCAGGACTTAATATTTAACCTAATTGCAATTTCAGCCCCCAGGAGTGTAATTTTAAGCCAAGCCATCTGGAATTTCCTGGTCAGCACTAATGAGGTAATCTGCCTAAGACCCCCTGCCTTCCTCTATGGGAAGGTGACCTGGCTCGAAATAATCCACCTTCTTAATTTCCTTGTCCCGCCCTCCTTCTGCCTATAAAAGCCTTCCATTTTGTATAGCTCCTCAGAGCACTTTTCTACTTGCTAGATGGGATGCTGACTGTTCATGAATTATTGAATAAAGCCAATTAGATCTTCAAATGTACTCAGTTGAATTTTGGCTTTTAACAGATTTGGTGGCAGTGGTGGGATCCGAAGTGAACTTCTCATGGCTTTCGGGGACAATGAGAAAGACAAGTGTGGTACCCGCACACCCGTTTTTGAGTTCACTGTCTTTCTCACCATTTCTGAAGCCAGGGGGAGTTCCTCATGACTGTGAACGCTGCTCTCTTTGCATCAAGCTCCTGGTCTAATTGGCTTTCCAGTTAGTTCCCCATTTATTTGGAAACCCCAGCCTTTGATTCTGTCCCCAGATTCCATGTTGAGAACTGCTGGTGATTTAGTCTGCAGTTTCCCATTTGTTTGGAATCTTTCCCCAGATTCCACATTGGGAACTGCCATGGCTACAGTAGTTCCCCATTTGTTTGGAATCAGGCTGCTGTCTTCATTTGCTGAGGTCTGCTGGTTCAGTGCTTTCCCCCAGTCCAAAGTTCCCCAGGAATTGTTGGTGGCTACCAGCTGGAGTCGGACTGGGTCCAACTTGAGCTGGACTGGGTCCAGTAAAGACTATTGCTAACAGGAATCTCAGAAGCCAAAAAGTTGCAAAAATTGGTGGGTCCTGTGCAAACACTGGAGACATCCAAATCAAATTGGCTAGGAAGAGAAGTAGCTAACATCAAAGTAGACTGTTTCCACTCAGGACACTGAATCAAGATTTTATACTTTAACTAAACATGAAACTCTCTCTTCTTCCTCTCCTTTACCCTGGCATTGGCCTGGAAAGATAATGTCATCACCCATATCTCCCAGGCCATTGCTAGGGGGGCAAGCTCTGGAATTTAGAACATTTTTTTATTTCAGCCTAGAAGATTCTCACCCCATATGCACTAAAAACCTGAATGACCCCTGGCTTAGGAGTAAATACAATGGGAGTATGATCAGAAACCTCTCCTTAACTCTTGAAACATTGCCGATTCCGTTGCTAAGACACAAGCTACCCAGCAAAAATCCTTAGACTCTCTGGCCAAAGTCGTTCTTTATAACAGGATTATCTTTTAGCCAAGCCGTTCTGTGGCCAACACCACCTGCTGTACCTAGAATGAACACTTCTGGGGAAGCTGAAACTCAATTACATAAGATCACTGAGCAAACCATTTGGCTTAAAAAGGTGACTCCTTCAATGGGGTCTTTCTTTGATTAATTTGATTTTGATTGGTTTGGGTCTTGGAGACCCATGGCTCCCAAATGCACTCTTAACATTGGGAATTATCCCGCTTAGAGTTATAATAATATCCCTGGTGCATTTCATTCTCTCTAAAGCTTTAAATGCATATTTACAGCTGCTAATCACCAAGAAAATCTCCCCAAGACTGGACCTCAAAAAAGGAACGAAGAGAATGATTGACTAAAAAATTGTGAGTCTGGAGGTGTGCAACCTGTGAATGCTACACAGATTCAGCAACAAAGCAGCATCAACGAAAACTGAGAACTACAGAGCAGTAGGTGAGTGGTACTAACGCTTAAAATTTTGATCACATCTCTCAGTTAGGCTGAGAGTTTGATCAAAGAGGGGGAGTTGTTAGAAAGAAACAACAGGCCCAAAATGGAGTCACTTGTGCTAAGCCCCACCAAGACTTAATACCTAACCTAATTGCAATTTCAGCCTCTCTCAGGAGTGGTGTTTTAAACCAATTAGTCTGGAATTACCTGGTCAGCACCAGTGAGGTAATCTGCCTAAGACCCCCTGCCTTCCCCTAAGGGAAGATGACCCTGCCTAAATTAATCCACCGTCTTTACTTTCTTGCCCCGCCCTCCTTCTTCCTGTAAAAGCCTTCCATTTTGTACAGCTCCTCAGAGCACCTTTCTACTTGCTAGATGGGATGCTGCCCTACTCATGAATTTTTGAATAAAGCCAATTAGATCTTCAAATTGACTTAGTTGACTTTTGGTTTTTTAACACTTGGCATCACCATACCCAGAATTCCACTGTCACTAAGGCTGAGTTGATCATCCTTTACATCATCTTGACCAAACTCCCTGGACCATGTGGTCCAGGCAGGAGCTGGAGACCTCATTCTGCCCCACTGCCCTCAGGGCTGCCCCTCGAGGTACCTCTCAAGCTCCTTTAGGATGCCAGGCCCGGGTCTCAGTCTCAGCTCCAATCAACGGTCCCCCACCCTCACCAGGGCCCTCATCTTGGTCCCCAAGCTAGATTATAGCAAGGCTTCTCTGAGGCTCTCAAACCACAGGAGGGAGGAACACAGAGGGCTGGAAATCTAGTAACAGAGGTCAGAGATCGCCCCTGGAATGTGAAACCAACACAGGACCTCCTCCTAACCTAGCTCAGGGGAGGGCAGTCCCAGCCATGCCGTGCCACGGGCCAGAAACCCCAGAGTCAGAGTCACCCCATCACCTTCCCTCCTGACCTTCATGTCAAACCACCTCTGAAGGCCGGGACCATGAATCTTGTTCACTACTGTGCCCTATGCCTAGAACAGCGCCGGGTGCATAGCAGGAACTCCATACATATTTGTTGAATTAATAAATGAATGAATGAGTAATGACCTCGGAGATCCCCCCCTGCCAGACTGCAATGAGAGCAGCAGGAGCTGCTGCAGAAAAAGCGCCCCCCCCCCCGACTTGGATCCTTCAGTAGGGAGCCCTCCACTCCTGTCTCTTTCCTACTCAATACTTAGGTTCAAGGCCATCCATGTACTATTGTGCTATGTGGTGTCGGGCAATACCTCCACTCCCTAATGGGATGGACCAGGTGGGATAACCGAATTATCAGTGGCCGCTGCCTTGCCTAACGCCAGGGGGCGCCATTCCCCAGCCCCTGCCCGTCTCCGCGGAGATTTTCCTCCGCGGCCCAGGACCGGGGCCGAGAGAGGCAGGAAGCCCGCCTTCGACTTCCTCGCAGTCCCAGGGGCTCTCAGGAGCGCTCCCTGCAGGTGCAGGACGGCGGCGCGACCGCACGGGGGCAGCAAACACCAGGGGCGCCGGAGCCGCCGAACCCGAGGGCGCTGCGCAAATTGATGCAAAGTTTTCCTTTGCTGATTTTGTCCCTTCTCAGCCTGCGACAACAACCTTGCGTCATTCCGAGGAGCTCGCCCGGTGCAGGTCCCGTCCTGCCTGGGTTGCTGGAGGCGAAACCACCGAGAAATGTTCAGGACATTCTCCTTTCTTTCTCGTTCCAATATTACAACTTCACTTTATTTCAAATCTTCATTTTTTTCCCCCAGAAGTATGCAAAAATGATAAAATATGCCTTCAAACTTATTGGAACTTGTTTGTTTGTTTTTTTTTCTTTCTAAAGATCGCTTGATTGAAACCACTTAAATGCAAAAAAATGATCATTAAAAACGGATGAAACCTGGAGGACTTATCCTGATTTAAGGGAAAAGGTTTCGGAGTCAGACAGACTTGGAATCGAACTGACCTCTGCCGCTTAATCACAAGTCTATGCTCCCGCCCCAAATTTCTTTATCTGTAAAACTGGGATATAGTTTACATATAGAATCTGCCAGGTGAGGTCATGGGGAGGAGTCGATGAAATAGTGTCTGTAAAGTGCTTTGTGCAGTACCTGACCGCACACCAGTGCTTGGGGGTTGGTGGGTGAGTGAAGTCAGCGTCAGCAGATGAGAAGGAACGCAAGAATTTTTAAAAAACAAAATAAGCTCCAAATTAGACAAAATTGCTTTCAAATATGTGCAAATTTCTAAAAAGAAATCACCCCCAGGAGCATGCATTTTGTTAATTCATAAACCAATATGCGGAAATATTCATTGCAACCAAACCACTTTCAGGCAATTCACCTGGAACCCAAGACAAGATCGTGAAATTCCAAAAAAAATCCCGACCATAGAAAAAAGGGTCACTGTTACCTTAAAAGTAATTCAAAAATTTTTTTCACACAAAAATGAATGAAAATGCTTTAAAGAGTGTTCTTTAAAAGGATACAAAGTTGCCAAACCATCCCATTGTTCAAAAACATTCACCCCCCCCCAAAAAAAAAGTTTGGATAAATGGGAAAAAAAATGTCAACACCCGCAACAGATGGCAAAGTCACACCCGCGTGGTACAAAAATCAACATGTGAAAAACAACCATGGCAAATAATTTTCACCAATTCATTTATTGATCAGTTTGTTCAGAACCAATGTGTTTCATGCATTTGTTTTCTGCGAGCTCACTTAGACCTCCCTCTGGGATCTTCCACACACCCACACCCATCCTCAACTACTCCTCTCCCTGCTTGTGCCTTGTGTCCTAAAGAAAATGTTCCTCCATCCATCAAAGGGCATTTAGGGTGTTTCATATCTTGGCTACTGTGAATAATGCTGCAGTGAACATGGGAGTGCCAATATCTCTTCAAGATACTGATTTCAATTCCTTTGAATATATACCCAGAAGTGGGCTTGCTGGATCCTAAGGTAGTTCTATTTGTAATTTTTTGAGGAACTTCCACCCTGTTTTCCATAATGGCTGTACTAATTTACATTCCCACATGTGAGATGTAACAACATGGATGGAGCTGGAGGACATTAGGCTCAGTGGAATAAGCAAAACACAGAAAGAGAAATACTACATGACCTCAGTTATATGTGGAATCTAAAAAAAAGCTGAACTCTTAGAAACAGAAAGTGGTACGGTGGTGGCCAGAGGCTCAGGAAATGGGGTGATATTGATCAAAGGGTACAAAGTTTCAGTTATACAGGATGAATAAGGTGTAAAGATCTAATGTACAGCATGGTGATGACAGCTGACAGTGCTGCATTGTATACTTGAAATATGCTAAGAGGATAGGTTTTATTAAATCTTCTCAACACACACACACACACACACACGGTAACTATGTAGAGGTGACAGAAATGTTGTTTAACTGGTTTGTGGCGATCATTTCACAATGTATATGTGTATCAAAACATCAAGTTGTACGCTTTAAACGTATACAACTTGGGGAGTTCCCTGGTGGTCTAGTGGTTAGGATTTGGCACTTTCACTGCCGTGGCTGGGGTTCAATCCCTGTTTG
Source organism: Balaenoptera physalus (assembly GCF_965194825.1). Lineage (NCBI taxonomy): Eukaryota > Metazoa > Chordata > Mammalia > Artiodactyla > Balaenopteridae > Balaenoptera > Balaenoptera physalus. Next base: position 83,285,984 of record NC_138898.1, read on the forward strand.
GGGAACTGAGATCCCCCAAGCCGCAAGGTACAGCCCAAAAAAATGTATACAATTTTTATTAAAAGAAAAAAAAATATTCCTCAATGCCCCCTCACTTGACCATTTAAACGATATTGTTGAAAGAAGTTGTGCAGTCACCATGCACTGACCATACAGCTTCAGCCCCTGCCTCCCCACTTCCATGGCCACTGCCCTGGCCCAAGTCACCGGTAAACTCCTTGTTGCTGAATCTGGTGTAGAGACAGCAGGAGAAGCCAAAAGGTAGTGACAGCCTGGAAAAAATGTATGCAACCCGTGAAACAGTCCAAGGACCAGTAGCCAGAATACACAGAGTATCTAAGCAACACCTACAAATCAATAAGGTAAAATCAAATGACTCAGTACAACACATAGGCAAAGGCACTTCACAGAAGAGAAAAACCAAAGAGCCAATGAACGTAGGAAAGGATGTTCAACTTCGTTAGTAAGCAAGGGAAATGCAAATTAAAACCACAATGAGATACTATCTCATACTCATTTGCAAAAACAAAAGAAGTCTAACGCTTCACCGTATGTGGATGACTTCATGGGCGACCAGAGCATCAGACACTGCCCATCCCCTGACCCAGCACTTCTTACTGTGGGTGGCTCTCAGAGTTGGTTTTCAGACTCTGAGAGCCACCCACGGTAAGGAGTGTGCTGTACAAAGCCGCCCACTACTCAGACATGTGAAACTGAAACACGAAGTTAACAAAACAGTAATTACCCTTATTACGTGCAATGTGCGCCTTTATTTTCTATCCATTTTATTTCACAACTGATTGAATTGTTTTCACTACCCCCTAATGGGTTGCAAACCCCAGTCTGAAAAGCACTCCTTCCAGAGGCATCCACCTGTGAATGAAAAAACATGTGCAAGACTACGTGTGGTAGCATTTTTCCATCAATTGGGAAATGAATAAATAAACTGGGTGTATCTGTCTCAGGGATGACTAAGCAGTGGTTAAAATGAATGCGATCTGTGTGCATCAATGTGGACAGATCTCAAAAACACGGTGTTACGTGACAAGGGAAAGTTACAGAGTAATAGCTGTGAAATGATAGCATTTGTGTAATTTTTTCAAGCCCATTAAGCAATATTATATGTTGTTCTGAACACATATATAGTGAAAATCTTTTTTAAAATACAAGACCTAGAAGGTCCCTGCCCATTTGTGATGGTAGCTGGTTCCCTGGAGGAGCAGATGGAGGAGGGAGAAAGTCAGAGAGAATGTCAGCATCATCTGTCATGCTTTTTCCTTTTTTCTACGTTCAAAGATTCAGAAGCCATCATGGCAAAATGTTAACATTTGTTCATTCTAAATGGTGGATACCTCAAGGTTGAGAACAAGCCAGTCAAGCAAAGATCTGAAAGAAGTGATCCAGGCCATTAAAAAACAGCAGTGCAAAGGCCCTGAGATCACCATGGCATATTCCAGGATCAGCAGAGGCCAGGATGCCAGAGTGAGGAGGAGAGAGGTTAAGGATGAGGTTGGTAAGGAACTGGATTTTATGTTGTAAGCAGGAGGGTAAACTCTCCAAACTTATACTGTAAAGACATCATTCTGGTTGGGCATGTTTTATTAACAACTAAAATTGAGTGATAAACAAACACTAAGATTATTGTACTAATCTCTTCTTTTGTGTGTGCTTGAAATTTCCCATAAGAAGTTTAAAAAAAAATAATATGATCTCTGGCTTCTGTGAGGGAAACGGACTGGGTGTGGGGACAATGTGGGAGGCAGGGAGGCCAGTTTGGGGGCCTCCACAGGGGTCTGGGCGAGAGGGGAAGGTGAGAGGGACCAGAGTGGCAGGGGTGGAGTGGAGCAGCCACGGCATTTGCCCACGGACAGAACGAGGGACGGGGGAAAATTAGTTTGGGCTGAGTCTCTGGATGCCTAGTGGTTCAGAGGACTGCGGAGACGGGAAAGGGTTTGGGAGTGGCCTCCAAGGGGAGATGTCAGGCGAACAAGTCCAGCGTTCAGGGAAGAATCAGGGCTAGTCACCCATTTGGGAATCACTGGCATATAAATAGCGTTTAAAACCACGGGACTGGATGAGATCACCTAGGAGGTGGGTGTTGATGGAGAAGAAAGAGGATCCAGGACTGAGCCCGGCGGCCCGCCTTTGGGTACAGGTGGAGGAGAGGAGAGGAGAAGGAGGCAGCAAAGGAGATCAGAAGGAACAGCTCCTGGGGCAGCAGGAAGCTCAGCAGAAGGGAAGTTGCTCTCTCCTCATCCCCCAAAACGCCACAGCCTATTAACCCCATGGCAGCCCCTGACACTGCTCAGGACTCCAGCTCTTGCCTAAATAACTGCAACAGGCTCTGCCCTTGCAGTCCACCGGGTCCACTCTCACCATCTTTGTAAAATGCAGATCTGACGCTGTAACTCCCCGTAGCTCATTCAAGGTAAGAAGCCAAGTCCAGAGCCTGGTGACCGCACTCCCTGTGGCCCGGGTCCTGCCCAAGGCAGCAGCTCCCACCCTTCTGTACACATCTGCACACGTCTGCACCCACCAAGGAGCAGGTGCTGCAGCTTGTACCAACAGCCATTCGCCTCTCCCTCCTTCCTGGAGACCACGCTCACCTCCCACACCTGAGCCTGGAAGTACCAGACCTCGCTTTCCCAGCCTCTGGGGCTTCCGGGAAAATATCCTCCATCCCCAAAGGAAAAGAGAGAGACCAGGAGACAAGGCCAACCCTAGCGTGCCTTGGGGCTTTGTCTGTGAGGACACATGATTGCCTGAGCTGCTGTCACCATCTTCTGACCAGAAGGGGCCAACAGAGCAAACGTACAGCATGGCAAACCAGAGAATAGAGTTTGGGTCCTTAGTGAAATCAGTAGGCTCAGCCTTGGTTCTGGTGACCGCCGGACTTCCTGTAAGAGGAAATAGCAAACCCCTACTGTTAACACCGCTTCCAGTGGGTTTGGGTTTCTGACACTTGCATTCAGAAAACATCCCAACCGACCCCCATATACTCACACATGCGCACACCCCACCCTCGCAGGCCTGATGCCCTGAAAGTCGTGCCTCCCGCCAGAACTCATGCCCGTTGGCGTTGCCAGGTCTTGCCCCCGTCATGCCCTCGCCGTTGTCCACTCCTTCTGGCCATAGGATGACTCCGGCCTCTCCTTCACCACCGGCAACCCTTGGCCTTTTTACATCTGAGATCCGACAATAGCTTTGAAACATGAACAGCTGCTATGACTGAGGCAGGAGATAGACGGGCCCCAGGCTGAGCTGCTGGAGTTTCTCCCCTGTAGACAGATCCTCCAAAATAGCAGGAGCGAGAGGAGAGCTGGGCCCCGCCCAGATAAAAGACAGAGACCACATACTTCTCATTCTCGAGGTCAAGGAGACCTTCCCGACTACATGTGCAGAAAGGCTCCTCAGAGGTCAAAAGGGAGGGGGCATCACCTCATAATAAGTGATGTCAACCTACCCATAAGCCTCTCCGCTGGAATCCATCTTGGCTAAGAAATGTGTGTGCACACAGGGGAGGACCCTGAGATATACCAAATATGGACTCAGAACCAGGCAAAGCAAGATGATTGGCCAAAGGAAACCCAGAAAAAATGCCCTGTAAGAGTGATTCAAACTGCCACGAGTGTGTGACTCGCTCTCTGAGCCCACCCGTGTGTCTATCCACATGTACCCTATTTCCTCCTAATAAACACTTTACTTGTTTCACTACTTTCCATCTCTATGTGGAAATTCATCTCTACGCAGCTGACGGGCCAGGGCCTTGTCACTGGTCCCTGGTCCCTGTTCCCTGCTGGTCTAGTGGCTTGGATTCAGCTTTCTCACTGCCGTGGCCAGACCTCAATCTCTGGCCAGGAACCGAAACCCTGCTTCAAGCCGCTGCAGGCCGAGGCCACCCGAGATCACTACGACCCCTTCCTCACCCCAAAACTATTTTCTGTTACCTGACCCTTTCCCCCATTTTGACAGCTTCGGGACCCAGTGTTATCCACTGCCCGGGGGGAAGATGGTTTTTTGCAAAAGTTACAGAAACTTGAGAAGACTGACTTAGAGGAGACAGAAATGTGATAGGTCAGAGAAAGGCCTCTCACCCCGAGGCTGGAACAGCTTCCTGGGCTCCGGAGGGGAAGGAATGTAGTGGGTTGTGGAGAGAGAAGTCTGCGGGGCCTGGGGTCCATGCCTGGGGGGAGCAAAGCGGTGTCCAGAGGCCACCAGCACCCCTACCAGTGTCTTACATGGCAAGTCTCATCCTCCAGCAGGAGCCTTAGCTACAGGTGCCCACACACCTTGCAGGCCCTGGTCGGTGAGCAGGACACCACTGAGGGCCTACGAGGACAGATCAGATAGGCAGGTCCCCCCGGGACCCTCCCCCCAACCAGGGCCTCTCCTGGGACAACCCAAGCCACCCTCAGATGGTCCAACAGGACTGCCTTTACTGGGGCATCCACCTTACTTGAAGGGTCACTCCCCACAGTGACATGCCTCAACATCATAGCACCCGTCCAGCCCCACCCCAGACAAAGCAGTGGTCCTGGATGTGGAGGGTGTGGGTGACCAGAGCCTGGACAGGAGAAGACACCCTAGCCTCACCTCCTCCACTAGAACAGGGTGGAGTGGGGGCTACTTCTGATTCATCTCTATGACTGCCTCCAGTGCCCTGCACAGGACCTGGCAAACAGAAGGTGCACAATAAATATTTATTGACCTAAATGGAACATGAGGCTGCAGAGATGGGGCCCAGACGTCAGCTGGTTGAGCTAGCCCCCATCTCCAGCCCTCCTTCCCACTCACCTTCCAGCGATGATTCAGGGGTGGCCATGTGACCCAGTCTGGCCAATAAGATGATGCAGAAGTCATGGGGAGGGGCTTCCAATAAAGCTTTCGTTTATTGGAATAAACAGATTAAGCTCAGCTGGCCTAGCTTTTTGCCCTTTCTCCTTTGTCCTACTGGGAGGTGTAGCAGCTGTGACAAGGTGACAGACATGAGGACAAAGGTCTCCATGCAAAAGGTGGCAGAAGAGGAAAGAGGATAAGAGCCTGGGTCCCTGATGGCATAACTGAGCCCCAGACCATGCTGCCCAGTCTCAGCTTCCTGTCTGAGACCTGTAAATCCCTCTCTGTTTAAGCCACAGCTATATAGGTGTTCTGTTATTTGCAGCTGAACACAACGGGTTCACAGCATGTTCTTGGTACAGCTTTAGACTAAGATAGACTGGGGTTTGGATCTTGGCTGGTGTCAGGGTGTTAGACCTTGGGTTTGCTCTTCCATGTGAAGCAAAGCCAATTTACTGACAAGGGGTTGTGGTCAAGGAAAGTACAGCGTGTATTGCAGAGTCCAGCAAGGAGAATGGGTGGCTTGTGCTCAAAAGACCTGAACTTCCCAACGGTCCTCAGGGAAGGGTTTTTAAAGGCAACACTTGGGGTGAGGGCTGCAGAGTGCATGATTTTCTTCTGGCTGGTTGGTAGTGAGGTAACAGAATGGTGTTCCAGGAACATCATCAACCTTCTGGTTCTGACCAACTGGTTTGGGATCTACTGATTATACTCAGCATGTAGTCACCATCCTCCACCTTGGTGAGGGCCTTAGTTCCTGCAGAACAATGCCAAGTGATGTGTCAGATGGTTGTGTCAATATATCCCTTGAAGAGGAACTAGGACTCTGTTTTATCACTGAATTATTGTCATTATCTCACTTAACTGCTTTTTCTTTGTTTCAGCATTCCCTCACTTCCCTAATAAGTAATGCTTGTGCTTGCTCTTTGGAACTCAGGGAAGGCCTAAGAGACAAAAGCCATTTTCTATAAACAGGAAATGGGCAACACAGAGAGGCTTTTGTACTCGGGAGGGTTTCATTCCCTCCTTTTCTTTGATACTCCTCAATCCTGAGGGGAACAGGTACAGGACAAGAAAGAGAATAACGTTTTGGATAGAGGTTAATCATAAACTTGGCGGGGGAGCTCGGTTTCAGGGGGATTCGGTTTCAGGGGAGGAAGAAATTTTCCTCTACCCTTCTAGGTTCTCCTGGCTGACCTAAGAATTAAATTGACATGAGACAGATTAACAGGAGAAAACCAAACAAAATGTAATAACATGTATGCATGGAAGAGACCCAGGAAAACTGATTAACTTGCTAAAATGGCAGAAACACTCACCTTAAATATCACCTTCAGCTAAAGACAAAGGAGGAGGTTAGGGTGGGGGGTTGGAATTTCAGAAAGGCAGTTGACACAGATAGAAAAGTAAATGTTTGGTAAACAAATGTTCCGCTGAACCAAGCAGAGACAATGGGATACAGAGTGGACTTTGATCTCTAGACCTCTCCTAGAATTTCCTCCCACCACACCTAGCCCACATTCTTTGCAGATACCTCTGGTGATAGCTCTATTCCAGGAACAGTCCCTCTATCTAAATGACAGGCAGTTAGGGGGAAGGTCAAATTTCTTTCTGAGTCAATGAAACTGTGCATCTCGGATTGGGACTTGAACCCACGTGCCGGGACTCAAAACCCAGCCTAAACCCAGATTGGAACTTGAACCCATGGGCTGGGAGTCTAACCCAGCCAGAACCCACTGTCTTTTAACTGAGATCACACACCTGGTTTCAGGACTTAATGAAGCTCAGGTTCTTGATGTCTCATCACAGAAAGAATTCAGTGAGAGACAAAGTGATAGGTAAGAAGTAGGTTTATTTAGAGAGAAACACACTCCATAGACAGAGTGGGGGCCCTCTCAGAAGGCTAGAGCCCCGAAATACGGGGTGCTTAGTTTTTATGGGATGGGCAATTTCACAGGCTAATGAGTGGGAGGATTATTCCAACTATTTTGGAGAAGGGGCGGAGATTTCCAGGAACTGGGCCCCACTCACTTTTGGCCTTTTATGGTTGGCCTCAGAACTGTCATGGTGCCTGTGGATGTGTCATTTAGCATATGCTAATGAATTACAATGAGTATATAGTGAGGCTCAAGTTCTACTGGTAGTCAAATCTTCTGCCATCTTGAACCTAGTTGGTTCTAACCAGTTTGTGTCATATCCTCAATGGCTATGTCATTCTTTTAAAGGTTGTGCCCTGCCCCCTTCCCTCCTGCTTCATTAAGGGAAAGACAAATACCATATGACATCACTTATATGTGGAATCTAAAATATGACACAAATGAACTTATCTACAAAACAGAAACAGACTCACAGACATAGAGAACAGACTTGTGGTTGCCAAGGCGGAGGGGGGGAGGGGAGGAATGTGTTGGGAGTTTGGGATTTGCAGATGTAAACTATTATATATAGAATGGATAAACAACAAGATCCTTGGAGCCCACTCCATAGAGGATCTTATAGAAGGTGTTTATGGTCCAGGTCTGTAAATGGAGCACTTCGCCACCACCCACAGTCTATTGGCCTGAATTCGGCCACTCGGCCACACCTACAGGTAAGGGAAGCTGGGATGTGTAGTCTAACTCAGGGAGAAGAGGCAAACTTGGCAACTAGTGTGCACTATCAGGGTCTACCTCAGCCACCAAAGGTCTCCATGTCCCTACATCCAGTGCTCAATTCTTCAGCCTCATTTTACACCACCTACCAGCACATTGGGCAATGTTGGCCATCCCCCATCTTTTTGTTTTGCAGATTTTTTTTTTTTTTTTTGACAACACCATGTGGCATGTGGGATCTTAGTTCGTTGACCAGGGATCGAACCTGTGCTCCCTGCATTGGGAGCGCCGAGTCTTAACCACTGGACCACCAGGAAAGTCCTTTTTCTTTTTTTTTTTCCCCCATCTTTTTGAAACACTCTGTTCTTGGCATCCTTACTTTCTCGGGGTTTTCTTCAACACTGCTAGGTGCTCCTCTTGTTACCTGAAAACTGGGTTCGCCTCTTGGTGGGTGTTGAGACAAAAGACACAACCAAGCCAAAGATAGGAAGAAGGAAGGATTCATTACCTGCAGCAAGTAAAGAGGACACCCGGGATCTTTCCCAAAGCAGCGTCTCCCTGAACGGCAAAATTGGGGAAGTTTTAAGCTAACGGTATATGCATATTCATGAAGGGGCCTGAGCAGAGGAGAATTCAGCATAGAATTGGAGCAAAGGCCCACAAAGTCCAAGCTTTAGTTGATTGAAGTCAGGAGGATCAACATCATCCTGTCCTCCACCTGGGTGGGGGCCTTAGTTCCCAAAGAACTCAAAGATATATTATTATGTATATCCTTTGAGGATGAACTAGGACTCGGCTTTATCACTGCACTATTGTCTGACTGCCTTTTCTCTGTTCCTGCATTCCTTTGTTCCTTTAAGATCACTGGTTACTGAGACCTGTTCAAGGGCAAGCATTGTGGCCAGGCTTAGATCACAAAATGGCTTAGGCCAAAATGGCTTCTCTTCTGTCAAGAAAACCATTCCTGGTTCTCGTTCTCTGGGGTCCCCCTAACCGATCTGCTTACACTCTGCCACACTGAAGCGTTGGAGGTCCTCAAGCTGGATCCTGAGGCCTCTCCCCTCCCCTTTCTCTTCTCTGAGCAATCTCACCTGTGCCAGATGCTTCAATCACCACAGGTTGTCCTCATGACCTTGAATCTGTCTCCAGCCTGGCTTCTCTCCTGAGCTCAAGACTCTGGCATCAAGTAGACATCTTCAAGTCCACATCTCAAACTCAACATTCCCAAACTGTTAGTATCCTCTTCACCCCAAACCTACTCCTCTTCCTGGGTTCCCCCACTATGAATGGCACCATCAACCCTGGACATCAACCTCCTGCCTGGCTAACTGCAACAGTCTCCCAAACTGCCTGCCCACACTTCGATCCCCTACAAGGGTTCTCTAGGCTAGTGCTTCTGAAAATTCAGCTGCATAGAAATCACCCGGAGAGTTTGTTAAAAAGCAGATCCCTGGGCCCTACTACCACCCCATCCCCCCACAATCAGATTCAGATTCGATAGGCCTGGGATAAGACTCAAGAATTTACATTTCTAACAAATTTGCATTTCTAACAATTGCATTTCCCCTAAGGTCCTCCCCTGGAGCAACCCAAGCTAATGATGCTGACGCAGGTGCTGCAAGTCTGTGGACCATACTCTGAGTAGCAAGGTTCCCTGCGCTGTCTAACTCAGAGGACACTAGCCACAGTGGCCTCTGTTTAACTTATTTAAATAAATTTTAAAATTTATTCCTCAGTGCTGAGACAGGAAGGAAGGGGGCAGGGCACAACCATTAAATCCCCACCCCTTCTCCAAGATAGTTAGAATATTCCCCCCACTCATTAGCGTATGAAATTATCCAGCCCATAAAAACTAACCTCCCCATATTTCAGGGCAACCTGTCACTTTCTGAGAAGGCCCACAATCTGTCTATGGAGTATCACTCAATAAATCTACTTTTTACCTATCACTTTGCCTCTTGCTGAATTCCTTCCGCAGCAACACATAAAGAACCTGAGCTTCATTAAGTCCTGAGACCAGGTATGCGATTTCACCAGGGAGACTGTGGGTTCAAGTCCCCTCCTAAGCCAGAGAGTGTGGGTTCAAGTCCCATCTGAAGTGCGACTGGCTTCAAGTCCCAACCTATAGTGTTTGTTTTCAGCAGCACTAGACACATTTCAAGTGCTCAACAGCCACTTGAACAGCGTGTATTTATAAAACATTTCCATCACCAAAGACGCTTCTACTGGACAGCCTTGCATGGATCTTGGTGACTGTTCTAAAAATGAAGGCTGATCCTAGGTCCCTCTTTGGCCTGCAAGAATTCTGAGGCTCCTACTGCCTAAAAGCTCATGCTTTGGAGAAGCATAAAGGACGTCAGGAGTCGGGAGGGCACACAGAACATTACTCAACCGAGATACCTTCCAAACTTCTCACAAGATTCTGGGATCTTCCCGGACTGAAGGCGGGCCAAGAACTTTGAGCTCATTGGCTGGTGGTGGAGGGGGGGCGAGTTGCCAGCGCTTTCCTCTGATTGGGCATTTTCTCTTAGCAGAAAACCAATCATCGAGGGAGGTGGGGTCGCGGCCAGGCTCGCCTACAGGACCTTCCCCGAGTTCCAGCGCCCACCCACGCCCCTGGAGGGTCAGATTTGTGGTGAGTTCTGAACCCCTACCGCCTAAGGGGCCCTTCCGCCCTGGAATCCCGCTCGCTGTGGCCGACAAGGAGGTGGGGGCAGGTCCTCCCTCCCGCCGCGGGGAACACCCCTTCCAGCAGCCCTGAGCCCCCAGGTGTCCAGCCTCGCCCTCCCTGCGCTCAGTGTTCCCACCCCCACCCCCAGTGAAATGGGATTGCATTGTGCCGGTGGCCGGGAGAGGCCCCCTCCTGACAGCCTCCTCTTCTGGGCATGATGGGTGGGAGGGAGGTGAGTCTGAGGTGGGCCTCAGGACATGGAAGCCGCGTCCCACAGGAGGATGGCTCTGGAAGAGGGCCGGAGCCTGCCCGAGGTGCGGGCGCGAGTGGCGGCTTCGCATGGCATCACCGACCTGGCCCACAAGCTTCACTTCTATGACCAATGGGCTCCGGACTATGACCAGGTAGACCGGTCGGGTCCTCACCTCTGCTTCCATCTGCTCGCCCGGCCTCAGTTTTCGTGTCTGAAAAGCCGGAATAGTGAGCCTTGCATCATCCCAGGGCAACGAATGCGAGAGGGAAGGAAGACCTGGGTGCAGCCCTGCAGTCCTGTCTCTTCTGGGACTGGCTCCTCTTCAGCGCATCCACAGTGGCCCTGCCCTCTCACCAGCCCCATCTTCCAGATTGGCAGACCCTAGAGATCAGGGGCCAAGACGTCCCCACCCTGGGACTGCAGTCCAGGCAGAGGTGCCACTGAGGGGTCACTATGAACTAAGCAGAGAGCCATGCCAAGGTCCACAGAAAAGACCCCAGCAGTGGGCTGAGGGCTACTCTCCAGTCCCCGCCCCTTGACAGAGGAAAGCACCTTATACCTGGTTCTCCCCTCACTGTAGTCCCAGCAGGCCCTGGGCCCCCAACACACACAGCTTGGCCGGGCTGACTCCTAGACCACCCAAAAGGAGGTCCCCCAAACACTGGGGCACGGGGTGGCAGTTGGTGCTGCACTCTATCCCCAGGACGTGGCCGGCCTGCAGTACCGCGCTCCCCGGCTCGCAGTGGACTGCCTCACCCAAGCCCTTCCAGGTCCATCCCACGCTGCCCTGATCCTGGACGTGGCCTGTGGTACTGGCCTAGTGGCTGCAGAGGTGAGACCACCCTAGATCCCCTGCCCTCCCTTCAGCCCCCACTTGCTCAAAATTCCTACTACCCCAGGCCCCAGATCCCCGCCTCCCTGCTCAGATTCACTGGTTCCAAACACTTGGGCTACATCCACTGCGGGGACCACTGTCCTCCCCGAGGTGCAGGGACCTAACTGGGAGGTGGCAGGTATGAATTGTGACTGGGTCCCCCCACCCCAGCTGCAGGCTCGGGGCTTCCTCCAGCTGCATGGGGTGGATGGGAGCCCAGGAATGCTGGAACAGGCCCGGGCCCGTGGCCTCTACCAGCACCTCAGCCTCTGCACCCTGGGTCAGGAGCCTCTACCCAGCTCTGAAGGTACTCCCCCTCCCCCTTCAGCACCCCAAGGCACACCCTCTGACCAAGCCCACTTGATGGAGCCCCTTTCTTTTGCCAAGACTCCATCCCCCTTGCCTAGCCCTCCACAAGCCCCCTCCCACACTGAGTCCTATTCTCTTTTCGAGCCCCCCAATCCCTCACTGAGACGCTTCCTCTGAAACTTCCGTCCCATGATCTGACCTCAGTCCAGGACTGGGCCACATCTGCCATATCCCCCACGGAATCTGGGTCCCACAGACACCAGTGGCAGGCCTGGTCCCTCCCCAGGCCCCATCATGCACACCATCCTCCAGGGTGGTCTGAGGCCACACTGAAAACAAACCACCACACCACATCCGCACCTCCACACAGGGACCTACGACGCGGTGCTGACGGTGGGCGCCCTCAGTGACGGCCATGTGCCCTGCAGTGCCGTACCCGAGCTCCTGCGAGTTACCAAGCCAGGTGAGAAGCAGCCCATCCAACCACACACAGGCACCTTCCCTTCTCCACACCCACAGACACAAGCCTCAGAAAGCCTCAGGCCAAGCGAGAGTAGGGTTATGCCCAGGGTCACACAGCCTAGCATCGCAGTCACAGCTGCCGTCACAGGCTCGGCCTCAGCTGCCACCATCAACGGGCCCAGGCAAACAGGCAGGGCAGGCAGGTTGCCAGCGTGCCTCTTATCCACTGGGAAACCGGAAACAACTCCACTCTCCTCTCCAGCCTCTATTTCCTCATCAATAAGCAGAGTGGCACAGTCCCTTCCCCATAGGATTGCAGTGAGAATTGGGTCAAGTAGTGTCTGTAAGGCCTGTGTTTCAGTCCTGGCACATAGTAGGGGCTCCGTTTAGTTCCCTCATCTTCCAGCTTCCCCACTAACTTAGGGGGAGTCTCTTTCGTGACCTCAGTTTCCTCATCTGTGAAATGGGGCTGCTCAGGTGAGATGATAGATGTGAGTGCTTTTCTGTAAACTCCACAAGTGGGGCTGATGTGCAGGTGAGGGTTGTGTTTACTGTGCTGCTACTGTGTGCCTTGCCCCGTGCTTGCTTCTGCCCTGGGGAGAAGGTACACACTCAACCCACATGCCCCAGGAAGGGGCCAGGGGAAAAAGACCAAGCCCGAGGTGGGCCCACAGGGCTGTGGGTGCTCAATGCCCTGCGAATTCAGAGAAGAGAGGCATTTGGGACAGCTGGGATGGGGAGTGAGGGGCAGTCCACGCAGGAACACAGCCTAAGCGAAGTCCCAGGCAGAAAGGAGAGTGGTAGAGTGTGCGGATCATGAGGCTCGGACCTGGCTGCAGGACAGGATCTGGAAGCCCCGAAGGTGCCCCATCACAGCAAGATTGCATCTGCTCCCTGCCCCTTCACCCCTGCTGGGCTCAGCAGGGGCCTTGGCTAAGTCAAGGCAGGTCTAGGCAGGCCTCATCCTCAGGGAACCACAGAGGCTGACAGATGCAGGGACATTGGTGGCATCAGAGAGAGAGGTAGTGATCAGGCTCAGGAGGACAGGAAACTCCCATCACCTGAACCAGTAAGGACCAGACCTCCTCGCCCAGCCTGTGCTTGCCAGTCCCCTCAGCCGGCCAGACTGCCTGCCCACATGTCACAGCCTCCCTTGCTTCAGAGCCTTTCCTCTCACGAAGCCCCTCTCCGCCAGTAGCACCCTGCTTCTCCTTACCTCCTCTTCCAGGAGGCCTTCCAGACTCCTGTCTCTCCTGAGTATATCTGAGCCTGCACTGGGCATACGGTAGGTGCCTGGAGAAGACCTGGAGTGACAAGGTCATTCATTCATTCTTTCAGCCAGTGCTTGCTGACTGTGCTGGCCTTCCTGTGAGACAGGGTAACATCCCAGCAAGCTGGGAAACTGAGGCTCCAAGAGGTGAAGGGAGTTGCCCAAGGTCCAAAGCCCATAAGCATTCAGACACAGCCGTATCCTCCAGCAGAGGGGCTGGGTGAACAGTGAGAAGGGAGCCCCCTCTGTCAAGGGGATTCAGCCAAAAATTCCCAGCATAAAGGACACTCGGGCCTTGAAAGGTGTGTAGGAGGCCTTGAAAGGTGTGTAGGAGGCCGTTAAGCTGAGGAAGCAGAGGGAATTCCTGGGGGAGGGATCAGTGAGCACCAGGGGCTTGGAGATGGGAAAGGCTGGCCCGGGGACAAAGCTAGGAGAACTTCCTCCCTTGAGGATGTGAGAAGGAAGGGGACAACCTTCCTGTCCCTGGCTCCTGCCCTTCCCCCACTCACCTGCTCCTTCCCCACCCCTCCCCAGGTGGGCTGCTGTGTCTGACCACCAGGACCAACCCATCCAACCTGCGTTACAAAGAGGCGCTGGAGGCCACCCTGGCCAGGCTGGAGCAGGCCAGGGCTTGGGAACGCCTGGTGGCCTGGCCTGTGGACCAGTGGGAACTGGCCACCTCCGAGCTCGAGCTGGGGCCTGGCGCCTCTGACAGCGACGGCTTCATCTCCGGCATCGTCTACCTGTACCGAAAGCAGGAGGCAGCCCAGGCCGAGGGAGTGAGGCCCGGTGCCTAGCCCCCAGCTGGCCTCCGACCCTCCACGAGGCCTCGGCCAGGCTCATCGCTGGGCCTCCTCTGCTTTGCCTGTAAAACGAGGCCGCTGCACCAACCCTGCCCCTCAGGAGAGCTATGCCTATTAAATGAGTCCCAGAAGCGGCAGCAGAACTCTGGCTCGGTGGTTTTCTCACCCCTGCAAAGAGTGACATCTGTCCCTATGGAGGACAGAAGAGAAGAAACAGGACAGAGAGGGACCCCATCCCTGGCTGTCCCTGTGCCAGGCACGATAGGGCCACAGATGTGACTCTGACCCCTCCCGGGGTGGAGGGCCCTCTCCCTCTAACTCACAGACCAGGAACCCGTGCTCACGCATCTGGGCCTTGGCCAAACACTTTCACGTGTCCAGGATTCGGTTTCCTCATCTCTAAAGGGATCGGAATGCGGAGCTGAGGAGCTCAGGGCGTAGCTTGGAGGCTGCCCCAGAGCTGGGCAGGTGAAAAGGCCTCGGTGACTGTCAGCACCAGCACCAGGTGGGGATGTGAACAGGGCTGATGATAACGCCTGCAAACAGGAGCCAGGGGAGGGCTTCATGGAGGAGGAGGCGCAGAGCTGAGCCTTCGGGACTAGAACTCAGAAGGGTGGAGAAAGGGAAAAGGACATTCCAGGCTGAGGGCAGAGACAGCCTGAGCAAAGGCTGGGAGAAGGGACCCGGGGGGTGAGCAGACCAGCCTGGAGGCCCAGACAAAGCTGGAACAAAAGGAGGGGAGGGCAGGTGGCCCATCCTAGAGTCCCCAGCACTTCCCTAAGGTCCTGGGCTTTACGCTCTGACAAATGGAGGGCTTGAGCAAGGTGACTCCAAAGGTCGGGGCCAGTTTCGATGTCTCACAATTCCCCAAAACCAGTTTTGTAAGTCTTCTGGTCCTGGCCACCACACGGCGGTCCTGCCCCTCACCACCCCCCTGCCCAGGCTTCCAACCCTGCCCTCCCCTTCACCTCCACAGCTGAAATCAGAAACGATACAGTCTTCCTGTGCACAGGTCCCGTTTATTGTAGAAAATAATAGCAATTACTGTGACAAATAGTTTAAATTACAAAACAGAAACCTCGTAGCAGGCAGGGGAAAGCCCCAGGACTTCCTGGGGTTAGGGCCAGTGAAAGAGCATTCCCCCTGCCTCTCCAGCCTCTCCAATGACCTTGGCACGGGTGAGGATCCAGAGGTAGCCAGTCTCAAGGGGCCCGGGGTCCTTCTTCGGAGGCCGCAGGGCAGGGGCGGGAAGGGGTGTGGGCAGCCTGGGCCGCCTCCATAGCCCCCTCCCCCGCCACTACCCAAACCAGTTCGTAGCACCTCCGCCCCTCCCCTCTAAACCTGTCCGTCCACTCTTCGCTCGGCAACTATGCTCCAAGGGCAGGTGGGTGAGCAAGGCAGCCGTTCTCGTGGCCACAGGTTTCCATGGGCAAGGCACAGCCCCAGTGCTCGCTGACCCACCCAGCGGATGCTGGCAGAGGGAGTGGGGAGGATCAAAGAAGGGGACAGCGGTCAGCACGGACGTGGTGCCATGGTCCGCTGAGCACACACTCAGAGGCAGAGCCCAAGCAAAGTCAGGGCTGAGCCGTCCGGGCCAGCAGGAGCCAGCCCCCTGTATCCTCAGCCATTCCGAGGAGGGTGGTACGGGAGTCTCTTTCCATCCATCCTTGCTAGTGTTGGAGGTGACCTTGAGAAAATGTCCGAGAGGGCCAGAAGGGGCTGAGGGCTGCTGGCCAACGGCCTGGCTCAGTCCCTACTTGGCAGGGCCATCCTGGGGTCACAGTAAGCTCAGTCCAGGGAGAAACAAAGCCGAAAGGAAAAGAGTCAACGATAGCGCCTTACACGTAGTTGCTGGCTGGGGCGGAGCGGGCGGCAGAGTACCTGGCCGAGTAGGGCTTGTCGGTACGGGGCGGGCAGTTGCAGCAAAGCAAGGCCCCACCGAGCATCAGCAGGCCAGAGGCGGCCCAGCCAATGTAGAGCGAGGCACCCATCTCCCGCTTCTGGCCCGAGGCCACCAGTGGGTTATAAAAGTCGCGGATGATATTGTGGGCCGTCCAGGACACGGGCACCATCACCAGCAAGCCGGCCAGCAGGAACACCACGCCGGCCACGATCATGGTCTTGGCCTTGGCGCTCTCATCCTCCACGCAGTTGGTGCACTTGCCGCCCACCACCGAGAGCAGCACACCGAGCACGGCCAAGATGATGCAGACGACGATGAGGGCACGGGCCGCCTGCAGGTCCTGCGGCAGCGCCAGCAGCGAGTCGTACACCTTGCACTGCATCTGGCCCGTGCTCTGCACCACGCAGTTCATCCATAGGCCCTCCCAGATGGTCTGGGATGTGACGATGTTGCTGCCGATGAAGGCCGTCACGCGCCACATGGGCAGCGCGCAGCTCAGTATGGCGCCCAGCCAGCCCAGCACGGCCAGAGCGATACCCATCACCTGCAGCCCCATGGAAGCCATAGCTTAGCGTCTGCTGGGGTCTAGGACCTGGAAGCCTGTGGGGATCCGGCCCTGGATGCTGTAGGAGTCCAAGTGCCGAGGATGAACACTCAGCGTTCGCAGGGAGGTCTTTCACAGCAAGTCCAGAGGAAAAGCCAGTTGGAGCAGCTCTGGGTGTCTCTCCTGAGAGTCAGCGGCACAAACCCAGCGAGCGTAAGAGTGTAACAGAACCAGTTCCTCCCTGCCAACAGCTGCCGCAAGCTCTCAGGCTAAAGACTGGAGCAGTTATATGGCTCCGCGGGAGGGGCGGGGGCCGAGGGAGGGGTTTCAGTCCCTGGAGCCGCCCCCTGACCAGTTTCTCTAGATTCCTGAGCCTGCCAACAAAGGAACTTTCAGGCCCCAGCCCTTGGCCCCTGAGTCACCACCCTGGAGAGCCAGTCTCAGAGGAAACTGCTCTTTCCCCCTGCCCCCAGACCCATGCTGAGGTCATCCGGGAGATAGACACTGAGTCACAGCCTATAAACACCTGGACCTACCTGGGGGGCCGGAGCGGGGAGCCAGGCCCAGCCAGGTTTGGGGCCTGAAGACCAGGGTCCCCACACCCCAGGGCTCCCTCATTCCAGGCTTGGGTGGTTGGATGGAAGGTGGCGACCTTCAGGGAGAGGGTCTGAGGATAGAGTCCTGGGAACGTCACAGAGCAGCCCCACCATGATTACAGTCGTCAGCGTCCTCAGCAGCTGCATCACTGGCCTGATAATTACTATTAAGAGTCTCGCCAACCATGCATCCACCGCGTCTGGACATTGGCCTGATGTAGTCCAGTTTTAAGGACCAAGGAGCTGGGGGGCCCGGACTCCTGGGTCCATCACGTGCCCTCCCCATCTCTCACCACCATCACCTGGCTTCCCAGCCCTGCCGGAGGAGGGGTCTTGGAGGTGATGCCCTTTTGGCCAAAGAGAGAAGGAAGCCTGCCCCCCACCTCAGAAGTTTCAGCCAGTTTCTGCTGAGGCTAAGCCGGCTTGGCCAGAATTAGGTCGGGGAGGTCACCAAGAGAAAACCATGGGCCAGACCCTGGGGACATCAGTCCAGCAAACAGGTGTTTACTTAGTGAAGATACACAGAACGGTCCTCCGGTAAAGCCAGAATGGGAGCAAAGTCCCATGAGACTTGGAAGGGGAGGTAAAACTCAGCCGGGGTGTAGGGGGTGGTGCCTGGGAGGGGGCCTGACAGGGAGGAGGAGTTGCCTGGCATAACTCCAGCGGGCACTGAATTCTTGGGTTGTGCTGCAGAGGGCACTGATGACAGAAATCACCATGGACGGGACCCTCTGGAGTTGGGCAAGGCAGCAGGACTAGGTGAAGGAGAACTTCAGGGAGAGGGAACAGCGAGGGCCAAGGTGCCCAAGGTGGGGAAATGCAGCTAGTTCTGGGAACCAGAACAGATTCAGAGGAATCCAGTCTGACCAGAGACGGGGTAGTGGGGGAGGGGCCAGAGGAAAAGAGCCAGAAATCTCTGCCTCAGGCATCACGGAGCCCTGGGCTGTGCACAGAGGCTGTGAGACCAGCAAGGGCATTGGATGCCAGGCTGAGAAAGGGGTCTCTGGAAACAGGATGGAGGTGAAAGCCAGGCAGAGGGCGAGGATCAGGAAGGGCCTGATTCAGGGCAGGGGGCTTTGGGAACCTAAAGGAAGGAGTCATTGTGGCGGGGAGAGAGAATGGCCAGGCTCATCCTGGCTGGATCAAGGGAACCCCACCCCCTTTCTTCCCCACGTGCTGGGGAGCTCATCCCAGGCGCCAGGGCTCCAATGAGTCCCTGAGCCCCCAGCATTGTCCAGCCCCGTGCCTGGTGCCCTGGGGCAGCTGGGTGTCTAATCTGACCCTTTCAGTGGTCCCTGAGCTTCCCGAGAAAGAGAGCTATCCTGCGTGCGTGATTTGGGTAGAAGCCTTCTGTGAGCTATTTAAAGCGTGCTGACAGCCTGTGGAACCATAGGGCTGGCAGGGATAATCTAGCGCGATGGGGAAACTGAGGTCTTTGTACCGTGGCTGACTGTAAACACTTCGGTCTCCCCTACGAGGCTGGGGGCTCCTGAAGGATAGGTGTTCAGCCTCAATGCTCAGCGCAGGGGTTGACACGAACTAGGTGCTCAATAAGGCAGGAGGCACCATCCCGGGTCCCAGCTGCCCTCCCCCACTCCCCCTCACCCCCAGGCACGCACACCAACACAAACAGGGATAGTTTCTGCCAGGACCACGCCTCCCTGGCGTTCTCCTTACGAGGCTTTGAAGAACAGCACGCAAACAGGCCTGTGGACTGAGCAACGGAGATACTATCCTTCCAGAGGAACGATAAGCGATTCCCTGCAGTGACCCCATCACATCCTGCCTATCAGTAAGCAGGGCAAGCACTCTTACTGCCTTTGCACAGGTGGGTAAACTGAGGCCCAGGGAGGGCCGGGGGGCTTGCCCAGAACGGGGTGTGCTGGTCATTCCAGCCCTGCAGTAAGGTTTCTGCCTACAGAAGTGAATTGGCCGGACGGCCAGACCCTCACTCACCCCCTACACGCCCCCCCCCCCCCCGCAACTTCCTGCTCTTGTTCTGGGACACAGCCGACTGGCACTTGGAGATGCAGGAGCGGGGGAGGGGGAGCACACAGGCCCTAGAACTTTCCACCTGTGGCCCAACAGAAGTGACTAAGAAGCTGTCCTTCCCTGCCCAGCTCAGCCAAGCACTTCAGAGGCAGGGGAGGGGCTGAAAGCTAGGGGGAGGACAGGTGCAGGAGGGCCCAAGGCAAAGGGCAGGCCCAGGGCAGGGGAGGTCTGCAGGGAGCTCAGGCGGAGCTCGAGGTGCTCAGGTGTGAAAGAGAAACAGGAGTCAGTCCTGGGGGAGCCGTGAGCCCTCTGCACATGAGTGGAGCTGGAGAAATATTTGTTGAGGCTTCATTTACGCCAGGAGACAGTGGCTGGGTCCCACACACCTGCTGCAGGAAAAACACCGGCAAAGCCAGAACAATTTTCCTACACCCACTCTGGCTCCCTGGGCCTGGTCCTCCCAACAGCTTAGACAACCTTTCACTGTGACACTTTACTAATGTGTCTGCCATTCATTACTTTTGCTTTTGGGGCTGAGAGGGCAGGGTTAGCACTTATTTCTTTTTCTTTCTCCCAACATACACTGTCTAATTTTACGCCAAAAAATTGTATCTTACACGCTGGTTTTTATCAAGGACAGCGCTCTCCCCAACCAGATCAGCTCACTCATCTCTGCCCATAACCCTCTCGCCAGCCCTGTGACCTCGGGGAAGCCAGCTCCATCTCTGGGCCTTGACTTCTCTCTGTAAATTGAAGACATTAGCACTTTTCCCCAATCTAAGACAGATGTGAAATGAGGATGTGAAAATGCTTTGCGAGCTGAAAAGCTTGGGACCGTGAGGAGGAAAGAGCCAAGTTCATGTCACAAAGCATCAGGCCCTCAGCTCTGGTTCTACTCACACCGAAGGGGAGCTAGGACTTCTCAGACCCTGGTCCCCAGGGCCCCAGGGGCTCAGCCAAGTCTTTGATCACAACACACACATACACACACACACAGCCTTGTGCCCAGCTCCCTGCATGTCCCTGGGAAAGTGGCAGATAAAGTCTCCCATCCAACTCTGAGGCACCTTGCTGCCATCTGAGCCTTCTTTGTCCTTCTCTGGTCTGTGCGGGTCCACCAGACCGCTGCCGAGGTGGCCAGAGGAATCTCTGAGGGCTGGGTGGACCTGGGTCCCGGGACCCTTCACTCGTCTCCGCTGGGACCGGGAACTCTAAGGCCAGGTGTCAACTTAAAATTATTCTTCCCCACCAAACATACGTTTTGATCTGTATAAAACCAAATGGCTTTTCTGAAGGAAAAAAAAAAAAGAAGAAGCCTCACTCTCAGCTCAGAAATCAGTCTAGCCGGAAGTTGGTTCAAAACGATTTATTTTTGCAGGAGTTCACTAACTTCTCTGCCCACAGACACAAGTTAAGATCCTGTTCTTTTTTAACCAGAGACAATGTCATTAAGTTAAAAATTTGTTTAAATTTTAGTAAATAATCTGCAATGGGGTGTCATAATTCTCTGTGAGTGTAAAGATTGTGTCTCTGAGTCACTTCAGAGCCATCGCCCTGGATGGTCCCAGAAGGAGGATCTCCTGGATGCTTCCAGCAAACAGGCGGTCACTTCCAGACCCCGGGCCGGTATGCGCTGGCCGCCTCCTGATGGCTCTGGCAACACTGGGGATTTCACTAGGGCAGGCCCAGCCCTGGCTGGGAGGGCTGGGCCCCAGGCTGGGACTTGCAGAATCTGGGGCAGAATGTGGTGGCCCTTTTATGGCTCTCATCTGAGATGACCCCAGCCCTCCCTGGGTTGAGTCCCAGCTCTGTCACTACCAATTCTGTGACACTGGGCAATAGAATTAAACTCTCTCAACCAATTTCCTCATCCGGGGAAGGAGGACAACAACTTCTCCCTCTGAGGCGCTGGGAGGCTCCGTGAAAACACCGAATCAAGGCCCACTCAGTCCACTGAGATTCTTCTCGCCGCCTTGACGCGGGTCCGGCGGGCCCAGCCCAGGCCCTAGAAAGCCACGGGCCCTGGGCTCAGAAGTGGAGGCCCTGGGCTGAGTGGGTAGCCCCCCGCCTGTAGCCTGACAGCCCACGCCGGTGGCCACCCTCCCCACTTGGCCCAGGACGGGGTAATGACAGGCCTGGTTGCACAGGAGGCCTGGCTACCCAGCCTGGCTGAGCCGGCGCTGCCCCCAGGCTGGACCCCACATACACGGAGGGAGAAGGTGGGGTGGGGTGGCATCTCCAAGGAAAAGCAAGGCCACGCTGCTGGCTGCAGCCCCACGGCCCAGGCACTTTTGGGAACGGGATGGAGGGATGGCGGGGATGGAGATGGGTTCAGAGAGAGGGAGGAGCTGAGTGGGGGGGATGTGGGTGCTCTGAATGGGCTTGGTTAGAGAGAGGGGCTCAGAGCGGGGAAGGGCTCTGTGAAGGGGGGGAAACTTAAAGACAGGATGGGACTGAGTGAGTTTTTAATTACTTTCCATAAAATTAGTGCTTCTGAGTCCAGCTTCTGCCTGGCAGTTTCAAAGAGCCCATATTTATGCAAGACTGGAGCCATCCTCACCCTCCCACGCTGCTGTCCACCATTCACAAGCCACTCCCCTGCTTCTCAGAGGGGTCCATCCCAGAGACAGGAGAACTCCTTCCCAGCCCCCCATCCCTCCCTCCTGCTCCCCCTACCTCACTTCAGAGCAGCCCCTGTCTCTTGATTGTAAGATACATCCATTTTCCAGAGGCAGAGGAAGAAGAGGACTTAAAGGCCAGGGGATCCCCGAGGACCTTCTAATCTTTTGGAGGGATCAGTCCTGCCCAGCCCACACCCCCCAGCCAGGGAAGTCTCCTTCCACCAGCCCTTTCCTCCCACTGGTCAGCAGGAGCTGGGCCAGACAGCAGGCTAGGTGCCTTAGTATTATGAGAAATCATTTTTTCTCACTACAAAACCATGCAGGGCACCATCGTCCCATCCTAGAGATGAGAAAACTAAGCCTCGGAGAACTGATGTGACATTCCAGGGCCATGAGAATCATGAGAACAGTGGGAATTGGGCCAGTGCCTGCCCTCGAGACCCCCTGATCTAAACAGACAACTCCCTAGACCAGAGAAGGCAGCTCTGTGTGGGCTCTGGAGGAAAGGGTCAGCAGCATCCTGGGCCCAAGGCGGGCTTCCTGGAGGAGGGAGAGGGAAGGAGAACTGTGAAAGGTGAGTAAAAGCTTAGAAGCCTATGGAAAGGAGAGAGTTCTCTAAAAAGGGGAGCGGCAAGGGGCAGAGACTAGGGGCCTTTCGGGGGCCTTGCGGGGTCTGGAGCTGGGCAGGTGGTGGAGCTGGGCTGGAAGGCAAGTTGGGCACATCAGGAAAAGCCTCAAGTACCCAGCTCAAGAACGGGGGTGCCCAGGGGAGCCATGGACAGGCTTTGAGCAAGGGTAGGCCCAGCCAGCTGTTACTTGGGCCATCGTGGTAGGTTAATTGGATGGGGGAGAGCCAGGAGGGCTGCCCTGCTCTGGGGTGGATGGAGCCTTGGGATATTAGGGGGACATCTTGACCCAGGACCAGCTAGACCCCCAGACCAGCCTGCTTCCCCCGGGCCAAGACAGACCTTGTCTCCAGTGGGTAGAGCCAGGGGCTGGCGTCATCCCTACTTGCTTCCTGCCTGCCCCCCCAATGTGGACCCCAGGGGATCCTGGAACCCAGCACCTTTTCCCTCCCAGCAGCCTGGGCAGGTTACACCTGATGACGACAGCTTACAGAGAAGCTGTCTCTACTTCCATGACATACCAAGAGGGAGAGAGAAACTAACAGGCCAACCAGGGGACTCCCAGGTAGGCAGCCAGTGAGTCAGCAGTGAGAGACCAGGGGCAAAACCAACAGTCTAGGGATCATAAGTGGCATCTCACCCCAGCCCCAGGTGACTCAGAGATCATATTACCCTTCCCTCCGGGCCTGGTCGTCAGCCGCCTCCAGCCTTTCTCCTATGGGAGTGCCTCCAGGCATGGATTGGGTAGACGCCACCCACAGATCCTGACCCCTGGCCTTCTTGGGGCCCAGTTCAACTGCCAGGTCTTTGTCCTACCGCCCGCCCGGTTCACCCACTGACCCAGCCCTCATTCTCTGCTGGCTCCCAGCTCTGGATCAGATCAGTCTAGCCCTGAGGAAGGGTACAGCCGGCCCTGACCTGCCCCCCACGGGCTGGGGAGCAGGAGGTGGGGACCAGCTGGGAGCAGCCACACCTGTGTTTAGTGTGAACTTTTTTTTCTTTTTCAATGTTCTTTTTATAGCAGGGCTTAACCTACATAATTTGAACTTTTTTTTAAAAAATTATTTATTTATTTATTTATTTATTTATGGCTGTGTTGGGTCTTCGTTTCTGTGCGAGGGCTTTCTCTAGTTGCAGCAACTGAGGGCCACTCTTCATCGCGGTGCGCGGGCCTCTCATTATCGTGGCCTCTCTTGTTGCGGAGCACAGACTCCAGATGCTCAGGCTCAGTAGCTGTGGCTCACAGGCCCAGTTGCTCCGCGGCATGTGGGACCAGGGCTCAAACCCGTGTCCCCTGCATTGGCAGGCAGATTCTCAACCACTGCGCCACCAGGGAAGCCCTGATTTGAACTTTTGACCAGGGCCTGAGAGCTCACCCACAGCCCTCGGTCACACCCTCCCTTCCCCCTCCATACACTCCCTGCTTCTCTCCAGTGAGGCTGGGGGACTGCAGGTGCCCAGGGGGCTGGCCAGGCGCCAATGGTTTAGTGTCACTGCCCCTCAGCATCACTCCACAGCTGTTCAGCCCCACATCAGCATGAAGCTGCCACCACACACCTGGGCATGCACCAAGGGTCCCGCGTGTTTCTTTATTTTCTTTTATTCCACTTCATTCCAGTTCTTTGCCACCTCAGCGGGCTGGCAGGGCTCTCAGCCTCAGAACTTCCTGCAGCTCCGTCTCTGACCAGGGATATTCGACATCCCAGGACATCGGGAAATCCTTCCTTGAACCATCAGCCATTGCCAAGCCCTGGGTGCCGTGGAAACCTCCAGGCTCCAGTCTGCGTGGCCCCCTCAGGGTCTGGGGCTCAGTGGCCTCCCAGCAACACCGAGGAATCAGAAATCACTGGCCTCGGGACTTCCCTGGCGGTCCAGTGGTTAAGACTCCACGCTTCCACTGCAGGGGGGCACGGGTTCGATCTCTGGTCGGGGAACTAAGATCCCGCAGGCCACGTGGCGCGGCCAAAAAAAGAAAAGAAAGAAATCACTGTCCAGGAACCATATAATCATCAACTAAAAGGTATCACCTTTCATTCCTGTGAATAGTGCCTGGCGCATAGTAGGAGCACATAGTAGGAACCTTCCCACATGCCACACACTCTCAAGTCACCCACCCCCCCACATCATTGCTTTCCAATAGAAGAATCTCTCTGCTATCCCTTCCTCCTGTCCCCACTCCAGAACACCAAACCCCAGCTCTTCTTGACCTTGGCCTTTACCTCAAAGTCAAGCCCAGGGAGAGCTTCTGCCTCAGCCTTGGCTCTCTTTCCACCCCACCCCAGTCCCAAGCCTGACCAGTTGCTGCTGGGAACGGGGAAGGGGAGAGAGCAGAGGCAAACCGATATGGCAATAACCACCCCCCCCCCCACCCACACACACACACCAGTCATGGTTTCCTCAGCGTCCTTGCTGGCCTCCCACCGGCCTCACCCTCCACACCCACTCACCCCCAAGCCCAACTCACCCACAGAAGTCTTCCCCAGGCGCCACCACCCCTACCCACCCCCTACTAAAGTCGGCCGTGATCTGGCCCAGTCGTCCTCTCCTGCTTCATATCCTGAATCATATCCGTACACACTGGGCTTCCCTGCTGATAGGGAGGTGGATCCCCCATCCCATGCAACTCTGTGACCCGGGCCTCCCTTTGGGATGAACCTGGTACAAAACAGCCCTCCCGGCTTTTTCCCTTCTTTGTGCTCTGGACAGTCTGGGGCACTCAGGCCTAGTTATCGTGGAAGACAAGGGCAGTGACATTAATAATAATAGCTACCTGAATGTTCATAGCAGCACAATTCCAACAGTCAAAAGGGAAACAACACAAGTGGCCATCAGAGGATGAACTGATCAACTATGTGGGCTATATTCATACACCGGAATTATTTTTCAGCCATAAAAAGGAATGAAGCGCTGATCCGTGCTACAACACAGGTGAACCTTGAAAACACGCTAAATGCAAGCGTCAGACAAAAAGGTCACATATCGTATGATTCTGTTTACATGAAATGTCTAGAACAGGCAAATCTATAGAGACAGAAAGTAGATGAGTGGCTTAGGGCTGGAGGGGACATGGCATAGGGTGGTAGAGGGTATAGGGTTTCTCTTTGGTGTAATGAAAATGTTCTAAAATTGGCTGTGATGATGGATGCATACTCTGAATAGACTAAAAAACACTTTGTTATACAATTTAAATGGGTGAATTGCATGGTATGTGAATTATAGCTCAACAGAGCTGCTTTGAAAAGAATAATAATTAGCACTTGTCAAATGCCTATCAGGTGCTAGGCAGGCCCCACACAGCCTCTGTTACCCCTCAGGACCTTGTGATGGATAATAGGAGTGGATTTCTGCCCCCAAAGAAACTGCATTCATGTGAGGGTTTTTTTTTTAATTAATTAATTAATTTTTAAAATTAGAGTATAATTGCTTTACAATGTTGTGTTAGTTTCTGCTGTAGAACAAAGTGAATCAGCTCTATGTATACATATTTCCCCTCCCTCTTGAGCCTCCCTCCCATCCTCCCTTTCCCACCCCTCTGGGTCATCACAGAGCACCAAGCTGAGCTCCCTGTGCTATGCAGCAGGTTCCCACTAGCCATCTATTTTATACATGGTCGTGCGAGTTTTTTTTAAAAATTCAACTTAATTGGCTATTCCAAAGATTTTTCTTTTCTATTTTTGACAATTGGAGCCCTTAAGATGCACAATGGAATTGCACTTTGCATTTTTATTTTTATTTATTTATTTGGTAAAAGGAGCAAAGCAAGGACCTGGAGATATATACTGGAACAATCTCCTTAGAAGAATTCAGCAAAGTAGAAGATAAATATTTAAAGAGGAAAGGTGTGTGTGTGTGGGGGGTTAAAATAGTGAATCAGTAAGTCACTTCTAAATTAAACAAAACTGGAGTTGAAGAATAAATAGGTTTCCAACTGGCTGTTGCTGTTTTCCTTTGAAAAAAATAAACATTAAAAAAAAAGGGCTGTGACATTGAGATTTACTGAAATAGCCAATTGGCCTGTTGTTTCAACTATTGTGCAGTAAGCCTAAAAGTTAGTAGAGAATAGCTTCCTGCTAGCAGGAAATCTTCATTTTGAGGAACTTACCCAGGCTCAAGGTGTCCTCTGAGGGTAACCAGGATTGAAGTTTTTTATTTCTCAGGAAGAGCTCTTCTGCGTGGCAAGGGCTCAGTTGTACGAAGTAAAATGACAGTTCCTTTAGTGCTACAGAATATTCACTATAACTTATTGAGAGACCACCCCAGTTCTTTCTGTTTTGTTTTCTTGGTTTCTTTTGCCTTTGTAGGAATCAGACACCTTGTGTAGAAAAAATGGTTTATGCCAGGTAGAGGTGACTTTAGGCGGCAGCTCCCAGGCAATTTTGAAACCCATGCCGAAGTCCCTCCCCTTGTTACAGATGGCATAGAAGTCACAAGTCTGTTAACTGGACTGTTTCTTCTCCTGCCTGTTGTTCCTGCTTTCTCTACTTCTGTCTGGATAGTCAGGAAAAGATTTAACGTTTAATATTTAAACAAAATATTTAATGTCTACACAGTAAAATTATTCAAACTTCAAACCAGTATTGAAACCAGTTGGAAACCAGCTGATAGTTTCTTAATTTCAGATTTAGAGATGAATGTAAACTGTATTCTGTTGAAACTTGCAAGTGTTTGATTCACGCCGTTTAAAAAACTCCTGCCTCTAGGTCATTGTTAATGGGACCAACTTGTAAAGTTTGTAGCCTTAAAGAAATCTCCATGCATTTGTTCTGCTATAGCTCAAAAACATGAAGTGACTGCCTGGAATTTGGGGTTAGTCCCAGTGTTCAGGTGAAAGAGAGGTGACAGCTTTCCAAAGAAGGACCCAAACACACTAACACTGTCTTCTATAGGGATTGTTGGGCAGGCCTGGGATCCAGGTCTGTACAGTGAACAGGAGGAAGGGAGAGCTCTGAAACAAGGCTCTGATACCATGGGTATATGTAGGAGAGAACTAATAAGATTCTGTTAATTAAGATCCAAAAAAAAAAGGGCTATCATCCCAGTCTACTAATGTAGATACCAAAGCTCAGAGCATTTAAGTGACTTCCCCGAGGTCACACAGCTTGTGGAGCCAGGATTTGAACCCAGAACTGTCTGAAACCACAGCCAGTGTGTAACCACCACACCAAACATCAAGTCTACTCAAGTCTGTTTTCAAGACAGCCGGGAGCTTGCTCGAGCTGGGGAGAAACTCAGAAACCCTCAGGCCCTGTCTTCAAGGGTTGCTGGTCGGGCTGTGGACACGCAGGAGCGGTCAGACCTGCCCGAGATGGTGTGGGGCTGGGATAAAGGGCGCGGGGACCTAGCAGTGTGGTGGAAATTCAGGGTGCCTGTCCTAGGCAACGTCCCCTCTCCCCTGCTACAACCCCTTGTCCAGAATGAGCTGGGACGCCCAGCAAGGAGACAGAGGCCCCGGCAGTGACGCTGCATCCCGGCGTACAATGGCTGCGTGTCCGTCTCCCCTCCAAGGCTGGGCCCGCCCGGCCCTCTCAGGTGTCGCCCCCGTGTGTTGGCTTATGGTCACTGCAGCCTCCGCCGTGTACTCCAGCCCGTGGATGGGAATTTCGAAAATCGCTCCTGCTAAAGGCGGGTGGAGGAGTGAACAGGGAGTGTTGTTGACCGTCAGAAAAGTGATGGGGCCGCCCAAGGTACCCCTAAGGTGGGGTTCAGCGAAGGGAGGGGGTTCAGGGTAAATGGTGAACCATAGGGTGTACAGATTTTTTTCATCATGATGAAAATTAAAGGCTGACCAGTGCTGTGTGCATGGCAGATGCCGTCCTCCCCAGGGTGGGTCCAGCGGGGCAGGCCTGAGGTGGGCTCCCTTGGATGTCTGCGGAGGGCACAGCCAGTGTGGCCGAGGCCCTGATGCACAGGCGGAGGATGTGGGCATCCGGGCAGGACTGTGAGGTCCACGGGAAGGGAGTAACCCATGGGGTTGGGGTGGCTGTGGTCCCAGCAGTAGAGGAGCGCCCCCAGTGGAGGCGAGCGTCACTGCAGCCCTCCTCTAAGTCCCCCCGAGGAAAGCCCTGACACCTCATCTTGGGTTTGTCGGGTCGGATGGGGTGAGGGCGCCTAGACCAAGGGCTCCGACCTGAGAACCAAGAGCCTAGGAATGAGGAGGGGGACTTCTCCTGGGCCCTCACGGAGGTGGGTGGTGAGGAGGGTAGGCAGATGAGTGTGCGCCTGTGTGAGGAGAGAGAAGGAAGGGGAGCAGAGGTAGGGGCTGTCCAGGAGCCCCTGGGGTGACTCAGTTCCAGAGTCACAGCCCCCTACTCCTCCCTCCTCCACATCGTGCCCCTGGGCCTGGGAAGATGGCAGGAACCCTGGCCCCCATGTTCCGGATGAAATGGAAAGCCAGCCAGGCCAAAGGCAGGCTGGCTCAGACGCAGCCCGACCCTGCCCTGGGCCTCCTCCCCTCGGCATCAGCCCGCTCACCCGGTCGCGCTTCCGACCTCATGCCCTCCCGTGCCCCCGCCCCCAGAAAAGCTTAATGAAGAGACTCAGAGAGCGGAAGGGGACTCAAAGAGGGGTCCTCAGTGAGGGGAGGGGGGCTCAGTGAGGGGAGGGGGCTCGGTGAGGGGAGGGGGGCTCAGTGAGGGGAGGGGGCTCAGTGAGGGAGGGGGCTCGGTGAGGGGAGGGGGGCTCAGTGAGGGGAGGGGGCTCAGTGAGGGGAGGGGGGCTCAGTGAGGGGAGGGGGCTCAGTGAGGGGAGGGGGGCTCGGTGAGGGGAGGGGGCTCAGTGAGGGGAGGGGGGATCAGTGAGGGGAGGGGGCTCAGTGAGGGAGGGGGCTCAGTGAGGGGAGGGGGGCTCAGTGAGGGGAGGCGGGATCAGTGAGGGGAGGGGGCTCAGTGAGGGGAGGGGGGCTCAGTGAGGGGAGGCGGGATCAGTGAGGGGAGGGGGCTCAGTGAGGGAGGGGCTCAGTGAGGGGAGGGGGGCTCAGTGAGGAGAAAAGGGCTCAGTGAGGGGAGGGGGGCTCAGTGAGGGGAGGGGGGATCGGTGAGGGGAGGGGGGCTCAGTGAGGGGAGGGGGGATCGGTGAGGGGAGGGGGCTCAGTGAGGGGAGGGGGCTCAGTGAGGGAGGGGGCTCAGTGAGGGAGGGGCTCAGCAATGGGAGGGGCCATGGGAGGAGCGGCTCTGAGCTGGCAGAATATTCAGCACACAGAATAGACCAGGGAAAGCCCTGAGGGGTGGGTCCAGGCCGCCTGGTGCCATCTGGGCAGCGCTTGGCTCCGAGGCAGCCCCCGGGCTGGGTTTCGCCCGCCTGAAAGCGGAAGAGGCTTGGGCAGGGCCTCTTTATGGCTCCTGGCGAAACCTGGCCCCCGGGACAGGGAATAAGTTTCTGGTGGGGGAGGAGGGAGTGACTCATTCCCCCTCCCAGGCTCATGACACCCCAGAGCCTGGGAATTACTCCCAAACAGCCAACCAGGCCAGGCCGAGAGAAAACAGCTCCACCCCACGCCGGCTACTCTCACCTCAGGCCTCCCACCGTCACCCACAGGGACGGACAGACCATGCCCGGAACAGTGGACACCCTGGAGGAGAAACACACCCTCTCACACAAACACAAACTCACGCAGACACACACCCACAGGCTAAACCCAATCCCAAACCTCCCCACCCAGAAACAAACACCTGCCATCCGCTGACAGCCCCCAGAGCCCCCAGAGGACAGCCCACCGAGAAGCCCACCGTCACTCACTCACAGCAAAGCACAGCACCCAGTGAGCCCGAAGACCAGCTCACGGACTCAGCCAGACCCAGGTGTGGGCCCTCTCTGCTGGCCCAGAACCAATCTGGCTTCTCAGTCAGCCAGTTTAAGAGGCCCATGAGGGAAAGAGAGGGAAGGAGATGGGGCAACGAGGTGGAGGGAATGCCAAATCGGGGTGGAGGGGACCCCAGCCTCCTGATGAGGAGAGACAGCACACACTGGGTTTTAACCACCCCAGGGCCAAGCACTGTCTTATCGCAAGAATCTGAGGTGGCCCCCCGCCCCGCCTTCACTGCCTCCTGTCCCCCACCTTAGGCTCCATCTCAGAGAACACACATAATCTTGATGTCTCAGCACAGGTGTCCATGTAACAAGAGCCGGCTGCAAAATCACCTCTCCAAGGAGTCCCTGGAATCCCCAGCACCTGAGCACATTGGCCATTTCTGTCCCCAGCTGCAGCATCTGCTCCCAGTATATGTGATTACCCACCTCAGACTGAGACTTCCCAGGGCAGGGCCTGTCTCTTCTCGGCAATGTCTCCCCAGAGGCAAGGCCATGTCTCTCCAATCAGACCAGGGCCTCAGTGTTAGAGACAGCAGGTGTGCCAGACATGATTATTTTTATTGATAGTTACAAAAACTGCCAGTGTTTACTCTAAGTCCCAAAAAAAAGGTATGGGAATTGGAGGGAATAGTTACAGGATGAATACGGAGGTTTCTCTCCAGAGCAAAATGAGTCACCAAATTCCAGAAAAGGCACAAGGTGGAACAGCATGGGGATCAGCATATAAATATATAAACTCTGAGACTTCCCTGGTGGTCCAGTGGTTAAGAATCTGCCTTCCAATGCTAGGGACACGGGTTCAATCCCTGGTCAGGGAACTAAGATCCCACATGCCGCAGGGCAACTAAGCCCGTGAGCCACAACTACTGAGCCCATGTGCCACAACTACTGAGCCCATGTGACACAACTACTGAAGCCTGCGTGCCTAGAGCCCGTGCTCTGCAACAAGAAAACCCACCGCAATGAGAAGCCCATGCACCACAATGAAGAGCAGCCCCTGCTCGCCGCAACTATAGAAAGCCCGTGCACAGCAATGAAGACCCAATGCAGCCAAAAATTAATTAATTAATTAATTAATTAATTATTTTAAAAAAGAAACTCCAACATGCTGGAAGAAGTGTTGGTTAGTACAACAATTTTAGAGAATCATTTTGCAATATCTGGTAAGGTGGTTGACGTATATACCTTATGACCCAGCATTTCCACTTCTAGAGAAACTCTCAGGTATGTGTACCTGGAGGACAAGGACGTGTGTCACATCTTGTTTGTAATAGAAAAACAATTGGAAGCCATTCAAATGCTCACAAGAGAAGAATGGATAGGAATTGTGACATAGTCACACAATGGAATGCTCTACAACAATGAAAAAAGAATAAACTACTGACATGCACAACAACATGAGTGGACCTCAAACACATTGTATTGAGTGAAACCAGGTACAGATGAGTATACACTGTGATTCCACTTATACAAAGGTCAAAAATAAGCAAAAGTAATCAATGGTGACAGGAGTTAGAAAGTGGCCACCTCTGGGGAGAAGGATGGGGGCGGGACACCAGGAAACCTTCTGGGGTTATAGAAATGCTCTGTATCTTGATTTGGGTGGTGGGTGCATGATGTGTTCAAATGTAAAAATTTCAAGCTGTACCTTTAAGATTTGTGCATTTCAAGGACCTCACTGAATGTATTTTATGCCTCAAAAAAAGAAACTGTGGACTTCCTTGGTGGTCCAGTGGTTAAGAATCTGCCCTCCAATGCAGGGGACGTGGGTTCGATCTCTGGTCGGGGAACTAAGATCCCACATGCCGCGGGGCAACTAAGCCTGCATACCGCAACTACTGAGCCCTCATGCCACAACTAGAGAGAAGCCTGTGCACCACAACACAGAGCGTGCGTGCTGCAACTGAGACCTGACGCAGCCACAACTAAATAGATAAGTATTTTTTAAAAATAAGCAGGATTATAATTTTTAAAAAAAATAATGAGATGCAACTTGACACCCACGGAATGACAAAAAGTCTGACGCTACCAAGTGTTGGCAGAGATGTGTAGCAATAGGAACTCTCTAATGTGCTGGAAGGAGTGTATAATACTAACAGGCAACAATTTTCGGGAATCATTTGGCAAGATCTGGTAAGGTGGAAGGTGCATATACTCTATGATTCAGCAATTCCACTTCCAGAGAAACTCTCACGGATATGCATCTGGAGGCATTTACAAGGATGTATGTCACATCTTTGTAATAGCAAAACAGATGGAAATAATCCAGATGCTCATCAAGAGGAGAATGGATATAAACTGTGACATACTCACACCATGGAATATACACAGCAGTTACAATGAATGAACTAAACCTTCCTGTATACGTTTCAAAGACATAACACCATTGAATAAAGCAAATTGCAGAATGATGTGTACAATACAAGACCATCCATGTAAAAATGTTTAATATGCAAGAAGTTCTATGTATTGTGGATGGGTATATACTTAAGTAGCAAAACTATACAAATCTGAACAGGAAGATGCCATGTCAACTTCCGTTACCCAGAAGAAGAGAAGTGAGTGGGATAGGGAAGGGGTACAAAGGGTCTCCGGCAGAATGTAACAACTTGCTAACTCTGAGTGGTGGGGTCCCATGGGTATTTTTTATATTATTCTTTGTACTTTCCAGGTTTTTTTTGTTTTTTGGGGGGGTTTTTTGGCCACACTGCACAGCTTGTGGGACAGTTCCCCAGGCAGGGGTTGAACCTGGGCCATGGCAGTAAAAGCGTCAAATCCTAACCACTAGACCACCAGGGAATTCCCCTCGTAATTTTAAAAAATATATTCAGAGGGAAGAGGGCAATTTTACAGTCTGGCTGCAAGCTGGTGGGCTGCCATCTTGGTTTCTGCAGCTGATCCCGGACTGTGCCGTCCCTCCTTCACTCCACATTTCAGCTTTGGCAGCCCCAGCTGGGCCAGCATTCTTCTCCCACAGAGATGACCAGCCCTTGGCGGTCCTGCCTGGGGTGGTGGTGGTCTTCTGTGAACATTTATCACTGGTGATAGCAGAATGCAGACACCCAGGAGGGTCCCTGAGCTCTACACAAATTGCCCATGCTCCCCTCCAGTAACTGTGAGTTGATTTACCCTCCGTGGTCAGAGTCAATCATCTCAGCCATTGTAGTGATTCCCTTTTGCCTGTTCTTGTAGGGGCACAAGGAACACAAAACGGTCAGGGGGCTTCCTCCCTTCCAGCGCAGCGGGCCTGTTATCATGCAACACCCCAGGGGAACATCCCTCCTTCCCCAGAGTTCAGGAAACAAAACTCTTGACAGTGGGTCACTGGGTGTACTTCAGGGTGATGCCTCCCCCATTTCCGCCCCTCAGCTCCTGGATCCTCAAATAACACTGAGATCCTGGAGATTTAATGCCACCCAGGCTTGGTGTCACATTTACAAAGCATGATCTAGAAGTACATAGGAACCCCCTAACCCCCACCCCACTGCTGACTTTTTTTTAACATATTTTAAAATTCTTATTTATTTATCAATTTATTTATTTTTGGCTGCATTTGGGTCTTTGTTGCTGCGCGCGGGCTTTTCTCTAGTTGCAGTGAGCAGGGGCTACTCTTCGTTGCAGTGCGTGGGCTTCTCATTGTGGTGGCTTCTCTTGTTGTGGAGCACGGGCTCTAGAGCGCAGGCTTCAGTAGTTGTGGCACGTGGTCTTAGTAGTTGTGGCGCACGGGCTTAGTTGCTCCGTGGCATGTGGGATCTTCCCGGACCAGGGCTCGAACCCGTATCCCCTGCATTGGCAGGCGGATTCTTAACTCCTGCACCACCAGGGAAATCCCCACCATTGACTTTTGAAAGATGTCAAAGTTATCAAAATATGTGGTCTACCACAACTCAGGTGAAAACCACCTTCCCTCTCCTCTCCTCACACCCCACAATTGGTCCTAAGCAAATCTTCCAGAAGCTGCACCCCACAAACCACTCTTTCGCTCCCAGTCTAAGGAGCTCCATTCCTCCCCTGCCCATCGCAACACTTTATTATATGTATCTGCATCGCCTTTCCTCCAGCAAGCAACTCTTCCTCCTTATGTTCAATAAGGTGGGAGGGGGTGGGGCAAACTTGGTGCAATTACTGAATCCTCTTTAGCAGGCCAGGGGAGGAGGAAGTCTGAATACACACGTGTTCTGTCGGCAGGAGAAACAGCACGAGGTGTAAGAGCATTTGCAAGATGGCCGTCCGAGCTGCCACGCTGTTGTCTCCCAGGTGGAACCACAGCTGTCTTCAAAGGGCCATTTCATCCCCCCTGCAAGGCCAGATGCTTCTAGATCGTGGGGTTCATGATAAGAGCAGGACCCCCAGGACATCACCCCATACTTCTTTTGCTGTAAGGCAGCTTCTAGATCAGAAGCAATATTGCAAGATTCACTAGAACAGCAAATGAGGCGTGAGTAAGTTCATGAATAGTAGTACTGGCAGAAGCATGATGCTCAAGTAAAACAAATCCAGATCCCAAATGGGCATCTATCGATGTATAGACACACTGCTGATATCCTCACAACAGGAGTCTGGAGTGATGGCAGTTGCGTTAGGTTGGCTGGCCCCTAAGGAAGGACAGTGCCATATTGGATTCAGGATTGGTGCTACTTTGCGGCCAGAGGCCACTGGGGTCGGCCTTGGTGAGAGAAAGCCCTGCGTGGACTCCCTCCCTGCCACAGTGGCCGCCGTAGTCGCAAGGCCATTGAGCAGGGACTGGGCTGTCTGGGGAAGAGGCTGCCTGGTACCCATAGGGCTGCTCATCAGCCAGCAAAGATATTTGAGCTCCTTCAGCAGCAAGAGTCTCCTTTCCGTTGGAGCTCAGAGTCGGGGCACAGAGTGCCACGGGACTGCCCTGGCTGGGGAACGTGGCCTCTGTCAGTGATAACACGGGAGGCACTAAGGGTTGAGTAACCTCTGATAGAGCCCTATCTTAAATCAACTACGCTCTCCTTGGGCCTCAAAAGCTGCTTTGTTTAACTCTGTGCTGTTTGCATGAAGATATGATAAGGTTCCCCAAGGTTTAAATAAACTTAGAAGTCAACAGAGTCCATTACCCTCCGTTCCTGGGAAGGGAGGCTTAGTGAGGTGAAGACACAGCACAGTGCAGGGGCTGGGGGCTGGGATCTCACATGACTCTCTCCTGCAGTGCCCCCAGCCCCAGCCTATCCCTGGAGCTTCCCTGGAGTTTCTTTCTTTTCCTTTTCCTTTTTTTCTCATTCTGGTTGCCAGTAGGAGACCCAGGGCCAAAACATTAAACTACAAAGGCTAAGCCAGGGGTCTCAAACTCAAGTGGTTACAGGGGCCGAGCAGGTAATGAATATGTGTACAGAGAACCAGGTGAAAGAAAACAGGTGTGTGTGGGGGGGAATTCCCTGGTGGTCCAGTGGCTAGGACTCCACGCTTCCACTGCAGGAGGCACGGGTTCGATCCCTGGTCTGGGAACTAAGATCCTGCGTGGTGTGGCCAAAAGAAAAAGAAAGGAAGGAAGGAAGGAAGGAAGGGAGGAAGGGAGGAAGGAAGAAGGAAAGAAAGACAACAGTTGGGGGACTGACTCCTGAGAAGGTGAAATAGACATACGTGTTCCTATTCCTTCTGCCAAGTACAGCTGAAACCCCTGGACTTTATAGATAAAACAGCATGAGAGGATTGAAAGGTGGAGGGAAGGCAGACCAACTCGGGACCTCTGGACCCAAGGACACATGATGCCCTCATCGTTGTCACCATCCTGCTGCCCGCCCTCAGACTCCTCGTAGTTCATGATGAGTGCCACAGCTTTTCTTTTTCTTTTTTCTCCCAGTTTTATTGAGTTATCATTGATATAGGCACTGTACAAGTTTAAGGTGTACAGCATAATGATCTGACTCACATACATCGTGAAATGATTATCACAGTAAGTTTAGTGACCGTCCATCATCTCATATAGACACAAAATTAAAGAGATAGAAAAGAAATATATTTTTGCTTGTGATGAGAACTCTTAGGATTTATTCTCTTAACAACTTTCATATATAACATACAGCAGTGTTCATTATATTTATCATGTACCTTACATCCCTAGTACTTATTTACCTTATAACTGGAGGTCTGCACTTTTGACTGCCTTCTTCCAATTCCCCCTCCCCCAATCCTGCTCTGATAACCACAAATCTGATCTCTTTTTCACTGAGTTTGTTTTTGAAATCTAATTGACCTACAACACTGTATTGTTTCCTGTTACGCAACATAGCGATTCAATATTTCTGTACATTGGGAAATGACTACCGTAATAAGTATAGTTAGAATATATCACCATATAAAGATATTACAAAGTTATTGACTATATTCCCCACACTGTACATTTCATACCCATGACTAATCTATTTTGCAACTGGAAGTTTGTACCTCATAATCTTCCTCACCTATTTCTTTCCTCCCCCCAACCCCTTCCCCTCTGGCAACCACCTGTTTGTTCTCTGTATCTATAACTGTTTCTGTTCTGTTACGTTTGTTCATCTTTCATTTTTTAGATTCCACATATACATGAAATCATACAGTATTTGTCTTTCTCTGTCTGACTTATTTCACTTAGCATAATACCCTCTAGGTCTATCCGTGTTGTCTCAAATGGCAAGATTTCATTCTTTTTAATGGCTAACGTTCCATTGTATGTATACACCATATCTTCTTTATCCATTCATCTATCGATGGGCATTTAGGTTGCTTCCACATCTTGGCTATTGTAAATAATGCTGCAATGAATGTAGGGGTGCATCTATCTTTTCTAATTAGTGTTTTTGTTTTCTTCAGATAACTATCCAGGAGTGGAATTGCTGGCTCATATGGTAGTTCTATTTTAAAATTTTGAGGAATCTCAAAAAAATTCTTGAGGAATCTCCATACTGTTTTCCATAGTGGCTGCACCAATCTACATTCTCACCAACAGCGTGTGAGGGTTCCCTTTTTCCACATCCTCACCAAAACTTGGCATTTGTTATCTTTTTAATAATATCTATTCTGACAGGTGTGAGGCACTATCTCACTATGGGTTTTGTTTTGTTTTGCTTTTTGTTTGTTTGTTTTTAATATTTTTTTGATGTGGACCATTTTTAAAGTCTTTATTGAATTTGTTACAATATTGCTTCTGTTTTATGTTTTGGTTTTTTGGTCACAAGGCATGTGGGATCTTAATTCCCCGACCAGGGATCGAACCCACACCCCTTGCATTGGAAGGCGAAGTCTTAACCACTGGACTGCCAGGGAAGTCCCCTCACTATGGTTTTGATTTGTATTTCCCTGATGATTAGTGATGCTGAGCATCTTTTCATGTGCCTGTTGCCCATCTGTATGTCTTCTTTGGAAAAATGTCTACTCAGATACTCTGACCCTTATTCAGTCAGGTTTTGTTTGTTTGTTTTTTATGTTGAGTTGTATGAGTTCTTAGTACATTTTGGATATTAACCTCTTATCAGATATATTGTTTGTAAATATCTTCTCCCATTAATTGGCAGCCTTTTTGTTTCCCTTTAGTTTCCCTCACTGTGTAAACTTTTTAGTTTGATGTAGTCCCATTTGTTTATTTTTGCTTTTGTTTCCCATGCCTGAGGAGACGTATCCAAAAAGATATTACTAAGACCTATGTCAAAGAGCTTACTGCCTATGTTTTCTCTAGAAGTTTTTTTTTTTTTTAATTTATTTATTTTTAGCTGTGTTGGGTCTTCGTTGCTGCACGCAGTCTTTCTCTAGTTGTGGCGAGCGGGGGCTACTCTTCTTTGCAGTGTGCAGGCTTCTCATTGCAGTGGCTTCTCTTGTTGCGGAGCACGGGCTCTAGGCGCGCAGGCTTCCGTAGTTGTGGCTCGCGGGCTCTAGAGCGCGGGCTCAGTAGTTGTGGCGCATGGGCTTTGTTGCTCCGCGGCATGTGGGAACTTCCCAGGCCAGGGCTCGAACCCATGTCTCCTGCATTGGCAGGCGAGTCTTAACCACTGCGCCACCAGGGAAGCCCTCTCTAGAAGTTTTATGGTTTCAGGTCCTACATTTAAGTCTTTAATCCATTTCGAATTTATTTTTGTGTATGGTGTGAGAAAGTATTCCAGTTTGATTCTTTTGCATATAGCTGTCCAGTTTTCCCAGCACCATTTATTGAAGAGACTGTCTTTTCCCCGCTGTATATTCTTGCCTCCTTTGTCATAGATTCATTGCCCATATAAGTGTGCATTCATTTCTGGGCTCTCTATTCTTTTCTATTGATCTAGGTGTCTGTTTTTGTGCCAGTGCCCTGGGTTTTCTTTTTCCCTCATGTATCCCAAACATGGAACTGAAGATGTAGGCAAGTGGGAGATACCACTGGACAAAGACCAAAAAAGCCCCAATAAAATTCTGCTTTCTCCAGTCAGAAGACCAGGAAAGAGGCAGCCTAAAAGGAGAGAAAACTTTTGGACAATTACCATTCTAGGGGAATTTCCTGGCAGTCCCTCCAAAAGACAGTAACGCTTCAAATCAGCTTTATTACGGGGTGACAGATTTGGAGTTCTTAAAGATAGTGGTAGCTAGAAGAGTGATACATCATCCCTGCAGTGGTTTGTTTGGGGGCGGGATGAGGTGGGGAGAATGCAAGGAGTCATCAGCTGGAATGACCCTTGGCCCTGCCTTCAGTGCCTACACAGTACCTGGCACACAGTAGGTGCTCAATAAATATTTGTCAGCCGTTTGTGGGTAGTGGGGATTAAGGACTCCACACTTCCACTACAGGGGGTGCGGGTTCGATCCTTGGTCAGGGAACTAAGGTCCTGCAAGCCATGCGGCACAGCCAAAAAAATTTTTAAATAAAATTTTAAAATAACCATTCTATATTAGGACAAACACCAGAGAAGAAACTGTGGCCCCACCCATTCCCCCACCACAAAGGCCAATGGGGAGCCTAGATATGAAATATGAAATATGAAAACTTTTTTCAATTAAAACAATTTAATTACAGTATATTATAACACAGTAGTACAACAGGACTCACTCACATATTCATTTGACAAGTATTTACTGAGTGCCTGCTCTCTGCTAGGCACTATTCTACTGCTAAAAATAAAGTGGTGAAGCATACAGACAAGGTCCCTACAGTCATCAAGTTTACATTCTAGTGGACACCACTTTTGAACAGAAATGACTAGAAAAGCGTCTTGAAACATATACAGCCAGATGTCAATAACGGTATCTTTAAATGGATGGGATTATAATTTTTCTAATATCCTTTTCCATTTTGACTTTCCTGTATAAGTAGGCATTGCTTTTAAACTTTAATAAGTAATAGCCAAACTCGGGAATTCCCTGGTGGTCCAGTGGTTAGGACTCTGCACTTCCAATGCAGGGGGCACGGGTTCGATCCCTGATTAGGGAACTAAGATCGCGCATGGCGCGGCACCCTCCCACAAAAAATAATAATAATAATAGCCAAACTCAGCCAATCAAAAAATATATATACATATGCATTTATTTATTTACTTATGTAAATAAATAAAATACAAAAGGTTTTCCTCTTCTCTTGAGTTTTCTAATTATGTTTGACAGTTGAAGCAAAAATCACAACACTGTCTGATGTGGTTCTAAATATATAGAGAGGAAGTGTTTAAGACATATCAATATGATAAATCGGAGAGGGTAAAGGGACATAAAGGGAGGTAAGTTTTCTATACTTCTCTTGAGCAGGTAAAATGATGACACCAAATAGATTGTGGTAAGTAATATACATATAATGTAATATCCAGAAAAATCACCAAAAATGCTATATAAAGTGGTACACTCAAAAGCATTATACAGGGACTTCCCTGGTGGTCCAGTGGTTAAGACTCCATGCTCCCAATGCAGGGGGTCCGGGTTCAATCCCTGGTTGGGGAACTAGATCCTGCATGCAGCAACTAAGACATAAATAAATATTTAAAAAAGAACAAACACTATAGATAAAATGGACTTCAAAACTGTTCAAGTAACCCACAGGAAAGCAGAAAAAAGAAAACAGAAAAAAAAAAAAAAACGGGGAGAACAAACAGAAAACAAAAAATAAAATATCAGACTAAGCTTTAACATATCAATAATTACATTAAATGTAAATAGTCTAAATACAGGCATCCCTCAGAGATATTGCAGTTTTGGTTCCAGACCACCACAATAAAGCAAATACAGCAGTAAAGTGACTCACCCATATTTTTTGGTTTCCCTATGCATATAAAAGTTATGTTTACACTCTACAGTATTCATTAATTGTGCAATAGCATTATATCTAAAAAACAATGTACGTACCTTAATTTAAAAATACTTCATTGATAAAAAAGGTTAACCATCATTAGCCTCATGAGTCATAATCTTTTTGCAATAGTAACTTCAAAGATCACTGATCACAGATCACCGTAACATAATAATAATGAAAAAGTTTGAAATATTTCAAGAATTACCAAAATGTGACACAGAGACACCAAGTGAGCAAATGCTGTTGAAAAAAGGCACCAATAGACTTGCTCAGTACAGGGTTGCCACAGACTTTCAACGTAAAAAAACACAATATCTGCGAAGTGCAATAAAACAAGATATGTCTCTGTATCAATTAAAAGAAATTATCAGAGTACTTAAAAGCATGACTCAAATATATGTTGTGTACAAGAAACTCACTTCAAATATAATGACATAGGCAAGGTAAATGGAAAAGGATATAGCATGAAAACAATCAAAGGAAAGTAAAAGTGGCTATATTTATAAGAGAGAAACTAGACCTCAGAGCAAAGTAAATTACCAGAGACCGAGAGGGACATTATGTAATGTAAAAAGGGTCAATCTACCAAGAAGACATAGTAATCCTAAATGTGTATGCATTATCAAATAACAAAACTGCAAATTATGAAGCAAAAGCTGACATAACTAAAAGGACAAATAGACAAAACCACAATTATAGTTGGAGACTATAACACTTCTCTTTCAACAATTGATGGAACAACTAGATGAAATATAGCAAAGTTATAGAACTCAGTGACACCATCAACAAACAGGATCTAATCAACATTTATAGAATACTCCACTCAACAACAGCAGAACACACATTTGTTTAAAAAACCTAGATAGGGACTTCCCTGGAGGTCCAGTGGTTAAGACTTTGCCTTCCAATGCAGGGGACAGAGGTTCAATCCCTGGTCTGGGAGCTAAGATCCCACATGCCTCTGGGCCAAAAAAACAAAACAAAAAACAGAAGCAATATCGTAACAAATTCAATAAAGACTTTAAAAATAGTCCACATCAAAAACTCTTAAAAAAAATTTTTTTTAATTAAAAATTAAAAACCTAGATAGACCATATCCTGGGCCAAAACCAAATCTCCATGGATTTTTTTTTTTTTTTTTGGCCGTGCTGCTTGGATTGCAGGATCTTAATTCCCTGACCAGGGATTGAACCCAGGTTCTGGCAGTGAAAGCATTGAGTCTTAACCACTGGATGGCCAGGGAATTCCCTCAACAAATTTAAATTAATTGGAATCATATAGTATGCTCTGTGACCACAATGGAATCAAACTAGAAATCAATAACAGAATGACAACAGGAAAATCTCCAAACACTTGGAAACTAAACAGCACATTTCTTGTTCCATAACTCAAAAGGCAGCCATAGGTCAAGGGAAATCTTTTTTTAAATGCATTGAAATAAGTGAATATGAAAGTACAACATATCAAAATTGTAGAACACAGATAAGGCAGTGCTAAGAGAGAAATTTATAGCACTAAATGCATATATTAGAAAAGAGGAAAAGTTTCAAATCAATAATCTACACTCCCACATCAAGAATTTAGAAAAATAGGAGAAAATAAACCCAAAACAAGTAGAAATAAGAAAATAATAAAGAAGAACAAAAATCAAGGAAATTGAAAATTGAGAAGATCAATGAAACAAAGGGCTGGTTCTTTGAGGAAAAAAAAAAAAAACTGGTAAAAATGACTAACCTCTAGCTGACAAAGACTGACCTCTAGCTGACAGAGAGAGAGAGGGAGAAGATACAACTTGCCAATAGAAATGAAACAGGAGCTATCATACAGACCCTACAGATATCAGAAGGATAATAAGAAATATTATGAACACACATAAATTCAACCACTTAGATGAAATGGTCCAATTTCTCAAAAAACACAGCTACAACAATTCACTCAGTATGAAATAGATAATTTAAATAGACCTGTAAGTATTAAGTATTTGTAAT
This sequence comes from Balaenoptera physalus, assembly GCF_965194825.1. Lineage (NCBI taxonomy): Eukaryota > Metazoa > Chordata > Mammalia > Artiodactyla > Balaenopteridae > Balaenoptera > Balaenoptera physalus. The sequence continues at coordinate 83,328,369 of NC_138898.1, forward strand.
TTTAAAACTCCCAGAAAGTAATCTACGGGCCCAGTTTTCACTGGAGAATTCTACCACATTAGTCAAGGTTCTCAAGAAAAACAGAACTAATAGACTATATACAGATATGCATAATAGAAGATTTATCATAGGAATTGGCTCATGCATTTATAGGGGCCAAGAAGTCCCACAATCTGCCATTTGCAAACTGGAGAACCAAGAAAGCCAATGGTATAATTCAGTACAGACTGCCCACTGGGGAGAGGTGGGGACCAGGCTGAGTGTGCTGGGATGGGAGAAAGCGGAGGATGTCACCACTGCAGTAGGGGAAAGGCAGGCCTTGGGGACCTGATGGCTACTTCTGGGGGGCTGAACACTGGGTGGGAGATGGGGAACAGGCTAATCTCCTAGGTGGGGGCACCCTTCTTTCAGTTCCTCTTTTTCTACCCCCTTGCTTCTTGGAGTTACACACACACAATTCACCTCAAACATACCTAGTCACCTCCACCAGCCAAATCCTTCTCTACCAGCTCCTGCCCAACCTCCTCCTACGGGAAGCTCTCCTGGACCAAGACAGCATCAGAACTCCCCTTCCTATGGTCACTCAGTACTAACTGGAGGGATTTTGGAGCGTCGGTCCCACCTTGGCTCATGCTGCTGTTTCTGGACAGGAGGCTCAGGAATGGAGGAGGGGGAGACAAGCATTGTGCTTGGAGCCCCCAAACCTCACCCTCCTCTCACCAACCCCCACAGTGCTCTCCATTAAAAGACAGCTTCATCCCACCCTCATTCCCACTCTCTGGGGACACACATACCACACGAACACACACTGCAGCCCCCCCACCCAGCACCATTGTGGTTTTTAACAGCTTTATTGATACAATTTACATACCATACAACTCACAATTTAAATTGTACTATTCAATGGTTTTTTAGTATCGTCACAGAGCTATGCAACCATCAACAACAATCAATTGTATCAATAGAACATTTTCATCACCCCAAAAAGAAACCCTGTCCCCATTAGTAGTTAGTCCCCATTTCCTCCCAACACCACCACCCCAGCACCGCGACCAATCTACTTTCTATCTTTATAGATTTTCCTACTCTGGATCTTTTTTTTTTTTTTTTTGGCTGCGTTGGGTCTTCGTTGCTGTGTGCGGGCTTTCTCTAGTTGTGGTGAGCGGGGGCTATCCTTCATTGCTGCGCTGAGGCCTCTCATTACAGTGGCTTCTCTTGTTGCGTAGCACGGGCTCTATGGTGTGCAGGATTCAGTAGTTGCAGCACACGGGCTCAGTAGTTGTGGCTCACGGGCTCTAGAGTGCAGGCTCGGTAGCTGTGGCGCACGGGTTTAGTTGCTCCGCGGCATGTGGGATCTTCCCGGACCAGGGCTCGAACCCGTGTCCCCTGCATTGGCAGGCGGGTTCTTAACCACTGAGCCACCAGGGAAGTCCTGGATCATTTTTATAGATGAAATCATATAATACGCCATCCTTTGCAACTGGTATCTCTCACTTATCATAACGTCTTCAAGGTTCATCCACGTTGTAACACATATCAGAACTCTATTCCTTTCTATGGCTGAATGATATTGCATGTATAGATACACTCCTTTTTGTTTATTCATTCATCAACTGACATTTAGGACATTTCCACTTTCGAGCTATTAGGAATAATGCTGCTATGAACATTCGTGCACAAGTTTTTCGTGTGAACGTACATTTTCATTTCTCTTGGGTAAATACCTAATAATGGAATTGCTGGGTCATATGGTAATTCTACCTTTTGAGGAACTGTCAGACTGTTTTCAAAAGCAGCTGCAGCATTTTACAATGCCACCAGCATTGTCGGAGGGTTCCAATTTTTCCACATCCTCTGCAACACTTATCATCTTTTTGATTCTAGCCATCCTCATAGGTATGAAGTTTTATCTCTTTGTAGTTTTTTTTTTTTTAAGATTTTTTTGATGTGGACCATTTTTAAAGTCTTTATTAAATTTGTTACAATATTGCTTCTGTTTTATGTTTTGGTTTTTTGGCTGCGGGGCATGTGGGCTCTCAGCTCCCCAACCAGGGTTCAAACCCACACCCCCTGCATTGGAAGGAAAAGTCTTAACCACTGGACCGCCGGGGAAGTCCCTCTTTGTAGTTTTGATTTGCATTTCCCTAATGACTAATGGTGTCAGACAACTTTTCATGTGCACCTTGGCCATTTGTATGTCTTCCTTGTCTATTCCAAATGTCTACTCAGATCCTTTGACCATTTTTTTAATTGGGTTATTTGTCTTTTTATTATTGAGTTGTAAGGACCATGGACGATATTAAGCAAAACGCTGATTGAAGCTATTTGCCCAGCGTCCCTGAAGTTTGGCCCCTGGGCAAGAAGCTTTCTGTCTTGCCGGCCTCTTCTCCTCACAGCCCTGCCCAGCAAGTCCACCTCATTCAGGCTCAGGAACGAGGCGCCTCTTCCTGCCCACCCACCCCCCGAACCCAAGCAGCTCAGAACAAACCCCTCTTCACAGATGAAGAAACCGAGTCCAGGTGGGAAAGGACTTGCTCAAGGCCACAGGACTGAGAAGAGTGTAGCTGGACTCCACCTCAGGTCTGTCCAACTAAACCCTCCACCTTCTCCACACTGTTTCTCTGCCCACCGGTTTGTCTGGCCCTGGCTGTTTTCTGGTTTGCAGTACACATACGTTTCCTCCGTTCTCATCAGTGCCCTGTGAGGTAGGTCATGTAGGCATCAGTCTCCTCATTTGGCAGAGGAGGAAATGGAGGTTAGGAGAGGGGACGTGACTTTCCTCAGCCTCGCAGGTAGCAAGAGACAGAGCTCAGGGCAAAACCAGCAGGAAGCCCACTCTCAGGACAAAAGCATGTGATTTCAGGCACCCACCCTATACTCAGCCACACCGCCCGAGTGTTCTGCCTCTCCTCCGACCCAAAGCCACACCACTAACCAGGAAACTGCAGCAGCCAGCAGTCCACTGGATGGACCTGGGCTTCAAGAATTTGCTCCAGGGCAGCCCCCGCCCAGCACCAGCGGGGCCCTCTGGCCGGGCACTCCCAGCCCTGCCCAACCCAGCCCCAACAGGCCCAGCCCAAGACCTTTGCCCCTGCGAGAAGTAGGACCCTGGTTTCCATGGGCCTCTGGCCCTGTTTACCTCACCCCAGGGCTTGGACCCTTACGGAGGGAGACATAGGCTGCATGCCTGTATTTGAGAGATGTGGGGCAAACCAGAAAAACCCCTAGGCCCGGTTTGATGAGGTTTCTCATCTCGCCTGGAAGTGCCCTAGGTTCCGACTAGATTCCAAAGGCACGTGACAGAGTAGTGTCCCATTATCAGTCATTTATGCCAGGAGGAGGACCCCCGGGCAGACAAGGTTGCAGGAATGAAAGAAAATGATGTTTTTGCATCAACTTTCTAAATCAGCTTTCTCTTGAGGACCCAGCACCGTTCTGGGCACAGGAGATACGGCAGTTAATAAAACCAGCAGAAACCCTTGCCTGTTTGGGGACCTTCTGGATGTCCCAGTGGAGCTAACATACTGGAGCAGAGAGAGAGAGAATAAAAAATAAGTAAGAAAAATATAGAGTATGATGGGCGGTGTTAAATGCTAAAAAAGAATGTAAAGTATAAAAAGGGGACAGGACATAGTGGGGTGAATACCTGCGATTTTATTTATTTATTTATTTGGCCGCACCACGTGGCTTGCAGGATCTCAGTTCCGCCACCAGGGATTGAACCTGGGCCACTGCGGTGAAAGCAGGGAGTCCTAACCACTGGACCGACGGGGAATTTCCAGCTGTGATCTTCTTTTATTTTTTAATTTTTTAAAAATAAATTTATTTTATGTATTTACTTTTGGCTGTGTTGGGTCTTCGTTGCTGCACGCAGGCTTTCTCTAGTTGTGGCGAGCGGGGGCTACTCTTCGTTGTGGTGCGCGGGCTTCTTCATTGCAGTGGCTTCTCTTGTTGCAGAGCACGGGCTCTAGGCACGCGGGCTTCAGTAGTTGTGGCACGTGGGCTCAGTAGTTGTGGCTCGCGGGCTCTAGAGCGCAGGCTCAGTAGCTGTGGCACACAGGCTTAGTTGCTCCGCGGGATGTGGGGTCCTCCCGGACCAGGGATGGAACCCGTGTCCCCTGCATTGGCAGGCAGATTCTTAACCACTGCGCCACCAGGGAAGTCCCAGCTGTGATTTTTAAATAGTGTGGTTAGGGAAGGCCTGGCTGGGAACAAAAACATGAAAGGTGAAAGGAGTGAGCCATGTGGTCTCTGCAACATCCCAGGCAGAGGACACGGCAAGAATGGGGGCGCTGAGGTGAGGGGAAGCGAGGAAGATGGGGGACAGGGCCTCCAAGGCCAACTCTGTAGGGCTCTAAGCAGGGTGAGGGATAGCCCAGGTGTGGGAGCAAGGCCATTGCAGGTAATGTCTGACTTCCCACTTTTGCCTGGATCAAACCTCTTTCACCACCGTTTCATTAAGGTGGATCCCGGTTCTGACTCCCCGCCGGTGCAGCGGGAGAGAGGACCAGGGCTCTGTGAAGGGAGGGGACTCAATGGGAGGGCGGCTCTGGGAGGAGAGAGCAGCTCAGCTAAAGGGCTCCAGGGTCACTGCGAGTGTTAAGAGCTGAGAGCTGGAGAGGGGCTAGAGATCTGAGTTCAGCACTGGCTCAGGGGTGTCTTCTGGGCGCCTTTGCGGGTTGTCCCTGGCTTCTGAGTCCAGACGTCCAGGGATGGCAACCCCATGGGCCTGGATCAGGCCGAGATCCTGCGCTGGGAGCGCTGCCTCAGAGGCCAGAGGGACCGAGGAGCAGGTGCGCAGCTCCCGGGGCAGCGGCCCACTCTGGGAAAACAGCCGCGGCCACGCCCACAGTGGGCCCTCCCTGTCCCCGCGGATCCCTGGCAGCTGGCAGCGCCCCCTTCCCCACGCCTCCCGTGCCAACGGCGCTGAAAATGCGCGGGGGAGGAGGAGTGTCCAGCACTTTGTGCTTTTCGCCCCACACCCCGTAGAATTCGTTTCCGAGCAGTGGGGAACCAGGAACGAGGGGCGGGGGCGCAGGTCTCGGCCCCGCCCTCTCTTGGCACCCCCCACCCCCGCGCCGTGAGCCACTCCTGGCCAAGTCCTTCCTCCCAGGGCGCTCAGTGAAGGTGGGAAGAGGGGCCACGTCACTGTCCCCAGGCCCGGGAGAGGGCGGCTCCGCCCCTCCCTCCCCCGCCGGAGCGCTGGGCCGGGATCGAAGACTAACCTGCCCCAGCCCAGGGCCAGCCCAGTCGCTGCCGCCCGCCTACAAAGCCACAGGCAGGTGCAGGCGCAGCCGCTGCGCGAACGGGCAGAGCGGAGCCTTTAGGGCGCGCGCCATCCGTGTGTCTGTCCGTCGCTCCATCAATCCGGGCGTCAGCCCGTCGGCGCACCGCCGCTCCCGCCTAGGCCCCAGCGGCCCCGGCCCCTCGTCGTCCCGCACCCGGAGCCGCCCTCCAGTGACGGCTTTGGCGCGGCAGCCATGTCCATGGGCCTGGAGATCGCGGGCACCTCGCTGGCCGTGCTGGGCTGGCTGGGCACCATCGTGTGCTGCGCGCTGCCCATGTGGCGCGTGACGGCCTTCATCGGCAGCAGCATCATCACGGCGCAGATCACCTGGGAGGGCCTGTGGATGAACTGCGTGGTGCAGAGCACGGGCCAGATGCAGTGCAAGGTGTACGACTCGCTGCTGGCGCTGCCGCAGGACCTGCAGGCGGCCCGCGCCCTCATCGTCATCGCCATCCTGCTGGCCGCCTTCGGGCTCCTTGTGGCGCTCGTGGGTGCCCAGTGCACCAACTGTGTGCAGGACGACACGGCCAAGGCCAAGATCACCATCGTGGCGGGCGTGCTCTTCCTGCTGGCCGCCTTGCTCACCCTCGTGCCGGTGTCCTGGTCGGCCAACACCATCATCCGGGACTTCTACAACCCCTTGGTGCCAGATGCACAGAAGCGCGAGATGGGCTCCGCCCTGTACGCGGGCTGGGCGGCCGCGGCGCTGCAGCTGCTGGGGGGCGCTCTGCTCTGCTGCTCGTGCCCGCCGCACGAGAAGAAACACACGCCTGCCAAGATCCTCTACTCGGCGCCGCGCTCCACCGGCCCGGGCGCCGGCACCGGCACAACCTACGACCGCAAGGACTACGTCTGAGTGAGCAGCCGCGGGGAGCCTCCACCACCCCCACGAGCTGGCGCGCCCACCAGGCCTGCGTGCGGCCTTGCATCGGAGACCAGCCCACCCAGATGCCAGGCAACTCTCTCGCTGGACTGGGAGGAGACCTCCCGGCGCCCCCTTCCCCAGCTGCCACCCCTCCTCAGGCCCGGGAGCGGGATTGCGGAGCCCAGGGGCCAGCCAGCATGGACCATGAAACCTTGCCCCTCTGGAGCGCGGAGCTGGGGTGACTGCCTCCACTTGTTCGCCCCGTCGGGCTGCGGCCTGACAGCCCTCGTTGAGCAGGGACCCGCAGTCTTGAAAAGGGCCACTTGATATTTTTCAATAAAAACCTTTCGTTTTGCAGTTGCCTGCGTGCGCCTCCTTGTCCTGAGCGCGGACAGGCCTCCACCTCCCTGCAGAGCTCCCCCACCCCGCCCCCACCCCCACAAGGGTTGGCCTTGGCTGGATTCTGCTCTCCCACTGCCCGGGATGAAGCTTAGAGAGGGACCGGGTTTCGGTAGCCGAGACGGTGGGGCTGTAAACTTGGCCGGGCGCTCACTAGCTAGTTGGTCCTTCGGCCTGTTCACTGGGGATTCAGACGATGCCGCCCCAATCTGGAGGGGCAGGCATGAGCACTTCCGGGCATGGGGGAGGTGGGAGGAGGATGTCAGGGACCCCCTTCTCTAGGTTTTGTGCCTGGAGCACCGGCCCTCCACAGTGCTCCCGCACACCTGAATCTCCCCTGTGGCGTGTGAAAGAGCACATTCAATGCTATGATTTCATATTTGGGAAAGGAGAACAAAAAGATCTATTGTTTTGGTAAAACACACTACCAAAGAAAGCTGAGTGGAATCTTCTCACCAGGAGAAGAGGTGAGAGAGGGGCCTCATTTTCTTCCTGAAACCCTTGAGGGAGGGAAAGGGGGGGGGACTCAGAACTCTCTGGTGACATTCTAATGCTAAGGTAAACAAGGTTTGGAAACACTTGTGTCTTGGAGAAGGTGTAAGAGGTTCAGGCAGTGGGAAAGGGGGATGGTGTCCAGAACCAGGAAAGTGGGATTCCAGTGGCTGGGTAGATAACAAGGTGACGGAGGAAGTGGCAATGGGGCCCTGGGCCCAGAAGAGGCCAAGTCATGGAGAATCTCGTGTGCAGAATTACAGATTTGGGACCCTAATCTAATGTTATGGGAATCGTGGAAGGGACGTACCTGGTCAAATTTACACTCTAAAATAACCTCTCCAGCTGCCCCTGCAGAACTGGGACTCAAGGAGGGGGATGAAGGCAGGAGACCATCTTAGCGGCTGTGCAGCTATCCCTGTGTGAGATAATGCAGCCCAGAAATAAAGCAGGGACAGTGGGATGGGGGACCAGGCCTGATGGGGAGGGGGCGTTGTAAAAGAAGCAAGACGAGCAGGGCTGGAGAACCATTTGGATATGCGGGGTGAGGGAGTGGAAAGAGCTAGGATAACCCCAATTTTCTGCCTTAGGTCACTGATTGGCTGGTGGTGCCATTTACCAAAATAGGACCAGGTTGCTGGGGGAAGATGACGGTTTCAGTTGTGAGTGAACAGAGTTTGGCAAGCCTGTGGGACCTCCAGGCAGAGACGTCCAGGAAGTGACAGGGCATATGTAGAGATCTGGAACTCAGGAACAGTAAACCTGGTTGTTGTTAGCATACATATGGCAACCGAAACCACGGAAGTGGATGAGGTCAGTCTAGAAACCAAAGAGAAAAAAAGAGTTTCAAGAAGGCGGGCGTTGGCAATGGCATCCGAGGCTGCGGAAGTCGTCAGGCAAGAAGAAGCCTGAAGATTAAAAGCAGCAAGGTGGTCACTGGAGGCCTTAACTAGAGGCGCGGGGGCAGATGCAGTGGACAGAAAAGTGAGTGGGAGATGAGAAGCAGAAACAGAACATGTAGACCATGCGTCCTAGAGGTTTGGGGAATCCAGGCCAGGAGAGCCACTTTCAGGGGAGCAAGGGTCACAGGACAGGTATTTGGGATTGTGGAGGCTTGCAACTATTTCGAAGTTATTGTATCTCGAACTTCTTGGCCTGCAGCAAAGCGAAAGCAAAAGGCCCCAGGGGCAGGCAGATTTTTTCAGTAGAATGCTTCACATAGCTCCCAAAAAATTCTCCTCTAGTTAAGGAACAACAGACATGTTTTTACCCGTTATGACCCGAGGAAGAGGAAGTAGGTTACCATGAACAGTAAGAGTACCCTGGCTTTAGATCCTTCTTTCTCTGTGGGATTCCAGGAAAGGACTTGGGGTTGCCATTACTCTCTCTCCAACCCAGTCCCCTTTGGGAACCAGTCTTCTAGCCTGGGGGGAAGGAAACAGAGGGACATGGAATATGAAGGTGAGGGGGGCTGCTAGTGATGGATCCTAGGGAGAGCTAGAGGGAGGGGATGTGGGCTCGGGGCGGGGGGTGGGAGGGCTCCATGCGGAGGCCTCAGGGGAAGGGGGCTTAGCCACGTGGAAGTGAGGGGAGGGAGCCCAGTAAGAGGGAAGGGACTCAGAGAAGGGGGTCAGCGAAGGGGAGGGGACTCCGTGGGGGGAAGTGTCAGAGAGGGAAGAGGCTTAGCAGTAGAGGGGGAGGGAACTGAGATGGGATTTGGGGGTATAGGCAGAGGACCAAGGGATTGCATTTGCCTTCACCCAGCCCCACGGTCTCTTGGCCAGTGGAACCAGGGAGTCAGGTTGGCCCAAGCCAAAACTGAGGGGCACCAGGTGGCTTCTTTGTCCCAGAGGGCCCTGCAGGCAGGAGCAAGTTTATTCATTTACCACCGGCTTCATGAGGGCAGCCTGGATGCAACGCCTCCCAGCCACACTGTGGCAGAGCTGCAGCCTGAGGCTCTGAGCCAGCCAGCCCACTGTGGTCCATCCCCAGCACGCCCGCCAGCACCCCCGAGCCAGAGGGATGTGGCAGAGAAGGTAGACAGACCCAATCAGATCCTCAGGTGGGGTGGGAAGGGCTCCCGGGCCTCAGACCCTCCCCTGGCTCCCTAGTCTCTCCCCAAGCCTGGGCTCTCCTGGGCTCCCCTGGCGGGTAGTGGTGAGGTATCCTACCCCATCCTACACCCTCCCACCCCAACTCGCACACACATCCTTGCCTGGCTTCAGGATCTGTCCTAACTCAAACTCTTCTTATTCTTTCTGGAGTTTAGGGTCTAAACAGAGGGGGTAGAGTCTGCAGCCTAGAGACCACAAACTGAGGAGGGTCCCACGTGAGGGGTCCCAGGAAATCTTGATACTGCTAGAGGAGAGAAAGGCGTTTGGTGTGACTGGACTGGGAGTCAGCTGGGATCCGCTTCTTTCCCTGTGTGACTCTGAGCAATTCCCTTCCCTTCTGGGTCTCAGTTTCCCCATCATTTCAACATAGGGCTTGGACCAGATGATCCATGAGGGCCCCCGTAACTTGTCTTTTCCATCCCCATTTTTATCCTTATCACCCCCTGCAGAAGAAAATTAGTCAGAACCAAACTGACCAGGTAAACAGGCAGTTCACTCTCTGAGTCTCAGTTTCCTCATCTACAAAATGGGTATGATAATAGCACTGAGCTGTGTTGAGGATTAGCTGAGCCATCCTCTGGATTCCCATACAGTCTAGTTTCACCCCATCACAGCACATACTACACTATGTTGTTGTTCTGTTTCTTGGGAGATGTCCCCCCCCTGCAGAAGGTCATCTCCCAAGGTCAGGGGCACTATCCTGAGCTTCTCTCTGTCTGCAGCACCCAGTACAGGCCAGCGCCCATTTGTGTTCCTGTCTATGTGCAGGAGTAGCACCTGGCACAATGCTAGGCACACAGTAGAACGTCAGTTAACTTGAGTTGGTATCGTTAATATTTTGGTGTATTCAGCCAGGCAGGAGTCTGGGAACATGAGGGAGATGGCTGGGTCGTGAGAAAGTCCTTGGATTTCTTCAGAATCCACAGCCCCTGGAGCCCCCTGCCAGGCCCTGGGGCTCTGTCCCACCCCACCTCCCACTGTTGTGCTGCAGGCTGCCCTGGTCTTGCCACACCTGTTCTAGCTCTTCCTCCTACCAAAACCAAAAGCCAAGTGTTTTATCAAACAAATACAGCATTTATTGTGGCTCCCTCAAGGTCTGCGGCAGGCCTGGAGGGACAGACAGTACCTTCCTTCTCCCTCCCCTGCCAGGGCTCCATTCGAGGTCATCCTTGCCAAGACAAGTATGCACTGCAGAGGAGATGAAGAGAGAGAGAGCGCATTGGCCCTGGTGAGGGACCTTGGACAAGTCACTGGCCACCTCCCACTCTCCTCTGTAAGAGAGGTGATGTTGTCCCTGCTCTATTTGATCTCCGTAAGAACCCTTCAGGGTAGGCATTACACGATGAGACCACCGAAGCTCACAAGCTGATAAGGCTGGGCTCCAGGCTCTGCCACCTCCTGTCAATTACCAGCCTGTTATTATTTCTAGATACGTCCACCTCTCTTCTTCCCCACTTGTACCACCGATTCCAACCAGGCTAGCACCATCTTTCTGTAACAGCCTCAAGAGGGTCTCCCATCTCCAGATTGCCTCTCCCTACCCTCAACCCTGCTCAGTCCATTTCCAAGCCATTTGGAATAGCCGAGTGACACAGTCCTGCATCTGGCCATGTCACTCCCCTATTTAAAATCCTTCCAGTACCCCAAGCCGACATGGCTCTTAAGAGCCCACCCAGACACCATGGCATGCCTAAAGAGCCCCTACAAGGGCAGAGCCATGCTTGCCTCTCAGTTTCTGCCTGCACTCTCCCCATTGCCCCATTCTGCCTCCCCACCCCAGCCTCCAAGGCCCAACCCCACTAGACAGCCTTCCCTTCCTCAAAAATTGTGCTCTCTGGACCCTCAACACAAGTCATTCTCTCTTCTTGGCACAGTTTCCCCATCTTCACTTCACCTGTCTTAGGAAGCTTAGAGGTCATTTTATATCCCAGCTGAGGGATGCTTCCCTGACACCCAGCCTATTCCTATAGAGTCCTGGGCATCCCGGGCAACACCATAGCATTTGTCCCTCTGTGTCAGAATCACCTCTTTTTTTCTTTTTCTTTTTTTTTTTTTTTGGCCGCGTTGGGTCTTCGTTGCTGCGCGCAAGCTTTTTCTAGTTGCAGTGAGTGGGGGCTACTCTTCGTTGCGGTGCACGGGCTTCTCATTGCAGTGGCTTCTTTTGTTGCAGAGCACGGGCTCTAGGCACGCGGACTTCAGTAGTTGCAGCATACCGGCTCAGTAGTTGTGGCACACGGGCTTAGTTGCTCCGCAGCATGTGGGATCTTCCCTGACCAGGGATCGAACCCATGTCCCCTGCATTGGCAGGTGGACAGATTCACCTCTTAGCTTGTCTTTCTCCTGCCCTAGACCATCAGCTCTGTCGGGGAAGGACCTAAGCATCCTGTTCACCTTTGTATGCCCCAAGCCTAGCAGAATGCCCAGCACAAAGCTGATACTCAATAAAGGAGAGACAAGGTTAATGTCCATGGTGCCTTTTGGAGATAAAAATGACTGTGTCTTATGTGCAATCAGGGAACAGCAGCAGATTGGTTCTAGAAGAGTTCAGAGGTCATGAAGAGCTGTAACGGTCTAGGAAGGCTTTGTGGGCGGCGGGGGGGGGTCCCTGAAAAGGTCTTGAATAAGTAGGTTTTAGATGGGCAGAGCTAAGAGGAAAAGGCTTTCCAGGCAGGAGTCACTGATTGGGCAAAGGCAAGGTGTCAGACCAGAAGTCAGGAGCTGACCGAAAGGTCAACCTGGTTGAAGTACAAAATTTGTATACAAGCCAGTAAGAGAAAGGTTGAAAAACTTGAGTAGGGACACGGAATTACATTTCAACCCAAATTTCTCTGCCTGGTATTCCAGACCCTTCAGTGCCTCCTTCCCAGACCCAACAATGCAGCCACCTAGAGCTGTTCCAGCCTCCACAGTTTTTCTTTTATTGAAGTATAGTTGATGTACAGTAATGCTATATAAGTTACAGGTGTACAATATAGTGATCCACAATTTTTAAAGGTTATACTCCATTTATAGTTATTATAAAATATTGACTATAGTCCCCATGTTGTACAACATATCCCTGTAGCTTATTTCATACCTAGTAGTTTGTACCTCTTAATCCCCTGCCCCTATATTGCCCCTCCTCCTTTCCCTCTCCCCACCCAGTCTCCACACTTTTTTTTTTTTTCGGCCATGTCGCACAGCAGCATCGGGGATCTTACTTCCCTGACCAGGGACTGAACCCGTGCCCCCTGCAGTGGAAAAGAGGAGTCTTAACCACTGGACCGCCAGGGAAGTCCCAACACTTTTTGCTATCCCTATCCTTCCACCTTGCCTTCTGTCCACATGCTAATCATTGGCAATTCATTGGGAATCCAGATGCATTAAAGGTCTAACACAACAAAACAAACAAGCAAACTAGAAAGAACTAGAAGACAATGCAGAAAACATTTTTATGATATCAAAATGAGGAAAGCCTCCCTAAGCAAGACACAAACCCCAGAAGAAGTCAAACAAAAGACGATCAGATTTGAGTGCATAACAAATATAAAATAAATAAACAATCTGAAAAGGAAAGTAAGAAAACAACTCCACTTACAATAACATCAAAATGAATAAAATTCTTAGAAATAAAACCTAACCAAGGAGGTGAAAGACTTGTACACTGAAAAGTACAAAACATTACTGAAAGAAATTAAAGAAAACACAAATAGATGGAAAGACACCCCATGTTTAGGGACTGAAAGACTTAAAATTGCTCAGACATGCATACCACCCAAAGTGATCTACAGATTCAATGCAACCCCTGTCAAAATCCCAATGGCATTTTTGTTTTTGTTGTTGCAGAAATAGAAAAATTCATTCTGAAATTCATATGGAATCTCAAGGGAACTGAATAGCCAAAAAGAAGAACAAAGTTGGAGAATCCACACATCTGGATTTCAAAATATTACAAAACTATAGTAATCAAATCAGTGTGGTACTAGCATAAAGACAGACATATAGACCAATGAAATGGAATAGAGAATCCAGAAATACACTCTCACAAAAATGGTCAAATGAGTTTCAACAAGGATGCCAAGAACACTCAATGAGGAAAGAACAGTTTTTTCAACTGGATATCCACATGCCAAAGAACAAAGCTGGACTCTTGCCTGACAGCATATACAAAAACTAAAACTGGATCAAAGACCTAAACATAAGAGGTGAAACAACAAAACTTTTAGAAGAATGTGGGGGAAAAGCTTCACAACATTGGACTTGGCAACAATTTCTTGGATATGACATCAAAGGCACAAGCAACAAAAGAAAAGAATAGACAAATTGGACTTGATGAAAATTTAAAATTTTGTGCATCAAAAGATACTATGGACAGAATGAAAAGGCAATCCACGGGATGGTTTTGGAATATATTTGCAAATCATGTATCTGATATATGATTAATATCCAGGATATATAGAGAATTCCTAAAACTCAAAAAGAAAAAAAAAAAAAAACAGGAAATAACAACTGTTGGCAAGGACATAGAGAAATTGGAACTTTTGTGGACTGTTGGTGGGAATGTAAAATGGTACCGATGCTGTGGAAAACAGTATGGGGGTAAAAAACTTGAACTACCATATGATCCAACAATGCCACTTTTGGGTATATATACCTGAAAGAGTTGAAAGCAGGGTCTCAAAGAAATATTTGCACACCCGTGTTCATAGTACTATTCACAATAGCCAAGAGGTGGAATGCAAATGTCCATCTATGGATAAAGAGATAAGTAAAATGTGGTCTATACATACAATGAAATATTCTTCAGCCTTAAAAAGGAAGAAGGGGCTTCCCTGGTGGTGCGGTGGTTGAGAATCTGCCTGCCAATGCAGGGGACGCGGGTTCGAGCCCTGGTCTGGGAAGATCCCACATGCCGCGGAGCAACTCGGCCTGTGAGCCACAATTACTGAGCCTGCGTGTCTGGAGCCTGTGCTTGGCAACGAGAGGCCGCGATAGTGAGAGGCCCGCGCACCGCGATGAAGAGTGGCCCCCGCTTGCCACAACTAGAGAAAGCCCTCACACAGAAACGAAGACCCAGCACAGCCATACATACATACATACATACATAAATTAAAAGAATGTAAGCAGACAAGAATAGCATTAAAAAAGTAAAAAAAAAAAAAAAAAAAGAAGATTTTGACATATGCCATAATATGGATGAGCCTTAAAGATAAATACTAATTGAAATAATCCAGCCACAAAAAGACAGATACTGTATGATTCTACTTATATGAGGTACATAGAGGAGTCGAATTCATAAAGACAGAAAGCAGAATGATAGCTACCAAGGCGAGGAGAGGAGGAAAAAGGGAGTTGTCCTTTAATGGGTATAGTTTCAGATTTACAAGATGAAAAAGTTCTGGGGACTTCCCTGGCAGCCCAATGGTTAAGACTCTGCACTTTCACAGCAGGGGGTGCCGGTTCGATCCCTGGTCGGGGAACTAAGATCCCAAATAAAGAAAAAGAAAAAGTTCTGAATATATGTTTCACAACAATATGAATTTATTTAAAATTACTGAACTATACTCCATAGTTCAGGTGGTAAATTTTATGTTATGTGTTTTTTGCCACAATAAAAAAATTTACATAGAAGGGAAAAATGAACAAATGTCAAAGATAAGCAAGAAACAGGGAGAAAATGTTTGCATCATATGTAACAGAAAAATGGTTAAAACACCTACTATAAAGAGTTCCTGGGCTTCCCTGGTGGCGCAGTGGTTGAGAATCCGCCTGCCAATGCAGGGGACACGGGTTCGAGCCCTGGTCCGGGAAGATCCCACATGCTGCGGAGCAACTGGGCCCATGAGCCACAACTACTGAGCCTGCGCGCCTGGAGCCTGTGCTCCGCAACAGGAGAGGCCGTGATAGTGAGAGGCCCGCGCACCGCGATGAAGAGTGGCCCCCGCTCACCGCAACTGGAGAAAGCCCTCGCACAGAAACGAAGACCCAACACAGCCATAAATAAATAAATTAATTAATTTAAAAAAAAAAAAAAAAAAAAAAGAGTTCCTGCAAATCAACAAGAGAAAGTACAGCAGTCCAAAAGAATAATCGGCAAAGGAGAAGAAGCAATTATAAAAATAACTATTTATGCTAATAAACATATGAAAAGATGTATAACTTCCCTATTAAGTGGTATTTCTCTAAATTTTCTAAGTGAAACAAATTTTTCCTCCTTTTAGATTGGCAAACTTTAAAGACTGATTGTGTCACTGGGGGCCTGGCAGAAAGCAGACAGCATGCTGGATTTTATTCTATTTATTTATTTTTTATTTTTTTGGCCATGTGGCCAGCGGAACTTCCCCAACCAGGGATTGAACCTGTGCCCCTTGCATTGGAAGGGCAGAATCTTAACCACTGGACCACCAGGAAAGTCCAGCATGCTTGATTTTAAAGAGACTTTATTGGAGGGACTATGTACAGAGAGGTATGGGTAGAGCTAGGGATTTCAGTAAAGGATATTGAGGTACCAAGAAACTAACAATTAAAAAAAAAAGAAAGAAAGAAAGAGGGCTTCCCTGGTGGCGCAGTGGTTAGGAATCCACCTGCCAATGCAGGGGACACGGGTTCGAGCCCTGGTCCGGGAAGATCCCACATGCCGTGGAGCAACTAAGCCCGTGCGCCACAACTACTAAGACTGCGCTCTAGAGCCCGCGAGCCACAACTACTGAGCCCACGTGACACAACTACTGAAGCCCACGCGCCTAGAGCCCATGCTCCGCAACAAGAGAAGCCACTGCAATGAGAAGCCGCGCACCACAACGAAGAGTAGCCCCCGCTTGCTGCAACTAGAGAAAGCCCGCGCACAGCAACGAAGACCCAACGCAGCCAAAAATAGATAAATAAATAAATAAAAAGAGCTGCATCTCCAGCAGCATTAAAAAAAAAAAAAAGAAAGAAACTAACAATAGTGGGGAGCCATTACCACCCCCCAAGGCTAAAGAAGCAATGGGAGGAAACCGAGTTACAGGGTTGAAAGATGGAGCCATGGGAAACAGGGTTGCTGGACAGTAGCCACAGCTGTAGAAGGACACACCCTCTGCTGGAACCACAGCAAACCTGGGAGCAGCAGGAGAAACAAATAGGCCAGCATTTCTCTTTCTATTAGCTTTGCAGGCTAATACAGCCTGCAAAGCTGAGCCTCCCAGAGGCCCAGTCAAGAGCAGAGAATGGATCTGCGACACTAACCAGCACTTTGATGATATCCCAATGAGAGAAAATAATAGCTAACAATTTCTAAGTGCAAGTGTTGACTGAATAGTGGTATTATCATCATTATCCCCATTTTATAGATAGGAAAACTGAGGCACAGAGAAGTTATACTAGTTGCCCAAAGTTCACACAGACATTACACAGAGACGCTGGGCTTTGAACTCAGGCATCTGGTCTTCTAGAGCCCAAGTTGTTAAGGACTGCACTCCTCTGCCTCTTGTTTTCCTTTTCCCTTGTTGGTGAAGTATATATTGATACAATAACCAATTTTTTGGAGGGCAATTTGACCACTTCTACAAAAAATAAGGTCCTTTATAAGTATAAAAAAAACTGAGATCCAGTAACTCCACTTCTAGGTAACATTGTTCAGAAATACTCAGTGTGCAAAGATATGGGATATTCATTTTATGCATCTATAGATAACTAGAGCAGACCCCCACCCCCAGCTCCAGTAATAACTCCTGATTAGACTAAGCCAATCATGGTGGTTGGTCTCTTTCCCTCCATGGTGATTGGCTCAGAGTGGGCATGTGACATTTTTGCAGCCAGTGAGATAGGAGGGAAGGTCTGTTGCCGGGCCGCAGGACTAGGCTTCCACTTGCCTAGGAAAGAAATTAGAAAAGTGAACACTGAGTGTATAATTGATAATATTAAGAAATATTAAGTGGTCCAGTGGTTAAGACTCTGTGCTTCCACTGCAGGGGTACAGGTTCAATCCCTGGTCAGGGACGTTCCACATGCCAGTGGTGCGGAGGGGAAGAAAGAAAAAAAGTATGTAAATGATATGGTGGTTTATGTTTAAAAAACAAATAGGTCCTTAGCTTTTAGAGAAACATACTGAAATATTTACAGATGAAATAGTATGATGTCTGAGGTTTATTTCAAAATAATGCAGAGATGGGAGAGGAGATACATGGAGTACAGATGAAACAAGATTGGCCTTGAGTTGATAATTGTTGAAGCTGGGTGATGGGTGATGGTGATTCTATCTCCCTTCATATATGTTTAAAATTTTTCATAATAAAAAGTTTTTTTTTTTTTTAAAGGTAGATCCAGGGAATTCCCTGGCGGTCCAGTGGTGAGAACTCTGCACTTTCACTGTCGTGGGCCCGGGTTCAATCCCTGGTCAGGAAACTAAAATCCTGCAAGCTGCATAGCGCAGCCAAAAAATAAAAGAAAATAAAAGTAAAAATTTTAATTTAAATTATAAAGAAACGTAGATCCAATAAACTAAATTAAATAATAAAAATAAATTAAAATTTAAAAATTAAAAAAAAATTTTTAAACTAAAAAAGGTAGATAGAAAAAACGATCTCCCTCAGAAATACCTTATTTCTCTTGCATTAGCAAATACCACCCACTCTCTACAATATCCTTCACATCAACATATAAACATGTTTATCTCCCATCTTAAAAGAAAAAAGTTCCGTGACTTCACACCTCCAAAGAGATGCCACCCCTTTTCTCTGTTCACCTCAAGAGTTATCTCACCCCTGATTTTGCTTCCTCCCTGCCCACATGCCAATCAGCCCCTCCTGTCTGCTCCTACTCCCACCCCTTCACCACTCCAAGCTGCTCCTGGCAAGGTCCCTGGGGCCTCCAAGTTGCCATGGCCAACAGTCACCTTTCCATCTGGAGTTTACTCATGCTCTCAGCAACTGTTGACAGAGGTGACCTCTCTCTCTCCTCCTCAGAACTCTCACTTGTCCTGCTCGTTGTGACACCACCCTCGCCTGGCCTTCCTCCTCCTTCTGTGCACTTCCTCCATCTCCCTTCCTGCCATCCTCCAAAGGTCCTCTGTCTTAGGCCCTCTTCTCTTCCTCCAATGTACTTTTATCCCCTGTGAGCGTCTCTCCCATTTCCATGGCTTTAACATCCTCCAGCTCCCAGACCTCTCCTCCGAGCTCCCCACTCATGCATCCACCTGCCTCCTTGAATGCCACGAAGACAGTAGAGGACACTGGCTAACAGCATGGTCCCTGGAGCCCAACCACTTGGGATTGGATCCCGTCCCTGCAGCCTCCAAGCAGTGTGATCGTGGGCAATTAATTAACCTCTCTGTTGCTCAATTCTCTCAGCTATTAAAGGAGGGATTAAATAATACATGTACCCTCTCACAGTCATTATGAGGAGTAAATGAATTAATGGATATAAAGCATTTAGAACAGCGCTTGGCATGTTAAACTCAATAAATGTTAACTATTATGCTATCTCATGGGCATCTCAAACTTAACATGCCTCAAGTGGAACTCTAGATTCTCCCTTACCACTTGTACCCTATAGAGGGGGGAAAATAAATTCCTCTCCAGCCTTCCCCATCTTTGTAAATGGCACAACTACCCATCCAGAAACCTGGGAGTTGTCCTTGATTTCTTCCTTTTCCTAAGCAGCATCTTCCTCTCTATCCATCTAATTCTTCATCCAGGGAATTCCCTGGTGGTCCAGTGGTTAGGACTCTGTGCTTTCACTGCTGAGGGTGCAGGTTCGATCCCTGGTCGGGGAACTAAGATCCCACAAGCCACGCCCTGCAGCCAAAAATAAAAAATAAAAATAAAAATAATTGTTCATCCAATCCTATTAATTCTAACTCAAAATATATCTCAAGTCTATCTACCGCTCTCTATCTCCACAGCCACCTCACAGTCAAAAGTTACCATCTTGTCTCAACTAGATAATACAATAGCTTCCTAGCTGATTTTCCTTCCTCTCCTCCACCTCCCCTCTAATCTTTCTCTCCAGCCTTCTCCTGCATATCCAAATAGTCTTTGTAAAATGGAAATCATGTCTCTCCCCGCTTAAACCCTTACTGGCTCTCATTTCTCTTTAATAAAGACCAAATTCCTTACCAGGCCCCTACATGGACCCACCCCAGCCCATCTCTTATATGCCTTTTTCCCCTTGCTTTCTCTGCTCCAGCTTCCTCTGCCTTCCTCTCTGTTCTTCTAACAAGGGAAGGTCTTGTGTACTTCAGGGCCTTTGCACATACTATTCCCTCTGCCTAAAACACTTTTCCCCCTGGTGTTTATATGACTGCCTCCTTCTTATCCTCCAAATTTCACCTTACCTGAGATCTTTCCTTACCACCCTACTTAATATCTCCCACCCCAATTATTGAACACAGCACCCCTGCCCACTTGAAAGCAGAAATGCTGGGGGGTTTTTTGGTTTTGGCTTTTTGTGTTCCTTGAGGAAGAGGGCCATGTAACTGCCATATCCCTGACTCTAAAATTCATATTTAGCATCCGCGGGTGCCCAGTAAATATTTGCCGAATGAATTATTGGATTGTTGATTTATAAAGAAAGTCCGTGCATATGGCATTGTGGCAATTATGAAAGTCAGTTCATAAACTGAGCCATGCAATAACATTATTTCCTTGATGCTCCATTCTGCTGAGGCAGTGGCTGGGCCACAATTCCAGGACATTCAGCAGGGCCAGATTTGCTGGGGGTGTGTTGGAGGGGGGAGATGAGGGAGGAGGCTGGGGGGAGGGTGAAGTTGGACAGTATCCAGCCCTCAGGCAACAGTGATCACTGCTGAGGCATCACCATCTTGTCTCCATGGTCCCTTTGGTCCTGTGGTTTGTACTGTGTCTGCTTTGGGCTCAGAGCTAGGAACAATTTTGCAAGCTGCCTATGATCCTGCCTGCCTGGTAAGCCCATGAGCCATTCCTTTCTGGGGACCCTGCTAAGAAGTAAGTGGCAGACCCCTCCCATTCTTGGCCCAAACACTTATCTCTACTGAGGCTTCCTCTTCCCCTCTGGGCTTCAGCTTTTGAAACACAAAAACCAGCTTTTCTACTCTGGTCTGCCACATGCATCCCCAGGAGCACTGAACACAGAACCCAGAGCACAGAAAAATAGGAAAATGTAAAAAGGAACAAACTAGATTAACGTAGAAATATATTGTATGTTTGGAAAAGATCAAGCTGCCTACTATGTAGGGAAAATACTAGAAAGGCCAAAATGGACAGGTCCAGTGAGAAGGTGGTGATGGAGGGGCGAAATGGGGCCGTGGAGATGGACAGAAGTCGATGGATATCAGAGCTATTTGGGAGATAAAAATCAACAGAACTGGGTGAGGGATTGGATGGGGGTGGAGGAGGTAAGGAAGGAGGCATCAGAAATGACCCCTGATTCTGCCTTGAGAAATGGGATGGCTTTGTCATTGAACATGGTGTGCCAACTTCTGGAACACCGTCCTCCACTGTAACCCGTTCACCTGGCCGACTCCTACTCATCCTTCAGATCTCCATTCAAGCCTCACTTCTGCAGGGCCAGTCGGATTCCTCGGTTTTATGCTCTCACTTTCCTTTGCATATTTACTGGGTGTGTGATCACACATCCATTCGAATCTTCCCCACCAGACTGTCAGGTCTGTGAATTGATCCGGGCTCACCCCTGCATCCCCAGTGCCTGGCACATAGCGCTCAGTAAATGAAGGCTCCAAAATGCAGGCAGAGGGGGCTGGTGTGCAACCTGCAGGCTGCTGTTTCTCAAGGGGAGTGAAGGCTGCTGGGTTTCAAAATACACAGACTCCCTCCACCCCAAAAGAGGAGGTGTCCTCACCCCACCTACTTTAAGAACGTGTGCCTGTGATGAGGCTGTGACTGGGGGTACAGTGACTGTGCACGTGAGTCTGGAGGTAGGAAAAATGTTGACAAGAGTTAGCAGGGCCGGTACTTCCCTGGTGGTGCAGTGGTTAAGAATCTGCCTGCCAATGCAGGGGACAGGGGTTCGAGCCCTGGTCCGGGAAGATGCCACATGCCACGGAGCAACTAAGCCCGTGTGCCACAACTACGAAGCCTGGGCTCTAGAGCCCGCGAGCCACAACTACTGAGCCCGTGTGCCACAACTACTGAAGTCCGTGCACCTAGAGCCCGTGCTCTGCAACAAGAGAAGCCACTGCATTGAGAAGCCCACGCACGGCAACAAAGAGTAGCCCCCGCTCACCGCAACTAGAGAAAGCCCGCGCACAGCAACGAAGACCCAACACAGCCAAAAATAAACAAATAAATAAATTTAAAAAAAAAAAAGAGTTAGCAGGGCCTGTCGGGAGTTCTGGAGCAGAGGAACAAGTAGGTGAAAGCAGGAGATGGAGGATCTGTGGGTCTGGTGGGGAGCTTGGAGGGGAGGAGGTACAGGTAAGGCCTGGAGGTGGCAGAAATGGTCCCCAGAGGTGTTCTGGACACCAGGGCTAGAGGATGATCACGCGCAGTCTCTGTCTTCTACACGGGGTCCCCAGGAGCCTCCCCAACCTGCTCCGAAGAAAATAAATACTCCACACCATCCACTGTTGTGTGGTTCATTAGTCTGTTGTTTTGTTCACTGGCTGTCTCTAGAAAGGCGCCTGTGTCTAGAAAGGCATGAGGCCCCAAGAATATCTGTTGATTGTTGAATGAAAGAAGGCAGGAGCAAATGTTCTCAAAGTGTTCCCTGAGTCGGGGGGAGGCACAGGGGATTACCACCACTTCCACGCAGAACAGGCTGCTGTGCTGATTAAACAAGATAATGCATACGAAAGTCTTGGCAGTTTAATAAACTCAGGGAAGAGAGAAGTTGGGTTGGGGGTGGGGTGCTATGGGAGGATGCTGGATGGGAGTCACCTGAGGGGGGCCACGGGGACAGCCCCAAGGGAAACCTCGAGGGGTCTTCCAGGAGCCCCGGTGACACCCGCCTGACCGACACCCCTGCCCCACCTGGCGGCGGGGAGGAATTTGCCCTGTTGACCTCCCCAGGCGCCCTCCTGTCACCATGGTGACCAATCGCGGAAACAAGCAGCCTGATTGTCCCTGCTCAGCGGGGCAGGTGAAACCCTGGCCACGTGACCGATACTGAGCCAGGTGCGGTTAAGGGACACCCGCCACCTCCCTGTCTTAACCCATTCAACGCCGCCGCCACCAGGGTGCAGTGTTCCTGCGGCCGCAGGCCGCACCCCCTTGGCTCTCAGTCCCCAGCCAGAAGGGCGGTGACGAAATACTCGGAGCACTGCACTAGGAGTCACACAGCCGGGGAGGGACTTCGGGTTGCGCCACGCGGGGGCTGCATGATTGGAGCTGGGTGACTTCACCTCCCAAGTCTCCATTTTCTCAGCAGTAAAATAAGGATGCTAACACCTTCCCAGGTTGGACGGCTGGGAACAGAGATGCTGAAGTGGAGAGTCGATCACCGAGGTGGAGCGTCCTCATTCTGCACCCCGTTTCTCCACCTACATCAACCTCAGCATATCAGGGGCTTGACACCCCCCAAGAAGGAGACCCTCACCAACCACCAGCGAGGCCACTGGCCTGTTCCTGACAAGATGGGAGGGGTGGACGGCCCTAAGGTTGACCCCTGCCCAACACCCCATCACCAGAGTCCTTCCAAGGTAGCAACAACCCCTCTCCTGGCCCCACTGCTTCTTCTGGAGTGTTCAAGTGAAAACCTCAAGCCAACTGGTTTTTCTGCTTGCCAGCCAGCCAGGTCCTGACCGGCCACGTGACACAGCTGGGCCCCAGGATGCAGAAACGTCTCAAGACTGCTTCTGCCCCTAGACCCAGGACTCTGGCTGGGGGCAGATGGTCAAGGGTTGTGGGCCAGGCTCAGGTTACCCAGTTAGACAGTAGGCTGGGGTGGGGATGGGGGCCCACCTGAAACCACCTTTGAAATGCTACTCTTCTGAATCACCACCATGACGTCAACCCCCTTCTCCTTTATTCACCAGTTCTAGAAAAACTTCCTACCTGATCTCCTCCAAAGACCCTCCCAGGCCTTGGACCAACCCCCCTCCAGGGCTCAGATGTTCTCATCATGCCCCTATTGACTATGCTGGCAACAAATGATCACACCACCTGGTGTGTTTAGAGTCCCCAGCGACCTCAAAGCCCTCCTCAGATTAGAACAAAACACCTGCCCATCACCAGGCTGGCTCAAGATGGGGGCCACTTCGTTAGGCAAGGCATTTATGAGGCCATGGAGTTAGGATGCATCCTACTGTACTGACTCCATCAGGCTTGTCAGAAGGAGGTGGGGGAGAAGCCAGTGGAACCCTGGCTAGCCCAGGTGCCATGTCCTGGAGGGGGCACTGACCCAGCTACCAGCTGAACCTACACCTAAGCCTCAGCTAGTGCTTGAATCTCTCCATAATCATTCAGTAAAATTACTATCGCACTTTGCGCCAGATGAACAAACACGACCCAGGTCCTTCAGGAGCCCCCAGCCTATGGTGGACACATAGAAGTCCAGACTCTGACAAATGTTTAGAGAACATGTGGTGGAAGAGATTAGTTTCAACTGGGAAAAGCTGGGAAGGCTTGAGGAAGAGGTGGCAGTTATCTTGGACCTTAAAAGATGTGGAGGACTTTTAAGGTGGTGGGGGAAAGGACCTGAAGGGAGGTGTGCAGTATAGTCCTTGGGGGTGCCTGGCACTGCGCAGTTTGTGGGATCTTAGTTCCCCGACCAGGGATTGAACTCGGGCCCTCAGCAGTGAGATCACGGAGTCCTAACCACTGGACCACCAGGAAATTCCCCCTGACCATTTCTGAGCAGAAGAATGCTGTAGAAAGAGCAGCTACTCTTGCAACTGCTGAAGGCTGGACTGCTGTGGAAGCCAGCTGAGACCTGAGACAATGTCGCCACTGCCACCACTACCCCAGACTGGTCAGAGAAGATGGCAGCCAGTCAGTGTTCCAAAAGGAGGCGACTTCCCTGCATGATGTGCTGAGCGGGGTGGGAAGATTATTTATTTCTCTGCTGGTAAATGCGGGGCGGGGGTGAGCAGATCTGAACCATTTCAGCTCAGTGCAGCAAATGCCCCCTTTAGTACAAACACCTGGCCTCCCACCTTGACTCGCAGACCAGAGGTTACAGTTATACCGCTTGTAAAAGTTATTTGCCTCAGTTTCCTCATCGGTAAAGGGCGGGAGCGGGGGTCGAGGGGCGGGTTGGAAATGACCTCTAGAGTCTCTCCTAGCTCTTTCTAGAGTAGACTTCAGGATTGGTAAGAGGTGCTCCGTCCAGCCTGCATGGGCCCCCGGCTGTGGAGCGCGGCGCCTCCAAGCTGGCGCCTCGACGACGGGAGCCACTCACGGCGCCTCTCGCCTGCGACCGCCAGCGGCACAGAAAATACAGCATCCGGAGCGGGCCAGGTGCGGGGTCCGCAGCGGGCCCAGGCAGCGCCTCCTCGGCTTGCCAAGGATCTGCCCCGCGGCCAGAGTTCAAGCCCCAAACCCAGCACGTTACGAGCTGCGGGAATGTGATTCCAAAACTCAGGCTCCGACTCCCCGCAAGAATTCTGCGCGGGGAGGGGCCGGGCGGAGCTTAGCAGGGCGGGGCCAGGGTATTGGTTGGCTCCGCCCAGGGCGTGGCCAGGTGCGGTGCTCTCGCCTGTGGGCGTGGTGCCCACAGGGTTACGTAGTGACGCAAGGGGCGGAGCCGGGGGGGGGAGACAGTTTTCCGGGATTACGTAAGGAAACGTAAGCGAAGGAGGAGCGCTCCGCGATAGGGGGCGGGGAGAAGGCGGAGCTCCAGTCGGAATTGGGCGGGGCTGTGAGCGAGGCGGAGCCGGGGGACACCACGAGGTGCGCGCCGGGTAGGAGATCCAGGAGATGCTCCGCTGGGCCCGCGCCTGGAGGCTCCCCCGTAGGGGCCTGGGCCCCTCCAGTCCCAGCTTCTCCAGAGTGCCTGTCGCACCCAGCAGCAGCCAAGGCGGCACCGAGCCAAGGTCAGTCAAGGGTGTCAGGTGCAAGTTCGTCCTTCGCCCCTCCCCCTCCAGTCCGACCCAGATGGCTCCACTTCCTCCGCTTGGGCCCGCCCTCTCCCAGGCCGCTTCGCCACCCGGCTCAGACCCTTCCCCTACCCTTGCTCCTCCCGCCAGGCCGGTGCCGCTTTCCTACAGACTTCTGGACGGGGAGGCAACCCGCCCGCCCCTCGTCTTTCTGCATGGGCTCTTCGGCTGCAAAACCAACTTCAACTCCATCGCCAAGGCCCTGGCCCAGCAGACAGGCCGGAGGGTGAGCTTCCGGGGGAGGCGGGGACCCGAGGGAGGCGGGGCCTGGGTGGGCGGGGCCCTAGAGGAGGCCGAGGTGTGGCCAGCTTCTCTGTCCTCAACTCTGGGAGTGGCAGGTCCTTCTAGGCAGAAATGAAAGAAGGGATTGACCTTCTAAGGTTGGAGGCCCCAGGGCAGACCCAGGCCCTAGATGAACCCCATTCATTCCCTCGTGCTTTCACCCATCCAGTCCTTCATTCGTGTTACAGGTCTGCGTGCTGCACCCTAACCTAGGCTCTGCTGTCAGATGCCTAAGCACCAATACCCTACCCTCTAAGGGGGCCAGACCCTGCTTGTTCACCAGGGATGACACGGGGCTTTCCACCTCATACAGCAGCCCGTCCTGCTGTGCTCCAGCTGTTGCCAATTCTTGGTGTCTGCTTTCTCTGGAGTTGCCACCCAGCTAGGCCAAACCTACAGAGACGTGGTCACATTCCTTGGGCCTTCTGGCACAGTGGCTCCAGGTTCGTCATCTGGGCCTCCAAGGTCTGAGAACTGGGCCTTCTCACCTTTCGGGCCCTTCTTCCCCTTCTGGATCTCCCCCCCCCACCCCAGGCTGTCCACCTCCCTCAGCCTGCAGATCTGCCAGGCTTTTGGCTATGCCCTGAATGTGGATGCCAGAGCTGCCCGCCTCGCCCACTCCCCAGGTGCTGACAGTGGATGCTCGGAACCATGGTGACAGCCCTCACAGCCCGGACATGAGCTACGAGGCCATGAGCCAGGATGTGCAGGACCTCCTGCCCCAGCTGGGCCTAGTGCCCTGCGTCCTCATTGGCCACAGCATGGGAGGCAGGACAGCCATGCTGCTGGCACTTCAGAGGGTGAGCCGTCTCTATCCAGGGCTTCTTCACATCCACTGTAGACCCTGAGTGCCCAGCAGGCAACCTGGAAATCCAGTGAGCCTTGGATGGCCAAGTTCAGGATCCGGGAACTAGGCCTGAGACCTGCTATGCCTGCCCTAAGGTCCCCAGTCTGATTCTCTCCCACAGCCAGAGCTGGTGGAGCGCTTGATTGCCGTGGACATCAGCCCAGTGGAGAGCCCGTCCAGCTTGAACTTTCCAAACTACATAGCAGCCATAAGGGCCATAGACATCCCGGATGAGGCATCCCTCTCTAGTGCCCGAAAACTGGTGGATGAGAAGCTCAGCTGTGTTATCCAGGTAATGCACCCAAGCCCCTGTATGGTGTTGTGGGCAAAGGAAGAGTGGCGGCCCCGGGCCTCACAAGGATTCCCTCCCACCTGCAACTGCTGGACCCCCACAGAGCATAAGCATGCGGCAGTTCCTGCTCACCAACCTGGTGGAGGTGGACGGGCGCTTCACGTGGAGGGTGAACTTGGATGCCTTGGCCCAGCACTTGGACAAGATCTTGAACTTCCCACCACGACCAGAAACCTACTCTGGGCCAGCCCTCTTCCTCCTGGGTGGAAACTCTCAATTCGTGCTGTAAGCCAGGCTGGGTGGTGGGAGGCGCATACCTGACTTACCCAGCCCCCAGCCTGGGGAGGGCTGGGGTGTGGGCAGGGGGCGCCTGAAAACCCAGAAACACCACTGGGCAGGTGGACTCACGTGGCTCTCCATCCCTCCCCACTTGGCCTCCACTTCTCTCCTTCTCTCTCCATCTTCCTACTTTCACCCCCTCTCGGTGGCCTTCTCTCCGGCGGACAGTCCCAGCCACCACCCTGAGATTAGGCGGCTCTTCCCTCGGGCCCAGATGCAGACCGTGCCTAACGCTAGCCACTGGGTCCACAGCGACTGCCCGCAGGACTTCATGGCTGCCGTCCGAGACTTCCTGGCCTAAGGGTTGCTGGCCAGAGGGGACACGAAACCCCAGGCTTCAAGGCCCTGCGGGCTGCTCCTTGTTTCTGCACAGAAGGACTCAGGTGGGCACTGAGAGGGCACGAGGATGCGTGGGGGGTGCGTCAGACCTTAAACTTTAATGAATAAAGTTACTCCTCCCAAGGTCTTGGGTTGAGCTCTCTCACCGCCAACGTCCCCACCGACTCAAGGTGAATCGGACCCAGGGGGTCCTGGCAGTTCCAGGGTCCATGGGGGCTCCCAGAGCGCCCCTGGACTCTCTCTGCAGCTGACTCTCGACCTGCTGCCTCACCAGCCGCTGCATGTCGTCCTGGGGGCGGGAGAGCAGGTTCAGGGGCCAGGCTTGTGCCCGGGGCCCTGCCCCCTGAGCCCGGCCGGCAGGTCCACCCTACCTCCCAGGCCTCCACCTCCTGCCTCAGTCTCAGCTTCTCCTCCAGAACTTCCAGCAGCTGGGCCTCCACAGCTCGCAACTTGGCTTTGAATATGTCCAGCTCAGCCTCCACTGCCCGCTTCCTGAGGGGCAGAGAGAGCAGCCTGGGCGTCAGGCCCTGCAGAGCTGGTTCTGGGCCCTGGGGGTGGACAAGTATGGCCACAGCCCCCGTCTTGTGACAGAGTGGGTATTTGTGTGGCTTTTCTTCCAGGAATGCCTGACGTCCCCCCTTCCCCTCCTGGCAGGACAGAGCTTGCGGGTGAGCCAGCCACCACCCTCCCGTCCCCCACAAGCAGCTTCCTCTCACTTGGCAATGGCTTCATCCCGCTCCCGGAGGACCTGGTCCAGCGAGGGCTCTGTCTGGGTATCCCCCAGTGCTCCAGCCACTTGGGATTCTGGGCTCTGTGGTAGGGTGACAGAGGAGGGAGTAGTGGTTTGGGGCTTGCCTGGATGAGGTGTCCCACTTGGCCTTTCCGCCCTGGCCTTGGCCCTGATGCTGATGTCAGGAGGGGAAGGGTCTGAGACGTTCCATACCTGCCCCCCAGTGCCCTGGTCTCGTGGGCAGGGGACTGCATCATGCTGAGGGGATAGTAGGTGTGGCCCCTTCCCACCCAAAGGAAAGCAGAGGGGGCAGGGTGTTTGGACCCCCCCGCCCCCAAGGAGGAAAGGAATTCTCACCTGATCCCCAGGAAAGAGACAAGGTGGGTTCAGAAGGACACTTACCCCTCGAGGGCCCCAGACTGAGAGGGTGGCCTGGTGACTGGGACTCTTGTCAGCGGGGTGGGGCAGGCGGAGGACGTGGCCCTTTGCCCTCCCTTCCTGCCAAGGCACTCCCTGTCAGGCCCCGCCCCGGGTAGGCTGACCATGCCCCTGCCTCCACTCCTGGATCCTGGAACCCTCCAGCCAGGCCGAGTTTCCTCACCCGTTCCTTGCCCAGTCATGCGTGCCCCTCACCTCAAGGGGGCGCTCTACTCACATCAGGAGATAAGAAAGGAGTGACAGCCGGATGACGCCAACGCTAAGAGACAGGTGCCCCAGTCCCCCATGGTGAAGAGTTGGCATCTTGGAAGCTTGAGTGGCATCACCACACATACAACCATAACCTTAGCTCAGCAGAAAACAGAAGGGCAAAAGCTTAACCGTTCCTGGCAAATGCCTCCTAACATCTTGAACGGTCCGTCCTCCCTAGCAATATCCTGCAGTATTCCCACAATAGTGCTCATTATTCCTCCAGTATTCCCAACATTCTGATCCTGGAGTGTGGGAGGAGGGGCTGTGCTCTGAGCGGGGGGGCAGGGGTAGTCTCAGAATCTCAGTATCCCACACCCCCCTCGATGTGACCGTTGAGAGCACAAGTGACCTCAAACGTGTAAAAGGGCCTCCCCATTGAGAGGCCTTTGCAGCAAGGTTCCATCTTGGGGATTAGACCCTCAACCCCACTCTAAATAGGACATACTTCCTCCAAGACCCCCCAGGAAGCTCCCTGCAGACATGACTCCTGATTATCCGGGTCCCACTCAGCCAGGTGCACCTCTAACAGCCAGACTCTAGTTTCTTTGGTTGAACCCAGGTGAAGAGGTGGAACTGAGCTGAACCCCCAAAAACCCCTTTTGTGGAGGAGATTCATTCAGTGTGTTTCTGGAGGCTGCTCTATGTCATGATCCAGACAGGACCTCTGCTCTCGGATCTCTGGGGCTAGCAGGGATGAAGCACAGATAGAATCAGAAAAGGGTGTCAGGGAGTCCAGGGACAGTGGGAGCACAAAGGCCCCTCACATCCAGTCACGGGGGTTCCACAGGAGCTTGTCCAGTAATGAATCCTGCAGGCCAGCAGGAGTCAGCCAGAAAGGTCTAACACTCATGCCAGGCATTTCTTTTATTTAACTTTTTACTTTGAAACAATTTCAAACTGCTCTTCAATGTCAAAAAAAACAAAACAAAACAAAAAAAAACTAATATGGTATCAAACATTGCACACAGTTGTCACATCTCTCTGGTCTCCCTCAATCTAGAACAATTTGCAGCCTTTCTTTGAATTTTGACCTTGACGTGTTTGAAGATTACAGGGAACTTATTTTGTAGACTGTCCTTCAATTTGGGTTTGTCCATTTCTTTCTCACAATTAGACCATTGTTATACATTTTGGGCAGAAATATCACAAAAACGATGCTGTGCTTTTTTTTTGGCCACGCCGCACAGCTTGTGGGATCTTAGTTCCCCGACCAGGGATTGAACCCAGGCCACGGCAGTGAAAGCGCTGAGTCCTAATCACTGGACCACCAGGGAACTCCTGATGCTGTGTTCTTGTATTCAGTATCATTTGGAACCATGACTGGTGCTGGTAATGTTGATCGCTTGATCATAATTAGTAGGTATTGGGGAAGGGAGGTACTTTAAGACTATGAAACATCCTTTTCTTCATCCCACTTTCACCCATAGGTTTCAGCATCCATTGATGTTTCTTGCCTGAATTAATTATTAATACAATGGTTTGCAAATGGTGATTTTCCAATTTTATCATTTCTTCTACATTTATTAGTTGGCCTTCTATTATAAAAAACTTTTTCTTCACCCCCATTTATTTATTCATTTACTTATTTATCAGATGAACTTGTGATTTCCTATTTTATTCAGTAGGTTATAATCCATTCCTATCATTTATTTTGATGCTTAAATTGTCCCAGGATTGGTCAACGGGTGCCCCTTGCTGACCTCTTGTCATTTAGATGTGTCACATCATTCTTTGGACACGTCCATTCTTTCTGGCTCAATAAGATATTCCAGGTTCATCTTGTTTTTCCCTGCCCCAGCCCTGAAATTAGCCATTTCAGCAAGAATACCTGTTTCTTTTTGGTGGAGAATAATATTTAGAAACCAAGATCTGGGTGTTAGTTGTGCTCAATGCAATTAGGGTAACCTCTACTGCCAGGCCCGCTCAGTAGACACATGTTTATATACACACATAAACATACACATTTATACCTATGTTTATTCCTTTATCTGTGTGATGGTTAATTTTATATGTCAACCTTACTGAGCAACTGAATGCCCAGATACCTCGTTAAACATTACCTCTGGGCGTGTCTGTGAGGGTGTTTCCAAAAGAGGTTAGCATTTGACTTGGTGGTCTGAGTAAAGCAGGTGGCCCTCCCCGATGTGGGCGGGCATCATCCAATTCATTGAGGGCCTGAATAAAACAAAAAGGCAGAGCAAGGTTGAATTCTGTCTTCCAGACTGTTGAGCTGGAATTGGTCTTCTCCTGCCCTTGAACTGGTACTTGCACCATTAGAGCTCCCTGGTTCTCAGGCCTTCTGTCTGAGTCTGGAACTCCACCACCCTGCTTTCCAAGTCTCCAGCTTGCAGACAGCAGATTGTGAGACTTCCCAGCCTCCATAATTGCATGAGTCAATCCCTCATAATAAGTCTCTTTCTCTATATTTATCCTATTGGTTCTGGTTCTCCGAAAACCCGAACTAATACAATTTCCATATATTGAAAAATAGTTTCCATTCAGACCTTAAATTCCAATGGCACAGGGTTCATCCTAGCTTTCCCCCTTTCCAGATTTTTACTTCCTTTTCCCCAATTGTCTTCAATATATTTTATAATTTGTTCAATCTCCCTGTAGGTAGCTAATCCTCTGAGACAACAGGCTGCCCCCGACTTAGATGCCCTCCTCACATGGGGTTGGGTCCGGCAGGGCTGCCTTCCCATCCCACTCCAGTGCCATCTGCATGCATGGTCCTGGCTGCCACTGGACTATCAAACATTTCTAAGACTTTTGTATTCATTCATTCTACAGATATTTATTGAGCACCTACTATGCTTCAGGCATGCTTCCAAGTGACGGACATAAAACAGGAAGATAGACAAAGTTCCCTGACCACCGGAGCTCACGTTCTAGGGGAGGGAGATAGACAATAAACAATAAACAAATAAATGAGTATACCAGGTGGTAAGAAGTGCTGTGAAGAAAAAGAAAGGGCAAGAGAATGATAAAAGACTAGGAGATTGCCATTTTATATAATTCTGTACTACCCTAGGGAGATCACAAATATTAACCTACCACTGAGATGAAAAATAACCATTCTCATGACTTGGAATAATTTTTCCAGCAACAGCATCATTCATGGATTCAAAAAGCTCTGGGTTCCCCTGATGGTTCAGTGGTTAAGATTCCGCGCTGCCACTGCAGGGGGCACGGGTTCAATCCCTGGTGGGGGAAGTTCCGCAAGCCATGCAGTGCAGCCACACACAAAAAAAAAAAATTCTGTATTTCCAAGCACAAGTGCAGATGACGCATTCGAGAAAACTGTAGTAGGGAACTCAGAGGAGATGCTAGGGATGACACGTGGCATGACAATGAGAAGCAGAAACGCAAGTGAAGGGTTTGAATAAACCTTCACAAACCGTGAGCGTGGAAAAGAATTGTTTCGAAATAAAGTTATTTGTAAAAATATGTGATTTAAAGTATTTCCATTTTACATGTTTTCACTAAATATCATTACTAGGGAGCTGCTTATTTCATTTGCATCCCTAAATGTTTTAATTAGACTTTTGGGCCAAATTTCTTTTTTAAAAATTTTCTCTTTGGGAAAAGGAGGGCAATGTATTCAGGCATATAGTCAATTCCATCACAAATACCTTAAATATCACACACTGAGCAGTGAGACTCACCCCCCAGCTGCCTACTGCCCGTATCTCCTTCCTCTGCTGCGCCCCCAGGGTGGCTGAGCCCAGGCCTCAAGAGTGAGCTGGAAGGTGGCGGGCTGGGGTTGGGGAGTCTGGAAGGGGGAAGGAGAGCTGCCTGCCGGGCAGGGCTGGACTTTGTGGTCAAAACAGCTTGGATTTGCAAGGCTAGGTGGCTTACAAACCATGTCACCCAACCCTCAGTACCTGGTTTGTGTTTACCTCTCTGAGCCTCATCGTCCTCATCTGTGAAATGGAACTAAAGGAGGGCCTTCCTGATAGGGTCACAGTAAGAGTGACCCTTACACAATGGCCAGCACTTTGTACTATAATGGGCCAGGGCCAGACTTCCCAGGGGAGGAGAAAGAGGGAGTAAATCTGCCAGAAAGCAGCAGAAAAGCCACAACAGGAGAACATCAACAACACACGCACGCGCACACGCACGCACGCACACATGCACGCGCACACACGCACACACATGCACACGCACTCTCCCCAGCCTCCGAGCCTGGGTTGGCTGGCCCTTCCTGCTCTGCGCCGCCCCGGGGACAGAATTCCTGAATTCTACACAAGCTGCCTCCCCTTCCTCCTCCAGACCCCGAAAGCCCATATACTTCCACATCATTGTCTTGTCACTGTCAGGGTGTCTCTCCCACCAGCCCGAGAGCTTCTGGAGGACAAGTAGTGACTGTCATCATCCCAACCTGGGCACGCAGGTGCTCAGCCGTGAGGGCGTGGGCAAGGCAACACCGGCCTTGCCCAGCAGGTGGCAGCAGTTCCCAATATTAGGGATCCCCACTCCCACCCTCCCAGCTGTTGGGATGGAAACCCCAAACCGTGCTGGGGCGAGGGAGCTCCCAGACGCCCAGCCTTTCCTTCAGTGCTCCTTTATAGGAACACGCCTCATTCAAGCATGCAAGTGTTTACAGCTCAGTCTGCAAACACTTTCTGTGCCAGCCCTGGGGAATCAACAAGAACATGACCCCGTGCCTTCCCTTTATGTGTCCCGATCTAATGAGGGGACAGACACTTAACACACACTATATGCACACAGGACAATAGTGCTATAGTCGGGATAAATACAGGCCTTTGTGGGACCACGCAGAAGGAGTCCAAAGCTCATTCTTGGGTGGTCAGGGACAAACTCTTGGAAGAGGTGATGTCTAGGAGGGAAGGACTAGAAGTCATTGGCCAGCTGCATGGAGAGGAGGAGAAAAGAGGGAGGAGAGGGCCCCAGGCATGTGCAAAGGCCTGAGAGGAGGGTGCAGGTCAGGCATTACGGCTGCTCACAGGGTGGGAGGGAAGGCGGCCTCCAAGAAGCGAGGCAGGGCCAGACCACAAAGGACCTGGAAAGCTATATTGTGGTACCAGCATTTCCCCCGCTCCTCAAGGAAAAAAGGAAACCTGAACAAGTAGAGGGGTGCAGAATGCCAATGTTGGGGCACAGTGATGCCCCTTTAATGAGAGTGGGGACAGGGCTCTACAGAACATTGGTCTGGACTGAATCTCCATCAATTACCCACATTAAAGAATGGAAGTGACGTGTGTTGTGGGGACTGTCTGGTTTCCACAGGGACTGAGCCCTGCTCTCTCACTGTCCATGTCCTTGTTCACAGCTTTGCCCCATTCTCCCTTCCCCCATCCTCCACCTGGCCACCTCCTACTCATACTTTAAACCCCAAGTCAAATGCCCCACCTCTGCGAAGTGGTCCCTGATCCCAGGGAGGTGGCTGCTCGGGTATTCATGGCATCTTGTGCAGCAGCTTCTACTTTAGCTCCTGCCGTGGTTCTGGCTCCTCCGTCTCTGGCCATCCCTCACCTGTCAGTTTCATCTTCAGCCCTTCACCTTCTTCCATAGACACACACACACACACACACATATGCACACACTTCCCTGGACTGTGGCCCACAACTTCCATTTCCACCCCAAGCCGGACTCCTCCTGCCTTCCAAGTCTCCAGCCTGTGTGCCACACTAACTCCTCATTGACTGTCTGCCTGTCTCCTCTGGATGTCAGGGCAGACACCTTAAATGCTACACATCCTGGTCGAACCCCTCCCCCAGGTGCCAGTTCTGTGCTTATCTGCACATGGTCAGTCACAGGGCCTGTGGCTTCTAGTTCATAATATCTGTCACTGTTTTGTTTTGTTTTAAATAAATGTATTTATTTATTTGTTTGGTTTTTTTTGGCTGCGTTGGATCTTCGTTGCTGCGCGTGGGCTTTCTTTTTAGTTGCAACGAGCGGGGGCTACTCTTCGTTGCGGCGCGCAGGCCTCTCATTGCGGTGGTTTCTCTTGTTGCAGAGCACGGGCTCTAGGTGCACAGGCTTCAGTAGTTGTGGCTCGCGGGCTCTAGAGCGCAGGCTCAGTAGCTGTGGCACACGGGCTTAGTTGCTCCGCGGGATGTGGGATCTTCCCAGACCAGGGCTCGAACCCGCGTCCCCTGCATTGGCCGGCAGATTCTTAACCACTGCCACCAGGGAAGCCTCTGTCACTGTTTTAATGTTTTACAACAAACATATTCTTTTCATAATTGAAATAAAGTGTAGTCGTATTAAATAAATCTCTCTCTCTCTCTTTTTTTTTTTCTTGGCCACATGGCTTGCGGGATCTGAGTTCCCTGACCAGGGCTCAAACCCGTGCCCCCTGCAGTGGAAGCACGGAGTCCTAGCTATAGCTACTGGACTGCCAGGGAATTCCCTTAAATAAATCTCCTGAATGCCTTTGACCCTTCTCTCCAGCTGATGGGTCCTGCTCTTGTTCACACAGTCCCCGTCTGTCTCCTGGACAACACAGCAGCCTTCCAGCTGGCCTCCATGCTGCTACAGATGAGCCTCTTCCTTTGCTTTAAGACCATCTATGCTGGCCGCTTCCAGCCTGGACCTCTCCCAAGAATTCCAGATTCCTATGGGCAGTGGCCTACTTGCCCTTCCTGGTGGGATGTCTAATGGGCCACTCAAACTTAAGGGTCCAAACCCCGAATCCTATTACCACCTGCCACCCACCTGCTACCTGCTCCTTCTCTAGTTTTTCCTCCATCTTTGCAAATGGCAACACCATCTTTCCAGGTGTTCAGGGCAAAAAACTTGACTCCAGGCATCCTTGATGCCTCTCTTTCTCTCAGTTGGCTCTGCCTTTAAAATGTGTCCAGGGGAGTTCCCTGGTGGTCCAGTGGTTAGGACTCGGCGCTTTCACTGCTGTGGCCCAGGTTCAATCCCTGGTTGGGGAACTAAGATCCCGCAAGCCACACGGCCCTGCCAAAAAATAAAATAAAATAAAATAAATAAAAATAAAATGTATCCAGGATGTGACCACTTCTCATCACCACCATTGCCATCACCTTTGGCCCAGCTGCCTACATGATCACAACAACTTCCTAAATATGTCCCTGCTTCCTCCCGTGTCCCCTTCCGTCTGTTCTCCACCCAGCAATCAGAGCAATCCTGCTGAAGCCCAAGATGGATCAGGTCCCTTCTCTATTCAAAACCCTCTGGGGGCTCCCATCACCCTCAGAATCAAAGCCAAGGGACACACAGTCAATTCCAACGCCCCTCCCTCGACTCCTCTGACTTCACCTCCTTGGAGCTCTTCCTCACCCACCGCACTCCAGGCATCCTCACGTCCTTGCTGTCTCTCCGATATGCTAGGCACACTCCCTGCTCCTGGTCATTGCACTTGATGTTTCCTCTGCCCAGAATGCTCCTCCCCCAGAGACCTACATGCCTCACTCCCTCACCTCCTTTATTGATTGATTGATTGATTTTTTTTAGAAAATCTTTTTTTTTAATTTATTTTATTTTTGGCTGCGTTGGGTCTTCATTGCTGTGCGCGGGCTTTCTCTAGTTGCGGCGAGTGGGGGTTACTCTTCGTTGCCACGCGCGGGCTTCTCATTGCGGTGGCTTCTCTTGTTGCGGAGCATGGGCTCTACGCACACGGGCTTCAGTAGTTGTGGCATGCAGGCTCTAGAGCGCAGGCTCAGTAGTTGTGGTGCACGGGCTTAGTTGCTCCGTGGCATGTGGGATCTTCCCGGACCAGGGCTCGAACCCATGTCCCCTGCATTGGCAGGTGGATTCTTAACCACTGCGCCACCAGGGAAGCCCCCCTCACCTCCTTTAGATATTTACTCAAGTGACACCTTCTCAGCAAGGCCCTCCTTGACCACCTGATTTAAAACTGGAATCCTGCCTCAAACCCGGCACCCTACTCCTTCTGTCTTGCTTTAACTTCTTCATAATATATTATCACTGGTATGTATGTTATTTGCTTATCATCTCTCTCCTCTATTAGAACCCCATGAGGGCAAGGACTTTGTCTGGTTTTCTGCCATGTCCCCAACATCTAGAATAGTCAGCACATAGTAGATGCTTTTTGATTAAGGGAATGGAAGTTGGACCCTTGATTGCCTCCCCCCTTGTCTGCACAATGAAGTTTAACGTTCAAGGCCTCCCTCACTGGACTCATCTCCCACCCACGTTCATCCCCACACCTGAGCACCGCAGCAGGCTCCTGAGGTTTTCCAGTTGCTCTCCACCCTCACCCCAGCATCTGGGCACACTCCTTCTGTCTAGAATGCCTGCACCACTGCCTGCTGCAATGCCACTCCTTCAATATCCAGCTTGAACGTCACCGGCTCTGGGAAGCCACCCTGAATCCTTCACATATTGAAACCATGTCTGTCTCTCCCACCACTCTAGGAGCACCTTAAGTGCAGAACAGTGTCCCCAGAACATGCATTCCCAGGTAATGTTTGATGAATGAATGAATGAATGAGAGTAAGACCTGTATCAGAAAGGCAGTTTAAGTTGAAGGGCATACATTCATTCTCTATTCATTTTTCATGCTACCATTTAATATTCATCTCCATAAGTGATGCTTGGCATGACACCAGGATTCTCTGAGGGCAGCAACTGTGTCTCCCCTTCCTGCCCTCTCCCCACAGGGCCAGACACTGGGCTCTGGGGCTGCACCCATGACTCACCCCACTGAGTCACCCTGCACAGAGGAAAGTACTCTGAACCAGGAATCAGCAGCTTCCCTGCCACCTGTTCCCTGTAACCCTGGGCAAGTCCCTCTAGCAGGTGAGTCCTGGTCTCGCATCTGTCAAATGGGGCACCACCAACACTTGCTCTGTGGGACACTGAAGGTTGAGGTCTGGACAAGTGAAAGGGGTGTGGCTGCCTCTCATGCCAGGCTACATCTGAGCTAGTCTTGGACCAGACTTTCCAGGGAAGGAGGGATGGCTGGAACAGTGTCTCCAGCCTGTCTGGCAGCCAGCTAACCTGTGCCCACAGTCTGGGAGAAGTGCCGGGCCTGGACACACTGGTCAGCAGGGGGCTGGCCCAGCTCCAGAGCAACACCTTGGCAGCCCTGGGGAAGGGAAGGGGGAGTGCTTGGCTTGAGGTCAGAGCATCTGGGCCAGGGCACAGAGGGGGCAGCTGGGGGTGTGTGTGTGGCTGCCGCTCAACAAGATGCTGGCAGGAACCAGAAAAGAAGCATCTGCTACTGACTAGCCCCCACCCACCACCCCTCCACAGTACTGAGAAGACCTTCCCATTAGTCCAGAGGAGTTTGGCCCCTGCTTAGCTACTCCCAGCTTCTAGCTAGGAAGTAGGATCTCAGGCCCGCGGCTGGGATGCAGGGCTGGGAATACAGGGAAAGGGGAAGGAGATGGGGCTATAACTTATATCACCTTCCGCAAAAACAGAGGGGTGCCTGCATCTTGCTGGGAGTGGAAACTAAAGGAAAAGTGGTTGGTCACTCAGCATCAGACTATGAACTGAGGAATCCTGGGGAAAGAAGGGGCCAGAGCCTGAGTCTGGATGAGACGCTAGGAGAAGGCAGGACAGGTAGGGGCTCAAAGGCTGGAACTCTAGAGGGTTTTGGCTGGAGGAGGCTTTTGGAGGCGGATGCTGGAGGTCCCAAGGCAATAAAACTAAGGAGTGAGGTGGGGTCTAACCTCTAGCATATCCCCGGGGATATGAGGGGCTCTGGGGGTGAAGAGCCAGGGTCCAGAAGGAGGGATGCTGAGCGGCTGAGTCGAGGAATGGGACGGGGGGAGGACGGAGTTGGGACGGGAGGGAGCAGAGACTCTGGGAACCGACCCCAGGCAGGGATCAGGCGGGCGTTGAGAACGCAGGGGGATGAGGTCCCAGGGCTGTGACCCTTCGGAGGACCTGATTGGGTGCGGGGGAGGGTGGGCAGTGGGAGCGGGGAGCCAGCGTCCCAGAATTGGGCTCTAGGCTGGGACCCGCCAGGGCGGGGCGGGCGCGGGGCGGGGCCGGGCTGGGGGCTGGGCCGGGGTCCCGGGGGCCGGGGCGGGGCCGGGCTGGCGCTGCGCAGCCGCGGGGCGGCCGCCGCGCATGCGGGGCTCACAGGGCTGCTGCCGGTGCCGCTGCCACTCCCGGGAGCATGAAGGACCGAACACAGGAGCTCCGCACGGTGAGTCCGGCCCCTGCGCGGCGCCCCTCGCCGCCCGCGCCCAGCGCCCGGGCCGCTCCCCGACCAGCTCTGGCGACCGCTGGGGCGGTAGTCCCTGCGTCCCTGGCCAGGGTGGGAGGGAGCAGTGCCGAGCCGGGGACCCCCATCCGGGTCCCGCCCCTTGGACCCACTGGGGTCACGGGCTCGCGTGAGCTCGGCTCCGATGGTTCGCGGACTGGCGGCTGGAGCCCGGGGTCCTGGATAAACTTTTCGGCGCCTCCTTCTTTTCGGGGGTCGGAGGGGTATTCTGGAATATCGGTGGCGGGACCGAAGCCTGGCCTCTCCCTCGCCCCGCGGAGCAGGTCCCGACTCTCTCTCCCCACGGTGCCTCATCTCTGACTCTCCTGCCCTCCCTCTGGTTTAGACAGACGGCGGGACCGGTGGGAAGGGGCCGCGGGCGGTCCCCTGTCCAGAGCCCCGCTGCAGGGCGCGCTGCGGAAACGGGGCGGTCGGGTGGGGCCGGGCTCCTCCGTTGGGCGCGGTCTCGCGGGGCGACCGCCGCCCCCATCACCTTCCATCACCTGTAGCTCCCATCACCTGTGGCTCCCCACCCGGTGGCGATCGGCATCTGCTGCCCGCCCTGGTCCAGGAGGGCTCAGACCCGCTCCCGGTCCACAATCCTGGCTTCTGGGCAGCCCGGGCCGGCGTTTCCAGACCCTTCCGGGGTTCCCTGGTCTGATTCCGACCTGAACCTATTTTTCCACCTGTGTTTCGGAGGCCCCTGGGGTGTGGCTTCTGGGGCGAGGCTCCGGTGGGGGAAGTAGAAGGATGCGCAAAGGTTCTGAGTCAGAGCCCGCCCTCTCCCAGCCCTGACAGAGACCCCTGCCGCCTGCTCCTCATCATCAAGGCCCCCCTCCCCTGGCCTCTGCTATTAACCAGGGTGTTCGCACCTCTCCCTTTAAAGATGGCATTCCTGGGGTGGGGGGGCTGGGGGGGACAGAGAAGGAAGGGAAGCCTGCCTGTGGGGAGAGGGGCATCAGGGCTCTAGACCCAGTTGAGGCTCCTCTGATGCCCTGGCTGACCCCCCTGCTGGAAGGCCCCCACCTGCTGATCTCTGGGGCGGGGGCGGGGCTAGCTCAGTGTCTCCCCAGAACACTTCCCCTGCTACCCACCTTAGAGCCAGAGACCTGGGTCCCCTTCTATGGAAAGTTCCAAGGGTCCTTTGGACTTTTGATCCCATTGCTTGTCCTCTCTGCCCATAGGTTCCCTGCATTTGTGCCTGGGTCTCCCGCCCGTTGTACCAGTCTTGTCTCCTGGGCAGCGTGGGGCTGGGACCTGTGCTCTCCTGCCTCCGTGTCCCCCTTGCTCTATCTGCCAGCCCCCACTCTCCCGTCAGACCTGTGTTATTCCTGGCTGAGTGCCCAGCCCCCGGAGTAAACCCCACGAGGTTTCAAAGGAAGAAGATGGTCCCTCATGTCGTGTATGGTGTCTAAACACTTCCCCCGCCAGCCCTTGTGGTTGCCCTCAAGTTTCCTGTGCTTGGTTGAGTCAGAAGGAGTGTGGTTATCTTGGTGATGAATGGCCGTGTGGTGCATTTGCTGGTGTTTGGGTGCCTGGTGGGTCAGGCGAGGGTGTATGTGGGAACCAGGTGATCAGGGAGAACACAGTCCTTTACATCTGACATCCTCTGACTCATCAGCTTCATCCCCTCTGCTGAAGGGAAAACTGAGGCACAAAAGAGATGTGGCTGGCCTGGAAGATGAAGTGGGATGGTAGAAAGGGGCTTCACCTAGTCCTAAAAATAGTCACACTCAGACCTGGCTGAGACCTAAGGCCTAAGGGATCTTGGGCTGTAGGAAGCTTGAAGCCAGCTCTTTGGTGTGTCTGTGATTCCCTCCTTCCCCCCAGGCAGCACACATACACGCACACACGCTAGCCAGAGTGGTCTTTAGGTGTTGAGGCCTGGCTTGTCTGAAAATAAACTGAGTCTTCCTCTCCAGACAGTCCCCTAGTCCAGGCATTCAGCGCCCATGCAGGCTGCTGTACTCATGGCCGGGTGGCTCTTCCCCTTGGGGGTTTCTAGCAGCCTTGAGGGTCCGCTGGCAGGAGCCCACACTGGGTGGGGTGGAACCATTAGTCTAGGGGGGCTGCCATTCCCACAGGTCTCCCTCTGGGCTGCACAGATTCCTATCTATGAAGTGGAGGTAGGAAAACCTAGAACCCAGTTTCTCAGGGCAAGAGGGGTGGTCACAGGTCTCCTGACTCTGACTCCATATTTGGGGGAGACCTTGAACCCCAGGAGCCAGAATCCCCAGGAACTGAGACTCCAGTGCTAGCTGGGCTGGACAGAGGGTGGTGCTTGGGACAGCCACTTGCACCACACCCAGCCTCCCTCCCTCCTCCTCCCCCCTCCTCCTCCTTCCCCACCACATTTGGAAGGAAGGCGAAGGGAGCTTATTTATAAAAGTCACACTTGGGGAAGGAGCTAGCACGTTTCCTCAGCGCTGCAGGCCAGGCCCAGCCCTCCAGCCTTCTCCATCCCTCATCTCTTCTGGAGCTGATTCTCTCATGCAGAGGGAGAATGAAGGGGTCCTCACGGGCCGGTGTGGGGACCTGAATGCTCTCCACAGCCCTCAGAGATCAAAAGGGCAGCCTGGAGGCCAGAATGGGTGAAGACCTGGGTCACCAGAGTATACAACCGGGGAGACTTTGGGGACAAGGTGTCCCCAGGCAGCCCCGCCTGGCCTGCAGCTGCCTCCTTCCCCCAGTTCAGAGGCCTCCCTGGTTTTCTTTCCGAGAACTCCTCGGAGCTGACCCACCCCTCCCTGGGCCCAGAATGTTGTTTATCTACATTCTGGGCCATGTGAGACACAGAGGGGCCTGCGACAGGAAAGAGGAGGGAGAATGGGGTAGCCAGACCCAGGGAGAACCTTCCTGGAAGGAGAGGACTTGGGATGGCCCAGAAGGAGGAGTTGGATTTGAATGGGAGGAGGGAGGGTGGTCCAAAAGAAGGGACCAGTGTGAGTAAAGGCAGAGGGGCTAGGATGCCCAACCGAGAGAGAATGGCGGGTGGGCCTGACATCTGGTCTAGAGCAGGGCCCAGCTCACCGGGGCAGCACTCTGCTGACCAGTTCCCTTTTTCTCTCTCACTACTGGGAAGAGACTGGGGGTCCCAGGGCAACAGCAGGCAGGTTGGTGCCTTAACCTCTCCATGCTCATTTGTCTGTACAATGGAGCCAGCCGGCTTTGCCCTGCAGAGCAGAAGAAACGGGGGGTGTAAGAATAGACCCAGGCTAGGGGTCCCCTCCTTCCTTCGTTCCTTCTCATCACCTCCTTGGAGTTTCCCCCCCAAAAAAAACCAGTGGATTTGGGCACGTGTTCATCTGAGGTACAGATGGCCTCCAGGAACTATCTAGTCCAACCTGCTATTTTACAGATGGAAAACTGAGGTCAGAAAGGGCCAGGAGTTTATCCAAGGTCACACAGCACCTGGAGGGAGGTAGAGCTCAGCCCCTACCCACAGCCCGAAGCTGCCTCCCTGAGCTGCTCTGGGGCCCTGCTAAGGGGTAGACCCGGCTGAGGGCAGGGATCTGGGGGAGGGGGAGGTTTGCAGGATGGGGAAAGGAGGGAGGGGTCAGAAAGGAGAGCCCTCTCTTTCTGGAGACCCAGCTCGGCCTCTCACACACCCCTGACTCAGCTCTGGGCCTCTCTGCTTTAGTAACATCGGCTTTGATTAGTCATTAAAAAGAACAAGGGGAAAAAAAAATAGCCCTCGAGACAGACAACAGCAACTCCTGCTCCAGCAGGAATGAATCAAGCCTGCCTGCCCGCCTGCCGCCATCCCCCCGGACGGGCCTGGAGGCTGCCTGGCCTCCACACCCCTTGGAGGATTCACACTCTTACTTCCAGGGGGGTATCCTGGAATCCTGGAGCCTCTGCCTGGAGAGACCACCAGGGCTGCACGCGTGGTGGTTCTAGTGGGATATCCTCTCCCCTGTTGCAGCAGGTCCCTGTGGTGGGGCAGTGCTTGCTCACTCCCGCCCCGATTGTCTTTTCTGATTGCTCAGGCCGGAGGTGATGAGGCTGGAGCCGAGATAGCCAGCCGGCCAGAGAGGAGTGAGACCAGACCAGTGATTCTCAATCCTGGGGGTGCTTAAAAAGAACTTAACCTCACCAGCCCCAGCCCCATAGATTCTCATTTGGTCTGGAAGCTGTTTTGTTTTGTTTTTTAATCCCCCACCGAGAGACTCAGGTCCTGGGCCAGGGTTGAGAACCCATGAACACTAGAACCAAAAAACAAACACTAAGACAAATTGGATGTTGGTTGGATGTGAGAGGAGGAGGAAGAGTGTGGATGCTCCCCCCAGTTTCTGACTTGGGGGACTCTTGAGAACGGGGGTTCTGAGCAGGGGGGTTCAGAGAAGGGGGCTCAGGAGAAAGAGGTGGAACTTAGTTTTGGCCAGGTGGCAGGCAGGATGCCCATATGATGTCTGGGTGGGTTTGTCCAGAAGATGTTTGTACCTTTGAGCTTATAACTGCCTCACGACTCCAGCTGCTGCCAACACGCTGCAGCCTCTCAAGTCCCCAACTCTAGTCCAGCCCTCTTTCCGGAGCTGTGACTGCCACTTAGAGAGGGCTGGCGGATTCCTAAGGGAGCTGGGGCCCTGATCATTCAGGGCTTTGGCCTAGATGTGGATGAAGTTGCAGGGGGCGACAAAGGCATAAACCGTCAGATTCTCACAAACTGAAGCAAGGATCAGAACAAATGAAGATCCTTCCCTTGAGCCCAAAATCCAACCAAGTAAACAGGGTGGGGAAGGGCTTGGGGGCTTTCCTTGGCAGGAAGAACTATATGATCACTTCTGTGATCCCTGGCTGCATTAACAGAGGTAGACTATGTAGAAAGAGGGAGGTGATGGGTCAGCTCTTTGGCACTGCTCAGACCACAATCAGCAGCAGATTCAGTTTATATCTTGTACTGCTGGAGAAGACAGAGGCTGAGTGGAACAAGTCTGGGGCACGGGCTGCAACTTAAGGCCCTGGGAAGGATCTGAAGGGGAGGGAATGGTCAACTTGAGAAGAAAAACCCAGGAAGGATGTGGATGCTACCTTCACATCTCTGGCGGGGCCAGCCCAGGGAGAGGGCACCAACAGGTTCTTTACAGCCTGGGGCCACACCGCAGGAAAGGGAAGGACTTTCTAACAATTGGGGCTGCCCCAGATAGGCAGAAGTGCCTGGGAGAGCTGGTGGGCTCTCCATCCCCGGAGGTGTGAAAGCTGCGGCTAGATGCTGCGGCCAAGGTGACTTTTCAGGTCCCTTAGGGCTTGAGAGTGTGTGCCTGTGGCTCCAGTAGGGATGCGAATAGGGTGTGGGGAACCAGAGGAGCAAGATACCCACCCCAGGGAGCTGAGGAAGGCTTCCGAAGGAGGTGGCATCTAAGGACGAGGGGAATGTCAGCTTCATGGAATTGGCACTGCCAGCAGAGGGAGCCACATGGGGCCAGCAGGGAGGATCATGGGTAGATTATAGGGGCAGGGAGAGGGTTATAGGTTATAGGGCGAGTGTGGTGGGATCAGATTTCAGGCTGGGGCAGTGAGATGAAAAGGGGGGTGACAGTGAAAAGGTCCTGAGGAGGAAGAAGTAGTAGCACTTGGTAAGGAAGGGTGCCCTTGGAGCATCCCCTCCATGTTTTGCTCAGAGTCACAGCTGTTTGACCCAGGCT
Organism: Balaenoptera physalus; assembly: GCF_965194825.1. Lineage (NCBI taxonomy): Eukaryota > Metazoa > Chordata > Mammalia > Artiodactyla > Balaenopteridae > Balaenoptera > Balaenoptera physalus. Next base: position 83,372,852 of record NC_138898.1, read on the forward strand.
GTGAGGTCAGGCCCTAAACCTTCCAATTGATAGAGAGCATGGAGGAGGGTGTGGCATCTCTCCCGCCACCCTTCTGTTGGAGAAACTACTCAAGTCCAGCCTCTATGCAGGGAGGCTGTGCAGGTAGCAGGTCAGAACTGGCTGGATGCCTGGAGAAGATAAGTCCGTTTCACAGATGGGCAAGCTGAGGCCCAAAGGGAGGCATCAGCCCCGGGGTCCCTGGCAGTGACTCTCATCTCCAGTGACTCCGGCGCCCTTGTCTTTGGCTCTAGCTGGTCATCACTCCGGAAGGGAAGGGAGCTGGAAAATTCTCCTTCTGCCTCTTCCCATCCACCCCTATCCTCCTCGGCACCAGAAGGACAGAGAAGCCAGGATGCTGAATGGCAGGAACTCCTGGGGCCACTTCCCAGCCTGGCAGGCTGCCGGGGAGGGGGCCCTGGGGTTCTCCAGGCTGCACCCTGCCTCGGTGTCCCTAGGGAGTGCTCCTCTGGCTTGGTTCCCGGGCCTTAAAGTATGGAAATGGCTCCTAGATTCTCTGTGGCTAAGGGTGGGCTTAGTGGGGGATGGGGGCCACCTGGCGGCAGCCACAGGCACTTGTGGGAGCGAGGATTTATTTTAGCTGCTGGGGGAGGAGGTGTGATCTCTTGAGGAGGGGGGCCGCCTCCATAAAGCTCCCAACCAACCCCCTCCCTTGGTTGGTCCCACTTTGGTGGGGTAGTGGGACCCCGAGAGCCCCAGGGTCACAGCCCTTACCGAACATGCTGGGCTTCCCCATCCGTTCTCAGCCCGCCTCCCCCAGCATGGCATCACTGTCCCCATTTCACAGAGGAGCAAACAGACCCAGAGGGGAAGTCCCTCAGCCAGTCAGTGTCTGTGCTGGGCCCAGAACTCGGCCCCTTCCCCAGCCGGCGGGGCCCCAGCCTCCCCGGCCCCTCAGCCTCCCGGTCCCCTCAGCCTCTGCCTGCCTCCATCCTCGCAAGAGAGCATCAAGGTGAGGGCTAGTGCCTCCTCCCTGTGGGACGCTGACAAAGGAGGAGGCATGACCCAGCCCGAGAACCCAGGTGACCATCCTGCCCTGAGCATCTGGGCCTTGGCTGTGGAGAGGGACCTTGGCCTTGCCAGCAGAGTGGGCCGACCATGGCTGATTCCAGGTGTGGGGCGGACAGTAGTGAGCGTGGCCGGCATGCTGGGAGGTCAGAGGTGTAATCACCCCCACCTTCTGATGGGCTGGCTTTTGTACGGCTGCCCCTGGGGCCGCGGGGTGAGGCTTGCACCTGCAGCTGAGGCAGGCCCTGAGCCAAGTGGCAACGTGACTGGCCTCTTGTGCCTGCCGGACCCAACTCTGGGCCTGGAAGGAAAGAGGATCAAGGTCAATGTCAAGACTAACAAGGAGGGAGAGTTCCCCGAGCCGTCTGAGGGAGCAAGCCTGGCGGATCACAGAGGCCCCTCACAGGCAGTAGCTCTCAAGCCGGCCTGGGTGCTGTGGGGATGGCCCATATCTGAGCCATTCCACCTTTTGGCAGGGAGGTGGTCGTGGTGCCCAGGCCTCCCCCTGCAAGGCCCTCTCCTGAGAGGGAGCTTGGAACTCAGGGCCAGCTTGGGAACTCCAGGCAACCTGTCTCAGACAAGGTGTGAGCTGGGGCCAGTGGCCGGGGGACTAAGCCCTGAGGTTTGCTTGCCTAGCCTGTGGCTGGGAGGACCCCAGTCCTGTGGGGGAGGGGAGGCAGCTGAGCAGGGGAAGGAGTGCCTGGCACGGAGGGGGATACTTGGCCCTGTCCCCAACTTGACAGGCAAGGCCTCTCTCCATGATCATGCTGGGTCCCCAGGGATCCTCCAGGTCTCACTGCGGCTGGAGCTGAGGGCACAGCCAGGCCTTGTCCCTGCCAAGGGCCCTGGAGCTGCAGCCTGCGGGCCTGCTGTATGTGGATGCTGGGCAGTTTGGGTGTCCCAGGTCCAGCGGGACCCAGTGGTCCTAGCACAGGTCCGCTCATGCGTGCACACCCCTGTGCAGGCCAAGGACAGCGATGATGATGATGATGTCACTGTCACCGTGGACCGAGACCGCTTCATGGATGAGTTCTTCGAGCAGGTGGGAGCAGCACACCTGCCTCTCCCCAAACACTGGCAGACCCGGGGTGGCCACGTCTCACCTCTGAGGCAGGCCGGGCTCTTACACACCTGCGCCTGGCTCAGCAGCCCACAGGCGCCAGTTAATGAGCCCATTTTGAGAGTGAATAGACTGAGGCTCAGAGGGGAGCAAAGTTTGGGATGGCCCATTCCTCCCCACTCCTACCCCGGTCTAGAAGGATCCTTGGAGCAGCCCCGCCTCCCCTCACCTACCCCCTGAAGCCTGGCCCAGTCTGGCCCTGAGCCCTGACCTTTAGCCCTACTCTGGGCAAGCCCTGGGCCCAAGAAGCCCCCTCCCTGGAGTTTTGCCTCCAGACCACCTGGCCTTGGTCCACAGGTGGAGGAGATCCGCGGCTTCATTGACAAGATCTCAGAGAACGTGGAGGAGGTGAAGCGGAAGCACAGCGCCATCCTGGCCTCCCCCAACCCTGATGAGAGTGAGTGTGTAGGTGTGAGGGGCCCCACAGGCCTCCAGGAAGGCGCTGCTGCGGAGGGATGCCCTTCATTGCTGGTCGGCTGAGGGCTGCCTGCGCCTGGCCAGGCTGGGGAGGGCTCCATGGGAAGCCTCAGGAAACACAGCTGTCCCAGGCTCGGGGTGCGGGTGGTCAGTGCCCAGTACCACCTGCCGGATGCCTGGTGAGAAGGGCGGGGTCAGGCGCCGGAGCCACCCTCCCCAGGTGAGCTGGCTGTTTTCTAAGGCAGCACGGCTGGCCGGCTGTAGCCCTGGGATTCTGGGAGGGAGCAAGGAGGGAGGCAGCAGCCTCTGATCAATAGCAGGCCTCTCAGCGCAGCCTCTCCCTTTCCCTCGCCTCCCCAGGGGAGCAGATGGCAGCTCTGAGGCATCAGCGCTGTGGGAGGGCAAGCCGGCCAAGCAGGCAGAGTTTCCGGAAAAGGCTGGCAGCCCTGGCACTTGGCCATTGGTACCCCGGAGCCGGGCGTTCTCAGGGCTCCAGGAAGTCACCTCTCTCCCTCTGCACAGGGAGGCGTTTGCGTTTGTGTGGGTCTGCGTTTCACTCTGTCCCCAGACGGGTCCCACTGACCTGGCTGTCACGATTCCTGTGGAGGTGTTGATTACTACTACACTAACACGGGCCAGGCTGACAGCATGCAGGCCCGTGACCCCCTCCCACAGAGGGGGCTCACCCTCAGCCCTGGGGAGGCAGTGACGGGCTGGGGCCCAGGCCAGCCACCTGGACTCATGAGATTGGGTGTGTGCACTGCCTGCCTGTTCTCGCGGCTTGCTCACCTCCTCTCTCCCTTCTCCAGTTCCTTTGGAAGGCGCCAGCCTATGGGGCCCCAGGACAAAGCACGGGGGAGGGTCCAGCTGCTGCCCAGGTGTTCATGGGAAAGGACCTACGGCCCATAGCCCACCACCCAGGCACCCAAAGCTTGATTTTGTTCTCAACCCCAGCAATGCCTCTCTATCCATGACCTCTCAGCCCCAGGCTCACAGGCATCCTCAAGCACCCAGAATAAATCTCCCCATGGCCCCAAAGTGTGCTTGAACCTGAGGCCAGTGCCAGGCCCTCTGAAGGCAGAGTGAGTCAGCTGGGAGCCGGGGAGACTGTCCCAGGAAGAGGTGGAAAGGAAAGAGGGACACCCCAGAGCGGGGCATATATCCAGTGCAGTCGCTGTGTCCTTCTGCTTTGCCCCTCTCCCTAGAGGTTTGTCTGGGATGGCAGTATGTGACGTGGTTTGTCTGTGGGCTCATGTGTATCTGGGTCAGTGCGTGTCCCTGGTGGGTCACTCCTGGTGAGGCGCAGGAGGGGGCTGACTGTGGGGCGAGACTATAAAGAGCTGGGAGTTGGCCCCTCACCTGCTGGAAGGTGGGGCAGGCGGGGGGCGACGGAACTGCCCAACTCCCCCAGCCTTGGCTGCCTTGTGCCAGCTTCATCAGACATCACTAGTGACCAGTTTAGAATCGCCACCCATGAGCTGGGCAGTCAGGACCCGGCTGACGGTCACTGATGTGGGCTAACAGGCGCTCCCCAAGGGGAGGGGCTCCCCATTAAGGGTTCTAGGGCAGAGGCGGAGCAGAGTTGAGGGGGCATCACAAAGAAAGTTGGCGGTGAGTGGGGGCTTTCCTGGGCCAAGGCTTGCTCTGCCTCCTCTGGGGGCTGCCATCCAGGCTGGGCTATTCTGGGTCTGAGCAAAAGAGGCTGCGACGTCAGAGCAGCTGGTAACCGAGTTTTCCTTTGTTTCTACAAACAAGGCCTCTTCCCCCGCTCCTGGAAGCCCCCAACTCCACCTCATTCACATTCCACTTGGGAAGTGGCCCTCCCACTTGATCAGCCACTGTAAATGCCCCTCCCGAGTCCCCTATGGGAGAAAACCCCAACCCCAGAAGCAAGCACAGAGTGGATGAGAAAGGTTCCAGCCAGGAGCTCAGTCCTGGTTTCTCCAGGGAGTGGAGCCATGGGGGGCTGCCCTGAGGCTGGGATCCACCCAGCACCTCAGAGGGAAGCAGCCATCTTGCCCCACTTTGCCAGCCAGCCCCCTGCAGGGAGCAGGGCTAGCTGGGCACCTCCATGGCCTCTGCCAGCTTTACGGAGATGGTTCCGGTTGGAACAAGGGCCAGAAACTACGCCACAGCCCTCCCCCAGCTTCGCCCCCTCATAGGCCCCACTGCATGCTACCTCTAGAGCTGACTGTACCCCAGGGGCCCACCTCTTTGAAGCTCTTCTCCCAGCTCCCACCCAGCCGGGTGCCTCCAGCCCCCATCCACCTACCGGGCACTCAGCAGTTGGCCTTCACTGAGCTCAGCACCTGGGGAGCGGGGCTTTGTGAAGAGAACAGGGTCTGCCCTGCCCAGGGTGCTTGATGGCGGCTGGTTTCTGCCTCCTTGGCCCCTGGCCCGCATCAGCCCATCAGCTGGATGTTCACCCCCAGAGCCACCAGGTAGCGCTAGGTGAGCCCGTACCGCCACCTTCGACTCAGGCAAGTATCAAGTAAACGTTCCCCAGTGCAACCTCCAGCATCACCAGCTGCTCCACAATTACTTCTGCCTTAAATTTAGCCCCATCTGTTTTCTGCAGGGGGTTGGGGGGAGCCAGCGAAGGCGGAAGGGAGGCTCCTTGGAAGGCACACGAGAAGGGGTGAGGCTGCAGCTGGTGTGGCCCCAGCCCGGGATTGGAGGGGCAGGCAGACTCTTAGCCAGGGGACGAGGGGAGACCCAGGGTCTGCCCAGAGCCCCCCTCGGGCCTGAGCCTGAAGATCAGGCATGGGGGAGCCCAGGGTGTCTACCCGCCACCCCTTCTACCTCCCCAGAAACCAAGGAAGAGCTGGAGGAACTCATGTCTGACATAAAGAAGACAGCAAACAAAGTTCGCTCCAAATTGAAGAGTGAGTCTGGGCTCCAGGCCTTGTCTGGGATATGGGGGGCACTCCAGGCCTGCTTCCCCCACACAGCCCATGGAATTTCACTGACTCTGAGGGGTACATTGGGTCTTGCTTTCCTTTGTGCGCCATTTACTCAGCAGCTACCTGGCAAGGCCTGTTTGTGCCAGGCTCTGGGCTGGGCCTTGGGACACATGCCTGAGGCTCCGTCCAGCGAGTGTTCCACTCTGGGCACTGTCAGCTAAAGAGAGTTAAAGGAGTGGCCAGCAGTGCCTGGTCCCACACAGGAGCCCCCATGCGCTCACGTGAGCACAGGCAGGCATGCCCCGGAACGCACAGGCCTAGGGGTCCCGTGCCCTGCGCTTGTGGCCACCTAGCCCTGCCCACCCCCCGACCCCCTCCACGGCATGTCCCGCTCCTCGCTCCATGCACAGCCTTCCTGAACAGGAGAGAGACAGGGTGGGCCTGAGCCACCAGGCCTAGCACATAGTAGGTGCACACACACACACAGAGATACACAGCTTGGTGTGTGCCCGAGGCCTCACAGGTGTGTCTGTGTGTGTGTGTGTATGCACGCACCCACACACACATCGTGCCTGGAAGAGCCCTTGTCGGTCCCTCCTCCATCAGTGCCTGGAGCTCCCTCTTGCTCTGCTTCCTGTGTGACCCCACTCAACAGACAACACAAGTCCCCCCAGGGGACGTCCTGAGCCAGGTCCTGGGTGTGTGGGTGGCAAGGCAGCGGTGAATGGGGCAGGTTATCAGCAGCCGGCTGTTCCCCAGGCATCGAGCAGAGCATCGAGCAGGAGGAAGGCCTGAGCCGCTCATCCGCTGACCTGAGGATCCGAAAGACACAGGTGTGGGCGGGACCTCTGGGGCGGGCAGCCGGGCACCTGAGGCTCTGGGGCCCGGTGGGGCTGGGCCTAACACCTGCACCCCCATCTCGGGCCCCCAGCACTCCACACTGTCCCGGAAGTTTGTGGAGGTGATGTCCGAGTACAACGCCACGCAGACTGACTACCGTGAGCGCTGCAAGGGCCGCATCCAGAGGCAGCTGGAGATCAGTAAGCTGAGGGGGTGGGGCCGAGGGGCGGGGCCGGGCTGCCACCGACCACCCTGAGGAAGGCCGGGCTCAGAGTGACCCCTGCTCACAGCCGGCCGGACCACGACCAGCGAGGAGCTGGAGGACATGCTGGAGAGTGGGAACCCCGCCATCTTTGCCTCCGGGGTGAGTGTGGACCCCTCCCCCTGGGGACCCTGGTGTGCGTGCAGAGCGCTGGATCTGGGCAGTCTTTGGACACAGCCACCTGTGAGGCAGGTTTTAGAGAAGAGGAGGCCGAGTCCCAGAGAGGGTTAGGGACCAGACAGAGGTCACACAAATGTTAGGGGCAAAGGTGGAATTAAGACCCCGTCTCCCGGTTCCTCCCAGTCGGGTCCGCTTCCTAGCTACCCCTGCACATTTGCCACTGGCTAGGGGCTCCTTCCACCAGCCTCAGGACCTTTTACCCCTCTTGGAGGACACAGTGCCCTTGGCCTCTCTACATTCAAGTGAAGCTCCATGTTCTACCCGGCAGGGGGGCTTCCTGAAGGAGGTGGCACACAGGTAGGGGAGGCTGCTTGGGCGTGTGGTTCTACGAGGGGGTGTCAGCTACATTCAGTGTGGGAGGAAGAACAGGAGGAGAGGGGATGGGAGAAAGGCCGAAAGGCCGTTCAAGGCCTGGGCCCCTCGGGGCAGTCGTCTCGGGCTCCTACAGCACTGGTGGTTAGAACTACCACTCAGCTGTTACTATGCACGGGCACAGGTGGGGAGCGTTAGCCCTGTGTTACAGGTAGGAAATCTACAGGTAGGAAATCAGGTCTCAGAGAAAGTAGGTAACAGCTAGTAAGAGCCGAGCAGAAAGTTGGGGGAGAGCTGCGGCTAAGGAAGAAGCCTCAGGCTCTGCTTCCAGAACATTCTGCTCAGGCCACTGCCCATCCCAGTGGCCTGCTTCCACCCTTGGCCTCTTGCTGTCCCGGTCCCCACCCCGGCTCCCTTCAGCCGGTCCCTGGGTCCCAGCCCACTGCTCCCACCCTCTAGATCATCATGGACTCCAGCATCTCAAAGCAGGCCCTGAGCGAGATTGAGACGCGCCACAGTGAGATCATCAAGCTGGAGAACAGCATCCGGGAGCTGCACGACATGTTCATGGACATGGCCATGCTTGTGGAGAGCCAGGTGAGTGCCCGGGGCCCCACTGTCCCTCGCCCAGCCCCCAGCAGCACCCAGGGCTGCACTAACCCTACCCTCTCTGCCTGCCATGCTGCCCTGCCCGGGAGGGACCGAGTCTTCAGGTAACTAACCACGTGCTGTTGAAAGTGCCCCCAGGGTCCTGCCCACCTGAAGGATCCTCTCTGCATGGCTCTGCTTGGCCCTCCAGGACCCCAGGCCCTGCATGGCCCTACCCACCTTCACCCAGCCTTGTCCTGTCTTGTTCACCAGCTGTGTGTCATGTGGGCACTGTGGATGGGCACTTTTCTAGAAGCCGGAGGTATAGCCGTGACCAGGACAGCTGAGGGCCTGCTCCCTGAGAGCTAATGTATGTTGGGCAAAAGGGCAGCATAAGTAAACGATGAATGGCATATTCTCCAGTTGTGCCAGACATTAGGAGGAGGCGATGTGACACAGCAGCGGTTCTCTAACTTTAAAGGGCTCAAGAGCCACCTGGAGGGCTTGTTATACGTTTCCCTATTCTGGTCCCCGTTCCCAGAGATTGGTAGGCAGGGTGGGGGTTCATGAATTTGCACGTCTCACAAGCTCAAGGGTGATACCGACGCTACTAGTCCAAGGGCCACACTTGGGGTGACACAGTCACTGCAGTGGCCACTTTGGACGGGGTGGTCAGGGAAGGCCTCTCTGAGGAGGTGGCATTTGAGCTCCGAAGACTGCCCAGGGGAAGAGTGAAGAGTTGGCCCAGGCAGAGGGACCAGCAGCACCACAGTCCTGAGACCAGCAAGAGCCTGACTTAATGTGAGGAGCAGAAAGGAGGTCCGGGCGGCTAGAGCACGGGGAGAGCTGGAGATGACAGGGATGGGGTCTCGGCAGGCGGTGCTGGGCTGCTGGAGTCTCTTCTAGATTGGAGGGTCTTAAGTGTGGGAGTGGCACGGCCCGAGTTAAGAAGCAGGGAGGCCTTGAGGAGGCTGCTGCTTCCACTGGGGCGAGAGACCATGGCGCTGTGGACGCCAGCGGGAGCAGTGGGCTTGGAGAGAGCGGCCAGCCATCAACACGCTGCTGCTGGGAGTCCTGGGCATTGTCATAGTCGAGTGGCCTCTGGGGGCTGCCTGGGACCAGACTGCAGGGCCCACGAGGCCTGTGGGACTGGGCAGGGGGGTCTCAAAGGTTGAAGACCAAAGCCTGTCAGGGCTGGACGGAACCATCATGCCTGGGGAGGATGGAGTGGGGGGCTCACCGTCGTCACTATGGCCAGACTCCAGCCCACCCACTCCCGCCCCTGCCCTCCTCTGCCCGGTGCTGTCCTCTGTCCAGCCCCGGGGTCAGGGCCCCTTCTGAGCGTCCTCTGCATGGTCCCCGCCCCCTTGGCTGAGGCTGCATGGCCAGTTCCCGCCCCAGGATGGCTGCATTTCAGGGAGCTGCGCGGGGTGCCTGGCAGAGGCGAAGGGCACAGGTGAGAAGCTCTACCCCATCCTCCTCACACTCCCCTTCTCTCTAACCTCAGGCTGCTTTCCCAAAATCCTGCCCTGGGCCCCCTCGTAACCCTGAGGGGGGCCCTCTGGAGCTCGGGTGCCCCTGGCCCTGCAGGGAGAGATGATTGACAGGATTGAGTACAACGTGGAACATTCAGTGGACTACGTGGAGAGGGCTGTGTCCGACACCAAGAAGGCCGTCAAGTACCAGAGCAAGGCTCGCCGGGTCAGTAGCCCCAACCCTGCCTGAGCCCCCATCCTCACGCATGCACAGAGCCCCCGGACCATCACAAACCCCTCCGCATCCTGCCTGCACCCTCCCTCAGCTCTGACCAGAGCCTCCAGCGCCCAGTTAAAACCCCACCCAGACATGTTCCAAGCCATCACTCTCTCCCTCATTCAATCCCCCAGACTCTCCAACCCTTATCCCTCACCAGAGCCCCCTCCCCAGCGGCCCCACAGCCTCAAAGCTCTGCCCAGAGGCTCAGCCTCCCTCCTGGCCCCACTTCTGCGCTCCCTGAGGCCCCTCCTTGCCTCCCTGTGCAGAAGAAGATCATGATCATCATCTGCTGTGTGGTCCTGGGCATCGTCATTGCCTCCACCTTCGGAGGCATCTTCGGGTAGAAACCACCCCACCCGCCACTCTGCTCTGGATGGCCCACCCCCAGGAGGCCCCCTGGCTGCTGCCACCTTCTGGCTCGAGCCCTCTCCTCCCCACCCCATACTGCTCCTTTCTCTGCACAGGGCCCCCCATTCCCACCCTGCCCTGAGCCGTCGTGTGCATGATCTTTGTGACAGTGTGCGTCTGTACAGAGGAGGCAGAGGGGAGCCAGGCTGGGAAACAGCCAGCCGGGTGGGGATGGGCCAGCAAGGGACAGACTCAGGCCCTGGCCCAGGCCACTCCCCTTCTAGGCAGGGCCGCCTGGGGTAGTTAGCCATGCTCCCCTCCCCCGGCCTTCAGTAATTCCACTCCAGCCTGGGGTCTGCCCTCTCCTGGGATCAAGGCTCTCTGGACCCCAACCTTGCCTCCTACTGACCAGCCCATCTGCCCCATCCTGTGTCCTCTCCAGCTGTCCCCATAAGCCAAGCCCCCTGAGGGCTGGGGACCAGCTGGCCACATGGTGCTGCTTTTCAGGTTAGGGGAAGGGTGGCCTTGAGAGACAGCCCAGCTCTAAGCCTCTAACAGCCACTCACTGCCAGGGAGGCTCAGGGTGCCGTGGCGGGTATGGCTTCTGGCCGTGTCAAGACCAGGCTTCCTCCCCTGCCTCGGGGCAGAGTCCAACAGGTCTTCAGCTGCCTCAGCCTCCCTTCCCACATTCCTACAGCCCCAGGAGCAACCCCTTTGGGCTACGCCTGACCCCAGGTAACATTCTGGAAGAGGCTGACTGGTGCCTGGTCTCCAGCCGCCCTCGGAGCTAGGGAGGCAGAGCAGGCCCCGGTCAGGCCTCTGCACTGGTGAAGCCCACGGCCCGGGCCAGCCACTCTCCCTGGCAGGCCCTAGTCGGGTCCTCAAGCCATTGTGTGTTGCATGTTTGGGACAGTGGTCCCTGCTCTCTTGTGCTCGGGAAGTCAGCGTCCCTTCAGGCACCCGCAATCTCGTCCTGCCCTTGCTGCCCACCACTGACATGCCACGTGGGTGTCAGGTGTCTAGGATGCAGTATTCAGCAGCCAGCCAGGGAGGGGCACCTCCCTCCTCCCCACTGTCTCGGGACTTCTCAAGTCTGAGATGTGCCCCCACCCAAAACCCGTCGCCCGTTGACAGGCAAGGAGCGTGCATGCGAGCGCATGCAGCAGGGGCCGGGGCCAGGTCTGGGCCCCGCCTTCCCTCGGCTTTGCTCCTGTCCAGTGACTGTGACCGCTGTCCGTGTTGCCTTCTTGAACAGCGACTCCCCTCCCCCTCCTCCACCCCTTCACCAAAGGTCTTGGTACAACCAGCTGCCCATTTTGTGAAATTTTTATGTAGAATAAACATTTGTACCTGTACCATGCCTCTGCTGTAGACTTCTTAGTGTCATGGCCTTCGGACTGGAGCTGATCGTATGTGGCACCATGGGGCTCAGAGACCAAGGATCCCAGCCGCCTCCCTTGGCCTTCAACTTCCAGACCCTCTGGCCCCTCCACCCCAGCTTGAACATCTCTCAGCTCCTGCTTAACACCTGATGCCTATTCTGTACTGTGGGCCCAGATCTACCCCCTCTTCCCACTTTTCCAGGAGTCACAAGCCACCACTGGATCCCCTCTCATCACCCTGCTAGACAGTCCCCCCCACCAACCCGGGGCAGAAGCTGCCCTTCTGACCACTAGTGATTGGAGAGAAGACAGGCCCCAGAGGCAACCAAGTGCTGGACTGGTCAGCTGATGCGGCGGCTCAGGGTTAAAGTCAGCCCAGGCTGCTGGGCTGGATAGTGCCTTCAGACCAAAGGGAAACCAGAGACTGGGCAGAGGCCTCAGGCCAATGGGTACCACGGACACCTTTCATTTCATCCTGCCCATGCTTCCCAACTTTGCCTGGTGTTCTAATACATAATATAGTCTCATCTAAGTCACATATGAGCAGCCCTAAATTAATCTACCTTGTTCCTTGCAGGTTAAAAGAATGCTTTCATACATTTAAGTTCTTTAAACCTAACTCATAACCTGGGAATCAAGCCCCCACCAATACAGGAACTTCAGAAATCTGTTTAGGATCACAGAGCTGGAAAATGCCAGAGCCGGAGTTCCACAGAAAGTGGTTTATTGCTCTTAGAACAAAATAAGATGCTCTCAGAACTTTTTTTAGCGAAGAAAATACTTTTAAAACTTTAAACCTTTTTAGAACTTTTCTAAAACACTTTTTGTCAGCTGATAAAGTAGGCACTTCAATATAGAAAACCCTCCAGAAGCAAGTGCCTGGGCTGGATGGCACAGCTCACAACTGTGTGGTCCCAAGCTGTCCCACTGGACGCGGCCGCCTGCTCAGAAGCGGGGCTTGCGCTTGCGGCCGGTGTACTGAGTGTCAGGTCGGACCTCTCTGTGTGAAGAAGTAACAGGGGCGGGAAGAACAGAACCGTCTCAGGAAAAACAACAAGAACCCCTGGGACCCCTGAGGTAGGTGAGCCCCGGGCCATGGGTGGGCAGACCCCCGCCCCCCCCCCCGCCCCACCTGCACTCACTTGCCCTGCCGCCGGCGGCGCTCCTTCTTCTCCAGCACCCACTCTCGGCTCTTCCTCACCACCCCCCGCCTCGCCAACCTGTACGGGACCCTGTGCAGGAGACACAGCTGTGAGCAGACGGACAGAGTGGCCTGGCTGGCACCCAGGTTAACCCCAGCAGGTAAGCGTGGTGAGCTTCCCCCGAGTCAGGTGGCCTCAGATGCCCCCTCCACAACAGAAGTCCCCATTCTGGACACCCCCTTCCTGGTGACATCTGCTGGCGCCAGAGCGGTTGTTTAGGAGGAGGCAGGAGAGGTGGGGTCCCCCCCTCGCTCGCAGGCATCCACGCGGTTGACCACGTGGTTAGGCATACATACATACCTGCCTGTGGGGCAGGCAGGGGCCGAGCTACTTTTGGAGCTCACAAGAGCCGATCCAAGGAAAGCAGGCCCTAGTCTGGCTGAGGCCAGCACGCTTGGTATAGACCAAGTTGGGGCTCCCAGCAACTACAGGTGTCTGAGGCAGGAAAACAAGGCTGCCCCGCTTGTGGCAGCCCTGACAATGATCCTCAAGGGGTGATCTTGGCCTCCAATCCTGGCTGAGGAGAAAAGGGACCTCCCACAGCTCTATGGGAGAGAGGCCCTGAGAACAGGGCAGCCTGGGCCCTCAAACCACATCCCCACCTGGCAGTTGGAATCCAACTGTTTTCAGCGTCGAACACACCACGGAGGCTGCTTGCCCTCTGAGTAACCATTCCCCGAGTACCTGCGTGCACGGCCCATGGATGTTCTACAGTGGCTGTGAACCAGCCCTGCCCCTAAAGAGTCCACGGCTGGGCTGTGGTAGCGACCACCCGCACGAGGCAAAGCAAGTGCAGAGAGACCAGGAGCTGCTAAGGCAGTGATGGGGAAAAGGAGAGGGCCACAGAGATAAGCTACTTCATGCAGAAGGTGGGCCAGTATTCCAGACAAGAAGCAATACATGAAAATGAGGCACAGGGAAAGGACTGAAGAGGAAGCTTAGGGAGCAGAAGAGCCCTGTTGCCTGGAGTCATTGAGTGTAAGGAGAGGAAGGGTCCAAGTGAGACTCTGAGGGTCAGCTGAGGATTGAGTCATCCTCATAAGTTTCCTCCTTGCCTGAGGACCAGAGGAAGCCGGACTGCATGACACACCCTTCCGGCTGCTACTTCTCATCTGTTCTAACCTAATAATAAAAGTCAGATTAAAAAAAAAACACCAACTCAGAATCCCACTTGGCTGGTCCAGTTCATGGAGGCGTGAACACCAACCAGCAAGGAGCGTGCTCTCCCTCCAGGAAGCAGCGAGGCTTTCTACCAAAGGAGGAACACAACATGTCCTAGACTTTGGGGTGTGCAGAGATAGCAGTTCATGAAAGAAAGTTAAGAGGGCCTACAATGAGGGGGCAGGAGTCCGACGTGCCAGGTGCAAAGCAGGCTGCTGGAGATGCAGGACTAATCCCAGGAGTCTCTAAGGAAGGACAAGCTCTGGGGTAGCACAGTCTGGGGTAGCACAGGGGGCAAGATGTGAGCTGTGGGAGGGACGATGGGAAAGAGTCATCAGCGGAGACAAAGGGAGCAGTGAAGACGGTGAGCGACCCCGACCACAGGTGCCAAGAGGGAAGTGGAGTCCACAGTGCAAATGCTGGAAGGGACAGAGCCTTTGGAGAGAGCAGCTGACGAGTGGTAGGGTAGAGGCTGGGTGGCGAGGATTAAGGAATACATAGGTCAAGCAAAGTTGTTGGGGGGTGGGGGGAAGAAATTAGAGATAAGTTAGGTAAAGGTTTAAAATACTTTTCCTTGATTTATCTATTTATTTACAGTAAGTGGCCTGAATGTGATCAGACAGAAGTGACAGCACCGGGAGAAGCCCCATCAGCCTTACAGTAGACAAAGGCCTCCTCCCCGCCCTCCTCAAATCCGAGGACGTCAAGGGGAAGAGCCTGTAGGGAAATGAGGTCCGCGCCAGGCACTGTGCCGAGTCCTGTACAGACATGCCCTCGACTCAACACACTGCCCGAGAGGGTGGCACATCCCCCCCAATTTTAAACAGACGAGAAATGGATGATCAGGTCCCATAACTTACCTAAGTTTACAGTTAGGACACGTCGTCTGTAGACACCAGTGTGAGGACAAGAGGGAGCCTAAGATGGACGGAGGGGAAGCAGGAGATGGGACCACTCCCTGAGAGCAAGCGATGGGCACCTTAGAGCAGAAACGGCTAGGAGAGCCCCCAAGTCCCCACGGGGAATGGGCTGAGGAAGCTAAGGGAGATGACCGCAGAGGGCCAATGGGTCAGAGGGCATCAATCCATGGTGGACACGAGGACCGCACTCATGATTTTCACCACCGGTGGGCCTTCCTAACTCATCCATTCTCGGCTCATTTTTCCTCTTAAATGTCTTAAGAGTCTGAAAACCTTTCACCCCTACCAATCAGAACTAAGAAATCACCTCCTTCTTTACTACCTTATAATCAATTGTTCCTTCAACAAATATTGAACACTTTTTGCTAACAAGACACTATTCTGGTGTCAGGGATACAGTGCAAGTCCCCACCAAGTTTTCATTCTAGTTGGGGACAGAAGTAATACCAAGTAAACGAATACTTAGGATTTAGAATGGAGGGAAGAAGTTCGGGGATGAAGACCAAGAGCTCTGTTTTGTGAAAGGTGGTAGGGAAAATAAAGGTAACGAGAACTCAACTGAAGATACTGAACAGAGAAGTGGCAAGATATGATTTACATTTTTAAAAAATAAAAGATAAAGGGAAGTCTCCGTCTTGCTGCACAGCAAATGAATTCAAAGAGGCAAAGTCAGAAGGAGACAAGTGAGGTAGCTTTCAGTAATCTAGGCAGCAAACACAGACCAGGTAGGAGTGGGGAAAAGGGATGGAGTGACTAGATGTGAAATGTAAGGAAAACAGGAAGGGCTGAGAATGGAAAGAATGGAGGGAAGAAGTTCGGGGATGAATACCAAGAGCTCTGTTTTTTTCCAGAGACCTGTGGGAAGTCCAGGTATGGATATTTAGGAGGGGAGGTGGTTTGGAAAGCAGAGGTGGGACTGAGACCAAGGATAGAAACCTGGAGGTTCTGAACCTGTAGCTGGTGTCTAAGGCAGCAGCACAGAGAGAAAAGGGGTCCAGGGTGGGCCCCAGAGTGGACCAAGAAGGAACAGCCAGTGAGGTTAACAGAAAACTGGGACCGTGGGTGGGAGGCCAAGTGAGGAAAGCATTAGGGGCGCGATCGGCTGCATCAGCTCCTAATGAGCGGGCAAGTTACAATGAAGATGGAGAAAGAAAGAAGACTGGGAAGTGACCATGGGTTTGGCGAGACAGCCTGGCGGTGGCCTTGATCAAGAGAGCAATTTGTGATGAGACAAGCGTGAGCCAGCGGAGAGGACTGAGAACGGCAGGGGAGGCAGTGTGAGGAGTTCGGTCACAAAGGGAAGCCGATGAACAGGGTGGCCGCCAGGAGCTGTTATGGGGTTAAGGGAGGACCCTTTTTGAAGACAGGAGAAATCGCACAGGATGTTTGTGTGCTGATGGGGATGACTCAGGAGGGTAAACATGAGGATGCGGGAGAGGAAAGGGAGCCACAGGGGCCAAGTGGGGATGGGGTCCGGGATGCAGGTGAAGGAGGCAGCCTTGGGAGGAGGGGACAGCCTGCTGGGTGTGGCAAGAGGGCAGGCAGAGAGGAAGGCTGCCCACAGACATCCAGAAGGGCTCCACTAGCTCAGCCAGAGGCAGGTGCAGGCACAGGTCCAAAGGGTTCCCAGGTCCTATTTCCGCCTTGGTGTCTCTGCCACACCGGACCCTGACAGACTTGGTGAAAGCAGAGAGAAACGGAGGACTCTTGCTGCTGTGCCTAATGAACCTGGTGGCAGCAACCGCCTGCACCTTAGGCAGGGCTGAACAACAGCCTTACCTCTCAACCGTGAACGTGGACTCCCTGGCCTCCTCTTCCTCATTCTCTTCGCTCTGGGCCTGCAGGAACCAAAGTGCTCTCAGATCACCCTGGAGATCTCTCAACCCACCTGCCCCACCCCAGAAGGCCTGGCACCCAGGCCTGAGCCCTTCTAACAGGCAGACGGCCCGGCCCCACAAGAAGGGAAGCCAGAAGAGATGGGCCTACAAACTCAGGGTCCCTCACCATTGGTATAAAGGTCGAAGGTCCAGAAAACAAACAGAGGTAGAACCTGAAACAAGAAAGTGGAGAGTGAGGGCTGGGCTCAGAAAGCCTCACAGAGCAAGACAAGTCCTCCCCCTCCCGGCCACAAACAGGTACAGACACAGCCAGGCCTCTTGCCTGCCCGGGGCCCCAGTGACCCAACCCAGCACTGCTCTGGTCCACGCATCAGTGGCCTGTGAGGGCCACACCGCCACCCTCCCTCCTGCAGCACGGCAGCACCCTGGCCCCCGGCACTCACTTCTTGGCTCTGGCGCTGTTGGGATAGTCCACCACCACACCACCAGTGAAGCCGGCCTTGGTGGCCTGGGTCGTGATCAGCTCCAACTGGGGAGAGAACAGCACGCAGTCAGGCGGGGCGGCTGGGGGAGCAGCAGCTTCCCGCCCCCTCCCCTGGCCCCCGTCCGGTCCCAGAATGGACCTTGTCTGGGAGAAGTGAGGGTCTTTATCAGACTATTCCCAATTCCGAGTCCCCGAAAGCCACGCAGAGAAGGTGCAGCCTAGAAGCAGCCACGGCAGATACCTCCCTCGGGGGATTACAGGATGACCAAGTCCCCCTGATTCTCACTTTCTAGCCTAGGGACCCACCTCCCCACTCAAATCTCAGGAAATGAATGGCCACCAACTGCGAGGCAGACTCATTCACGATATCAGTGAGGGACAGCTCGCCACCTGTCCGTCAGAGTCGGTACCTCCTGCCCCTCGCTGCTCAGGCATCACACTCCACAGAACAGACAGCTGCTGATGTCCTCCCCCACCCCCAGCTATTTCTTCGCTTACGGAAATCAGTAATATCAGATGGTTTATCTGTCAAGAGAAGACAGACATCCTACCCACCCCCCGCCACCGCCCCAGGTACCCGTCTTCCTTAGGACATTAGGTCATAAAATGTGCCAGCAGGGGCCATGGCGACCACTCTCGGGAGCTCAGCCCCTCCCTTCCCACCAAGCAGCCTAAGGTTGCTGGTTCTGTCACTTCCCAACAGCAGGAGGGCAGGTGGGTGAGGAGCAGGACAGTTTACCTATTCCGGGTCCCTCCCCCTTCCCTGCACCTCCACCAGCCAAGGGGTTCACCTGCTCTGAGTTCTCAGGGTACAGCTGCAGGACAGCCCGGGCTCCATGGACCTGCAACAGACACATGGCTATCTTTCAAATATCCCATGGGGTCAGGACCCAGGCACTCCTCCCTTCCTTATTCACGAGATATTTATTGAGTTCCCATTATGTGCAAGGTATACTGTTCTCAGGGCTGGGAAACAGCCATGGACAAAAGAGACAGCCTCCGCACTTCTGCAGCTCACATTTTAGTGGGTGAGGTAGCTAATTTACAGTAGTGATTAAGCGCCAAAAAGAAAAATAACATAGGACAAGGGATGGTGCACGACAGAAACTACCAAGTTTACTTTTGGCTCAAGGAAGGCCTCTCTCTGAGGGACGATGGAGCAGAGACCGGAATGTAGTAGAGGGCTGGCTATTTAAATGTCTGAGGGAAGAGCATTTCAGCAGAGAGAAAACCAAACACAAAGGCCCCCAGAACTTCAGGGTTAACCCCAGGACCTGAGAGAAAGAGAAACCACATAACGAACAAGACCCAGCTATCTGCCAGAACAACCCACTCTAAGAAAGCCAGCGGTGAGGTGAGGGGACTAAGGGGACCAAGAAACACCTGGATCCAAAAAAAAAAAAAAAGTGAAAGAACTCACTTTTAGGACTTAGAATCGCAGACTATCATCTAATCCTAGTAAACAGTGGAAATCAACACCATCACTTCTAAAGACAAGATAGGGAATTCCCTGGCAGTCCAGTGCTTAGGACTCAGCGCTTTCATTGCAGGAGCCTGAAGCCAAGGGGTATGGCTCAAATAAATAAGTAAATAAACAAATAAATAAAGACAAGAAAAAAGCTAATAAAGGCTCTCTCAGTGGTAAATAACCACCCTGCTCCCCATCTGAGCATTGGCAGTAGGTGGAAGGCAAGGTGGGAGTCGGAGGATGTGAGCACTCTGGAAGGTGTCCTCTGTGTGGCCTCGAAATGCTGTCCCTGTCCTCACTCTGTGGAGTCCAGGCCCCCAAGCCAACTTCTGAATATCAATTCAGCAGAGTGGACAGAGGAGTTGTGATCAGTCTCAGCTTCTGACATCAGTGTCTTTGCATTTCACTACAGTGTCAGCCCCCTGAGCTTTCCTTTTTTGGTGGCTGAAGACTTGGACCGAAGGAGCCAACAATGAGGTCCTGCCATCCCGTGTGGTCCCATCTAAATGGCATTCCCACGGGGCACCTCCACTTCATCATGCTATCTGCAGGGCAAGGGAGGGACAGGCAGCCAACCCAGTAAGGAGATCTCATACTCACCAGAACAGAGTAAAGAGAAGAAAAGAAGCAGTACAGGCGCTTCGCAGGAATGTCGGACTTCTTGTTAGCATTACAGAGCCACTGCACCGCAGAAATGCTGAAAGAGGAAGGGACCTAGTCAGCAAAGGGAGCGATACGCAGGTTCGATCTCCAGGCGAAACCCTCCTGCCCACGACTCTTTGTTGGCACGTGCAGGTCTACTCCAGGTCACTATTCTAAAACGCTGGACCAGGGCTTCCCTGGTGGCGCAGTGGTTGAGAATCTGCCTGCTAATGCAGGGGACACGGGTTCGGGCCCTGGGCTGGGAAGATCCCACATGCCACGGAGCAACTAGGCCCGTGAGCCACAACTACTGAGCCTGCGCGTCTGGAGCCTGTGCTCCGCAACGAGAGGCCGTGATAGTGAAAGGCCCGCGCACCGCGATGAAGAGTAGCCCCCGCTTGCCGCAACAATCAATCAATCAATCAATAAAATGCTGGACCAAATAGGGTCTACAGAAGGTGAATGTGAACTTCTCGAGGCCAGTCCAAGAAAACATTTCCTCAACCTTGCTTCTGCACACATCTCAAGTTTAGCGTTACTCAGCAGGCGCTCTTCCTGCCACCTACCCCTTCGTTCCCTTCCTCCAGTCAAGGGAAATATGCTTTGGACTTACACAAAGCCATTCGCTCTCCTCCTAAATCACTTCCTTCAACTGTACCTGCTAACTGTTTCCACAATCCCCACATTTAAAGCCTCAAGCAGCTAGTATGTCCTCCTTTCCAACATTCCCCTCCTCACTGCTGTGCACATACATCTACAGAACCCCAAACCCCGCTGGTGTGTCCGACCGCCTCTCCCAACTTTTACGTTCCTCCACTACTCTCCTGGGTCGGCACTCATTACCGCCTCCATTACTTCGACAACCTAACTTCTCTCTCCTCTCGCGTCTTCTCTCTTCTTTTAAATAATCCTCCTACAACACAGACCCGATCTCGTCACTCCCCAGCTCCCCATCAACTACTGAATAAAACCCAAACTTCTCAGGATGGAGTTAAAAGCCTCTAGGAACCGACCCCACATGATCTCATCTTCCGTGGAATTTCTCATTCCTCCCTACATCTATGAGACTCCTTTCCCCACCCACTTCTGTGCCTTTGCTCACACTGTTCCTTCACTCTGAAACCCTCTCCTTGACCATCCAAATTCCTCCCAACCTCAGGGCCCAGCCCCGGCCTCTCCTGCTTTCCTGTGCTCTTACTTCTCTTCCTAACTCTGGTGGGTCCCATGATTCGCTAGTGCACACCCCACACTGGGGCTCACGTTTAGTAACTTGGTCCACATCTTATAGCACCTAAAAAACCATGGAGAGTCTTAAAAACACGGACCTTTATTTCCACAAACAGCACAGCACCTCGGACAATTTCTTGCAGGTAACAAATGTTGAAAAGAAAAAGCCTGCCATACCACCCCTCCTCTTAAAAACAAACTAAAAATGACTATTTACTCCTGAAACATACAGTACCAAATTGCTGGCCTTTGGTTTTCTGCAGCTTAGAACATCTCACCTGATCACTACTAAAAAGCAATTGCTATCTTTGAAATGTTTTTTTCCCCTCCTATTTGTTCCCACATGTAAGCTAATCCCATACCCTAAAAGAAAATCTTCAAATCCAGATTTGTACTCCTCACCCAGATTCCTACTGTGTATCGCTACAGCTCAATCTATTATCACAGGAGGTCTTCCCCCAGCTAATGATTAAACTGTGACTTCCTACCCTAGCCCCTACCTCCACCCCACCAACAAAACACTAAACCAAATACTAAACAGAACTTACTACAGAAGACAAAGAACAACTTCACGTTTCTAACTGTAATTTCAGTGTTCTAAAATCTGTTATCAAAGTACTACGTACACATTCAAAACTTGAACCTGACGCCACAGAAAGGACTCCTAAGCCACCGAAGAGATTGGAGCAATTGGGGCCACTCTCCACTACAAAGTCCTTTGAAAAGAAGTCAACAAAATGGCTGCTGGGGCCAACAAGATGGCTCCTAGAGGCTCAGAAGACCACCCCCCCCACACACACCCCCCACACACAAAGCAGAGAAACCTATACCATGGTGCCTGAACCTGGCAGTGCAAGATAATCACAGGAGTAGTTTTGAAATACAAAAAAATACATATTTTGGGGCCTTGCTCTGACCTTATACATCTGAAAATCCCAGGGATGTGTATTTTTAAGTATTCTGTGTGATTCTGCTGCACAGCCAGGTTTGGGAAGCACTGGCCTGCAGAGGACTAAAAGCAGGACCTGAAGACTCTCACCTGATACAACCATCAAAGGAGCCCGGTTTGAAGGGGATGCCCTGACCCATGTCCCCCAGAAGCAGGTCTCCCTCCGTGTCTCGGTCCAAGGCCGCATCTACATTGGAGAAGAGTAGGTGAGGAATCCATCTGCATCACTGTTCCACACTCACGCAGGGGAGTCCACTCCCGTGCTAAATAGGACACACTTACCCAGCATGGCAGGGCTGATGTCAAGGCCCACCCAGTAGTGCCCCTCATCTGAGAGGTAATCTCCACTCAGCCCAGAGCCACAGCTGGAAGACACAATCAAATGGGGACTCAACAGTGTGAGTAGCAAAGACATCCCACCACCTACCTGGACTATCTGAACTGAGCCCCAGGATCTCACCCAATATCCAACAGGTAACAAGGCTTATCCTCAGGAAGACAAAGGAGCTCCAACGCTCGCCCAGCCATCTTGGTTTGGACATCAATCATCCGTGAGCTAAAAAGGCAGAAACACAAGCAAGTGGTAAAGGAGTTCTGGGCTAAAACCTCACCCAGACCAAGAAAAGCCGAAGAAAGAGAAAAAGGAACAATCATCCTGAGGTACCCTTTCCCGGTCAACAAACTCGACTACAACTATTTAAAAGTGACCCCAAAAGTCCATGTAATACAACGTTGTTATTTGGTTCTGACAAAATTAAAACTGTACTAGCTGCAGAGCTAATGTGAAGTTAACAAATCATTTATCTACTGACCAACCATTGGGTATTTTCAACTCTACCAGGCTTTGACATTGTATTACTTAAATACATGTTTTCTAGAAGAATTATCCACTGTAGCTACTCCCATATAGAAGGGTGAAGAAGACACAATAAAAATTATAGCAGTGCTGTCCATGAGAAACATAACGCAAGCCACTTGGGGCATTCTAGAAGCTACATTTAAAAAAAACTTAAATATGTAAAGTTAACTGTAGTAATAGTTAACCCAACATACTCAATATTACACTTTATTTAACCCAGTATACTCAAAACATCATTTCAATACATAACATAAAAAACAATAAAGCATTTTACATTTTCTTCATACCAAGTATATCAGATTAAATATGTTTCAATAGATGGCTGATGGCTACTGGTTACCATATTGAACAGAAGAGGTCTAGAGTGTATCTGGCTTTCCCAAGATCCAGGGAGAGTCACACGTACCAGTTTTCAAAATGCCTGAAACAGGGCTCTGCAACTGGAAAAAAGTTTCTATTTGCTACATAATGACAACTGACCAAAGAGTTTTTGCTGACTCTGTCTGATGCTCCAATTTGAACAAAAAAAGAGAAAAAAGGTTATCTGAAGAACTTTCTTACAGAGTACTGTATCGGAAAAAATAGGTTTGGAAATCCTTGCTCTAACCCTCATCTGTTAACTGACTTCATAATTATACAAAAAACTCTCCTCTACACAATTCAGATACTCTACCAACAGCTGTCCTAAAGATTTACTGAGATAATGTAAACTGCGGCGTACAGTAAGCATTCCATGAATATTATTTCCTTCCCCCCAACAGCACTGATCCCTTACACATCTCCACTGCGTCCTACCTGTTTTATCACATGCTTAAAATAAGCTGTCGTATGAGAGAAAGTAGGCGTGATCCCTCCCATTCTGATGCTAAGGTTACTGAGACCCATCCGAAGGTTTAAAATTGACTCTTCCAGTGTCAAAAATGGGATTAACTCAGGTCTCTTCCTTCTCCCACCCCCAAATTCTGCGTGCTTTCCAAGCAACCTCCGCAATCAGGGCAACTTGCCGGTTCCCGACCCCCGACGCCTCGCAACATCCAGGCTCCCCTTACTTGCGCACGTATTTCCGGGCTTCATTCTTGTCGTAGAACTGCAGGGACGAGAAAAAAAAAAGGCGGGGGAGTCGGGGAAGAAATCAAGACGCGGAGACCCTAGGAGAGGAGAGAGGGGTGTCCGCGGAACACAGGCCTCACCAGCTCCGGAGGCCCGCTGTGCTCGGGTCGCTGCCCACGGGACGCCATCCCCACGCCTCAGCAACTGGTCTCGTGCGATTTGCTCCGGGAGTCCGGCTTTTACGTCCTCGGCCTGGCGCCCTCCTCGTAATACGCATGCTCCACCCCCTCTCCCCGCCTTCTCTTTTACTCGATTGGCTACAAGGGCCGACCGGATGCGAAAAATGCACGCCTCCCATTGGCCAGTTCATCTTGCACCGCCCGCCTGACTCATTCAAGATGGCAGCCCAGCGCGATGTGAGGTGGTCGCGGCTATTACTGTGGAGGTTGTGGCAAGCCCGGGGGGTTCCACAAAACTTGGGATCGGGCCTGGGCATAGAAGCGAGAACTTATTCCCGGAGCGACGGCCCGTACTCGCGCACGGCGCTCTATGAGCTGCTCGGCGTCGCCTCCACGGCCACGCAGGCGCAGATCAAGGCGGCTTACTACCGGCAGAGCTTCCTCTACCACCCGGACCGCAACGCCGGGAGCGCCGAGGCTGCCGAGCGCTTCACGCGCATCTCCCAGGCCTACGCGGTGCTGGGCAGTACCACCCTGCGTCGCAAGTATGACCGCGGCCTGCTCAGCGACGAGGACCTGCGCGGCCCCGGGGTCCGGCCCTCCAAGACGCCCGCCGCCGACCCCGACTCGCCCCGCACCCAGCCTCCCGCCTCTCGGACCCAGGGCCGCGGTCAGGCCTCATCGGGAGCCAACCGCACCATGTTCGACTTTGACGCCTTCTACCAGGCGCACTACGGCGAGCAGCTGGAGCGCGAGCGGCGCCTGAGGGCCCGGCGGGAGGCCCTTCGCAAGCAGCAGGAGGACCGGACCAAGAAGGGCTTAGGCTGGGACGAGACCCGAGACACGGCTTTATTCTTGTTTCTGCTCACAGTCTTCATCATCATGGGCTTTCGTTTTTAATCGGAGAGCGGAGGGAAGGGGAGCAGCCGCGCCCCCACCCCCCCAAGAAAATGGCCTTTCCTGTCTTCTTGAACCGGTTGCCTCCATTGTCTACTGTTGTCTACCTCTACTGGGGTCCGAAGGAACTGCTCTCCCTTTTCCTTTCCCCACCCGGCCAGCTTAGCCATTGACCTGCACATCCCTACCCCTCTGGTCCAGAAAAGGAGGCTTTTTGATGCCCAAGAAAAAGGCCCCCAATGAGGAGTCCCGAAAGCCCGAGAGTGAGGGGTTTCCTGGAAGCCCTGGGGTGCCTGCTTCCAGATGTTGTCAATTTCTGGAACACTTGCTGTGGCTTTCCTGTAAAGCTCCGAGCAAGACTCGTCTGCTCCTGCCCCACGTGTGTAGCGTGGGGCTCCTCTGTAACCTTGAAACGTGCAATGTGACCAATTGTGACTGCCAAAAGAAAAATTCTGGGCTTATAAGAAACTTGTCTTTCTGTGAGCTCCCCAGGCCACAAGGTGAGACCCAGTGTAGGGTAAGGATGTGATCTGTGGGAACCTGGCCATTCTTTGGTGGTCAGACCCCACTCCGCCTTCTGTTGGTGGTGAGTGTGAGGGGGAAAGAAAGCAAGGTCATGAGCCTAAGGAATGATCCTTCCTGTGCCCATGCTTATCTAATGTATGACCTCGGAGAAGTTACTCTGTGGGCGTGATGGCAGAGGAGCAAGTCGTTTGCTCTCTTTCGGTCTGTCACACTCGATTATCCACGTTCTAATAGGCTCAGTGATTAAAGTATGATGCCAGGGACTTCCCTGGCGGTCCAGTGGCTAAGACTCCGTGCTTCTACTGCAGGGGGCGCAGGTTCGATCCCTGGTTGGAGAACTAAGATCCCGCATGCTGCAGCAGCAGGGGGGGGGAAAAAAAAAACATATATATATATATATATATATATATATATATATATATATATACACACATATATATATATATATATACATATATATATATAGTGCCAGTAGAGTCAAGTTTGTCTTTGGGACCCTGTGCCTGGCACCTGGTCATCCCTTGACCAGCCAGCCCCATTGCTAACTGTGCAGCTCCTCCCTTCCCAAAAATAGAGCAACAAACTGGGAGTTTGGGTCGCCTGAGTGTGGCCCAGCCTCCTGTTTCGCTGGCAGTGCTTATCGCAGGCCCTACAAGCCAAGTCCTTGAAACAGGGCTACTTGAAGCTGTGGGAACTGGGGGAGTTTGAGTAGACCGGATGCTGAGTGACAGGAGGCACAGGATGGAAGCGCGCTTCCTTATTCAGAGCTGGCTGAGGGTTTTTTGGTTTTTGTTTGTTTCCTCTTTTCCTAATTGGTGCAGTGGGTTGTCACTTGGCTAGAGCTGTGGTAATCCAGTTCTCTTAACCATGAATCACTGCACGTGGGGTGTGGCTTAGCTGTGAGATGGTAGGTACTCAGGTATGTACTGTGGAGCGTAAAGCTGTGGGGTAGGAAAACCTTTGCAGGAGATCTTCTACAAGGGTAAGGGCCTAAGTAGGTTCTAAACAAAGCCAGAGGTGCTTTGCTATATTAACACCAATTCCTGCACTCCATCTTTTGTGGCGGTCCTTGGATAAATTGGGAGAAACCCATAGCTGGTGCTATTTGGTCTCTTGGGAACCATTCTGTTTTCTCTAGCCTTGGAGGTTGGGGGCAAACTCTTAGTCATGGCTTTGCAGTGACCATATGATTCAGTAGGAAAGATTTAAGCCTACTCTGGTTCAGACATGCTGGGCTCATGGAGCTTGGTTTGGGGGCAAGGGCATATGTACTTTAAAAAAGAACATTTAATGTTATTATGTTTCATATCTGGAAAACAAGAGGGAAAGTCTTTTCAAAGCACAAACTACAGGAAGTGAAGCTTAGTAAAAGGTACAGAGACTGGTGATTCTCAACCAAGGAGTTGGGGCATAACGGAGTGTCCTTGGGGCAAGATTCTATCAAAGTTTCAATCAGATTGAGGTTGGGGTTCTTTTGGGTCTTGTTTGTAAAAGCACTAGTGGTCTGTGATAATCTGGGATCTTTCTCATGGGCTCTTTGACATAGATCTCTCAAGTTTGTTTTCTCTCAGTGAAGATCACAGCGAAGAACATTCCCTCAGGCCCCAAAACGTGGAGGTAGACCCAGAAGGTTCGGAGTGGTGGGGTCCAGACTCTGTGAAACTTCTGGAACATTCCATGCAACTCCAAACAGGGTAGTCAATAAAATTTATTAATCATCCAACTCTAAGCCTCTCCTTAGGCCTAGAACTAGGCCCACTCTATTCTGTAGTGCCATCCTGCCTGCCTCTGGTTTTTTCAGGCCAGAGCTAAACTCTGAGAGACCCCACGCCCTACCATCCCTGAAACTCAGTCTGGGCTCTTCATGAGAGGGGAGATGTGTGGGAGGCTTTTTGAAGGACCCTCCCCAGCTGGTTCCTGTTACATCGTTTCTCCCTTTCTGGCCCCCCTGCAGTTGTCCTTTCTCAGCTTCTTACCTGCCCTGGGGAGGAGAGGCTAAACCAGGCCATGGACATTAGCCCCTGCCTTCTAGGGGCTGCTCCCCAGTTCCTGATAGAGGAGGAAGGCTGAGACATGGTCAGCTTCAGTCCCTTTTCTCCCTTTGGTCACAAACTGAAACAACTGTAAGTTTGGACCTAGGAAGAGGGGCCCAGCTTGCTCCATGCTGTGCTCATTGGGTAGGGGGTGAAGAAGAGGACCAGGCTGAGTGAGCAGCACACACAGATCCTAAATGGGGAGACACGGACAAGAAGATAGGAATCAAAGGTGTACATGTCTAGGCAATTGTGATATTATCTTTGGGCTTGATCAGGACTTCATTTTATTCCTCCTGAGCCGAAATGTTTTCCCCTCCATTGTCCTTTATTTATTGCTGGGTGAAAAGATCCTTTACACATCCCAGTGCTGAAGGAGTAAGATTTCTTGCTTCCTTCTGAGGTTCTGGCATTTCATTCGCTGGGTGCACCTTGCCTTCTGTAATGGTCCCAGCATGAGCCAAGATGAATAAGAATAGCCTACCTTAGGCCAGTGAGTTGTCCGTTGGTCATTACTGACCATGTATATATATCTCCATCCCTTATAGCCACAGCCTGAAGCTGAGACACCAAGGGTGGAGCCCAAGTGAGTGGCCACCACACCTGCTTATGGAAAATGGCGAGGAGTAGGGGTCTTGTCTCGGGCCTTTGGGCTTCCAGGAAGGTCACCAGATCCCATGAAGGGAGGCTGAGAGGAGGGACAGCTGGTAAGTAGCGGTGTTACTTCAGTCCACTCTCTGGAATTCAGTGCTCTCTCCTGGCCTTTGCCCTCTCAGTTCCTCAGCCCTGTGATGAGGTCACACACTGTCTCCTGCCTCTGAGCAGGACTGTAGGAGGCGCGCCTTGCCTGCCCTCAGCGGCTTGGCTCTCAGGCCAGGCTTGGAGCCCTGGGGGCCATCGGGTTTGTGCAAAGCAGCTGGGGTCCCTCTGTTAGTGTTTTAGGGTGATAGCAAGACCTGAGTCTGGACCTCATGAACTTGCATATGCTGGAGATTGCTAGGTGCTCTTATCCCCCAGAAGCAGAGAGCTCACCTTCACCATCTGTTGTAAGGTCATAGCGTCACTATGGATCTAGCCATCTCGCCACTGTCTCTTAAGGCTATACAAACCCGGGGCCCCGTCGCTAGTCTTGAGGTGGGTTGGCCCTCCCATCCTGCCTCTGCCCTGTCAGTGTTCACATCCTCGGTCCTGGGAGGGGACTGCTGCTAGACAAAAGAAGGCCTGTTTCCGGAGGACGAAGAACTGACCGAGATTCGTGGTTCACAGGCCACAGCTGACCTGCACACAGCGTTTGGCTGCGGCTAGCACAGTGTCTTAACTTTAGGCAATATTCAAAATTTGGAAGACTTTGCATAAAAATCTAGATTTCTGACTTCTCTCAAAAAAATGAGAAAATGTGCCACCATTGAGCTTCCTCCCATACTTTCATGACCACTTGGGCGAAGCTGTAAGGTCTGCCTTTCAGATAGGACCTTGCTCCCCGGTCCGCTGCACTGTCACCAGCAGAGGGGATGTGTCAGAGGCCGTGATGCACACACTTGCACCATTTTGCTCTTAGTAGAGAAATCTGTCTCTCTATCCATGTCTATTAAGAGGAAAAACAAAATAAGGGTGGGGGGGAGATCATGCATTTCCAGGAAAATGGGGGAGGATGTACTTTGTGGAAACAGAGCTGCTTTGCACTGTGACCTTCTGGCCTCTACAGGCATTTGAGTTTGCAGATCCCTAGGTTACCTCCTATGTTAAAAGAGCTCACACTTTATGCAGGGAGGCAGAGTGTAAGTCTTATTTTCATTGTGGGACAAGAAGAATCTTTTGAGAGGTCTACAGCAGTGGCAAGGTCCCAAACAAAGCCAGAGGTCCCTTCGTACAATAACACCGATTCCTGCACTCAATCTTTTGTGTAAAATCCTTGTATAAATTGGGATAAACCCTCAGCTAGTCCAACTTGGTCTCTTGGAAACCATGAGATTCTCTCTAGCCTGGGAGGGCAGGGGCAAGTTCTTAGCCATGGCTTTGCAGTGACAACAGGATTCAGTGGTAAAGACTGAGCTCAGTAAGCCTTGATTAGCACGCACACACAAAAGTACATTTAATGTTATGATGTTTCAAATTTGGAAAACAAGGTGGGAGGCTTAGGAAAATACACAGAAGCTAGTGATTTCCAAACAAGGAGGTGCACATAGACATTCTTGAGGGGGAGGAACACCTTGTTTTTATCAGAAAGGAGTGAGAGTTTTGTTACTTGGGCAATTTTTTTTTTTTTGGCTGCGTTGGGTCTTCGTTGCTGTGCGTGGGCTTTCTCTAGTTGCGGTGAGTGGGGGCTACTCTTCGTTGCGGTGCGCAGGCTTCTCAGTGCAGTGGCTTCTCTTGTTGCAGAGCACAGGCTCTAGGCACGTGGGCTTCAGTAGTTGTGGTTCGCGGGCTTAGTTGCTTCCTGGCATGTGGGATATTCCCGGACCAGGGCTCGAACTTGTGTCCCCTGCATTGGCAGGTGGATTCTTAACCACTGAGCCGCGAGAGAAGCCCTTTGGGCAATTTTTTGGTTTTGGTTTGTAAAAGCACTGGTGGCCTGCAATAGGTAGGACCTTTCTCATGGGCCCCTTGAGGGTCTACCTCAAGTTTATTCTCTCTCACAGAGGATTATAGCCAGGAGCATTCCCTGGGACCCCAGACCTGGAAATAGAAAGTTCCAGAAGTGATCTGGCAGGAGAGCCCAGACTGCCTGGAACTTTCCAGAATATTTCATGTACCTTCAAGCAGAGGGGTTAATCAAGTTTATTAACCGTCCAACTCTAAGCCTTTCCCATGGCCCAGAACTAGGCCCATTCCACTCTGGTGGTATCTATACCCACCTGCCTCAGGTCTTTGGTGTTTTTCATGCTGGAGCTGAATACAGAGGGGCCTTACTCCCTGCGTGCTCTAAAACTGAGTCTGAGCTCTTGAGGAAGGTGAGGGGCGTGGAAGGCCTTTTGAAGGACCCCATCTGGTTCTCATGGTAATACTTGTCTCCCTTCCCAGTCCCTCCCTTGCCTGGGTCATTCCTTCCTCTTCTTCTTACCTGCCCTGGGGAGGGGAGGCTGAACCAGACTGTGGACATTAGCCTCTGCCTTGTAGAGGCCGCTCCCCAATTCACAATAGTGGAGGGAGGCTCAGGCATGACCACCATTAGCCCTTCTTCCTTTTGGTTACAAACGAAAAACTCCCTAGAAGCATGGACCAGAAGTGGGAGGCCAGGCTGAGAGGGGCCCGGCTTGCCCCAGGCTGTGTGGAGAATGTGGGAGGTCTTCTGGGGCTGTTCAGTCTTCTGTCATCCCAGGCAGGCACCCGGTATCATCTCCAGCGTCCCTTGTCTCCAGCACTTCAAGTGCTAGTAGTGAGGAGCAGGAGAACCAAGGCCACTGTGGGATGAAGCTTCTCAAGGGGGCACCATCAGTGCTTTGCCCCTGCTGGGGGTGAATCTGACTGGACTTGAGGGGCTTTCAAAAGCTCGGATGGGCCAGTCCCTCTAACTATTGCCTGTATTTCTTAAGAGCTCATCAAGCAGTCACTCAGGTGCTGCTCACTCATCTTTAGGGATGGGGACCAACCTACCAGCAGTAGCAACCGTGAATCAAGAGCCTCATACTGAGCCAAAATCTGGCTCCCAGTGGTTTCCACCCATTGGTCTTGACTCTAACGTCTCGCTCTATGTGAAGCAGTCCTTTAGAGACTCAAAGGCTAGCCATCACATACTTGTATGTCAAACAGATCCCTCAACTGTTCTGTAGGGGACTTAGCCCCCATCCTCTTTCTTATTATACTCCAAAGGTGCTGTTTTGGGGTTCCCTTAGAGTTTAAAACTTCAGTAAAACGTAAAGCCAAACCAGCACTTGCCTCATTCTAGATGGTTTTAGCCCCACTAACATGGACCAAGATCACATTAGCTTCTACAGCACTCTGACTGTCCCGTTACTTGCAGGACCTTCTGTGACTTCCTGCCAAACTTCATCTCATTAGACTTGACCTAAGCTGATCCAAGACATATTCCCATTCTCCCATCTTCTTGTCCCACAGTCATCAGCCAAGCTGGCCACCTAATGTTTACCCGAGCTGAAGACAGGTAGCTTCAGCCCTATAGAACCCTCTCCATCACTCAGTGGGGGTGGTCATTTGGCAGGCCAGAGAAGGAGCAGGTACCATCCTGGTTGGGCTTACAGGCCACCCAGGAAAAGAAGGTGCATACAGGTGAGGCAACTGTGATGGAGCAGAGTGTGCTTCTGGCCAGAAGTGCTGGGAAGTTTAAGACTTAGGGAAGACTCCCATGGGTTGGTAATCAGAGAAGGCTTCATGGAAGAGGCAGAAGCAGTGCTGGACCTGAAGGACAGCCGGGCTTTGGATGGGCAGAGAGGAGAGGAGGGCATCTCGAGGGTAGGAAGCACAGGAGCTGAGATGTGGAGGCTGCAACAGCAGAGTGGCTGGATGAGGGAGCAGAGAGGAGTCAGGCAGCATCGTCATCCTCATCATCACATTTATTGACGGCCCCTGGGAGGCGGGGCTGGGGACAGAACATACAAAGACAAGGACCTGCCCTCAAAAAGTTTCCATTCTAAGGAGACGGGGACAGAAAAATACAGAATGGTCTTTCCGGGGGAGGGCCCACTCTCACCTGGTGCAGGTCAGAAGCCCCTGGCCTACCTTGCCCCAGGGTCTGGAGCATGAGCGGGGCAGGTAGTAGCCCCATGGCCCTGCCCCCACAGCTGGGGCCTGACCACCTGGCTCCTAGGTGGTGGACCCCAGAACTGGGGGAAAGGTAGGCTCAGGACATGATGGAAAACACTCCTGTCAGCCTTGGCATTGTGCGAGCCTAGTGGAGTGGCAGGGGGCGATAGGCCCCCTAGGCAGGGCCCCTTGAAGGAAGTGGGCATCTTCCCAGGCCCCCATGAGTAAAGTTCTTTCGCTGGGGCTGGCCCATCACCCGGGAGGCCCCAGCCGGGGAGAAAAAAAGGCAGAGTTTCCTCAGCGGCAGAGGCATAATACCCTGCCCACCCCACTCCCGGCCCTCTCTCTGGGCATCCTCCAGGTGACCCTCCTCCCCAGTTCAGCCTCCAGGGCCAGGGCCTGCCTAGGGCCAGGGGGAGGGGCCTGCCCCTCCCCCCACCCCAGCAGTGGGGGAGGAGGAGGAGCCACGCATCAAGTTTGTCTGGGCCCCCCAGTGGGGAGCCATACCCTGGATCCTACCGGTGGGGGGGCTCTGGCTGCGAGGGCCGAGGGCTCAGCAGAGGGGCTGGGCCTAGAGGGCACCCGGGGGAGCCCTTCAGCGGGGGCACTGGGCGGGAGTCCAAGGGGGGCAGGCTCCGGGGCACCGCTGGTGGCCCCCGGGCGGCCCCAGTGGGCAGGACAGCGGCAGCGGGGAAGGATTTGGGGGGGTCCGCAGCAGCAGTGGGGGCGGGCTGGCCAGACCGCTCCCGGCGCCGCAGCAGCTCCTGCAGCTTCTCCGCCTGGGTCCGCCTCAGGTGGGCCAGGGCACGGCCTCGTTGGAAGGCGGGCAGGAAAGCCTCCAGGCTCTGCTCGCCCAGCAGCAGCTGCTCCATCTGCTCCTGGGACAGGAGGAAAGGACAGTTTGGGAGGAACGTGACCAAAGACTGAGGGCTCTCCTCCCACCCTGAATCCCTCCCGATGGCGACCACGCCACAGCTCGGGGACGGGGCACCTGAGTTCCAGCCTGGGCTTGCCCCTTGCTGAGTGACTGTGGATGAACGTCCTCTACCCTCAAGCCTTGATTTCCTTACTATCACCAGACCTGCCAGGCCAGGGATGAGGCGGGATCAGAGATGGAGACACACTTGAAGTAGACAGGTGTCTCTCATCAGGGCCAGGGCCCTCCTCCTCCACCTCTTCAGCTCACTGAGCACTGTGCTCCCAGCCCAGCACTGAGACGTCTGTCCCAGCTCCTCTATAGACCCAGCCTAAGCTGCCCTGAGATGTTCACAGGAAGTTGGGGGAAAGTTACAGGTGGGGATGGTGGGCCTTGTGTCCAGTGCGGACAGCAATGCAGCGGGCACTCCTGGGAGCCAGGCACTCAGGGCAGGCTTCCTGGAAGGGGGGCTCTCAAGCCTGCAATGTAAGAATTGAGGGGAGGGGGATGATGATAGGATGGGGCCCCCCTCCCGGTCCCCAGGCCCAGCTGCCCCTTCTCTCACCTCAGCCTCCTGCTCAGCTTCTTCCAGCTCAGCCTGCAGCCAGCCCAGCGCGCAGTGGGGGCTCCAGCGGTGCATGCTCTCCTCTGAGGGCCACAGAGGGACAGAGTGAATTAGCCCCTGCACTCAGGGCCTGTCACCCAGGACAGACAGACCAGAGCCCCAGGGCCCAGACCTGACTCTCACTGACCCTGTGTGTGATTCTACGCTTCCCCTCCCCTCTCTGGAGCCTCAGTTTCCTCATCTGCACAATGCCCGCCGGATCCATTTATGCGCCTCCCCGCAGTCCTAGTGCGAAAGAGGGAGCAGGGGCTTTGTCTCCTAGAGCACCCCAGGCCCTTGGGTTTTGGGCCCCACTTTGGCCTCTCAAACCCAGCTCTACCCATCAACTGCTCACTTTCCCAACTCGGTAATTTTCCAGCAGTAGCACCCCTCAAACTTGCCCGGGGAATAGGTCTGCCCAAGTCCCAACCTTCAGAGCCTGGCACTTCCCAAGGCCACCCAGCCAGATGGCCAGCTGCCCCCCACCCCAGGCATTTCTCCCGGCCGTCCCTCACCCAGTCGCTGCAGCTTGTCTGCACAGCTCTCGGCCACCTCCCGAAGCTCCTGGTACTTGATGGCCAGGGCAGCGCGGCCCATCTCCAGGCGGGGCCGCAGTGCCAGGTTCTCCTTGGCTAGCGCGTAGTTGGAGGCCAGGCATGCCTCGCGCTCCAGCTGCAGGCCCTGGAACTGCCGGCAGGGAAGAGCCCAGAGGCCCATTCAGGGAGTCTGCCCATGGCCACCTACTGCCACCCTGGGCGACAGTGCCCACGGGCCAAGCCGAAAGCACCCCAATCTCAGGATGGCGAGCCAACAGGTGGAGGGACGATAAGAGCCCAGACCCCGCTTTGCCTCAGTTTCCTCTTCCACAAAGTGAGCTAAAAGCATCTACCTTATAGGGTTGTTGGGAGACTTAGGTGAGGAAAACTACGAAGGCCTCTACAAATGTTAGTTAATTTTTAATTTTTCAATTAATATGTCTGCTCAGGTCCCCGAGGAGTCCCCCTCCCTCCTCTGTCCCATTTTCCATGCATGGGCAGCTTCCCTCTCATTCCAGGCCTTTGTCTGTTTCCTCCTCAGGTGTTTGTGCCGAAAACACTCCCACCCCCTGCTCTTACTCTCCAGTGATGTCTTCACCCTGTCCCTGCACAGCACCCCCTCAAACCCCCCTCTCTTCCCTCGCACCCCGTCCTCTGCCCTCCAGTGGAATCCCCACACCCCAAGGAATACACACCCCCTTTTCCTCCCTGATCCCCTAGCACCTGCTCCCAGCTTTCCTTCTCTTGCAGAAAGCAGACCCCTTTCTTTCCTGGCCCTGGAGAACGCTATTTCCTTCTGTTACTAGGCGGGCCGAGCCTCCACTCCCTGCCCCTGGAGAACGCACTACCCTCCATCTGTCCCCTATAGGATGCACACGCCCCTCCTGCCTGCCTCCCTCCAATGTACACTTTCCCTTTCTGCCCCCCCCCCCCCGCAGACAACCAGCCCGGGCCTATCGCCTGTGAAATATACAACTTTCTCTTATGGTGGCCTATGGAATACACGCCTCAGCTTTCAGTACCCCTCCCCACCGGAAGACACAAAGCTCCCTCTTACACCCCCAGACTACGGACGCCCTCCCAACGGCCCCCCAGGTGTCACACAGGCCCCTAGTTCTCTCCATGGAAGGCGCCTCCCCTTTCTGGCCCTACAGAACGTGGGTGTGCGAGCCAGGGCCCCCACAAACAGCCGCCCCCCGCCCCCCGGAACACACCTCCCTGGAGCAGCCGCTGTAGGACACGCCTCGCGGCCATCCCGGGGGTGCACGGGCGCCTCCCTGGGTCTCCGGCGCCCCACCCGCCCCAGGCCAGCTCAGGGCGCCCCCTCCCCCGGGGGCGGCTCCGCCGGGCCCACTCATACGTGCCAGGCTCCGGCGGCCCCTCGGCCCGGCCGGCGCGGCCCTTCGGTCGGTCGGCAGGTCCGGCAGGCCGCGGCCCGTCCCCCGCGCCCCCCGCCCGCGCCCCCCGCGCTACCTTCCTGCTGAGCCGCACGATCCGGTCCAGCTTGGGCTCATCCTGAAGCAGGTCCCGGAGCTGCCCGGTGCTGAGGATCCCAAAGCGCCCCGGGCTGCCGGGCTCCGGCCCCGCCCGCGCCGCCCGGGCCCGGTACATGCCGCCCGCCCGCGCCCCCAGCTCGGCTGCTGGCTCGGCCCGCTCGGCCCGCTCCGCCCCGGCTCCGCTCCGCTCCGGCTCCGGGATCCGGCTGGGGCTCTGGCTCCGGCAGCGCGCGCCGCTCCGCCGCCAGAGGGCGCCCCGCCCGCTCTTAAAGGGGCCGCGGCGTGGAGGCTGGGGGTGGGGCGGGGAGGGGGCGGGCCGCGCCTCTTCCCACCCCGGCCGAGCCGCGCCTCGCCGCGCCTCGCCGCGCCTCCCGCATCCGCAGATCGCCTGGCAACCCATCCTCCTTCCGCCGTCCGGATATCTAAGGCGCCTCTCCTTTCCTCTCCTCCCGGCCATCATTCACCACGCCCCCAGGCAGGGACTCTCCCACCCCAGGCCTTTACAGTTCGCAAGGCTATTTCACATTTACCCCGTGAATTCGCACAATTTTCTGAATTTGGCCGGGTGCCAGGAGCTCCTGCCCGCTGCTAACTTGGACAAGTCATTCACCTCCCCCAGCCTCAGTTTTCCCTTCTATAAAATAGGATGATGATAACACAATGTGAGGATTAGAGGTACTGAATGTTGAATCATTTACCTGTAGTTAAATGAATACCTAATACGAGTTATTGTTATTTTAAAGGTGAAGGAACAGATTCTCAGAGATGATGTCACCTCCGCAAAGTCACATTACAAGTAAACGACAGGCAATCTCAATTCTTCCTTTATGTGCAGTGTCCACGGAGCACACGATGCTTCTATGCTAGGCACTGGGCTGGGCCCTGTCGGGGCATGGTCTCTACCCTCTAAGAGCTCATGGATTAAGGCAGAGTCACATTCTCACTCAGCTTACTTTAGTACAAGACACAATGGTGGGTGTCATGGCTCGATGTCTTCCTTTGTGAGTCCCATGTGATGCCTGAGGATGTCATGTACCTTATCTTCACAACTAGGCTTGGCCAGTGCCATTGTCAGGAAACAGACACTCAGAGATTGTCACCTGTCTAAAATCAAACAGTAGTGAGTGAGCTTTTTCCACTTCACCACACTACTAAGAAAGCACCAAGGTGGCACCAGGGCAATCAGAAAGGCTCACCAGCAGAGGTGACATTTGAGCTGGGTTTTGAGGGATGAATAGGAGTTCTGAAGTTGAAGGAGAAAATAGTGAAACCAAAGAGAAGTCCATAAGCCAAGGCATAGAAGCTGAAAGTGCCCAACAAGGACTCTCCCAATCCAGCCAGAGAACAGGGGACGTGGTGGAGATGTCTGAGAAAGAGACAAAACTGATGGAGTGGGGCAGGACAGACTTGCTGATAGACTGTGAAGACAACACTTCTTCCACATTTTTATGGCAACTGAAATTTGGTTTTCCTTTTCAAGACTCAGCTGGAACATCACCACCTCCAGGAAGCCCTCTCTACCTCCCCAGGCTGCACTGTGTGCCCCACGGTCCCTGATGTCCCTCCACCATGGTCCTGGGTATTATCAAGAGCTCTTCCACCTTTCCCAATTTCCTGGCTATGATCTCCCTGGTTCTGGTCTGCGTCCTCCAGACCCACTGTTTCCACTAAGCTTCCAGGGGTCTCCTAGACACTCCCCCTGTCCAGCCCTCCTTTGGCTGGGCAACAGGCATTCTTCACTCTAAGAGGCCCTGGTGAGATCTGATGGGAGCTCCTGCCTTGGCTTGTCCCCTCTTCATCACCAATCCCCCTTTGTTCAGCCCAGTGGGTCCCCTGTGGAATCCCACAACAACGGCCCCTGTGAACCTTCCCCACACTCCTCAGACCTCCTACACCCACTCCTGCCCCCTCAGTAGGTGACTCCACTGCCCATCACATGGGAGAACTTCTGCCTCTTCCTGCCCCACCTCTTTGGATCTTCTCTGCACCTGCCCCAGTGCCCTTTCTTCTCTCCTTCCTCCAGGAGGAGGAGCCTCCCCTCATTCCAAAGCAAGCCTAGGTACCCTTGTGCTATGGGTCTCACCTTCACCTGCCCCCTCCAGGATGCCTCCCCCACTGTGGTAGTTATGTCTCTTTCTTTCTCTGTCTCTTTCACCTTTAATTTCTGCC
Organism: Balaenoptera physalus; assembly: GCF_965194825.1. Taxonomy (NCBI): domain Eukaryota; kingdom Metazoa; phylum Chordata; class Mammalia; order Artiodactyla; family Balaenopteridae; genus Balaenoptera; species Balaenoptera physalus. Next base: position 83,409,862 of record NC_138898.1, read on the forward strand.
TTTAGACTGATACTTCCCTTTCACCACCCCCACCCAATATTTTGAAAGTACCCTGTTATGAACTGAGTACTTCCCCCCAAAATTGATATGTCAAAGCCCTAACCCCCAATGTAATGATATTTGGACGTGGGGCCTTTGGGAGGTAATTAGGTTTAGATGAGGTCATGAGGATGGGGCCTGATGATGGGATTAGTGCCCTTATAAGAAGAGGAAAAGAGACCAAAGTTCTTTCTCTCTCCACCAGTGTGAGGTCACAGCTAGAAGGCCACTGTCTGCAAACCAGGAAGAGAGCTCTCACCAGAAGCCAAATCTGCTGGCACCTTGATCTTGGGCTTTCCAGCCTCCAGAATTATGAGAAATAGGTATCTTTTGTTTCAGCCACCCAGTGTGTGGTATTTTGTTATGGCAGTCCAAGCCTACTAACATACCATCTAGACTCTGTACTCCCTGCATCCATTTCCTCATGCCCGCCCCCCCCCTTATTCCTTGACTCAGTCTGACTTCATCCCCCCCCCACCACTTCAAGGGCACTGCACTAGCCAAGGTCATGGACTGCTTCTTACTGTCAGGGCCCTTCTTTTTCACATTCAACCCCATTGACCATCATGTCTTTCTTGACCGCATAGCAGTCAGAGTCCAGACATTTCACAGGCGTCAAGTTGGCAAAAATTAAAAAGTCAGATAATATCAAGTGTTGGTGAGGATGGGAAGTGACAGGAATGCTTTTGTACTGCTAGTGGGAGAGAGAATTCACTTTGGAGGGCAGTTTGACAAACTCATAATTCGAGTTTGTACGAAAAGGTGTTCGTATCACACTACCCAGCTGTTCCCCTCTGCAGTGGACAGAATAATAGACCCCAAAGGTGTCCACATCCTAATCCCTGGAACCTGTGAACATGTTACCATCCATGGTGAAAGGAACTTTGCAGATGTGATTAAATCAAGGATCTCGAGATGGAGAGATTATCCTGGATCATCCAGGTGGGGCCAGTGTAAGCACAAGGGTCCTTATAAGGGGGAGGCAGGAGGGTCAGAATCAGAGAAGGAGGTGTGACAGTAAAATCGGAGGGTCAGAGTGAGAGAGAAATTTGAAGACACTATGTTGCTGGCTTTGAAGATGGAGGAAGAAGCCACGAGCAGGCAGCCTCTAGAAACCGGAAAAGGCAAGGAAATTGATTCTCCTTTGGAGACTCCAGAGAGAGTGTGCCCCTGCCAATACCTTAATTTCGGCCCAGTGAAACCCATTTCAGACTCCTGACATCCAGAAATGTAAGATAATAAATCTGTGTTGTTTTAAGGCACTAATTTGGTAATTTGTTACAGCAGTGATAGGAAACTAACACAGACTCCTAGGAATTTTCGCTGTCTTGGACTAGGAGACAAGAATGGGAATGTTTGCAGTGGCTCTACTTGTAATGACGAAAAACTGGAAACAACCCAAATGTCCAATACAGTGGAACACTTCATACTACACAGCAACAGAAATGGGCAAATTACAGCTACACATGTCAACTTGGCTGAATCTCACAAACAATACAGTGAAAAAAGGCAGCCTCAGATGACTACATTCAGTATAATACTGTTTATGTAAAGTTTAGAAACATGCAGAACCGTACTTTATATTATTGCTTGGAGATACGTACAAAGTAAAAGTACAGGAACAATAAATACCAAATTCAGCAGTGTGGCCGTCTGGCAGAAGAGGGATGGAATCGGGGAGGAGACAGAGGGGACTTCAATGGCATTAAGAGATAGTTCAGTTTCTTAGGCTGAGTGAGAGTATGCAGGTGTGCACTGTATTATTCTTTATATTAATACTTTGGGGTAAGCCTGAAAACTTCTATATAAAATTAATAATTTTTAGGGTCTATTTTTAGACCTTAGCTTTGAAGTCAGACAGACCTGGGTCCCATTCTGACCTCTGCCACTTCCTATGTGACCAAGAGCAAAGTCCTTAATTCCCTGAATCTCAATTATATCATCTGTAAAACGGGTAGTTGAAGGATTATGTGACTTGATATGTGTCTACCACAATGCCTGGCACTTAGTCGGTTCTCCGAAAACAGCAACTGCAATGGGTTCCTCTTTCTAGAAATGAGCCATTGGATTTAATTTATGGGGTACCTACTATCTTCCAGGGGCTGACTGGAGAAAGGGAACACTTCATCTTCATGGTTCTGCTCCCTGATTCAGTCTTTTTTTTTTTTTTTAATAAATTTATTTATTTTTGGCTGTGTTGGGTCTTCGTTGCTGTGCGCGGGCTTTCTCTAGTTGCGGAGAGTGGGGGCTACTCTTCCTTGCGGTGCGTGGGCTTCTCATTGCAGTGGCTTCTCTTGTTGCAGAGCGTGGGCTCTAGGCTTGGGGGCTTCAGTAGTTGTGGCGCGAGGGCTCAGTCATTGTGGCTCGCAGGCTCTAGAGCGCAGTCTCAGTAGTTGTGGCGCACGGGCTTAGTTGCTCCACGGCATGTGGGATCTTCCAAGATCAGAGCTTGAACCCGTGTCCCCTGCATTGGCAGGCGGATTCTTAACCACTGCGCCACCATGGAAGCCCGATTCAGTCTTTAAATTCATTATTCTCCAAGGATTCAATCACCACCCCTTCAGAAAAAAAAAACAGCTTTATTGAGATACATGCCATACAATTCAACAATTTAAATTGTACACTTCAATGGTTTTTGGTATATTCACAGAGCTGTGGATCCATTGGCACAATTTTAGAACATTTTCATCGCCCCCAAAAAGCAGCTCTGTGCCCTTTAGCAGTGACTCCCCATTTCCCCCAAATCCCACCCCGACCACCAGCCCCAGGCAACTAACCTACTTTCTGTCTCTATAGATTTGCCTGTTCTGGACACTTCATACTAATGGAATCCTATAATATGTGGTCTTTTGTGACTGGCTTCTTTAATTTAATATAATTTTTTTAATAAATTTATTTATGTATTTATTTGTTTATTTATTTTTGGCTACGTTGGGTCTTCGTTGCTGTGCGTGGGCTTTCTGTAGTTGCGTTGAGCAGGGGCTACTCTTCGTTGCAGTGCGTGGGCTTCTCACTGCAGTGGCTTCTCTTGTTGCGGAGCACAGGCTCTAGGCACGTGGGCTTCAGCAGTTGTAGCACACAGGCTCAGTAGTTGTGGCTCATGGGCTCTAGAGCGCAGGCTCAGTAGTTGTGGCGCACGGGCTTCGTTGCTCCATGGCATGTGGGATCTTCCCAGACCAGGGATCCAACCCGTGTCCCCTGCATTGGCAGGCGGATTCTTAACCACTGCGCCACCAGGGAAGTCCTAATATAATGTTTTTAAGATTCATTCATGTTGTAGAATTTATTAGTAATGATTCCTTTTGATTTTTTTTTTGTGGTACATATGTGACATAAAATTTCCCATTTTAATCATTTTAAAGTATACAGTTCTGTGACATTAAGTCCATTCCCCTTGTTCTGCAACCATCACCACGATCCATCTCCAGAACTTTTTTATTTTCCCAAACTGAAACTCTATGTCCATTAAATACTCCCTCCCCATTCCCCCCTCGCCCCAGCCCCTGACACCCACCATTCTACTTTCTGTTTCTATGAATTTGACTACTCTAGGTGCCTCATATAAGTGGAATCATACAGTATTTGTCCTTTTGCAACTGGTTTGTTTCACTTAGCGTAATGTCTTTGCGGTTCTTCCATGTTGTATAGCATGTCAATGTCTCCTTTTTTAAGGCCAAATCATATTCCATTGTATATCTATTGATTCCTTTTTATGACCAAATAGTATTCCATTGTATGTATATACCACAATTTGTTTATCGATTCATCACTTGGTGAACATTGGGGTTGTTTCACCTTTTTGGCTATTATGAATAATGCTGTTATAAACATTGGCATACAAGTTTTTTTGTTTTTTTTTTAAATAAATTTATTTATTTATTTATTTATTTATTTATTTATGGCTGTGTTGGGTCTTCGTTGCTGTGCACGGGTTCTCATTGCGGTGGCTTCTGTTGTTGTGGAGCACGGGCTCTAGGTGCACGGGCTTCAGTAGCTGTGGCTCACGGGCTCTAGGGCACAAGCTCAGTAGTTGCGGCGCACGAGCTTAGTTGCTCCGCGGCATGTGGGATCTTCCCGGACCAGGGATCAAACCCGTGTCTCCTGCATTGGCAGGCGGATTCTTAACCACTGTGCCATCAGGGAAGCCTGGCATACAAGTTTTTATGTGACGTGTTTTTTCCTCTTGCTTATATACCAATGAGTGGTTATATGATAATTCCATGTTTAATCTTTCTGAGGAAAGGCCAGACTGTTTTCCAAAGCAGTTGCACCATCTTACACTTGCACTAGCAATGTATGAAGTTCCAATTTCTTCACCAACACTTGTTATTGTCTATCTTTTTTTATTATAACTCTCCTAGTGGGTGTGAAGTGTTATCTCATGATTTCAATTTGCATATCTCTGGTGACTAATGATGTTCACCATCTTTTCATGTGCTATTGGTCATTTTTATATCTACTTTTGGGAAAAGCCTATTCAGACACTTTGCTCATTTTTCAGTTGGTTATTGGTCTCTTTATTTTTTTTTAATTAATTAATTTAATTCAATTTATTTTTGGCTGCGTTGGGTCTTCTTGCTGCACATGGGCTTTCTCTAGTTGCGGTGAGCCAGGGCTACTCTTCATTGCGGTGCGCGGCCTTCTCATTGCAGTGGCTTCTCTTGTTGTGGAGCACGGGCTCTAGGCGCACGGTCTTCAGTAGTTGTGGCACATGGGCTCAGTAGTTGTGGCTCGCGGGCTCTAGAGCAGAGGCTCAGTAGTTGTGGCGCACGGGCTTAGTTGCTCCGTGGCATGTGGGATCTTCCGGGACCAGGGCTCGAACCCGTGTCCCTTGTATTGGCAGGCAGATTCTTAATCACTGCACCACCAGGGAAGTCCCCTGTCTCTTTATTTTTGTTGTAAGAGTTCTTTATATATTCTGGAAACTAGTCCTTTATCAGGTATATGGTTTATAATTTTCTCCCATTCTGTAGGTTGCCTTTTCACTTTCTTGATGGCGTCCTTTGATGCACAGAAGTTTTTATGAAAAGTCTGATGAAGTACAATTTATCTATTTTTTTCTTTTGTTGCTTGTACTTTGGCATCATATCTTAGAAAGCATTTTCTAATTCAAGATCATAAAGATTTATTATACCTTTATGTTTTCTATTAAGGGTTTTATAGTTTTAGCTCTTCCATTTAGGTCATTGATCCATTTTGATTTAATCTTTGTATATGGTGTGAGGTAGGGATCTGACTTCATACTTCTGCTTGTGGCTATCCAGTTATCCTAGCACACACACACACACACACACACTCACACACACACATATCCCTTTTAAAATCTGGACCTCAGGACTTCCCTGGTGGTGCAGTGGTTAGGAATCCACCTGCCAATGCAGGGGACACGGGGTTCGAGCCCTGGTCTGGGAAGATCCCACATGCCGTGGAGCAACTAAGCCCGTGCGCCACAACTACTGAGCCTGCGCTCTGAAGCCCGCGAGCCACAACTACTGAGCCTGTGTGCTGCAACTACTGAAGCCCCCGCACCTACAGCCCTTGCTCCATGACAAGAGAGGCCACTGCAATGAGCAGCCTGCGCACCACAACGAAAAGTAGCCCCCGCTCACCGTAACTAGAGAAAGCCGACGTGCAGCAACGAAGACCCAACGCAGCCAAAAATAAAAATAAATAAATAAATTTAAAGAAAAAAAATAAAGTTCCTTTATGTTCTTTTGTAATCACTCCCTCCAGTCTCTCACACACCCCTCAACTCCATCCCCAGATAACTGTGAGCTGCTTCCTGTCACTGCAGATTAGACTGCATTTTCGAGAATTTTACATAAATGGAATCATACAGCGTATACTATTTTTCTTATTTGGCTTCTTTCACTCAGAATAATTCTTTTGTTATTCATCCAGACTGTTGCATTTATCAGTTTGTTCCTTTTTATCTCAGTATACTATTTCGTTGTATGGATATACCACAATTTGTTTATCCATTCGCCTGTTGCTGGACCTTTCGATTGTTTCCAGTTTAAGGCTTTTTTTTTTTTTTTTTTTCAGTTTAAGGCTTTTACAAACAAAGCGGTTATTAACATTGCTTATGTCTTAGTATGGACATAGCCTTTCATTTCTCTTGACTAAATACCTAGGAATGAAATGACTGGGTCAGGTGGTAGGTGTCTGTTTAACATTTTAAGAACCGCCAAACAGTTTTCCAAACTGTTTTAACATAGCCACCAGCAGTATATGAGTTCCAGTTACTCCATATTCTTACCAACACTTTATATGCTTAGTCTTTTTCTTTTTAGCCATTCTAACAGGTGTGGAATTCCTTTGTTTTGTTAAAAATAGTTTTGGTATATAGACACAGGAGTCTAAACAATAGATCATTTGTAGCTGTTTTGAACCTCATAAAAAGTGAAGGCTCTGACTTCAGCCATCTTATCTTTCTGCTGAAGGGGACACTCTCCTACCACATTATGAACATGTTCCCACAAGCACGGGGCTAGGTACATGGGAGGCGTCAATCCAGGCTGAAGAAATAAGCAGCCTGACACCCTCAGCAGCCTCAGAGCTCCACCACCTTCCTTATGAGAGGCTCAGACATTACCTGCCATCCTGAGGACAGCAGCCTTCTGGATGTCACCCCACAGCAACCCTTCGATGCAGTATCTCCCACCTCTGCCCACAGTCAGTTTCCCCCATACCTCCTTATTTGATTTAGACGGTCAGCATCCTGCCAGGCACTTAGGCTCAAATCAGGAAAGCCTTTCTCACCCCTAAACCTTCGATCTGTCGACAAATCCTCTTCACCCAATTCTGCCGACATTTACAAGTGTGTTATTTTGTTAACAAAGGTCCTGTTCTGGGGCTGGATCTAGAGTTGAATGAGACCCAAGACCTTTGGCAAAGTGACAGTCAGTCCCTTCAGCTGGGCAAGTCCTCCCTCCACCTCCCCAAGGCAGTTGTGCAGTCCTGGCCCAGCTGAGGCAGACATGCCACTCCTCGGCTGAGTGCCCCCTGCCCTCTTTTATGGCTCCCTGTCCTCTCCCGGATGGGGTCTACATTTCTTTGTCTAATGTCTGTGTTCCTCTATGATTTTCTTCCTTTTTCCTTTTCCCCCATCTCATACTTGCCTATAGACCCCCTTCCAGTCAAGCCAGACTCTTGACTATTCCCCAATCTCACACTGCATCTCTATAACTCTCCTGCCTTTGCCCAAGATGTCCCTCTACCTAGAATGCCCTTCATGGGAATTCCCTAGCAGTCCAGTGGTTAGGACTCCGTGCTTTCACTGCCGAGGGCCCGGGTTCAATCCCTGGTCGGGGAACTAAGATCATGCAAGCTGCGTGATGTGGCCAAAAATAAAAATAAAAAGAATGCCCTTCCTCCCAATGCCTTGTCCTAAAACTATTGAAGAACTGACCCATCCTTTTGGCCTAGCACACACCTCCTTCTCCACAGGCAGAATCAATCCTACCTTCCCAGCACACTCTATCCCAGCCCTGATCCCAGCCTGACCTGTACCAGAGTCATTAAAGACTCACACATCCCCACTCTTTGCTAGACTTGAGGTCTCCTGTGAGACAGAATTTGTGTCATTTTTCCAATCCCAGCCCCCAGCACAGGCTCTATTACATGGCAGGTGCAGGGCCAGGACACCTGGGCTCCAATTTCACTGTATGAACCTCAGACAAATTACTCAGTCTCTCTGTGCCTCTGTTTCCTCATCTGTAAAATAAGGAAAAACACCCACCCCATTTGGTTGTTGAAGGGATTCAATGAATTAACCCACATAAAGGGCTTAGGAAGTGTAGGCAGGACCCTGGCAAGTGGTCAGTGCTTGACAAATCTTAGCTAGAAATGGTAGTAATTTGTTGCTGAAATGAGACCCTGTCCTTACTCTAAAGAATCTTCATATAAAGGGGGAGATACCTTCTACTTATCTTCAGGAGACTTCCTTAAATGAGGAGACCCCCAACCCTTCCCAGTTTCCATTAAGGGAGGGGGAGCCATCCACCAGAGTCATTTAACTCACCTCCCTTCTTTCTCAGCGTCAAAGTAACCATGAACGTCCTGCTCCTTCAGGAGACCTTCCAGGATTGGACTGCCTCAAGGAACTTCTGCTTCCCTCTGTCTTTCTCTGATGTGAAGGCCATCCCCTCCACCCTTCCCATCTTCACCTTGCTCTCCTCTTACTCTGCAAGGGATGTAACATCCTCCAGACCACTTCCATGTCAACCTGAGGTTTTTCTGTAAGTGTAGCTGGAGCTAAGAGGGGCCCTGGAGAGAGAAGATCCTGTCGGAACTCCCCTGCCTCCCCTGTTTTACATATGGGTAGGCTAAATCCAGGATGCTCAGTTAAATCTGAATTTCAGATAAACAGTATGAATAATCTTTTAGTATAAGTATGCCCCAAATATTGCATGAGACATACTTAGACTTAGTGGTGGGGTTCAGGGAGAGGGCAGAGGCATAGGAGGAGACAGGGACCCAGGGGAGAGAAAGGAGGTCAGAAAGAGGTTCCAGGAGGAACCGGGAGCTCAGGGAGGGTAAAGGGTGTGGAGGGGGAGGGCTCCGTAAGGGGTGGGGGTGTGTGAGAACGGGAGGGCTGCTCAAGGAATGGGAGTGGGGATCGGTGAGGACGATGGGAAATCAGGGAGAGAGAGGAGGTCTCAGAGGCAGGAGGGGGCTCAGGACGGGGCACGAGTGGAGCTGGCGCTCAGGGAATGAACGGGGCTCGGTGAGCAGGATGGGAACTCAAGAGAGAAGAGGGGCTGCGGCTCAGGGCGTAACCGAGGCTGTCCCAGGCTCTGCCTCTGCCCACCCGGGCCTGGCTCCACACCTACGGCTCCTCCCTTCTCCAGCCCAGCCCGCGGGTTGGGAGCCGGGCACTAAGCCCCGCGGAGAGGGAGGTTAAAGGTGAGCGGGCACGAGCCGGTCGCAGACGGGGATTGGCAGGCGCCTGGGCCCGTGGCCCGGGCCAGGGCTGCCCCACAGGCCGCCGGCTGGGTGAGCGGTTGCCACCCACGTGCTAAGGAGAGAAGGAGGCACCGGATCAAGGGGCAAAGGACACCCTAAGGGGGCGGGAGGGCGGGGGCCGGGCAGTGCCAGCGTCCACACCCGCTGCGTAGACAGCGCAGAGCCCTCTGCCGCCGGTGCAGAGAAGGCACCGAGAGCGAGTAGCCTCTGCCCGGAGCATCCCGCGTGCGCCCCGGACACCGCACGGACGCAGCACGGGAGACCTCGTGGCCCTGGCTGGGAGCCACCACGCCCTCCGCAGATCGCGCAGAATCCAGGTAAGGGGCGTAGAGGGGGTCAGGTGGGGGCAGGTGCTTAGCCCGAGGAGAGTCGGAGCCTCCATTATGCTGGACCTCAGTCTCCCCACCTGTCAAATGGGGAGGAGCGCTTCTATGGCTCTGCTGCGCTGAAGGGGTTAATACTCTCGTGTACCTGCCCCCCTCACTCAAGCGGGGGGTGGGTGGCTGGGTAGCGAAGAGGCAAGCTCATACCCCAGAGAGGGCTCAGGATCAAGAATCCAAGAAGAGTTCATCCTGCCTGCCCTTCCAGGAGGCCCACAGGCTCCCACTGCTTCCTCTGTCCCACTGGCTGGGCTGGGATTGAGTCTTGGTCCAGGGGGCTCTCCATGGAGCCGAGTGTGGGTCCAGGAAGCCAAGAGGGAGGGCCTTCCTCCCTGTCATTCCCCCCTGCCCTGAGCAGTTGTGGCTGCCAGTAGAGAAGCTGGTTCCAAGTGGGCCCTGGATCAGGGGCAAGGACCCAGACTCCTCCTGGCCGGTCAGGAAGAAGCCAGCTGTCTCCGTGGGGCAGGGAAGCCATGTGGATTCCCAGTCACCAGGCTTCTAGTCAAGAGGTAGGGACTAGGGAAGTGGTGAAAGGCATCCCCACTGGTCTGGCTCAGGGAGGCCAGGGCTCCCTGCCGGCTCCCAGCCAACCTTCTCCCAGCCACCCTGCCCCCAACCCCAGGTCCCCTGAGTCCACCTGGGGGGCCAGGAAGCCAGAGTCAGGCCTGGACTGGGTTTAGGAGCTTCGGGCTCTTGTCTGTGTCTGGCTGTGTGACCACGGGCATGTTACTTCCTTTCTCTGGGCCTGGCTCTCCCTCTGTGACATGGGGAGGCTTGTTCCTGGGCCACTAGTATGGAGACAGGGACAGAACAAACAGGGACACCAGGATGCTTTGGGGTACAGGGCAGCCCCCTCCAAACAAGGTCTCTCTGGTCCTTCACAAGGAGGAGGATGCGGCAGGGTCAGTTGGATCAGGTGGCAGGTGAGGCCAGGGATCTAGCCCTGGCCTCCATCTTGCCCAGGTTCCTCAGCATCTGGCCAGATCCTCAGAAGAGGGGCCTGGGGCGCTCAGGCCTGGGAGCTAAGCAGTGGGCTCAGGCCCGCCCCAGGGAGGCTCAGGGCCTCAGCCTCAGGCAGGGACAGCTTCTGGGGGAGGAGGGAGAGTCCAGCGGAGGAGCCCTGAGCTGTGACAAGCAGGCTTCTCCGCCTCTTGAGAGGCTCATTCTTGTGACTGTGCCCCTCCTCCCCTACCCCCTTACCCCGCTAAGGACACGATCTACCCTAGACCTCGGCTCAGTTTGGAATCGTGCTCAGGGCTCAGGCTGGGATCAGGACTCAAGCTGGGCTCAGGTGAGAGGGCCGCTGAGAGCTGGGGTCAGGGCCCCACGTGGGGTCTTGGAACGCTGTGAATGAAATCTTCTGACACTGGTGCGGGTGACTTTGTAAGCTGAGGTGGATGGTAGTGAGCTTTGAAAACTGCAGAGTGGAAGTGGGAGTGGGAGAGGCCGCAAACTGCAGAGTGGAAGTGGGAGTGGGAGAGGCCGCAAACTGCAGAGTGGAAGTGGGAGTGGGAGAGGCCGCAGACTGCAGAGTGGAAGTGGGAGTGGGAGAGGCCGCAGACTGCAGAGTGGAAGTGGGAGTGGGAGAGGCCGCAAACTGCAGAGTGGAAGTGGGAGTGGGAGAGGCCGCAAAATGCAGAGTGGAAGTGGGAGTGGGAGAGGCCGCAAACTGCAGAGTGGGAGTGGGAGAGGCCGCAAAATGCAGAGTGGAAGTGGGAGTGGGAGAGGCCGCAAAATGCAGAGTGGAAGTGGGAGTGGGAGAGGCCGCAAACTGCAGAGTGGAAGTGGAAGGGGCCGCAAACTGCAGAGTGGAAGTGGGAGTGGGAGAGGCCGCAAACTGCAGAGTGGAAGTGGGAGTGGGAGAGGCCGCAAACTGCAGAGTGGAAGTGGGAGTGGGAGAGGCCGCAAACTGCAGAGTGGAAGTGGGAGTGGGAGAGGCCGCAAACTGCAGAGTGGAAGTGGGAGTGGGAGAGGCCGCAAACTGCAGAGTGGAAGTGGGAGTGGGAGAGGCCGCAAACTGCAGAGTGGAAGTGGGAGTGGGAGAGGCCGCAAACTGCAGAGTGGAAGTGGGAGTGGGAGAGGCCGCAAACTGCAGAGTGGAAGTGGAAGGGGCCGCGCTTTGGAGGCTCCCACGACCTCACCTGCCCAGACACTCAGACTCCCCTCCCAGGGTCTTCCCTCTGAGGCTGCCCTTGACCCCGCTGCTGGCCCTGTGGCGGGCAGAGGCAGGTTGAGACCTATGTTGGCGCTGTCGGGCTGGGAGGGGCCCTCTTTAGGCCAATTCTCGCTGCCTGGTCAGGACTGAAGAAGGGGTTTGGGCTTGGAAGCAGAGGAAGGAGAAGAGAGGGTTAGCTGGGAGTGGGGGGAGGAACTGAAATTTGCTGCGCACCTACTGTGTGCCAGGCACTGTGTGGGGGCTTTTCTGTCTCTGTTTCCTGCTTCCTGATAACCTGAGATGGAAGAGGATATTCTCTCCACTTTACGGATGAGGAAACAGAGGCCTAGAAAAGTCAAGGCACTGGCTCCAGGTCACACAGCCTGGAAATGGCAGGGCTGGGTTCAAACCCAGGCAGCCTGATTCCAAAGCTCTGGTTTCTGTTCCCACTGCTGCCTCTGACTCTCCTCCAGGTGACCCGGGCCTCACTCTGCTCATCTGTAACCTGGGCCTAAGCATTCTTACCCAGACTGTTGGGCAGCAGCTGTGGGCGAGTGTGTGCTCTGCATCCAAGGAGCAGCACACAACAGGGGCTGTATTCATGCGTGGTCATGGGTGTCCTCGTGCCTGTGCCCGCCTCATCCATTTCTCCATCTGTCTTTCCTGCTCCCGAGATACAGGGGCAAGGCAGCTCATGTTTGTCTCTCCTTTGTGAGGTGGGCTAAGCTGACTTTGTGTAGGGGACCCTGACAGACCCCAGCAGGAAGGAACAGAACATTCCCAGGGCAGGGCCTGGCACCAATAAATAGGTGACGCCTCCTCCTGGCTGGCCCTGAGTTATGGAGGTCAGCAGGCAGGTGGGTGAGCAGGTGACAGTCAGCTGCTGGGGCCCCCCCCCCAGTAGCCGCATGACTCTGGGTGAGAGAGATGTGCCTCCCTGGGACCCCCTTTCCATGTCAGTCCAGGAGTCTGAAGCCCTGATGAGGCTGGTGTGGGACCACAGTTGGTATGACTCCCAGAGCTCCCAGCACTGAGGAGGCCTGGGGATTCTGGGCAGGGCCGAGCTGACTGTTGCCCGCCCACAGCTGGTTTGAGAAGGCTTTTTCCATCCCTGAGTCCCCTGGTGGAGGTTGTCCCCTCATTGTCTGTATCCTGTAGCACCTGGTTCTTTCTCTAACACCATACCCAGAGCTGTTGGCTAGGAAGGAAGGAAAAAAAGAAAGGGCAGGGGTGGGAGAGGCAGAGAGAGAAGGAAGAAGGAAACCCACACTTACCATGTGCCGACCACTGGCCATCATTCACGTATTTCATTTAATCTTCACAACAACCCCCTAAAGTAAATATTACATCATATCACCACACCCATTTTAAAGATGAGAAACCAGGGGCTTCCCTGGTGGCACAGTGGTTAAGAATCCACCTGCCAATGCAGGGGACATGGGTTCGAGCCCTGGTCCAGGAAAAGCCTGTGCGCCACAACTACTGAGCCTGCACTCTAGAGCCCGCGAGCCACAACTACTGAGCCCTCATGCCACAACTACTGAAGCCCGTGCGCCTAGAGCCCACGCTCCGCAACAAGAGAAGCTACCGCAGTGAGAAGCCCATGCACCGCAACAAAGAGTAGCCCCCGCTTGCTGCAACTAGAGAAAGCCCACGCACAGCAACGAAGACCCAACGCAGCCAAAAAATAAATAAATAAAATAAATCTGTTAAAAAAAAAAAAAAAGATGAGAAACCAGTGCTCAAAGCCCATTATACCATTGCCTCCTTGTATAGGGATCGCACTCAGAGAGGACCCCAAAGTCACAGAACAGGGGCAGGTTTGAAAACTACAGTACATGCCTCTGTGCCAGGGAGCCCTGGACGGCCCAGGCATCGTCTGACCCTGATGTTTCTCAGGCAGGCAGGGGTCTGAGCAGCCAGGGAGGTCCTGGCCTTGACAATCATTCCACTCCTCCAAGGCACCCCCATTCTACTCTCCGGAAACTGACTCTGGCAAACCACACCCACACCCCACCTCGACACACAGAGGTGGCCAGAAATGCACAAAGAAGGAGGCTGCACTGCCAGGCGCACCTGCTTTCCGGCCCTCTGTTTCCTCCTCTGTAGAATGGGTCGACTAACACAGTGGGCCCTGTTCTACCTCTCCTGGCCCGCTCTCGTGGGACTCCGATGGTGCAGCTTGGAGGGCCCAGAGCTGGGAGGCAGGAGGCCTGGCGTGGTCACTGACATGACATGCTGGTGGTCTGAGACAGCCCCTGAGCCAAATCAAGCCCCACTTTCCCTCTGCGTAACATGTGGTCTGCGGACACGTGGTCTGCAGCCCTCTCCAACTTACAAACTTCTAGGTCGTGGATATGAGTCTTGAGCAGCTGATGAGACCCTAATCCTCACACCCCCTCCTGGAGAGCGTAGGGAGAAGGACTTGCCGGTCCTTTGTTGACTCAGCAAGTATTCACAAAGCACCTACTACGTGCCAGCTGCCCCTTCCACCCTGGCACCTGCACTTCAGCTCCGTTTTGGGTGGGCTTATCTGATACTTGATATTTAGGGGCGGTCAGGTCATCCTTTAGTGCCTCTGAGCAGCCCAGTGGAAGGACACACTTGGGCTCTGCCATCGGACACACCTGGGTTCAAATCCAGGCTACACTACTCATTAACTGTATGACCTGGAATGACTGTCCTACTCTCTCTAACACATGTAAACAAACAACTCCCTGAGCTGGGTGTGTTCTGTAAACTGGGGACCATCAGCCCTATGTGACAGGTGTTTGGGTGGGTTGATTAGACACGACAACCAATGTTCAGGGCCTGGCAGGCCACTGGGAGGCCCGGTTGTGGTACAATGGGAAACATACATATCTAGTTTTTGTCTCTGGTTCCTAGCACACAGCTCCTAAAACCCATGGAATCTTCAGAGTGATAAGTGTCTTTTGTATGCTAATGAGATGACTGGTGGCCCCCTAGATAGTTTTGAGCTGGTCACTAGGAAGATCAAGGCATGATTAGAGGGTTGGAACTTTCAGCCCCACTCCCCATCTCTGGGGAGGGGAGATGGCTGGAGATTGAGTGCAGTCACCAAGGGCTAATGATTTAATCGATCGTGCATATGTAATGAAACCTCCATAAAAACCCCTAAATGAAGGCGTTCAGAGAGCTTCTGGGTTGGTGAACACATGGAGGTGCTGGGAGCGTGCGCACCAGGAGAGGCGTGGGAGCTCCGTGCACTCTCTGCTCCCGCGCCTTGCCCTATGCGTCTCTGCCATTCGGCTTTCCTGAGTTGTCTCCTTTATGCTAAACTGGAAAGTGTAAGTAAAGAGATTTCCTGAGTTCTGTGAGCCTTTCTAGCAAATTATGGAACCTCAGCCAGGGATCACAGGATCTCCTGATTTATAGCTAGTTGGTCAAAAGTACAGGTGACAACCTGGACTTGTGATTGGTGTCTGAAGTGGAGGCCGGCTTGTGGGACCAAGCCCTTAGTTTATGGGATCTGATGCTAACTCCAGGTAGACAGTGTCAGAACTGAATTGAATTGGAGGACACCCAGCTGGTACTGGCGAATTGGAGAAGTGGTGTTGGAAAAGACATCACGCATTTGGTATCAGCAGTGTTGTGAGTAAAAACTGCCCGCTGGCAAATGGCAGCCATCGGCATTTTTACAGACCACAGACTCTTGGTGAAACACCAACTCCAGGCTGGCCCCCATCCTTTGCTCTGCTGTGATGCCAGTGGCACATTCTTCTCCCCTAGCTGTTCACAGCACACAAGAGGCTGGGCTGCTTCTGCGCATGTTACAGGGAGGGCAGCTGAGGCCCAGAGAGGGCAAATGGCTTGCCTGAGATGACCCAGCCTCCCTGATGAGCCAGCCTCCTGGGCCTTATGCCCTGAAGAGAAGGTGTCCCCATGGGGTCCTTGGGCCCTGCAGAATGAGAATAAAGTGTCAGACAAGCTGGGGTGGGAAGCTGCGCCCTGACTTTCCCCAGTGTCTGATCAGCCAAACAGGGAGTCTTTCCTGTTGTTTAGGCAGCTTTGATCTCTGGACTTCGGGGTCCTCAAAAAGAGGGGAGGGGTTCCCATACCATCTTCTAATCCTCTTGTTTTCTTTACTTTTTTGGAGGATTTTCCCCCCTGGTTTCAAAAGCAATACACAGGTATTACCCAACTTTAAAATTTATAGAAATTTATAAAGTAAATGTCTCTGTTACCCACCCCCCAAAGACTACCAGTGTCATAGTTTGGTGCCTGTATGTCCAGACTTTTCTTCTTTTTTCATATGTGTGTTTACTATTATTAATTTACTCACATGGGATCACACTTCACCTATTGTTTTATAAGTTTCTTTTTTAATCAGCATTGCGTCTTAGTGATTTTTTCCTATTTCTACAGCTGTAACAATGATGACAGCTAGCATTACTATGGAAGCACTTTGCAGGTATTAATTCACTTAATCCCCGTTAAAAACTATGAGAGACAAATCCTATTATCACTGTTTTATAGATGAGGTTGTTAACAGCTACATAGTATCCCACTGTAAGGACTTATCAAAATTTATTCAACCATTCTCCTGTTTCTCAGTATTATAAACAGTGCTGCAAGGAACATCCTGGTACATCTTTGCACGCTTATGAAGATTTTTTTTTTTTTAAATAACAAATTTATTGAGATATAATTCACAAACCATAAGATTCACCCCTTTAAATGTGCATTTCTTTGGTTTTCAGTATATTGACAAGTTGTACAGCCATGAACATTATCTAATTTTGGAACATTGTCTTTGCCCATGTACCATTAGCAGCCACTCTCCATACCCCCCCACCACCAGAAGCCCCTGGAAACCACTCATCTTTCTGTCTCAGTGGATTTGCCTGTTTTGGATATTTCATATAAATAGAATCATACAGTATGTGGCCTCTTGAGACTAGCTTGTTTCATTTAGCATAATGTTTTCAGGATTCCTCCATGTTGTATGCATCAGAACTTCATTCCTTTTCATGGCTAAATAGTATTCTCTTATATGAATATATACCATATTTTGTTTATCATTGAGCGGTTGATGGATGTTTGGGTGGTTCCCACCTTTTGGTTATTCTGAATAATGTTGCTGTGATCATTCATGTACAAGTTTCTGTGTAAACGTAGGTTTTCAGTTCTCAGTGTATGACTAGGAGTAGAATTGCTGGATCATATGAAAATTCTGTATTTAACATTTTGAGAAACTTCCAAACTACTTTTCAAAGTGGCTACACTATTTTACTATCTCACTAACAGTGTGTGAGGGTTCCAGTTTCTCTGCATCCTCATCAACACTTGTTATTGTCTGTCTTTTTTATTTTAGCCATCCATTTGATTTAGTATGTGTGAAGTGATAGCTCATTGTGGTTTGATTTTCATTTCCCTAATTGCTAATAATATTGAGCATCGTTTCATGTGTTTATTGGCTATTTGTATATCTTCTTTGTAGAAATATCTATTTTAATGATTTGCACATTTTTTTTTCTTTTTTTTTTTTTTGAGACAATCCATTTATTTATTCATTTTTTGTGTGTGTGTGTGTTAGTTTCTGCTTTATAACAAAGTGAATCAGCTACAGATATACACATGTTCCCATATCTCCTCCCTCCCACATCTCCCTCCCTCCCACCCTCCCCATCCCACCCCCCCAGGTGGTCACAAAGCACCGTGCTGATCTCCCTGTGCTATGCGGCTGCTTCCCACTAGCTATCTATTTTACATTTGGTAGTGTATATATGTCCATGACACTCTCTCATCCTGTCACATCTCACCCCTCCCCCTCCCCATATCCTCAAGTCCATTCTTTAGTAGGTCTGTGTCTTTATTCCCATCTTGCCACTAGGTTCTTCATGGCCTTTTTTTTTTTTTTTTTCCTTAGATTCCATATATATGTGTTAGCATACTGTATTTGTTTTTCTCTTTCTGACTGACTTCACTCTGTTGAAGATATTTTTATAGGACAGATTCCTGCAGTTGAAGTTGGTGGGTCAAAGAGTACCAACATTTTTGGTGTAATAGATTTTGCCAAATGGTCCTGCAAAAATATAGTCCCATGTTACTGGTCCACCAACAGAATAGGAAAAAAGCCTGACCTGGCCCATGTTATTCCTGCCTCTTCCTGGCCTGGGATAGGGGTTCTCAGGCTGCCCAGGAAGCAGCCACAGTGCTGGATAAGAAGTTTCTAGGCAGGGAATTCCCTGGCGCTCTCACTGCCAAGGGCCCAGGTTCAGTCCCTGGTCGGGGAACTAAGATTCCACAAGCTTTGAGCCGAGGCCGGAAAAAAAAAAAAGTTTCTGGGCAGATAACCCCTCCAGTTATGCCACAGGCCACTATTTTCTTCCTCCCCAGCTGGCACTACACACCAGCCACCCACTCCCTGCCCCACTATGGGCTTCACCCCAGGGCCCTAAGGGAATGGCTTCCCTCTCCTCTCTACTATTCAACAATACTAGTCAAAAAGTACAGGGTCAGGAATTAGAGCCTTGTGACCTCAAGCTCATAAGTGAGGAGTAATCATAATCCCTGTTTTTCTAGTCTCCCCCAGGACAAGAGGAGAGGATGTGTCTGAAAGTGCAGTGGCTCCTGCCAAGGGCCAGGCAGAGACCCGTTTTGTTGGCTGAACTTTGGGCTTTGGGCACAAGAGGGATGGGCAGAAGCCCTAGCCTCAGGGATCCCACAGGGTGGCTGATGGGGGGGTGGATGCAGAAGGAGAAGAGGAGGGAAGGAGCTGGAGAGGGATTGAAGTGGGCCGGGCCTGGCACTAGCCCCTCCACACGTTCCCAGAGATGCTGGGGCCTGGCCTGGTTCTTCTGGGACCACATGGGGAAGCCCAGGCTGACGCTCGGGCCGCTCTCCTCGGGAAGTCTTCCTGTCCTCCCCCTCAGTGCCCTGAGCACCCACTGACACCCTGGGACAGGCTCTGGACTGTTCTTTCTCCAGGTGCTTCCCCTTCCTCTCCTGGGCCCATCCCCCAGCTCAGCCTACCCTGGAGCAAGAGCTCATGGGAAGCTGCCTGATGTCGTGTCAGCCCTGGGTTCAAATCTCAGCCCTGCCACCTACTCTGTGAGAACCTGGGCCAGTCATGCTATAAAATGGGGCCGATAGTCCTCGCCTTGCCCCGCTCTCAGGGAAATGTGATAATGACCTTGAGGTCACTTCGGCAAAGGGTACATGGGTGTAGGCTGTGCCTTTTACCAGAGCTTCTCTAAGTGCCTGCAGTCCATACAGACGGGCAAAGGGCTCTTTTTTATTTTCAGTATGCCATCGATGCATAAGTATGCAAAAAAGAATAGAAAACGAATTACTATAAAAATTAAATTGAAAAAATAGACAAATTATAAGCTCAGCTTCTTCTTATTACATTCAACTATCAGATTACTCCATTAAATCAATATAAATGTTTCTAAACACTTGCTCGCAATTTATGTATTTTTCTTATCACGAACTGGTAAGGGAATCCACGAGCTGGCAGTGGCCCATGGGGCCCGCTTTGGTGTAGATGCCTCAGTGCACACTGGAGCCAGATGAGGGGCAGGACCGGGAGGTGGCTGCCAGGAGCACAGCAGCTGTGTGGGCTGCTGGCTCCCTGCTCTCCCCAGGCCTGCCAGTCTGTGGCTCCCCAGCCCTGCCTTTGCCCCTGCTGTTCCCTCCCATAACACCTTCTCCCTTCTCTGTGTGTCTGCTTCCCACTTTGTCTTTTGAGGCCCACCTCAAGCACACCTTCATCTAGACAGCCTTCCCTGACTCACAGCCTGGGGGACAGGGAAGGCTCTCTAGAAGAGGATGTGCTTGAGGTAAGCCTCGAAATAGTCCCAGGCACTATTTCTGCCCCTCTCTGAGTTGCTGGTGGGCATGCCTCACTCTCCATGCTGAGTTGCTTGGAGGCAGGATGCAGGTTATAAGTATCTGAGCATCCCCCCACCCCCCTACCCCTGGCTTAACTGAGGGCCTGATACCCGCAGCCAGTTCATATGTGTGCTGGATGGGCAGGTGAGTGGGTATTTGGGTAGGGGGCTGGATAAAGAGATAGAAACTTAGGTAGATGTATAGATGGAAGGACGGATGGGCAGATAGATTGACCGGTAGGAGCTGGATGGATGGATAAAGAGATGGATGGATGGATTGACAGATTAGGAATGGATAGACAGATAGATGAATGGGTGGATAGGTGGACAGTCTGACTATCAGGGGATGGATAGACGGATAGGTAAATGACCAGATGCATAGATACATGCCCAGGTAGATGAATGGATGGGTGGGCAGATAGCTGGATACTCACTTGATATATACTCTGATGTGTTTCCTCCTCTGCCCCTCCTCCTCCTCCACTCTCACAGTCTCAGAGCACAGACAAGTGGTTCTCGATCCAGATCAGAGGTAGTCTATTTAGGATTATTTTTTCACTTGGTATTTTCATAATTTAAAAATGTATGGGGCTTCCCTAGTGGTGCAGTGGTTAAGAATCCGCCTGCCAATGCAGGGGATGGGGGTTCGAACCCTGGTCCAGGAGGATCCCACATGCCGTGGAGCAACTAAGCCCGTGCACCACAACTACTGAGCCTGCACTCTAGAGCCCACGAGCCACAACTACTGAGCCCACGTGCCACAACTACTGAAGCCCGCGCGCCTAGAGCCTGTGCTCCACAGCAAGACAAGCCACTGCAATGAGAAGCCTGCCCACTGCAACGAAGAGTAGCCCCCGCTCGCCGCAACTAGAGAAAGCCTGCACACAGCAATGAAGACCCAATGCAGCCAAAAATAAATAAATAAATTTATGAAAAAAAATATGTATGAACTGGGACTTCCCTGGTGGTGCAGTGGTTAAGAATCCACCTGCCAATGCAGGGGACATGTGTTCGAGCCCTGGTCCGGGAAGATCCCGCATGCCGCGGAGCAACTAAGCCCATGTGCCACAGCTACTGAGCCCACGTGCCGCAACTACTGAAGCCCGCGCACCTAGAGCCCGTGCTCCGCAACAAGAGAAGCCACCACTGTGAGAAACCTGCGCACCACAACGAAGAGTAGCCCCCTCTCACCGCAACTAGAGAAAGCCTGCGCACAGCAAGGAAGACCCAATGTCGCCGAAAAAAAAATGTATGAACAATATGACACTACTTGTAATATCACTATATGTAAATATAGAAGCAGAAGGTCTATAAGCATGAAGTGTACTTTTTGCAAAGAGAAGTGACTTTTTTCTTTCCTCATAGGATGAGACCCGTATTTTTTGATAGAACTGGGTGCTTCTGATATGAAAACTCATCCAGTCCAACTTCCTCTTTGATGTAGTCATATTTATCAATTTTCTCTTCATGATTTGTTCATCCATTTTTCAGATACAGAAACTGAGACCCAGACTGGGGAAATGACTTCCCAACTTGCCGCCGGTTAGACACACAGCTAAGACTCCTCTTTCTCACTCTCATCTACCTCTCCATCCTCTATTCCCTCAACTCACTCAACGATCTCTCCCCCTGCCAAATCCTCCTCTGGGCCTGATGCACCGTCGCTCTCCCCACCTCCTAGATGCCCGATGCACCCCCAGCCAAGGCAGGCTTCTGTGAGGCCGCATGTGCACGTGCAAACTGAGTCTCTCTTTTAAAAAACTTGTAAGTCTACGTCCATATAGAAAGTGTACACATCATAAGTATCCAGCTCAGTGAATACTCACAGTGAACACACCTGTTACCTGAACCCAGATAAAGAGACAAAATGTTAGCAGCCCCTTCTTGATCCCTTCTAGTCATCCCAAGGCTAAAACACAGCCTAACACCAGAGATTAGCCCGTTTTGGAGCTCTATACAAATGAAGCCTTACAGCCTCCACACTTCCATGTCAGGCTGCTTTTGCTCAACAGACTGTCAGTGAAATTCATCCATATGGTTGCATCTGGTGGTAGAGTGTTCGTCTCATTGCTGTGTTAAGATTCTGTAGTGCGTCTGTGCTGTGATATATTTATCCGTTCGCCTGTTGATAAACATTTGAGTTGTTTCCAATATTGAGCTAATAAGAATAATGCTGCTCTGAATACTCTTGTACGTGTCTTTTGGTGCACATACGTGCACGTTTCTGTGGAACTGCTGGGTCATAAGGTACATGGATGTTCAGCTCTGGTAGATAGTGACAGATAGTTTTCCAAAATGATTGTGCCAAGTCACACAGCGGTGGTGGCAGTGGATGGGGTTCTGTGCACACCACATCCTCACAAACAATTGCTAGTCCTTTTAATTTGAGAAAGTAGGTATTTGTAAGGCAGGCTTCCATCAGATTGCCTGGGTTTGAATCCCATTCTCTTTTTTAAAATTTTTATTTTATTTATTTATGTTTTTTGGCCGTACCACGTGGCATGTGAGATCTTAGTTCCCTGACCAGGGATCGAACCCAAGTTCCCCTGCAGTGGAAGTGCGGCGTCTTAACCACTAAACCATCAGGGAAGTCCCTCCCATTCTCTTTTTACCTTGTGACCTTCAGCAAAGCCTGTTTCCTTGTCTACAAAATGGGTTGAAAGTCATGGGGCTGTTAGGAAGATTACCTAGACTGAGCAGGTTAGACTCCATAAACATTAACTATTTATAGTTAATTCTCACAACAACCCTCTGAATCACTTCCCTTCCTCAGTTTCCCCTTCCGTAAAATGGCAATAAAAATACGAACACACCCGCACACACACACGGGGAGGATTATCAGTGAAATATAAGTGAAATAATATATTAAATGCCTAATTTTTTTTACTGAGATATAATACACTTATTATCAAATTTACCCCTTTTCACTGGCTTTTAGTATTTCACAAAGTTGTGCAAACATCACCACTATGTAATTCTAGAACATTTTCATCACCCCAAAAAGAAACCCCATACCCCTTGTAATCATTACTCATTTTCCCACACCCAGCTAGTCTCAACCCCTGTCAGCTGCTAATCTACTTTCCATCTCTATGGATATTAAAAGTATCAAATCTTTGCTTTTCTATATGTTTTAACTTTCGCAAAAGTGAAATACCTAGCACTGGGACAGGCACATAATGTGCACTTAATAAATGTTATCTATGTGTGTGTATGCGGATGGATGGATGGATAGATGGATAGATAGATAGATAGACAGACAGATAGACAGATGGATAGGTAGAGCACACTTAGTAGATATAATATAAACTCATTCATTCAACAAATACCCATTTGCACTTGAGAGGAGGATGGTCCATTGAGAGAAGTAAGATGTGATTGTTGCTTTCAGGGAATTTGCCATCTAGTGGGAAGAGAGGTAAGTGCATGTGAACGCAGGGCAGAATGAAATTACAGTTGTATCTGAACAAGATGCCAGAGGAGGAAGTGGCATCTAGGGTCCATCTAGGATGGGTAAGCTTTCCTGACGATGAAGGGCAGTCTGGGGGAGCAATCCTGAGAACTAAGGCTGGGAGACAGGGAGGGTTTGGTGTCAGGCAGGACCTCTGGGACGGCCACGTCTTCACACCCCAGTCAAGACCCCATCCTACATCTCCACAGCTGTGAAAAAGACTTGTCTGTAGCGAGAGGTTATAAACACTGGGTGATACAGGCCAAATGGGAAAGGAGCGAAGGGGTGACCTGGGCTAGCGCACGCAAGTCTGCACTGTCATCTGGGCAAGGACACTCTGAACTGGCTATGCCCTCAGTCCGTGGAGAGTGGCAGCCTCATAGGTGTAGGAACCAGGACTTCCAAGTCAGATCTGGCTCTGCCTTTTCTCAGCTGGCGACCTTGAGCAACTGCTTCCCCTCTCTGAGCCTGTCTCTTCAACTCTAATATGAAACTAACAACACTTACTTCAGTAGCATACAGAGATGATGGTTCAAAAGTGTTGGACACAGTGCCTGGAATGAGGAATACATACTCCCTTAAATGGCCATACAGATAGGTTGGGGGATGCTAGACAAAGTGAATGAAGCACACATTCAAGGCCTCAGGAAGGTTGAGGCATTTAGAACACTTATTTATTTATTTATTTATTTAGACTAGTGATGGATTTTATTTATTTATTTATTTATTTATTTATTTATTTATTTATTGGCTGCGTTGGATCTTCGTTGCTGTGCACAGGCTTTCTCTAGTTGCGGCGAGCGGGAGCTACTCTTCATTGCGGTGCGCAGGCTTCTCATTGCAGTGGCTTCTTTTGTTGTGGAGCACGGGCTCTAGGCGCGCGGGCTTCACTAGTTGTGGCGCGTGGGCTCAGTAGTTGTGGCTCGTGGGCTCTAGAGTGCAGGCTCAGTAGTTGTGACACACGGGCTTAGTTGCTCCGCCGCATGTGGGATCTTCCCGGAGCAGGGATTGAACCCATGTCCCCTGCATTGGCAGGCGGATTCTTAACAACTGCACCACCAGGGAAGTCCCAGAACACTTTTTAAAATTTAGTAATTGATATACGTATTTTTAAAATTGAAGATGTCATCATGGGAGAAATTAGAATTTGTGGACTTCCTTTTTTTATTCAGATAAGTGAGTTTATTTTTTTTCAATATTCATTTGGGTAACTGTTTTGTATTTTTTGTGTCATTTTTTTTTAATTGAAGTATAGTTGATTTACAGTGTTGTGTTAGTTTGTTAGGTGTACAGCTAAGTGATTCCATTTTTTATATATATATTCTTTATATATATATATTTTTTTCATATATATATAGAATATATGTTCTTTTTGGATCCTTTTCTATTATAGGTCATTACAAGATACTGAATATAGTTCCCCGTGCTATACGATAGGTCCTTGTTTATCTTGGACTTCCTTTTATTTATTGTAGTGTTGTTTTGTTTTGAATTATGTGCAGAGGGATTGTCTTTTCAGTGCTTAGGCCTCCAAAGGTATTATCAGGCCCTCAGGAGGGCAGAAATGGGGTGCAGATTTCTGTGGAGGGTTAGGGCAAGGGGTGAGGGAGATAATCCACCCTACTGAGAACCAGCTCAAGGGAAAGTCTTCTGAACCGCAGAACACAACTCTGAGAGTTCCTCCTGGGCACACGAGGCCTGAGGAGCATGGGAGGGTGAGCTGGAATGCTGATAGCAGGGACTTAGAACCAAGGGTGGTTCAAGTTGCAGGACCCTAAGAAATCACTGAATTCAACTTCCCCATTTTTTAAAAAAATTTATTTATTTATGGCTGTGTTGGGTCTTTGTTTCTGTGCGAGGGCTTTCTCTAGATGTGGCAAGCGGGGGCCACTCTTAATCGCGGTGCGCGGGCCTCTCACTATCGCGGCCTCTCTTGTTGCGGAGCACAGGCTCCAGACGCGCAGGCTCAGTAACTGTGGCTCACGGGCCCAGTTGCTCTGCGGCATGTGGGATCTTCCCAGACCAGGGCTCGAACCCGTGTCCCCTGCATTGGCAGGCAGATTCTCAACCACTGCACCACCAGGGAAGCCCCAAATTCCCCATTTTACAGAGAGACAGATCCCCAGTAAGACAGAGACTTGCCCAGGGTCATTCATGGAATTAGTGGCAGAGCAGGATCAATTCAGGTGTCTGCTTAAGCCAGGGCCCCTGAAGCTAGGAGGCGCCAAGGGAGAGGCGGCCCTGCTTCCTACTCCTACCTCCACAGTGCGTTCCCCAAGTCCCTGGGTGCCCAGCATGGGGGCTCAGATATTCTAGGACACAGTTCTGCCTCAGGGCCTGGAGGCCAGGGGAGAAGTCAGACGGGCACATAAGGGAAATCCACTGTGACAAGGATCCCAAAAGGGCCACTTAGGGAGGGCCCTCTCCCTAAGGAAAGACGGGAGGGGAGATAGGGACCTCCTCCTCTTCCAAACTCTAGACCCGCGGGAGCTCCAGGCCAGCGTTCTCACACCTGGAGCATTGATTATGCTAATTTAAGCCAGCCCCGTCCACTCCTGCACGCCACGAGGCTCCGCCCCCTCGAGCGACCTATCGCGGTTGGAGGGCGGGGCTATGCTAATGAGCCGGCCTGGCCCCAAGGGCTGCGCGGGCAGCTGCACCTAGCCCCAGGCGAGGCGGCGGCGGCTATGGCCACGGCCGGAGCGCTGGCGGGTCTGGTCGCGGGCTTGCAGGGCCCGCGGGTCGTCCCCAGCCCGGATTCGGACTCAGACACAGACTCGGAGGACCCAAGTACCCGGCGCAGCGCGGGCGGGCTACTCCGCTCGCAGGTCATCCACAGCGGTCACTTCATGGTGTCATCGCCGCACAGCGACTCGCTGACCCGGCGGCGCGACCAGGAGGGACCCCTGGGGCTCGCCGACTTCGGGCCGCGCAGCATCGACCCCACACTCACCCGCCTCTTCGAGTGCATGAGCCTGGCCTACAGGTGAGGGGGCTTAGGGGCCGACGGCCTCGGCCCTCCATGGCGGGACCGCGCGCTGGGGCCCCGGACACCCCACCCGGCCCCCAGCCTTGGTCCCGGCTGCTCTCAGAGACTCCAGCCACATCCTGGATACCCTCCTCTCCCCAGCCCGGAGCGTCCTCTGACCCTGGCCCAGCCCACTGGCCCCGACATGCTTGCGCGCCTCCTGGTTCCCATTCCTCACCACCAAGACCCCTTCCCTAAGGCTGGGATCTCCTGCTCTCCACCTCGACCTCCTTAGGCCCACCGCGGGCCTCTCTCCCCCGTCCCGACCCCTCTGCCCCCAAAGAATGCCCTCAGGGCATCCCTTGCGCTCCCAGGACCCTAGGCCATCCTAACATCCCCACCCTCCACTCCGGGGGCCACTCCACCGGACAACCTGCAGCCTTCCGCTCCCAACGCGGCAGCCCCCGCCCAGGCCCGCTCTATTCTTGCACCCTCGCGATATACCTCGCGCCCATGGTTGTCCCAATTCATAGCCAACGTCGACTGAAACCCAGTCTCTCGTCCACCCTGCACCCCTCAATTGCCGGGACACCTGTTCTTGACCTGCTAGGTCGAGGGTGGCGGGAGGAGGGTGCCCCGGCCGTCCCAGAGGGGCGCAGCTCTTAGTTCCCCAGCCGTGGTCCGGCAGGGGGTGTTGCAGGCCGCGCGGGGCTGGTCCCCGGGAGGCCTGGCCTCGCCCACCCGGGCCGCCACGCGAGGCTGAGCGCCTCATGTTGTCTGGGACCCCTGCTTGGCGCGTCGCAGAGCACGCCGGCCGCGCCCGGCCCCAGCTCCACGCCTGTGTCCCAGGGGAGGGCGCGAACCGGGGTCCTGGCTCAGTGCCCCGGAGAGCAAAGTTCCCCGGAGCGGAGGGACCAGGATAAATTATCAACCGAGAACCGTAGGGGAGAAAGGGGGATCGGCCAGCCTTGATCTTTTCTCTGTGTAAATATTCCTCTTCCTCTGCGGCGCCTCCTCCTCTTCTGAGAACCGCTGGCCACAGACCTGCACTTGCTCTGACTGGGATCGAGAGCTGGGGTGGGGATTGCTGGGGAGTGTTGCCCACCCCCCACTGTGGCGCCCAGCCTCGACTCCATTGGCTGGATGCTTTGTAACCTTGGCCCACAGGCTCTGGCCCCGGGCCCAGGTCGTGTTGCAATCTGATCATCCAGAGCACCAGACCTGTGTGGAAAGTTCAAATTCCCGTCCCTTTCCTCCCTCCCCTCCTCGGACATCAGGGGACCTCCTGGGACAGGGCATCTAAGGTCATGGTACACCAGATTCGGGCACCCCTGCTCCCCAGGCTCCCCCAGGATCCCCCTTTTCCCATCCATTCCCAACTTAAGCTTTCTGCTTTACATTACACACTGCTCTGCCTGGACTGGCTCACGCCCCTGTCCCAGACCACAGTGACCAAAAGGGGAGGAGGTTCAGGGGAAATGGCAAGGCAGGGGTCAGAGCACACTCCAAGAACCGCCCACACTAGGAGGCTGACTGAAAGCTGATGTGACCCCATTCAGGGGCAGCTGGGGTAGAGAGGGCTGGGCTTTCTCACTAAACACCCAGAATATTCAACCTCTGTGGCCCGCCCCAGTGGGGTCCTAAGTGCCAGGGATGGTAGTGGCTCGGTATCAGAGGAGTCTTTGAGTTCCCCCATAGAGGAAAAAACTGAGGCTCAGACTGGGACAGTGTTTTAGCCCTTAAAGACCCCTAATTGTGGGGGTTCCTTGGAGGGGAGAGGATTGTGGAAGCCGGGGTATCCCAAGAGAGTAAGGAGATGGGCAGGGACAGCAAGGCAAGGAGTCCAGAGGTGCCAGGAAGAACTGGCCAGCTTGACCCAGAGGACAGCCTGCAGACGTCTGGCCAGCTTTCACCCTCAGCAGGGCTGCATGGGCAGAGAGACGACTGCTCCACTGGGAGGGGGCCCGTGTCCCATGGTTCTGCGGGTGGAACCCTCAGGGAGGCAGGTTCTGGAAGTTCTAAGAAAACACTTGTTCATGGTCAGAGCTGGCTAGCTATGGAAAGAATGGCCTCAGGAGTGAGGGGGAGCAAGCAGGACTCTAAGGAAATTTCCAGGGAAATTTCCACAAGGTAGATATGTGTGTGTGGGCGGGGGAGGGGGGGTGTTCTGAGTTTTCCCCATTCCATCCCCAAGATTCCCAGAATTTCTGTTGGTCAATAAGAATCCCTTGAACCCTGGTCACAGGCTTTTGGCTCCAGGCTGGGCCCCTCTCCTCCCCTCCCAGCCAACAGGCCCAGCACAGACCAAATTCTTTCCTCCTGGGTGTGGATGTCACTGTCTCACCTCCCCCAGCCCTGCCTGGCCACAAACGCTGTAGCCTCAGCAGGGAAATGGAGGAGGGAGGGCAGGCAGGCTGGGGGTAGGGTGCTGGGTGATCAGAGTGGGCTGGGAGGTTGCTGGGATACAGGCTGGGGCAACAAACTCAGGAGTCCCCCCAGGTGCCACAGAAGAAGCTGGCCCAGGAGGTATCAGAGTGCCCCTACTCCATGTCTCCCTACTAGACAGATGGTGTTTATCTGACTTAGGAGGGAGAGGGGCCAGCCAGTGGGCCTGGGTGCTTGGGCCATGTACTCTATTTGGGTAATGAGGCCTGTTGTGCCTGGGGGTAGCAGTCCCCCCCAACCCCAAAGCAAACACAGGAGCTTGGAGACCAGAGAGTAGAGGAGACCCAGTGACCCATGCACTCAAGGGGCTGCAGGAGCCAGACTGCCACCCACCTGCCCCTCACCCCCAGGAACTGGGAGAGGGCCCCGGAGAGAGCAGGCCTGGCGTTCTGAAAGACTAAGCCTTGGGGCCTCAGCCTTCCATGTGAGCAAGGGTTAGAGAAGCTGGGCCAGAGGGGACTCATGCATAACCCCAGCTTGTGAACCATGAGGAGCGAGGGGGGAGGGAAGAGGGAGGGACCAGCAGGGGTCTAAGACCCTGAACATCTTGGCCTCCTAGGTCAGCTCCCCGGGGGTGGCAGACTTGGCCTGTGCCCAACAGGACCCTGAGAGTCAAGCCCCTCACCTGGTAGAGCCCTTCCGTCTCATGGATTTGATTGACTACTAGGGTTAGAGTCAGGGGTCAGGGTTAGGGTCAAGGTGCCCCCTGCCCATCACTCCACCATCCTAGCTGCCTTCCTTTGGGCGGGCCCTGGTGGCTATTGTCTTGCGCACACCCCTGGGAAGGGGCGCACCTTCCAGGTCAGTCCAGATTGCCATCCTGGGATTCTGGGCTGGGCAGACACCAGAAGGGCAGTGAAAAGGCAGTGGCTGGCTGCTTGGAGGCTGCCTCTGGTGAAGAGGCTCCGTCTCTACTCAGACAAACCTTACCCATCCCCTAGGCCTAAGGGGGCCAGTGAGACTGATGGAGAAAAAGCCACAGGTCCTGAGTGAGTCTCCATCGTGTCACGTGACCTTGGGCATGTCCCCTTCGTTTCTTGACCCTCAGTTTCCTTAAGTAAGAAACAGGCGAAAACCCTCCTTAGCCAGCCTAAGAGATAGATGCCTGTGAGGCCAATGGGCATTGTCTTTCTGACACCTGAGCTGATAAACAGATTTCAGCAGGTCTCACCAAAGAACACAGAGGCCCCAAGTGGGGACCTGGAGAGTATTTTAAAGGTCTGCCTCTCAGGGTAGGCATTTCAGGCAGATTAGAGTGAGGGGCAGGATTTGGGAGGGGTGTCCCTCAAGTTGCCCACCATAGATGAGTGCCTCATGTACGGGAAGAAAGTGGAGACAGCCCCCTCCAACCATCCCCTTTCTCCACGCCCCCCCTGACCCAGCCCTCTCCCTCTGACAGTGGCAAGCTGGTTTCTCCCAAGTGGAAGAATTTCAAAGGCCTCAAGCTGCTGTGCCGGGACAAGATCCGCCTCAACAACGCCATCTGGAGGGCCTGGTATATCCAGTGTGAGTGGGCACCACAGGCCCCAGCAGGAGGGCTGACGAAGGGGCTGCCCCGGAAACCCCCAGGGTCCTCAGGGCCAGCAGCCACAGAGAGCTCTGGGGGAGGCCAGGTCCCCAGCATCAGGACCCCTCAACAGCTTCTAAACCCAGAGGGTCTTGGGGGATGTATCCCAAAGGGCGCTCTCCACTGTGAAGTTGGACACAGCAGGGGTCACCCTTCGGAAGTCCTAAAGTGAGCTGAGATTTGGGGAACAGTTCAAGGCCCATTCTGCATCCCATTAGTGTAGTCAGGTGCCTCAAGTGCCAGGGTAGAAAGAGGCGTTCAATACTATCCGGGCCAATCGTACCCCTTTGCAAAGGGGAAACTCAGATCCTGGTGGGTCTCCACCAGCCTTCCATTGACGTCCTTAGGTTCCCCACCGTGGAGATTGGGGGGGAGGGGGCCCAGAGAGGCCATGTGGAAGGGACTCTGGTCTTGGAGTCACCCAGAGCTGGTTTCTCACCCTGTCTCTGCCCCTTGCTGGCTGTGTGACTGCAGGCAAGTTGTCTAACCTCTCTGAACCCATTTTTTCATCTATAAAATGAGGCCAAGAGTCCTAACTTTGATGGCTGGCATGGGGATAACGGGTATGAACAGGGCTGGCACAAAGTTGGTGCTTAATAAATGATGGTTGAATCCGATGTACCCTTGAGGAGGTCACAGTCATTCATTTGGGGATACGAAACCCACCTATGCCCCATGGCAGGGTAGCAGAGGCTGAGAGTCCTGTGCTGGACCTTGTCCAGCTCAGTAAGGTCCTCCTGTAGGATCAAAGGCTGCACTGAGTTGGGAACACACAGCGTAGGAGGGACCACACGTGGTATTCTCTGTAGTGGCCCCACTGGATTCCATTCAAGCAGAGAAAAGAAGTGGTTTCTTTTGTTTTGTTTGTTTTTGGTTTCTATTCATCTATGTGCCCGGCACTTTCCTAAATCATCTTATTTAAGGCTTCCTAGCAACCCTGGGACATAGGTTTTATTATCCCCATTTTATGGACGAGCAAGTGAGACCCAGAAGGCGAGTGACTTACTCAGGGTCACTGAGCATAAAAGGAGCAGAGCTATGACTGGCTGTGAGTTCAGGGCTCTCCAACTCAGCCCAGCACTTCTTCCACTGCTCCCGGCTGGCTGGCTTCCAGCCCTCGCCTGAGAATGTTAAGGACGGGCCCTGCCTAAACCAGGAAGCTGATAGGCCAGGGGGAGAAGGTGTCTCTAACTCTCCCACCCCGAGTTTTCACCCTCTACCCTTTCCCCTCAAAGCTGGATGGGGTGCAGACCCTTCTCTCTGCAGAAGAAATTTCTGATGCCACCCAGGGGTCCTCAGCCAGCTTGTGGCACAAGTTGATGGAAGGACCCCAAGTTCTAAGTCAGAGGGGGGTTGAGTCAATTTCTAGCACACCCTAGCTGTGTGACCTTGGGAAAGTCCCTAGCCTCCCCCAGTTGGTGCTTGCTCATCTGTAAAGTGGGAATCATAATAGATCCTATTGCTGAGGTTTGCTGTGAGTTTTCAGCGAGGTATATGGTCCGTATCTCAGCACAGGGCCTGAAACACACAAGGGCTCCCTGAAGGTGAGCTGCTGGGATTTATTACTATTATTGTGATAATAGCAACAGCAGACCTCTAACAAATGTCAGGACTCCTCCTCCCTGAACACGGAAGGTTTGAAGGGGGGCGTCAGGAAAGGGGGAGGAGTGGGATTGCTGGAGGGCTGCCTGGCTCCTCCCCTTCACACCCCCACCCTTTCGGCAGGCTCCTGGCCTCCAAGAGCCCTTCCTTTTCCACACCCCCAAGTCATCTTGATTTCCTCTGATATCCCAGAGCACCTCTCATGAGCTGACTCTCCACCTTGCTTTAGCTCATGTGATGTGTGTGCTTTCCTTGTCTCTCCCACTAAGCTGGGCGATTCATCCCCGATTCATTCATGGATCCCCTGTCCCAGCATCTGTCCCAGCATAGGTGCAAGGGCCTAGGAGGCTGCATGAGTGGATGAACTTATCATTGTTAAATAAAGCATGTCCAAAAAAAAAATAATAATAAAGCATGTCCCAGCCCTAGGAAGCCACGTGATCCCTGCCCTTCTGTCCAGAGCACAGGGTTGCCAAGTGGGGGAAGGCAGAGCCTGACCAGGCCTGCTCAGCGCTGACTCTCTGGGGGCCCTGGGCAAGCCCAGTCTTTCCTGGTGCTCATATCCTCAACTAGGAAGCCAGGAACAGATACTCCGAGATCCTCCTTGCTCTAACCCCCAGGAGTCCATGCAGCCAAGGACCCATCCCTTTGTTTTCTGTCCAAGCTATGTTCACAACCAGGATAACCCCTACCCCCAATCCCATAGGAATAATCTTGGAGAACGTCCTTTAGGACAGAACTTTGTAAGTGATGCTGAAGGTCCCAATAAATTTCATGTTCAGGTGGTCCCCCCTCCTCTGTGTCAATTGTCCCAGAGGAACTTTGCTGTGGGCTGAGGCAGGATGGGCCCCACAGACACCCCTAAATTCCTCTTTGTCAGGACTGCCAGGAAAAGTCACTGCGTGGGGAGCCCCAGGGTCTTGAAGGACTGCTGTGTGCCAAGCTCTGTGCCAGATGTAAGGATTTGGGGCTAAAGGGCACAGCTTCTGCCTTCACTCCCAATGGAGAGGCCAGCATGTAGAGAAATGGCCAAGGCAGAGTGGAAAGTGAGGCACATGGGACCATGGGGTTTCAGAAAAGGGAAGGCTTCCTAGAACAGGGGCAACCCTAGGCTATCCTGATGGGAGGGCAGACGTGATGAGGCAGAGGGAAGGGAAGGGGATTCCACGTAGAATAAAACCAGAGGGCTGTTGAGCAGGGGGTGGGGGGTTAGGGTCTGGCTTCAAGGTGGGGCATATGAAGGCGATGGAAAGGCAGGAGAAGCAGTGGGGCCAGTCCCGGAGGGCTTGGAAGCCAAGCTAAGGGGTGTGGGCGTTATCCTGGAGGTTCAGGGAGCCATGGAGGGGTTTAGGCCTGTACTGCCCTTTAGGAAGAATGACTTGGCCGCAGCAAGAAGATGGGCTGGAGGGCGTGAGGCTGGAGTCAGGGAGGTCTAGGCGAGAAATGACACCAGACCGGGGGGAACAGTGAGAATATGGAGGGGAGGGGACGGTGGAAGAAATGCCACACACCCTTGGGATTGAGAGGGTTAGTCCATGGATTAGATGGGGACACTGGGAGACGGTGGGGAGCTGGGAGACTGGGAGGCATTGTTGGCAGTCCAGAGGAGGCTTGGGCTTGGGAGGGAAGTTTCCAAACATCTGAGAGTGATGTTTTGAGACATCCTAGTAGAGGTTCCCCAGGCAGCTGGAAGATGGGTCTGAAACTGGAAAGGAGCAGGATGAGAGAGGTTAGGGGGAGTGGGCCTGGCAGAAGGGCCAGTGAAAAGTGGTCAGGGAGGTAGGAAAACAGAGGGGAGGTTCCCGGGGCTTAGGGAGGAGGAGGGTGCCCTGCAGCCAAGGTCTCGGAGGACAGGACTGGGGAGGGCCAGAGCCTTGAGCTCAGGAGCTGGGCCAGCGGGGTGGGTGTGCGGGCAGATGCTGAGGTACCAGAGGTGACAATGCAGCTGGGAGGGCAGAGGTGGATGTGGTGAGTGACAGGTCTGCCAGAGTCTGGGAGGAAAGCAAAGGGGTGATGGGAAGAAATTTAGCTTGTTGGGAAGCAAAGGAAGGGGAAGGTTTGAGAGGTAAAGGAGAGCCTGGAATTTGTTTATAGGCCAAAAAGGAGCCTGGAGAGAGATCAGGGTTGAAGACAGGGATGGGAGTGGAGGAAGCAGAGAAAGGGCTCAGGCAGGTGGCCTGAAGTGGGCCAGCGGTGGTTCTCTGAGATGGAATTGGGCATCCTGAAGCAGGGGACCAGGGCTCTGGACCTCTAGCCCGCCAGCCTGACCAGGACCTTCTTGGGGCAATTAACTTTGTGTGGCCCAACAATCCCATTCAGCAAGCATTGCCTGCACACCTACTAGGCTCCCAAGGGGGCAGATGGGGTGTGGGAGGTTTGTTTTACAGGGTCGCATAGAAGAAGGAGATCTGGGAGAGCTAGAGCAGGCAGCAAGGCTTCCTGGAGGAGGTGGCACTTAATCAGAGCATGGAAGGCCAGGCAGGATTTCACAGTGTGGCACTTGAGTCCCAGTCCCCTTGGAGTGGGAGATGAGGGAGCTGGACACCCCTGACCTGGCGCCCTTCTCTCAGATGTGGAGCGGAGGAAAAGCCCCGTGTGTGGCTTCGTGACCCCCCTGCAGGGGCCTGAGGCTGATGAGCACCGGAAACCGGAGGTAGCTGAGACCACGGGACCAACCACCTGCCGCCTCACCAAGCCAGGCCCCTCCTGCCCATCACTCCTCATGCTGAGCGGGAGGGGCTGGCCCAGAGGGAGACTGGGTGAGGGGTGGGGTCAGTGCCACCCCTCGCACTGAGTCCCCTATCCGGCCCTCCTCAGGCCGTCGTCTTGGAGGGGAATTATTGGAAGCGGCGCATCGAGGTGGTGATGCGCGAGTACCATAAG
The DNA here is from genome assembly GCF_965194825.1 of Balaenoptera physalus. Taxonomy (NCBI): domain Eukaryota; kingdom Metazoa; phylum Chordata; class Mammalia; order Artiodactyla; family Balaenopteridae; genus Balaenoptera; species Balaenoptera physalus. The sequence continues at coordinate 83,444,175 of NC_138898.1, forward strand.
TGGCGCATCTACTACAAGAAGCGGGTCAGTGGGGGGCCCTTTCCCCTGCGACTTCTGGCCACGGCCTCTCTTGCAAGAGCCCCGGAGGGCTTCCCCCCAACCCAACCCCGACCCTGTCCTCCATTAAGACCCAGGCCGACAGCGCCACCCAGTGGCCACAGGGCCTCCTCGCAACCTCCTTACCTCCCAGGGCCAAAGAGCTTCCGAGGGGAAGTGAGGGATCCGGTTGATCTGGGGGAGCTAGTGAGTACGGGAGGCCTTGGCGGGGAGCGATGGAGGAGCGGAAAGGGATCCAGTGTCCACCTTTGTGTGTTCCTGCAGCTCCGTAAGTCCAGCAGGGAAGGGGATCTCCTGGCCCCAAAGCAGGTGGGTGCTCCCTGGACCCAGAGAATGGACGCTTCCCTCTGCGTGGGCGAGGCAGTGGCGGTGGGGTGAGGGCGGGACGTGAGTGGAGGGGGTGTGGCCGCTGTCCTCTGGTTGATTAATTGAGCTTTTCTCCTCTTGGGAAGCGCAGCACTGGAGCGCAGTGGTGGGAAGACCCCAAGCCTTCCGGTTCACTAAGCAAGTGGTGGGGAAGCATGGGGGAACAGAGGGCTCTAAGAACTGGGGACCCAGGTAGGGAAAAGTGTAGGGGCAGGAAGGGACCCTCATCTCTTCTGCAGGCCATCCCAGCCTCTCTCCTGGGAGGAGTTGTTGGAGGCCAGTGGGGTAACCCTAGCCTTTCAGGCAGCAAACTGAAAGGCCCTCTGCAGAGAGGCCCTCTGGATGGCTGACCACTTCATCCCCCAGGCAGGGGGCAGTGGGAGACCCCCTGTGCCTCCAGACTGGGAAGGAGTCGGGCAGTGGAGCCCGCCCGGGGCTGCTGACAGCTCTGTCTCCTCAGGTGGAAGGGGGGTGGCAGCCACCGGAGCGATGGTGCGAGCAGCTTTTCACCAGCGTGGTGCCCGTCCTGCTGGCGGGCCCAGAGGAGGAGACCGGCGGGCGGCAGCTTCTGGATCTCGATTGCTTTCTGTCCGACATCTCCGACACACTCTTCACCATGACTCAGCCCGGCCCTACACCCCTGCAGCTGCCCCCCGAGGACGGTGAGGGGCTGCGCCAGGAAAGGGAGGCCTGAGGGGATCCAGGCAGCCAAGGGAGGATGGCCAGGCATGGGTGCCCCCACTCCGCCCTGCCCGATGCTGCTGACACCACCACTGCCCCCTCCAGCCTATGTCGGCAACGCTGACATGATCCAGCCGGACCTGACGCCTCTGCAGCCCAGCCTGGATGACTTCATGGAGATCTCAGGTGGGGCAGGCCCCTCCCCCTGGGTGAGTGGATGGTCAGGGTCAGTGGGAGGAAAGCCCCAGTATGCTTGAGACCTCAGGCCAGTCCCAGGCCCCTCTGGGAGGGCGGATGATCTGGGTGATTTCTGAGGGATCTTCCTGGTCTCCCTTTGTCTGGCCTTGGGATGCAGGTGGTGTGGCCTCAGGTGAGAGCAAGCCAGCCAGGGTACCTAGCAGGGGACAGGGGACCAGGAGCATTGAAGCTCCAGGCTCTGGGGAGTTCCCAGGAGAGCAGTAGATGCTGGGACTCTCTCAGGGGAGAGAGGGACTTTGATGGCTCTCCTTTGTTTGGGTCTATTTATTAGTATTTATATAATTCATTTAAAAAAACTATTTATTAAAGAACATTTGAAGCATACACACAGGTAGGGAGAGAGAGTAGTTCACTGACCCTCATGGAATCCTCATCAGCGTCAACATTTATCAACTCCTGGCCATTCTTATTTCACCTAGACCTCACCCAGTTCTCCCCTCCTATGTTATTTTTAAGAAAATCCCAGGAATCATATCTTATAAAGCATTCTTTAAAGTAATCCTTTGCCCTGGCTCCCTCTCCTGAACCCCAGGGCCACCAGTCGCTGGTTTCTCGTGTCCCGCCAGAGATACCATGTCTATATAGCACATGCGGACAAATGTCTCTTTTTTGTCTCTGTAGCAGCCTGTTTCCCGCATTGCTTTCTTCACTTAGCTGTAGACCTTGGAGACGGCTCCTGATAGGCACACACTTAGGGGACTCCGGAGCCGTGCTGGGGGTCAGACATGGAGGCTCAGCCTGTCTCAGCCGAGGCCTCGGGCGCAGAAAGGGGGTTCCTGGGATAAAGGCTTGGATTGGGTGACCCCTCCACTCCTTCCTGACTGGCAGGGTCCTGGGCCTGTCAGTTAAGAGGTGGAGGCCTATGGGGCGGGGACGAGGGAATGAGGAACCACCCCCATCCCTGCCTGAGTGGGGGCTGGGGGCTGCGGGGACAGCAGCGTTGATGGCAGTGCCCTGGGAGCAGACCAGCCTGGGAGGGCAGCAGCCCCGTCTGGGCACACAGACCCCTGCCGCAGGTAGGAGCCCAGCCGCTCCCCCCAAAACCCGGCCTCTGGGCAAAACCTGACCGACCGGGGCTGGGAAGCGGCTTCTCTCAGCGCAGGGTGGTTGCCAGAGTGGGGGCCAGAGAGGGCAACCTACAGTAGGGGTTGCGGGTCACACAGGGGAGGGGGCTAGTGTGGCCCCCTCAAGCGCCCCGTGAACTGGGAGGGCAGGGAGCACCAGGGCCGTCAGGGCTGTCGCTTGGTCCCCAAGAGCTCCTCACTTGAGAGGAAACCTAGTGGGGGGGCCATAGCTCTCTGGAGGGAGGGGGCTTGGTGGAGGGGGCTCAGGGAGCAGGGAGAGGCTGGGTGAGGGCCACTCAGGGAAGCATGGGGCGGGAGAGGGGCTCAGCCAGGGGATGGCAGGTCAGTGGGGGGGGACAGGTTGGGAGGGCTCCGTGGGTGGCTGGGACTAGTAAGTGCCTTCTGCCAACGTGGGGTGGGGACACGCCGTGGTAAGGGGACATGGTGACTCAGGCTGTGCTGGGCTTGCTGCTCTGCGGCTCTGAGCATCCTGGGGCTACGTGATGAGGCCCATGGTCCCTGGGGGCCTGGGGTGGAGGATAGGCGGCCACTCACCCTCTACCACCCAGTCCTTCTGTTGAAGGGAGGCAGGAGGACAGCAAGAAGATCCCTTCTGACCTTGTGGCCGAGAAAGACACACAGACACACACAGAGGTGGGCACAGGGCAGACATGTACACACTGAGCACCTCACACCAGGGCAGGTGCACACGGACTCAGACAGAGCTCCAGACAGCGGGACCGACACACAGGGAGGCAGACAGACTGGTGCTAGTGAGACTGACACATGCAGAGCCGGCCACCCAGCAACACACGGGCCCCCAGTCACATGAGATGCACAAATAAGACCCAGTCAGGCTCGAGGTTTGATGCTGGCTTATCCCACTCCTGAGTTTCCTTCAAGGGGGCCCCCGGGGGGAAAGGCCTGACCACCTGTCTTGGCCAGGGGGCTGGGGTCCATCCAAGGCCAGTGGGGTCGCGTCTGACCAGACCAGGAGGCCTTGGGAGCTGGTGCAGACAGGAGGCTGCTCAGGGTCAGAGAAAGGTGCCCGGAAGGGAGCGGGCGGGCGGGCGGCGCCCAGGCCCGGGATGTGGTTAGGCCACAGGCAGCTGCTTCCCAAAACCAGAATAGCCTGGGGCTTACACAACCCGCACCTCAAACAATCTGGCTGCCCCACTCCCCGCCAGCTCTTCCAGGCCTTCCAGCACCCCCTCACTCCTGCTCCCGCTCTGAGCCCACCCTCTGACCCCTGCTCTGAGACCCCCCTTAGCCCCTTCACCCACACTCCTGAGCTCTGTCCTTGTAGCCCTATCCATTGACCTTCCAACAAACCCAAATTGTCCCAGACCCACTGACCTTCTGACCCCTCTCACCCCTAACTCACTCCATGAACTCCTGACACCACGATGCCCTTCCCCATCCTAGACCTCCTCCCCTTGGACCCCACCCTTTCCCTCTCTGGTAGTCTCTAGTACCACCCCACCCCGCCATGTCCCCACCAGAGCTGGTAACAGGAGCAGACAAGGCCTGGGATTCCCAGGCCGGGGGTGGGGAAGGGGGGCCTCAGGAGCCAGTTTTGGGGCTCGGTGGGAGGGCTGCTTCCTGGGGTGTCCCACTGACATCCCCACACATCCCCCTGCTGTCTCCCACTCAGGCCCGTCCCACCAGAGCCTCTGCTGTGGCTTCCCCTAAGTGAGACAGAAACTCTCCCAGTTTCACAATCTTCTGTGGAAGGCCCCCCCTCCCTCGCTGGCCCCCACCCCACTGCCAGCCCAGCCTGGGGACAGGGCCAGCCTGCTGCTTCCAGCCACGGCCTTAGCCCTGACAGCTGCCACCTGTGTGTCTGAATTACAGATTTCTTCACCAACTACCGCCCCCCACAGACGCCTACAACTTCAAGCTTCCTGGAGCCCCCCAGCTTCGGCCCCATGGCTGACCCTGTCCTCAGCAGTGGGATCCTGGGCTCGGAGGTGCCCTCTGCCTGCTCGGGCATGACCCACCTCTCGGGACATAACCGCCTGCAGGTGAGCTCACCCTGCCCAGCTCACCTGCCCACACCCCGGAGGTATTCAGGGTACTTCCTGAGTATGCTCAGTCCATCGAGAGAGACTGGAGGGGGAGAAAGACCCCATCTGTGCCCTCCAGGAGGGCACTGTTCAGCTGGGGAGGAAAGACCCTCGTGAAGCAGAACTGACAAGATGGTTGAGGGGGGGGGAGCCTGAGGACAGAGGAGCGTGGAGCTGGGCTGCTTGTGGAAGACTTCCTGGAAGAGGGGGGAGTTCTGGGCCTTAGTGAATGACTCGGGTTTGGGCAGAAGAAGAGACCAGTAGAGGGGAGGAGAAGCAGGAACGGAAGCATGGAGGCCGAAGCTGAGCATGTGCATTTAGGAAGCAGTGACTCTATCATTTTGGTTCAGGAACTCCCAGGCCCACTTCAGATGTTGTCCCCATGATGCTAGGATAGTTAGTTGCCTTTTCCCTCCGTTATCAGACTTCTCAGGCACTAGCGTAGTTCATTGTTTAAGAGGTCTCTCTCCTTGACTAGACCGTGAGCTTCTTGCTGGAAGGGCTGTGCTTTACTCACCACTGCATCTTCTCATACTTAGCACAGTTCAAGCACATTAACAGCACTGGGTAAATGGTTGCCCGATGACTGAGCAAGTGAGTGAACGGATGAGTGTGTGGATGGATGGGTGTGTTGGAGAATAGATCGCTGGGTTGTAGATGGGGGTAGATGCTTACTTACATCGTTGGTATATATATAGGTAGGTGAGTGGTTGATTGGATGGATGGGCTGGTGGATGAATTTGTAAATGAGTAAGTAGTTTGGTGGATCAGTAAATGGGCTGGTGGATGGATGTGTGGCTGGTGAATATACAGATGGTGGATAGATGGACGGACTATGGATGGGTTGGTGGGTGAGTGAAGGAAGTATAGGTGGTTGGATGGATTGGTGAATGGGTTAATACCTGGTAGGCTGGTAGAAATATAGGTAGATGAGCTAGCTCATAGATGAGAGACTACATAGGTAGGTGAATGGATGGAGGATGGATGGATGGATATGGATGGATGGATGGATGGATGGATGGATGGATGGATGGATGGATGGATGGATGGATGAATGGATGGATGGATGGGTTGGTAAGTTATTTGGTGAATGAATGGGCAGGCAGGAAGATTGACGCTCTTTCTCATGCCTAATTTGTGCATAAATGGGTTCCCCTCTTTCCCCTCATTAGATTATAATTTTCCTGGGGTGTGTGTCTGAGGCCAGGGACCATTTCTCCCAACTCTCCCAGTGCCCAGTCCAGAGCTCAGCCAGGGCAAGAGGCTGCCTGGGAGGCCTCAAAAAGGCTAGCTCTCTCCCCTGCTCTCTGTCCCCCAACCAGGCTCGGAGCAGCTGCCCTGGCCCTCTGGACTCCAGTGCCTTCCTGAGCTCTGATTTCCTCCTTCCTGAAGACCCCAAGCCCAAGCTCCCACCCACTCCCACACGCCCACCCCTCCTCCAATACCCCAGCCCTGCCAAGGGGCTTGGCCTGGAGCCCTGTGCCCCACCCCCTTTCCCTCCGGCGGCTCCACTGCCTGCTATGCTGCAGGAAGAGCCTCTCTTCTCTCCCAGATTCTCTTTCCCTCCTGTCCCTCCTGCCCCGGGAGTGTCCCCACCGTCTGCTCCCACGGCCTTCGCACCCACCCCCCCGCTGGGTCCAGGCCCTGCCCCCGCCCCCTTCCCCATAGACCTTCTACCCTCGGGGTATTCGGAGCCCCCGTTCGGGCCTCACTTCACCGTGCCCCAAGGCACGCGGCCCAGAGGCAAGCCCCCTACCCAGTCCCCCAGGGGACGGAGGCCCAGCCCCCCCACCTTGGCCCCTGCCACTGCCGGGGGCAACAATCCCTGCCTCGCACAGCTGCTCACAGCAGGTGAGCTGGGAAGGGGACATGGAGACCAGATGCGGGAGCGGGGAGCCTGTGGGATTAGAGGGTGAAGGCTAAGGGGCAGGCTCAGCCGGAGGGCAGGGTGGCAAGGAATGAGGGACCTGGGCCCTGATCCCAAAAGCGGTGTGGGCTGTGAGGAGCGGAGGGACGGGGTCTTGGGAGATGATGGGATGGGGGCCCCAGCAGCCCTCACAGTTCTGTCTGTGCACAGCCAAGCCTGAGCAAGCCCTGGAACCAGCGCTTGTGTCCAGCGCCCTCCTCCGGTCCCCAGGGTCCCCGGTAAGATGGTGGGCACTGGGAGGTGGCGGTGAACCCCGGGGCTTCACCCCGACTCTCTGCCCTTCTCCACCCCAGCAGGAGATAGTCCCCGAGTTCCCCTGCACCTTCTTTCCCCCGACCCCGGCCCCTACACCGCCCCGACCACCTCCGGGTCCAGCCACATTGGCCCCTCCCAGGCCCCTGATTGTCCCCAAAGCGGAGCGGCTCTCGCCCCCAGCACCCAGCGGTAAAAAGGGGTTGCAGGGATTGGGGAACTCTGCGGGAGGGAGGGAGGGGAAGGAAGAAGGGGGGACTACATCTGGGGCCAGGATGAGAGGGACAGGGCAATGGGACCCTCTCCCCTGTGTTGGTCTGTCTGTGGGTCTGTCTGTCTCTGACACAGGTGGTGAGCGGCGGCTGTCCGGGGAGCTCAACTCCCTGCCGGGCCCGGGGACTCTGAGCGTGTGCATCTCTTCCCCTCACCGCGTCCTAAGCCGGGGCCATCCGGACAACAAGGTGGCACCATTTCTCACCCTAAGGTCTGTTTGCTCCCCCCAGGCCCTCCCACGCCCCCTCCTAGGCTCACCCCACTTTCTTCCCCCTCAGACCGAAACCCGGCGCATCACACACATCTCTGCGGAGCAGAAGCGGCGCTTCAACATCAAGCTGGGGTTTGACACTCTGCACGTGTTGGTGAGCACGCTCAGCACCCAGCCCAACCTCAAGGTGAGCCTCCAGCCCAGGCTGGCACCCCCGAGCCGCAGGGCCCCACTGTGGAACACCCCAGGGCCCTCCACACACCCGGTTGCCTCCTCCCATCCCAGTGCCTCAGTGGGGCCCAGGGTGGGGGACCCCCAGTCCCTGAGCCCAGCCCTACGGTGCTGCCGTAGATGAGCAAAGCCACCACGCTGCAGAAGACGGCCGAGTACATCGCCATGCTGCAGCAGGAGCGAGCCGCCAAGCAGGAGGAAGCCCAGCAGCTCCGGGACCAGATCGAGGAGCTCAATGCCGCCATCAAGTGGGTGGGGGGGACCTGCAGGCGCTGGGCCAGGGGGCCTGCGGCCTGACTCCCCGCCCTGACCTGCCCCATGCCCCCAGCCTGTGCCAGCAGCAGCTGCCTGCTACGGGAGTGCCCATCACACACCAGCGGTTCGACCAAATGCGAGACATGTTCGATGACTATGTCCGGACCCGCACGCTGCATAACTGGAAGTTCTGGGTAGTATCCTCACTTGGCCAGTGGCGGGGTGAGCGCTGCAGCCGGACCAGGCTGGGCCCGATGCAGGCTCCACTCCCCGGGCCAGGCAGGGTCTCAGAGCTGCTCCCAGAGGAAAGGGCTCCGATTCTACCCCCTCCTTCAAGGCCCCTGGCATCTTGGCCAGCAGCATTACCCAGTGGTGGGCTGGGAGCAGAGGGAAACTGAGGGGGAGCCCCCTGTCCCAGGGGCAGTTTGGGAGAACCTGTACTTGGAGTAACATGACCGGGGTGGGCCCGTGGGAAGACATAGAATCTCTCACTCCCTTACCTGGTCAAGCCCTTGACTGAGCCAGGGCAGGAAGCCCAGGGATGGGGGATAGTCCAGCCCAGAAGGAAGGTCCTGGAGGAGCTGGGGAAAGGGCCTGAGAGCCAGAGAGCTGGGAGGGCCTTAGTGTATGGGAGGGCGGCTACAGAAGGAGTCCTCAGGGTTCAAGGCTGGACAGTGGCCAGCTGTCAGGGCTACATGTGAAATGGGTGGGGGTACCAGCTGGATGACAGAACTGCTCCTTGACCCGGGTCCAGTTCAGCATCCTCATCCGGCCTCTGTTCGAGTCCTTCAATGGAATGGTGTCTACGGCAAGCCTGCAGAGCCTCCGCCAGACCTCACTGGCCTGGCTGGACCAGTACTGCTCCCTGCCTGCTCTCCGACCAAGTACGTGAGCCACCTGCCTGCTCAGCAGAGTGTCCAAGCCTCAGGGCAGGGGGTTCCACCCTACTCAGACCCCAGGTCTAGCCTGTCTTCACTGTAGCCTAGGGTTTTGTCCATCCCCACCATGCCCCCAGATGGGCCACCAGGACACCTGCAGACAGAGATCCTAGGAGGGGCTGACTGACAGTCTTGCTAACTAGTACCTCCCCCGATCCCTTTGTCTTCAGCATCCAAGGGTAGGGCCCTGACCCCAGTAAGTGTCTCTCCCTCTCTCTCTCTCTTTTCCCAGCTGTTCTGAACTCCCTACGCCAGCTGAGTACATCTACCAGCATCCTGACGGACCCGGACTGTATAGCCGAGCAAGCCACACGGGCAGTCACAGAGGGCACCCTTGGCAAATCTTTATAGTGCTGGCCGGACCGTGCTGCTCACTCAGCTGCCCTGGGGCTGCTCTCCCTGGGCACGCCCCTCCTGCTCCGGGTCCCGGCTGTCAAGCAGCGTTTCTTCTGATCTCCTGGGAGCCAGGAAGAACTGAGTTCCAGTCCCTGCTCTACTATAGCGACAACGCTGTGACCTGGGGAGCTCATCCTCCCTCTTTGGACCTCCATTTTCCAGTCTGCAAAATGGGGACGGGGAAGCTTCAAGTAGAAGAGGATCCCAAGGCCTTAGCAGCTGTGGCGCTTGGGGGCCTAAGCTGGCAACTCAGGGAGTTTGAAAGAGGGAAGGGGACGATGCTTCCTTGTCACTCCCACCTGCTCCCCCCACAGGTCAGGCACAGGCCTCTGTTTCTAAGCCGGGAAGGAGAAAAGGAGGTTCCTTCTCTCGGCTCCTCCACTGGTAGCCTGGAGGGGCTGCAGGATGGCATCCCTGCGTGAGGCCAGGAAGGTCTGATCCCAGGAGGGAGCAGGGCAGGGGGTGGCCAAGCCAGGGGAGGCACCTGGTATGTGTGTGGATGAGTGTGTGTGGATTTTGTAAAGAATTCTTGACCAATAAAAACAGAAACTGTCAGGGACTGTGAGAGTTTCTCACTCTGGGATGGAAAGAGAACGGTTTGCAGTGGGAGGTGGCCTTATAGAGGGCCTCGCTGGCCAAGAAGGGACCTTGGCTTGTCCTCTGAGCTGGAAGCTCCTGGAGGGTTTTGAGTGGAGGTGAAAGAAGATCAGACAGAGCTTCTTAACAGGATCCCTCTGGGGGCTGAGTTGTGAATAGGCCACAGGGAGTCAAGGGAGAGATGACAGACACTCAGCCTGGAAATCCTCTATGGCCAGGGGGGTAGGTTCAGGGAGGCTCACCACCTTCCACGTTGGAGGAGGGCAGAGCCGGCACCCCAGAGTGGAAGTGGCAGGGCCTTCCATCCGAACCATCCAGGAGGAGAACGTTGCCTTAGGGGGTAGTGACGGCCTCACTGTGTGAGATGTGCAAGCAGAGGGTGGGTGACCACCAGGTCGGGATGTCTTAGAAGGAACTGATAGCAGATGGGAAGTTGGGGTAAATGGCCCCAATACTTCGTCGATCCTTTTATTGATCCTTTTTTTAATTTTCTTTTTTGGCTGCACTGCTCGGCTTGTGGGATCTTAGTTCCCCGACCAGGAATTGAACCCGTGCCCCCTGCAGTGAAACTGCCAAGTCCTAACCACTGGACCACTGGAGAATTCCCTTTCATTGATTCATTTAACAAATATTTCCTGAGGGCCTACCACGGACCAAGCTATGGTCTTGGCCCTGGGAAATCTGTTCACTGCTGCACCCCTCTCGTCGTGGAGCTTACATTCAGGCCTGGCGAGTCTGAGCCCTCTCAACGTGCTCGGAAACCTCTGGAGACGTTTGTGGAGACATTTGCAGGCTAGAAACAGGAGCCGGTCTTCTGGGGTCTTTGACTTTCCCTCAGTCATGTAGAACAATAATAACGATAACATGAGTAACTGCACCGTCATCTAGTGTTTACCACGTGCCAAGCACGATTCTAGGCACTTTATGTATATTCACCCACTTAATCCTCTCCACACCTACCTCTGTAGGCCTGCGGTGAGGATTGAAGAATAAATATACATAAAGCACTTACTACAGTGCCTGGCATATAACGCAATGGAAGAGTTATCGTAACGATTACTATTGTCCCCACTTTACAGATGAAAAATTGAGACATAGAGAGGTTAACTAGCCCAAGTTTGCACAGTTTTTGAGGTACCCACCCAGACTGTCTTACTTCAGAGTTTCTGCTTTTAGCCACTTTTTACTGTGCAGGTGACAGATGTACCCAGCCCTTAGGTGGTATTTGCTGCTGCAGACAAAGGCTTGAAGAGGCTCTCTGAAAGGTAAATTCCTGGCAGTTTGTGTTCTGCTGTTTTCACCCACTCATCCTGCCAGGAAGGTCCCCATAAGACATCCCCTTGACCCTGTGTCCTCCTCTAGAGGCCACCTTCCCTTAAGAGAGTCGTCTACACCTGCCTTCTCTCCTTCCCCTCCCATCTGCCCCCAGCCCCCTGCCTTTGGGCTCCTCCTCCCTCCCCCGCTTCCACCCCAGCCTCACCCCTGCACAGACTCTGCTCTCTCCAAGGTCACTTGGCTCCCTTATTGCCAAATCCAACAACCACTTCGCAGTGGTCCTGGGCCTTCAGACCTCCTTCTTGAATCACTCTTTCCCTGCAGATCCAGAATTCTCACCAGGCTCTCCTCCTCCCTGGCAGTGCCTCCCCAGTCCCTGCTGTGGGAGCCTCTTCCCCAACCCATCCTTTCCTCGGCCCACTGCCCTTCTCACTCTATGGCAAGCCCTGGACACTGCCATCCCCTTCAGCCTCTCTGCTGAGGTCTCCCTATTCTGTATCTGCGCTGCCCTCTCCCCAGAGGGACACAACCACGTATCTGACTGCCACCCTGACCTCCCCCTCTGAAAGTTCCACAGCTCCCTTAACCTTGAAGGAGCCAAAATAGAACTCATCATTTCCAAGACTATAGCTCACATTCTTCCCCCTCCAACCTGAACCTTTCCATGCTCCCCATGCCCAGGAAGGGTACCACCATCCAGACACTTGTGCCAACAGGAAACAGTCATCTTTGGCTCTTGCCTATACCCCACTGCCCTGTGGTGTGTTACCGAGGCCTGGCCAGTTTGTTGCAGGAAAATGGGGCAGGAGAGAATGGTCATGTCCCAGGTCTCAGGTGAGTCCCTGGGATGGGTCACCAAGTGAGGGTCCTTGGCTTCACCCAGGAAAGAATTCAAGAGCGAGCCATAGTAAAGTGAAAACAGGTTTATTGAGAGAGGTACACATTCCATAGGCAGAATGTAGTCTGTCTCGGAAGGCAAGAGCAGCCCCAGGGCATGGGGTCGTCTCAGGAAATGAGGGCACCCCGAAATATGGGTGGTTAGTTTTATGGGCTGGGTAACTTTATAGGCTAACGAGGGGGAGGTTTATTCCAACTATTTTGGGAAAGGGGCAGAGATTTCCAGGAATTGGACCACTGCCCACTTTTTGGCCTTTTATGGTTGGCCTTGGAACTGTCACGGTGCCTGTGAGTGTGTCATTTAGTATATGCTAACGTGTTACAATGAGCATATAGTGAGGCTCAAGGTCTACTGGAAGTTAAATCTTCCGCCATCTTGGGTCTAGTTGGTTCTAAGCAGTTTTTGTTGTATCCTCAATGGCTATGTCATCCTTTTAATGGTTGTGCCCTGCTCCCTTCCCTCTTGTCTCAAGTTGACTCCATAAGCATCCATACACATGGCCACCGCCCTGGTCTGACAGAATATCACTTTTTTTGGTTTTGTTTTTCTGTTTGTTTTTTGTTTTTTTTTTTTGTTTGTTTTTTTGGTTGCATTGGGTCTTCATTGCTGCGCGCGGACTTCCTCTAGTTGCGGTGAACGGGGGCTACTCTTGTTGCGGTGTGCTGGCTTCTCATTCTGGTGGCTTCTCTTGTTGCGGAGCACAGGCTCTAGGTGGGCGGGCTTCAGTAGTTGCAGCATGCGGGCTCAGTAGTTGTAGCACATGGGCTTAGTTGCTCTGCGGCATGTGGGATCTTCCCAGACTAGGGCTCGAACCCGTGTCCCCTACATTGGCAGGTGGATTCTTAACCACCATGCCACCAGGGAAGTCCAGAATATCACTTTTACGTAGACTCTTACATTAGCCTCTCGTATCCCTTACAGCTACAACTCAAACTTAAAAGTACATTTGAATAAGTTGGGCCTTTTAAAAATCTTCTTGAGCAGGTCTAATCTAGGCCAATTAAATCAGAATCCCTGTCTGTGGGAATTAGACATAAGCATTTTTAAAGGTGATTCCAATATGCATTCAAGGTTAAGAACCACTGTAATGGAGGCTTTGAGCTGCAAATAACCTACATCTGGGGCTCAAGTTAGTTTAAAGCATTGGTTCTTACACTTTAGCGTACATCAGAATCACTTAGCAAGCTTGTTAAAATACAGATTGCCAGGCCTCCACCTCCAGAATGTCCGACTCAGCAGATATGGGATGAAGTCTAAGAATTTGCATTTCTAATGATGCTGGTCCAGGGCCCACACTTTGAGAACCACTGCTTAAACAATGAGGAAATGTATCGTTTTACCTAACACAGAGGCCAGAGGTAGAGAGGCTCCAATCAATGCAAGGTGAATCTTCAATTGCAAATTGAAGTTGTGCTTCCATTGCTTCTCTGGCTCTTGCTTGCCTCTGATGAGGCCAGGTTTCTAGCAGATGGTCAAGGTGCTTTGCGACTGAGCCCTGCTATCCCTCCAGCCACACCTTTGCTCATGCTTTCCTTTCCCTCCTAGAATTCCCTTTTACCCTCTGTCTCCCCTGTCTAAATGCCCACCCCTGAAGGTACAGCTGAATCTCACTGCCCCTCAAAATCCATCGGCAGATCTCCCTCCCTGACCTGCCCAGTTTTCCCCTCTTCTGTCATTACTAACGTCCTTCTGAGTGTTAGCCTTGGATTCCAGCTGGGCTGTAGGAACTTGAGGGTAAGAGCAAGGCCCTTACCACAGCCCAGTGGCAAGGTGGGAAGGATAAGGATCTTGGAGTGTAGCAGACCCCAGTTTGACTCTGGGTTCTATCCCTGGCTTCCTTGTTGACCTTGGGTAAGTTACTTGACCTGAGCCTAGTTGTGTGTTTTGTTTTTTGGTTTGGTTAAAGTTATTTCATGGCCTCACTTGTCTTAAAGACCACTATAAAGATCAACTGAACTTACAATGTAAAAGAATCTGGTAGTCTCAACTGAGCCGTAGCCCTACTCTTGTTTGTCCCCCACATCGATAGACTGGAGTCACAGACCTGCATGTGTTCCCAGGTTCACTCTTTATCTGTGTCACCTCTGGAAAATCACTTAATGAGCATCTCCTAGAGCATCAGTCCCCTAATCTGTGGGGTGGGAATGTGAGAAGATTAAATGAAATGCAAAGCTCCTGGATCAATAAATGTCACCTGCAAAATGCTTGGTGAATGAAATTCTGAAACGTACCGCTTTGTCTCTAGGAGAAAGTGGTTCATGGCTGGGCCTTCGGTTCTAAATAGCAAATTAAGGAGGAAAAGCCCCGGAATGCTCTGGACACCCCCTCCTAGCCCTCTCCACTCCACTGCCCACAGCTGAGTCAATGCCAGTCTCCCCTTCTCCCCTCACCAAGGACAAAAGGGAAGGAAATGAGGCCACTTCACTTGCTCTCTGACTGGATCTGTTTCCTCACCCGAGGTTGTGGGTGAGTCTGTCTGTCATCTAGTCTCTGCAGCAGCCTCTGTCCTCATAGGATCCTTCCAGAGGCCAGAGGACCTGCACCGCCAGGAAGGGCTCCCGGGTGGCCATGGAAACGTTTGAATCTGGCATCCCTGACCCTGGCATTTCGACTCGCTCTGGGTTGTGGGCCTGGGAGGCCCATGGAGCATGCTTGTTCTGGGAATATTCCCTCTCCAGCTAGTCTGCTCCAAATTCTATCACTAGTCTTTCAGAATATCTCTTTTTTTGGTGAATAAACTCTGTAGATTGTATTAATGCCAATTTCCTGGTTTTGATATTGCACTATAGTTATGCAAGATGTTACCATTGGGGGAACCTGCGTAAAGGATACATGGAACCTTCCTCTTCATTTTTTTTTCCAACTACCTGTGAATCTATAATTATTTCAAAATTAAAAGTGTCTTGTTTAAAATCACCTTTTCAACTTCCTTTCTATCCCCAGGCCACCCCGAGTCCAGGCTCTTATCACCTCCCTCTTGAACTCTTGCAACCCCCTCTTGGTTTTCCTTCTGTCTTTGGTCTTGGCACACACTAGTCCATCCGAAGAATCTCCAAGACTCCGATTTTGAGCTATCTCATCCTGAAATAACCACCAGAACCTACTCTCTGTTTGCTGGATTGAGCTGGCACTGAAGGCCCTCCAGACCTTTCCAATCTTGCCTGCTACTTTTTTTTTTTTTTGGCCCATGCCGCGAGGCTTGTGGACTCTTAGTTCTCCGACCAGGGATCGAACCTGTGCCCCCTGCAATGGAAGCGTGGAGTCCTAACCACTGGACCGCCAGGGAATTCCCTTACCTGCTACTTTTTATTTTGCTCGTGCCCTGCCTCCACACAGCATCCTCCTGCTCAGGAGGACGAGGCTGTCCCACCCCCTAATTCCAGAAATACCCTTTCCCTTCTCCATTAACAGTAAAAGCCCATCTGAATTTCCCCTGATACTAAGACTTGCCCACCAGTTGAATGGGAGTAATAATTGGTCCCATGGCTCCTTGAAAGGATCCAATGTGATGACGACTGGAATAACGCCTTTAATAACGATTATCAGTAAATTCTTCAAGGGGAGGCTTGAGCAGAGACTGCATTACCTGCCCCCTACCCTCTGCGGCCACACAGCCTCAATGGCCAGACCCCCTTAAATAGCCAGGCCGCGTCCTTCCGGTTGCCCGACGGTCAGGCCCCGCCCCTCGGGACGCGCCAACAACAGGCCCCGCCCTCGGAGGCGGGCCAACAACCAGGCCGCGCCCCTCGGGACGCACTAACGGCCAGGCCCCGCCCCGCGTGCGTGCACCGCCCCGCGGAGACGTGCAGGCCCTCGCGAGGCCAGAGGCTGAGGTGGCAGTGACTCTGGCGACATGGAGCTGCTGCAGATGCCGGAGCTGATGGGGCTGTCGCTGTTGCTCGGGCTGCTGGCCCTGATGGCGACGGCGGCGGTAGCGCGGGGGTGGCTGCGCGCGGAGCAGGAGACGTGCGGCCGGTCCGCAGGTTAGTGGGGCGGGGGCGCGTGGGGGCGACCCGCCGGACCTGTCGCTCCCGGCCTCCCCGGGGCCCGACCGGCCGTTAGGGCCTGCGGGGGTGCCAGAGATCCCCCACCTCCCTCCGGCCTCAGTTTCTCCTCTTGGGACAGCAGTTTCACTTCGGGACGACCTGTTAGAACCTAGGCCCCGCGCTGCCCAGCTCTCCGTGGCCGAGGCTAAGCCGCCTTCCCTCGGAGCGTGAGCTTCTCCCCGGGGCTGCTGCGGGGGCGCCAGGAAACTCTCCAGCGCGCTCCTTGTTCGTTATTTTCTGAAAACGGGGAGGAGGGGACGGACATTCATTTGTGAACGCTCTGGTTCCCCGACGTGCAGCATTTATTGAGTACCTGCTACCTCCTGTAGGCTTTGGGGTCTTTTCCTTTAGGGAGTCCAATGTCGGGTAGAAAAGAACAGGTGAAAATGTAAGTGAAAAATATAGTGTAGTACGTTTCATAGGAAGGTCAGTACTAGACACAGGAAACCCAAGGGTGGGAGTGGTCAGCCCTGCTTTTGTCGGTGGGCCGGGGGGGTGTCAAGTAGGGAACACTTGACACGGGGTCTTGAAGGATAGACGTGTAAGAGTTTGCCAGGAGGCCAAGAGAGGGCGAATATTCCTGGCAATGGCAACATGCGTGAAGCCAAGGAGTCCTGGAACAGCATTTGGTTTGACTGTAGTGTGAGGGGACAGGGAGGGCTTGTTAGACAAGGCTGGAGAGGCAAGCAGAGGGCAGGCAGATTTGTCTTTGTATGTGGCCTCAGGAGTTTTCTTCCTGTAGGAATTGAGGAGCATCTGTAGCGATCTAACACATGCCAACTTTGCTCCTGGCCTGATTTTCAATTAAATTAGCTATTTGATACAAAAATGACTGGCACCATTTCCAGCACACGGGGTGTACTCAACTCACGTCAACTACCTCTCACCTCTGGGTTCTCTCTGGGATTCCTTTGAGCCTTTTAATGCTTGTGTTGGGTACTGTGCTTGTCATTTTGTATATATTATCTCACCCAATTCTCAACTTCTCTTTTAGAAAACCAAGGCCCAGGGCAGTTACCTGAGATCAGGGTCACTAGATTCCAGTGTGCACATTATCCCCCACTTAGAGATGTCTGGCCAAGAATCTGCATTCCACTGGCCATTCTGTGTACCCGCTGAGCTGTTCCTGCCCAGAGAGGGCACCTTTTCTGATGTGCAACGAGGTGCTATATGGTTATGTTATATACACTAACAGCAAGCAGCCTTCTCAGGATCACTCAGTGGTAGAGATGCAATCCAAACCCAGGTCTGATTCCAAAGCCTCTGTTTTTTTCCCATATCCCTCTCTTCTTGAGGACAAGGGCCATATCTGGTCATCTCTTGTGCTTCCATTCAGTGCCAATCGTAGGTGGTCAGTAAGTGCTTATTGAGTGAGTGAATGGACGAATGACATGGGCCTTCCTTATAGGCCAAAGAGCAAATGGATTTCCACCTGACAAGTCCTTGAGGTCCAAGAAGCAGAAACAACATCAGCGGATTCACAAGGAAAAGCCTCAGCAACACAACTTCACCCACCGCCTCCTGGCTGCAACACTGAAGGTACATGGTGCCCACGCACAGGACATGTATACAAAGACTCACACCCCCGTAGACTTTTCCTCTGTAGTATTCTGTGCATGTTACAGACCCCTCTGCCTCTGACCAAAATCAGTGGGGATGCCCCATCCTATCCCTTCTCATCACATCCCATCAGCAGCTTGCTGTTAATCTAAGCAACAGGGCCCCAGAATCGTGGCTGCATGGGTTTTCCCATTTGCCCAAGGGGTTCCTGTTCATACTTGCTGCAACTCTTCCCCTAGAGCCACAGTGGGAACATATCTTGCATGGACTTCAGCAGCAATGGCAAGTACCTGGCCACCTGTGCAGATGACCGTACCGTCCGCATCTGGAGCACCAAGGACTTCCTGCAGCGGGAGCACCGCAGCATGAGAGCAAATGTGGAGCTGGACCATGCCATCCTGGTGCGCTTCAGCCCTGACTGCAGGTGGGACAGGATGGAGCCCCAGGTTTGCCTGCAGAAGCCCTGACCCAGGCTTATGTTCTTCCCATACCTTGTTTGGGGTAGTGAGGGGGGACCCAGGGTCTCCCTTGAGGTGGCAGAAAGGGAACATCCAGACAGCTTGAACACTGCCTGGGGCTCCTTGGAGGGCTATGGAGCTACATAGCAAGGAAGCAGAGAGAGGAAGATCTGTTCCTCCTTGGGAAGTACCAAAGCCTGACTTCCAGAGTAGTCTTGGAAGCTCTAATGGTTTTCTAAACCCTAGAGAGAAGCTAAAGGAGCCAGAGCTATGAGAGGCTTACCTTGTAAGGAGTTTTAAGAGATTTTGAATGAAGGGTTTAAGTTGTGAGGCTGGACTATAAGTCCTGAAGGGAGATCTTGATTTTCCTCAGAGCCTGCCTAGCATAGGACCTGGCACACACAGGTCTCCATGCCCAAAGGAGTGAGAGACTTGTCTGCTCCCTGTCTCTAGAGCATTCATCGTCTGGCTGGCTAACGGAGATACCCTTCGTGTCTTCAAGATGACCAAGCGAGAGGATGGGGGCTATACTTTCACGGCCACCCCAGAGGACTTTCCTAAAAAGCACAAGGCAGCCATCGTCAATATTGGCATTGCTGACACAGGTGAGGCATTCAGAGGATGGAGCTTGCCCAAGGCAAGAGGGAATGGACCCAGTTTTACTTACTGAGTGAGCGAATGCAGCCCGAGAGTTATGCTTAGCCCCGGTGTGACAAAAAGGGCCCTGGCTCTGGGCTCCCCTGGAGTCCTGGGAGCCACAGCAAGTCCCCTGGGGTAGGCAGGTAGTAGCCACAGTCTTCAGCCAAATCCTTATCTGTGGTGACCCTTGGCTTGGGAGGGAAGCGCAGATACATTACACTGGGCAGCGGACGTCTTCATAAGTCAGTCGATCAGGTCATGGACCTCAGCTCATGGCACTCCTCTCGCCCTTCAGGGAAGTTCATCATGACTGCTTCCAGTGACACAACTATCCTCATCTGGAATCTGAAAGGTCAGGTGCTGTCTACCATCAACACCAACCAGATGCACAATACATCTGCTGCTATATCCCCTTGTAGCAGGTGAGGACGGAGGGACTTTGGCCTCGGGCATGGGCAGAGGTTGGGGCTGGGGGGCCGGGGACAGAGCAGAGAGCCAGCTTCAGAGAGCAGAAGGGGAAGGCAGTGTGGAATCAGGACACCTGGATTCAAGTCCTTAGTCTCTATTTCTTCATCTATAGTTTTTAAGAGGTTGGGGTCGGGGTACTATGTATCTTACAGCCTGGCTGTGAGGATGGACTGAGGTCATGTATAAAAGCAGTTTTCAAAGGTAGTGTTTTAGGTACAAGATTAACTTTCTCAGGAAAAAGTTTTGGCGGATTTGCAGAAAAAGATGCCCTTAAAATTAAGTTTTAATGCAACCTGGCTTGTGTGGCAGGTTTGTGGCCTCATGTGGCTTCACCCCAGATGTAAAAGTTTGGGAAGTCTGCTTTGGGAAAAAAGGGGACTTCCAGGAGGTTGTGCGAGCCTTTGAACTGAAGGGCCACTCTGCAGCCATCCACTGCTTCGCTTTCTCCAATGACTCCCGGAGGTGAGTGACTCCTCTCTGATTTCTTACCCATGACTTGCAGCCCCTCTTGGTGCCCAGAATCCTTCTGCCGTTCTCTGCAGCGGCTCTGAAGTGGGGCGGGTGCCTGGCCCGCAGCAGGAAGTAGACGTAGCAGTGGAATTGGCTTCCTAGCTGGCGTCCCTAGCGCTGTCCCAGTGCCCTCCCCTCCAGGGTGTGTTGGGGCTAGAGCCGTGACTTTCCCTGCTGCAGGATGGCCTCTGTCTCCAAGGATGGTACGTGGAAACTGTGGGACACAGATGTGGAATACAAGAAGCAGCAGGACCCCTACTTGCTGAGGACGGGCCGTTTTGAAGAAGCGAGCACCGTGCCGTGCCGCCTGGCACTCTCCCCGGACGCCCAGGTTTTGGCTTTGGCCAGTGGCAGCAGTATTCATCTCTATAATACCCGGCGGGGTGAGAAGGAGGAGTGCTTCGAGCAGGTCCATGGGGAGTGTATCAGTGACTTGTCCTTTGACGTCACTGGCCGGCTTCTGGCCTCCTGTGGGGACCGGGCAGTGCGGCTCTTCCACAACACCCCTGGCTACCGGGCAGTGGTGGAAGAAATGCAGGGCCTCCTGAAGCGGGCCTCCAATGAGAGCACCCGCCAGAGGCTACAGCAGCAGCTGACGCAGGCCCAGGAGGCCCTGAAGAGCCTGGGTGCCTTGAGGAGATGACTCTGGGAGGGCACAGCAGGAAGGATCTGGCCTTCTGCCTTCGCTGCCGCGGCTTTTCCCAGGTACTCCCCAGCTGGAAGCCTTTTGAAAGGGGTGTGCTGATTTTCTTAATAGTGACTCTTCTCTCCTCTTTCCCACTGAAACTATTCTTGCCTACTTAGATCTCTCTCTCTTCTTGCTGGTGTGACTCCGGCCTTACTTGACCTCCCAGGCCAACGACCAAGGTGCTTTTCTTTTTCCTGGGCCCAAGGGGTGGAATCTGTCTTCACCGGGCATGAGGAGAGTGGTAATTAGAAGAGAAAGAGAGAACATGGTCTTTGACCTTGTGGCAACACACCCTGCTATCCAAAGAAGCGTGTAATTGTGGGACTTCCCTGACGGTCCAGTGGTTAAGACTCTGCGCTCCCAATGCAGGGGGCCTGGGTTTGATCCCTGGTCGGGGAACTAAGAAAAAAAAAAAAAAAAAGACAAAGAAGCTTGTAATTGTGGAGGCAAAACCTAGGGAACACCTGAGTACTAACCAGCAGTCTTGAAGGGATAGGAGATTGGGATATCTTCCAATTCCATAACTGTGGTATGGCTCAGGGAAAGGCTGATCTTAACCCAGCAAAGCGCCTAACTTCATCAAAAAGTGATTAAGGGATTTCATTCTGTGCCTCAGTTTTCTTATTTGTGAAATGGAGAATAATTATCTCTTGACCTCGTTACAAAGATGTTGTGAGAGTATGAGGGTATGAAGTCCCTAGATTTGGAAGAAAAGTAGAAAAGAGTCATAACATATGTTACCTGTTGTCCCATATCAGTTATTAACTACTGGGTTAAAACAGGGCAGTTTGAAACTCAATTAGAAAGAAACATATCCCTTGGGAAGGCCAAGTTTCTGGGACTTGATCGTACATTTCATATCTGGTTCTGCTTTAAGTTGTTTGGGAGAATCACAGAATCCCGAGATAGGGCTCTTCTCTTCCAGGAGGTTATATCCTGTTTGAGGAGAACTTCTTTTCAGTTCACCAAACATTTGAGTGCCTCCTCTGCCTAGCGCGCAGTACTGGACCCTGGAGATAAGTATGAATAAGACATCATTTCTGCCATCAAGGATGGCTGGTGGGAGAGAGGTTCACATGTCTATGAAGTGCTTTTGTTAGTTTATTCATAGCTGGAGAAGGCTGTTGTAAAAGTTAAAGCGAGAGAGAGGATTGAATCAGGACAGAGGCAATGAATATGGAGTTGAAGGGTAGATTTGATAGATTAGGTATTTAGAAGTTCAAATTTTGGGACTTTGAGGACTGCTTGGATGTGAGATGGAAATGAGGAATCTTAGGAAGACTTGAGCCTAGGGAAAATTTACTCAATTCTTCCTCCCTCTCCCTAAAACTGGGACCTCCGCTAGTCACCCCCAACTCAGAGAGATATTTGAACAAGTCACAACCTTGGAGTTATCCTCAGTTACTCCCTTTTCATACTCTCTCCGCCCTACTGCACTATTGCCGTCCACTCCACCAGAAAATTCTTTTGGTTACATTCCAGTTTATATCCTGAATCTGCTACCTCTCTCCATCTTTTCTGTTACCATCCTGGTCCTAGCCACTGTCACCTACTGGACTGCTATAACATAGCTTCCTCATTGGCCTCCGTACTTCTTCTCTTGCCTCGTTAAGTCACTTTTCTACGTAGCAGGGTGATCTTTTAAACATGTAAACCAAATCACATTGTTCCCAAGTTAAAACCCTGAAAAGACTCTCCATCACAGTTGGAATAAAATCCAAAATTCTCACCATGGCCTACAAGGTCCTGTGTAATCTGGCTTCTTCTTTCCTCCGTGACCTTGTTTCCACTTTCCCAGCCAGCCCAGCCTTGCTGTTCCTCCACCAAGCCAAGTTATTTCCAGCCTCAAGGGCGACTTGTGCCTGTGCTTTTCCCTCTGCTTAGAAGCATTTTTTTTTCTTCTGTTGGCAGTCTTGTCATGCTTGTCATAATTCAGTTCTCAGTTTCGATTATACTTCAGAGAAACCCTCCCTGACCACCCAATCTGAAGTAGCCCTTTCTACCAATCATATCACATCCATCACATTAGCTTATTTTATTTTATTGTGCATTACTTAATGCTATCTGAAATTACCTTGTTTGGATATTTGTTGGCTTCAGGGGTTTTCAGTTTAAATGCTTATGGATGTCAAATGGGTAATATAAGTGGGTGATTTGGGCCACAGTCTTCTGGGTGTAAGACAGTAAGAAATGGTGGGAACTGAAGTGATCTCTAGGGGGCATGTGTCCTGGGTAAGGGGCAGGCGTGGCTGCGACTTAATAGTCAGGATTCCAGCAGAAGTTGCCTGTTTCAGAGAAGCTAGAAGTTGGCAATTTCTTATAAACAGAAAAACTCAGGCACTGTAGGGACCAAACAGAATGCTCCTGTGGGCAGGATGCGGCCCAGCAGTCTCACTGGCAGCTTCTGGATTGTTCAGTAACCCACTGGAATGTGACAAGAATCCTTGTCTGTCCGATTTGCTCTGTATCCCACACACAGTACCTGGGATAGAGTAAGCACTCAATAAATGTTGAACTCAAACCAGGGCAGTTGACAGAAATTTCAGTACCCTCTGTGTATTGTGGTTTTATGTTCCTAAGAATAGACTTCTGACTGATAATACTATGCACCTGGGTCCTGGTGAATACTTGCTTTCTGATTGTCTGAAGAATGAGACTAAAACACTTTGCACATCTGCTTGGCTCTGGCTTTACTCTCGTATATCCAGGAGAGGAAGTGACCACAGAATGTTGAGTTACGGAAGTCAGAAGTCTTCAGTTCCAGTTTCAGCTGGGGCACTTACTAACTTGAGACCTTGAACAGACAGATCACTTGACCTCTCTGAGTTTGTTTCCTCATCTGTAAAATGGGAATAAATCCTGTCCTTCGTGCTTTGCAGGGCTATGAATTTCTAATAAGATGAATGAAAGCACTACAAAAAAGTCATTACAGAGACTTCCTGAGGACAGAAAGCTCCTCTCACTAAAGATGAGGCTGCTTGTCTTGTAAGCGTGGAGAAGCTACCTGGATATTCATGTAGCCTAGAGGCCACCGTGGTTTTTTGGTAAAAAATCCTTGTGTGTGAAGGCAGTGTTAATACTTTAATATTACTATTTCAATGTCTGTGGGTTTGAAATTTTTCAAAATAAAAATTTGGGGAAATATTTTTTTTTTTTAATTAATTTATTTATTTATTTATGGCTGTGTTAGGTCTTCATTTCTGCGCGAGGGCTTTCTCTAGTTGTGGCAAGCGGGGGCCACTCTTCATCGCGGTGCGCGGGCCTCTCACTATCGCGGCCTCTCTTGTTGCGGAGCACAGGCTCCAGACGCGCAGGCTCAGTAATTGCGGCTCACGGGCCCGGCTGCTCCGTGGCATGTGGGATCTTCCCAGACCAGGGCTCGAACCCATGTCCCCTGCATTGGCAGGCAGACTCTCAACCACTGCGCCACCAGGGAAGCCCTGGGGAAATATTTTTAAATGGTGGTATATAGATTACTTTTATCAGTCATCAAAAATAGAAAAAAATATTTAAACCACAAAAGTGCACATCTAAAGGCCTGTTGATAGTCTTCATCAATTTCAATTAAGGTAATGAGAATACTCTTATTTAAAAGATGTTCTGGGGGATTCTCTGGCTGTTCAGTGGTTAGGACTCCGTGCTTCCACTGCAAGGGGCACGGGTTCGATCCCTGGTCAGGGAGCTAGATCCCGCATGCATGCTGCAACTAAGAGTTTGTATGCCACAGCTAAGGAGCCTGCCTGCCGCAACTAAGACCTGGTACAACCAAATAAATATTAAAAAAAAAATGATTATAGGTTATATCAGAGACCCAACATTGCCCCAAATTGGCCACATATCTGGAAACAATCATTTGGGATTCATGTTCTCCTCTACAAAATTCCAGAAATATGAGTCTTCCAGGTGATCCTGGCTTGTTTTGAGCACACAGCTCTTGAGGCTGAGGCCCACTGATAGAACACGTTGGCGCTGCAGAATCAGCCTCAGCAACCGAAAGCATGATTCATATACACAAACCTGGGAATGTCTTCTTGAGATTGTGACTGTGTGTCCAAGTCTTCATTTCTTCAAGCTTCCAACTCTGATCCCAGAGTTCAGGGCAACTGGAAAATGAGTGTGGTTTCCACTTGCTTTCTATTCAGTATACATACCCAGCTTGAGTCCATTTGCATTTTCTTGGTCACATTAATAGTGGCTAACATTGAGTGCGAAGCCTTCAGTCCCTACCAACTCACTATTGTTTTTGCCTCAGCAAAACCCAGTAACCAACCACATCTTAGTTTTTATTTGGTGAAGTCCCACTTCCCCAAATCTTAATCTGTACAATTTATAGGGGATAGACCCAGACCCTCCATGGTGGGCATATAACCAATCAGCATATTCCTGGACTTTGCCAGAACTTTAGAAAAGTGAAAATATGTTTAATTTTCTGCTGGATTGCTTAGTAAGTTGAAAGTAAAGAAACTATGTGTAGTCCTGTCCAGGAATGAAGCCAACACAGGAAAGCAGCCAAAGATGTAGAGAGATGCTGTGCTGAGGATGCTGCTTGTTTAGACAGCTGGATCCAGACACACCTGAGGTTGCCACCGCTGGACTGTCAGTTATAAGAGCCAATAAATTCCTGTTTATGATTGTCCGTTCGAGTTGGGGTACTCCTACTTGCAACTGAGAGAGCCTTGACATCAGTATTATTAGAGAGTCCAAGTAAATTGCCCAAGGCACATAACCAATAAATGGCTTGCCCAGATCTTTAAGTTTAGGCCTATCTAGTACTAAAATACATTCCTTTAGGGAATTCCTTGGCGGTCCAGTGGTTACGACTCTGCACTTTCACCACCGAGGGCTTGGGTTCAATCCCTGGTCTGGGAACTAAGATCCCACAAGCTGTGCGGCCTGGCCAAAAAAAGAAAATTAAAAAAATAAATTCCTTTCATTTGTAAAGCTAGAGGCAAGAATACAAATGAAGGCCCACATGCCATGCCATGTCTTAATATTTCTTATAAATTAAGCTGAGCTCAAATATGTTCTATCCTCCTACCTTCATATAAAGTCCTGGAAGGCCAAGTTCAAATTTAGAATTCTCAGACTCAGGACTGTGCCACAAAGTGTTGTCAAAGCCAACCATCCCATGATCAAGGCCGTCCCCCTTTTCCCACCTGATTCTTTCCCACATTGCAAGAGATACCCCAACCCACACCTCACATGCCATCACATCCCTGCAAGACACCACCTGCCCCTTGGCCACCAACCGCTTGGGCCTTAGGGTGTGCACCATGGCAGCCCCACCTTTGTGAGAATGGACCTGGCAAGAGGCTGGTACAAGCCCTTGAAGCAGGGTTGTGTCTGTTTGGACAGGGAGTCCAGGGTCTAGTGGATGAGATGGGGACAAAAGCTCTGGGTGGTCACATTTCCCTGGTCCTGCAACTGTGCCTCGTGGGGAGGGGCATGGCAAGAAGAGGGCCAGGCCAGGACTCCTCCCTCCGGAGGAGTCCTCTTTGCCCACATCTAACACTATTAACACTGTGTTGACCACACTCCATCTTCTCCCTGCAATTTCAAGTTCACTATGCTAAGCTCTCCTCAACACGTCAGAAATGTAATACAGTATTTTATTGTGAGTTCCTGGGGGTTTGACAGGTATGTATCAGAGTTTTTCTAAAAGTTCTGGATACCTGAAAGCAGTCTTGTGTGTTTTCTTTACCGGTATCTGTGGTCTGATTACTGACTCTCCATTCTCACCTTCAAATTCTTCCAAGCATCCCAGAGACCAGCTGCACCCAGGGTACCAACATGGAAACCATGTACACCTTGATCCTTCGTCACAGTCCTAACCACTGGACCGCCAGGGAATTCCTATACCCTTTGATTCAAAAGCCCTCTTTTGCATAGTTTCTGCACCCAATACTCAGTGCTTGCCACTGGGAAGCAAAGATGGATAGATGGCATTCCTTCCATCCAGAAGGCACTTGATCTGGTATCAGGAAATACAACAATAATAGTAACAACAGCAAATACTGATTATGTGGTAGGCAAGGTTCTAAGTGCTTTGTACACATTAGGCTATTTAAACTTCACCCCATCCTATTGGGTAGATATTGCTATTCCCATCTTAGAGATGGTGAAACTGAGAAACAAAGAGGTTAAGGGACTTCCCTAAGTGACAGAGTTAGGATATGAACTTGGCTCCGGCCCTTGTGTTCTCAACCCACTCTTACGCAGCCTCCCAGCCATGCCTGTACCCAGAACATAGGCCAGAATGTGGTTACCTGCCATCAGCGAGGCACAGCCCTGTGCCCAGTACAGTGCCTGGTACTCAGAAATGACAAAATGAAGACAGCCAGGGTATTACTGAATATCACAGAACCCGTGTGTAGAAGGGTCTGGAAGTAGCAAGAGAGGTTGGAGAGGAAGAAAAAACAGGCTTACTCAGAGAGGCAGATGGGAAACCAGACCCAGTGTCAGGAGGATGGATAAGGAGAGCTCCCTCCCTTCTCCTTTTTTCCTCCCTCCCTCCCTTCTTTCCTTCCTTCCTTCCTTCCTTCCTTCCTTCCTTCCTTCCTTCCTTCCTTCCTTCCTTCCTTCCTTCCAGGGGTAGTTGCTAAACATCTTCCATGGGCTATATTTGGAGTATACAAGTTGTTTCCTCCCTGTGGCTGTGGGGAGAAGGAAGGCCTGGATGTACATGACTAGGTTACAGATCTCAAATAAATAATATTTTTGTTTGCTTGTTTTTTATTTAAGGAGAATATTTAAATAATAAAACCGCGTCAGAGCTCCTTAGTCTGCCTTGCAGATTCTTTCTCATCAGGGCCTCAGCACTGGCTCCCAAACTGGGCTACACATAAGATCATCTTTTAAAAAATACACTAAATGTACCTTCCTCTTGTTTGGACAAATTTCTGTGATGTGGCAGCAGAACAATGACCGCCCCCCCCCACCACCGCCACAAAAATGTCCACATCCCAATACCTGGGACCTGTGAATTCGTTAGGATACATGCTGTCTTAGTTTGGGCTGCTATAACAAAGTACCATAAACTTGATGGCTTAAACAACAGAAATTTATTTCTCACAGTTCTGGAGGATGGGAAGTCCAAGATCAAGTTACTGGCAGATTTGGTGTCTGGTGAGAGCCTGCTTGCTGGTTCATAAATGACCACCTTTTCGTTGTGTCCTCACACGGCAGTAAAAGGGCAAGAGAGCTCTCTGGGGTCCCGGTTATAAGGGCATGAATACCATTCATTCATGAGGGCTCTACCCTCATGACTGAATTTCCTCCCAAAGGCCCCTCTTAATTAAAAAAAATTTTTTTTGGCCATGCCGCGCAACATGCGGGATCTTGGTTCGCTGACCAGGGATGGAACCCGCACCCCCTGGAGTGGAAGTGTGGAGTCTTAACCACTGGACTGCCAGGGAAGTCCCAAAGGCCCCTCTTAATACCATCACACTGGGGGTTAAGATTTCAAAATATGAATTTTGTGGTGTCACATTCAGTCCACTGCACATGCCAAAGGGGAATTAAGGTAGCAGATGGAATTAAGGTCACTAATCAGCTGGCTTTAAAATAGAGAGATTATGCTGTATTATCTGAGTGGGCCCAATGTAATCACAAGGACACAATCTCCTTAAAGGTAGAAGAGGCTGGCAGAAGAGAAAATCAGAGAGATGGCAGCAGGAGGAGGACTCAGCCTGATGTTGTTGACCTTGAAGATGGAGGAAGGAGCCATGAACCAAGGAAAGTGGGCAGCTCCTAGAAGCTGGAAAAGGAAAGGAAACAGATTTTCCTCTAGAGCCTCTAGGAAGGAATGAACCTTGAACTTAGCCCAGTGAGATCCCTATCAGACTTCTAATCTACAAAATAACATACTTGTGCTGTTTAAGCCACTAAGTTTGTTGTGATTTGTCACAGCAGCAGCAGAGAACAAATACAACGATGTGTTACATAAAGTATCAAAGTGCAGAATAATGCACAGAGTGTGCTGCAACCGGTTGTGTGAATATGTACTTTTGCACATATGTTTGTAAACGTGGGGACGAGAGGTTCTCGACATTGGCTGTACATAGAGTGATCTGGAAAGCTTAAGAACAAATCCCAATGGCCAGGCTGCAGTCCTGTAACTCAGAACCTCTAGGAGCTGGGGGGATGGGGAAGAAGAACCCAAGCATTAGTATCTTTTGAAGCTTCCCACGTGCAGCCAGGTTGAGGCCATTGGTATAGACTGTCTCATCTCTGGAAGGTTAAGCATTGGGGAAAAGGGTGACTGTGGGACCAGGGAGGGAAAGAGAGACAGACTTGCTTTATTTTTTTAATTTTGAACTTCACTGTATCCCTTTTTTTTTTTTTTAATATTTATTTATTTGGTTGCACTGGGTCTTAGTTGCGGCGGGCAGGCTCCTTAGTTGTGGTATTTGAACTTTTAGTTGCGGCATGCATATGGGATCTAGTTCCCTGACCAGGGATCGAACCCAGGCCCCCGCAATTAGGAGCACGGCGTCTTAACCACCGTACCACCAGGGAAGTCCCTTCACTGTACCCCTTAAAAAAAACTTTTTATCATGGAAAATTTCAGAGTATACAAAAATAGAATAGTATAACAAACCCCTATGTTTCCATTACCCAGCTTCAACAATTACTAACATTTTGTATCCTTTTAATTTTCTAGCATGTGCATGTTATATATCAAGATAAATAAATAAAATGAAAATAAAATACATGTGCCAAAGCTGTACCACAGAGAAAACCTTGGGGACAGGGCCCTGGAACCTGCATTTTTGTTTTTGTTTTTGTTTTGGCATGCGGGATCTTAGTTCCTGGACGAGGGAACGAACCCACGCCCCCTGCAGTGGAAGCACAGAGTCTTAACCACTGGACTGCAAGGGAAGTCCCCGGAACCTGCATTTTAACAAGCTTCTTGGGGGTCCTCATGGCTGCGGCAGCACTGGGCTCTCTCTGCCTCTGACTAGCCCTCATTGGCTGTTTTCTTGTTTCTTTCTGGCACTTCTCATTAGCAAGGCATCAAGGACCCATGCCTGTGAATGTTTTGAAGGGCTTTTTGAACCATTTCCATTTTTAGCCCCTGTAACCTCTCTTTTAATTAATTCCAGTAGGTTCAATGTTGCTGCCTAAGGACACACAGGGAGTGCCCACAACCTCCTACAGGTTTCCTTGACTCCTCAGGACTGTTGCGTGGGCCTTGGTGGCCTTACAAAGGAGCACAGCCTACAAAGTGGCTTTCAGAGGAAGAAGACCTGACCCAGGTCCTCTGTCTTCTCTCTCAGCCGGGCTCTAACACAACCCAAGAAGGAGAAAAGAGAGAACGTCAGCGTAGTTCAGTCTCTTAGTCTTCAAGGCTTTTCCTCAAACAGATTTTCGTAGATACCAGCGTGGGAGATGAATACACAGGTTCTGGGCTAGAACCGCGAGACTCAGCAGGTTCCTCAGACCCTGTCATCCACTGCAGCAGCCTGGGTGAGGATCTCAGCTTTTTGGGAGGTAAAATAAAAGGAAAGGGCCGAGAGAGGTGAACGCAATGCTCTAGGGGGACCTAAGCAAGGGTGGGATTACATGCTTTTGGAATAATTGTGGAGGAGGTTGAGTCTTAAAAGATGGGTATTTCAGAAGGCGGATGGCAAGTGGGGAAGGAGAGGGGGTGGCATTCCTCAGGGGAGAAGCAGTGTAAGAGCACAGAGGTGATGTGCAGAATCTGTTCAGGGAACAGGGAACAGGTTTGTTCAGCTGGAGCTAAGAGTATGGCAGGAGCAATGGCACAGGAAGCCAAAAAGAGAATTTCTGCCTGCAAGGCACTTCGTGGTTTACAAAGCTTGTCCGGTCCCTACCTCACCAGGTCCTCGGTACAAGCCTATGAAGTACAGAGCCATTGTTATTGAAGTCATTTCACAGAAAACAAAACACAACACAAAACTAGGATTCAGAGTGGTTAAGTGACCTACGCAAAGCCACGAGACAAGTTCACGGCTGAGCTGGGATTCCGACCCAGGGTTTCTGCCTCCTAGCATTCTTTTCCCTGTGACTGAGATCATATTTGGGACCCTGATTAATACTATGGTATGAGGTTTGAACTTGGGCAATGGGGAGGCATGGAAAGGATTTTGAAAGAGGCCTGGTCATCAAAGGCGCACTGGCCCTGGGCACACGTCCTGGTTGGGGGAGGATTGAGTGCTGCCTAGGAGCTAAATCGCTCTGACAAAGAAAGTGGGATGATTTCCAGGTAACGTGGATGGGGCAGAAAGGGAGAAAACAGCTGATGGCAGGCCCTAGAGAGAGCCTGTGGGGAGGTGTGGTGGTCATTCTCTCATTCATTCATTTGATAACACTCTTATTAAGCACCTCATCTGTGCCAAGTGCTGTGCTAGGCATCGGGGATGTGCTGGTAAACTTGACGATGGGGTCCCTGCCATCACATGGCTGCCATTACAGGGCATAGCCAGATAATACAGAGCAAATGAAAAGTCAAAGAACTTCTAATTGTGATTAAGCTTATGATCTTCAGGAACATCTGAGGACGTCCACCCAGGTCATGTGGTCTTCAGGCTGGCTTCTCCTATCTGCCTGTGGTGGTTCAGGGGAGCAAGGCTTCCTTCCTCCTGCTTGAAGTGATCTGGCGAAGGCTTCATGGAAGAGGAAGCATCAAGGCTTGGAATTCATTCACTCAACAGATACTTAATGATCACCCACTGAGTGCCAGGCTCTGTTCTAGGTGCTAGGGATAATCAGTGAACAAAACAAAAGGGACCATGTTGCTACCTTCATGGAGCTACTGAAAGTAGACAGACAATAAACAAGACAGAGGGTAAAACAGTATTTCAGATGGTGATGAATGCTCTGGAGAAAAATATATTGGGGGAGGGGGATACAGAGTATGTGTGTGGGATTGCATACTGCAGTCTTAGCGTGGCCAAGAAAGGCTGAATTGAGAAGATAACATTTGGGTAAAGACCTGAAGGAGGTGAGGGAGTGAGCCATGTAAATACGTGTATGCAGAATGGATGATCCAGGTAGAGGGGCCTACAGTGCAAAGAGTTTTACTGGGTGTTTTCGGATGAGCAAGGAGGCCAGCGTAGTTGGAGTAGAGACAGCAAAGGGTAGATTGCCAGTGGTGAGGTCAGAGAATTAATGGGAGGAGGTAGACAGTTGGGGCATTGCAGGTCTCTGTAGCTTTTACTTTGAATGCACTGCTTTGAATGCAAGTTGCCCAAGGCAGAGGTCCGGGCTGCTCATCTCAGCACCCAGCTCTGCATCTAGCACAGGGCTTTCACCTAGAAAATGTCAAGGTGAGATCTCTTTAAAGAGAAGTATGTCAACAGAGGGCATTTATGCAGGCTTCGGGGAATAGTTGGCAGGTGCCCATTTTGACCAGTCTCTTACACAGAGAGAACTTCAGTGGGAGATAGGTGGGGAATGTAGGGCCAGGTGGACAAATGTGAGCGGGAAACAGGAGGATCACTGGGTCTTCAGGGGATGGCCTGAGGAAGGTGGTGACTGGCAGCATGGGCTGGAGGAGAGATGGGTGCAGGAGGCTAAAGCAGCTGGGAGGAGCAGTGGGCTGTGGAGTAGAGAAACTATAGGCAAGAAACCTTGGGGTGGGAGTGGGGTGCTGGCCAGGACTTGGACAAGGGTGAGAGAGAAGTGAGACATAAGTGTCTGGTGCTGTGTGCCTAGACCAGGGGGCCCTATGAACAGAACTCGAGAATTCTAGAGAGCTGGCCTCTCTCACAACAGTTAGCATGCTCTGCCCCGAGTTTTATTTTCCTATTGCTTTCCTTATCCTCGCCCAAAGGGCGGGGAGTGTGTCTTACTCATCTTTGCGTCACCCAGTGTCCACTGCTGCAGGGCATATAGCAGGTGCTCAGATAGTTCTTTGGTTCAGTTATTTTGGATCAGTGGCTTTGAGAAACAGGCATGCCACCTTTGATCCCGTTATTTCTAGAATCATCCTTCCCTCCACATGCTAGTTCAGCTCTTCCACTCCTAAAATGCTTATTGAGCCATGATGTTGTTGGATTATGAAAGGGTGAACAGTCATAGAGGCTATGTCAAGTTCAGGGTTAGCTAGACATTTCTCTGGGCACACAGAAGGAAGTTTCTCTAGAGGTGAAAGAAGTAGCTGCTACCAAGCAATGCAAACTGTCACCTACTTCCTTTATGTTTCCTGAAGCGGTTGCTCCAGGACCCTCTCTGCATACTGCAAGCATCAGTAAATGCCTGGGGTGCTGGGGGAAGACTAGGGAGCTGCACTGAAGATTGAACATTCACCCAAACATCTACTGAGCATCTACAGTGTCTGTGGACACAGGACTTAGAGCAATTGCACCTACTGTATTCTCAAAGTTCAACTTCAAGGTCATTTTTCCCCAGATGCCTCTAGACACCCCTCATCTAGATTAGGGTTGTCATAGCACCTTGTACAATACTTCTCTTAGCCTAGCGTTTATAAAATGGCATTTTATTTTTTATTTTTATTATTTAAAAAATTTATTTTTATTTATTTTTGGCTGCGTTGGGTCTTCGTTGCTGAGCGTGGGCTTTCTCTAGTTGCGGCGAGCAGGGGCTACTCTTCGTTGGGATGCATGGGCTTCTCATTGCAGTAGCTTCTCTTGTTGCAGAGCACGGGCTCTAGGCGCACGGGCTTCAGGAGTTGTGGCACGTGGGCTCAGTAGTTGTGGCGCACGGGCTTAGTTGCTCCAGGGCATGTGGGATCTTCCCGGATCAGGGCTGGAACCCGTGTCCTCTCCATTGGCAGGCGGATTCTTAACCACTGCGCCACCAGGGAAGTCCCCTAAAATGACATTTTAAATGCCTGTTTTCTGGTCTGCATGTTCTACTAAACTGGAAGCTCTTTGAAAGCAAAACCCTAGATTTTGTCCTTAGCACTGAGCATGGAGTCTTGCACAACGCAGGCATCATTTAATCAACAACTGCTGAATTAAATGAGACAGTGGTGTAGAGCAAGGGTCCCCCACCACCGGGCCGTGGACCAGTACCGGCTCTCTGCCTGTTAGGAACTGTGCTGCACAGCAGGAGGTGAGCAGAGCGGGCGAGCGGGTGAAGCTTCATCTGCTGCTCCCCATCGCTCGCATTACCGCCTGAACCATCAACCCCCACCCCCGCCCCCGCCCCGGAAATACTGTCTTCTATGAAACCAGTCCCTGGTGCCAAAAAGGTTGGGGACTGCTGATGTAGAGTGTCAAGGATGCACTAAGTGGCACCCCAGGATATCAGGGGAAGACTTGTCGTAGTTCGAACTGGATGTTGGAAGAGTAAGTGGTCATCAGGTGAAGAGACAGAATTCCAGGCGGGGAACAGATGTGTGCAAACGTTGGAAGGCATACTAAAGGTGTGAAATTCTCTGTAGTTGGAGCACAATGGTGTTATCTGGGGAGCTAGGGCCCCACACAGGAGCGGCAGCAGGACAGGATGGTGCAGACCCTCAGTAACGTTAGGGTCAAGCCCATAAAATATAGGTTATGGTGGCAGCCCTGTCCAGAGGATTAAGATGCTCCCCTGGGAAACAGCCTCCCACCACACCCTACACACAGCACGTGCCACCAGCTCGCCCGCTTACCCAGGCCTGCTTGGGAGCTCACTGTACTCAGGGACACCCAGGCCGGGACGCCCAGGGTGGGACGACCAGGGCGGGGCGCGCTGGGTGGGACGCCCGGGGTGGGGCACCTGAGACTGGGCGCGCAGGCGCGCTGATGCCTCGAGCCCCAAGGGGAGGGCGGGTGCGCGCGCTTCCTCACGCACGCGCGCACGGAGGGGGCGACGGCCGCGGTGACGCTGTTTGCGCCGGGCGGGCGGCGGCGCGTGAGGCGCGCGATTCCCGGTGCCTTGGGAGCAGTGCCCCGGCCCCCGCCGCTCCCGCCGCCGCCATGTCGGGCAGGTCTGTGCGGGCCGAGACCCGCAGCCGGGCCAAGGATGACATCAAGAAGGTGATGGCGGCCATCGAGAAAGTGCGGAAATGGTGAGGGGCCAGGGCCGAGGGTGCTGGAGGGGGACGCCGGCCCAGGCCCAGAGCGGCGGTGAACTGGCGGGTGGGGTGGGAGCTGACCGGCGGGCTCTTGGGGGGAGGGGGGGCGGGGAAGGCGGGAGGAGGGTGCCGCTCGCGTCGGCGTGAGGTCAGAGGGCGCGCCAGCCGCAACCAATCAGCGGGTCGCCCGGCCCGCGGGTCCGCCCACCTGCCCTAGGGCAGCGCGGCGCCCGGAGGAGCTGCCGGCTTTTCGCGGCGCTCGGTCCATGGGGTCTGTTTCGCGCGCCGGTCCTCGCGCGGGCCTCGTCCCCGCGCCCGCCTGCCTCGGGAGGCTTTTGCGTTCTGAACTGTCCCACGTAAGAGCTAACAATCTCTGAGAGTTTCCCGTTGGCCAGACTGAACGCTCTACGTATTAAGTCGTCTAAGTTAGGTGAGAGCTTCTCGGCAAACCTGCATGCCACGGGACCAAGTGGTTATTGGAATTAAAAGCCCTGTGTTTCGCCTAATACGGACCCACACGAGCGAGCTGGGTAGGCATTTTCTCTTGGTGGCCTGGGAGCTGTTAGTAGAGGAGTCAGGATCTGCCCTTCGTTTGAAAACGGCTCCTATAGCGTTCGCTGCAGGCGCCGGTGGACCGCCTATTTTGTACCAGAAACAGTGATGCGTTATCACCTTCAGTTTTCACAGCCAACGGTTTGCGCCAACTTCTTGAGTACTTTTCTCTAGCTGATTACTAGTAATAATTTTAAAGTCCGGGTAGGTGTTAGCTCCCTCCAGGAAGCCTTCTCCAAGTTATCCTGTCCTTCACCCTCCACTCCCTTTATTATTATTTTTTAATTAATTAATTTTGTTTATTTATTTTTGGCTGTGTTGGGTCTTCGTTGCTACGCGGCGGCTTTTCTCTAGTTGCAGCGAGCGGGGGCTACTCTTCCTTGCGGTGCGTGGGCTTCTCATTGCGGTGGCTTCTCTTGTTGCGGAGCAGGGGCTTTAGGCGCACCGGCTTTAGTAGTTGTGGCCCACGGGCTTAGTTGCTCGTGGCATGTGGGATCTTCCCCCACCAGGGCTTGAACCCACGTCCCCTGCATTGGCAGGCTGATTCTTAACCTCTGCGCCACCAGGGAAGTCCCTCCACTCCCTTTAGGGTCATTACCTTGGACTTTATTTCGTGTTTATTTGTCCATTTCTCTACAAGATCAAGTTCCTTAATTCTTTATCAATAAGGGCTTCATATATAGTTGTACTCATAAATACTAGTTAAATAATTAATGATTTTTCCCCTCCAAATCCCTTCCTTCTAGGTTTTTTTGTGAAACCTAAAAATGGGCATACCTTTCTCTTCTGGCCATCTCCGTCCTCACCTGCAGCCTAGGGCAGATGAGCATATTCTCTCACCCAGAACTCTTGTACCAACTTCCCTATGATCTGCCTGCTTCAGGACTGGCTCATTCCCTAGTCCATTCATCACATTGTATTTTTCTCAAGTGTGAATCTTCTAGCACTCCTCTGCTTAGGAAATAATGCTTCATTGATCTCTTCTTGCTCTTAGGATAAAGACCAAAGATGATCCTTCTTGCCCCACCAGACTGGTTCAAACTGCCCTCTTTCCCAAGATGCTGGCCATCTTTCAGTTGGGGCCACACTTCTGTTTCTAATAGCTGGTGTCCTTCCTCTACCCTCTCCTCCCCCTTGCCTAGTTAACTCATAGTTCTGCTCTCCAGTTGCTTCCTCAAGGACACCTTTCAAGATCCCCAGTCTAAATCAGGTCCCCTACCAGAACTTTCCACAATTGTATTAGGTCGAACGATAAGATATCGCCTGTATTTGCCTTTTTAACCAGCAGAAGCGGCAGTTTGATACGGTTAAACCTAGTGATTAGGTTTCTAACTGTGAGATGAGTTGTGTGATGTCTGTTTCCAGTTGGAATTTCGGGTCTGTGAGGGTCAGGACTGTGTATCTTGTTCCCTGTGTGCCCAAGACTTAGCATAGGGTCTTGAATATTAAATATTTGTTGAGTAAATGAGGAATAAATGAGTGGCTTGTCCAGGAATTAATTCCAGTTTCCTAAGTCTTTAGTTCATTCTTCTTTCTGTTACATCATAGTCTCTACATTTCTGTGATGTCACCATTTGCTGAATAGCATCATCAATAGCAGCAGTAACAGCAGTTACTTTTTTTGCTTCTTTGTCCTTAAATTGGGATGTGAAACTTGCAGAAGTCATACTCCAGACTCCCCAGCTCTGGCCGTTCATAATCTACACTCTTATTCAACAATGTCACTTGCCTTTCCCTCCCCAGGTATGTGCGGGGTGGGGAGAACAGCGACTCATTTTTTAAGGCTCATCTCAAAAGTAACCTCTTCTGTAAAATGAAACCTTAAAGCAGTCTTTCCATGGCGGCTTGGCCTTCACCTCTTCCAGAAGCCAGTGTGAGGCTCAGGTCTGTTAGTTGGAAGCATCCTGTCCTGCTCCTGTGATTATTTTTAAATAGCATCGTGTTTCAATCCACAGTTCCACAGGAGTCATAGGAGTTCTGCCTTCCATGGGATATCCTGGTCTTACTCTTTCAGCCTTCTTCCTTGCCACCTTCACGTGTTACCGTGATTTCTTTACTTATCTTTTCATTGCCATGAGTTCCCAAGAGAGGGACCCTATCTTATATATCCTTTATCTCCTATAGGGCCTTGTATATTAGGGCTTTATAAATATCAGTGGAATTGAATTAATTTTGGGGAAATAAAGAAGTTTATGCCAGATAGATACCTGAGTTTGAAAATGTGCTGATACTCTATACTGCTGTAGGCTGTGAGGAACAAAAGGTTTTGGTACACTGTACATGAGCAAAGGTGGCAAGTAGAGGGTTCAGAGCCAAAGGCATTTGATAGCAAGGTGTTTCTGGAAGGGATGATTTTGTCCTGAAAGGTAAGGTATGATTTGACGGAGAGGAAGTTTAGAAAGCACTTAAGATTGAAGGAATGATCTGCTGAGAAGTGGGAAAGCACAGTTATGATCAGAAAATCTATTTTACTGTTTATCAGTTCTAAGAAGTGTCTTTGTTTTAGGGAGAAAAAGTGGGTGACTGTGGGTGACACGTCCCTTAGGATATTTAAGTGGGTTCCCGTGACAGACAGCAAGGAGGTAAGTGTGGAAGAAAATCGAAACACCAAAAGGTAACGTCTTCTTTCTTTCTTTGATTGCCTCTTAATTATAATGGAATGTATTTTCCCAGAATTGAGTTGAAAATACTTCAAGGCATCCTCTGTCATTGGTCCACGCAAAGCCTCTTATTTTATTATTTACCCCCCTTGATTCCCTTTCCTTAACTCATTCCTCTTTTCCAGGGCTTGGCAAACTACAGCCCAGGCCTGCTCCCTGTGATTCAATATAGTTTTATTTGAACACACCTATCCCTGTTTGTTTCCTTATTTGTGGCTGCTTTTGAGTTGTAATGGCAGGGTTGAGTAATTGCCATAACACCTAATGGCCTGCAAAGCCCAAGATATTTATTATCTGGCCCTGTAAGAAAAAGTTTGTGGACTCCTG
The DNA here is from genome assembly GCF_965194825.1 of Balaenoptera physalus. Classification (NCBI taxonomy): domain Eukaryota; kingdom Metazoa; phylum Chordata; class Mammalia; order Artiodactyla; family Balaenopteridae; genus Balaenoptera; species Balaenoptera physalus. Next base: position 83,481,815 of record NC_138898.1, read on the forward strand.
CTGCCCACTGTAGTTTATTACATCATGTGTTTAATATGTATATATGCCTTTCTAATTCCTCTTCCATGGGTTTATTTGGACACCTGAATATTATTATTTTTTTTATTTTTGCCTGCGTTGGGTCTTCATTGCTGCACACGGGCTTTCTCTAGTTGTGGCGAGCGGGGGCTACTCTTTGTTGCGGTGCGCGGGCTTCTCACTGCGGTGGCTTCTCCTGTTGCAGAGCATGGGCTCTAGGTGCGCGGGCTTCAGTAGTTGCCGCGTGCGGGCTCTAGGGTGAGCGGGCTTCAGTAGCTTTGGTGCACGGGTTCAGCAGCCGTGGCTTGCGGGCTCCAGAGCGCAGGCCCAGTAGCACACGGGCCCAGTTGCTCTGCGGCATGTGGGATCTTCCCACACCAGGGATGGAACCCGTGTCCCCTGCATTGGCAGGTGTATTCTTAACCACTGCACCACCAGGGAAGTTCTGGACACCTGTATATTCTTGAAAAATACATAGCGTTGTTTAATATTTGTATTTCTAAAAATTTTGCATCTATATATAGCATTGTGCTATAAACCTCTATTCTCTTTTTGTTTTTGAGAACTCTGCATGTTTCTGTAATTGTAAATAAAATTATTATCATTACTCTTGCATTGTATTCTCTTATGTGCAGTGACCACATTTATCTATACATTCTCTGAGTGATAAACAGCCAGATTTCTCCAGCTCTTTTTTTCCTGATTGTTTTGAAAAGATCTGAAATATAAAACACGTACAGAAAAGTATCTAGAACATAATGTAGTATATAGTGAAAAAATATAAAGCTAATACCCTTGTAAAAACCACCTAGGTCAAAAAATAGACATTGCCAGCTCCCCCAGAAGGCTCTGTAACTCTTCCCAGCGTCCCCCTCCCTCCCCTCTAGAGGAGATCACTCTCCTACTTTTGCTTTTACGACCACTTCTTTAGTCATTTGTAAACATTTTTTACTTTATATAAACAGCATCATGAAGTATCTGTTTTTGTATGTCTTGCTTTTTTTGCCTAGTGTTTGTAAAATCATCCATGTTGTATTTGGAGCTGTTTGTTCCTTTTCATTGCTGTATGGAGGTTTTTTTGTTTTTGTTTTTTAATTTAATTTAATTTTTATTTTTGGCTGCATCGGGTCTTAGTTGCGGCATGCGGGATGTTCGTTGAGGCATGCAGGACCTTTCGTTGCAGCGTGTGGGCTTCTCTCTAGTTGTGGCCCATGGGTTTTCTCTTCTCTTGTTGTGGTGCATGTGCTCTAGTTGAGGCGCGTGAGCTCAGTAGTTGTGGCATGCAGGCTTAGTTGCCCCGTGGTATGTGGGATCTTAGTTCCCTGACTAGGGATCGAACCCAGGTCCCCTGCATTGTAAGGCGGATTCTTTTTTTTTTTTTATAGATTTATTTATTTTATTTATTTATTTTTGGCTGCGTTGGGTCTTTGTTGCTGTGTGGACTCTCTCTAGTTGCGGAGAGTGGGGGCTACTCTTCGTTGTGGTGTGCGGGCTTCCCATTGTGGTGGCTTCTCTTGTTGCGGAGCACGGGCTCTAGGCGTGCGGGCTTCAGTAGTTGTGGCTTGCGAGCTCTAGAGCGCAGGCTCAGTAGTTGTGGTGCACGGGCTTAGTTGCTCCACGGCATGTGGGATCTTCCCAGACCAGGACTCGAACCCTTGTCCCCTGCATTGGCAGGTGGATTCTTAACCACTGTGCCACCAGGGAAGCCCTATGTAAGGCGGATTCTTTACCACTGGACCACGAGGGAAGTCCCTGTATGGAGTTTTATTGTAGGACTGCACCATAATTTATCTTTCTGATTCTCCTGTAGATGAATATTTGGGTTGTTCCCCGTTTGGGATAATAGGAACAATGTTCCTGTGACATTCTTATTCAGTATATGGGTCAACACGTGCATGGGTTTTCCTAGGATATATTCCTACGAGTAGAATAGCTAAGTCTTAGGATATGTGTATTTTGACCTACACTAGCGAATACCAAACTAGTTTCCAAAGTGATTGTAGCAGTATATATTCTTTTTTTTTTTTAAAGTAAGCAGTACCTTATTTTTATTTTATTTATTTATTTATTTATTTTTGGCTATGTTGGGTCTTCGTTTCTGTGCGAGGGCTTTCTCTAGTTGTGGCAAGCGGGGGCCACTGTTCATCGCGGTGCGCGGGCCTCTCTGGTTGCGGAGCACAGGCTCCAGACGCGCAGGCTCAGTAGTTGTGGCTCACGGGCCTAGTTGCTCTGCAGCATGTGGGATCCTCCCAGACCAGGGCTCGAACCCGTGTCCCCTGCATTGGTAGGCAGATTCTCAACCACTGTGCCACCAGGGAAGCCCTATACCAGTATATATTCTTAACAGCAATATGAGTTCTCACTGCTCCAAATCCTCATCAACAGTTGGTATAGTTAGACTTAATGTATTAAGATAACTCATTGTTGGGCTTCCCTGGTGGCGCAGTGGTTGAGAATCTGCCTGCCAATGCAGGGGACACGGGCTCGAGCCCTGGTCCGGGAAGATCCCACATGCCACGGAGCAGCTAGGCCCGTGAGCCACAACTACTGAGCCTGCGTGTCTGGAGCTTGTGCTCCGCAACAAGAGAGACCGCGACAGTGAGAAGCCTGCGCATCGTGATGAAGAGTGGCCCCCGCGCGCCACAACTAGAGAAAACCCTCGCACAGAAACGAAGACCCAACACAGCCAAAAAATAAATTAATTAATTAATAATAAAAAAAAAATATCTCATTGTGGTTTTAATTCGGTGATTAATGATGTAATTACTAATGAGATGGAGAACATTTTCAGCATCCTTTTGGATTTCTTCTTTTAAGAAGTTCCTATTTAAGTCTGTTTGGCTGTGGTCTCTTTCTTAGGACTTGTAGGGATTCTCTGTGTTGTAGACACATACTCTTTATTGATTAAATACTATCTGTACCTTTTTCCATTCCATGGCTTGTCTTTACACTCTGTTTATGCAGGCTTGAGTAACAGAAGTATTTTGTTTTTGTTTTTTTAATTTTATTTTTGGCTGCATTGGGCCTTCATTGCTGTGAGCAGGAGCTACTCTTTGCTGTGGTGCGCGGGCTTCTCCTTGTTGTGGCTTCCCTTGTTGCAGAGCGTGGGCTCTAGGGCACACGGGCTTAAGTAGTTTTGGCGCGTGCGGGCTCAGTATTTGTGGCTCGCGGGCTCTAGAGTGCAGGCCCAGTAGTTGTGGTGCATGGGCTTAGTTGCTCCGCCGCATGTGGGATCTGCCTGGACCAGGGATCGAACCTGTGCTCCCTGCATTGGCAGGCGGATTCTTAACCACTGTGCCACCAGGGAAGTCCAGAGTAACAGAAATTTTTAATTTTAATGTAGACAAAATAATCTTTTACTTTATAATTAATGCTTTTAAATGCCTTAAATCTGTTCCTTCTTTGAGGTCACAAAGATATTTTTCCATATAATCTTCTACAAGCTTGTTATTCTGTTCCCATTTATAACACACCTGGAGTTGATTTTCGTGTATTTTGAAGTAGGGGCCCAATTTCATTTTTTTTCCATGTGGGTATGCATTTGTCCCACCAATTGAAAAGACTCTTTTCCTTCTGCTCTGTAGAACCAACTTTGTCATATTCCAAGTGTCCGAATATGGGTCTGTTTGTGTGTGTTGCCTCCGGTTTTTTTTGGTAGCACAGATGACTCCGGTGGACATCCCTTAAACCATTGTCCTTGAGGACTTGTGGGAGGTTTTCTCTGGATTAGATGCCCAGGAGTGAGATTGCTCTGTTACTGGCTGTACGTACGTGATTGTTTTTACTACATGCTGGCTGTCAGGTCTCTCCTGAATAGCTGCACCTGGATAGTTAGTACACTTCCCCAGTTGTGCCGCAGGGCTCCTGTTTCCCACATCTTCAGCAACATCTGATATTATCTAACTCCTAATTCCTAAATCCTGCCAGTCTGATAGACGTAAAGTGGTATCTCTTTGTTTATTTTGCATTTCTCTGAACACTAGGGAGGTTGACAATTTTATCTTTTCAGATATCCTTTTTATTCATTTAGATTTCCTCTTTTCTGATTTCTTTTTTTTTGCCCTGAGGCTTGCGGGATCTTAGTTCCCCAACCAGGGATTTAACCCAGACCCTCGGCAGTGAAAGCACAGAGTCCTAACCACTGGACTGCCAGGAAATTCCCCTCTGATTTCTTGTATTGGGTTTCCTCTTTACTTTTCTGATTTGCATGGCTTCTTTGATTGATATTCTAGATATTCTAGAAGATACCGTGTCTTCTTTTGATTTGTATTTCCCTGGTATGTCTTGTAATTCTGTTTTTCCCCGTTTTACATTTTTCTGCTTATTGGGCATATTGGGAATAGGTTTAGCTGTGGGTGACAGAAAACTCAAAGTAGTAATGGTTTAAAAAAGTTTTATTTTATTCTTAGAGAAACAGAAATATGCAGTCTAGGACTGGTGTGGCACTTCTGCTCTAAGAGTCCCCAGGGACCCAGGTTTCTTGCAACCTTTCTGTTCCTTTTTTTTAAAATAAATTTATTTATTTATTTTTGGCTGCGTTGGGTCTTCATTGCTGTGCGTGGGCTTTCTCTAGTTGTGGCGAGCGGGGGGCTACTCTTCGTTGCAGTGCGCGGGCTTCTCATTGCGGTGGCTTCTCTTGTTGCAGAGCATGGGCTCTAGGCCCACGGGCTTCAGTAGTTGCGGCGTGTGGGCTTAGTTGCTTCGCAGCGTGTCGGATCTCCTGGACCAGGGCTCTAACCTGTGTCTCCTGCATTGGCAGGTAGATTCTTAACCACTGTGTCACCAGGGAAGTCCCACCTTTTTTTTTTTTTTTTTTTTTTTAATAATTTATTTTTAAGAGAGTAATGGTTCTATTCATTTTACTTTATTGTGGTAAAATACACATATCATAAAATTTAGCATCTTAACCATTTTTTAAGTGTACAGTTCAGTAGTGTTGAAGACATTCACTTTGTTGTGTAATCCATCTCCAGAACTCTTCATCTTGCAGAGGTAAACTCTATACACATTAAACAATTGCCCATTTTCCTCTGCTTCATGTTTGACCTCGTATCCAAGTTTGAGCTCCAGCCATCATTCAACACATTCAAGTTCAAGGCAGCAAGAGAGTGGAAGGATGGGCAAATGGTATTTTCATGAATTTAAGGAGTTTCCTAGAAGTCTCCTCTGGACATGTATACTAACTATGTGTGTTCATAATAGCTGTGGCACATTTAGGGGCCGGAAGGGCCGTGAAAATGTCACCATCTAAACGTTCTACTTATATGGACAAGGATTTCTGCCGTGATACACTTTCTTTTTTCTCTTCACCTCATGATGACTAGACAAATTTTCTTCTGATTTGAAAGTTCCACATTTTATTTTTAATTTTTTTATTGGCTGTCTCTAACCTAATAAGACTTATACTTACTGTTTTTCTGTATCAGCGTATAAAGCTTATCAAAATCTGTGTTTCCCCTCTGAGCCTGAACACATTTTTAACCACCCCTGGTCTCTACCTCTGCCCCCCACTTTCATTCCTGCCCTCTCCTTAGTTTTGAATGGAATTTCAGGTCAGATATTCTGTTCAGATATTTTTGTTTTTACAGACATTTCTTGCTTTAGTCATTGCTTAATTAGACAAAGTAAACATTACTAGTTATTTACTAACCCTTTGTACCTATTTATTATTGCTTTCTCTTAGATTCATTTCTTTTCTTGCTGGAATACACCCTTCAAGAGTTTTGCCAAAGAGGGCTTGTGTGGAGAAAACTTTATGAAAATATCTTTGTTTTACTTTCATGTTTAATTGATAATTTTACCTGTATATGAAATTCTAGGTTAAAAATTATTTTCTTTCAACATTTTGAAACTATTACTCAGTTGCTGTGCTTCTAGTTTTCTGTTGAAAAATCTGATGTCAGTCTAATTCTTGATTTCTTTGTAGGTGATTCTTTTATATTCCTGGAAGCTTTTAGAATTTCTTCTGTTTGACCTGGAACTTCTGTAAGAATATCCTGTAATGTGGACATCTAGCTTCATTTCTTAACTTTTAGTTTGTTTCATCTCTTTATTTTGTCCTCATATATTCTGACTTCTCAACCCAGTTTTTGCTCATTAATCTTTTCTTCAGCTCTATTTCTGCTAATAAACTCGTTCACTTAATTGTTTTTTCTTTTTTTCCACGCTGCGCAGCTGGCTTGTGGGATCTTAATTCCCTTCACAGGGAGCAAACCTGGGCCCCAGGCAGTGGAAGCGTTTAGTCCTAACCACTGGATTGCCAGGGAATTCCCTCATTCACTTAATTTTTATTTTGAACGAGTTTATTATTCATACCAAATTTCCTTTGTTGTTGGTTGTTCAAAACAACTTTCCAGTGTCATCCTTATCTTTCTGAGGAGACTTGCTATGTTTTATTTCAATTCTTCTGTCCCACTAGTCTGCTTCTTCTGGTATAGCTTGTTCTGTTTATTGTCTTTCATGGTGCTTGTTTTCCTCCAGTGTCTGGTTAGTTTTTTCTGTGCACTCATCTTTTATTCCTTTTGACTCTGAGCTGCATTGGTTAGAAATGTGTAACCGAGGCTTTGTGTTCCCTCCTCTAAATGGATTTAGGGGATGGGATTAGCCTCAGGGTTCAGCCTTTCCCTTTTCCCCTCTCTCATCTTCCCCTGCCTCCCAGGGAACTCCCTAGTACCAGTCTTCCACGTGCTGCCTTTATCTGGGAGCAGCCATCCTTGTCCAGCCAAAGGAGCTGGTGGGTGAAAGTTACGGGGGGGCTCTGGAGTCACCCTTTGTTTTTCATCTAACCCTGGCTCTGGTGATGCCAATACCCATAAGGGCCAAAGGTCAGGCCGCTAGATCTCTTGGGTAGTGTGTACATGTGGGGGAAGGACACTGCCAGCGACCCCCTCCCCATTTCTCACATATAAGACCCTGGCCCTTTCCTATTTCAAGTTCTCCTGCCCAGGACTCAGCTCCTTTTGTCTCTCCGAAGGGCTTCTCACAGTGTTTGTGTTGGTTTCTGAGCTGGGCCCTGAGGTCCATCGGTTTATCTACCTTCCAGTGGTCCATGATAGTGTGCCATCTTCTAAGGTACTAGCATAGACCAGTTAGGTTAGGAAAAGTAGAAAATGACCAAATTGGTAAAGAAAAAAATGTGAAGGACATAAGGGAGTGGGGCACTGCTGATGGGAGAGTAAATTGGGAGAAACTTTCTACAGGTGAAGTTGATCATATATGTATACTTAAAAGCTTAATTAACCAGATGGTGGGAATCCTTTCACAGTGTGTACGTATATCAAATTAACCCAGGGTACGCTTTAAATATCTTACAATTTTATTTGTCAATTACACCTCAGTAAAGCTGAGGGGGAAAAAGCTTTCAGAATATTTATGCCTTTGATCTAGAAGTTTTATCTCTAGAAATTTATCCTCAGGACATAATCATGATGTGTACAAGGTACATCTATAGTGTTGAGCATCACAATATTATTGTTTGTGGTATTTAAAAATTGCAAGCAAAATGAAGATCTTATTGTAGAGAATTCATAGTTATTGTGCACCTGTATATTATAAAGCTTTGTAACCATTATAAAAGATGGTATAGAAGATTATTCAATGGCATAGAAAATTTTTTTTTTTTTTAGGAAGTTACATATTTTATTATTAAACTGTTTCTTATTTTCCTGCAAGGCTGTTGCTTCACTGTATAAAAATAGCACAAGCAAACACAGTATATTGCAAAATTAAGATAGTAATGTTCTTAATTGGACACTATGCAACTAACAAACTTTTCTCCACTGCCATTTATTTCCAGTGGCAAGTTCATTGAGTCTTTTTTTTTTTAAACGGCAACATTGCCTTTTATTTATTTATTTATTTTTTAATACATTTATTTATTTTTGGCTGCGTTGGGTCTTCGTTGCTGCACGTGGGCTTTTTCTAGTTGTGGCGAGCGGGGGCTACTCTTAGTTGCGGTGTGCAGGCTTTTCATTGCAGTGGCTTCTCTTGTTGCAGAGCACGAGCTCTAGAGCGCAGGCTCAATAGTTGCAGCACAAGGGCTTTGTTGCTCTGCGGCATGTGGGATCTTCCTGGACCAGGGCTTGAACCCGTATCCCGTGCATTGGCAGGCGGATTTTTAACCACTGTGCCACAGGGGGAGCCCCACTGAGTCTTTTGACCTAAATCCGGGGATGGCTGTAAGCAAGTTACAGTATTATATAAGGTTAAGATAACAATGTTATTCTTGAATTACATAATTTTTATAACTAGTTTTACCACAGATAATTTCAGGAATTCTGAATATTATAACTGGAGACTAGCCTACAAATCATAGGGTGTTGTGAAAAAGATGCAGAGTGTTTATCTGAAATCATGAGGAAGTTAAGGGGTATTTTCTTCAGGCAACATTGTTGAAAGTCGTTTCTTTTGCTAAAAGTTGCTTTTTAAAAATCTGTCCACCACTAATTTAAGACAACTATGCTAGATTAAGTTGTTTCAAACTAGTTTATTTAGGGGTTCCATTTTCACTCAATAGATTTTATGTATTTCTCATACGCTTCTTCACTCATTAGTTCATCTAGTTCTGAAGGGTTACTGAGTGTCATCTTGATCAGCTAACCATCTTCATAACAAGATTTGTTGACAAGTCCTGGATTTTCTGCTAGAGCTTCATTCATTTGTTACATCTCCTGATAGAGAAGAATGGAGTTCACTCGCAGCTTTCACACTTTGCAAAGCACCAGATTCCTCTTGTTTGTTCAGTTTTGTCCCAACTTCAGGCAGACTACAGTAAACAACATCTCCCAAAGCTTCCTGTGCAAAATTGCTGATTCCCACTGTTCCAACACCGTTTTCTGTTGTTACCCATTCATGTTTGTCTGAATTTACGACCTGACAGCAGAGCGGGTCTGGTGCTCAGCGCCCGGACGGCGCCCACCCGCAGTCCCCAGGGCCGCAGCGGGCAGGGCATGTGGGGCGCAGAGGTGGCGCGCAGGCTGCAGACCGCAGCCCGCACGCTCCGCGCCACTCGCAGCACCATGTTTGCAGAGAAAAATGTTTTTAATATGGTGAATGGGGGAGGGGGAGCAAGTTATAATGCTGACTCATGAGCCATTTTCATACAGATACATGTATAGGTTGTCTCTGGTTGTACAGGTGATTTTCATTTCTTTTTCTGTATTTTCAGAATTTCTTATAGTGAATGCATACTTTATGTGAGCACAGAATCATTAAAATAAAGATAAATGAGAGATCAGAAAAAAATAATGATAAAGCCAAATGTTGGCATGGGTGCCATGATGCTCGTACTCCAAACATATTGCCAACCTCCTTGTAGAGAGTGGTGAGTGAGCCACAGTGTATTTTAAGAAAAATATGTTTAGTTTATACTTTTTGATCTAGAAGGAATTTTTTTTGTGAATTTAGTCACATAATCCAGGAAAAAGTGAAAGTTGAGCATTGTGGGTTTATTCCTACTAGCAATAAACAAAAACAATCCTAAATAAGGTAAAGCTAAATGTCCACTAGTTGAGTAGTGATTAAGTGATTATGATATCTGGAATATTGTGCAGCTAGTAAAAATCATGTTTATGTAGCCTCTGCAGTAACATGGTAAAGTGTAATTACATTAAAATTATGTCTGTATATGAAAAAATGAAGGGAAGGACTGCATATATGTGTACAGTTGATTTATTGCCGAGCTAGTACTGAGAGTATTAAGAAACACTAAGTTGTATTACTAGTACAATGCACGTACAATAAATAGGCAAGTATAAAACGTATGAATTGGTAAATTCGAGATTATTCAGATTTGAACTTTTGGCCGTTGGGATGCTCTCATTTGCAAATGCTTGGATTGATGATTTCCTGTCCTGTGGATTATTTCCTTGTTTGTTGCAAGCTAGTGCTTACCTTCCCACTGTGGTTCCCCCACATGTGTAACCTGCATCCTGCTTGAAGGCAAAGGTGGACACGGGAGATCATTTTGAGTGGATGGGGTGGATTGGTGAGGAACAGAGCTAGCAGGGGCCCCTTGTCCTGTCACTGCTTGCATTACATATAAAGTGACTCCTTCCTTTGTCCAGTCAGAGGTTCTTTCTTCTTTCACTTTTTTTTTTTCTTCCCTGCTGCGCTACTAAAACAGGGATCTTTCTCAAATGAGTATTTTGTGTTTCTCACCCATGCATGTAGGGAAGGACTGGATAGAGCATTCTTATCCGGGCAGAAAGCAGAAGAGTCCTACAGGGGGCTCTGGTGGAAGATATGTATCTGCCTCTCACTTGCGATTCATGATATTAGCACTGGAAGGGTCCATTTTTACTGACAGAGACACTGAGGCCTGGGGACACCTTGTCCAGGATCCTGTTATTCCTCGGGTCCTGGATTCTGAAACCGCTGTTGTTCCTCCTGTTCCTAATCCAGACCTCTCTGGTGTCTCAGCACCTTCTCTCTCTCTGTGAGTCTTCTGCTTGGCTCTGTCATATTCCTCTTTTTTTCCTTTTCTAGAAAGAAAAGTCAAAATCGAACAGTTCAGCAGCCCGGGAACCTAATGGCTTTCCCTCTGATGCCTCAGCCAATTCCTCTCTCCTTCTTGAATTCCAGGGTGAGTTGCATCCATATGTCTTCCTTGCAGGAAAATGAAAATTTAGATGACCCGTTAATAATCAGAAGAATAGTCTGTGTGTCATTTCAGTGCCTACTGTTTTGCTGGTATCTTCCTGGGCACTTTATGGAAGGCTTTTCATTTAAACCTCACAATAACCCTGCAAGAGAGACCACAGTCTCCTCACTTACCAGTTACGGAAACTGAGGCTCAGAGAGGTGAGGTTACACATCTAAAGTCACATCACTTGTAGGTGGCAGACCCCATGGTGGGTCCCGGTTTTCTGGATCAGAAGTTCTTTTCTTTAGACTGTGTATTTGATGAGAGTGCCTCAGAGGAGACCCCCCATGCCGGGGCATCTGCCCATCCACCCTTAGCCCAAGCTCTGCCTCCTAAACCAGTCTTCGGTAGACGTCCGGCCTGAGTCAGCACTACACTCCTAACATTACCTTTTATACCTGTGTGGCAGCTACTGTTTATGAAGCACTTTCACTTCAGTTTCTTATTTGTATCTTTACATTAGCCTGTGATATAAACCGGGCAGTTATCGTCATCCCTATTTCAGAAAACTGATGCTTGGAGAAGAAAAGTATTTGCCTAAGCAGAAGAGCGACAGAGCTTTATTCTTTTTTGTGATAAAATGCTACTTCCATCTTAGTATAGAAGGTGGTGGTCATTGTAGGATAAAGACTAGAAAGGGCTCACAGTTTTCTCTTCGGAACTAGACTGGGAGCGCCCAGGTATCCCCTCCTCACTTCTTCCCCAACCCCTGCAAGGTCAGTGTGGTACAGGAAGAGAATACAAGGGAAATGTTCTCTAGCTGTGTGAGATGTTCCATCATAAAGCTCTGGGAGACATGGGAGGCTCCATTTCCTCAGTCTGGGCACTATCTCATCCTTTTCGTTCATTGAACATTTAATGAACTCCGACTATGTGCCAGGTACTATGTGCTGCACTGGAGATTCAAGGACCAGTAAGCCACAGAGCCTGCCTGCGCAGAGTGTAATGGAGGGAGACTGGTGTGTAATATAGTAAGTGCGGGTGTGCACGGGAAACAGCAGGAGCATAAAAGAGAGGGTGGTCATTTCCACCCAAGGGAGCCTGGGGCACGAGGCTCTGTGGAGGAGGTGATGCCTGAGCTGAACGTGGGCACGTGCAGGGGCTTTGCAGGAAGACCGGAAGGAGCGTGTCGTAGCAGACGCTGGTACTTGAAGCTGCTCTTAGGCTCGAGTCCAGTTAGGCAGGAGCCGGGCTGCGTGGGGAAGAGCAGCAGGCGGTGAGCCTGGAGCTCAGAAGGGAGTTTGTAGGTTGCGATAGGGCCCTCTCGTGGGCAGTGGGGAACCCACAGGGGTTTAGCAAGATCACTCTGGCAGTGGTATGAGGTCCAGTGGGGGTGCCTGAGACTGCGGGAAGGGCAGTTAGGTAGTTGTGGCTGGAGGCCAGGCGAGAGATCATGAGGGCTGAGCTGAGGCCACGGGAGAGGAAGGAATGGGCACGGGCCGAGTCAGAGCAGTGGGTGGGGCAGATTTGGTGACTGGCTGCTGGAGGTCAGGGAGAGGAAGGCCTTGCAGACTCTGTGTTTTTAACTTAGGTGGTGACTTTAAGCCTTCAGACAGCGCTTCCCAGGTGGGATCCCACGGTCCTTGAGGCGAGGCGGTGAGATGGAGCCTAGGCAGGTGCAAGGGCCTGAGCTGACCACCTCCAGACACTATCACCCTCCTTCAGACAGCCGAGAATGGCAGACAGACTGTCATTTTCTACACCTCTTGTATCGTGAGAAAGGTTGAGAGGCACAGCTGTGTTCCTCCCTTCACTGGACAGTGGGAAAATACCAGGTCCCAGCTATATACCTGGTGGATAATAAAGAAGGGGTTAATAAGCATATCTTGACCTTCCTGAAATATAAATGTTGCATAAACTTAAAGATTCTGGCTGTATCTTGTGGTGCTTAGAACATGTGTCATAAAATAGAACATGCTTAAATTAATCAATTTAGACTCTTGTTGGTAATTTGCAGTGCACAGAAGCCCCCAGAGTGTCTGCCTTTGGTTCAGGGGCTGTTTACAGCCGTGATCATTGTGTGCCCGGCTGTGTCCACGCTGTCTGCAGAGACACCAGGCCCTTGGCTCTGTACTGAGTTACTCTCAAAAGTGACCAGCCTCAGCTGTTGCCTTTGTCATGTTTGGTTTTCAGATGAAAACAGCAACCAGAGTTCCGTGTCTGATGTCTATCAGCTCAAGGTGGACAGCAGCACCAACTCGAGCCCCAGCCCCCAGCAGAGCGAGTCCCTGAGCCCAGCGCACACGTCCGACTTCCGCACAGATGACTCCCAGCCCCCCACCCTGGGCCAGGAGATCCTGGAGGGTGAGTCTCTGCTGGCCCACGATGCGCGTCTTGGAGGGCCTTGCTCTTGCTCTCGATGTTTCTCTTCTTCAGAGTCACAGGTTAGAGAAGCTGCCCCAGAGCTGGCAGCTTCAGGCCGTTTGTCAACTGTTGGAGGCTATTTTGGGGAATGGTTGTATTTTCCCCTTTCACAGAATGAAGAAAGAAAACAGCAACACAACTGAGCGCCAGGCTCTCTGTAAGGAAGGCACTTTTCATATTTGATGCCTGGTATGATTCTCTCAAAAACCCCATGAAATGGCAGCTGTTATCTCCATTTTACAGATGAGGAAGTAGTCTTAGAAAAGTTCAATTGCTTGGCCATGATCACACAGCTCGTAACTTGTGGAACTGTGTGTCTCATTTCATTCCTTCTAAGCTCAGAGCTCGTGCTCTTTGCACTAGATCCTGCGAATTTCTTCCTATAATGTATATTGATTCTGCGGCCTGTGTTGCCTCTTCACCAAGGCGTCTCCACATAGCTCCCAGGAACACTCCCCCAGCTTGGGGCAGAGATTCCACAGGAGTCTCCCGCCTCAGGAGGCCCTGCAGTTACGCTGACCTTGCTTTTTCAGAGCCCTCCCTGCCTGCCTCAGAAGTTGCTGATGAACCTCCCACCCTCACGAAGGAAGAACCGGTTCCATTAGAGACACAGGTAAGGAGGTGCTTTGGGTTTCCCAGTTTCTAAGAAAAAAGTAAGGGCTCTGTTAATGTGCACTGGCTCTATAGCATGGGACGTGCTGTAGTTGGGAAGGCAGCACGGACGCTGGGCTCCAGGTTATAAGGTAGGGGAAGAGGTTTGGTCATCTGTGAGACAGTGGGGGGTGGACTTCTGGGTTGTAATTAGGGCGGAAGGGGAGGTCTGGTTCAGAGGGATGGCCCTATGATTCCATGCTCTGGCTGCTTCTAGATTGCTGAGGAAGAGGAAGACTCAGGTGCGCCTCCCCTGAAACGCTTCTGTGTGGACCAACCCGCAGTGCCGCAGACAGCGTCGGAAAGCTAGCACCACCCTGGCACCCTTCGCCTCCTGGCCCCAGGCCTCTCTTGCATTCTGGTTCTGGCTGTGCTGTGCTGCTGGGCTAAGGGCAAGCACTGGGCTCCAGAGCCTGCACATAGGAGCCTTCTGGGCTGGAAGGCTGACATAGGACTGGGGGTTGTAACGTCATCTTCCGTCCCTGGCACCTGTGTCTGCTTGATCCTGAGAAGAGGAGCACTCCTGTCCTTTTTGCACCCCAAGTAGGCTGGAGCATCGGCCACTCCAGGGTTCATCTGTCACCTCCAGGCAGCAGTCTCTGCTCCGGAACCTCTGGACTGAGCCGCTGGTGCTTCGACAAGAGGAAAGAGATGTGGAAGGCATCCTCTAGAGAAGAGAGTGCCTAGGGCTTACTTGAATTGAATGGAGACTGTAGATTCGTGGACTTTCCCATAGGGCTAGGGGCCCTGCAGGCTGCTGTTGGAGAATGCCTGAGTAGACTCCGGAGGCAAGGGAAGGGCTTCGCTCCATGAGAGGGCGGAGAAGTCCATATAGATTTCTTGCTGTCCTGGCACTTCTGCCCATTCCTGAGGTTATCCTGCCTCTCATGGGCTCTCTGGCTGCTGACAGTCCTTTGTCCCCCACTGTAACCATCCCCTTCCCCCAACACACGCGCGCGCGTGCACACATGCACATACACACACGCACGTGCAGCTTTTGCTGTTTCCACCTGGACATTTCATTCCAGCATCCCCTGCCTCCCGCCACGGTCCCCAGCACTCCTGCCGCAAACTCTGCCCCAGCGAGAATTTGAGGTTCTGACAACAGCACCCATTCCCACAGTACTCCTTCAGCTCAGACTGTCTAGAAAGTTCCCTTTTCTTTGAAATCTGCATGTTTAATTGAACCTCGTGATTTTATTTTTTGTTTCAAAAAAGTTTAAGAAAATGGAAATGGGCAACAGTGAGTGAAGACATATTTTAGCACCGAATAGAATATTTTTAAAATTAAACTATTTGAAATATGTCTTGTTGGTAGCTGAGTGCTTCATTCTTGCAGGTTGTGGAGGGCAGGGGCTGGGGGGCGTGGTGGCTGAGTGCTACTGTGGGCTGGGCCCTGCCAGTTGTCTTCACTCCCACAGAGTGACTTTCCGATGAAGATGATTTGGAGACTCCATTTGAAGTTGTCACGTACTTGGAATTCTACTTCTGTCCCTGCCTACACCAAATGAAAACCTGTGTACACAGTACAGCTCCAGGTCCTTAGGAGGCTGACTTTTGTTCTTTAACTTTTTTTTTATTATGGTAAAATACACAACCATAAAACGTACCATTTTAACCATTTTAAAGTGCACAGTTCAGTGGCACTAAGTACATTCACAGCATTGTGCAGTCATCACCTCTGTCTAGCTCCAAACATTTTCATCACCTCAAACAGAAACCCATACCCTTTAAGCCCTCACTCCCCATTTGCCCCTCCCCCAAAGGCCCTGGCTATCATAAATCTGCTTTTTGTCCATGGGTTCCTTTTTGCTCCCGATTCCAAAGGAAAACAGTAGAGTCATGGTGGAAAAGAATTCTACATTCTATATCTCCAAGAATTTCATATTCTGGACTTCCCTGGTGACACAGTGGTTAGGACGCCACGCTCCCAATGCAGGGGGCCCGGGTTCGGTCCCTGGTCAGGGAACTAGATCCCACATACCGCAGCTAAGAGTTCACATGCCACAACTAAAGAGCCCACATGCCGCAACTTAGGGAGCTGGCGCAACCAAATAAATATTAAAAAAAAAATTTCATTTCCATATTCCCTAAAGCGATTCCTCTCATTTCTCTTAGGGGCTCCAGGTGTCATGGATGAAACTAGAATCCTAGTTAATTCTGTTGCCTTTTTTTTGTCATCTCTAGTTGGTTTTTTCATCATCTTTAGTTGGTTTTTTCTTAAAAATTTAACAGGTACTAAAAAACTGTTTAATGTCACAGATACTAGAATCATATGTGGTACATGAAGTATGTCTTAATTTGTTTAAACAAAGGAAGCTATTGAAAGTATAATGACCAAGAGACCAAAAAAAATGACCAGGCAGATTTTGGAAAAGAATCAAATAGAGGATCCTTTTAGTGGGGAATAGTATTTAGAAACCTAGATAAACCTAGTTTTGCTAAAGAGGAAGGAGTCTGAGGGAAGAAATAGAAACACAGGACAGATTGTGGAGGGCCTTGAAGGTCACGTCAGAGTTTGGTTTTACTCTGTTGGCTTTAGGGAGCCAACCATTAGAAGCCAAGAACAGGGGAGTGACATAGCAAGATGCCATGGAGAGGAAAGAGAGGGAGGCAGGGGGACAAGTTGGAAGGACCCTGCCAACCTTATCCAGATATATTTGCACTTATCAAGAGGAGACTTAGAGTTCTGTGAGTTTGAGGATAGAACAGTGATAGGTACATGGAAAACAGTAAAATTACACGAGGCAAACCAGGGGAAACAAAAGAAGAAAGGAAATGCAATCAGTTCACCATGTGGCTCATTTGTGAATAATTCATAATCATAAGTTATACACTGACTATTGATTTGAACTATTGCAACATAATTATATATGCTTGTATACGTGTATGGTGTTTCTGGGGGATATAAGAGGGCTAAGTTCTCATCTTCCACTGACGAAAGTCAACAGCTAATATTAAAACTGGAAAACTAAAAACAACAGCAATATATATGTTATTTAGAAATAGGGAGGTAAATACCAGAGGAAACAGCTTAACGTATTGAAAATGGATGCCTGGGGGAAGGGAAGCAGGAAGTGGATGGGGGAGAGCACTGCAGGGCTGCTTTTTGTAGAACTATTTGTTCTCTTAACTCCGTTTACGTGTTTCCTTTTTGGAACCATGTCCATTTTACCATGAAAAAATACATAATTTTAATGTAGTTTAAAACGTTTTTAAAGAAGAAAGTCATTACAGTAGCAGTTTTGGCCAGAAATAATTGAAGTAGGATGCAGTGGGGATGGCAGGAAGGGGATGGTTCACGGTTTTAGGCAGGCAGAATTGCTGTCATCTGATTGACCCTATGGCTGTGGAGCTCAAGAGAGGTCAAGGCTGAGCCTGTGAGGTCGTGAGGAAGGTGGGGCCATTAATAGAAATAAAAAACACCCACACAGAGCAGGTGATGGAGGGAACAGAGATCATAGACTGCAGATTTGGGATGTTTTGAGGTTTAGGAACCAACAGGACAGGCCGAAAAATACCAGCCAGAAACAAACTGTAGGGAATTCCCTGGCTGTCCAGCGGTTAGAACTCCATGCTTCCACTGCAGGGGGCAAGGGTTAGATCCCTGGTCAGGGAACTAAGATTCCCGCTAGCCACATGGTGTAGTCAAAAAAAAAAAAAAAAAAAAAAAATGACAAGCTGAAACTGTCTAATCAAGGGTTTCAGTCTGCATCAGTGAAAGAGGGGTGTTAAAAAATCTTGTGTTAATTAGCTCCATTGTTTGTAAATTGGAGCCATAGAAAGAAATGGAGGACAACCATCAAGCAATAGTCACATTAAAGTTTATTACTTTTTTCTATTTTAAAATGAAAATATCATCACTATAGAAAAACAAATGGAAAAATATACAAAAAGATAACGAAGAAAATAAAACCAACCATAACTCCATCTCTCCAAGGTAAACACTATTCTTCGTTTGGAGAGACACTTCTCAGCTCCTTTTCTTGGGACTCCAGCTAATAGGCTGTATTCACAAAGCCCCACCTCTAGCTTCCACTTCGGTCTGCAGGATTTCCAACTGTGTTCTGGATGGCTCTCCAGGGTACCTCCGGTTCTTATGGCTGAAACTGAGCCCATCGATGAGTCTCCCATGCTTTACCACCACCAGGGCTGGATTCCAGTCCACAGCAGCCCCAAGCACTGAAATGACTACGGTGACCATTCTCATGTGCAATTAGATGCATTTTTTGAAATATCAAAAGTTTCCAAAATTTGTTTTTTGTATGTTTTTGGAGTTCTTATTCTGTGTGTAGTCTGTCGTTAGTTATCTAGTTCTGCAAGTGTCCATCCCATTAGCCACTTAGTCTGTGCCTCAAATCTGGCCACCTGTCTCCACTGATCTTTTTTTTTTTTTAACTACCCTTTACTGCTTCTGCCTCCATTAGACTTCCTAAGCACTAGTGTGTTTTTTTTAATTTTTAAAAATTTATTTATTTATTTATTTTTGGCTGCATTGGGTCTTCGCTGCTGTGCACGGCCTTTCCCTAGTTGCAGTGAGCAGGGGCCACCCCTCGCTGCGGTGCGCGGGCCTCTCATTGCGCTGGCCTCTCCTGTTGCGGAGCACCGGCTCTAGGCGTGCAGGCTTCAGTAGTTGTGGCACGCAGGCTCAGCAGTTGTGGCCCACGGGCTCTAGAGCACAGGCTCAGCAGTTGTGGTGCACAGGCTCAGTTGCTCTGCAGCATGTGGGATCCTCCTGGGCCAGGGCTCAAACCCGTGTCCCCTGCATTGGCAGGCGGACTCCCAACCACTGCGCCACCGGGGAAGCCCCTCCACTGATCTTGCTACAAATTTGAGGCCCTTGCCACCAGTGCCACAAACTACTGCAGTTCCCTTCTATAGGGTCGCTCCAATTCAACCCTCACACGCTTTGGCCAGGATGATGACTTCCTCTGCCATTCTCATCTCTTGACATTTACTGCCTGAAAAATCCCTATGTTTTAGGCACATTGTCCTGAATTTACCAAGTCTGCTCTGCTGCTCCCTCTGCCTAGAAAGTTCGTCCCTCATTTCCTCTGCTTAGTGGAGTGTGCTACTTACCTCTTCACAATCAACTCAGATGCCACATCCTCTGAGGTTTCTCCTAATCCTCTTAGAAGAAATGGCTACTGAAGGAAGATGAGCTCCCTTCTCTGCTAGGTGATCAGAAGGAGCTTCATAGAGATGGCGTCTGACCTACATCAATGGAAAAAAAAAATGTTGCCTGCCATATCAGTAAACAAAGGATGTTGCAGGCAACAAGCCATCACCTTACAGCTGAGCCATGAGGGAACTCAGGATAGAAACAGAATGCCCGCCATCTAGCAGTGCCCCCCTCCCCAACCCCCAAACTCAGGAAGAGAAAGCACAGGATACTGGCCCCAGATAGCTGAGGTGTATATCAAAGGAATGATTTCGGTGAGCCCTGACTTTTGCATCTTCCCATACATAGAAAAGCACTAAATTTCTTAACTTGAGATATCCTGTTTTCTTTAACAGTAATCTTTCGATGTTCTGACTACTACCTGGTCTTTGTTGCAAAAACTCCTATGTATCCTGGCTCCTCCCCTACCTCTTGCAAGCAGTCTCTCAGAGCTATCTGAGATGTTGGGTCCTGGACTTAAATCCTCGGTTTTGTCTGCCAAATAAAACATAATTCTCAACTTTTAAGTTGTGCTTTTTTTTTTTTTTCCAGTTGACACCTAGAACTTACCTTTTACCGGGGGGTATCCTTCTCACTTCAAGGTGAGAAGAAAAGGAGAAAAAGGTCTGGCATTGGCATGCTGCCATTCAGGGACATCTAGCAGTCTAGCCCTGTCAAAGACCAGGCTGGGAAGGTATGTTCTGGGCACTGAAGATTTCTGAACCAAGGGAGACAATTTAACCAGGGATGAATGATTAATAAGTGTGTTTCTGACTGTACTGGATAGCCAAGCAGATTTTGGACTATGTGGGTGTAGTGTGCTTGGAAAAGTAGCTCAAATGTTCTCACTCTCCAGGCACAATTATTGCTGTTTTCTTACTGCGCACTTTGTACGGCATTCATCACACAGAACTGTGATTATTTGTCTCTCATTTTTTCAAGTCTCATTTTTTCCCCTGTAGCACCCAACGCAGGGCCCTGAACATTGTAGGTGCTAGTAAAGACTATTTGAATGAAGGTATGTATTTTTAATAGACATGTTTAATATATTTTTCCAAAGAAGCTTCTGTATTATCCTTTCCAGCAAGCCCCTAGAAGCAAGCATTATACTAAATATCCAGATCTCAACCACACTCTAGTCTAGAAGCAGGTAACTTTGGGGGGACCAAGGCTGGGGCTCAAGTTATCCCTCGTAGAACCTTTGCTGAGGTAAGGTCGGGAGGTTACTTCCCGCCAAGCCCTCCTCCCATCCGCCCCACCCGCGCATCTCCGGGCGTGGCCGAGAGCGGCGCCTTTAAGAAGGGGGCGGAGCCCAAGTGAAAAGACAAAGCCCCTGGCCGCGCGCTCCCCCTCCCCCCTCCGGCGCACCACACGGACAGTGGTGCCCGGATGTCGGTGTCGCCTTCGGTGACAGATGGCGCAGTGTCTGTATATGTTAGAGGGCTTCTCTGGCCTGACCTCTTTGAATTCCCGGCCTTTCGGTCCCCCGCTGTCCCCCACTTTCAACTCCGCCGCTGGAGGCCCGCTCCTGTCACTGGCGCTTACATAACGTGACCTTTCACCTCTTCATACTGCCCTCTAGTGCGCTGCAACCCAACTAGGCGGCCCGGGAAGGGGGAGGGACCTAATCACAGAGCGGCAGCTCCTCTGAGCCAATAAACTCTGGGTGCTGACCAGCTCTCCGCCTATTGGAGCATTCGCCACCGGCGCCACAGGGGAGCATGTTAGTGTGTGCGCTGGCCGGACCGGGGGGAGGAGGGGAATCTCCCGCCATTTTTCAATAATTTCCTCCGGTGCAGCTGAGGACGAGTCGTGACTGCCGAACGCGGGGACCCGTAGCAAAGGTTGGCCGGAGGCTTCGGGGCGGCGCGGCAGTGTGCGTGGGAGTTCTGTGCCCTTGCGTCCCTTTCCATGGCCTTAGCGCGGCGGCGCCAGCAGTGAAGGAGCTGAGTTCGCGCCGCCCTCTCACCCCTCCCCTCCCCCACCCCACCCCCGGGAGCCAGGCGCTCGCTCCGGGCCGCGGGGCCTAGTGTTGCGCCGCGGGCTCGCCGAGGAGCAGCCGCCTTCCCCGCCGCTGCCGCCGCCGCGATGGCGCCGCTCCTGGGCCGCAAGCCCTTCCCGCTGGTGAAGCCGCTTCCCGGCGAGGAGCCGCTCTTCACCATCGCGCACACTCAGGAGGCCTTCCGCACCCGGGAGTATCCTTTTCCAGTCGCGCCGGCCAGGCCGCCCGCGGGGTGGGGTAGGGCGGGGTGGGCCGCGCAGCCCCGCGCCGGTGGCAGCTGTCAGCGCGCCCGGCGCTGGCGGGCCAGCACCCCGAGGCCGAGCCCCAGGCCCGCCGTTCCGGGGGGGGTGGGCGGGCGGGCCGGCCCGGCTCAGGCCGCCCCGGAGCCCTGCGCCCTCCATCCTTTCCTCGGCCCCGCACTTTGTCACCGGGCCTCGCTGTCGATGAACGACCCTCTATCCCGCCCCCCCCCCCAGGGGGTTGGCTTTAGGCCCTAAGTACCGAGGGGTGAGCGGGGTTTCCTTTGCTGCTGCTTTTTCCTTTTTAAATTAAGCCTTCCACTTAAGTTTTGGAAATTGTACTTGAGCGGCCTCGTGATCTGGGTTGTACAAGTCGCGACTGCGTCTTTCCGGATCTCTGCGGGGACATTTGTGTTTTTCTCCTCCCGAGTGGACTTTAGGCTGGTGATGAACTGACAGGATTGTGAGGCACAAAACCAAGAATAAATGTCCAGACTTAGGGAAGAGGCAGTAAAAAAGTTACCTTGGAGGAGCGGATCCCTTCCTTCCCTGGGCATGCATAGATTTGGAATTTTGACGATGTACAGGAGATCGCTATTTGTCTTTTAACAATGTTTCAAAAAGACACGCTTAAAGTTTTTATGTTGTATTTTAGAAACACGAGGCTGATGTTTTAAATAAGAAGCATCCTTCTAATCATTGCTTAAGGTTTCTTGCACAAGCTTATTAGTCTTTTAGTTGAAAGTTGTACCACTCTTATTTACTTTTTTTATGGATGCCAGATGCGTCCTTTTTGAAGCTTAAGTGTAAAAAAGTTTTCTGAATCAAGCTTTCTTTAGTGTACAGAAAGCTTCAAGAGTGAAGGGTAATGTATTCTTTAGTTTTATCACCCCTTTCCCTTTGGAAGGACTTGATTTCTTAGTAGTTTCAGTTTGCTTGCTTCAGTATGGAAGGAAGTGCCCGTGTGAGCTATATCATTTGATTTCATTTCTCTTTGATCCTCCCTTTAATGTAATGCTTTATGGGATAACCTCATTCTTGTTTGAGTGCAGTTTGTGGATGTTAGGTGTTTACATACAAAGGGATTTGGCAAGTGAGTCCATGCTGTAGGAGGGCTCTTGAAGAAGTGCAGCTAGAGCATCAGAGCTGAAATGGATCTTGGAGATGGTGGGGTTCTCCTGCCTGGGTATGCCAAGTGGGCCCACACAGTTGAGGTTGGCTTGCTAAAGGTCACACACTCTGTAAATGATGAGAATCAGGAGTAGAATTAAGTGCTCTTCATACCTCATCCCTGAAAGAAAATCAAGAGAGGAACATGGAATGCTATTCCTTCACTTTTAATAATGTTAGTCCACTGTTTGTGTCAGTTTGTGGTATGATAAGGTGCATTTAAGGGAGGGGTCGGAGTGGTAATCTGGTTCTTTTTCTTGTCCTGTTAGGACTTTTGGATTGTTTTGGAGAAGTGCTCTAGCTCTACCAAATACTTTATTCTAAAAGTGCCCAATTTTTTTTTTTTTTTTATAACATTCCAAAACATCAGTGAAGTAAAAAATTACTTTTGGGAATCTGCCATATCCTTTTCAGATGTCATCTTTTGAGCAGTTGATGGTTATTCACACTAATATTACTGGATGTTGATTTTTCAGGTCTGGTTCTAGTGGAGTATCAGAAACTGCGATAGGGAGGAGACAAATTCTAAGTCTGTACTAGGTACTGAGCTCTGTAAAAAATGGCTGTAGATAGCTAATTTAGAACTGGCAGCCTCGGCTTTTTCATATCATTTACTGAAATCACTGAAATACAGTGATACGTATGAGGAGTTTCTTTTAATGATGACAGTTGAAAACTGATACGTGGAACTTTTTAACTGTTATGTATTTAATAAAAATTCATCTTTAAAATTTCCCATACCAGTATTTAGAACCCTTTTAACAAAGGAGTTCTTAAATTGTGTTGCAATTGGGGGGAAATTGCTCCCTTGGTAATTTCTACAAGTGGAAGCACTTTGAGGATGGTTTTTAAACAATTGTACTGTGTGGTTGGCAGGTTGGCATATCTCTTTATTAGGCTATTAGTGATTTCATAGAGGAGAACAAGTATGTGGTTGGGTAACTGCTGCATTTGAAGTATTGTTATTTCCAGTTCTTAATTTTTAGTTATAATTATGTTTTAATAGGACTTCATACTTTAATTTTCTCCGAATACCTACCTTTTGGTTGCATGTATATTCTGTGGCAAATTTGTATGGTGTTTTATTGACTTAAAGCTGTGAGCATTGTGTCCTTGAAGGTATTATTGTACATCTTCATTAAACTTACAGTGGTTGTGGATGATGCACACATTTAATGATTGGGTTATATATTGATGTTTATTGTACTGTAGCTTTAAATCTATGGTACATTGCTTCCTAGGATAGTACTACTGCAGGCAAGACAGTAGATCTTGGTTGGAAAAATTAACTTTATCGGAATCACTTCTTGATGTGATTGATTATTTGACAATAGAATTCTACACTGACTGTGTTTATAAGTCAAGATAGATTTTAAGGAGGAACTGAACCTACAAGTAGCCTGCTGTAGATTAATATTTTTTTTGTATTGCTTTATCCTAGTTTCTAAAGCCTGGAAACTAGTTCATAACCTTAGCATCAATATGAGAACTTTTAGATGGTGTAGTAAGGAGGGGGTATTAGAATATACAGTTATTCTGGCTCTAGGCAAGAATAACTTGATTTGCCTAGAGTGTTTTAAGAGCTGGGGTTAAATTGTAGTTGCAAGACTGGATTTTATTGGGCAGTTGGAATACTGAGCTCTTATGTCGATTTTTATAATTTAATTTCTTTAAAGTAACAAGTTATTATCAGATTAGAGTTATTTTTAACTTAATGACAGACTGGTCCAAAGAGAGAAAATAGGATAAAAAGCAGACCTTGAGTTGGTGCTTTGTCTTCTCACTTAGAACTCTTAGCATTATAGTTATGCTTATTTAACCTCCATACTTTTATGGGCCACTTCCTTTCAGGCTATCAGGTACTTATTGAAAGAAACAATACTTACAAGGCTAAAGAGAACAAAGAAGTGCAGCATATGGTGGTAAGGAAGTAGCTCTTGAACTCTTGAAAAAGTAGATGCATAATGAGATAGTCCAGGATTTGAACTTATCATTTATAGCTTACACAACCTTTGGAGAATTGCTTTGACATTTTGTCTGCAATTATAAGTGCAGCAGTCGCTGGAACATAAAAACCACAATTGGCATTTGCTTTGAGCGGTTATTTGAGAGTGAGTGACTTATTTTGGTAACCTAAAATCTGAAATAGGATTTAGAGGCAGCTGACTCAACATCCTTCTTTTTGTAAAAAAATTAATTAATTATTATTATTTTGGGGGGGCTGCGTTGGGTCTTAGTTGTGGTGTGTGGGCTTCTCATTGCAGTGGCTTCTGTTGTTGTGGAGCACGGGCTCTAGGTGTGCGTGCTTCAGTAGTTGCAGCCAGCAGGCTCAGGAGTTGTGGCGCATGGGCTTAGTTGCTCCGTGGCCTGTGGGATCTTTCCAGCCCAGGGCTCGAACCCGTGTCCCCTGCGTTGGCAGGCGGATTCTTAACCACTGCGCCACCAGGGAAGTCCCTGAATATCCTTCTCATGGGCTTTTTTTTTCCCTCCTTTTATTTTCATTTTTTTCTTTAACTTTTCTCTTAGCATAAGTCAAAGTAATAACCAGAACAGAGTTACATAAACTTAAAACTACCTAATGTTAGGGGTGGTTGTAGAAATTTCAGTTTTAGACTTTTGAAATTAATCTAATTTGAATGACTAGTCAATTAAAAATTGTGTTGTCAGAGGACATTCATTCCTAGACGTAATCGTTAGGTTTATAGTGCTCTCCAACAGAAATGTGATGTGAGCCACATGTAATTAAAATTTTTCTAGGTCCACATTTGAAAAAAAGGAAACGGGTGAAAAAAAAGGAAAGGCACATTTTTCTTATTCCAAGTTTCAGGCTGAAGGAGCAGTCCCTGTCTGCAGCGTCCTTTTCTAGTGGCAGAAAGATCAGGAGGAAACCATGACAGCTTTTTAAGCTTCTTCCTGGAAGTGGCGTCTATCACATCTATTGGTCAAAGCAAGTTATGTGGCAGGGCCCAACATCTTTGGGGAGGGGATGTGCTTTCCTCTTCCCAGGAGGCATTGCAAGCCACATGGCAGTGGGTGGAGGTGTAGAATCCTCTTAGGGAAGAGAGGTGGATGTTTGGAAAGAATAGTACAGTCTGCCACATTTTAGGGTTAAGGGAATGTTTTCTGGGGAAGGTTGCTTTTAAGTTGAGATCCAAAGGATGGTTAGAATTTAGTTTATTTTGCCAGTTATATCTCAGTGAGCTGTTTTTGTTTGCTTTTTTGCTTGTTTTGGCTGCCCTCGGCAGCTTGTGGGATCTTAGTTCCCTGACCAGGGATCTAACCCGGGCCCCTGGCACCCTGGCAGTGAGAGTCCTAATCACTGGACCACCAGGGAATTCCCAATTTTGAAAACCTGAAAGAAGTTTCATATGGCTGGAGTGAAGAAGTGGGAATGGAGATGCAGTGATGAGAGATACAGAAAAGGGCTGCATCACAGGTCCTTGTGAGATAGGCTGAGGAGTTTGGACTTTGCCTTAAATTTAGTGGAGGCTGTTGAAAAATTTGAACAGGAGAGAAGCAGGCTTTTAGGTTAGGAAGATCACTGTGACTGCAGCGTTGAGAATGGATCTGCAGCCTTGAGACTAGTGGCAACTAGATGGTGATTAAATAATTAAATAATCTAGGCAATAGATAATGGTGGTCTGAATAAATTTACTAGCCTTTGAGGTGGAGAGAAGTACAGTTGATGGATTTCTGAAATTAAGTAGATTTGACAGGGTTTGGTGATTGATTGGGGAGGAATCAAGAGTTATGTTTTGGTTATCTCTTGGTTAGTGGTGTTCTCTGATATAGAGGACCCTATGAGACAGGAGGGAAGGGGGCAGGGCACAACCTTAAAAGAATGACATAGCCCCTGAGGACATAAAGTGGTTACAACCGATTAGGCCCAAGTTGGCGGAAGAATCTACTTCCAGTAGACCTTGAGCCTCATTATACGCTCTTTGCGATACATTAGAATATGCTAAATGACACCCGCAGGCGCCCTGACTGTTCGAGGCCAACCATAAAAGGGCAGAAAGTGGGCAGTGGCCCAATTCCTGGAAATCCCTGCCCCTTCCCCCAAAAAGTTGGAGTAATCTTCCTATTACTTAGCCTATGAAATTACCCAGCCCATAAAACTAACCATCCCATATTCCAGGGCCTATCACCTTCTGAGAGGGCCCACACTCTGTCTGTGGAGTGTGTGTCTCCCTAAATAAACCTGCTTTCCCACTTGGGTCTTGGGGAAAACTCCCTTGCCTGACTGCTTGCATCCTTCACAAGCATCCTATATTAATAAATCTATTTCTTGCCTATGGCTTTGCCTCTCGCTGCATTCCTTCTGCACTGAGGCATAAAGAACCTGAGCTTCATTAAGTTCTGAGACCAGGTGTGTGGTTTCAGCAGGGAGATTGTGGGTTCAAGTCCCATCTGAGATGTGATTGGGTTTGAGTCCCAATCTGAGGTGTGGGGTTTCACCTGGAAGAGGATCAAGTGTTTCTTTTGTTTTGACTGTCAAGGGTGGTGGGGGACGGATAGGAAGTGAAGTGTTTAGTTATGGAGGTTCTTATATTGAATTGCTGAGTATATCCAAATGGAGATGTATATGTTGCTAGTATATATATGGGCCTGGAGTTCAGAGAGAGGAGACTGAGCTGGTGATAGAAGTTATTAGCATATATAGATAGTAGTTGAAGTTATGGGCATGGATGAGGTCACCCAGAATGAGAATGCTATACTGATAATGATTTTCAGAGGGTACGAAAGATCTGTATTAGGGTAGAAGAGACTGTCATTATTTGAAAAATCACACTCAATCAATCAGTATTAGGTATTTAAATACATATTGTTTGAAAAAAGTAGGAAAAAAAGGTTCCTCCTTTTTTTTCCTTAAAATAATAAAAATCATAGAAAATAAAACAATAAAATCTTGATGGGTGGAGTGATTTTCAGTACTGTGGGGGCCAGAGGATTTTTCCCTTTGCAACAACATATTTGTATTTTAGGAGGCCTGAGGCCAAGTGAAATTTTTAAACCAGAAGAAATGGGTTTAAAAACAAGACTGAGAAAAAAGGTTGTGAGTGTGTGAAGCACAAAGGACCAGAGAAGAAGAGGATTACCACCAGTAAGGCCAATTAACATGTTTTAAAATGTTATGACTGGATGAGAAATGAGGATCAAAAGCTGGATTTGGATAATGGTTCTTTTATTGGAGAGAAAGGACTTAATTGAGAAACACATAAGTGGTTACAGTTAGGGACTGCAGAGGTTAGGATGATTCCCTGATTTCTGACTTGGACACTAGGGCCATTCGGTGAGATTGGGAGTATCTGTTAAAGAGCAAGTTTGGGAGGGAGTGGAGGAGTAGTGAGAGTTTAGTTTTAGAGGAAGTTGGATTTGAGGGATTACTGAGGCATCCAGGTGACAGCAGTCTTGTGTGTTATTGGCCATATGGGTCTTGATCTAAGGAGAATGGACTGGGCACATTATTCCTACTTTTTTTTTTTTTTTTTCCCAGGCAGAGCCTCGTGACTCGCAGGATTTTAGTTCCCCGACCAGGGATTGAACCCGCGCTCTCGGCCACTGGACCACCAGGAAATTCCCACATTATTCCTACTTTTTTTTTTTTTTTAATGGGATTTATTTATTTATTTATTTATGGCTGTGTTGGGTTTTCGTTTCTGTGCGAGGGCTTTCTCTAGTTGCGGCAAGTGGGGGCCCCTCTTCATCGCGCTGCGCGGGCCTCTCACTATCGCGGCCTCTCTTGCTGCAGAGCACAGGCTCCAGACGCGCAGGCTCAGCAATTGTGGCTCACGGGCCTAGTTGCTCTGTGGCATGTGGGATCTTCCCAGACCAGGGCTCGAACCTGTGTCCCCTGCGTTGGCAGGCAGACTCCCAACCACTGCGCCACCAGGGAAGCCCCCTACTTTTTAAAATAACAACTAATAATAAAAACTTAATGTTTTCTCTTTAGGACATATTTGTTAGTCTTACATTCTCTCTGATTACACAGTGAATTTCTTCAGTGTAGCTGAATGATATATTAGAAGGTTACTAAGCTTTTTTTTTTTAAAGATTCTATACTTTATATTTTATTTATTTATTTTTGGCTTTGTTGGGTCTTCATTGCTGCACGCGAGCTTTCTCTAGTTGTGGCGAGCGGGGGCTACTCTTTGTTGTGGTGCGTGGGCTTCTCATTGCGGTGGCTTCTCTTATTGCGGAGCACGGACTCTAGGCATGCAGGGTTCAGTAGTTGTGGCTCGCAGGCTCCAGAGCACAGGCTCAGTAGTTGTGGCACACGGGCTTTGTTGCTCCGCGGCATGTGGGATCTTCCCCCACGAGGGCTCGAACCCGTGTCCCCTGCATTAGCAGGTGGATTCTTAACCACTGCGCCATCAGGGAAGCCCTTACTAAGCTTTTTGAATGTTTAAATAAATCCACGTACTGATTCTTTATTTTACCTCCCCTCCCCAGGTGCAAACAGGCAAACAGAAAACAAATCCATTTTGTTGATAAGTTAGTTATGATAATGTCCCTGTGGAAACCATGCTATTTCCTTTTTTCTATGGGATTTTATAAGTTTTTAGTGATTGGATTTGCATAGCTTTCTATGGAAGTCTGACTCCTGATTTTTACTGGTGCTCTATTTTGTTTAATCATTTAAATATTAACAACAGCCCAGTGAGGAAAAGAGACATATTGCTTTGTTTTTGGCAGATCCAGAGAATGATATGGTGAGAGAAGGTGCTTATACTACTGATTAAACTACAGTTTTGGATTATTTATGGATTTATCCCTGTCATTTGTCTTTTAACTGATCTAACCCTAGAAAGCCAAGAACCTCTTTTATATTAAAAATGAATTATTTAGTTGTGAGGTAATATTACAAGGGGAGCTGTTTAAATACTTTTTATTTCAACCGTTATATATAAAAACTGTCACTTGCAAAGTACAGAGATCGGCAGCTAATTCTCTAGTTGTGGTGTAAGTTTATTTTCCTGCATAGCATCTTTTGCTGTGCGTAAAAGTAAATTAGTTACTTGTCATTTGAATTTGAATATGGCTGGGTGATAATGAATTACAATTAGGATGGTATGGAAAGTTACCATATACATGGCACTAGTTATAGGATCTCTTCCTCCACCTCCCTCACAAAGACGGAATAATGACTGGTGAACAACTTGTGGACGTGGTATTATTGGAGATAACATAAACTCTGGATAAATATTACTATATCAGAATTATTTTTAGTACTTTTTGGAATTTATTTTTTAAACCTTAGAGAATCAACAAGTGTTTCCAAGGTAGACTGGAAGGCTGTTAGTAAATGGATCATTAGCATATGCACGGGGTTATTCCAAACTGCCTGTGAGACTGCTGGAGCCATCTCATCTTACTGTGCAACTGATTCTTAAACTTGCTGACCATCTGAATTGTGTAACAGTTTCACATACCTTAAATTCTTATTCCTTATGTCTTGTATTTTATTTTGCCTTTATTTTTTCTTACTAATTTTTAGTACTGTGTGAGTCTTGTGAAATGAAACGGGTGAATTGAAGAAAGCACAGTTGTAGATGGTCCTAACCATACTTTAGTGTTAATCATCTTGTTTGGATTTGCCAATTGAAAACTCTGATTTCAATTTTATCTTACGCTGTACATTATAGAAAGGATACTATAGTTTTTTCCCATATATGATAAGTATTTTGTGGATTAGTTGTCTCTGTTGCTTGAATATTGTGTTCCTGAGCCAGTGCTAACAGAGAGTATGAAGCCCGCTTGGAAAGATACAGTGAGCGCATTTGGACGTGTAAGAGTACCGGAAGCAGTCAGCTAACACACAAAGAGGCCTGGGAGGAGGAACAGGAAGTTGCTGAACTGTAAGTAGTAGAAGCACTGCCCTTCTAGCGCTATCTTCACATTATTAGGAAAGAGGGAATATTAACCATAAAACAATATTTATATTTAAATTTATGGGGCATAAATTGGAATACATTACGTTAGTATAATGTACTGGTGTCTTGCCTATTGTCGTTTTGCAAGTAACAAAGTATGTGGAATATATAGTTGTGTGTATACTTATTTAGGTATTTACTAGGCTTTTGAGTGTTCTTGCTGTATACTTTTACCTTGTAAATACTCTGGAAATGTGGTTCTAAGCAAAGGAAGCTGATAAAATCTAGAAGTAATATGGAGGCAGCAAATTAGCAGAAAGTTTTCTTTATTTTGTGGTCATTTGAAATTTAAGACAGTATTTAAAGCAGCTATCAAAAGTAAGTACACAGTTTGAAGACAGTTTATCTGAGTGGGGTGGTTGAATGAGGTGTCTTAAAAATCCTGTCTGTTTTCAAAGGGCCTATTTGTCTGGGTAGTCTCTCAAAGAAAACACTCAGAATTTAGGCAGTAGAAGCATGCAGAAGATAAGTAGAAACTAGGGATGATAAAACAGTACTCTTTTTTTTTTTCTTTTTTAGTGGTTTTTTTTTTTAATTGAAGTATATTTGATATACAGTATTATATGTTACAGGAGTACAATATAGTGATTCACAAATTTTAAAGGTTATACTCCATTTCTAGTTACTATTAAAAAACAGTACTCTTTTAGAAATTTGGAGTAGAAACTTTTTCTGTGGACTTCTCATTGATTTCTCTTGATAGTATATAAGCAGAGAGCGTACAGTTTAGTAATTAATACCATTCTGCTCTTTTGCCTGTGTAACAGAGCACAACCTTCAGTTGAGACCTGGGGTCTAGTAATGGCTCCATCACTGATTAATAATTAGTGAAGTCTGTTAACCTGGTGCCTGTTTCTTCTTTGCTTGGGTCACTGACATAGTTCTGTTTTGGATTATTGTTATTTATGTATATGCCCCATTTAGTATACTAGACTCGGGGTTGGCCTACCTTTTCTGTAAAGTGCCAGTTAGTAAATATTTTAGGGTTTGTGGGCCATGTGGTCTCTGTCTCAGCTATTCAACTTTAAGGTTGTACAGTGAAAACAGCCAGTGATAATACGTAAATGAATGGGAGTGACTAGGTTCCAGTAAAATTTTATTTACAAAAACTGGGAGCAGGGTGGATTTGGCTCATGGGCTGTTGCTGACCCCCTGCAGTAGCCTGTAAACTTGAGGGCAGGTCT
Source organism: Balaenoptera physalus (assembly GCF_965194825.1). Classification (NCBI taxonomy): domain Eukaryota; kingdom Metazoa; phylum Chordata; class Mammalia; order Artiodactyla; family Balaenopteridae; genus Balaenoptera; species Balaenoptera physalus. The sequence continues at coordinate 83,513,180 of NC_138898.1, forward strand.
CATGTTTGACTTACTCTTGAATTGGTCACAGTGCCTAGGCACAATCCTCTGTACTGTATAAGCACTTACTGTTTGCTCTTTGCAAAACAAATGAAAATAAATTGCTTCCCTGTACACGAAGAGAAGAGAAGTACAGTGGGAATTTAGAGGTTAGAGAGACTAACCTAGAGTTGCTAGGGAAAACTCCATGAGACTTAATGAAGACAGTAACAGTTGAAGGATAGTTTGTGCCCAGTTGCAGAGGACAAGATGAGACGTTTGTATTTACTTCAGTGAACAATGTGAGGACAGCAATGCTTTTTGAACAGCAGAGGCACATATGATGGTTTTGATGATTGGGGTTGTGCTTTGAGAAGATTAATCTGGAAGCGGTGTGCAAGATGAGTTAGAGAGGGAAGAGGCAGGTGGGAAGTCTGTGTAGGCTAGCTAAGAGTATTTGGGTCGGGAATCATGGCATTATTGGGAATAGAAAGAATGAGATGGATTTACATTCTGAAAAAGGGGGTTTGGTCATAATTTTGGAAAACCACTACAAACTTTGTTCTTGAAAAGTCATAATACACATTAAAGATATTCAGAAGACTGTAGTAAAGAAACTCTAGCTTGGTTTAATCTTATGGGTTTTAAACTTATTCGACCTTAGAACCCATTACAACAGAGGGAAGTTCTGAAGAACACACTTGGGGAATGTTTTATGTGATTTGATAGCTAATAGAATATAAGGGGTGATGGGAGAAATTGTTGAAAAAGACGGTGAGGTTTTATAATTTTTATTCAAAGTAGAAATACTTTTTTCTGATTATAAAAGAAATGCATACTTGTTATAAGAATGTGAACAATACAGAGTTAGTAAAGAATCTGAACATCATTGTCCAACTTCACTCCCCAGAAATAACCACAGACAATGAAGCTTTAAGCCTGAGTGACTGGGAGGCTTAATGGAAAGAGACAGTGAATTTATAGGGGCCAGGAAAGGCCTCATGGAATTAAGGAAGTCTGAGGACATCTTGGAAGGATGATTAAGCTGGGAGGGAGGACAGTGGGGAGAGGACAAAGGTAACAGTCTTAACAAAGGCAGGGAGACTTGAAGGTTATTGATCATGAGGGGAATAGCAGATAACTTGGTAGGTTAATTAATTGTGAACGGAGTATGATAAGAGCTTTTAAGTCTAGCAGTTGGAGGAACATTTGTTATGAACAGCACAGAGAGTGATTGAGAATATTGTAGTATGATAATAAACCTACTACTTGGATCTGTATGAATGTTCTCATGCCTGATCCTCCCTTTTGCCCTGTAACACATATGTTAAACTATCTGGTCAGAATTGGATATCTTAACAACTCTCCATTTAGGTTGCTTCCCATTTTCTGCTGTCATCAAGAATCCAGCAGTGAATATCTTTGTGTACCTATGACAGTTCTCCTAACTGTTGTCAAACTGCTTTCCAAAAGAGTTGAAACATGGGCTTTTGGCAGAGTGTGTGTGCTATTTTGCCCCATTCACTTGCTCCTATAAGGGTGTGATAATTAAAGTTCTTTTTTGCTAGTTTAATAAATGAAAAGTGGTACATCATTGTTTCACTTTGCAAGGAGTTCAAATCATGGTTCCAACATATTAACCATTCATGATTTATTTTTCTTATCTGTAAAATGAAAATTCTAGACCCCTCACAAGGTATTGTGAGAACTAAATGAAGGAATGCATTTTTATTGATTGAGACATAATAATTAAGTTATGGTCTCCCAACCAAAAATTGGGCAAAGGATATGTATAAAGAATTCATACCTGAAAAGGGAAGTCAACTGCAAAAACAAACGAATGGGAAAATGTTCAACCTTACTAATGATGTGCTTATTATTTTCATTTTATAGATGAGAAAATTAACATGGCTAGGTCAGTCAGACAAAGCTATTTAAAAGTTCTTTCTTTTTCCTGTATACCACATAGGTTTTAATCTTTGCATTCTCCAGTGCCTTGTATGTATTTGCTAAAGAGCTTTTTGAATTGATCTGAATAACTCTCTGGATAGGCTCTCCTGCATTTTCTTGGTAACTGATGACATGTTTGTTTAGTTTGAAGGAGGAGTTCCCTGCCTGGTATGAGAAACTTGTTCTGGAAATGGTTCACCATAACACAGCCTCCTTAGAGAAGTTAGTAGATACTGCTTGGTTGGAGATCATGACCAAATATGCTGTGGGAGAAGAGTGTGATTTTGAGGTGAGTGCCTATTTTTATTTATTTTTTTAATGTGATTTGACACACCAAATGTCAGGATTGGAGCTTCCAACATAGATTATATATTTCTATGTGAGTAAAATTGTTTTACATTTGAAGTCCACTTTACTTAATATCAAATATTTTAATCACCAATTTTTTTTTTTTTTTTTTTTAATGTGTTGGGTTTTTGTTGCTGCGGGCGGGGGCTACTCTTCATTGCGGTGCGAGGGCTTCTCATTGCGGTGGCTTCTCTTGCTGTGGAGCATGGGCTCTAGGTGCACGGGCTTCAGTAGTTGTGGCTCGTGGGCTCTAGAGCACAGGCTCAGTAGTTGTGGCGCACGGGCTCAGCTGCTCCATGGTGTGTGGGATCCTCCCAGACTAGGGCTCGAACCCATGTCCTCTGTGTTGACAGGTGGATTCCCAACCACTGCGCCACCAAGGAAGTCCCTAATCACCAAATTTTAGAACCACGTTTGTTATTGGGAATGTTGACTATTACAATAATTGTTAGACTGTGTATCATTGCAACCTTGTTTTCCCTGTTTTGTCCCTTTTTGATAACTCGATGCTGTATTGGCTTTTTTTGTTTTGTCATTTTTTTTCATACTTTGTTTAAAAGACCTTTAGATATTTTTAGTCCAAATCTATGGAATCTATAGGCAAAAGATTTCATTTCCCTACAACAGTGATTGAGTTGACTGTTTTCTTTTTCTATTTAAATTTTTAAATTTTCCAGCCCATTACTAAAGGATAACTATTACTGAAGTAAATAGGTAGGATAGCTATTACTATTACTAAAGGATTTACTAAAGTAGATAGGTAAACTGTTTACATAACACTAAAGCAATCCCTGTATAATCCTTTGAAAACTTAAAGTAAGATTCAGGCGGAAGTGAACTAACATTTGTTGAATTTCTGTATGTACTGGATACTGGGCTAGTTGCTTTACATAATGTCTTACAGAACCTGCACAGAAAGGTGAGGTGGTAAACAGGCACAGATGTTTAAGTAGCCTGTTCAGGTTGATATAATGTACTAGTTAGTACTAGTGATTTCATCTGTATGTAATGAAATAGCTGACTGATAGTGGCCTGGACTTCTCAAACTTTAGCTTAAATAAAATCACTTAGAGGATTACTGAATGTACATTCCTGGACCACATCCCCTGAGAGCTTGATTCAAAAGGTCTAGGATAGGGCCTGAAAGTTTGCAGTTCTAACAAGCTCCAGGATGTGATGATACGAACACTCTGGGGACAACATTTTGAGTAGCATCAGCTTAACCAATGAAGACATTTGATTATCTCACATGAGTCTTCGAGGCAGGCAATTCCACGTTTGGTATAGAGGCTGAATAATATTGTCAAGGACTTAAACTCTGTCTCTCTGCCTTTCTGCTCTGCTTTACTTGGTGTGTTTGGTTTTGTCCTTAGCTTTGTTGCCTTTTGGTTGTGAAATTGTGACTGTGAGCACAATTGTTTGCTCACTCGCAATTCAGAGTGAGCAAATATCTAAGCACAGTAAGAAAATCTTTACCAGAAGCATATTCCTCCTGTCCCCTTTTATCTTTACATGTTATTGCCTAGACCATGGCTTACATAACCATCCTTAGCTGCAGTGGGGCTGAGAAAGTGAATACTCCCTTTTTTTTAAAGCCTCAAAAGAGACAGGCTGGCAAGAGAAGAGGAGGAGGGGAATGGCTTAGGTAACCCAACAATAGCCAGTAAGTCTGTGTCTATCTGGTTCCAAAGTCCTTGTTCTTTCCTTAATTTACTTTGACTCCTTGTATCTCCTAGCTACTTTTTAAAATTTTGTAATTGTCTGTGGAATCATCATTGGGTTTTAATCACACACACTGTATCATTCAGTGTCCTGGCAGGAAACAGATGGCATATTCATATTGTGTAATCGAATTGAGTTTAATAAAGGAACTACAGACAGCAGACAACAGTCTGATCTAGGTCAAGGAAAACTAACAAGGTTAAAGTACCTCATGGCTGTCAATAGTGGAGAGGCTTTACTACTTCTAAACCCCAAGTAAATGAGGGGAGGGAGTGGATACAGGAACTAGGAGAGAGTAATGTAATTGTAGAAAAGTACTTTGGTAGTGAGAAGTAACCAACCTGCTAGGGAGACAGGGGAATGAATATACCATATGATTTTCTGCTTATGCTTCCCATGGGCAGAACTCACCAAAATCTAGAGGGCAAGGGAGCCCTTTGATGTAGTTCATAAAGGTCAGCCTGTTTAAGCACAGAGCAAGGCAGAGAAGACTGGAGACAGATATGGAGTGGCAAAAGGAAGATACTCTGCACACATCTGCAAGGTGGAAGAGGAGGAGTTCCAGGAAGAGGGAGAGAGAGATTAGGGAGATAGGCCTGTCCATAAACATATGAAAAGATGTTTAAATTCATTAGTAATCTAGGAAATCAAATTGAAACCATAGTGAGATCATTTTATACTCATCAGATTAGTAAATAAGAAAAAGTCAGAATAATGCCAAGTTTTGACAAGAATCTGGAGCTGCTCATTCACTGCTAACTATTTTGGTAAATGCTTTGGCATTATTGAATACAGCGGACCATGCCCTTTGACTAGGGTTTTTATTCTTGAGTATTTACTCTTTTTAAAAAAAATTTATTTGTTTGTTTGTTTATTTATGGCTGTGTTGGGTCTTCGTTTCTGTGCGAGGGCTTTCTCTAGTTGTGGCAAGCGGGGGCCACTCTTCATCGTGGTGCGCGGGCCTCTCATTATTGCGGCCTCTCTTGTTGCGGAGCACAGGCTCCAGACGCGCAGGCTCAGTAGTTGTGGCACACGGGCTTAGTTGCTCCGCGGCATGTGGGATCTTCCCGGACCAGGGCTCGCACCCGTGTCCCCTGCATTGGCAGGCAGATTCTCAACCACTGCGCCACCAGGGAAGCCCTGAGTATTCTCTTTTGGTAACTAATAATGTTGGGCACCTTATGTGCTTGTTGCTATCCTTTTATTTGTATTTTCTTTGGTGAAGTGTCTGTTCAGATCTTTGTCCATTTTAAAATTTAGTTTAAATTTAAATTGTTTATTTTCTTGTTTTTAAGTTGTGAGACTTATTATATATTCTGCATACAAATCCTTTATTAGATATGTGCTTTTGCTTTTTCTCCCAATCTAGTGCTTGTGTTTTTATTCTCTTAACAGTGTTTTTGAAGAGCACAAGTTTTTAGTTTTGATAAGCCAAATAGAAAGTACCTAACCATATCTGTAATTATGTGTAATATAAATGTTCTAAAAACTTCACTTAAAAGGTAGAGATTGTCAGATTGGATAAGAAAGCAACATGCGACTATCTGCTGCCTATAAGAAAGATACAAATAGAATAATATTAAAAGGGTGGAAAAAAGATACCATCCTAACATTAGTCAAAAGAAATCTGGTGTGGCTATATAAGTATCAGACAAAGTAGGTTTCAGGACAAAGAATCTTACCATGAATAAAGAAGCATTTCGTAATGACAGAGGGATCAGTTTATTAAGAGGGCATAGCAGTCCTTAATGTTTATGTATTTACTAATGAGAGCTTCAGAGTACATGAAGCAAAAATAGAACTACCAAAAGAAATAGACAAGTCAAAATTATAGATGGAGATTTCAGGCCCCTCCCCCTTTCTCAATAACTGGTAAAAAGAGTAGACAAAAAATCAGCCAGAATATAGAAAACCTGAATAATATTATCAACCAACTTGACCTAATTGTCATTTATAAAACATTCCACCTAATAACTGCAGAATACACATTCCTTGCAAGTGCATAGTTTATGATGGTAGACCATAGTCTGGGCCATAAAAAAAAGTCAGTAAACTTACAAGGGTTCAAATCATACAAAGTATATACTCTGTCCAGAATGGAATTAAATTAGAAATCAATAACAGATATCTGGAAACTCTGCAAATGATTGGAAACTAAAGAACACACCTTTAACTTACTCAGAGATTAAAGAAGAAATCAAAAGGGAAATTAGATAATATTTTAAACTGAATGAAAATGAAAATACAGTATATTAGAATTTGTGCAATACTGCTTACAGTAGTGTTGAGGAGAAATGTATAGCACTAAATATCTGTTAGAAAAAAAAGAAAGGTCTCAAATCATTGACCTTGGCTTTTACCTTGAGAAATAAGAAAAAGAACCCAAAGGAAACAGAAGAAGAAAGGAATTAGTAAAAATCAGAGCAAAATCAATAAAATAGAAAACAGGAAAACCACAGAGGAAATCAGTGAAACCAAAAGTTGGTAATTTGAGAAGATCAATAAAGTTAATAAACCTGTAGGCAAACTCAGGTAAAAAAGAGAGACGACACGAATTAACCAATATGAAGAATTAGGTAATATCCCAACAGAGCCTACAGATATTGACAGAATAATAAGGGAAATTATTAACACCTTTATGCCAATAAATCTTACAACTTAAATGAAAACATTCCTTGAAAGACACAAACTACCAAAACCGACTGAAGAAGAAATAGAAGCCTTTAATGGCCCTGTATCTATTAAATAAATTGAATTTATCATTAAAATCATCCCACAAAGAAAACTTCAGGCCCAGATGTTAGTCACTGGTGAATTCTACCAAACATTTAAGGAAGAAATAATACCAATTCTATATGTTATTTCAGAAAATAGAAGAGGAGGGAATTCTTCACAAATCATTTTATGAGGTCAGCATTACCCTGATACGAAAACCCTATAAGCACAAGAAAAAGCCACAGACTAAGAAAAAAAGTATGTTCACAAAGCTGTCTTGTGAACCTAGATGTAAAAGTGCTAATAAAAATTTTAGCAAGTGAAATCCAGCATTATGTTAAAAGGATAATACATCATGACTAAGTGGGGTTTATCCTAAGAATGCAAGGTTTTAAATTTCTAGTTCTCCTTACTGATAAACCATATGATCATCTCCATTTACACACAAAATGCATTGGACAAAATCCAAATTCCTAATAAAAACTCCCAGAAAACTGCAAATAGAAAGAAACTTCTTCAACCTGATAATATTTACAGAATAACAACCTACAGCTAACATCATACCTAATGATAAAAGACTGAATGTCTGCTTTCCTACTCTATTTAATATTGTACTGGGGGTTCTAGTCAGAAAAAGAAGTAAAAGGCATCCAAATTGGAAAGGAAGAAGTAAAATTGCAGACAACACGATTGTCTATGTAGAAAATCTCATGGAATCTACCATATAAGGTACTAGAACTAATAAGTGAGTTTAGCAAGGTAGCAGGATACAAGATAAATACAGTCATCCCTTGGTATCTATGGAGGATTGGTTCCAGGACCCTATGGATACCAAAATCTGCAGATGCTCAAGGCCCTTATATAAAGTGGTGTAGTGTTTGCATTTAACCTATGCACATCCTGCAGTATACTTTAAATCACCTGTAGATTACTTATAATACCTAATATACATGTAAATGCTGTGTAAATAGTTGCCAGTGTGCAGCAAATTCATATTTCGCTTTTTGGAATTTCTTTTTCTTTTCTTTCTTTCTTTTTTCTTTTTTTTTTTGTTTTTAATGTTTTCGATACATGGTTGGTTAAATCCACAGATGTGGAACCCGTGGAAATGAAGGGCCCACTATACAAAAAACCAATTTGTATTTCTATGTGTTAGCAGCAAACAGTTGGAAATCGAAATTTAAAAATTCAATACCATTTATAGTAACATCAAGAAATATGGAATACTCTGGGAGTAAATCTGACAAAAGATGTGTAAGACCTATACACAAAACTATAAAACATTGCTTAGGGAAGTTAAAGAAGGCCTTAAATGATGGAGAGGTAGACTTTGTTCATTGGTCAGAAAACTAAATATTGTTAAGATGTCAGTTCTTCCCAAATTGACGTATAGATTCAACACAATAGTAAAATCCCAGCAGCTTGTTTGTAGGGATTGCCAAGCTGATTGTAATGCAAAAAACCTAGCCAGAACAATTTTGAAAAAGAACAGCAAAGTTAGAGTCCTAATGCTATCTGATTTTGAGCCTTATTGTAAAGTATTAAGACGGTGTGAAATTGGTATAAAGATAGACCAGTAGATCGGTGGAACAGAATAGCATCCGGAAATAGATGTGAGCGCGCGCGCACCACACACACACACACACACACACACACACACACACACACACACACACACACACTCTCTCTCTCTCTCTCTCTCTCTCTCTCTCTCTCTCTCTCTCTCTCTGCTGATTTTTGATAGAGGTGGAAAGGTAATTAAGTGAAGAAAAGATAGTCTTTTCAACAGATGGTTCTGGAGAATTGGATATCCATATATATAATTTATTTTTTTAGAAAACGGAAATTCTTGAACTTTATTTACACATTTCTCGGGTTTGTGCAGTAGTTGCCCTTTGGCATTAGTACATTGGTACGTGAATTATGAACTAGATTGTGATCATTTTATTTTTTAAGATGTCATATTTCAACCTGGAGATCTGAGAAATAAAGTTGGAAAAAATCACTGTGCTTGACTACTTTAGAGTTTCAGTGACTTTTGTCAGGTGAGGTGGAATGTGTATTGGATAATATATTCTAAATGTTACCTTTAGGTTTCTAGTTCTTAATATCTTTTTTTTTCTTAATATTTATTTATTTATTTGGCTGCGCTGGGTCTTAGTTGTGGCGTGCAGGATCTTTAGTTGCGGCGTGTGGGATCTAGTTCCCTGACCAGGGGTTGAACCTAGGCCCCCTGCATTGGGAGCGTGGAGTCATAGCCACTGGATCACTGGGGAAGTCCCCTTAATTATTATCTTTGATTCTTTCTCCTATCTCCCTTATAGGTTGGGAAGGAAAAAATGCTAAAGGTGAGAATTGTGAAGATTCATCCTTTGGAGAAAGTGGATGAAGAGGCCACTGAGAAGAAATCTGATGGTGCCTGTGATTCTCCCTCAAGTGACAAAGAGAATTCTAGCCAAATTGCTCAGGACCATCAGAAGGAGGCAATTGTGAAAGAGGATGAAGGAAGGAGAGAGAGTATTAGTATGTATGATAGTAGCTTTCCTTAATGAGTTATGCAACTCATATTATGTGCAAATCTTTTTGAGTTCTCTAGCAATTAAATTTGTAATTGGGTTTTGTTGATATATAGACATGATTTTGTCTATTTATGATTCAGAAAACAACTAAAATACCTACAAAGTGAATCAAGATTTAAATCTCCCTACACAATTAAGACAATTGGGAAGTCATTTTCTCTAGTTGCTTGGAAATCTATGTGCACATACCTAGCTACTCAAGATGGGAAAGAAAGTTTGCCTTCCTTTTCTCTTTAAGTTGGAATTATGTATATGTGTGGAAGGGGGGTGATCAGAGTAGGAGGGATAAATTCTAATCCCTGTTTCTCTTCACTTTGCAAGCCAGTGTGACGGTTTTGAGATACTTCCTTTTATCTATATTCCGTAACTCAAATTCCTCTCAGATGGGAGCTGCCAGAATTCTGAAACACTGTGATATCTGAAAGTAATTTTTAGGGACCTGGAGACCTAACGTAATGTTTTGAAAGTTGAAGAACTGAGACATTGCCCATTGGAAAAATAAATTGTCCTCTGAGGTCGTCTTTTTTTTTTTTTAAATCTGTGTCAATAAGGAATTTGACTGGGATAGATATCTTCTGTCTCCAAAAATATGAGTACTCAAAGGGTTCATGTATATTGATCCCCCTCCCCAAGATGGTTAGAGGATCAAATTTTACCTCATTATTTAACTATTACAAAGTTTGAATTAGAACATTTCATTAGAATGTTATGCTGTATGTCTTCCATTCTATTCTTTGTCTCTCCAGATGTTTTGGATATGTGCAGATGGTTTTAAAGGAATGTTCTTATCTAGTCCCGAGGAAACTTCTGAGACTCGTCTGCCCCAGTTGTTGATGCTTCAGTTTTGTTTTCCACTCTGCATTTTGAATGCTAATGTCTATGTTTTTCAGTTTCTCTTTTCCTTCTTTTTGATACTGAAGTTTTCTAACATGTATATTACTTATAATTCCCAAGACTTGAGGTTGATAAGTGTTTTGGTTAGGTGTTGACTGATGATATGTCTTCTAACACTTCTTCTAGAATCAGATCATTGGAATACCAATGATGTGTTACAGTTGTTAGTTTTATGCCTTAAACATTGTGTACTAGGAACCCCTAGTTTTAGGCTTTGGCTTCTTTTTTAGGGTGTTATATGCCTTAGTTTAGGTTTTAATTTTGGGATATAATGTTATTGCTAGTATGTGGAAAGAATGGTAGGCAGGCTAAAGAATGTTATGATGTACTCTGAATGTTTTCAGGGGGAAAACTGATTAGAATTTCCATAGAAATATGAGAGACAAATTCCAGCATACAAAATGTTTTCTCACAAGGTAACCTTCCTTCTGCTTTATGGGGGGAAAAATGTATTAGGCAGGAACTTTTCAGTTTTGTGTTTTTAACCTCACTGTTACGAATGTCTGTGTTCTTCCTTCATCTCAGAAGAGAGCTGTCTGTCCTTCCTCTTGGTCAAGATACTTGTGCTTTGAATTCCATTCCTTCCTGCTTTCTCAAGGATTGGGTTAACTGTTATTATTCTACTCTACAGTGTTTTTAACCTTCTCTCTAATGGTTCTTCTCAACTTATAAACAAAGTCCCATTTTCTAAAAACAAAAACATACCCTCCCTTGATCCTGTTGTTCTATTTCTGTCTTACTCATTCAAGCCAAAGTTCTTGAGAATGTTGTCTCCACTTTCTGACCATCAGTTTATTCCTTATGCTATTATAGTCTAACTTCTGCCTCTTTACTCCTAAAACTGTTCCTAATAAGGTTATGGGTGACCCCTAATTGCCAAATCCACTGATTTCTTCTTAGTCCATTTTACTTTTCATTTACATTTAACACTGTTGGTCACTCTCAGATCTTTTAGTTTATTTGATAACCACAGTCTCCTATTTCTCTAACTACTTTTCTTTTTTTATTTCCTTTTTCCCCACTGCCATTCCTTAGATTTTTTTCATATGGTTTTGTTCTGCTTTTTTATTTTTCAATACATCATCATCTACTTGATTTCTAAGGCAGAAAACTTGGAAACCTTTAACATTCCCACATCTAGTTGGTTACCAAGTCTGTCTTCTTGACTGTTTCCTTCACCATTCTGATACATTAATCCAGATGTTTAAGATTATATCTTCTGATTCCCTTTCTTCAGTCTCACCTTCCCATTTTATTCGTTTTCTAACTGCTGAAAGTGCTTTTTCTTTTTCTTCATTTTTTCACACTAGTGCTCTTTCCAAAATGTACATCTAGTTAGATCAAAAATCCTTTGTTTCCCTAGTGTCCATAAGACAAATTCCAGCCTATATGAATGGTATACAAGGTTCGTTATAATTTATAAGCCCCTACTTACCTCTGTAGTCTGATTTTTTTAATTGTACTGTAGATCATATTCACCTGTATCTCATTATTTGCAGTCTCTGAATAAGTCATATTCTTTCTTGGTCTTCCCTGCCTATCTTCCAGACTAAATTAGACATTGCTTCTCTCTTTTTGAGTATTTTTCTCTCTAATCTAGTATTTTTCTATACCAACCTCTATTATAGTATTTACCACATTGTATTGTGATTATTGTTGACTCCTCCCATAGACTTTAGCGACTTGAGGCAAGGACTTTATGATTTACCTTTGGGCCCCATCACTCAGTGCTTGGTTGCAGAGTAGGTGTTCAGTAAGATTACTGAGTGGATAAAATTAAAAGAATTATTTTTTTCACTAATTTTCTATTGATTTGACTAGATGACAGAGCACGTAGATCTCCACGAAAACTTCCTACTTCATTAAAGAAAGGAGAGAGGAAATGGGCACCTCCAAAATTTCTGCCTCACAAATATGATGTGAAACTACAAAATGAAGATAAGGTTAGTTGGCAGTTTATATTAAACCTCTTACATGTAGTAGATGTTGTTTAAGAAAATATCAAAGGTCTAGTTTTCTCGTAGAAAATGTGCTAAAGAAAAATGTAAATAAATATGTTTCTACAACAAACTCTGAGTGGTTTTCTGGTCTTTGTAATTATGACTTTAAACTAAATTGTATTGTCTTTCCTAGGAGATAGCATGCTTTTTCCTTTTTAATAGGAATTACTAGGGTGTAAGAATAGTTTACATTTGAGCTTCAAACTTAGTTATTTGAAAAAATAAGACTCTGTTTCCAGTGGTTATGGACTTCCTGAGGAAATAGCTCTTCCCAGTTAAAAGCAGAGCAATTTGTAATATAATTAAACTCAGAAAGTGAGTTAACTCTAACCAGTGCTTTTTCAAGGAATCTGAAGCTAATAATCTAAAATGGTAAATACCCTTTAAATAACTTAGTACTATGTTTTATTGATTCTAAGATGTTCAACTTTCATATTTTTACCTTTCCAGAATCAGGATATGTATCTTTTTTTTAAAAATTGAAGTATAGTTGATTTACAATGTTGTGTTAGTTTCTGGTGTACAGCAGAGTGATTCAGTTATACATATATATATGTATATTCTTTTTCATATTCATTTCCATTATAGTTTATTACAAGATATTGAATATAATTCCCTTTTTTATACAGTAGGATCTTGTTGTTTATCTATTTTATATATAGTAGTTTGTATCTACTGGAATCAGGATATATCTCAATATCAATTGGCAAGAATTCTTTTCTTTGTGGTACATAATGTGTCTTTCATTAATACCATCTTAGATTTCATGAAATATGCCATGTTGCTTTTGGGTACTCTTATTCCTGTATGTGTAAAACCTCATCATTAGAAAGAAGCGGGAGGGCGGCTAGGTGTGGAAGGCAGCTGCACATTTGTCTTCATGTCTAACTGTTTTATAGAAGAAACAGCTATGGCCTGAGAAATTAAATAATTCTATCAAAGTTCCTAATTTAGTAAATGAGATTAAGAAGGATTATAACCTGGATCTCTTGCCTCTTTAGAGTGTTGTTTCTTTCCCACGTCAGAATGCTGACAAGTTTTATTTCATTTTGTCTCATTTGTTTTATAGTTAGTGACCTGAAGACATTACTGGATTGTTAGGATTTCTTTATATTTGAAAATTGGGTGTTAAATACAGTTTTTCACTAAGTTTCTTAGCTCCCGTTCAGCAAGGTGGCTAGTTAAAACATTATTGCTGAGACCTCCTTGGTGGCTCAGTGGTTAAGAATCCACCTGCCAATGGCAGGGGACACAGGTTTGAGCCCTGGTACGGGAAGATCCCACATGCCGCAGAGCAACTAAGCCCGTGCGTCACAACTGCTGAGCCTGCACTCTAGAGCCTGCAAGCCACAACTACTGAAGCCTCCGCGCCTAGAGCCTGTACTCCGCAAGAGAAGCCACCGCAATGAGAAGCCCGCGCACTGCAATGAAGAGTAGACCCCGCTCGCCGCAACTAGAGAAAGCCCGCGCGCAGCAAAGAAGACCCAGTGCAGCCAAAAATAAACAACAAATAAATAAATAAAAGAAAAATGAATCTCTTATTGATGTACCTTTATGTAGTATTCCCTTCCTTTCCCCGCCTCCTTTTATAAACAATTGATGATGACTTTCCATTTACTTCTTTTTTTAAAAAAAAATATTTATTTATTTACTTATTTAGCTGCACCGGGTCTTAGTTGCAGCATGCAGGATCTTCGTTGCCTCGTGTGGGATCTTTAGCTGCGGCATGCAGGCTCTTAGTTACAGCAGGCGGGATTTAGTTCCCTGACCAGGGATCAAACCTGAGCCCCCTGCATTGTCAGCATGGAGTCTTAACTGCTAGACCACCAGGAAAGTCCCTCCATTTACTTCTAAATTCTTAACAAGAGGAACTGTTGGTTCAACAGATATACCCATTTTTAGGACTTTGATACATATTGACACATTGCCTACAGATATCTTTAACATTCTGTCTCTGAAAATTATTCTCCTTCTATCTAGTATATAAGCTATTTTATAGGTGTAATGTTGAGTTTTCTGGAGAGAATATAAATCTTTGTTCTCATTGGTTAATTGCTTTTTACCCCAGTAGTGAGTTATTTTTATTTGTTAACCTAGATCATCAGTAATGTGCCAGCAGACAGCTTGATTCGTACAGAACGCCCACCAAATAAGGAGATACTTCGATACTTTATACGGCATAACGCATTACGGGCTGGTACTGGTGAAAATGCACCTTGGGTGGTAGAAGATGAATTAGTGAAGAAGTATTCCCTGCCTAGCAAGTTCAGTGACTTTCTACTTGATCCATACAAGGTAAGGTCACTTAATTTTTGGACAGCAGGATGGAACACTATTAAATGAATTTATTTTCTCTGATGGTTACAGTAGATTTTGAACTGTAACTTCAGATAATGAATTCAAATTTTTCACGTATATCTATTTCATATAGGTTGTGATTATGGGGTTGGTAGGGAAGAGGCCACACTGAATATCTCCTCTTCTAATTTGACTTATATTACTATGGTTGCATAATTAAAACAAATTACATGCATGTGCTTTTTTGTCTCAGATCTTTCTTGGAATGAGGTATGGTATTAAAAAAAATTATTTTTGCAAATTGATTCCTAAAAATGAAAACTGATTTTGTATGTCAGATAAGAAGATTAAATATACTGCCAGCCTTGAAAAGGACTAGGTATTGCTTTGTATGACAGATTAGTAGAAAATCTAGCACTTCTCTCTATTATTTTTCCTTTAGTTATCTCATTTGATTTTCAGAATATTCTTATAAAGTTGTATGGTATATATACATTAATTTTCATCTCTTTCTTGTAATTATGAAAAACTAAGGCTATCTTACAACTGAGTCATACAACTAAATTACTTCAATTATCTTACGTTGGTATTGTTAACAAAAGTATATTGAGAAATAATTTTATTTCTTCAAACATTGGTAAAGACCTCCAATCGTAGTTTAGCATTAGCATGTTTTCTTATTCTAGACCAGCACGATCAAGCATTATCTTCCATTATGCTCTTTAAATTTTTAACATTTGTGTAAAAAGAAAAATTTAGGGATTAGTTGACTTTTTCTAGATCAGGACTAAAATTTCCATGGAACACTATTTAGTAAACCTAAACTTTTTCTTTTTATTATTATTTTTTTCATTGGCGTATAATTGCTTTACAGTGTTTTGTTAGTTTCTGCTGTACAATGAAGTGAATCAGCTATATGTATACCTATATCCCTTTCCTCTTGGACCTTCCTGCCACCCGCCATCCCACCCATCTAGGTTGTCACAGAGTACCAGGCTGAGCTCCCTGTGTTATACCGCAGGTTCCCACTAGCTATTTTACACATGGTAGAGTATTTATGTCAAACCTAATCTCCCAGTTCATCCCACCCTCCTCTTCCCCCCGTGTCCACATATCCATTCTCTACGTCTACATCTCTATTCCTGCCCTGCAAATAGGTTCATCTGTAGATGAACCTAGAATTTTTCTAGATTCCACATATATACGTTAGTATACAATATTTGTTTTTCTCTTTCTGGCTTACTTCACTCTGTATGACAGACTCTAGGTCCATCCACATCTCTACAAATGACCCAATTTCGTTCCTTTTTATGGCTGAGTAATATTCCATTGTATATATGTACCCATGTCTTCTGTATCCATTCATCTGTTGTTGGACATTTAGGTTGTTCCCATGTCCTGGCTATTGTAAATAGTGCTGTAATGAACATTGGGGTACATGTGTCCTTTTGAATTATGGTTTTCTCAGGGTATATGCCCAGTAGTGGGATTGCTGGGTCATATGGTAGTTCTGTTTTTAGTTTTTTTAAGGAACCTCCATACTGTTTTCCACAGTGGCTGTATCAATTTACATTTCCACCAACAGTGCAAAAGTGTTCCATTTTCTCCACACCCTCTCCAACGTTTATTGTGCGTAGATTTTTTGGTGATGGCCATTGTGACTAGTGTGAAGTGATACCTCATTGTAGTTTTGTTTTTTTTTTTTTTTAACTTTTTTGGTTTTTATTTTATTTTATTTATTTATTTATGGTTGTGTTGGGTCTTCGTTTCTGTGCGAGAGCTTTCTCTAGTAGCGGCAAGTGGGGGCCACTCTTCATCGCGGTGCGCGGGCCTCTCACTATCGTGGCCTCTCTTGTTGCGGAGCACAGGCTCCAGACGCGCAGGCTCAGTAGTTGTGGCTCATGGGCCTAGTTGCTCCGCGGCATGTGGGATCTTCCCAGACCAGGGCTCGCACCCGTGTCCCCTGCATTGGCAGGCAGATTCTCAACCACTGTGCCACCAGGGAAGCCCCGCATTGTAGTTTTGATTCGCATTTCTCTAATAGTCAGTGATGTTGAGCATCTTTTCATGTGCCTCTTTGCCATCTGTATGTCTTCTTTGGTGAAATGTCTATTTAGGTCTTCCACCCATTTTTTAATTGGGTTGTTTGTTTTTTGGATATTGAGCTCCATGAGCTGTTTATATATTTTGGAGATTAATCCTTTGTCCGTTGCTTCGTTTGCAAATATTTTCTCCCATTCTGAGGGTTGTCTTTTCGTCTTGTTTATGGTTTCCTTTGCTGTGCAAAAGCTTTTAAGTTTAATTAGGTCCCATTTGTTTATTTTTGGTTTTGTTTTTATTTTCATTACTCTAGGAGGTGGGTCAAAAAAGATCTTGCTGTGATTTATGTTACAGCGTTATCTTCCATTAGGCTCTTTAAATTTTTATCATTTGTGTAAAAAGAAAAATTTAGGGATTAGTTGACTTTTTCTAGATCAGGACTAAAATTTCCATAGAACACTATTTAGTAAACCTAAACTTTTTCTTAAATATTTTTATATACTGAGCGGAAATTTTAATTTATTTTCATTTCATTGCTGTAGAGTTTTGGAACTGTGATACAGCTTTCGGTGGTTATAACAGGAACTTACTATCTTTACTGTATGAAAATTGTATATAAAATCATCTCTAAATGGGTTTTAGACTCTTGGATCATTTGAGTCCTAAATATTTTCTTCTTTTTAAATTTTACAGTTGTCTTTTATGTATTTTAGTTCAGTGATTCAAATAATGTGAATAACATGAAAGAAAGACTGAGTATAATTTATGGGTAAAAGGTCTTTGGGTTTTATTAGAACAAAAAAGCTGATCCACACTTTTTGTAGGAGCCAGAGACTTAGAATTCCAGGAATTTATATCTTTTTTGTTTGTTTGTTTTGTTTTAGGAATTTATTATATCTTGAAAAGCAATTTCTGAAGAAATTGGCTACTCTGAAATTTTCTAATGAGGGCTTAAAATATTAACTTAATGAATTTTGGCTGTAATTCTGATTGAGACTAGAAGTGCAAGCTTGTTTACACTAAACTGCTGTAAGAAGGCAGCAGTGAGAGAAATTCTGCTTAGTGAGAGAAATTGAGTCATGTAAGATACCAGTCTATAAATTCAGAGCATATACTTATCTTTTAATGTATTTTGCATACCTTAAACAATAATTTCTTATTGCCCAATACTATTTGACATTTCACTGATTTTATCTTTTGAGTTTATGTATGTTTATTTTTCCTTTTTATAAAATTGGTTTTCTCAAAGAACTTTTGGCATCTCAGCCAGGACAGAATATAGTAAAGGTACGGATAAGTAGGCCATAAAAGAGTGCTTTGGATTCTTTCCTGATCTAAAGGAAATTTAAAATAATGCAGTGGGGACTTCCTGGCGGTCCACTGGGTTAAGACTTCGCCTTCCAGTGCAGGGGGTGCAGGTTCAATCCCTAGTCAGGGGGCTAAGATCCCACATGCCTCAGAGCCAAAAAACCGAAACATATAGCAGAAGCAATATTGTAACAAATTCAATAAAGACTTTAAAAATGGTCCGCATCAAAAAAAAAAAATCTTAAAAAAGATAAATAAATAAAATAAAATAATGCATTGAACATCAAAGTTGATCACATGTGATCTGCCTGTCCCAGAGGCAGTGGTTTTGAGCTTACTTTGGCAGCAGGTACATTGAAATGGGAACCAAAAGCAATAGGTTAAAATTTTTTTCTTTGGTTTTTGTAGAATTTAACGTTCTGCTAGGCTGCTGAATACAACTACTATAGAGAGAGAGATGAGGTCTGGAGAGAGGAAGCAAGTTGTGAGCAATAGTTTTAGGAAAGGACCAACTGGGAGAGCTTAGGTGGGAAAGAGGAAAATTATCTAGAAATGTAGAATTTTGGAGTGTTATCTGAGTAGGGCCTAGTGTGATGCTGGGGGTGTGCTTGTGGTCTTGTAAAGCCTTAGAATATAAATGACTTGAGATTAAAAGCTATCTTACTCATTTTATATCCTGTGATGTTTAGCATAGGTATAATATGTACATGGCTAGTGAATTCATTTCTTTAAGAAGTTCCATTCTGTTCATTGAGGAGAAAAATGCAACTGACAGTTGAGTTTAGGGGTAAATATTTTATAGGCCTAATGACTTGGAGGAATGATTTACAAGGCACTTGGATGATAAAATAACTGTCATCTAAGATGAAATCAGCCATCTTAGCTCGTTTCCGTATTCTAATACATTGCAGCTCTAGTGTTTTGTTAGTCTGTCCATAATGTTTTTCCTTTTTTTTTTTTTGTAGCTGTGCTGCGTGGCATGCAGGATCTTAGTTCCCCAGTCAGGGATCGAACCCATGCCCCCAGCACTGGAAGCTCAGAGTCCTAACCACTGGACTGCTAGGGAATTCCCTGTCCATGTTTTGAACTCTTATTTTGGAGTGGTATATCCTAGTAAGGAAGCATTTGGTTAGAGACATAACAAGAAAAATAACACTTTTTAAGACATTTGGATTGATTTAATATGATTATGAATACATTTTAAAAACGTTTTATTTTGAAATAATTTCATATAGAAAAGGTGACAAATACTATAAAGAATTTCTCTGTACTCTTTAAGTAGATTCCTCAAATTTTAACATTTACCACATATGTTTTATTTTTTCTGTTTTTTTTTTTTTTTTTTTAACTTGTTTTGATTTGACTCTTTGGTCATTTCAGTTTATTATTTACTGCCCTCCAAGTTCTGGATTAGGAGCTATTGAGCAGATGATTTTTTTAAAAATTAATTAATTAATTAATTTGGCTGCATTGGGTCTTAGTTGGGGGATCTTTGTTGCGGTATGCGGGATCTTTTGTTGAGGCGTGTGGGCTCTTTGTTGTGGTGTGCGGGCTTCTCTCTAGTTGTGGTGTGTGAGCTCCAGAGCGCAGGCCCAGTAGTTACAGTGCACAGGGTTCTCTAGTTGCGGTGTGTGAGCTCAGTAGTTGTGGCATGCAAGCTCTCTAATTGTGGCGCAGGCTTAGTTGCCCTACGGCATGTGGGATCTTAGTTCCCCGACCAGAGATCAATCCCACGTCCCCTGAATTGGAAGGCAGATTCTTAACCACTGGACCACCAGGGGAGTCCCTATTATTTTTTTCTCTTTATACACATTATTTTTTTCTGAGCTGATGGTAGTAGGTTATAAGACAGGATGCCCTTTTACAAAATACTTGAATATGTGTTTCCTAAAAGACAAGGATATTTTCTATAATAACTATAGTACAGTGACCAAAATCAAGAAATTAACATGAAAATGATATTGTTACCTGATCTATAGTTTTTTTTTAAAGTAAACATAATCTCAAGATTTTATTATCTTCATAATAAAACAAAATGTGCAGCTTAGAACTGGATCACTCGGCTCGTTCTCTTCTTACATCCTCTCAGCTCAAAATGCTTGCTTCTCTTAACAGCCAGCATTCTCTTAGATCTGCAGTTGGCTCAATGCATTCAAGCCTCAGCAAAATCTTCTTTGTGGTTTTATTTAGCCTTTTTCTGGAAAACCAGCTTAGTCTGTCCACCATAGCCACTCTCCTTCCTGTCATAATGTTCCTTTCCTTGGAGAATACAGAGAATCCTTGCGCTTCTTGTACTGGATCACTTTGTGGGCAGGTTTGCGACACTAATTACAGAAAGTCCAGCAGGTTTTAGAAATGGTTACCATGTATGCGAGAGCACTGTCGGTGTGGAAAGAAGTGATTTACAGTTTTTACTCAAATTTTGCCAGTTGTCCCATTAACATCCTTTTAGCCAAACATATTTTGTTTTGGCCCTAATAGGATCCAGGGTAGTATCATGTATTGCATTTACTTGTTATGTCTCTGTAGTCTTCTCTAATCTGGATTAGTCCCTCAGTTTTCCTTTGTCTTTTA
This sequence comes from Balaenoptera physalus, assembly GCF_965194825.1. Classification (NCBI taxonomy): domain Eukaryota; kingdom Metazoa; phylum Chordata; class Mammalia; order Artiodactyla; family Balaenopteridae; genus Balaenoptera; species Balaenoptera physalus. The sequence goes on from NC_138898.1 coordinate 83,533,587, forward strand.
AAAACCTTGGTAATTTTAAGAATACAAACCAATTATTTAGTATAATGCTCCTCAATTTAAGTTTATTTCCTCATGCTTAGTAATACCACAGAACTGATGTTGTATTCTTCTCAGTGAATCATATCAGAAGGCACATGGTTTAATTTTGTCTCATTACTAGTGATACTAATTATTATACATTTTAAAAGATGTTTCTTATCTCTCCTAATAACTGATATTTCAAGTAAGTGTTTATAGTCTTAAGACTTTTCTTTGAATAAATTTTGGTGCTTCAAGTTTGTTTATGAATTAGACACTAGAGCAACAGTACTTTTTCCAAAAAAATTATTTATTTATTTTATTATTAATTTTTTTTTGCTTGTGTCGGGTCTTAGTTGCAGCACGCAGCATCTTCGTTGAGGCATACGGGATCTTTTGTTGCGGCGCGGGTTCTTCATTGTGGTGTGTGGGCTTCTCTGTAGTTGTGGCGTGCAGGTTTTTTCTCTTCTCTAGTTGTGGTGCATGGGTTCCAGAGTGCGTGGGCTCTAGTTGAGGCACGCAAGCTCAGTAGTTGAGGCACACGAGCTTAGTTGCCCCATGACATGTGGGATCTTAGTTCCCTGATCAGGGATCGAACTCGCATTCCCTGCACTGTAAGGTGGATTCTTTACCACTGGACCACCAGGGAAGTCCCGTAGAGTAGTAGTACTTTTAAAAATAAATTACATTAATTTCAAAGCACTTAAAAATATTCTATAGTAATACATTTCACAGATTTGCTGATAAAGGCGTCTAGAGATTGAGACAAGCGCACTATTTGAATGTTGCCTTGAAACTCCTAACATCGTTTCTGGGGTGAATGAGAAGAGTGAAATAAGAATCAGAATATAGATCGCCAAAGTTTTCTAATTTAGGGTTCTGACTGCTTACTATTAAGTTAAATTTAGCATCTGAATGAGCTGCTGTAAATATTAAGTTTCTTCATTTTTATCTTATTTATTAGATTTCCTTATTTGTGGTGGTGGTTCGTTCCAGGTGACAGGGAACAAGTATGGAATTGTATACACTATTTTTCTTATAGCCTCTCATGTTGCTGATACATACGTAAATATTTTTCCCTGTTTAGCAGTTAAGAAGGGCCTTTTCCAAAAAACTATAATACTGCTAATCCAGATGCCCATTCTTTTCTCCTTCTCTATGCACTACTCTGGTAGATTACTTATGTTGAATGGGGGACAGGGGAGACCCTTAGCACATAAGTGGTTTTATACTTTTTCAGATTCCCCCTGAGTCCAGCCATGCCGGCTCCCATTGGCTGAGACTGCCCAGCATGCCCTATGCTGAGATGATCCAGTTACTGAAGGACTGCTCACGCGGGGAGCCGGCCTTTTGGGAGGGGGTTGGGTGAGTTAATTTCTTTCATTTTTAAGAAAAAAAAATTATGTGGTGTGGCTTGGCAAAAAAACACACCTTATAGATAAAAATGGGCTGCTGGACCATCTCATGGCTAAGCCATCCCAGCTCTTTCTTGCATTATTTCTGCATAATAGAGTGCTTCTAAGTAGAAGAAATTTATGCTAAATTTGAGTGACTTTTTAAATAGAAAGAAATATAATCAGTAAATTAAGAAGTGGCCCAATTATAATAGACCCTATAATAGACCCTATTAGATATTTATTTAAAATGGTAAAAATGAAACATAGTCTCACACTAAGCTCCTTTTTAGTGATAAATTTTATTTTAGAATGACTTTAGAGAGATAATCTCTTATCCTGCTCACTAGAAAGAGTATCAATCTATTATGTCTGTACTCTGAAGATTTTCCAAGGGTAGCTGAAGTGGATGATTAACTTTTGGAAGGCACATGTTTGTCTTTAATTCCTGCCAGGGTAGTTTTGGGTCTTATTCGTGATTTGTAGGGTGGTCTCTGAAATATTGTTCTCTCTGGAGTTTTGGTAATATTACTGCCAACAAGAAGAATGGAATCATACATAAGTTATCTTTGCTTATCTTTTTAACATTTTAAAATACAGTTCTGGGCAACTAGAACTGAGAAATTCTTGCCTCTGGGGAAAGTGTCCCCTGAGTCACAGATAATGTTTATGTTCCATAAACTATGAAACCTCTTTGTCAGCCCATACTGAGGATGATAATTGGGGAACAAAACATCCAGTTTTGGTCAGGGAACAAAAACAGCCAGCTGGAGGAACAGTAACCTGCAATTGCCTATAGTTCTTAAAAGGCAGATTGGCCTTTAAAGTTAGAGAACTTAGCCAGAAGAAGGATTTGTTAAGTATAGCCACTCATTCATTGCAGACCATATTTCTACCTCTTGTGCTGCTTAGGTTCTATGAGTTTGTTTATCTGATGATTATATCCTTAATGTTTAAATCTTATTTGGCATTGTAGTACAACTTATTAAATTTTACTGTACCTGTTTTGTTTACTTCAACAGGAGCATAGGTGTTCTTCTGCAGCATCTCTGAGATTTATTTCACCATAACCGTTTCTCTGTTGCCTTTTTAAAGGGGTCCTAATTTCATATTCGATAGTCTTCAGCTGTTTCCTGGCCTGTAGTCTCATCTCACACTAGCCTGTCTTATCCACTGCCTCCAGACTGCTTCTTTACAAGTTAGTCCTTTCCACTCAGAAACTTAAACTCAGTAGTCTCTGAGTGCCTTTTATGTGCTTAGCTGCTTTTGGTAATAGAAGTCAAGTATTCTAGGGGTTATCTAGTCTTTCTCCTAATCACTTGAAACAAAATTTTTTTTTTTGAATTGGCTATACTTTTTCATTGCTTGGCTATTATTTCATGTAGTATGTTTTTTAACTGCCAGGCTTTTTTTCTTTGTAATTATATTTTAAAGCATCAAAATCAGCAGTGTTTTTGGTTTTGTTTTAATGCACATTTAAACAGAAACAATGGCAGGCTGATGGGTTCTAACCTATTAACTAATTCTGTATAATGGGGATAAGGTGGAGATTTTAGGAGATAGGAAAAGATGTATATCCAGGAGAGTGAGAAGGTAAATGGACTAAGGGAATGTATTGTGATTACTGAGTGGCATTCAGGATCCATTTGAGGTACCTGATTATGAATTTAAAATAAGTCCACACACTGTCATTTATTCTAGTCATGTTTAAGCTGAACAAGTGCAGGCTAGGAGTAACTTGATATAATAGAGCAAGAGAGACAAGGGAACCGTAGGTTTATGCAAGATTGATTGGAATGACTGACTGTGGAACTTAACCTGAGTTAAGAAGGACAAAGAAGTGAGATTGGTGAAAATGTGATAGAATTAACTGATTTAAGGGTCCTGCTGGGATTGAAGGATTGCAGAGTTGGGGTACTAAAGGGAGTGGATTTGAAAGATGTGAGGGGATGATCAAGAGAGAATTGTGTGAGTTTGAGAACTTACAGGGCTTGTAGTTTTTTTTTTTTTTTTTTAAATAAATAAATTTATTTATTTATTTATTTATTTATGGCTGCGTTGGGTCTTCATTGCTGCGCGCGGGCTTTCTCTAGTTGCACCGAACGGGGGCTACTCTTCATTGCAGTGTACGGGCTTCTCATTGCAGTGGCTTCTCTTGGTGTGGAACGCAGGCTCTAGGCGCGCGGGTTTTAGTAGTTGTGGCGCGTGGGCTCAGTAGTTGTGGCTCGTGGGCTCTAGAGCCCAGGCTCAGTAGTTGTGGCGCACGGGCTTAGTTGCTTTGCGGCATGTGGGATCTTCCTGGATCAGGGCTCGCACCCATGTTCCCTGCATTGGCAGGCGGATTCTTAACCACTGCGCCACCAGGGAAGTCCCATGGGGCTTGTAGTTAGTAATGTATTCGTGGGAAAGAGTTCTTGAGGTGTGGGGCGAGGACAGAGAGGAGGTTAAGGAGCCAGGATCAGGAGGGCTCCTTATTTGTGAGCAGAGTTTTGTTGTCGTTAGTATACTTACTGATACTCTTAATAAGAAAATATGCTTCTGAATTTAAACAAAAATACTTAAGTGGTATGCTTTCTACCATTCTAAACATAGAATACCCCTAGTTGTACCAAAGGTTTAAAGGATAAAAATACAATCCTGTCTCAAAAGCAATAATTTTAAAATTCCTCAGATGTTGATATTATCTAGATCAAGTATCCTTAGTCTGGGACCCATGGACTCTGAAATTGTATGCATGATTTTTGTATGTTTCTGGGGAAAGAGTTTATAGATTTCATTAAGGTATTTAAGAACTGCTAATCTATATATAAGCAGAAAACTAGTTATATAGCAAAAAATGCCTAATATCAGAGTATAGATGTTTTTTTTCGCCACATCGCACGACATGCGGGATCTTAGTTCCCTGACCAGGGATTGAACCCATGCCCCCTGCAGTGGAAGCATGGAGTCATAACCACTGGACCGCCAGGGAAGTCCCGGAGTATAGATTTTTAAGTCTGAGTACCAAGAGAATTTTGTGTTGATATGGCTAAAACATTAGCTAACATTCATGGCTTTGTTTTTTTCAGGGACAGAGTGTCTATGAAGAGAAATGAATATGTAGCTTTACCTGAATAGATGGGGAAGAGGGCCTTTAGGATGCTTAAATATTGCTTCTTTAAATTAGTTTTTAAAATTATTTTTGCTCCTGTTCTTAAATTCTAGTACATGACTCTCAACCCCTCTACTAAGAGGAAGAATACTGGATCTCCAGACAGGAAGCCCTCAAAGAAATCCAAGACAGACAACTCTTCTCTCAGTTCACCACTAAATCCTAAGTTATGGTGTCATGTACACTTGAAGAAATCCTTGAATGGCTCACCACTCAAAGTGAAGAACTCAAAGAATTCCAAATCTCCAGAAGAGCATCTGGAAGAAGTGATGAAGATGATGTCGCCCAACAAGCTACATGCTAACTTTCACATTCCTAAGAAAGGCCCACCTGGCAAGAAATCAGGGAAGCATAGTGACAAACCTTTGAAAGCGAAGGGCAGAAGCAAAGGCATCCTGAATGGACAGAAATCCACAGGGAATTCCAAATCTCCCAAAAAGGGCTTGAAGACTCCTAAAACCAAAATGAAGCAGATGACTTTGTTGGACATGGCCAAAGGCACTCAGAAGGTGACACGAGCCCCGAGGAATTCTGGGGGCACACCTAGGTCCTCTAGTAAACCTCATAAACATCTGCCTCCTGCTGCCCTCCACCTTATCGCCTACTACAAAGAAAACAAAGACAGGGAGGACAAGAAGAGCGCCCTGTCCTGTGTTATCTCCAAAACAGCTCGTCTCCTCTCTAGTGAGGATAGAGCTCGTCTCCCAGAAGAATTGCGAAGTATTGTTCAAAAACGCTTTGAGCTTCTAGAGCACAAAAAGAGATGGGCTTCTATGTCTGAAGAGCAGCGCAAAGAATATTTGAAAAAGAAACGAGAGGAACTGAAAGAAAAGTTGAAGGAGAAAGCCAAGGAACGGAGAGAGAAAGAAATGCTCGAGAAACTAGAGAAACAGAAGCGGTACGAGGACCAAGAGTTAACTGGCAAAAACCTTCCAACATTTAAATTGGTGGATACCCCTGAAGGGCTGCCCAATACACTCTTTGGGGATGTGGCCATGGTGGTGGAGTTCTTGAGCTGTTATTCTGGGTTACTCTTACCAGATGCTCAGTATCCTATTACTGCTGTGTCCCTTATGGAAGCCTTGAGTGCAGAAAAGGGTGGCTTTTTATACCTGAATAGAGTGTTGGTCATCCTCTTACAGACCTTGTTACAAGATGAAATAGCAGAAGACTATGGTGAATTGGGAATGAAGCTGTCAGAAATCCCTCTGACTCTGCATTCTGTTTCAGAGCTGGTTCGGCTCTGCTTGCGCAAATCTGACATTCAGGAAGAAAGTGAGGGCTCAGACACGGATGACAACAAAGATTCAGCACCATTTGAGGACAATGAGGTACAAGATGAGTTCCTAGAAAAGCTGGAGACCTCTGAATTTTTTGAGCTAACATCGGAAGAGAAACTGCAGATCTTGACAGCACTCTGCCACCGGATTCTCATGACATACTCAGTGCAGGACCACATGGAAACCAGGCAGCAGATGTCTGCAGAGTTATGGAAGGAACGGCTTGCTGTATTGAAGGAAGAAAATGATAAGAAGAGAGCAGAGAAACAGAAACGGAAAGAAATGGAAGCCAGAAATAAAGAAAATGGAAAAGAAGAGAATGGGTTAGGCAAAGCTGATAGGAAAAAAGAAGTCGTGAAGTTTGAGCCCCAGGTAGATATGGAAGCTGAAGACATGATCAGTGCCGTGAAGAGCAGACGGCTGCTTGCCATTCAGGCTAAGAAGGAGCGGGAAATTCAGGAGAGAGAAATGAAAGGTAAAATCTTGTGTTGAGAGAAAAGAGGAAGCCCTTTAGAAGATAGTAGAAGGAAGGAAATTACTGAGGTAATGGTAGCATCTTCGTTTGTCACAACTATTTAGTTATTTCTGTGTGTAATAACCTGACCCTTCTAGGTATGTAAGATTCTAGCAGGAGTGTTCAGCCTGGCATTCTGCAGTTAATGATAGTTTGACTTGGATTAGTGTGATGTTGGCATCTTTTCTGGCTTAGTAAAGGACCAAATCCACAAACAGACATAGTGGAGATAACATATGACCTGGGAATGGGCTGACCTGGGTACCTGCGACTTAGCTATAGTTCTTTGAGCAAGTTGCTTATCCATGCCTCAGTTTCCTCATATGCTTAAGATTGTCGTAACAAATGAATGACAAGGTATTTGAAGCCCTCAGCACAGTTGCCAACTCAGATATTAATCTTTTCCTTATTAAGATGTAAGGAAATAAAAATTTGGGGCTTTCATAGCACCATTAAGTCTGAACTTTTTAAAAAACAGCTTTATTAAGAAATAATTCACATACTATACTATTCATCCACGTTTATTGTACAGTTCATTGTTTTTTAATATATTCACAGATATGTGCAGCCTTTATCATAGTCAATTTTAGAACATTTTCATCACCTCAAAAAGAAACCCCATGCCCTTTAGCTATACCCATCCTCCCCAGACCTAAGCAATCACCGTCCACTGCTGTATCTCTATATTTGCCTATTCTGATACATCATATCAGTGGAGCTGTATAATAAGTATGTAGTCTTTTGTGACTGGCTTCTTTCACTTACCATGTTTTCAAGGTTCAGGCTGTAGCATGTCTCAGTACTTAATTCCTTTTTATGGCTGAATATTATTCCATTGTTTGGATATGTCACATTTTGTTTATCCATTTATCAGTTGATGAACGTTTGATTTGTTTTAATCATTTTTGGCTATTACGAATAATGCTGCTACAAGCACTGGTGTACAAGTTTTTGTGTGGACATAAGGTTTCATTTCTCATGGGTGTATATACCTAAGGATGGATCTGCTGGATCATATGGTAACTCTGTTTAACTGAGGAAGTCCTAGACTGTTTATCAAAGTGGCTGCACAATTTTACATTCCTACCAGTAGTAAATGAGGGTTGTAATTTCTCCACTTGTCTGCATCTTTGCCAAAGCTTGTTATTCTATGATTCTGATTATAGCTATTCTAGTGATTGTGAATTGGTATCTCATTGTGGGTTTTTTTTTTTTAATTAATTATTTATTTATTTTTGGCTGCATTGGGTCTTCATCGCTGCGCGCGGGTTTTCTCTAGTTGGGGCGAGCGGGGGCCAGTCTTTGCTGTGGTGCGCAGGCTTCTCATTGCGGTGGCTTCTCTTGTTGTGGAGCACGGGCTCTAGGCGCGTGGGCTTCAGTAGTTGTGGCTCATGGGCCCTAGAGCGCGGGCTCAGTAGTTGTGGCGCACAGGCCTAGTTGCTCCGTGGCATGTGGGATCTTCCCGGACCAGGGCTCGAACCCGTGTCCCCTGCATTGGCAGGCGGACTTCCAACCACTGAGCCACCAGGGAAGCCCTCATTGTGGTTTTGATATGCATTTCCTTGATGACTAATGATGTCATCTTCTCTTGTGCCTATTTGTCTTTTGTATATCTTCTTTGGACAATATTAATTCAGATCTTTTGCCCATTTTCAAATTGGGTTATTTGTCTTTTTATTATTGAATTACAAGGGGTCTTTATATAGTCTAGATACAAATCCCTTAAGATACATGATCCACAAACATTTTCGCCCATTTTGTGTGTTTGTTCTCTTTTTACTTTCTTGATAGTGTCCATTGAAGCACAAATTTTTAAAATTTTGATGACATCCAATTTATTTATTTTTTTCTTTGGTTGTTTGTGGTTTTGGTGTCAAATCCAAGAATCTGCTGCCAAATCCAAGGTCATGAAGATTTACTCCTATGTATTCTTCTAAAAGTCTTAAGAGTTTTAGCTCTTACATTTAGGTCTTTGATTCATTTTGAGTTAATTTGACTATAGACACATCAACTTATTTCTGGCTATGTGTGTCTTTATACCAATACCACAGTGTCTTGAGTAGAATTGAGAAGCCAGAAATAAGTTGTTTATTGATACAGAGAAACAAACAGAACATTATAAATATATAATATAATTATATATATATATTTAAATTTTATTTATTTATTTGCCTGCGTCGGGTCTTAGTTGTGGTACGTGGGATCTTCGTTGTGTCACGCTGGCTTCTCTAGTCGTGGCGCTTGGGCTTTTCTCTAATTGTGGTGCATGGGCTCAGTAGTTGTGGCGTGTGGGCTTAGTTGCCCTGTGGCATGTGGGATCTTAGTTCCCCAACCAGCGATTGAACCTGCGTCCCCTGCATTGGAAGGTGGATTCTTAACCACTGGACCACCAGGGAGTCCCTGTAATGTAATTATAAAATATGTAATAAATGTCAGTACTTTGCCAAGGACAGTATTTGAATTAGAGTTCAGGTCTTTTGATGTCTAGCTCAGTGCTGTAACCTCTGGAACTAAATTTGGTCTTTTTTTTTGACGACTTTCCCTAGATTGTTTTTTGTTTGTTTGTACCTGCAAGAGAAGGAGCTTTTCCTTTATTGTGATTTGGCCATTACTCTTTTTGTCATTTACCTTTGTACTGATTTCTACTGTAATCATTGTTGCAAATGTACAGCTCTATTCAGGCTAGAAAAGCATTTATTAAAAGTAACAAATACCATACCGTTCTGTTTTGGTTTTTGTCCGCACTGTGCAGCTTGCGGGATCATAGTTCCCTGACCAGGGATTGAACCTGGGCCCACGGCAGTGAAAGCACTGAGTCCTAACCACTGAACTGTCAGGGAATTCCCCCATATTGGTTTTAAATAGATGAAATTTGTCTTAAAATTTTAAGTAACATCTTTAGACTGATGCGTTTTCCAGATTCTCGCTACATTGTGGATGTTGTCATCAGTAGAGTACCAGCAGTAAAATTGCTGGCATTGTGAATAGCAGTGCCCTTTACTTACAGTATCAAAATTTGTGACAGTTGTGGAAAAACTTGAAAGATTCCTGGGTGTCTTTCGTTATTGAGGGAAATTTCTATCTGGATAGAATAAACTTATAAAATGAATGATCAGAAATAAATTGATTAAAACTTTTTTTTCATCATTAACAGAAGCAACTTGCTGAATAACTCAAAAAATAGTATTAAAGAGGCAATAATTACTATTATCTGCTGATGCTTCCGTGCCCTTGCTTTCGCAATTCTTTTTCTGAATTCCTCAGGACTGAAATATGTTTTATTTTGAAATAGCTATTTTGGTTTTATTCATCCTGATCATTTTGAGGATCCTGTGGCTGGTCCTGTCAGAAAATGTTTCAGTTAATTCTGTTTAAGGACTATTTTAACTTTACATTTAAAATTAATTATCAATAAAATAAAATTAATTTATTATAAAACTAATAAGAAGTTATTATTAATAGTTAAACTAATAATAATAATAATATAATAATAATTATTATTATTAGTTAAACTAATAATAAATTTTGGAGAGAAAAGATTTTGCACTGAGTTGATGGCTGAGACATCACCAAAATTCAAAGAACATAGAAGGAACAGATAGAAATTGCTGCCTTACACATTATTTCTTATAACAGATTAGAATTAGGAGAAGGAAACTAAGATTTCTACTTAATACCAGGCACGTCTCACTCCATATCTTATTTAAATTTGTAAGAGTAGAATTTACTAGGAAAAAACTTAATCGATTCATTTTATCTTTAACAGTGAAACTAGAACGTGAAGCTGAAGAAGAACGAATACGAAAGCACAAAGCAGCTGCTGAGAAGGCTTTCCAGGAGGGAATTGCCAAGGCAAAACTAGTCATGCGTAGGACTCCAATTGGTACAGATCGAAACCATAATAGGTGAGTTGTTAAACTTAATTTTTATCATCTTTTAGGGCTGCTATATTGTTGCTAGTTAGTACTAAGACTAGACAGGCTTCCCTGTTCGTGGATATTGGAAACAGAGTTGCTCATCACACATTTATTTGAATATTTACTGAGCCAAATGCTAGGGTTATGAAGTTAGATAAGACATGACCCTGTCCTCAAAGATACCACAGATATGAAGCTTAAATTATGGTGATAGGAGAAATGTAATCCTAATAGAAGTCTTTAAAAATGGTAAGATATTTTAAATGCATACATTGTGTGGAACCTAAAGTAGTGAAATATTAGAAGTTATAAAAATTACAGATATTAAGTGAACCTCAAATTCCCAAAATTTTAGTATTCTGTGCTTTACTTTAGGATTTGTATCTGCTGAATGTTCAGTGATATTCTGTAATCATCTTCCTCAACAATGAAGTCATCCTGTGCTCATGATCTTTCACTAACACATTAATATGTGGTTGTGATTTGTAGATACTGGCTCTTCTCAGATGAAGTTCCAGGTTTGTTCATTGAGAAAGGCTGGGTACATGACAGCATTGACTACCGATTCATCCATCACCGAAGAGACCGTGCAGACTCTGCTGATGAGGATTACTGTCCCCGTAGTATGTATATCTATTAGTTAGTTTACCCTGCTCAAGTAGGGTCAGTATTAAGACTGTCTTTCCTCTGTCACTTTTTTTCACTTGCTAAATTTCTTTATTGCCTTCTTAGGTAGATTTATTTGAGTGAGGTGGGAAGATGTGAAATGCATAGCAGAAGGAAGGAAACTTAACATTTGATTATCGACTTTGTTCCAGGCATAGCGTGAAAAGATAAAGAACTTGAATATTAGGATATTTGGGTATTAGATTTATACAAGTAGTTTTCAAACTTTGTTCCTTGGAAGTCTCTTTGTAGGTACTTCAAGGGCTGGAATTGAGGTAAGGGGCCAAGAAGGCAGTTATGTGTCTTTTTCCTCCACTTTAAAAATTCATTTATTTAATATTTATGGAGCATCTCTTTATTTGCCAACCAATTTTTCATGTGCTGTGATACAAGATAGCAAACAAGACATAAAAGGTCCTGAATGTCAATTAACTAAAATTCTAGTGAGGAGAAACACAGCAAATATGTAACTAGAAATAAGTGACTGAGAAGGGTCATAAGGGGCACTGATAATGTTTTTTTTCTTGACTTGGGTTCTGGTTACATGAGTATGTTCAGTTTGTGAAATAGAAAAGTGTACTTTTCTAAATATATATATATATGTGTGTATATATATTCTTTCTTGACCTATACATAGATATGTGTGTGTGTGTATGTGTATGTGTGTGTGTGTATGTGTGTGTATATATATATATATATATATATATATATTTCTCTTTTTTTCCCCCAAGAAAGAAATTAAAAGAAAAATTTTAAATTTAAAAATACCAGATGGTTAGGTTAGATCAAGTGTTCTCAGCCTCACTGTTGTTGACATTTTGGGCCAGATAATTCTTTGTACTGGGGGGTTGTCCTATGTGTTGTAAGTTATTTAGCAGCATCCCTGACCTCTGCCCACTGGATGCCATTAGTGACAACCAAATGTCACCAGATATTGCCAAATGTTCCCTAGGAGGCAGCATGGCTTTCTGTTGAGAACCATTGCGTTAGATGGTACATAAGCTTCCTTCCAGCTGTACTTTATATAACCTAATGAATATTGCTTCTCAGAAAGTAGTTTTCTTTCATTTTAGAGAAACTCATAACCCAAACTTTTAAACTCACAAAATCATTAAATAAGGAAATTAGTATATAGCCCAAAACTTCAAATTTAAGGCATTTTCTTGTTGAATTACATTATTTATTAGATTGTAGTACTTAGTAGAAAAGTCTAGTTTTGGTAGACTTTGTAAATACCCAGGTGAGGGCAGTAAGTACGAAGTTAGGATCTTCAGACTTGAGAGAGATTCCAGTGGGATGAAGGACTGTGATTTTATAATGTGTCTCAAAAGCTTAATGGCTGTTTTCAGAAATCAGGTCCACACAGTTACAGCTCCCGGGAGAAGACTGGCATCTACATCCCTTCACTTCTAGAGCATCCTGGTGGATGTTGTTCCTTCATGTTTTCTAGTTCCAGCATGGCAGAGTTTCTTCAGAATTACCTGACTGAAAAGACTAAACAAGGTTATGTGTTAGTATTGTAGGGAAGATGCTGCAGGTTAAAGGGGAGAGAAGGGGAGCAGGGGAGAGAACCAATTGTAGAATTAGGTAAGGCCTCAAATACTGGCTTAAGATCTATCTATAGTAATGTCATATATTAGTATACAGGAGCTGGTTTACAAAAAAGTTAATCATATTTGACATTTGAAGCCTCCAGGGGTAAGTTTGTAGTAGTTTATATATTTCAGTTGTGTCTACTTCACTACAGATGCCTTTATGCTAAACATCACATACAAGGAGCAGATTATTTATTTGCTCTGAGACATTTAGTCATCTCTCTGCATTCTATTGCAATAACTTGTGATACTCTTAAACTTTGCCTGTTCAGCTGTATAGAGAGCAACTGTCTCAGATAATGTGCTGTATGTAAGATGTTTAAGAGAAATTAGCATCTGTTGTACATGTGGATATATTTAATAGGCAGCATCTGTGTTATTGGTTGTTGAATTTGCACTGTGTACTGCTTAGGTTTGAAACTAGGAATTGAGTATGTATTATATTCAGCCTAATGTATAAATTTTTCTTAGGTAAGAAAGCAAACCTAGGCAAAAATGTAAGCACGAACACACAACATGGACCAGCTACAGAAATTGCTGTAGAGACCACTATACCCAAACAGGGGCAGAATCTATGGTAATGTGAGCATTCATCTGGCTGCTCTTTCTTTTTCTTTTTCAATGTTAAGAAAATAATTTATATAGTGAAACCAGTGAGTTAGTGATTATCTATTAAGAGCATTTTGTGGGATTTTGATTTCTTGGATATGTAAACTCATTGCTTTAAAAGCAGACTTGATTTTTTGATAAGAATATATCTGTTTGCTTTAAGGTTTAGAATTTTATTTTTTCCTTGTAATGTAACTTTGTGTATTATATGATAGATCTTACATAGCATTGGAAATGCCTTTCAGTCTGCTTGGGAATAGAAGTATTTAGGATTTTCATCTTTATTAAAGAATAAGGAATTGTAAATATAGCCATTAATCTTCCTTTGTGTCTATCCTGCTTTTAGGCAGGGAGCTAGGTTTTGAGAGGGTCCCTTCTACTTTTGTGATCGCATTAACTGCTTTAGCTGTGATCACCTTTAGTTTAATGACCTTTTGTCTTTTATTTTTTGATATAACTTCACTCTGTGAAAGGGATATGGACAAGTGTGCCTATTTACTTTATAAAATTTGTCTCATATTACATTTTATTTTTATTTATTTGTTTGTTTGCTTATTTATTTATTTGGGCCTGCTCTGAGCGGTATGTGGGATCTTATCTTAGTTCCCCGACCAGGGATCGAACCCATGCCCCCTGAAGTGGAAGCCTGGAGCCTTAACCATTGGACCGCCAGGGAAGTCCCCTCATATTACATTTTAGTAGGAAACATCGGCTCCAGTGTCATAAGATAAAGTTAACATTAGGTCTCATGGAAACAGTAAATTGTTCTACTTCTGAGCAAGGTTGGAATTCTGCTTTCCCAACTCCCACCACCAACCCTAGATCCCTTTCTTAATGTTTGATTCTTCTCTTTTTTTTCAGAGTTAACAGGGGTTTTTTTTTGGTTTTTTGTTTTTTGCCCCTACAGGTTTTTATGTGATAGTCAAAAGGAACTGGATGAGTTGCTAAACTGCCTTCACCCTCAGGGAATAAGAGAAAGTCAGCTTAAAGAGAGACTAGAGAAGAGGTAAGGGTTTTCATCTCGCTCCTCATATCTCCTCTTCAGCATTAGATATTATACATATCTTAGGGTTTTTTGTTGTTGTTGTTTATCCATAAAAGCTTAAGTAAACATTTTAAAAGTCTATAACTCTTTTATGTTCTTGTTGTTTGGTATTTTCTTTTAAAATATTTATTTATTTTGGCTGCACGGGGTCTTAGTTGCAGCACGTGGGATCTTTGCTGTGGCTTGTTTAGTTGTGGTATGCAGGATCTTTAGTTGTGGCATGCAGGCTTCTTAGAACTAAGTGGCATGCATGTGGGATCTAGTTCCCCGACCAGGGATCGAACCCGGACCCCCTGCATTGGGAGCATGGAGTCTTACCCACTGGATCACCAGGGAAGTCCTGTTGTTTGGTATTTTCTTTTTTTTAAATTTTTAAATTTTTTGGGTTTTTTTTTTTTTTTTTTTTTTGGTATTTTCTTGACACCTCATGCTTGTTTGGAAAAGTATGCTTTTAAACCATGTATATACAGGGTAGCAGGATTATTCATTGACTAACACGCCATACACCAGACTGAGAGCCTGATTGTAGTTAGGCAGCCTTGTAAATGCAGTTCCACATTGGTTGGTATTCAGAAGTATTCTGTTGGTATCCAGAGTACCCCCAAAAATGAAAACAACCTAAATATTCATCAGCTGATGAATGGATAAACAAAATGTGGTATATCCGTAAATTCAGCCATAAAAAGGAACAAAGTGATGAAATATCCTAGAATGTGGGCAAACATTTTGCTGAGTCAAAGAAGCCAGACATAGAAAGGCCACATATTGTGTGATTTCATTTATATGAGACATCCACAATAGGCAAATTTATAGTCAGAAAATAGATTAGTGGTTGCCAGGGGATGAGGGATGGGGAGAACTGAGAGTGACTGCTAACCTGTATGGGATTTCTTTATGGAGTGATGAACATGTTTTGGAATTAGGTAGTTTTGATGCTTCTAAAATGTGAAAACCACTGAAAGTATAGGCTTTAAAATGGTGAGTTTAATGTTATGTGAATTATGTCTCCAAGAGAAACCACGCAAACCTGCCTACAAAATTAGCATCAATATCAGTGCCATCTAGATTTGCTAGTGTCCCTTCTGTTCTAGCAGTTGTTTCTATCAAAGCTGGGATAGGTTTTGCCTTAAGGCCACCTTTAATATCTGCATGCTTTCATGCTGGAATTTAGGTTTAATTGAAGAGAGAAGGAAAATACTGTTCAGTACATACTCTGCAATTTTGAGACACTTTTGAGAGTGATAATGGGTACATCATTGGTTTCGGTCCACTGCTTAATGTATAAATGAATTAAAATTGTATTCAGAATCGTCCTGTCTTGATAACACTTAGATCAAAGAAGAAAATAAAGGGGAAATTATGTGGTAGAAGGCAATGAAAGCAGAATCCTTTATAAGAACACCAGTGAGACACAGTGAAGTTATAGTCAGAGGAAAATAATATTAAAATTCCTTATTATTAAGAATGAAAAGGGAACTTAGTACTTAACTTCAATGACCTTGAACATTAGTTTTTGGTGTAAGAAGCTAACAGTGAAGCTTATGGCCAATCCAGGGTAGAGAGTCTTATTAGAGTCTTTATTACTGTGACCTCAAAAGGTTAATCTTTAGTGTGAAAGTGAACTCTGAAGGTCCTTGTGTAGGTTTTCAGCTCAAATTCATGTTTCTTCTGTGAAGAATTCCAGGCAAACGATTTAAAGTTTGTCTCCAGTTGGTAGCAGTTTCTGGCAACTAACATAAGCAAATGCACACTCATCCTGGAGGAGCATAACTTCAAACCAGGCCTCAAAGAATTTCTACAAATAAAATATCAAGAAACTCATGGTAAAAAAACAAAAACAAAAACAATAAAACCCCAAAAAACCACACAAACCAGTTACCATGAATGAGAGCTAGGTAAAGAAACACACTTCAGATACTGGAATTACCATATACAGAACAAAATGTGTGTTTTTTAAATGAATCAAGAATAAGAGAAATTTGAAATTTTGTGCGAGAAACATGAGACTATTAAACGAGAGATGAAAAGGATCTAAGTAAGTCTTCTAGAAATAAAACATGTCATTCAAGTAATTGAAATTAATAGACTGTTTTTTAAATGGTCTTTATTCCTCCTCCCCTTTGCCTCAACTTTTCTAGGTACCAGGACATTATTCATTCTATTCATCTGGCCCGGAAGCCAAATTTGGGTCTAAAATCCTGTGATGGCAACCAGGAGCTTTTAAACTTCCTTCGTAGTGATCTCATTGAAGTTGCAACAAGGTTACAAAAGGGAGGACTTGGTTATGTGGAAGAAACCTCAGAATTTGAAGCTCGGGTAAGAATATAAGGAAAACACCCTTTGAAATGTTACTCATGGAAACTCAATTTGGAATTGTTCCCTGATATTGTTCTTGACTTCCCTAGATGACCCTGGGAATCATATTTGCATTTGTCTTGAAAGACACATGTGGAACCCTAAATTCTCTATGTACATTATGATACTTTTCCTTTGTTATATTCTGCTGGTATCCAGGAAAATCTAATAGTTGGCTCAGAACCTTTGTTCAAAAAGAGCTTTACTATTAAGTTGAATGAAAACTAGTCCTGGAGTCTTAGTCATTATAACATTATTTAACCTATCCATTCCCATGTGATGCCTGTGCTATAAGGTATGAAACATTTGTGTATCCTGCTTTCGTTCATTCTCTATACTTGATCAGCTCAGTAGAGTTGTACTTGTGTTGGGCAGCACTCGTGCTGTTAAACAGGTACATTTCAGTGAAGGCACTTTTGTAGTCTTATCACTTACTGTTCAGAAGGACCCTTAAGTGTTATAGATGAAACAGTTCAAGAGACCCCGTGTCCCACATTAGATTTTAGGTATCAAAGCTGGAGAAAAGATTGGAGAACACTGTCCATGAGTTATCACTGTAAAAATTTTTTTGTTAATTTTAAATAATAAAGTCCACATAACTCCACACATTAATATTTGTGAGTCTTTTCAAATTGATCATTTGCATTATAACAGTGTGTTAATAGTTGTGTGATTTTTATGAGCAGTTGAACCTCCCACCGCCCTCCAATTTTCCCTCATTTATAAATACTTTCCATTTCTTTTAGTCTTTTTTTTTTTTTTTTCAGAATCTAAATTTGGGCCTCGGGTCACCTACATGATCTTTTTTTTTTTTAATTTTTTTATTTATTTATTTTTGGCTGCGTTGGGTCTTTGTTTCTGTGCGAGGGCTTTCTCTAGTTGTGGCAAGTGGGGGCCACTCTTCATCGCGGTACGCGGGCCTCTCACTATCACGGCCTCCCTTGGGAGCACAGGCTCCAGACGCGTACGCTCAGTAGTTGTGGCTCATGGGCCTAGTTGCTCCACGGCATGTGGGATCTTCCCAGACCAGGGCTCGAACCCGTGTCCCCTGCATTAGCAGGCAGATTCTCAACCACTGCGCCACCAGGGAAGCCCTCTTTTAGTCTTTAATGTCACTTTGGGGTACATAATAACGCATGGAGTTGATATGGTAAATCTTTTACTGCCAGACTTTTGTATTTCTATTTCTTTGCTATTAGAATTAACAAATTATATATGCATCTTATATATGTAACTTTTTTTCATTTGTCTGGTTATGAATTCTTGGTACATTCCCTGGGAAAAAGGTTTAAACATCTTTATTGTTCTTAAAGATTTTTTTTAGGAATTACTCAACTGAAAGAATTTTGCCTGTTTGAAATATTACGGTTACTTTTTTGTTTATTTAGCAGATATCTATCAATTGCCTACTTTGTGCCAAACCCAGGCCCACACCTTGCTAACATTGGATTATCATCATTCTCTGTTTCTCTTTGTAGTTATAAAATGGTATTTTTTTAATTGGCATGTGTTGTGTGACTGAGAAGGTAGTTTCAGTCCTTAAGAGTATGATTTGGATCAAAGTGATTTAGCTTATGCTTCCTCATCCGTAAAATAAATGTGAGGCTTAGATGAGATCAAGTATGTAAAATGTATTATCTGGCTTATAGGTTGTAAGCTGTTAGGTTGGTAAATTTTTACTTTCCTTCTCAGTTTTTCTTTGCCTTGAGACCGTCATTTGCACGTAGTAGGCACTCAGTCACTGAGTGTATGAATGAGTTCAGTAACTTCCTTTAAGTAGAGCAAGTTTCAGCCTCCCATGGATCCCTTCATCAGGGAAATCCAAGTAGTCGGCTACTTTCAAATGCATAAGCCATCCATTGAACTGAGGAACCCAGTTAAATTAATGTTATGTGACCAGTTTGGGTCTAGGTTGATTTGAATTTAATCGAGGATTGTCTGCTTTCTCTTTCTCTTGGCCTTTTTACTCAGTCTGGTTTTTAAATCATTTTCTGTAGGTGATCTCACTAGAGAAACTGAAGGATTTTGGCGAGTGTGTGATTGCCCTTCAAGCCAGTGTCATAAAGAAATTTCTCCAAGGCTTCATGGCTCCCAAGCAAAAGAGAAGAAAACTCCAAAGCGAAGATTCAGCAAAGACTGAAGAGGTGGATGAAGAGAAAAAAATGGCAGAGGAAGCAAAGGTATTTAGCTAATGAAGATGTAGTTTTATGACTGCGTAGAAGTATGTGATCTGGTTTTGAAATTATCTAACCCTATGCTTTTTAGTTACATAAGCACTGTTCCCTAGCCAGTGTTTGATCTTTATCACTTTCTCCAAATATTGTAGTTTTCAGACTGGTCTGTGGAGCACAGCCCTGCCTGTCGAGCTGGATAGTGTGTCAGAGTCCCCCCTCCCCCTTTACCAGAGCTAATTCCTCTTTTTAAAAGGTGGTGGTTTTTAAATTTTTAAGAATTGTAAAATATACATAATGAACAACTTAGCCACTTTTACATGTATGTTTCTATGTCATTAAGTACATTCACGTTGTTCTGCAACTATTACTACCATCCGTCTCCAGAATTTTTTTATCTTCCCAAAGCAAAACTATGCCCTTTAAACACTAAACTACCCATTTCACCCTCCTGCCCAATCCCTGGCAACCATCATTTTCTTTCTGTGTCTATGAATTTGACTACTCTAGGTACCTCATATAAAGTGGACTCATACTGTATTTGTCCTTTTGTGACTGGTTTATTTAACTTCTTCAAAGTTATCTACATTGTAGCATATGCCAGAATTTCCTTCCTTTTTAAGACTGAGTAATATTCCATTGTGTGTATAGGCCACATTTTGTTTATTGGTCCATCAGTGGACACTTGGGTCACTTCCACCTTTTTTTTTTTTTTTTAATAAATTAATTTATTTTTGGCTGCGTTGGGTCTTCGTTGCTGCGCGTGGGCTTTCTCTAGTTGCGGCGAGCAGGGGCTACTCTTCGTTGCAGTGCTCTGGCTTTTCATTGTGGTGGCTTCTCTTGTTGCAGAGCACGGGCTCTAGGCACGCAGGCTTCAGTAGTTGTGGTGCGCAGGCTCGGTAGTTGTGGCTCTCGGGCTCTAGAGCGCAGGCTCAGTAGTTGTGGCGCACAGGCTTAGTTGCTCCACGGCACATGGGATCTTCCTGGACCAGGGATTGAACCCATGTCCCCTGCATTGGCAGGCGGATTCTTAACCACTGCACCACCAGGGAAGTCCCGAAGGTTGTCCTTTTTGACCAAGCTTGAAGGTTCGGGAGGGATGGGGTGCACATGGAATAGTGAGGGAGGACGGGCACATCCACTTAGCCAGCCATGTCAGCTGAATCAACTCTGGTGATCAGTAGGATGACAGACATCACAGTCAGATTACCCTCACATCCAGCCAGTAATGCTGCTGTGAACATGGGTGTACAAATATCTGTTCTAGTTCCTACTTTAAATTCTTTTTGGTATATACCCAGGAGTAGAATTGCTGCATCACATAGTAATTCTATTTAATTTTTTTGTGGAACTGCCATAATGTTTTCCATAGCAGCTGCACCATTTTACATTCCCACCAGCAATGTACAGGGGTCTTAATTTCTCCACATCCTTGCCAATACTTGTAATTATCTGTCTCTTTTATAGTAGCTGTTCTAATGAGTGTGAAGTGATACCTTGTGGTTTTGATTTACATTTCCCTAATAATTGGTGATGTTGAGCGTCTTTTCATGTGCTTATTGGCTACTTATCTTTTGGGGGAAATGTCTTTCTGAGTCATTTGGCTATTTTTAAATTTTTTTGTGGGGGTGGGGTGGGGAGATGTGTGGATTCCTTATATGTTCTGAATATTAATCCTTTATCAGATACACGATTTGCAAATCTATTCTCCTATTTCGTGAGCTGCTTTTTCAGGTTTTTTTTTTTTTTAGCCGTGCCGAGCAGCACGTGGGATTTTAGTTCCCTGACCAGGGATTGAACCCGTGCCCACTGCAGTGGAAACGCGGAGTCCTAACCACTGGACCACCGGGGAATTCCATGCTTTTTCATTCTGTTGATGGTGTCTTTTGATGCAAAAAGTTTTAAACTTCGATGAAGTTCAGCTTACCTATTTTTTCTTTTGTTGCTTCTGCTGTTGGTGTCAAATCCAATGTCATGAAGCTTTCCCCCTGTATTTTCTTCTACAAGTTTTATAGTCTGAGCTTTTACATTTAGATCTTTGATCCATTTTGAGTTAATTTTTGTATATAGTATAAGGTAAGAGTCCAACTTCATTTTTTTGTATGTGTAAAATCCAGTTTTCTGGTTTTTTTAATTTTAGAAGTAGCTCATTGTAAGTAAATCAAATGTGAGAGGTAGACATAATATGAGACAATTCCCATTTTAGTTTCACCACCCCCCCCCCCCCAAGGATATCACTCTTTAATAGTTTGACGTGTTTCTGTGTATATACAAAGATAGTTTTGTTGGATTTTTACAGAATGGAACCCTCTGCATAACATTCTGCAGTTTTTCACTCATCAACATATCCTAGGCATCTGTCCTCTCTCTCTGTCGGTCCGTATAGATCATCCTGGTATTATTTGGGTTTTTTTGGTTGTTGTTGTTTTGTTTTTTTAACATCCTAATTCCTTATTATTATTTTTTTTAAATGTATTTATTTATTTATTTTTGGCTGTGTTGGGTCTTCGTTTCTGCGCGAGGGCTTTCTCTAGTTGCGGTGAGTGGGGGCCACTCTTCATCGCGGTGCACGGGCCTCTCACTATCGCGGCCTCCCTTGTTGCGGAGCACAGGCTCCAGACGCGCAGGCTCAGTAGTTGTGGCTCACAGGCCCAGTTGCTCCGCGGCATGTGGGATCTTCCCGGACCAGGGCTCGAACCCGTGTCCCCTGCATTGGCAGGCAGATTCTCGACCACTGCGCCACCAGGGAAGCCCCTAATTCCTTATTGATGAACATTATGCTGTCTCTGGTTTTTCTTTTCTAGGATAATTAGCAGCTCCATTTTTTTTCTGTTTTGTGTATTCGATTTCTGCTTAAGATTACTTGTGAAGAAAAGAATTTGAAAACACTACATTAAGGGAGCTGTCTCAGCCATTTTCCAGTGGAATACTTTCCCTTGTTTTTGACTTCCCTCCCTCCCTCCCTCCTTTCCTTTCTTTCACAAACATCTGGTAAAGGCTTGCCTGTGCCAGTCATTGTGCAAAAGTCTGGGGGTTTTGGTCATAAGTAGAAGCCAGAAGTTCTTGCTCTCAAGGAACTCTGAGTGTGAGAGATGGTTGGAGTAGAGTGACAAGTATGGTGAGAAAGAGCAGTGCTTGGCTCTCCTGTGAGGGATACCAGGGCAACTTAGAACTTCCCAGAGAGGAGAATCTATCAGCTGGATTTTTGAAGAACAGGTAGAAATTAATTAGGTTGTGGAAGGGGGGGTGGGCATAATGTTTGTTAGATTGAGCTGAAATTGCCTTCTCATCATTGACAGCTGGTACTTGTTTTGCCCTCTGAGTTTGCACAGAATGCGTTTACTCTCTAAAGCTCCTTCGGTAGTTGTACACAGTTGTCATGTTCCCCCTGGGTTTCTTCCTGAGGCCAAGAGTGATACGTGATACAAGAAAGAACATTTTGGGTGAGAGGTGAGTAGAGAACTAAGATTCAGTTAGATAAACGTTTAACTATTTATTCATGGCATAGACTGAGATTTCACACACGTAAAGTCTTTATTGAATTTGTTACAATATTGCGACTGTTTTATGTTTTGGGCTTTTGGCCAGGGAGATATGTGGGATCTTAGCTTCCCAACCAGGGATGGAACCCAGGCCCCCTGCATTGGAAGGCTAACTCTTAACCACTGAATCGCCAGGGAAGTCCTAGTATTCTTCTTGATGTGATCTTTCCTTGCCATTTCTTGACTCATAACATTTTTCTTCTCATTGGGAACTAGTAGCTGTAGAGTTCTCATTTAAGTTCTTTTTTAGTATTCAACCCAATAGCGAAGTAACCTCTTTTTAGCTTGTCATATGAGATGATTCTTAGATTGATTGGGGAGGAAAATATGAGCACTTTGCAGATTTAACCTTGAGGCCCAGACACATAGTACACAAATGGAAAACATGGAAGAGTTTCTTGGAAAATCAATTAGGCTGCCTACTAAGTAGTTCAACAATGTTCTCCATTAAAATGGCATTATGCCCTGCAGTTCCCCACCGAAGGTCAGCCTTGCCACAGCTCTGAAATTTTCCACTGTCCTTTGCTTTGAAGGTTTCCACTTAGCATGGGCCAGGGTTTTTTCAACTGGCACTAGGTTGTTGCATGAGCTAATATCAGTCCCTAATCTGTGCTTCAGTTTCCTTATTTGTAAAAGTAGATTATCTCTCAAATCCCTTTTTGTAATAGTCAATTATTTCAAATATTTAATGTTTATTTCATTTTCTTGCATTAAATGGGAAAGACGTTGTATAATTTGGCCAAATCCTGGGTTCTGTTAGGCTCTCTGTTTACTTTGGATGCATTTGTCCCTGATTATCTGTTTTTCCATTTTAAACGTTCTTTTATGGAAGAATATGGTCTGAAGCCTCATTATATTCTTGCCAAGATATATTGTCTTTTTACTGTTAGGTAAAGGGATTAATGGTGACTTGCACATAAGGTGGCTTCCCCTTGATTTTGTTATACGCACTTCTACCACTTCTAACTAGGTCCCAACTTTATTTAAATATGCTAAAGAATTTGACTTTTTTTTTTTTTTAATTTATTTATTTTATTTTTATTTATTTTTGGCTGCGTTGGGTCTTTATTGCTGCAGGCGGGCTTTCTCTAGTTGCAGAGAGCGGAGGCTACTCTTCATTGCCGTGGCTTCTCTTGTTGCAGAGCACGGGCTCTGGAGCGCAGGCTCAGTAGTTGTGGCGCACGGGCTTAGTTGCTCCGCGGCATGTGGGACCTTCCCGGACCAGGGCTCGAACCTGTGTCCCCTGCACTGGCAGGCAGATTCTTAACCGCTGCGCCACCAGGGAAGCCCAAGAATTTGACTTTTTCATCAGAGTAGTGTGTCCAGCTTCCCAGCAGTACTGCAAAACAGAGTATTTACTTGATGCTACCGTGTTGTATGTCAAAACTTTATCTTGCTGCTGTTCCTGTGTTTTTAAAAAGTCTTTGATATGGTGGGTTTTTTTTTTTTTTTTTTAATGTTCTGGACTGGAATTTTGTGCAGTGGGAGGAGACTTAAGATGTTCTTTAAAATCTGAGTGCCTGTTGTTTTCACCCTCGAAATTAGAGGCTAGCTGGAGACGAGGCTGGTCTAGATGGATAACTCAGTGGATAAAACAGGATCTAATGTATAATGCCAGGAGCGTTGGATTGGGGATCGGGAGACCTGGCCCTAAATTGCTGTGAGACCTTGGGCAAACTTTCTTTTCATGAAAAATAATAAATGAACATTACACACATGTGCACAGACATTCATAGCAGTGTTTGTTATTCAGCATAGTCAAAAAGCAGAAACAATCCAAATGTCTGCCAGCTGATGAATGGATAAACAAAATGGATGTATTACTCAGCAGTTAAATGGAGTGAAGTGCTGTTATGTGCTGGGATGTGGATGAAGCTAGAGAGCATTATGCTCAGTAAAAGAAGCCAGTCACAAAAGGCCACATGTTACAGGAAATGTCAGAATCGGTAAATCTATAAAGCAAAAGAAGATTGTGGTTGCCTAGGGCTGGGGAAGTGGTGGGTTAGGGGAGGGAATGGGGAATGACAAGGTTTCTTTTTTGGGTGATGAAAATGTTCTAAAATTAAGATTATGTTGATAGTTGTACAACTCTGCAAATATATGAAAAGGCATTGACTGTACACTTTACAGGGGGAACTTGTTATCGATAGTATATAAATCATATCTCAGTAAATCTGTTTTTAAAATGAGGCTAAATAAGCTTATTCTCAAGATCTTTTCCAGTTTTTTTTTAATATATATAAATTTATTTTATTTATTTATTTTTGGCTGTGTTGGGTCTTCGTTGCTGCGTGCGGGCTTTCTCTAGTTGCAGCGAGTGGGGGCTACTCTTCATTGTGGTGCGCGAGCTTCTCACTGCGGTGGCTTCTCTTGCTGCGGAGCACGGGCTCTAGGCGCGCAGGCTCAGTAGTTGTGGCTCACGGGCTTAGTTGCTCTGAGGCATGTGGGATCTTCCCGGGCCAGGGCTCGAACCCGTGTCCCCTGCATTGGCAGGCGGGTTCTTAACCACTGCGTCACCAGGGAAGCCCCTCTTTCAGATTTTTGTTTGTTTCTTTTAATGCGGCCACATGTGCTGGGTGCTCAGATTTTATAATTTATAGGAAATAAGTAAAAAGCAGTACTGTATACTGATGATTTTTTTAATGCTTTTGTGCATCTGACTGTCCACTAGAGGACAGCAAAGCCCATTTTAACCATTCCCTGGCTAATTGAGTGTTCTTAATAACACTCTTTTAGGAACCGAACCTAAAATTCTTTAACTATATATTCCACTGAATGAAGAGATTTGCGTTATTACAGTAAGAGAATCTGTGGTACTGTGTGTCAGCTCTCCATTACATTAGGGGAGAAGACCCGCAAGGCACCTGTGATTGTAGATCTTACATCCTACTGAGGAGCTCTGAAAAGGGAAGGAAGGAAATTGTATTTCAAAGGCAGATGTTGAAATATCTGCACTGCAGGTTGGAGTAAGGAATGAGTCAGTTTCCATTAGAACTTTAGCAGCCTCTTAAATAGATTTTTTCGATGTGTTTGTTACTTATCCTTGTTATTCATAAATTTATACACACAAGGCTCTCAGTGGTTCTCTGTTTCTGTAGGAAAGAGAAAGGACAGCCTTTGGTCCCCTCCCTGAACTCTCACACCACAGCTTCAGAAGTAGCTCAACTGTCTTTGTCCCTTGGCAGCTCTATTTCAAAGCCTGTGGCCTTCCAGGGATAACGGGCCTTTCTTATAGAAGGAAGACTGTTACTTAAAATAGGCTTTTTGCCTAGTACAGGGCAGTGAAACCCAGCAGTGCTGTTGTCAGTTAGCTAGAGCTAGCCAGGTTGTATAATAAAAGTAGCCAGCATGGCTAACTTTAGTTCAGTCATGACTGAGTTAAGCAGTATGACCTCCACAAGGTAGATGAGCGTGAGATAACCTAGTCTCTCAGCTTCTGGTGTACTGCTGAAGCTTTACCTTGTCCAGCTCTGTTGTACTTTCTGACTGTCTGAGAATGATGGTCCCCTATAATGGCATTTGTTTACGTGGATGCTCACCTCATTGTTCAGGCTTTTTTAGTGCTTTGAAAACATCCCCAAAAATCACCTCTTAATTAATAAAACAGCAATACAAATAAATGAATTATCCTAAAATGGCATTTTTGTTCCTCCTCAGAATGTATATTTTATAGAGGGAGGGTTGAAAATTCCTAATTACATTTTTCTCCATCCTCTTTTACTTTGCTAATTCTAAATTAATTTGCATTTTCTGATGATGAGCGGAGGCAGTGTGGATTATGCTGAGAGTAACTGCCCTGAATGAAATCAGGCCAACCCCTGGGACTTTACAAATGTCACTTAAGTTAGAAGTTGGTGATAAAGTCAAGAGAATATTTCATATCAGTACTTAATACTTTTAAGGATTGTAGAATGCTTTATAGATACTATTTACTATTTCTAGGCCCTGTAATCTGGGATTATGGTACATATTAGTGCAGAAACTGATAATCTTACTGACCAAGCTACATGACATTGTTGCATACTAGCATTATTTACACAGTACAAGTGTTCCTGCTTTTAAATGACACTGAATCTTTAAGTGGATTTCACTAGAAGAGACCTGTTTCTAGTCATTTCCCCCTCCTTGAATTCTTTGTGTGACCTCTGGCAACTTTTTTCCACCCTTCCAAGCCTTGGTTTCTTCTGTAAGATAAGTGGGTTAGACTGGAGGAGCTCTAGGAGGTGAACGTATCGGGATGCTCTCGTATCTTTACCTAGTTGCAGTCCTCTGTCAGTGTATACTGTCAGTATTACGTGAAGAATCCACATTTCATGTCTTTGAAGTCATTGTAGTAATGCTGGCCTGGTTTGGTCTCTGTTTAGGTCGCATCTGCTCTGGAAAAATGGAAGACAGCAATTCGTGAAGCTCAGACTTTTTCCAGAATGCATGTTCTACTTGGGATGCTTGATGCCTGTATCAAATGGGATATGTCAGCAGAAAATGCTAGATGCAAAGTTTGTCGAAAGAAAGGTATATTTAAATCAGAGTTGCTTATCTGAGTGTATTAGGCACTAGGACTTCCATTTCCAAGATCTTTTATCCCTCAAGAATTCTGTGTACACAACTTTTAAATGTGGTGGTGGTGGTCCAGATTTTACCTTCTCCTGAAAGTCCGTAAAATTATAGTCTTTAAAGTCACACTCTCGCAAATCACAGCAGGCCCTTTGTGCCTCAGTTTTGAGTATAAAATAAGAGCAGTTGATATCGCCAATCCTTAGATTCTCTATAGGGAACAAATTAGTTTTAACTAAAATTTTAAATCTCTCTTATTATCTCTGAATTTTAGTCATCCATGAAGTAAGGTGGGTGCTACCAGTAGAGGGCAGTATTTGAACATCGTGAAGAATAGTCGGATTTGGACCTTCTGGCATGGAATCCTACAGAGCGAAGCATTTGGACTGTTTAATGCTGAGAACTTTTAGAGCCCCATTATGTGTAAAAGGAACTAGATGGCTAAAAGCCCCCCCAGTGGTTGACTTCTCAGTGGCTAAAGCTGTTTTGTGATTTACTTTACAGGGATGAAAAGACCTATGTAAAATCATTCAGTTGCTCTAAAAACTGATGTAGAATGAAGGTTGGAGAGGGGAAATGATCATTTAAATTGGTTTGGTGTATTTTCAAATGTAGGGAAACCGAATGGTTTAGGGGAACCATATGAGTTGGGAAGCATTTGTGTGGTCGGGGAGGAGGAGGAAGGGCAGAAAATGTAATACTTCATGGGAGATTCGTCTCTTAGGGGGACAGGGGCAGCAAAAATCTCCTGCTACTGCTTGATTTTTTGCTATCTCCTAGTAAATGTTAACTGTCGTCTTCCAGCCCGGAGTAGATGTTGGGATATAAGTTAGAAGACCTGAACCCTAGGTTACCTATAGTCTAGTTAATGCTACATTTCTTTTCAGAAGATGACTGCGTTTTTTAAAATGGGGTAGCAGTGTACTAGAATGTTTGCTCTTCCATCGGGTTAATCGAGGCTGAGCAGCTCTTCCTTGCAGCTCACTGACCACTGCCACACTCCCTGCAGTGCTGTACAAGTTCATCTCCTTGCAGGTGAGGATGACAAGCTGATCTTGTGTGACGAGTGTAATAAAGCCTTCCACCTGTTTTGTCTGAGGCCGGCCCTCTATGAAGTACCAGATGGTGAATGGCAGTGCCCAGCCTGCCAGCCTGCCACTGCCAGGCGCAACTCCCGTGGCAGGTGAGAATTTCTTCTTTTAAAAACAAATAAATTAGTAAATAGCTGTTATACTTGAGCTTCAGTTATTCAAACTGAATGATGCTGAGGAGCTTTAAGTTCGTCTTTTGTATGCAGAGCCCCATCATTTAAGGTATTACAGTGGGGGCTCAAAGGGCTCTGATTTAATTTTAGCTTAATTGTCGACATTTCTAGTTTTCATTACCAGCCGTGTTTTATGTCTTCTTGGTCATACGTTCTTCTCAAATAACATATCCTTTGTCTTTTGCTTCCACTTTGCCCACTTCTTAATTTGTGATGACTTCTGCAGCCAGTCACTGCTAAAAATCCTGAAACGCATTGCCTTCCTTACCTGTACCTACTCTTTTCCTTCCTTAGCATGATTAGAATTTTGATGTCAACTTGGTGTCTTCCTCTCCCCCGTCTCCCTATTCATTCACTTGCCAGATGTTATCAATTCAGTGTCTAGATGTCTTAATGAGTCAGTGTCCTGCTGTCCATTCCCCATGGTCCCTGCTGTCATTTGGCCCTCTTCCATCTCTCATCTGGGCTCCTTCAGTGGCTTCTCAACTCTGCCTCATATCTTCCTCCCTCTTATCCATCCAGCTTTTGTGGTGATACCAGAATGGTTTACATAAGACAAAGATTTGCTTATGTCACTGTCCTGTTCAAAAACTTCGATCTTCCCCTTGTCTCTAGAATCAAGTCCAAACTCCCTAGCCTAACTTTTGAGACTCTTATTATATAATACTAGCTGATGTTTTTATGAGCCCTTGTTCCCATATTTGTGTGCTTGTTACAGGCTGTTCATTGTGCATCCTTGCCTCTTGTGCTTTCCTCCCAACTGGGAATATTCCCTGTCCCCAGAACTCCCACCTGGCTAAACTGACCACGGCCTACCTAAAATTTCACTGCTTTTTGGAAACATCCTTAGGATTAATTGTTCCTCCTCTGTGTTCCAATTCAGCTTTCCATGTCCAAAGTTGTTTTTTGATGCATCTTGCCTTTTTGGTCAGTTTTATCCACGGCTGTCTTCCTATGAGATTGTTTCTGCCCTGAGAGTAGAGGTGGTGCTTTGTTCTTCATCCTCATCCCAGTAAGGCCAAACATAGGGCCTTGTAAAGAGGAGACGCCTAATGTTTGCCAAAGTTAATAACGTTTTCCACGTTGAAATTTGAGGTTGTAGAAGAGCAGCTTGTAAGCAGTCTGGCTTGGTGTCTCTTTGAAAGGTCAGAGCTGTTTGATCCTGACCCTGCCTAACAGCATTACTCGGTTATTTCTCACTCCATTCCAGCTACACTTAGAGAGATGAGGCTGCTGCTCTGAAATGGTGAGGCTTTGGACCAGCTGTTCTGAGCTGGGATTACCAGTGCTTTGATGTTATGGTCATCTGCAAGCTGTTTCAGCTCCTGGAAGGGGGCCATCAAGGTGGGGTAACACCTGTCTGGGCTGTTTATCCTTTCAGTCCACCCCAGCACTGGGGACAACTTTTAATACCTGAAATGTTACTTTATCTGGCTGTTTTTGTGAGACAGAAGGAACAGAGTTTTGTTTTGTGTGTTGAGGGGTGGGGTTGCATTTTGGTCTTGGTTTTTGCTGCCATTAGTATCGTAGCCAGAGGGTTTGGGGCCTGATAGAGGAGACACTCTGTTAAAGCTTAGGTTTTCATTCTGCTTCCTGTGTCCTGGCCTAGATTCAGGTTCCCTCCCCTTAGCATGAAATCTGTCTAGTCTGTGAAGAGGGAAAAGTTGCCGCAATTTATGTGGGACTTTACCTTTCTTAGGACCCCTTTGGCCTAGATCCGTGTTCTCTACAAGTGTCTTTCCCCCCACAGGAATTACACGGAGGAGTCTGCCTCTGAGGACAGCGAAGACGATGAGAGCAATGAAGAGGAAGAAGAGGAGGAGGAGGAGGGGGAGGAAGATTATGAGGTGGCTGGTTTGCGACGTAAGTATTCAGTTTGCTTTCATAGTTAACCTCACAGTCTTCTAAGCTGACTTGGAAAGACTGGGTTGGCGGTAGATAACCCAACAAGGCCATCGTGCCATCTTTTTTTCACAAGTTATGGTGGAGGGGCGACTGCTGCCATGTTTTAAATGGGTTTTCAAGATGCCAGTTAACTACCTTCCTAGTAGGAGGTTGGGTGGCTTGGTCTCAGAACATCAAACTATGGCAGATCCACTTGGTCCAAGATTTCATGGAATTCAAGGCCCCAGGTCTGTTTATGACGGGTCTGCTGGTTCTGAGCCCCTCAGTGTGAGGATGGGGTAACGAGGGTCTAGGCCCATGCTGTCTCTTGCAGTTCTTTTGGCCTCTGGTGCAGTGTTGCTTTTAAAGAAGTTGTTTTTTTCTGTGGTTACAGTGGTTCTTCTCTTCCCTGTGGTGTGCAGGGCTGTATATTTGCTAGTTGAAAAGAGAAGACTTTTTTCCATGGTTTAGGCGTAGTTGTTAGGAAGGTTCAGATCTGTTTCTCTCTAGATGTCAGTAGGGGGAAAAGGCCTCATCACTTAAGCTCACCTTGTTGACTCAGTCTCTCATGTTCGTTTTTCATGAGGCTTTGAGAGTCGTGTCATTTTTGTTAAACCTTAAGTCCTGCAGTCGAGCCTTTTAACAGGCTCCCTTTTTGCAAAATATACCCTTCTTTGTAGGTTAATACAAATATAAGATTTTGATGAGCTTTTCAAGAGAGGTACGGTTCCCAAGATCATAACTCCCTGGACAATCGTACTTGGTGGAAGGAGAGAGAGGATGTTTGGCACACCTGGTCCTTACTGTACTGGCGCTGTCAAAACCTGAGGGCTTTGGGCTTGCACCCCTGCTACTGTCTTCTCCGATCCTGCAGGGTTTTAATTTGGGACACCTACACTTCTCTCATTCCTCTAGGGCTCCTTTTGTTTTTCCCAAGGCATGATTTTTCAAGTCTCTGGGTAAGGAGACAAGTAGTCCATTAACCCTGCATTACAGAGAGACCACGGAGTACTGCCAGAGTCGTGATTTGGATGCATGGTTGTCTGGGAACAGATTCTAAATATAGCAATGGACTGATTTTGTTTATTTTCCAAGTAATGGTTGCTTTCCACTTTCAAGTTATTCCTCTCTTTCCAGGGAATTGTTCCCTCTCCAGGTTTCTAGGGCCTTGTCTACCAAAAGGATCCAGGAAGTGTTTGGTACTTCAGAGCCTCTTGTCAACTCTGCCTTGTAGGCCACCAACCATGTGGTTCCCTAGTGCAACTCGAGGCCCTGGGCCGATGGCTGTTCCCTGCATCCAGCATTTCACCCTTGGCATCAGCTCCTTACCCTCTCTTCCTCGCCTAG
This sequence comes from Balaenoptera physalus, assembly GCF_965194825.1. Classification (NCBI taxonomy): domain Eukaryota; kingdom Metazoa; phylum Chordata; class Mammalia; order Artiodactyla; family Balaenopteridae; genus Balaenoptera; species Balaenoptera physalus. The sequence continues at coordinate 83,564,893 of NC_138898.1, forward strand.
TCTTTCAACTTAGAGAACCTAAAATAGTCAGTGAGGGGTCATCATGGTCTGGAAGTAGAATATAAAACATTGTTTACTGATTCTCTGTATCATTGCCTCCGTATACCCCTATCTGTGTCCAAATTGCCCCTCCCCATTTTCCAGGGGAAAATTTGCTTAGTGGAGCAGCCTTGAGCTAATCCTGATGGAGCACTGTTTCCTGAAGATTATTGAGAAATGTTGGTTTGTCTGACATTGAGCGCCTGTTGTAAACCTGAGAAACAGGCAGCCTCGGGTGCCTTTGTAGTTTTTATTCTCTCTTGGGGGATCCCAGGCAGGGCTCTTGTGGAAGTGGCCGGGCCTACTGTCTATGGTTTTTAGAAATTGCAGAAAGCAGGACTGGGCTAGCCTTAAACTGGATTCAATGAGGCAGACTTCACATAAGTACTTTACATAAGTATCAGCTTTTCTCTGAAAAGATTGTGGTGGTGAGTATAGGATAACTCTGGGAATTATGAAACAGGATCCGTTCCACACTCAGATTCCATCTTACATGTAAATACATGCATTCTCAGGCTGAGCTTGGGCTGAAGGAATTCCCAGGCAGACCCATCAGCAAGTGGCTTTTTCTCCTAAGTGAGTCAGTTTACAATTGATTCCTTCCAGGCCCTCATTCCTGAGAGTAACTGAACAGGGTGGGGACAGAGAGTGGACGTACTAAAGGAACTGGCCTTCTGAAGAGACTCTTAAAAGGTCTTTGGCAGTTGATGAAAAGTATCCATTCTTCCATCTGCTACTGCTGCCCTTAAAGTGTCCTGTGAGGTCGGCAGGAGACGGATAGCAAGAGCACCTCCTAACCAAAGGAAGCCATTGCTTTGCTTGTCCAGAGTATCACCCCTTCCATGGGCATGCTCCCTTCATCCTCAGGTCTGCTGTGAATGCATATTTTTTATTTCAGTGAGACCTCGAAAGACTGTCCGGGGCAAGCAGGGTGTCATCCCCCCTGCAGCAAGGCCAGGCCGACGACCAGGTAAGAAGCCGCATCCTACCAGGAGGTCTCGGCCGAAGGCACCACCTGTAGACGAGGCTGAGGTCGATGAGCTGGTAAGAATTATTTATCATCTGCTCTCTAGCGTTTCTGGTTCGTATCCCCCACTCCAGCATTAGGAATTCAGCAGGCAACAGGTGGGAGCCTCCCCTCCGCTCCCTCCTCCCTAACTTTGGAGACTGATGAGGCAGATGGATGGGCCTGTAGGCAAACGAGGCAGCAGGCCCTCCGGGAACAGCTATGTCCGGCATTCCCCTGCTGCAGCCTGCAAACATCTCCTCTAGTTAACAGGCAGCCTGTGACTTGTTAAGGATTTTAAAATAGTATCCATGTGTCTCCCATGGCTCAGAGGGGCTGGGTCTCCGTTGTGGGAATGTCAGCAATGTTGGAGCCTCACTTACTCTTGGGTCTTCTGCCGACAATTGTCATGGGAGGGACATTACCCTCCCCTCTGCTCCTCAACCAATGTAACTTTAGTGGTTTTACTTTAGGTTTCAGTTGAAGTTGAAAGAACAGAAAGAGGCTCTTGAAAACTTGCTTCTTTTGACAGATTAAATTGGAGTTGGAGGTGGGCTGGAGGCATAAAGCAAGCCGTTAGGGTGCTCAGAGGGCATTGCAGGCACCTCCTGTGTGCCTGGCCCTAACCCCTTCAACTCTGTGCCCCTACTGCTGTGAGTCACGGCCTGTTCCTGCCACCTGGAAGGGAGGCGCGCCCCTTTCTCTTTCGCCACTTAGCTGCTGCAGGCCTGCAGGGGAGAGCCCAGGAAAGGAATTGTACCTCTTGCTTTTCTTCCCTCTGACACCCCACCCCCACAAAATTGGCTGTGGGTGGTCCCCATAACCCACCTGGCTTTCTGCAGTTGCTTGTTTAAACTCATCCACAGTGTGACCGTAATCCCAGGTCCATCTGCTCTCAGAGGGCTAGCGTCCTGGCGACAGTGGCCCTCTAGCTGGCCCCTGGCAGGACTGCTGTAATACAGCAACTGCTGCGTGTCCTCCACGGCTTCGCTCACCGTCTGCCGGGGCGGAGGCAGGTGGGCTCGTGCCCCCTGCTGAGAGCGCTGCCCGCCTGCAAGTCAGATGATTTTGACCGTCTCTGCTCCGAGAAGATGATTGACCTTTTTCTTTTCTGTGTTAAGCAGATATATGCGTTTCCTGCCCTGTCCACTCTTCTTTTCTCAGACCTGTAATAACATGTCGTCTTTCTTTGGCGCCAGGTACTTCAGACCAAGCGGAGCTCCCGGAGGCAAAGCCTGGAATTGCAGAAGTGTGAAGAGATCCTCCACAAGATCGTGAAGTACCGCTTCAGTTGGCCCTTCAGGTGAGCTCCGTGGCCTCAGGCGCAGGGGAGTAGGGCCAACCTTGCAGCTGAACCCCGAGGACACATCTCAGTGGCAGGGAAATGAGCTTCCAGACTAGCAGAGCCCGCTCTGAGTGCCAGCGAACACACTTGCTCTGCCTGCCAGTGGGCTGGTCTCAGCAGGGGGGGCGTTCTGGGGCTGGTGGTTTGATAACAAGGTTTCTGTCCATTGGATTCAGTGCTGCGCTGATCTCCCCATTCGGTTCTTCTCCACAGGGAGCCCGTGACCAGAGACGAGGCTGAGGACTACTATGACGTGATCACCCACCCTATGGACTTCCAGACAATGCAGAACAAATGTTCCTGTGGGAGCTACCGCTCTGTGCAGGAGTTTCTTACTGACATGAAGCAAGTGTTTACCAACGCTGAGCTTTACAACTGCCGAGGCAGCCATGTTCTAAACTGCATGGTGAAGACAGAACAGTGTCTGATGGCTCTGTTGCATAAACATCTTCCTGGCCACCCATATGTCCGTAGGAAACGTAAGAAGTTTCCCGACCGGCTTGCTGAAGATGAAGGGGACAGTGAGCCAGAGCCCGTTGGACAGTCCAGGGGACGAAGACAGAAGAAGTAGAGAGGCAGGGGCCCTGGTAAGGGAGCTGAGGTTGGGGGAATCGAGGGAGAGAGCGAGGGAGGGGGGAGGGAGGCGAGAGAGGAAGCTGGAGAAGAACGTGGAAGGGAGGAGGTCACGGGGAGCCCAGGAATGCCTGTCATCCGAGCTTGTGCCGTGTCTCCAAAACTCTCCATGGGCCTTAATCAAGCAGAGCACTTTGGAGAGCCTAATACTGGGTTGGTGGTCTTTGCCCAGAAATACTGTGGGGGATAGATGGCCTTAACCCCCCTTTCCGAGAGTTTCCAGGACGAGTCCCAGGGTATGGCTTTTCTTGTGAACCCAATTCCTTTTCTTTCTTCTTTCCTAAGGTCCCTCCCACTTTGGCCACCACAACAGTGCCAAGCCCTCTGGTCTCCAGGGGAGGGATTACTGTATTACGTAGAAGGATGAAGGGTAATCAGGCCAACTGGGTTTTTTAATCTATATTTATACACAGTCTTGTTTCTTTAAGCCTGTGCTCTGTCTCTCCCTCCCTCCCTCTCAGGTGACGGTATCAGTGAGTGCCATACAGAATTCTGTGTTCACCAGCATCATGAAACAGTTGTGGTCTGTTGAGTTGATCTTGGCAGAGTAAAGGGATGTGTCCTGTAGCCATTCCTGAGTACCCCTCCCCTTCCTTGTGACAGCTCTCTCCCCGCTCCCGCCCCACCTCGCCCCTGAAAAAAACCCTAAGGCACTTCGCTCAGAGACTGGAGCCCTGCTTGTAACCAGGCATATAACCTTCACTTTGATGGGTCTGGCCAGAGGGGTGTTGGAGCCCAGCCCACCCACATGCCAGACAGGCTCTTAGGGGAGCAGAAGAAAAGCAGGAAGAATTTAAATGTTTAATTTTTTTTAAATTGACTTTTCTAGTTATTAAAAGTTGCTTGTTTCAGCAGTGATATTGTATAAAGAACATCTTGTAAAAATATTTCTGTCATCTTGCTTTAGCACATGTACAGTACAGTTTATATGATAACGTGTTTGCTTTACTTTGCCCAGTCTCCTCCCTTGGCCCATCGTCTCTCCTTTAGAGAAGTTGGGTTGGGGCTTATCAGGGCCAGCAGTGGGGACCGACCTGATCATGGACGCGGTCCCTCTGCCTGCCCTGGTGGCTGCTTCCACCGCCTCTGTGTGCAGTGCCCCTGCTGTGCTGTTCTGGCCTCAGACTCAGGCTCCCCAAGAACCTGAATCTCTCAGTGCTCAGTGCCGGGGTGGGGGGCGGAGGGCAGGAGGAGGGGCTCAGCGGCCCCTTCCTACAGTGAGTCTAGCACTAGTAGTTATGTTTAGGCAGAACTTTGTAGTCTTCTTTCCCTTTTATGGCAGATTTTGATAAAAACGCAAAACAGGGTTTAATTTTCTTTTCTGTCTGCTTTGAATTTGGAAAAATGGGAGCACCTAAGCTCTTCTGTACCTATTTAAAGTAAGGGAAAAGAAGTCCACCAAGGGGATTGCAGCTCACAGAACCTGAGAATAAAGCCTCTTAAAGTGAAACTTCAAGGTGTGGTCCTATCCCCTGGCCTCCTTGCCTCCTTGGGGTTTGCTCCAGGGGCTGCTGGATAGGTTTACCATCTTGGCTCCCCCAGGCTTGGAGTTAGCACTGAAGTTACAATTTCACAATCCCAGCTGCCGACACCTGCCCTGCCTCTTACCCTAGAGCCAGTCTGTTCTTGTTAACAGTGAGAATTCCGTGTTCCCACTTCAGTGACCCCTGAGTTTTGTTGTTTTTTAAGTTGTCTTTAAGGAGGAAGGGCCCCATTAAAGGGTAAACTTGTAATAAATTGGAATTTCAAATAAACATTATGTACTTGTGTTTATAAAGAAGAAACAATTCTGGTGAAGTTTTCTTTGTGCTCTTGGAGGGTGGTGCAGTCCCGAGCGAGCGCTGGTTTCTCATGGACTCTTGGAGCCTGTTCTTCTGCAGAGGACCTCCTCTGACTTAGTCTTTTTAACCACAGGTCAGATCCATCTACTGCATTTCTTAGCTTCCAGGAGACAGTTCTGGTGCCCTGGGTAATCGAAGCCGTGACCTTCAAGCCTCTCCTGGCCTTGTCTTTGTCTAAACACCCACCCCCCTCCCCCCCATTCCATTTGAAACTTCTAAGAACTAGGAGAAAGTATTTTTTAAGGCTTCGTTATGGGAACTTGTGTAGTCCTTCACGACTTAATCTTGGGGGAAACTCTTGACATTTTAAAACACTTTTCAAGGAAAATATAAAAAATACACAAAAAGAGTGGAAATAGAACAAATTCCCACCTACTCAGCTTCAACAGTTCTACTACATAGCCAATCTTGTTTTATTCATGCCTTCATTTATATTTTATGCTGGGAGTTTTTATAAAGTCAGAGTGGCTAATTTGAGTAGATCACTGCTGGCTGGCAACCTGCCTGTGGAGTTCCAGGATTTTGTAGGGCCACTGCACGATCCCATTCACTGAGAAGCGAAACTGCCAGTTCCTGACCAGCTGCACCAGGGATGGCATAAGGTAAAATAGGAAGAAATCTGAGGAGAAACCTAAGTCCTGGGTGCGGGTTCTGCCACCAACTCCCTTCGTGGCCTTGGTGAGCGTGGGCTTTGAGCCAGGCCTGCGCCAAGCACTCAGGGATTTTCAGTCCCGCAGGGGAGGAAGTGGTTTGCCCCAAGGTCGAACTGAATTTGAGCAGCCCTCAAGCTCTGGAGGAGGGAGCTGTGTAACCTCCAGGCATTTTCCACACAGGCACGGTTGGACTTGGGGCTCCCAGCCCACTCACACCTGTGAAGTCCTATTCCTGGGGTGGGTTTCTTAGGCTACACCAGGCCAGCGCCTGTGGGGCCTTGTCACCTCATCTAGGCTCTGTATCCTGGTCCTATTCAGCCATCCCAGCCCATTCCTCCTTATCAGGAGAAACCTAACTTGGGTTGACTACTGCAAATGGAGACAAGAAAAATTTTTCCTGAGGACGGGGCTGGATTACGCTGGCAATCAACAGAGACCAACCCCTCTTCCTGCCTACTCTTCTTTCTCCTCACACCCTGTCCCTGGGGAGGGGGCACAATCAAGGGTGGCAGTGAGCTGGTGACTGGATTCCACAGCGGCTACTTGGGCGGTGCTGCTTCCACTAGGGAACCAGGTCTCCCGCTTGCCTGAGAGCCAGGGTCCCCTCCGCAGGGTACCGAGCGAGACACTTAGACCAGGTAAGGGGAGAAGGCTGCTCCTCTGTTACCCCCGCCCAGGACCCCCAGGCCTTTCCACACGGGGACTGTCCTGGAGCTTCCTCCTTCAGGGTGGGACTGAGCAGAGAGTGAGGGCAGCTACTGACCCCCACCCCGGGGGCGCGGCCTCTCCTCACTCTGACCTCAGTCAAGATCACCCCTGCTGACTCCAGTGAACTTTGAATTGTTTCCCTGGAACTGATACTGACTGAGGTCAGGGCTCAGAAGTTCCTTTAAGAACAAGCACAGGCTCGGCCCCCAGACAGGCTCAGCTGGTGTGGACACATGCACAGACGTGCTGCTCTAAGGGGCCCTGTTCTGGGCTACTAGGCCCCTGAGGGAAGGGGCGGGGGCCGGGGGCACACAGCGCACAGGCCGGCAGGTGTTGGCTTCTGAGGTGTTTCCATTGGGTTCTGGAATCTCCTTTCTGGGGGTGGGGGGAAGTCCCACTGTGGGACCGGTTTCTCTGGACAAAACCGCCCTAGGTTTTGTAACGCCCACCCTGTTCCTCTCACCCCATGCCCCGATGGACTCCATGGTGTGAAGTCACAGGCTCTGGAGGCCACAGTCTCCCTGGCTGTGTGAACTTGAGCCAACCGAGCCCTTCAAACACTTCCCTTGTCTGCAAAACGGGGAGAGGAGGATCAGATGGAGGACTTCTGTAAAAGGTCTTTAATAATGTTTCCTTCTTCCTTTTCCTCTAGGGTCTGGGACTTTTCCATAATGTCGTCCAGCGCTGAGAAGCCTTAGCTGGCAAGGCCCACCCGCCCGCCCTCCCTCCCAGGTCCTGGCCTATGTGAACCATCTCAGCCTCAAAGCAGAGCCCCCTTGGGGCCTGTCCTGATTGCACGCCCCCCACCCCCCGCCATCCTAGTTGTCCTGGAAGCCAGTCTTGTTTCCGCTGAGTGGGACACAGCCAAGTGCCCACTGACTGGCAAGGACTTGGGTGAATTGGTGCCACTCCTGATGCTCGCCCTCCCCTCCACCCTTGGCCCATACACATCACTTGCCTTTCTCCTCCCGTTTCCAGAATCCTCTCCTTTGCCTCCGGCTGCCCCTGCCCTAGTGCAGGCCCTCAGCAGTTCCAGGTCGGCTCCCCGCGAACCTGGCCTGTTAAGCCCGGTTCGGTGCAACCACTCCCCCTCCCACTCCCACCTTGGGCCCCTGTCACCTTCATTAAGCTCATTCTGTTTCTCAGTCAGGGACCCTCCCCCGGCGAGTTGCCACATGTTAGGGTCACTTGGTTTCACTGGTCAGAGAAGGCACGAGGACTTAGCCTGTGTCTATGAGAAGGGAAGGATTTAGATTGGGGGGGGGGCGGGGGCGCATTCCACCTGCCAGCAGCAAAGGTGTGAGGGCTGCGAAATTCCCTTAGGGGTCAGTACTGTTCCTTGTGAGGGACAGCCCTCTCCCCCCTCACCTCCTGAGGGAGCTGATGCCACCTGTTTGATCTCCATTTGGTTTCTTTCTTGTTGCTGTGAGATTGGTGGTTGGTGCAGGGTAAAGGGCTCTGGCTGGAGAGGTGCTGGGTTTGGGGGCTCAGCCCTACTGTGATATGAAGCAGTTGACCTTGGGCCTCCCCTTGGCTGGCAGTGGGGCTGGACCCTGGGGCCTCCTGACAGTGACACTGAACGTGTCATGCACCCAGGGACAGGAACCAAGACCCTCACCTGGCTGGAGTCACAGTGGCCAAAGCAGAGGCTAAGATAGGACGCTGAGGTCTGACTCCACGCTGACAGGGTCTCCGGGACGGCCACACACGGAGGTGGCGCAGGTCCTGGCAGCCCCAGGGCCTCCCCGGCACACAGATAGGCGCAGTACCTTTTCCTATCCCGGCACACGAATGTGGGAGCTGCCTCAGGGGAGCCATGTGCACGCCCCAGCACCTGCCCCGTTTCTCACTGCTGTGCTCACACCTCAAACCTTTCTGCAGCCCTTTAGGAGCTAGGGACCCAATCTCCACTATCTTCAAGGGCTGTCTCTATGCCTGTGTCTGCTACCAAGATGCCCATATAACAGTCCAGCCCCATCTCCACCCAGAGGGACGAGAGGGTGGTGTTCCCTGACTAGGGCCCCAAGGAGTGAAGTGGCCACATCACATCAGCAATCTTCAGAGGCAATGAGGACAGTCAGCTGGGCCTTGGCCCTCAGGCCCCAGAGAGGGGACAGCAGGATGGGCCAGAAAGACAGTGGGAACAGATCCTGAGCCTCCAAGGAAAACTTTGAGATAGGCTGATGCCCTCATTTTTTATACAAAACGAGGAAAGCAGAGTCTTACCCACAGCCCCCAAACAGGCTAGACTCCCCCCGGCCAGAGGGCGGGGACAGTGTCATCCCAGGGGATTCCCTGAGTATCCCAGCAGGCATCCCAGTCTCACTTTGGGAAGCAGGAACCCAGGGCTCAGAGAGGCAAGCAGATTGCCAAAAGGAGCAAAGAGGAGAAGAATCTGGGACTCCTGCAAAACACAGCTGTTTCACAGCAGGATGTCCTCCCCATTGATGGAGAGCCAGAAAACGGGGTCAGGGGATGACCCCAGAACTCACCACCAGCTCTGCTCACAAGGGAGACTCCTGCAGGGCCCTCACCCTCCTACCTTCCCCCTTCCCAGTCCAGAGAAGACTCAGCGGTGCCACACGGGGGTTTATTCTAGTCACAGCTTCCAGAGAAACTCAACAATAAATTACATCATTAAATAAACTCTGCTGGACCACACCCCCTTCTACCCCTCCCCCTCTCCACATGCCCCCACCCCCAGGGCCCTGCGGGGGACTCAGCCAGGCCCACCCCCTTGCACTAGGTGACAGGGGAGTGAGCCTCACTGGGTCCTGACACGTGAGGGTTGAAGGAGAGTCTCCCCGCCCTGGTCCTCGGCCCCTCGCACTCACTTGCCTGACCTTGACAGCTGGGCAGCTGCTAGTCAGCTGTCTCCTCCGGAGGGGGGCTAGGAGGGGGCAACAGCCGCCCCACGCAGGCCTGTGTCCCTAGAGGTGTGTGGGGTTCTCCAGAGAAGGATCCGTCTTAGTCATGTGCAAGACCACGGTAGGGGCCTTATAGTGGCAGTGGGTGCCACGGCCATAGCCCCCGGGGGCCCGGCAGGTCTTTGCCCGCGCCCGGCCAGCTGCCATCTTGCGGTGGCACAGGCTCTGCCAGGTCTGGAAAGTCTTGGAGCTCCATACCCAGACGCCGCTGGTGATGCCCACCACCAGCGACATGAAGATTTTGAGCATAAAGACAGCCACGGTGGGCACTGAGCCCCCTTGCAGCGAGCAGTCCCTCCAGCCGCCGGGCGTGGTGGCTGCCGAGCAGGGCTGCTCTGTGGCCCGCAAGCGCCAGAAGTCCATGTTGAGGCGTTCATAGACGTAGCACACAATGACGCAGGTGGCGGGCACAGTGTAGAGGATGGAGAAGACTCCAATCTTGACCATGAGCTTCTCCAGCTTCTCTGTGTTGGTGCCCCCTGTCTTCATGATCTTGCGGATGTGGAAGAGGGCCACAAAGCCGGTCAGGAGGAAGCTCGTGCCCAGCACCAGGTAGCAGGAGAGGGGTACCAGCACGAAGCCCGTGAGCGCCCCGGCATCCATGCTGGCCACGTAACAGAGCCCAGTCAGCTCATCCCCTGCCACCTTGCGCAGAGTCAGGATAACGATGGTCTTGAGAGCCGGCAGCCCCCAGGCCGCCATGTGGAAGTAGCTGCCGTGGGCCTCGATGGCCTCGTGGCCCCACTTCTTGCCAGCCGCCAGGAACCAGGTGAGGGTCAGCACCACCCACCACAGCGAGCTGGCCATGCCGAAGTAGTAGAGCAGCAGGAAGACGAGGGTGCAGCCCGTGTTCTCCAGGCCCTCCTGGATCACGTAGAGCGCACCCGCCTCCTGGTCGCAAGCCACGCTCTGGGCCCCAGCCACGGCCCGGATGAGGAAGGCTAGCGAGTAGACGTTGTAGCACATGGAAAGGAAGATGATGGGGCGCTCCGGGTACTGGAAGCGGTGAGGTTCCAGCAAGAAGGTGAGCACGGTGAAGGCGGTGGAGAAGAAGCACAGCGCCGACCACACGGCCATCCAGACGAGCGCGAAGTCCTTGTCGCGACGCGACCAGAACACCTCGACGCCTGGCCCGCAGCGCGGCGCGCACGAGCGGCTCTTCTCCACGTACTGGAACTTCTCGGGGTTCTCGCAGGTGCCGCCGGCGGCGCCTAGGGCGGCGTCGCCGGGGGGCCGCGCGGGCCGCGGCGCCACGGGCAGCATGCCCAGCCCCTTGTGGGGCTCGGCGGGGCCGGCCGTGGCGTTCTCGGGCGCCTCCATGCAGAGCGCGTGCGGGTCGTTGCGCGTGGGCAGCCGCGCGCAGTCCAGCGAGTCCGGCCAGCCGAAGTTGAACTGCTCCATGATGGGCGCGCAGCGCAGGCGCGCCTGCTCGCACATGGGCCGGCAGGCGGGGATGGGCGTCGAGACCTGGTCGGTGCACATGGGCGCGTAGAGCGAGCACAGGAAGAAGCGCAGGTGGCTGTGGCAGCCGTACTGCACGAGAGGCGCGAACTCGGCCAGCTCGGCGGCCGCCTCGCCCTGCGACGTGTGGCCCAGCAGGTTGGGCATGCGGGTCAGGTTGTAGCCGATGCCGCGGCACATGGGGATCTCCACCGCCTGGCACGGCGCCGGCCCGCGCCCGCGCTCCGGGTCGAAGCGGCCGATCTCCAGAGCCGCGCCGCCCGCCGCCAGCAGCTGCCACAGCAGCAGCGCCCGGCGGAGCGGCGGCACGGCCATCCCGGGCGGCCCCGGCCGAGGGCGGGAGGCCGGCCTCGCCTCACTCTGGCCGCGCCGTCCGGCGCCCCCGTGCCCGCCCGCCACGTCGCGGGGCACGGGCCATAGCCGAGCTGGCCGCGTGTGTCAGGGCGCGGCCGGGCGCCCTGGGCAGCGAGCGGGGAAGCCGCCGGAGGGAAAGGAGGCGCCGAGCTGCCGAACCGCCGCCACTCGAACGGCCGCCGAGCCAGAGCGTGCCCCGCCTCCCGGGGCCGCGGCTACAAGCCTCGGGGCGGGGCGCCGGGAGGACACGCCCAGGGGCGTGCCATCAGCGCGCAGGGCACGCCCCCAGCCGGGCTTTAAAGGCGCCGCGTCTCGCAGCTGCGCGGGGAGGCACCAACCCGGGCGCGGTCTGGCGGGGCGGGGTGTACAAGCGACCTCGTCTGCCTGCTCACACTCGGTTCTTCCCCTTCTGAGTGGGTTGCTGCCCAACCTCTCCCCGCGACAAGACAGTCAGCCGGAGGATTTCCCTGCCACCGTACCGCATCACCTCTTTTTACCCCAGGCGGGACGATTTCTAAGGCTTTTACGCGTGGGACGCCTCGACCGTGTACTCTGGGACAGTTCAAGTGCAGCCTCTGCTTCTTCTCTAGTTGTATGTGGCTTTGGGCTCTTCGCTCTGTTTCCTTTTCTGTAAAACCGGCAGATAATCCTGTAGAAATGAACAATTCATTTGTTGCTCACGTGCTACTTACCCGTCACACTGCGCACTTGACCTCATTGTCTCTCTCCGCAGTCCAGGAATGGTACCTTCTCCCCTTCCCAGGTGGGCCTCGGGGGAGGTGTCACCCTATCCGCGGGAGGTTCTGCTGTCTAGGGTGCCCCTTGACGCCTCGGGACCGCTTGAAAACTGCTTCGCACAGAGCTGGAGGACCCCGTCTCCCTCTGCCCCCTCCCCTCCTGTCCTCTGCGCTCCCTCGGTACAGGTTTTCCCCTGTGAATTCCTCTCGGCCCAGAGAGCCTGCCGCACTCTGCCTGAACCACGTTCACCACCCCCTTCCCGCCCCCGCCAGGCCCCCCAGACAGCAGAGCAGGGTACCGCGTACAGTGACACCTGTGGAATATTTTAATTCACTTCATACCCTCCTCACCTAAGCCAGATAGCTGTCAGGAAGATAACCAGCTTACTCACTCTGCTTCCACGGGCAGCACCGAAACCGCGGGGAGCAGGGAGGACTGCCTTTCCCTTTGTACAGATGGAACGAATCAAGGCAGTCCTAGGAATATGACTCGGCCTCGTGGTGACCGGTGACAATAAGTGAGTGAGGTCTGAGACTGCGACCCCTGAGCTGCCGACACCACCCCACTCGTCCACCCTCAGGTTGGGAAGGTGTTTCTGAGAGGCTGAGGTTGCCCGGGGCCGCCTGGAGTCCCAAAGCCCCTCCGCCCTCCCGCCTCTGCCCTGCCAGGTTCCCACCATGGTTCCCGGGTAGCTTTGTGGGTGAAACCCGAGTGCCATCCAGCACGCCACCCAAAGGGCCTTGCTCTGGTCTGAAGCTCCCTGAGATACTGCCTCCCTCCTCCATGGCCCACTCCCGTCTGCCCTCACCCCCTTGGCCTAGAGGTACCTGGAAGACTCAGACTCAGCTTCCGCGTGAGCGCTTGGCATAGGTCCAGCCCTAGCAGCTGCTCAGGGGTGCCAAGCAGATGAAGGACTGAGGGAGTGACCTGCACTGCAGGGGGCCTTGGAAACTGGTCAAGGACCCATGGTGAGCCAAGTGGGCCCTGGGCCAGGCATTTTACACAGTGACTTTTTATTTTTTTTATTTTTTTAAATTTTTGGCTGAGTTGGGTCTTTGTTGCTGCACGCGGGCTTTCTCTAGCTGCGGTGAGCGGGGGCTACTCTTCGTTGCGGTGCACAGGCTTCTCATTGCAGTGGCTTCTCTTGTTGCAGAGCACGGGCTCTAGGCGCGCGGGCTTCAGGAGTTGTGGCTCGTGGGCTCTGGAGCGCAGGCTCAGTAGTTGTGGCGCATGGGCTTAGTTGCTCCGCGGCATGTGGGATCTTCCCATACCAGGGCTCGAACCCTTGTCCCCTGCACTGGCAGGCAGATTCTTAACCACGGCGCCACCAGAGAAGCCCTACACAGTGACTTTTTAAACTCTCATAACAGCCCTGCAAGGAATTCTGTGCCCATTTTACAGATGAGAAATTGAGGCTCAGAAAACTCAAGAGGGGCTTCCTTGGTGGCACAGTGGTTAAGAATCCACCTGCCAATGCAGGGGACACGGGTTCGAGCCCTGGTCCGGGAAGATCCCACATGCTGCAGAGCAACTAAGCCCGTGCGCCACAACTACTGAGCCCACGTGCCATAACTACTGAAGCCCGCATGCCTAGAGCCCGTGCTCTGCAACAAGAGAAGCCACCGCAATGAGAAGCCCACACACCACAACGAAGAGTAGCCCCCGCTCGCCACAACTAGAGAAAGCCTGTGCGCAGCAACAAAGACCCAGTGAAGCCAAAAATAAATAAATAAAATAAATAAAATTAAAAAAAAAAAAAAAGAAAACTCAAGATACTTGCCTGGGATTACACACCTCACGAGGGTCACGGATGGCATTCAGGCTCTTCTACTGCATGAGGCTGCCTGTCACCACCAGAGCAAGGGCACCTGCCCAGCTGGCCCTGCTCGGCCAACACTGCTCTGCTGTAGAGCCTGGCATGTGGTGGAGGCACAGCAAGGAGTCGGGGCAGCAGCTGTAATTAGTGCTCACCTCCTCTTAGAGCTGTGCTGGAGCAGGGAAGGGAGAGGACCCAGCCTCTCGCTCTCCAAGACGACCCTAGAGATTGGGACTCCATGGAGATGGAGCCAGCCCTGTGCCCTGCAAGAAATACAAACTCGGCCCACCTGAGCCGGGAGAGGCGCTGCGGCAAGCTCCTGAACTTCCCAAGGAGGTAGCACAGAAATAGGGTAACTTTGAAAAAAGGACCTGGCTTCGACCACCTGGTCAAGGAGGTTCCCGAAATGCCAGTGGCAGCTTCCCATTGCCCAGGGTGAAGGTCATGCTCCTGGGGACGGCAGCAGAAGCCCTTCCAGGCATAGCCCCCATCCGCCTCTTCCTTTCCTGCCACGACCAACTCCTTGGAAACCCATGCCATGCCATGCCTCCAATCTCCCCAGCCCAGAAGGCCCTTCTCTTCTGCTCTGTTGGGCACACCAGCCTCCTAGGGGTAGCCCCCCGGCTCTCCTGGACGGGGCTGGAGGCTCTGCTCTGTGGGCCCAGAGTCCTTGCCCACCCGCTGTCCCCCGCTTGTACACTCATGCACTGTTAGCCTTCCATCCCTCTCCTCCCTCTGCCCCGATGCCAGCAGCTGCTCAAGGACCCAGGGGACATTTTATTTCTCTCTGTATCTTGCCCCAAGGAGGCAGAGACGCATGGATGACAGAGGTGCATGGCCTGAGCCCACCACATCACAGTGTCTGTAGGAGGCGGGGGCTCTGGAGCTGCCCCTGTGCAGGCAGCCGGATTGGGAGGCACAGAAGGCTGGAGGCTTCCCCCTGCTAGGACCATCCAGGGAGCCAGGTTTTTTTGTGCCCCCGCCCCCAACCAGGGTGGAGAGGAGTCCGGGGGCCCTTCCTCCGGCAGCCACAGTGGGGAGGATGCCCCAGGAGCCATGGGATGCCAGGCTTGTCACCATGACAACAGCTGCTCCTGGAAGCCAGAGGTGGGGGGTGTAGAACAGCCCCTCCCCCATGCAGATGCTGCCTGGGAGAGAAGAGGCCTCTTGGGCTGCCTGCCCACCCACCCTGCTTTGTCACTCGATCTGCCTCTTTACAAAGGCGGAACAATACACCAGGCACTCACTGAAAAGGAGACTAGGAGGAGGACCGGAGGGGACCGGGAGGAGGGAGATTACCATCAATGCCCACCCCCACTCCTGCTCACTGGGCAGAAGGGCCAGAGTTGGGCGAGGTGGGAATGGAACCCCTCCCAACTCCTCCTCCTGGGGCGGGGGGTGGGAGAAGACTCCCTTCCTGGGGGCCCTTGGCTGTGGGCCAATGAGCTGCCCTACACAAGTGGGAAGGAACACCCTCCTGACCCGTGTCCCCCAACCCCAGCGCGCCGGTCTTCCCTTCTTACCACATCCTCCCTGACCGCAGCCACCACTCACCCCACAGGACACATGCTGACCTTTCTGCAGCTTGACCCTGGTATTGCCTCCTCCAGGATGACCCCCTGCCCGATGGCCCTGGTGCCTGCCTCTGTGCCCTGCAGCCACCACGACTGCGCCTGTCTCCCCATAAGCCTGGGAGTTTCTGGAGGTCAGGGGCCGGGCCGTGCTCCTGGGTGTCTTGGTGCCTAGCCTGGAGTAGACTCCCATAAATGTTTGTTGAATGAAAGAACGTCATAATGAGGAGGTGGCCGTAGATCCTTCTGGAAGAGGCTGCATGCAAGTGGGGCCTGAGGTTGGGGGAGGGGTACTGATTAGACCCTGGGGGACAGAGGTGTCCGCGTGAGTAAGCAGGAACCAGGAGGAGGGTCGTGCTGCACCTCCTCCAGGTGCCTGGGACAACCCTCAGAAGGGGCTGCCGGGGGTGATGAAGGACTCAAGGGGTATCACACTGACACGCCTGCTCCTGGGCGGGGTCGGCTGTGCAGTGACACAGCAGCCTGGGCAGACAGCAGTGGGCGCCAGCACATATGCATGCTGTGTATGTGGGTCTGGGGGCGCGTTAAGTGTGTATACACACACAAGGACACGCAGGGGCCTGGTTATTCCCGAGTGTGCACACACTTGCCCACGCACTGGGCAGGCTCAGGGAATGGGCCCACCTCCCCGCAGCTCGAGCCCTGGTTCTGACTCAGGGTCTCTTTTTTTTTTTTTTATTCATTTATTTTTGGCTGCGCTGGGTCTTCGTTGCTGCGCGCGGGCTTTCTCTGGTTGCGGCGAGCGGGGGCTACTCTTCGTTGCAGTGCATGGGCTTCTCATTGCAGTGGCTTCTCTTGTTGCAGAGCACGAGCTCTAGGAGCACGGACCTTGGTAGTTGTGGCACGCGGTGGCTCACGGGCTCAGTAGTTGTGGCTCATGGGTTCTAGAGCGCAGGCTCAGTAGTTGTGGCGCACGGGCTTAGGTGCTCCGCAGCTTGTGGGATCTTCCCAGCCCAGGGGTCCAACCCGTGTCCCCTGCATTGGCAGGCAGATTCTTACCACCTGGCGCCCCCGGGGAAGCCCTCAGGGTCTCTTTATTGGGATGTCAAGGGCTGGACTAGACTGTTCATTCTTACTAAAGAAGCATTTTTAAAATTTCTTATTAGGGCTTTCAAATTTTCAAAACTAATTCCCTTGCAACCCTTGCCCTCAGGTAATCAGCATCAGGAGTTCAGGCATCTCCTGCAACCAACAGGGCTTAATTTCCAAAATAAACAAACAGCTCATACAGTTCAATATCAAAAAAAAAAAACCAAAGGACCCAACCAAAAAATGGGTGGAGGACCTAAATAGACATTTCTCCAAAGAAGACATACAGATGGCCAACAGGCACGTGAAAAGACGCTCAACATCCTGAATTATTAGAGAAACGCAAATCAAAACTACAATGAGGTATTGCCTCACACTGGTCAGAATGGCCATCATCAAAAAGTCTACAAATAGTAAATGCTGGAGAGGGTGTGGAGAAAAGAAAACCCTACTACTCTGTTGGTGGGAATGTAAACTGGTGCAGCCACTATGGGAAACAGTATGGAGGTTCCTTAAAAAAGTAAAAAATAGAATTACCATATGATCCAGCAATCCCACTTCTGGGCATATATCTGGAAAAGATGAAAACTCTGAGTTGAAAAGACACATGCACCCCAGTTGTTCACAGTGGCACTATTTACAACAGCCAAGACATGGAGGCAACCTAAGCGTCCACCCACAGAGAAATGGATAAAAAAGATGTATACACAATGGAATACTACTTAGCCATTAAAAAGAATGAAATAATGCCATTTGCAGCAACATGGATGGACCTAGAGATTATCATACTAAGTGAAGTAAGTCAGAGAGAGACAAATATATGATATCACTTACATGTGGAATCTAAAAAAAATGATACAAATAAACTTATTTACAAAGTAGAAACAGACTCACAGACAGAGAAAACAAATTTATGGTTACCCAAGGGGAAAGGGTGGCGGGGGTGGGGGTGGGGACGGTGGGATAAATTAGGAGTTTGGAATTAACATATACATACTACTATGTATGAAACAGATAAACAATAAAGACCTACTGTATAGCACAGGGAACTATATTCAATATCTTGTAAAAACCTATGATATTTTAGAAAAAAATCTGAAAAAGAATATCTATATCTATATAACTAAATCACTATGTTGTACACTCGAAACTAACACTATGTTGTAAATCAACTATACTTCAATTAAAAAAAAAAAGAGTTCAGGCATCTCTTCTGATACTTTTTTCTAGACTTTACAAACACAAATACACATAGTGCAATCTTTTCTGATCTTTTCTTTCTTTTACTAAAATGGAAGTCATATTGTACATTTTACACCTCATTTTCTCACCTAAGAATCTATCATGGACAGATGGATGGACATATGATAAAAAATAAGTGTAGTAAAATATTAATGGTAGAACCTCATGGTAGGCATTCAGGTGTTCGCTATAAACTGTAAATAGTCTGTGTATTTTTACATTTTGCAATAAAATATTTGAAAAATAATCTACCATGAATGGTCTTTACAGGTCAACACACAGGATCCAACCCATCCTTTTTAATAGTCATTCTAATTTCCACAGTGTGGGTTTAGTATAAACGATTCAACCAGTCCCCTATGGATAGACATTTAGGTTGTTTCTGTTATGATCCTGACATAGGTAGATGTACCTAGATTCAGGATCTGCAAACTGTGGCCCGTAGTCCAAGTCTGGCCCTCTGCCTGTTCTTATAAATAAAGTTTTACTGGAACACAGCTATGCTCATTGG
Organism: Balaenoptera physalus; assembly: GCF_965194825.1. Taxonomy (NCBI): domain Eukaryota; kingdom Metazoa; phylum Chordata; class Mammalia; order Artiodactyla; family Balaenopteridae; genus Balaenoptera; species Balaenoptera physalus. The sequence continues at coordinate 83,582,788 of NC_138898.1, forward strand.
TTTATGTAGAATCTATGGTTGCTTTCCAGCTATAACACATTGGCAGAATTGAGTAGTTATGATAGAGACCAAATGGCCCGCAAAGCCGAAAACATTTACTATCCGGCCCTTTGCAGGAAACGTTTGCTGACCCCTGAGTGTACTTGTGCTTTTATTTCCACAGCACAGAATCTGAGAACTTGCTGGGTCAATTGGCCTTTGAATTTTTTTACAGCATTACTGAGGTACACTATTGATGTGCAATTAGCTTGCACATATTTAAAGTGTACAATTCGATGCATTTTGACATAAGGATATACTTGGGAAATCATCACCACAATTGATCCAGATAATGAATATCCTCTATTTAAAATGCAACTCTCTTACTGAAAAGTAGTACATTAAAATGTTAATAAATGGTATATGTATTAATATATGGTCAATACACTGTGAAATGAGCTTAATAAAACTACCATTTATTAAGTATTAATTCACATCTCATTTAATCCTCATAACACCCTCATGAGGTGGTTATTACCCTAAATGCTAGATGAGGAAACAGGCTTAGAAAGAATGGAAGAAACTCGCTTCAGGCAAGTGATAGCATCGAGATTTAAAAAACCCATCATATTCTTTATCACTTGTATGTGGAATCTAAAATATGGCACAAATGAACCTATCTACGAAACAGAAACAGACTCACAGACACAGAGAACAGACTTGTGGTTGCCAAGGCGGAGGGGAGTGCGGGCGGGGCGGAGGGGGGATTAGCAGATCTAAAGTATTATACGTAAGATGGATAAACAACAAGGCCCCATTCTATAGCACAGGGAACTGTATTCAGTATCCTGTGATAAACCATAATGGAAAAGAATATTATAAACAAGAATGTCTTTATGTGTATAACTGAGTCACTTTGCTCAGCTTTGCTTTGTACAGCAGAGATTGGCAAAACGCTGTATAAATCAACTCTACTTCAGTAAAAAAATTAAATTAAAATATAATTTAAAACATCATATTCTTCACCACCCGAAGCTTTTTTGTTCCCTCCGTCCCTTCCCCAGGCCGCCCCTGAACTGCTGTCACTACAGGTTAGTGTGCATCTAGTTCAGGTGCGTGCAAGGTGAGTGTGGCGTTACGGGGATGTGGAGCTGCAAACGCTAACCGGGCGCCTCCTCTGTGTCCCCAGAGCACACAGCACGGGCGCCTCCTCTGTGCCCCCAGAGCACACAGCGCGGCTGGGCAGGCGCTGTGCACACGAGATGAACCTGCCCTCTGTTTGCTCATGGTCAGGTGATGAATCGGGACCACTCTGGGGGCAGCTGATGTCTGTGACGAGAGAGAAGCTGGGGCGGGCATCAGAGGGAGTGATACTTGAACAGGGTTGCTTAGCCCAGTGGGAGCCAGGCAGGAGACAGGGGATGTTCTAGACAGAGGGAACAGCCTTCGCAGAAGCTTTGGAGAGAAAACAGAAGCAGCCTCCTGGAGCCCACAGCAGCGGATGCTGGAAAGCCGGGCTGGACCCTCCGGCCATAGGGAGCCGTGCGTCGGAAGGTTTTAAGGGAGGGAGGGTTTTACACGGTCTGTGCGGAGTGCTGTCAGGGTCGAAGGACAAGCGTGGGCTCTGCTGGGGGTGGGCGGGGACCGGAAGAGGTGACAAGCGTGTGAGTCCTGGAGAGGGAGGGAGGGCATTTGAGGCGGAGGCTGCGGGGTTGGGGGGGGAGCTGCTGGGAAGGGGTGTGGCGTCTGCGTGCCCCCCCACAGCCCTGCCGGGGCGCTGTGGCCACCCTGCGGCCAGGATGGGCCAGAGGTGCCTGACGCTGCTGAAAGCTGCTTTTGTGCGGCCGCTTGGGCTCCTGTTCCGTTGACGTTGGAACCTGCTGCTTATTTATCCAACTCGAAGGGAAATTCAGCAGCAAACGAGGGGAAAAAAATAACCTCAGCGGCCGAGCTAGGAGGAAAGAGGCCCTAGCCTGGCCCTCACCACCCTGCCCGGCCCAGCCAGGGGCCTCGGATGGAGCCCAGGCTCTCCCAGCAGCTGTGGGCCTCATTCTGCCCCTGGAGAGGGGGGCCTGGTAGGTCTGGGACCCCCACCCTGTCTGAGGCTGCTGGCTGGCTGGGGGTCCCCCTGTGGCTCCAAGGAAAGTCACCTGCCTCCAGGACAAGCGGGCCTCAGTTCATCACTGTGCCCCGCCTCTGCAGGGGGAGGCTCCGGGATGGCTGTCCCTAGCGTGTTCTGGAACGCTTCTTCTGCCCCCACAAACCCTCTCTGCAGCCAGCGCAGGCCCTGGCTTCAGGCCACATTGCCTTTCAAGGTGCGAGGGCGGAGCCCAGCGAGGCCAGTGACCTTTAACCACTCCAGACCCCGTGGTCCCTCAGGCAGGGGTGGAGGTGTGGAGGAAAAGGTGTGGACATTGCCCCCAGCCCAGGGAGGGCCTTCCAGCTCTCCACCACACAGCCTGCCTCCCCTTCCTTTCGTCCAACAGTCCCTGTGCCTGGCGAGGCCCTTTCACATCCATGACCTTGCTTGCCCCCATTTTACAGATGAAGAAACTGAACCTTGGGAGGCTGCAAGGTAGAGCTGGACCCCAGGCCTCCGGACACTAGGCCTGCGGCCTGCCTCCTCACTTCCCTCTGAGGTCATCCCACCGGATGGGTCCACTTGCTCCCCTGGCCTGGCCAGCGGGTCTGAGAGACCCGCTGGTCTCTCTGCAGGGGGCTGCTCCAGAAACTCCCATGGGCAGGGAGCGTGTCCCTATCCATCTTGGCTTCTCCTGGTCCTCGCCCCGGTCCTGGCTTTTCCTAGGTGTGAGGTGGGGAGAGGCCAGAGGGAGTTATTTCACGTGAAGGACAGAAGCGCCCCCCCTTCCCCAGCCCCCTGCCCGCAGGTCTTTTTCTGTTGCTTGTGTTAACATTTCCACAGGCGCCCACACAGGGACTACCTCAAGTATATTTTTGAGGTATTCAGGCCGTGGGAGGCCATGACGTGGTTTCCGGATCCAGCGGCCTGGATTCAAATCACACCCCGTAGCTGTCATCTTAGCTAATCTGCCCAACCTCTCTGGGCTGCGCTTTTCCCAGCAGTTCAGGGAACACTCCAGCGGTGCCCGCGTCCCAGGGCTGCTGGGAGGGTTGGGTGATCTGCACAGCGTGGGCTGGGGCTCTGCACTCAAACGGGTGTCACAGTCACTGCCGGTCCCCACCCCGGCCTGCTCTCACTCCCTCCCTCAGACACACATCCTCCACTCAATTCTCGGGGACTCTGGGCTGAACTGTTGTCTCAAGCTGTCGCTTGAAGCCTGGGGCCACATTTTGATTTTCTTGGTCTTTAGGCACTTTTGTTTTCCTGGGTCCCTTCCACCATTAAAATAAAATTTTAAAAACTGTATTTTATGGCTACACTAGTATAAAGATGAATATATTATCTATGAAAACACTTTTTGAGCTAAAATTGATTTATTTTTTCCTGCTTTTAGGAGAAAGCCTTTCGGTGGGCCCCTAGAAGTGCTGTGGGCCTGGCGTGGTGCCCTCTGAGCCTGATGCAGAAGGCCTATTAGGTGGATGTTGGATCTCCTGGATTGATCTCTGATACTCTTTGCTGTCTATCTACTGTGTTATCTTTTCAGTGGCTTCCTGGGAAATTTCCTCATTTTTATCTTCCAACCTTGTATTATTATTTCTCCTTTTCCTGCTCCTTTTTACTTTTAACCGTCATGTTTTTAATTTGCAAGAGCCCTTTCTTGTTCTCTATTTTCTCCTTTTTTACATCATCCTGTTCTTGTTTTATTATAAAAATTTTTTTTAATTAACTTTTGGCTGCATTGGGTCTTTGTTGCTGCGCGCGGGCTTTCTCCAGTTGCGGCGAGCGGGGGCTACTCTTTGCTGCGGTGCGCGGGTTTCTCGTTGCAGTGGCTTCTCTTTGCTGTGGAGCACGGGCTCTAGGTGCGCGGGCTTCAGTAGTTGTGGCTCGCGGGCTCTAGAGCGCAGGCTCAGCAGTTGTGGCGCATGGGCCTAGTTGCTCCGCGGCATGTGGGATCTTCCCAAACCAGGGCTCGAACCTGTGTCCCCTGCATTGGCAGGCAGACTCTCAACCACTGTGCCACCAGGGAAGCCCTGTATTTTACTATTTAGGAAGGAAAAGGCCCATGAAATACATGAGGCAAAGAGGGAATGTCCCCACCCTTCTCCCCTCTGCAGAGGTAATGACGTGTGTTTCATTTCATTTCCTTCCAGACACTTTTCTATGCACTTACATCCCTATACACAAGTGTATACAGGTTAGGAGTTTTCTTGTGTTTCCCTTAAATGATACATGTGTCATTCTGTAACTTTTTTTCACCTGATGGGTCTTGGGCCCATCTGAAGCTCAATGGGCCATCTTCTCTATAGCATTAATATATCATAGCTGGAGGTATGATACCTACCTCAGGGGGTGCTGTGAGAATTGAATGACATCCTGGATGCAAAGTGCTTAGAACAGGGCCTGGGGCAGAGCAGGCTGGCCTAGAGCTACTTTCCTTAGCTGCACCACGGGATGAATGCGAGGATCACAGGGGTCAATACAGGGAAAGCTGTTGCTGACAGTGCCTGACACAGGTAAGAAGAGCACGACAGCGTTGGCTGTAACAGCAGTAAATGTGCAGGAAACACTCTTTCTCATTATTGTAAACGTGCAGTTTACTTTTCTATGGGGAAGGGCAGGCTCCCTGCCTTTGTTCTTTATTTTGATGATTGTCTTGGCTCTTTCTCCTCATTTTCTCTTCTAGATGAACTCTGTCATCTAGTCCCAGAAATAATCTTCCTAGATTTAGAGATTGATTTATGGAAGTTTATAGATTACTTTGGGGGGAACTGGCATCTTTACAACATCGAGCCTGCCCATCTGGAGGTGAACACATACATGGAGTGATGTCGGCTGCGAGGACAGCAGGGCTGGGGGCAGAGAGCGATGCCTTGAGTGGGGGTGGGAGGTGGCAATTCAGCTGGGAGGGGCTGTCCTAGAAGGACGCGGAGGCATTGGCCTGGTGACAGCCGTGCACATTTCTTGTCCCAGGTCTTCATCCCCATTCTGAGGTCCCTCGGACTCCCTTCCAACTGGAAGGACATGCCCACCCAGAGCCCCTCCCCGCACGCCCAATGCTGGGTGGGAGAAATCCATCTCACCTCTGACACCCTCAAGTCCTGTCCCGTCCGTCCCCCCCCCGCCCCCCCCTGGGCCTGAGGGGCAGGTGGGGCTGAGCTCAAAGGGCCTATGTGAACCTCTTTGCCCAGAAACAAGTAGGAAGTCCTGAAGACCTTGAGAGACAGGAGTGACGTAATCAGATCTACATTTCTCAAACAGCACGCTGGGAACCAGGGAAGGGGGCTTGGAGGACGCTGTCACTGCAAGTTAGGGCGATAGGAAGAGAGAGGAAGGGAGCCCCGTGTTGAATGAATGAACGGATGGATGGATGGATGGAAGATCACCCCGTACGGACACCAGCCGGTCAGTGAGGAAGAGTGCAGGGTTGGGGAGGGGTCAGCCCTCCCAAGTGCCCCCATGACGACATCAAGCTGCACGCCAGCCTGGGCCTCGTCAGCCAGGGCCAGGCTCTGACTGCAGGACTCTCCCGCCTCCAGCTTCTGCCGGGCAGGGAGGCCTGAGGTCGGACCAGCTGCCTGGCAGGAGTTGGGACAGGGGAGGGGAGGCTGAGGGCAGGACGTCCCTCCACTGAGGGGTGGCGTCTGCCCAAGAGAAGCCAGGGGCACCAGGGCCAGCCGGCTCCGGGTCTCTTCCTTCTGCCCTGGGCTGGCAGGTCGGTGGCCAGCAGGTCGGTGCCGGGTGGGCCCTAGGCCGTGACGAGGGGCCGCCGCCCAGCATCCCTGCCTCATCCGCTCACTGGCGGGGTGGGGACTCGGCAGCCCCCCGTCCCACCCCTGCACAGAAGCCCTTTCACGGGCGGGCGGGCTTGGCGCGCTGGCAGCCCTCAGCCCCCACGCCTCCTTCCTGCCAGGCCCCCAGCTGGTCCCCCTCTCCGGGCTCTTCGCAGGCGCAGGGTGGGGAGTGGCCAGGCACGGAGCACAATGTGGCTCCTTGTTCCCCAGCGCGGCCGAGCCTCCTGGAATTGGCCCGTTTCCTGCCTGGGCCACAGGGCCTTTTCCAAGGTAAATAAACAGATACGGAGAAGCTGGGGCCGGGGGCAGAAAGCAGGGTACTGGGGTACTGCTCCCCGCACCCCAGCCCCATGGCCACAGGTGGCGTGGAGCCGCGAGTGTGGGACGGGGAGGCCGAGGCCTCACCCGCTGAGCTTTGCTGACCCCCGGGGGCGCAGGACCCCGGAGGGTTTGGGCTGCTCCGTGCCTCCAGTGCCCGCCCTCAGCCAGGGGCTGCCCCCAGAGAGGAAGCCCAGGAGCCAGGGACCCCCGGTAGGGATTCCTGGGCAGGGGAGACAGCAGCTGACGGCGGAAAGGGCTCTGGGGTGGACGGCACTTCCCTGGGCTCCCGTCCCAGCTGTGCCACCTCGAAGGGCTGACCTGGGGAAAGAAGTACGCCACCAGCTGCAGCAAGGGCTCAGGAGGGGCTGCCAGCCTGGAGGGCTGCCCGGAGTGGGTCTCAGCCCTGTGGGCAAGGGGATGGGCACACGTGTTAAGCAAGAGAGTGAAGGCTGCTCAGACTCATGTCGGGGGAGGCTGATGCCAGCAGGATTACTCTGTGGGGCTGCATTACGGTGATGGGCAGGGGGCTGGAGGCTGGGCAGGAATCCTGTACGTCTGCTCTGTGAAGCCCATTTAAGTGGCTCTTAGTCTCTCATAGATTAGAACAAACCCTGTCTCTCCGAGAGCTACACTTTCCACACGCCTCTTCTCTGTAACAAAGAGGGTAACAAAGAGGGTGGCCTGGATACGGGGAAAGGGCGAAGGGTCCAGCTTCCTGCTTGCCCACGACCTGGGCTGGCGCCTGCTGGTGCCTGTGAGCTGCCCCTGCGGCTGACCCGCTGGCTTTTAACCCAGGGGCTTCTCCTGTAGGACCCACGTGAAGGCCTTGGAGAGCTCTGCATCCCGGGCTTCCCCGGCCCGACCACGCTGGCCACCGTGTCTGCTTTGACGTGGCTGAGTCCCCACGGGTGGCAGCGCAAGACAGCCCTGCCCGTGGCGCCCCTCTCCGTTTATCCCTCGCAACTGCCCCTCCAGGCAGAAGCCCAGGTGGGGACCCCCAAACCGGGACGCCTAATCCCGTCACTTCCTCTCCCATGACTCCCAGGGTCCAGGAAGTGGAAGACCCCTCCCCTTCTTCTCGATGGGACCATTTTCCTCATGATAATCTCCACAGAAAACGAATGGTTCACCAAGCCTGGACCTTGGTAAGTTACAGCGGGAGACACTGGCGTTAAGTTCACTCATTTTCAAGACGGCAAGATTGTATGTTTGAACGTCAGAGGGGCCCCTGTGTTCCCTCTTTCTCTTTGTCTCCATAACAAATCCTGGCCTCCCCAAGGCTGACCAAAGGACGTGACTCAGAAATGCACAAGAGTGAATGAAGGACATGAGTAACTAAGCGTCTCCCCCAACTCCCCACCTGCAAGGCTCTTCACGGCTCTGGATGGAGCCGGGTGGGAGATGTTGCACCCAAGCTGCTCCTTCTCCCTCTCCCTGCCCCAAAGTACGTCCAGAAACCCCTGATCGTCATGCAGTGCAGAGCTGGAAAGTCAGCTCATTAGAGTATCAGTCAGCAGTAGGCACTCCCTCCCCTCTGACACCCCTCCAGGGGAGCAGTGTGTCCCCACCCCATTTAGGTTGGGCTTGGCCACGTGACTTGATTTGGCCAATGCGAGGTAGGCAGACACGAGGTGAACAGGAGGTTTGAGAAGTGCTTGCCCCCCTGGGCTTCCTGTCTTAGCCCTAGGAAGCACATGCCCTGGGCAGCCCACCGGTCCTAGGAGGTTGAGAGATCCATGGAGAATGCAGGACCCAACCGGGCTTACAGCCAAGCCCAGCTGCCCGGCAGAAGCATAAGCAAGTAAACACTTGAGTGGTTTGTTCCGCAGCACTATTGGGGCAATATCTGACATCTGACTGGTACTGTTAGATGAACTCTGAGGCCCCTTATAGCTCTTAGCCTCTACAAGAGGGCCAACCCTGGCCAGGTTTGAACATCCACTTGTCTGCACTGGATGTTGCACTGAATGATCCCTGCCTCCCAAGAGTGAAGGAACTGAGCCCCAGGGGCTCAGGGAGAAGCAGCCCTACCTCTTCCCCCTCCTCCAGGCAGGACAGAGGAGGGGGGTTCTCTGATCAGTGTTGCCCTTGTGCTCCTGCAGATGAGGGACCAGGGTTCCTCAGAGGAAGGGGATGATGTTGGACACGGGCTGGGCTGCCTGCCTGAATATCTCCCTTGTCAGCCCAGCCTGGCCTGCATTTCACACACATCAATCCAGTAAGGCAGGCATCTTTGCGTCCATTTCCAGAAGAAAAACTTGAGGGTCAGAGGAGTTAAAGGACTTGCGGAAGACCACACAGCTGGTAAGTAGACCAGCCCAGCCCCCGTTTCCCACGCCAGGGCTGTCTGCCCTTCTGCAGCTGAAGGAAGGGGGTGGGCAGGGACCAGTCCTGGGCCCAGAGGGGCCCCTCCCCAGCTGGCCTGCCACCTTCCAGGAGGGGACTCTGGGCAGATGGGTACATCTTGGGAGAGAGGCAGAGTTTTTCTTAAGCCTCCTACCTGTGCCCCTTTCCCCTTCCTATTACCTATATCCGGCCCTTGAAGGAAGTGTGAACCCCAGATTTGAAGCCTCTCTCCTCTTCCCTTCATCAAAGGCAGTTCGCAGATAACCATCACTCCTAAAAGCATCTGAAAAACTCACTCACGCTGAGGCCCTGGTGACTGAGGAGAGCTGGGCCACCACAGGGGGACAGCTGCGTAGGGGAAGGACGCCCCCAAGAAGGCCACGTATGGACACGGCCCAGTGAGGCAGGGAGGGAGGCAGGAGGGAGGACGGGGCCTGAGTTTCCCCTCCAAGTGAAGGAGAGCATGGGGCCAGGTGTATTTATAACACAGCCCTGAAGGGGGCCAGGCTTCCCATAAATCACACCGGCTCCTTGACAGGAGTAAAAATAGCCCCACGGCATCCTGCACATGCTTGTGCATGGGACGGAGCTGGCCCGGCCAAGCCCTCCGCCCTCTGGTCACTGGGACAAAGTTTCCACCTCCTCCTCCCCACCGGGCACCAGGCTTGCCGCTGGCCCCTCATCTCCACAGAGGGGATGCCCCAGATGGAGGGTCTGCTCGGTAGGCCCCCCGAAGCTCTGTCCACCAGGCCAAGACTGCTGACTCAGGCCAGCCACAGAGGGGACAGCACATGTCCTCAGCCAGGTCAAGGTGGGGAAAGGGTCACAGCCCAGCAGTGGGTGAGGAATAAGGCTCGGGGCCAGGGGGCGGGGGACTTAGGCTGAAGACCCCAAATAAGCATCCGAGATCACCATGAGGCCTTCCACTACCTGACACCAGATGAAACAGGCAGAAGGGGAAGGAGGGACTCAGGGCAACCCTGATGCAGGGCTGGACGTCGGAGGAGACCCTCCAGCCAGTGCACTGCAAAGGGCAGTCTGAGGTCTGCATCAGAGCAATTGGTGGAGCTCCTTACGGCGGAGACTCCTGGGCATGGACTCTGTGTGTGTGTGGGGGGGGGGCGGGGACACTGCATTTTTAAACAAGACCCCGCAGTTCTGAGGCCCACTGCCCCTGCCTTAAGCCCAGGCCACCCCGCTCTGATGCGCCCCCCACCACTAGACTGGAGCCCTGGGGGTTGGGAGGCACGACACGGGGTGGGGCCCTCTCCCCGCTGCCCCCCACCACCGCTCCTGCATCGTCAGCAAGCCAGTTTTCCCGCAAAAGTGACCTATCTGAGGCATGATCACACCCTCCCAGCCTCCCAGCCTCTCTCTGGGAAATCCACTCCCGCTGGGCTGGGGGTCGGGAGAGGCTGCCTTCTCAGGGCTGAGGCCTGGGCCCAGGTCTGGGAGGAGCCAGATGGGGGAAGGACCTGCCGAGTGCTGTTTGTGATCATGTCCATCAATTTGCACAAAGAACCTTCCCCGCAGGTTATTACCACTGTTTTCACACAGGAGGAAGCAGAAGCTGAGATTTGAACTGGGGTCTCTCTCACCACAGCCCATGGTCTAGGTCACAGGGGAAAACCCCAAATTCTTTCCTGTGTCCAAGCTGAGTATTGCCACAGAGCTACCTTCAGCGTCTCTCTTCTGTGATGTCCAAGATGTGGGCGACTGGCCTTGACCAGACCAGGGTGGTGGCCGGGTACCCTCCCCCCACCCTCACTGGGCCCTGCCTCCCTGGAGCCCCGCCCTTCTTCCTGGGCAGCAGCCTCTGCCCAGCAGGACCTGGCCATGCCCTGGGGGCTGAGGGGAAAGGCTCTCACTCTGGCAGAGACTGCAGGCACTTAATTCGTCTAATTAGACCAGGGCAGTGGTTCCGGCCACACGGCGCCCCAGGAGACCTCGGAGGAGTTCCTCTTCTCTGAGCCTCGCCGTGCAACAAATGCTTGATGAGCGCATATCCATCAGACAGTCTCCACTGACCAGCTCCAAATCGGGAATTCTCTCATTCACTCTACCAGTGTTGATGGAGTACCTCTTACGGGGAAGGCACACTTCCAGGGCTGGGGTACAGCAGGAGGCACGACAGGCCAAGATCCTGTCCACATGGCACTTACATCCCAGGGAATATCACAGTGCCACAGCAACAGGGTTAAGAGCGGAAACTCTAGAAGCACCCGGGTTCAAATTCTGGCTCTGACTCTCAACTAGCTGTATGACCCTGGACAAAATACTTAGCCGCTTTGTGCTGTAGCTTCCCCATCTGTAAAGTGAGGGTAATAATGATACCTGCTTTGCTCTTGGGAGGATTAAATGAGCTAATGGCACATGGCACAGGCTGTTGGCTGCTGTCACTGTCAGTGCCTGGCCCGAGGTCCTCACAGGGAACATTGGGAGGATTATGACAAGACATTATGCGTCAAAGTATGAAGTATCATAATTTGTCCTATGGCAGCCCCAGCATTCTTTCCCTCTTATGAGTTCAAAGGTACCTGCCCTTGCCTTTTCCTCTTGGGCCACAGCCTCCTAGACAACAGATAACCTCCTGATTCCTTATGCAACTGGAAAAGGGCGTGCAAGAAGCAGCAGAAACACTGACCTCCCCTCCTTCCTGACTTGGTTTAGTTTGGGGTCTTGTAGTGGGTGCTACTGGCCCACCCCTAGTCTAGCCCTGATGGGAACAGAGGGTAACTGCAGCCACAAAGCCCAGCACCTTTGTGCCGGGAGAGGAACAGAGCTGCCTTCAGATCTGCAGGGGCCGGCACACCAATTTAGAAAAGCAGGCAAGATTATGGGGCCTAGTTAACAATCCTGCCTGGATGACTATCTTTCCTCAGCAATTGGTCTGAGCTATAAGTGGATCAAGAAGTAATAAAAGGAGACAGCTGAAAATGCTGGAAAGTCTAGTCATCTGGGTTATTCCAGTAAAAGGCCAAATAGTATTAAAATTTTTAACACCTGAGAATATCCTTATATCAAAAAAAAAACCTTGGGACATATTAATAATAATGCCAAGGCTGTTTGGATGCCAGACACTATTCTAAATGCTTTACGGATGTTAATGCAATGATCCTTACCAACTCTGTAGCGAGGTAAACACTGCTGTACTATTATTTATCCCCAGAGATCAGAAAGGATGGCTGGAGCAGTAGTTCTCAAAGTATGGTCCCCGTATCAGCAGCTTCACCTTTACCTGGGAACTTATTAGACGTGTGAATTCTCTGGCACCAACCCAGATTTGCTGAATCAGAAACTCAGGGCGTGAGGCCCAGCACTCGGTATTTTAACAAGCCCTCTGGGGGATTCTAGCGCATGCCCAAACTTGAGAACCACTAAGCTAGATCTGCTGTGGTAACAAAAACTCCCTGCGCTCAGTGGCTTAAAACAGTAAAGGAATACGTCTCCCTCGTGCTACCGGACCACTGTGGGTGGGAGGAGGCCTTTGCTCGTCACAGCACTCAGGCACCCTTTGGAAATGGTCCTGAAGGCTTAGAAAAAAGGAAGAAACATACAAGAAACTCTACTAAAACTTGCTAAGAACAGAGTCCGTGGTATTTGAACAAGATCCTGCCCCATCCCCACCCCCAGCTCAGCAGGATGGAAATTCCCCTCTAGGCTGCTGCAGCCCAGCACACAGAGGTCCCTTCCCTTCAGCTCCAAGGCAGGGGTCATCTTCCCAGAACAGGCAGGAAATCAGCATTTGTCAGCCTGCCCCGAGCTGCTTGCTGCTGAGGCATTGTTCTGGGCAAGTGTTGCCGAGAAATGAGGGCTCCCTCTTCTGCCCAGCACCCACTCTACCAGGGGCGTGGCACCACTCAGAACATTGGGCTCCAATCCCTTTGCCCTGGCTTTCTAGGAAGAGGTTCCATCCTGTGAGAGGCAAGCCAAGAAGGCCTGAGGCTATAGCCTTTCTCCTCCACTGAGCACTCAGCTCCTAAAGCAGGGGTGCCATTCAGAGAGAAGCACACCCTTGTCCCTAGTCCCAGCTCCAGAGTCATGGCACAGGGATTCTGCCCAGAGGGAGAGGCAGGTTGTAGAACAGAGAGCTCCCAATCTCTTCTCAAAGGAATCCACTTCATTTGCAACAAAGTGTGGAGAAGTTCAAGCCCAGAGGTGCCCTCAGAAACACTGGAGGCTGTGGTGGAAGGCAGTTGGGAGGAGATTGCTAGATTCATTGGAGATGTAGGCTAGTTAGTCAGAGAGAACCAGGGAAAGAGACAACTGTAATGAGCCCTTCTGGGGTCAAAACAAATCTCAAACACTGACCTCAGGAACTACCCCTTCAAAGGAGTACAGATTTGATTGGATTAGTCTGGGAACAATATATGCCACAGGGCGGTGATGAAAACAGTGGTGCAACTAACTAGCAATTAGTGGCGCTTAACAGATGTGTTTGGTCAGGGAAAGAGAGAGTCAAAGACAGCCCTGCCAAAACCACTGTCATTCCAGGGTGACTGTGGCCACAACCACCAAGCCTGCGCTCTCCGAGAGGCGATGTCAAGAGGCTACACATTAAGGGGAGAGGGTAGAATAGACTTTACTCAATAATCCACCAAGTCACTAAACCAATAAATAAGCAGATAACAACAATGCCCCAGGGGAGGGGCACCATACTGAGTTGCTACAATATATTATCTAAAATGTCCAGTTTCCAACAAAAAATATGAGACATCCAAGAAATGGGAAAGTATGACTCACACACAGGAAAAAGGCAAGTAATGGAAACTGCCTATGAGAATGACCAGATGTTGGATTTAAGAGACAAAACTTCAAAGTAGCCATTATAAATATGTTCAGAGAACTAAAGGAAACCATGATAAAATAAGTAAAGGAAGCTATGATGGGAAAGCTGCATCAAACAGAGAATATCAATAAAGAGACAGAAATTATAAAAAGAACTAAATGGAAATTCCGAAGTTGAAAAGTACCGTACCTAAAACGAAAAATTCAGTAGAGAAGCACAACAGTAGATTTGCTCTGTAAGGAGAATTAGTGAACTTGAAGATAGATTAGAGATTATGCAGTCTGAAGAACGGAGATAAAAAAAGAATGAAGAAAAATGAACAGAGAAAGGCTTTCACTTGAGTTCAATAATGTAACAGCCTTATAAAAAGAGTCAGTAAGCATCCCATCTTTTTCTCTTCTCCAGAATATTTTGTTCATGATTTGTATTTTATGTTCCTTGAATATCTGTAAGAACTCACCTAAAGAGTCACCTAAACCTAGTGTTCTATTTTTGAAGCTGCGAAACTACCAGTTCAATTTATTTCATTATTATAGGTCTATTGAGCCTTTTTATTTCTTCAGGAATCAGTTTGCCTCTAATTTTTGGCTATTATGAATAATGTTGCTATAAATATTTCTGTACACATTTTTGTGTGAACATGTTTTCAATTCTCTTGGTAATACACCTAAGAGTGGAATTTCCAGATCACAGGGTAACTCTGTGTTTAACTGTTACCACAGAAGCTGCCCCATTTTACATCCCCATACAGCCATGTATGAGGGTCCAATTTCTCCACAGCCTTTTATTATTATTTTCTTTCTTTCTTTAAAAAAAAAAATCATAGCCATCCTAACTGGTATGAAGCGGTTTTGTGGTTTTAGTTTGCATTTCCCTCGTGACTAATGATGTTGAGCATATTGTCACGTGATTATTGGCCATTTGTATGTCTTCTTTGGAGAAATATCCATTTAGATCCTTTGCCTATTTTTTTTTGAATTTTTAAAAAATATTTATTTATTTATTTATGTAATTATTTTGGCTGTGCCGGGTCTTAGTTGCAGCACGTGGGATCTTTGTTGCGGCATGCGGGATCTTTACTTGCGGGATCAAGGCATGAGGGATCTTTTTAGTTGCAGCATGCGGGCTTCTTAGTTGCAGCATGTGGGCTTGTTGCAGCATGCGAACTCTTAGTTGCGTCATGTGGGATCTAGCTCCCCGACCAGGGATCAAACCTGGTACCCCTGCATTGGGAGCATGGAGTCTTACCTACTGGACCACCAGGGAAGTTCCCATCCTTTGCCTATTTTTAATTGGGTTGTTGGTTTAGTTATTGCTGAGTTTTTAGAGTTCTTTTTTTTTTTTTTTGGCCGTGCTGTGTGGCTTGCGGGATGTTAGTTCCCTGACCAGGGACTGAACCCGGGCCACGGCCGTGAAAGTGCCGAGTCCTAACCACTGGACGCCAGAGAATTCCCTAGAGTTCTTTATATATTCCTGATACTAGTCCTTTATCAGAGATATGACTTGTAAATATTTTCTCCCATTCTATTGGTTACCTTTTCACTTTCTTGATGGTACCCTTTGAAGCACAAAAGTCTTTTATTTTGATAAAGTCCAATTTATCTATTTTTTTTTCTTTTGTTGCTCATGCTTTTGGTGTCATTCTTAGAAACCATTGCCAAATCCAAGGTCGTGAAGATTTATCCATTTTTAAAAAATATATATATTTATTTATTTGGCTGCGTCAGGTCTTAGTTGTGGCACACGGGATCTTCAATGCAGCACACGGGCTTCTCTCTAGTTGTGGCGCGCAGGCTCCACGGTGCGCGAGCTCAGTAGTTGTGGTGCGCAGGCTTAGTTGCTCCGCAGCATGTGGGATCTTAGTTCCCCAATCAGGGATCGAACCTGCGTCCCCAGCATTGGAAGGTGGATTCTTAACCACTGGACCACCAGGGACGTCTTATCCCTGTTTTCTTATCATTTTAGTTCTTACATTTTTATACATTTTGAGTTATTTTGACTGATTTTTGTTTGCTGAACCCCTCTTGCATGTCTAGGATAAACCCCACTTGGTCATGGTGTATAATCTTTTTCATATGCTGCTAGATTCAGTTTGCTTGTATTTTATTGAGAATTTTTTCATTTATATTCATAAAAGATATTAGTTTGCAGTTTTCTTCTCTTGTATGACGTTGTTTGACTTTGATATCAGAGTAATAGAACAAATTGGGGATTTCAAACCCATGGATTATTCAGAAGTATGCTGTTTTATTTCCAAGTGTTTGAATAATTTCCTGTTATCGTTTTGTAATTGACATCTAGTTTAAGTCCACTATGATCATATTTTGTATGGTTTCATTTCTTTTACATTTGTAAAGGTTAGTTTTACCACCCTGGGTATAGTCTATCCTGGTGAATGCTCCATAGGCACCTGAAAAGCATGTGTATTCTGCCATTGTTGGGTAGAGTGTTTTATAAATGTCAGTTAGATCCAGTTGGTTGATGGTATTGTTCACTTCTTCAATAGCCTTTCTGATTTTCTGTCTACCAGTACTATTACTTTCTGAGAGAAAAGTGCTATAGTCTCTAACGATAATTGTGAATTTGTTTATTTCTCCTTTCATTTCTGACAGCCTTTGCTCCATGTATTTTGAAGCTCTATTTTTGGGTACATACACTTTTTGGATTGCTATGTCTTCTTGGTAAATTGACCCTTGTAATCCTTTGCTCTGAATACTTTGTCTGGCTATATAATAATAATTAATATAGCCACTCCAGCTTTCTTTTGAATGTTTTCTTCATGGTAAATCTTTTTCCATTCTTCTACTTTTCGTCTACTTATATCATTTTATTTGAAGTAAGTTTCTTGTAGACGGCATATAGTTAGGTCTTTTTTTTTAACTTATAAACTATTTCTTTTATATTTTTATTATTATTTTAAAAAATATTTACTTACTTATTTGGCTGCGCTGGGTCTTAGTTGCAGCACGCGGGGTCTTCGTTGCCACGTGCGGGATCTTTCAGTTGCGGCATGCGGGGTCTTTAGTTGCGGTATGAGGGATCCTTAGCTGTGGCATGCAAACTCTTAGTTGCGGCACATGGGGTCTAGTTCCCTGACCAGGGATCAAACCCGGGTCCCCTGCATTGGGAGCATGGAGTCTTAGCCACTGGACCGCCAGGGAAGTCCCAGTCTTGTTTTGTTTTTAATGTTATTACTGATCTGTTTGGATTTAGATCTACTATTTTATTAATTTTGTTTTTTTCTTGTTTCTCTATTTCCCCTTTCCTGTCTTCTTTTAGGTTATTTTAATGTTTTTTAGTATTTCATTTTAATTTATCTATTGTGTTTTTTTTTTTTAATTAATTAATTAATTTATTTATTTATTTTTGGCTGTGTTGGGTCTTCATTTCTGTGTGAGGGCTTTCTCCAGTTGCGGCGAGCGGGGGCCACTCTTCATCGCTGTGCACGGGCCTCTCACTATCGCGGCCTCTCTTGTTGCGGAGCAAGGGCTCCAGATGCGCAGGCTCAGTAATTGTGGCTCACGGGCCCAGTTGCTCCGTGGCATGTGGGATCTTCCCAGACCAGGGCTCGAACCCGCGTCCCCTGCATTGGCAGGCAGACTCTCAACCACTGCGCCACCAGGGAAGCCCCTATTGTGTTTTTGACTATATCTTTTTGTATCGTTTTCAAGTGTGCTCTAGGGAGCACAATATACATACTTAACTTTTCAAGTCTACTTAGCATCAATATTTTACCACTTCAAGTGGAATGCAGAAAACTTTCCACAATGTATGTCCTTTTAACCTCCCCATTTATGTAATGGTTGTCATATATCACATTGACATACATTGAAAATCCCACCAAATAATGTCATAATTTTTGCTTTCAACCATCATAGTTTTAAAAACTTAAGAATAGTTTATTGCATTTGCCCGGATATTTACCATTTCTGTTGCTTTTCCCAATCTTGATATACCAGATTGTCTTCTGGCACTATTTCCCTTCTGTCTGAAAAACTTCCTTCAGTATTTCTTTTTGAGTAGGTATGCTGGGAATGAATTCTTTTAGTTTTCCTTCATCTGAAAATGTCTTCATTTCACCCTAATTCCTGAAGGATATTCTCACTGGATACAGAATATGGGTTGACAGTTCTTTTCTTTCCACACTTTAAAAATGTTGTTCTACATCCTTCTGGCCCCCATGGTTTCTAATGAGAAATCCACAGTCATTTGAATTGTTATTCTTTAAAAATGAATGTTTTTTTCTGGCTTCTTTCATAATTCCTTCCCTGTCTTTTGTTTTCAGCAGTTTAATCAGAATGTGTCTGGTTGTGAATTTCTTTGGGTTTATCCTATTTGTGGTTCACTGAGCTTATTGAATTTGTAGGCTTATATCTTTTGCCAAATTTGGAAAGTGTCCAGCCGTTATTTCTTCAAATACGATCTGTTCATATTTTACTGCTTTATTTTATGGGAGAGGTGGGGTGGAGTATGCTACTCCATATTATAGGCCATCGTATCTGGAAACAGAAATTTTTAAATTAATATTAATATGGATATACCACTTTTTGGATTAAAATTTGCCTAATAAATATTTCCCATTCCATTACTTCCAGTATTCCTGTATTCTAATATTTATGTTTTTTGCTTTTGTTTAATTATTTAATTTGACACTCTCCTTTAATCTATAAATTTTGTCCATTTACATTTATTATTTATTATTTATTGTGATCAATTATATATTTTGGACTGTGCTATTTATCTTCCTTTTCCTTTATTTCCTTTTCTCCTTTATTGTTTTCCATTAGCTTGGTTACATTTTCTATATTCTTTTCTTCCCAGTCCCTGCTCCACATATTACTTTGGAAGTTATACATCCTATTTCATTCCCTTTGTAGGTTACTCTTAAATTTTTAACTTGTATACTTGAACTAACAATGTCTGCAGCATATGTCTACCCTTTTAACTAATACAAGGAACTTAGTCACCATTGGTGCCCAATACTTTAATTACATCTTTTTATACCCCCAAATTGGTTACTGTTGTTATCATTAGATTTACTCACATTCGCTCACTTTTATTTGTATTTTTGTTTATCATTGCTGCTTTCTTAACACCACTTCTTCCTGGGTTATAATATATACCATATATAGGAGATATGTGTACAATACAAAGGATATATAGGACACATACTTTTATATAGATATATAGTCAGTCCATAAAAAGTCTGTTAGTAGTAAAATCTCTCAATCTTTATAAAAAAATGACCTTATTTTTATCCTTGCTCTTCAATAATAATTTAGCCAAAGAATCTCTAGATACACTCTTATTTTCTCTTAGCAACTTGAAGATACTCTTTTTTCAAATTAATTAATTATTCATTTTTGGCTGCAATGGGTGTTTGTTGCTGCGTGCGGGCTTTCTCTAGTTGCAGTGAGCGGGGGCTACTCCTCGTTGCAGTGTGCAGGCTTCTCATTGTGGTGGCTTCTCTTGTTGCAGAGCACGGGCTCTAGGAGTGCGGGCTTCAGTAGTTGTGGCACGCAGGCTCTATAGCACAGGCTCAGTAGTTGTGGCACACGGCTTAGTTGCTCCGTGGCATGTGGGATCTTCCCCGACCAGGGCTCAAACCTGTCTCCCCTTTGTCAGCAGGCGGATTCTTAACCACTGCACCACCAGGGAAGTCTCTGAAGATGAGCTTTAACACAGTCTTCAGGCTTCTAATGTTGCCATTAGCAAATCTCCTGGCAGTGTCATTGTCATTCCTTTGAAGGTAATCTGTCTTTTCTCTCTGGTTGCCTTTAAGATCTCCTTTATGGTGTTTGGCAGTTTCACAGTGATGTATATGGTTCTGAATTTATTCGTCTTACTGGAACCAGTGCTTTCTGAAACTGAGGATTTATATTTTTCACAAAAACTGGAATTTTGTAGACACTATCTCTTTGAATATGTCGTCTCCACCATCTGCCTATTCTCTTCCCCATGGAACTCCTGTTAGATGTGTGTCAGACCTTCTCATTCTATTCATGTCTCTTATGCTCTCTGGATCAGTAAGCTTTTGTTGTATAACAAATCATCCCCAAATGCGCCAGCTTAAAATAAAAACCATTTATTCAGCTCGTGATTCTGTGCGTCACCAATTTACGCTAGGCTCAGTTGGGTCGTTCTTATGGTCTTGGCTGAGCTCACTCATGCATATGTGGTCAGTTAAGGACTGGCTGGTCTGGGATGGCACTTCTTTGCTCCACATTGTCCCTCATCTTCCAGCAGACTACTCTGGGTTTATTCCTTAAGGGTTTTAAGAGAATGAACGGAAGTGCCCAAGGCCTCTTGAGGCCAAAGCTCAGAACCATCACTTCCACCACATGTTATTGGTCAAATGAAGTTGCAAACGCAGCCTAGATTAACAGGGTGGAGGAAAAGACTCCGATTCTTGATGATAGGAACTGCAGCTGCAAAATCACATGGAGGAAAATGGAATTTTATAAAATTAAGAAGGTGATACTATACCTCTCTCTGTATTTGTGTCATTTTTCTCTCATGTTTTTTTACTCCTTTCTTTATCATTTTAAACATACTTATTTTGGACTTCCCTGGCAGTCCAGTGGTTAAGACTCTGTGCTTCCACTGCAGGGGGCACGGGTTCGATCCTTGGTGGGGGAACTAAGATCCCACATGCTCTGTGGCAACATACTTATAGTCTATCAGATTGGTTTTGGGTGTTTAATCTTGCTGATTTTGTACCTCCAGACTTTTGAGTGGGGTTGAGTTTTCTTCTGCACACTATCAACTCATCTTCATCAGGGCTTTATCTGTGGGAGTCCTGTGTGACCTCAGTTGAGGACCTGTTCTTTTAGAGCAAGTTTTGTATTTGTTTCTGTTAAGTAACCCACAGATATTACTAAGCCTGGGACCAATATTTATGTTAATCTCTCAGTTATAGGTTAACAGGTGGAGTCTCGTTGAATCTAAAACCTGTGTGAGCACTGGCTCATGGTTCACAAACTCTCAGGAGGCATTTAAAAAATTCTACCAGCCACGCTGAGACAGACAAATTTCCTTCTTGTCCTTTTGTGCCTAAAGGTCTTGTTTCTTTTTTCCTTTCATTTTCGCACATTATTTCACTGAAGGTATAGCCCCAGACAGTCCCAGCTTTAGTTGGGGTCTCTGTTTCAAACCCCACTTTGGGTAGATCCAAGGCGTCACCTTCTCTGGATGACAACCTGCCCCCATTTTCTGCCTGTGCCCTCAAGGCTCCCTCATCCCCCTAGTAGGGCAGCTGTGGTCAATTTACCTTTGTTACCCTCTTCATTTCTAGCTCTTGGAGATTTCCTTTTGGTTCTTAATTTCTTGGATTTAAAAGGAAACTGTTGGTGGTTGTTTTTTGTTTTAGTTTTAGCTGAGCTTTCCTAGGTGTTTACAGCAGGATAGTTTTCAGGTTATATAATCTACTCTATTGCTCAAAACACAAGTCCAAATACAAACACAAATTAATTTTTTTTTAAGAACTGGAATCAAAATTTCCTGGCTGTCAAAGCAGGTAGAAGATCTGCAGAACACAGTTTGAAAACCACTGAAACAGAAGGGCGAACCCAGGCTTCTTGCCACCTACTTCCACAATTCTGGCCCTCACACCCTTCATGTTCTGGGACTTGGGGTAAGTTACTTAGCTTCTCTGAGCCTTTTGTTTCTCTTCTGTATGGATGACCATACCTAACTCCCAGAACCTGGGAACATGCATGGAAAGCCCTGGCCCTGCGATGCTTGAGGTGGGAGTCTCTCCAAATGGCAGTCTTTGGTATAATCTAGAACGTTGCCTCAGGCGTTAACACCCCTCTGCCCAGCCAGGTGAATGGAGGGCTGGCTGGAGGCAGGTTTCCAGGCATTGTTGCAGGCTGTTCTGAGCTTCCTCACAGACAGGAGTACAGAGTAAATTCTCCCCAGGCAGAACCCCGGACCCAGCGGTCCTGTCTCTCCTTTGCATCCACTTCTGGGAGGACAGCCCGTGCTGGCCACACCGGACCACAGTGCTTTCCAACCAGCCCTGGGCAGGGACCCCTTGAGAAGGCACCCCACCCCCTCCCCACTGACCTCGGCTTCCAAACAGCCCATTCATCCTAGGGGTCGGGGGTGGGCTGTGGGCGGTGGTGGAGAAGAATCCCCGTCCTCCTGCCCCAGACCCCGGGGCCGGGATGGGGGACACCCCAGCGGAAGCGGCGACCCCCAGGGAGGCCCCTGCACAGGAAGAAAGGCATTTCTGTCTCGCTCTGAATCCGCCTCGGGTTTCGCACTTCCCTTCCCCGGGACAATCCCGACCTTCACCGTGAAGGAACTTTTGCAAACACACACACGCACATGTATTTTTGGAAGAAGGGGAAGAATTCCAAGAGAACCTCTGCTCGGTTAAAAATGAAGTGAAGATTATATTAAGAATGAAAGGCGAGCGGGGCCGCTCAGGCGCAGACAGAGGGCCCTTTCATCGGCCGGGCCGCGCGCCGCGGGCAGCTGCCAACACAAACGCGGGCGGAACAGAACCTGCGGAGCCGCCGGCCGCTGCCAGGCCGCGTCCCCGCCGCTCGCGGGCTGGCGCCGCTCCCCGTTTCCGCTCTGCTGACGCACCGAAATCGCCGGGCGGCGGGGACCCCGGGGCCGCGGGGGGAGCGCCGGAGGCTGGGCCGGGCCGGGCCGGGCTGGGGGGCGCGGTTCCTGGCCAAGCTTCACCTGAGCGCCCGGAGCGCCCAGGTGGGGCCCGGAGTTTCCCATCCGCGCGCTTCGGTCCACACCACTGCCTGCCTCCCCTCGCTGGGGCCGCCCCTCTGCCCCGGGCTGCTGCGCGTCCTCAGCCCAGCCCCCAGCGCATCGTGAGTGCTCACTGGGCTCCAGGCAGCCTCCTCCGTGAAGCCCGCCTGGATCATCCCTGCGCTGGACTCCGACGGGCCGGACCTGGTCCTTCCTCGAGACCCCTGTTAGGCCCAAGCAGAGTCTGCAAGCCTCCTGCAGCCCCTCACCCGGTGCGAACCTCTCCCATCCCCAAACGTGTCCGTGGGGCGAAGAGAGGGTCCATGCCTGACGCCGGCCCCAGACGTGGCTGCTGAGGGTTCCCCATGCAAATCTCTCCCTGGAGGATGGGCAGCCTAGTGGTTTGCTAACCCAGGACCATTACTCCCATTAATGGTTATTAATTAATGGTTGTGAAAGCCATTCAACCTGACCTGTTAAATGGGCACAGCCAAGTCATCCTTCCCTACTTCTCAGGACTCGTGTGAGGCTGAGGAAAAAGTCTGAGGAGAGGTAAGGACAGCTTGGGAACTGCAGGGTGCCCGGGCCTTTCTCTATGAGACAGGCACTCCTGGCCACTGCCCAGATCTGCCCTACTCATCCCTCCCCCAAGGCACTGCTTCCCACCCCCTCACAAGAGGATTAATCACTCTATTCAGAAGCTCCAGGACTCCCCGTAGTGGGAGAGGTTATGTCAGCCCACAGCCTGGCCCCTGGGAATCTTCCTTCCCAATCCCACCTCATCACTTGGCTCCCACCCCAATGCCAGAGGAGGGCACTGGTCCTGTTGGCCAATCAAAGAACACCACCCACCTGCCTGATTGGTTCTGGGATGGGCAGTGACCCACCCTACGGAAATCAAAGCTTCGCTGTGAAAGCGGGCAGTGAGGCTCTGGGTCTTGGTGCCTGAAAGGAGTGAGGTTGAGGCTGCCAGGGGTTCCCCAATGCCTAGAGGAAAGCAGAGGTGAGAGATGCCGTGGGTGAGGGGGCGAGAAAGACGAAAACCCAGAGAGACACAGACGGAGACACAGACGTCATCCTGGGTCGGCAGGACCCAGCTGTGCTGCAGACAGAGCCACCCCGGATCATCCATGACAATGACCAATCCATTCTCTTTTGGTTTGGGCCCGAGTAAGTTGGGTTTCTGTCAGCTGGAGTTGAGAGTCCCACCTAATACCCTCACCACACCTGAACAGTAAAACCTGAGCCCTTGCACTTGGTACTTGTGACCTTCACAATGTGCAACCTGCTTCCCTTTCTGGCCTTGGGCTGCCTTTGCCCGTCCAGCACCTTACCATTTACGAAGGATTTTCACAAGCGTGATCGGAGGCGATCCTGACCGCAACCCAGGTGTTGGATAAGGAAGCTGAAGCTTCAGGGTTAAGTGCTGTATCCAGAGTCACAGAGGCATAATGTGGACGAATTCCAGCCTAGTTGTCTCTGACCACAGCCAGTCTCCCAGCCACAGCAGCCAGCCTCCCTCTCCCCTCCTAAGCCCTCCCTCCCACCTCATCTAGGACAGACCGCTCCTAAACCCCACACTCGGGTGTCTCCACAGTGCAGTGGCTGTGGTCCCCCCGCCTCCTCTGCTGACCTCTGTCCTTCACAGCTCAGTGTGTGTCCGCCTCCCCTCCCCCTCCTCTGAGCCTGCAGTCTGCACCAGTCATTTGGCGTTTGTGCTTCCGATGCTGTGGGCGGGGTTGCTGTATCCCCACCTTGGTCCCCAACGCACAGAGTCAGGGCTAAAGGCAGGAGCCTGTCCCATGCGGCTCTAGGTGTGCCTTTTGAATACTGAGGGGGCAGAAACCACAGGATGTGACAATGGATGAGATTTCGGAAGTGAGGACGGGAGAGGAGAGTCAAATACGGCGACCCCCTTGGTTTGTTTCTGGCTTGGGTGTATCATTAACTAAACTCAGAAACGTGAGAGGACGCCCGGGTTACCCAGAAGAGACCAGGGAGGGGAGGTCTCAAGGCCCCTGGGGATACAGCACCGAAGGTCCAGAGAGGACGGGGCTGGAGGAAGAGGTTCAGGAGGCTCTGAGGTAAAGGTGGAGGCTGAGCCCCTTGGGAGTCGATGCGTTCACCCGAGAGGAACTCATTCATGTGGGAGAGATGATGATCAAGGACAGAACCCCAACATTTGCGGGACTGGCAGAGGAGGGGGGCTAGGTGGCGGGAGCGCAGTGGGGAGAGAAGAGGAGGAGGGTCAGTGAAGAAGACAGAACAAGGAGAGTGCTTTGTGAAAGCTACATGAGAAGGTGCTTTAATAAAGGACTGCTCCAAAGTGGCAAGTGATTTCAGAGGTCCATGGGAAGAAGACTTCTTTCCAGAAGGAAGGTGCCCCCCTGGACAGTCAGCTCAGGGGTCACTGAGTAGTGTCCACGGATTGGTGGTGCTGACGTGTGACAGCAGTGGGCCAAGGGGCAAGCGATGGCGGGGATGCTGAGAAAGCAAGTGCAGACAGCTCAGCCAAAAGCCCAGCAAGTGTGGGCTTAACAGAGAGGAGGAAGATACGCTGAAAACCACGTGACATCACTGAAAGACATTAAAGACCTAAATAAACGGAACGACGTTCATGTTCGTGGATTAGAAGACTTCGTGTTGTGAAAATAGCAATACTCCTCAAATTCCTCAATGCAGGCCCTACTGAAATCCCACCCAAAAGCTGCCTTTTTTGCAGAAATTGACAAGCGGGTCCAAAAACTCACATGGAAAAATGCAAGGAATCCAAGTAGCTAAAACAAAATTGAAAAAGAACAAGGTTGGAGGATTCACAATTCCTAATTGCAAAACTTACTACAAGGCTACAGTCATCAAGACTGTTTGGTAGTAGCATAAGGATAGACATATAGATCACTGAAATAGATTTGACAGTCTAGAAATAAACCCATAGATTTATGATCAGTCGCTTTTTGACAAAGGTACCAAGACCATTCAGTGGGTTTGGTCTTGAATATTCTCTTCTACAAATGGTGCTAGGAAACTGGATACCCACATGCAAAAGAATGAAGTTGGTCCCTTACTACATACCATAGACAAATATTAACTCAAATGGATCAACGACCTAAATATAAGAGCTAAAGCTATGAAACTCTTAAAAGAAAACATAGGGGTAAATCTTCACAACCTTGGATTTGGCCATGGTTTCTTTGATATGACACCAGTAGCATAAGCAACAAAAGAAAAGATAGGCAAATATGGACTTCATCAAAAATTTTGTGCTTCAAATGACACCATCAAGAAAGTGAAAAACCAATCTACAGAAGGGGAGAAAATTTTTGTAAACCATAAATCTGATATGGGACTAGTTCCAGAATATATAAAGAACACTTTCAATTCAACAATGAAAGGACGAATGATCTAATTAAAAAATGGTCAAAGGATCTAAATAGACATTTCTCCAAAGAAGATATACAAGTGGCTAGTAAGCACATGAAAAGATGCTTGACTTCAGCTGTCCTCAGGGAAAGACAAATCAAAACCACAATGAGATACCAGTTCACACCCACTAGAATAGCTATAAAACCACTACTAGTATGACTACTACTACTACTACTACTACTACTACTGCTACAACCTCAAAATAACAAGTGTTGGCGAAGACGTGGAGAAATCAGAACCCTCATGCATGGCTGGTGGCATGTAAAATGGTGCAGTTGCTGTGGAAAACAGTATGACTGTTACTCAAGAAATGACATGTGGAATTACCACATGACCCAGCAATTCCATTCCTAGGTATATACCCAAAAGAACTGAAAACAGGTGTTCAAACAAAAATATACACAAATGTTCACAGTAGCATTATCCATAATAACCAAGAAGTGGAAACAAAGCAAATGTCTACCACCTAATGAATGGATAAACAAAAGGTGGTGTATACATACAATTGTATATTATTCAGCCATAAAAAGGAATAAAGGATTGATACACGGTACAACATGGATGAACCTTGAAAACATTATGCTAAAGTGAAAAAAGCCAGAGACAAAAGGCCACATATTGTATGATTCCATTTATGTGAAACGTCCAGCACAGATAAATCCATAGAGGTGGAAAGGAGATGGGCGGCTGTCAGGGCCTGAGAGAAGAGAGTGGAGTGTGATTGCTGATGCGTATGGCCTTTCTTTCTGGGGTAATCAAAATATTCTTGAGTTAGATACGGTGATGGTTGTACGACCTGCAAACATGCTTTTTTAAAAAAAAAAACCATTTAATTATGTAACTTAAAAGAGTGATATTCACAGTATGTGAATTATGTCTCGTTTTTTTAAAGGAGGAGGAATATATGAAGACATCCTCTTGTACAAGTTGTTAACTCTCCTGGAAGGATAACAAGGAAATTGACAACAGTGAAGGGACCAGGAATGGGGCAGAGGGCGAGGATGGGAGGGAGGGCACTTGTACATCAATTCTGAGTCATGGGAATGGATTACATTTTTCAAGAAGTAAATAAATAGAACAAAATAAATGGCTGTGGGTGAAACGAGGAGGCAGGATCGAAGGAGTCTTTTTTAGGAGGGAGAGACTGGGCCATGTTTGGAGGCAGAAGGGGAGAAGAAGCCTGTGTGTCACAAACAGAGGATGCTGATGAACCACTGAGGCCCGGATCGACAGCACAGAAAGGGGCAAGGGGTGGGCATTTCCCCCACCCCTAACTCCTGCCCCGAGGACCCTGGGGAGGAGGTGAGGGGGGCAAAGATACAGAAGTAGGGGTGAGGGGAAAGGGGGGTCTTATTTCATGCCCAGTGACGTTTCTTGGCTCTGTGGAGGAAGAGGCCAGGTCACTGGGCCTGGAGATGGGAGAAGGGGGTGCTTGGAGGGGAAGAAGAGGCATAAGCATCAAGGGCAAGGTTAGGAAGGGCTCCCTCATGGAATCCAAAAAGGAACCAGTGACGCAGGAAAGGGCTGCTGAGTAATTCTGAGGTTGGAAATCCACCTCGGTGATTTTCACATCCATTCCATGGAGCCTGAGTAAGGCTCTTTGTGTGCCGGGGACACTGTGCTATTGATGGCGGGCAGCTATCGGCTGTGGCCAAGCAGGGGTCAGCCCACCTAGGTGTCTGCTTTAGACTCCAAACGCCACCGCACGGGGTGGGGCAAGTGGGCCTTGCAGGGGTTTAGGAGAAGCGGGGGTGGAGGCGCCAGCCCTAGCAGAGGGGCACAGCATGGGTGGTGCCCGGGGAGTGACCCTTGGGCTGGGGAGCCACGCCATCTCCGGGGTGGGGACTGAACTGGGTAGTTCAGAGGGGCTGACATCGTCGTGACCTTCAGTCCTCCTAGTCAACTGCACATTTTCCAACAACTATTCACAATTAAGTTGGAAACCCTCACTGCATTTCCAGCCAACTAGTTGCTGTCTGCTGTTGGCTCCTAGGGCTCCCCTGACACCGAAGATGCCATCGGGTTTGGCTTTCACAACCACCACGGAGGCAGGTAGCCCTGTTGTTAAGGTGTCCGTGTGCCCACGGCCCTTCTCTGGGTCGATGATCGTCTCCAGATCTGCAGCCTGCAGACCTGCCCGGGGTTCTGGGGTCCCACGGCCCCCACTTGCCCCACCAGCGCTTGCCCTGCCCTCTTTAGCAGTCGCTGCCGCCCATGGCTCATGCTGAGTTCACAGTCTTTTTGTCTGACCCGGGTTCGTCTTTTTTTTCCATCAAGGGCCCTTGAACCAGATTTCCTCAACACAGCCAGCCAAGGCAGACCTCATTTCAAGCCACCTATTCTGCATTATCTTTCTGACTTGTCCATAAGGATTTCATGAGGTATGTGAACATAGCTCATAAGTGAGCTCCATTTATTCCTTCAACAAACCGGGGCTCCTGTCTCTCTGACTGTGCAGGGGAATGGAGGACCACAGTCAGGTGACATCCCGTCCCTGTCCTGGAGGAGCTCACAGCCTTGGGGAAGTCAGGCCAGACCATCCAGTTACTGTGGGGTGTTGGGAACCAAGAGCCTGGGCATCTCGGAGGCAGCTATGTCAGGGTGCTCAGGGAAGGCTGCCTGGAGGAGGGGGACGTTTAAGTTTTTTTTTCTTTCCAGGTTTATGCATGCATTTATAACTATCTTATACGTGTGGTTTTTGTATAAAGAAATTAAAATAATTTTTTAAAATATGAGAAATGTTTTAATACCAAGAAAAGAGGAAGCTTTATGATTTTATTTGCCAGACTGGGGGCAGAGAAGTTCACTCTTGTGCTGAATGGCCCCTTTCCCACGATTGCTGGGATGACTGACGGTTTGCTGGGGACACGTGTCCTGCCTCTTTGTGAGCCCTGGAGGCTTCCACTCAGGATCCTGTCTTAAGTTAAGCTTTGGAAGAGGAATGGAAATGTGGCCTGGTCTGAGAGCAACACATGGGGAGGTACAAGGGGTGGAATGGTGTGAACGTTTAGGAACCGCAGGTGGCTCAGCGTGGCTGGAAGGCAGGGAGCCTGGCAGGGAATGGCTGGAGACAGGCCAGGCCTCCTACGCTAAATTAGAGAGTTTGAACTTTATCTCAAAGGCTACTGGGAGCAACTGAAGCATTTAAGCCAGAGCAGGATGGGGCTAGCAGGTGGAGGAGGGATGGAGTCTAGGACTGGGGAGGCTCGGGGGAAAGGTGTCCAGTGATCAAGGAGAGAGGTCGTTACATCTGATCCAGGAAGGGCAGAGAGATGGAGAGTTAGGGGCTGATACAAGGGACACTACGGAGGCAAAACCCTCAGCTTTGGGATGAGGCTGAGCGGGAGGAGGGAGGGCAGCAGGGCCCCTGAGGGTCTGGCTCAGGGCTGGGGCGGGGTGGGGGGGCAGCAGCGTGAGGGAAATGACTTTCACTGCCTTGGGTGAGGGTGTGGAGATATACTCTGTACTGCGGAGGTCTCAGGAGTCACGCCGGAGTCCCTCCAGCACAAGCCACAGCAGCATGAGTTTGGCAGGCCTGCTCCTGATGAACAGATGATGACGCTGCCGTATCTCCGCTTACTTATCCATCTCGCAATTTACCTCAAGAGGTTCTCACAAAGCGGCTTAGATTTTGCATCGGGAATTTGGATTCAGGTTCCACTGGCATCCAGCGAGCACCTGTCACAGTCGCCGCACAAACACCGAGTCACTAGGCAGGAGAAAGTGTGGGGCTCTTTCTGCGGCCATGGGACCCTTTTTCTGGAGTCCATCTTTTCCAAAGTGGCCGTTTGTCTGGAGTCTGTCTCCTGGTGCTGCTCTTACTTCCTGACGTTTCTCAGAGAGCAGCCACAGTGGCCCCGCCCCCCACCCCCCAAGTCAATTCCCGTCTTGGATGGTGAATTTTCTGGGTCTGACATTGCTTCTCCCTAGAAGGGTGTTTCTCCTGTCCGAGTGGTCGGTGAGGACGAGCTCAGGAGGAGGGAGCCGGTAGAGGGAGCAGGACGGGGACACAGAGATCTGACTCAAGTCCTGCTCCACCTGCAGCTGCGCTTTTAGTGTGAAGGGTTGTGAATTAAGAAAATCACATTTGTAAGAAAGATAACGTATTTTTTGGTTCATTACAATATTTATATCACCTTATTATCTATCTTCTGGCATTTCCGCCTCTTTCTAGAATGTTTGCCTCCTAGGCCAAAAACACGAGTGCCATGTGTGCAAACGCAAACACACAGGCTTTTTTGCTAAACCGATGCTTTGGATTAAGTCTGACTCCTCACTGTTATGATGTCATTATCATGACTGGGTTGACCAAAGCGATTAGAGAGGTCAAGGTAAGCTTCTTAATGAGATCAGGAGAGAAGGAGCCAAGTAAAGAGGCCAGCCCTTCCCTGCAGCCAGCCTGGCTCTTGAGCCCGGGAGAGAACAGAAGTCTCCAGGATTGCTGTTCACCTGGGGAGGAGTCTGCAGGGCTCCCCAAGGCCCAAAGGAGGGTGTGATTTCCCAGCTCGACACAAACACAGCTCTCCGTGATCCATACCGTCTGTCTGCCCAAGTGACATCCACGCAAAGACTTATTTTCGCAAATGTGCAGATGCACAGGTGGGTCACCTCCGGGCCTCTGCTCCTGCCACGCTCTCTGCCTGCCTGCAGCGGGCCCTTCAGGCTCCTCCTCTGTCACAAGTCACCTGCCTGCAGAGCCTCTCCGCCTCTCCAGCTGTGCTGAGGACTGACCCCACTTGCTGCCTTTTCCTCTTGGAGGACAGGGGCCCAGCAGTCGGGCCCCAGTGCCCAGCCAGACCAGTCTTATGGAGCGACCATGTGAAGCAGCTGGGTCGAGAGAGAGGCCTAGAGCCGTCCCAACAGGTCTCCACCCCATCCAGGGCCCTTCCAGCCCCCCAGCCCAGGGCACTTGCTGCTGCGGCCCAGGCGGGCTGGCCCCGAAGCATAGAGCAGGTTTTGTCGCCACCTATTGCCCGGTTTGCTCAGCAAAAGTCAGCCAGGGCCTCCGGCCTTGTCTCGAGGGAAAAGAGCCCAAACCCTCTTTAGAAGACAGCAACCGGCCTGGGGGGCGAGTGGGGAGAGGTCCCTGAGCACCTCACAGAAAGGGCCCCCCTCCACGCTAGAAGCGCTCCAGCTCGGCCCTAACTGCGTGACCCGGGCCAAGACCTTCCACCCTAGGCCGCAGCCATGGCTCTCAAGTGAGATGGGAAGTTGTCGGTGAGGGTCCAGGAGGGGACAGCAAGGCTCGCAGAGGAAGGCTGAGCACCGCGGCTGGGTGGGGAAGACCAAGCCCTCTGGGAGCCAGAGGCCTGTCCAAACCAGGCCCGCTGCGGGCTGTGAGGCAGGAGAGGCAGCGATTTACATCCCGGCTCTAACGGGGAAGAGCCCGGAGGCCCTGGGGCAGTGTCTTACTCTCTCGAGGCCAGCTTGTTCCTTCCCTGGTAAGTGCAGGGCCACTGCTCACCTCCCAGAACTGTGGCAAGAACGAGCTGCAGCGATGCTGTGAGGGCCCCGGGCTGCCCCTCAGGTGGCAGCTGTCATCACCCAGCACCACACTGTCCAAGACACCACGGGGAGGCTGGCTTTATAACACCTCAGACACACACGTTTTGCAAGACCCGAGGTGCACAAGAGTGCAGGAGGACTGGCTGGCTCCCAGGTCTCCAATTAACTGTCTTGAAACAGCTCCCCAGAGAAGGGGGCAGATTTCAAGGGAACCCCAACCCAAATGCACACGCGTTTCACCCTTAGGTCAATCAAAAAGAATTGCTCTGGCTCCAGCAAACAAACCCAGCTCCACTCACTGATCCAACTGGTCTCAACGAATGGCTGTCCCTCTACCCTCCCTACTGACTTTATAAGTTTAAGTGAATTCACACAATTTACACTGGATCTTGCAAGGACAAGGAAGTCTTTTATTTGCTTACAACAAAAACATCTGTAACATAATTCTCTCTCCTCAAAACGGAGAGCCCTACAAAAATACACAAAGCCATCTCTATTTGTATTTACCCAGAGACATGAGCAGCCGGAAGGGGGTTGGGACTGGAGAAAAACCAAGAACTAATTCTATTTGAAAAAAACAAGAAACTGCCTTTAAAAAATAGCATTTTTCTACTTGTCAGTAACTACCCTTTCCCCTCCTCTGTATGAAAACGTGAAACAGAAAACAGCACCTGTGCAAACACCTCAGCAGCAGTGTCAGAGATGAGGCAGTGGCCTCGGGCTGCAGAATCCAAGCAGGTAACCACCATGCAGTCTGCTCTGGGGAGTTCCTTCCAGAAAGCTCCCTCCCCACCCCCCATAACGATGGAGAACTGGGCAGCCTCGCTTCTCTTGCTTGTAGTTAGCTGAGGAATCTAGGAATCAAACACAGCAGTTAGAAACACAGCGGGACTCAGATGTCCCAGAGGGGCGCCAAAGCCAGTCCCGGGTCTGCGGTCAGGGACAGACGCCATCGCTGCAAGGCCCCTAAGGGGTGGGTCCGGGGAAATGGTGACCGATTAATACGGTGGCTTTGAAACTTCAAATCAAGAACACAGTCTCAGAAAACCAGACTAGAAGGGACCCTGAGACCATCCAGTTCAACTTCATTGTTCAGATGAGGCCCCAGAATAGATGACTAATTCCTGAATGCAGGCAGAGCTTTTATTCATTAGACTTTCTCAACTGTTCCACAAGGACTAACACTTCCTCCACCATTCAAAGACACGGAAAGCACCCCCGAAGAGCCAAACGTACAGCAGCTGCTTTCAATGGGACACACAAAACCCGTGACACACGCCAGACAGCGCGAACCACTCGGGATGTGACCAGACAAGAAGCCTGGACAGGCCTCGCCAGGCAGTTCCACAGGACGACTGGCCTCACCACACAGACAGGTAACGTGGGCGCTGACGGAAGAGACACAGTGTGGTACTTTTTCCAGAGCCAAGAGACCCAAGTGGACTATTTCCGGCTCTGTGATCCTGGACAAGTAATACCTCCTGTTCCTCACCTACAAAATGTGCCTGATAGTGTGTACTTCACCAGCTGTCACAAGACCAGTGTGACACTGTCTGAAGGCAGGAACACAGTGAAAGCTAGTATGACAGACCATCGATGGCTCTGTGGTGCTGGGTCTGCAGGCACGGCCCCCCCCCCCCCCGCTCCCCAGAGCCCAACGCCGGCCCCAGAGCCACGAAAAACGCTGGTTGGTACACAGGGGTGGGTGCAGGCTGATGTGCCATCCCAGCCTGGTGCCCTGGTGTGAGCAGCTGTCTGGGCCATGTGGTGTGTGTCCAGGGGGTGGCGGTCAGAGGAAGAACACATCCTTCACGCCCATCTTGCTGAACAGCAGTTTCTGAGTCGGGGGAGAGACCTGCCCTGAGACATTCCCCCCAACCCAACCCCTGGGCAGAAGCAGGTGGGCTCAGTGCAGGCAGGAGGGAAGGCCAGTGCTGCCTCAAGATGGCCACCTTGCTTCTCATTTAAATCTACCATGAAGGGTGCTTTTCTGTGCCTCTAAGTGCTGTGGCATCCTGCTGGCTAAGCCTTGTTGGCTGGCCTTTATAACAAATTACAGAAAAACATGGCACCAGTGAAATGCAAAGGACAAACCTCAAAGTCACCACCTCCTGGGACTCTCTTTAGTGGGATAAAGAGATGAATAAACCAAAACACATAACTGCTGTGAAGAAAAATCGGCAGGCTATTGGGACGCAGAATGATGCAGGTTGTTGTTTAACATAAAGTAACTGGAAAGACGTCTCTGAGCAGGGGACATTTAAGTAGACTGAGCTCTGAATAGTCAGAAGGGCTTTCCAGGTTGGAGGAATGTCGATGCGAAGGCCCAGAGTCAAGAACACGATTGGAGTGTGTGAGAGGCACCAGGAAGCCAGTGTGGCCAGGGTGGCGTGAACACAGGGAAGAATGACAGGAAGGGGCCCTGTCACACGGGCCACAGAGGCATTAAAAGGCAAGTCACTGGAGCTTCTGAACAGAGAAATGACTTTTAAAAAAGACGATTCTGGCTGCTCCGTGGAAGAGACTGCAGGGCTTAAGAACCATGGCAGGAAGAGCGACCCCTTCGCCTGGGCCAGTGCTCACACTGCCCTGCCCGACAAGCCAGGGTGAGGTCGTGACGTGGTGCCCGTTTCCTAGTCCGGGCACTCGAAAGCTGGCAGCTTCACTCTTCATTTTGCAGCACCTCACTTCCCACTCGTTTCCCATTTATTCCTCTGCAAACCCACGCTGCCAATAAGTCCAACTATTCTAAGACCAGCACACTGGAGAGGCCACTGTGGGCTCCAGCTGACAGTCCACTCACACGCTTGCCTAGAAGGAGGGCCACCCCAGCCGCTGAACTGGAGGCATCTGCTGTGCTGTCAGCATCCAGGAGAGGAGGGGATCGGGCGGAGCCAGAGCAGCGAGACGGGGCCACGGCCACACCGGACGCAGACGCACGGGAGGGCAAACACATCAGACGCACTTTCCTGTCCCATCCCACGCAAAGTCATGGAGAAACAATGGGGTCTTGTGATGATCTGTGATGCAATCACACTGAGAAATGTCCAGCCTTGGGGCCAAAACCAACCTGACACGCCCTCTGATCACCTGTAACTGCCGTCCAGCTTGAGTTCCAACAGCAGTTGAAGTGCTCAGGCCCAGAACCTACTGATGAACCAAGGCAGAGCTCCAGCCACAGAGTCAGCAAGGAGAGAGGGCGGCCCATGGGACCACTGACTAATTCCACTACTACATGCCAACTTCGTTATACAAACATACAGACTCATTCTAGCATTAATGTGAAGAATGAATTTACCCTATATAGGTTTAAACTCTTTGATCAGGGTATTACACATGGTATTTTAAGTCAATAAGCAGAAGGTTTGGGTACAACTGTTTAGACATTTGATTAAAAATAAAGTTAGAGGGACTTCCCTGGCAGTCCAGTGGTTAAGACTTCGCCTTCCAATGCAGGGGGTGCGGGTTTGATCCCTGGTTGGGGAGCTAAGATTCCACATGCCTCGGGGCCAAAAAGCCAAAACATAAAACAGAAATAATATTGTAACAAATTCAATAAAGGCTTTAAAAATGGAAAAACAAATAAATAAATAAAGTTAGATCCCTACTTCAAATTAAGGATGTAAATAAACTGCTGATATCATAAAGATTTAAACATAATAAGTAAAACTATAGAAGTATTAGAGGGAAACAAGACATTACTTCTAAGTAGTGGAAATGCAAATAAATGAGATGCTGAACTTTACCAGTAATCAATGAAACACATTAAAACATCAAAAAGGTATAATGAGGCCCTTCCCACAGGTATCCTCACTTCCTGCAATCCTTTCAACAGAAACAGAAGTACCAATATCCTAAGCACTTGAATCTGGGAAGAGCTTATTGCCTCTGCCTGCCCAGCTGGGCGCCCCAGGCTATCAACATGGTCTCGCTCAGGTTCCCTCTGCCCCTCCTCCTGGAGCTCTTGGGCTCTCCTTTTGCTTTTTTCTCCAAGTCCGACGGTCCCCCCAGACTCCTCCCTCTTGAGCATCAAGCAGCCCGAGGAAAACAGAGAACTCCTGTTAACCTATGAAGAACAAATTTAGTTTCCTTTTGCCTCAAATTCTCCTACTGAGTTTAAGAGTCTTTCATTACAAAATGTCCTATGAATGCATTTGCTTAGGGAAGGAACATGCTCTTTTGTGTTAGAGGAACTCTGCCGCTCTTCCAAAGCAACCAATTAAAATTGCACAATATTTCTGGACTTCCCTGGTGGCGCAGTGGTTAAGAATCCGCCTGCCAATGCAGGGGACACGGGTTCGATCCCCGGTCCTGGAAGATCCCACATGCTGCGGAGCAACTAAGCCCGTGCACCACAACTGCTGAAGCCCACTCACTCTAGGGCCTGCGTGCCGCAACTACTGAGGCTGCGTGCTGCAACAACTGAAGCCCACACGCCAAGAGCCCATGCTTCACAATAAGAGAAGCCGCCGCAATGAGAAGCCCGCTCACCACAACGAAGAGTAGCCCCCGCTCGCCGCAACTAGAGAAAGCCCGTGCACAGCAACGAAGACCCGATGCAGCCAAAAAAAAAAGCACAGTATTGCTATCCTTGCCGCGAAGATTCAATATTATAAACCATAATAAGAGGTCAAAGGTTAAAAAAAGCTTATCTTTGTGACAGGAAGGCATTTGATAACAATCTTTCCTGATAGAAGCCTTTAGTATAAAAACATTTCCTTAACATGGTAAAAAGAAGAATATATCTCAACAGAAAGTCCGCATCATGCTGAGCAGTGTAGCAGCAACAGGTCACCCACTATGGTCACGAAAGATGCGGTGCTGAGCCGTCACCACCATCTAACACTGTTCTGGAAGCACTCAGCCCACATGGTGAGATGGGCTCTGAATAAAATAAGAGAAGTTGAGAAGGAGAAGACAAAGTTACCATTACTTATATACGATGATCATATGCCTAGAGTATCCAGGGAAGCAACTGACATTTTAATAACTATCAAAAAACTGAAAAATTCAGAAAGGTGTTTGGTTACAGAGAAACAGGCAATTTATAGAAAGGACATGTGACTGTACACATGTGAAAAGATGCCTGATCAGGGACATGCCAATTCTGATAACAAGATCCCATTTTGGATGCACCAAACTGGCAAAGATTAAGACATCTAACAATACAAATGATGGCAAAGCTATGGAATGGAATCTCAGACACTACCGAAGGGCATGTAAAGTGGTATAAACACTTGAGAGGTCAATTTAGTGATTCCTAGTTCAGCTGAAGATATACATGCTACCACCCAGTGACACGACATTTAAATAAATCCCACAGAAAACTCAGGTGTGGGGATAACTATGTCATCTCCTGTCTATCTACCTATCCATCCCTCTATCTATCAATCACTGTTAAGAATATGATGATTCCTTCCCAGGATGGAATGCTACTGGGTCTTTTTTTTTTTAATGAGGTAGTTCTTTGTGTGCTAACCTAGAAAACATCCAAATTGCATTATGGTACAAGATGTATAATTCTATTTGTGGGGAAGATTACATTGACACCCACAATCTCGAATATTCATAAAAACCCTTAGGGAGGAACACATATGAAACATCAGCGGTTACCTCTAGGGAGTAGGTTTGGGGACTGCGAGGTTTTATTCTCCGCTTTTTGGGTTAAAACTATAAGCAGGTAGCATTTTTATAATTTAAATTAAAATATGACAAAAAGTTATGGGGTGGGGGGTGGTAGAGGAAACAGAACAGCAGAATATGCTGATAACTCAGACTGTCATGCTATTCTTTCTAAACCTGCATAGGTTTGAAAATGTCCATAATAAAAAGTTTAATACTCATCAATGAAAAAGAAAACTCAGTCTAGTCTGTGCCTCATGAAATGACTGTAGAAATAAACCCTGTATTCAATATTCACTCAGCACAAACATGTGCCCGGGAATGCAGATGGGTAGGGAGAGCCTCCAAGATCAGACACTGGGATTTTATGAGGTTCAGTCAGCTGAATTTTCCAAATTGAAACCGATAAAAAGAAACACTTTAGCATAAATGAAAGTGCATCAAAACAGAGAAGTTCAAATTTCATTTTGAAAATCCAATACTCATTGCACACTGAGGTTCAAAAGGCAGAGAGAAAAGCCATCATGTACCCAGGGCTCAAGGAAAGATCAGCCAGGAGACCCTCAAAAACAAAAGAAGTCAGACTCAGGCAGAGAACACAGACAAAGGTCCAGCAGGGCAGACTCCAGCTGAATATATTAATACTAAACAAGCTGCTTCTGAAGAGAGTAAACCCCAGGCCTGGGGAAAAGGCACAGTCACTGTGAAATAGAAACTCAAGCAATGATATGATAGGTGTCCACAACAGTTGCACAAAATAATGGGCAGTAATCAAAGAAGAGTGTGAAAATGTAACAGAGAAGATGGAGAAGTGATGTAATCCTGGAACCAGGAGCCGGAGGCTGCAGAGCCTGGGATGTTTATGTTTGAAACCCGAGGACAAAGAGCCAAGGATCAGGGCAGGGTAAGCGGAGTTCCCACGGTGCCGTGCACCAGCCCTGCACCAGTACTGCCCACCCGCAGCGCTGGCCTAGAGCCCTTCCCTCCAGTCCTGCAACAGTGAGCCAGAGTGAGCAAGCAGACATGAACAGCATCTGTGAGAAACCTCTAGAACAGTCGGTCTTCACCTTTTATGGGTCATATAGCCCTTTGAAAAAACTGGTGAGAGGACTTCCCTGGTGGCGCAATGGTTAAGAATCCGCCTGCCAACGTAAGGGACACGGGTTCAATCCCTGGTTCGGGAAGATCCCACATGCTGCAGAGCAACTAAGCCCGTGCGCCACAACTGCTGAGCCTGCGCCCTGGAGCCCACGAGCCACAACTACAGAAGCCCGCGCGCCTAGAGCCCGTGCTCCGCAACAAGAGAAGCCACTGCAGTGAGAAGCCCGTGCACCGCAACGAAGAGTAGCCCCTGCTCGCCGCAACTAGAGGAAGCCCACGCACAGCAACAAAGACCCAACAGAGCCAAAAAAAAAGCAAACAAAACAAACAAAAAAACTGGTGAGAGCTATGGATCCCGCTTCAAATCCCAGAAAATGCACAAATGCTGCATGTTAAGGTGAAGATTCCTAGACCCTCCCTGAAGCCATTTAACTAGTTCTCTTTCTCAAAACGCATTACTTAATCGGAATAACCTAGTCTGGGTATCTCAAACATCCAGCTGAGGGAAAAGAATTTTACAAGGAGCCCGAGCCCACTCACACACTCTGTGATGTGATGTGCTGGCCACCTCACCAGCTGGCTGTGTCCCCTGGCCTGTCTGGTTCTCCACCCTGCCGCTCCTGCTCCCGCCACCGTGCCTGGCAAGCGTTCAAAGCCAGCCCTCGCTGCTGCGCCCACCTTCATCTGCCTGTCCCCGCCTTGGCCCTGGCCTCTGGAGGCCTGCTCCGCACCGACTCTTCCCGCTGCAGTCCCCTCAGCCTCCCTGGTGCGCTCCCCACCCCCAGCCGGCTACGCCTCTCTACTTCTCACCGCTGGCGTGAGGCCGGCGTCACTGTGTGTCCCCTCCCTGCTGGGAACACACATCAAGCTCTCTGAGTGGTCCCCCGAAGCCCACACTTTTTAGCTTTAAACTGAACCAGAGATCACCCCCAGGCCTCTGCCCTGACTTGCAGGTAGCCTAGGACTCACAGCACGCTTCCTCTGATGACAACTGTCAGCGTTCACAGCCATCAGGTGCCACAGTGCCATGGTGCAGACAACAGAAGACAAGATCAAAGAGGGGTCAAAAGTGCCACCCAACTGCCACCCTTGTTTCAAAACAAGGTTTACATTATTCAACATGTTTCTAATTACCATCCACCTGCTCTCTTCTCTGGTTTAGACTCCCAGCTAAACCTCCCACTCGTCCTCCTGGCTCCCAGCCTCTCTTCTCAGTTCCATGTTGGTGCTGCCAGGGTCCATCCTTGGCCCACGGTCTTCCTCTCTCTACACCGCCTCCTGGGTGACTTCGTCACATGCCTGGATTTTAGCGCCCTGCATCTACTTGTGGCTGCCACGTGCTCTCCAGCCAGACCTCCTCTCTGACCCCCACACTCACAGTCAACTTCCTGCCGGCTACCTCCACCTGGACGTCCTACAGGTACCTCAAGTTCCTCAAGCCCACAAAAAAAATACCTGCCCCAAGCCTCCTTCAGTTGCTAATGCCTCCAGGGACCCAGCTATTGAAGCTGGAAATCTGGAGATCATTCTTGATTCTTTCCCTCATCCCAACACCAAACCATGTGATTCTGCCGCCTAAAAGAGTCTCTCCCTCTGCACCCTGCTCCCCACGTCTGCATTCAGGCCCTCATCTGCTGGCTGAGAGGTTGGCTGTGACTGTCTCCTGGCTCTAGTCCTTTCCCCTTATACCATTATTCCCCCAGCCACCAGTGGGATGACCACAAGAGAGGAGATGTTCCAAGGAAGGCTGTTATGATTGTCTTATTTGGGACAGAAGGGACTAAGTGGAGAACATTTAGGATGTATGGCTCTGAGTTATCTTTAAAGAGATCTGTAGTTCCCAGTATGTGGTGATACAAAAGAGGGTATGATAGATAGAATAATAGCCACCCCCCAAAGGTGTCTACCTCTTAATTCACAGAACCTGTGACTATGTCACCATATGTGGCAAAAGGGAGTTTGTGATTAAATTAAAGATCTTGAGATGGGAGAGTATCCTGGATTATTTGGGTGGGCCCGATGCATTCAGAAGGATTCTGAGGGAGACAGGAAGGTCAGAGTCAGAGAAGAAAACATGACTACAGAAGCAGAGGGGAGGGAGGGACTGAGAGAGAGAGAGATGCTGACCAGGGCAGGAGGGTATGGTAGTTTGCAGATGCTATGCTACCGGCTTTGAAGATGGAGGAAGGGACCACTAGCCAAGGGATGCAAGCAGCCTCTCCAGGCCATTTGTTACAGCTGCGGTAGGAAACTAGCACAGAGGAATTTTCTTACACTCATGGCTATCACATGCAGATCACCAAAAATCATCATCATCATCACCAAGCCCTGTGATGTGTCAGGATGCCAAAAAGAATTAAAGAGCCAAGGCCTGCATCTGTCTCTCACAGCCTTTTCTGTTCAGTCTGTGACAATGACCACGGTGTGGATGAAGCAGACCACATCCCTGCGGACATACCCTTGTCCTCTGCGCTACAGATGATTTGTGCTCATTCCCTTTGTCTAACAGATTTGAAAACCCTTCTCTGGGTTCTTGAGACTCGGAGGCTCATCCCCATTCATCTCGGCTTCATCCTGGGTCTGGGGCTGCTCTGGCAGGGCCCTCAAAGGGCATTCAGGAGAACCAAACTAAGACCCCTCATCCTCTCCCTGAAGTGTCTCAAGGCACTAAGAGGCTTACTACGTGTTAATTCCTT
This sequence comes from Balaenoptera physalus, assembly GCF_965194825.1. Classification (NCBI taxonomy): domain Eukaryota; kingdom Metazoa; phylum Chordata; class Mammalia; order Artiodactyla; family Balaenopteridae; genus Balaenoptera; species Balaenoptera physalus. The sequence goes on from NC_138898.1 coordinate 83,623,159, forward strand.
ATTGCTCAGGCTCACTTCTTTCACTATTTGCCTGTATCCTTATTTACCTAAATCAGGGTCTGGCTTACATAGGCCTGGAGACAAGGCTTATTCATAATTAGGTAATTATGAATCCAAGAAATTAAAAACAACTGAGCCAACATCTGACAGGAGAAAGAGGTACAGAGTGACCTTAAAGATCTAATCGCTTCATCCTACAGGTGACAAGACTGAAGCCCAGAGGGGTTAAATGACTTGGCTGATGTCACAGAAAGCAAGCTAAGACTGAGAATCCAAATTTCCCATTTTTCAGCCCCATAAGGAAAGGTAACGGCACTTCAGTAATCACTGATTTGAAGATTAGAGAAAGGAACCTAGTTATTGCCTGACATTTAATTAACTAGCCCTCATTGATACGTCACCTACTAAGAGCACAGAAGTAAATCTCAGTAGGCAGCAGGTTTGGGGCCTGTTACAGCTGCCAAGAGAGGCTGCAGAGAGAGGTGAACGGGCCAAAGAAGCTCTACCAGCGGAAACGTTTCCCAGGAAGGGATAAAATGAAGAGGTGCCAACCTAAGTGGAGTTATTTATAGTCACACAACAAAGGGATGACTTCAATGACACCCCTGAGCTGGGAGAAAAGGCATTTCACAGATTTCCTAAAGATCAAGAGACTGGGTCTAACAGTTTGCCTGGAAAACAGCACAGCCCTCATCCGAGAACAAGAGGACGCCTGCCTGGCCCCGTTACTCTTGAGAAAACACATCTCCATTTGGAGGAGGAAAAAAAGTGGAGATGCAGGGAAAGTCAGTCAGAATTAATATATAAAATCATAAAACTACACTTAAGCAAGTTATTATTTGTTCAGGATTCAGACGAGCCTAACTGGAGGCATGAAATATCTTTATAGACTCAACAGTAGATTTGAGAGTTTCTCCTTAATCCCTTTGGGAAGAATGGGATCAAACAGCTTCTCCGACTGGATCTGGTCGCATACTGTGAGGGATGGTGCTCTGCTCCTAGGGTTTCCGGGCAACTGGCCGGTACGGGCCGGACGCAGGAAGGCTATTTTGGAACGAGGGATCCCCTGACCCCAGAGGACCCCTCGAGCCTCGGCGCCGAGCTCTGTGGGGCTTGCTGCTCCAGGGCTCACTCCGGCCAACATTCTGAACCAGGACTAAACGAATCCCAGAATCTCAACTACAGGAGTGGACTCTCCACAGCTCGGCCTTTATTTCTACCTGAGCCTCCTGGGAGCTGCTCTGACTTCCCAGAAAACACTTTTTATGAAGTCTGTTAGGATACTCTTTCCCTGAGGCTGGCCAAGCAACGGTGGCTCAATCCTCTTAATTCTACAGCCCAAAGGCTTCAGCTTCTCTGAAGTATGGAAAAGCAGAGAAGAGGAAGGAAATTCCTAAACACCTAAGAAAGGAATAAAAAATCCCTGAGCAACCAGTGATAACGCGCCAGCTGAAGAAAGAAGCTGAATATATTCAAAGCCTCAGATATCACCTGGGGTTTACATTTCAAATCCAATGAAAATGGTCACAGTTGTTTACACACACGCAAACAGGGAAAGGGTCTAATTCTCTGAGCTTTATTCCTTCCCCAATCTGTAAAACGGAGATAATTTCTCCCTCAAAAAACTGTTGGGGGCTTCCCTGGTGGCGCAGTGGTTGAGAATCTGCCTGTCAATGCAGGGGACACGGGTTCGAGCCCTGGTCTGGGAAGATCCACATGCCGCGGAGTGACTGGGCCCGTGAGCCACAACTACTGAGCCTGCACGTCTGGAGCCTGTGCTCCGCAACAAGAGAGGCCGCGACAGTGAGAGGCCCGCGCACCGCGATGAAGAGTGGCCCCCGCTCGCTGCAACTAGAGGAAGCCCTCGCACAGAAACGAAGACCCAACACAGCTAAAAATAAATTTATAAATTTATAAAAAAATAATAAAATAAATAAATAAATAAATAAAGAGCATTTAAAAAAAAATGCTGGGAAGATTAAATGGGCTTGTGGACATTACGGAGCACTGTGGACATGGAATGACGCTTAGACTCCAGGCAGACCTGTTAGGAAACCCGTTACCCCTGAGCTCTCCTGCTCACTCATCACAGACCTCTGCTACTCCCACAGGTCAAGTGTAAGCATAATGTGAATTCCAGAGGCCACACAGAAAAGAGCGGTATATGTAAATGTATAAGTACTCAGAACAACTAGAAGAAAATATGTGAACTTACCTAACAGACATTTAGTGAACATCCTTCACATGAAAAAGGGTTCTTAAAAAACAATGAAGAAAAGACCCAAGAGTGAGCGAAGGATATCAATAGGAAATTTGCATAAAGAATATACGGGGCCAATAAATATGCAAGAAGATGCTCAACCTCACTAGAAATTGAGGATATACAGATTAAAATAATACAGAACTTGTACCCCCTATTTTAGGGGGGAAAATCCACCCGAGGAAAATCTGGGAAGCTAGTATAGGCGTTGGTGCCCAATGCAAAGCCCCTCCCTGTGGTATTTAAGGATCTTAAAGCATTTCAGTCAGCTCCCATCTGTTCAGCCTTAAGAAGGATGAGTCGAAAAGCCCTGCCCAGGTGACAGAGCTCCTGGTCAACTTTCCTTACTGTTTCATTCTTATATGTGAATAAGCAACCAAGAAACATCAACCATTTGTGGAAAGTCTATAACACGGAAAAGAGAAAAGTCAAAGCAAATGAACAGAAAAATAAGCAGTTCAGAGAATAAAAGAAAATGTGCAAGAGTGGGTGGTCCTTATCTTTTAGAGATACACAGGGAAATCCTTTTGGATGAAATGATATGATAACTGGGACTCCACACCCTCCAAACCAGGCCAGAGCCCTGCTTCGAGATTTTTCAAACTGGAGCTACAGCTGGTTCAGGAAGAGGAGGGCGGTGTGGGTAAGGAATACCCCTCTCCAATAGAAAGGCTGTGTAAATGGACGCCTGGGCATTCCTTAGGGCAGCAGAGAATGAAGCAAAGATGAGACTGATTCCCTGAGGCCCACAGTCTCTACCTGCCCGACTACTGACTGTTCACGATCTCCTTGGATTCTGTGAGCTACCCCAGGATCCCCTCAGTAAACCTCTTTTTTAGTGGACACTAGTTAAAAATGGGTTTCTGTTACTGGCAATAACATGAGTCCTGACAGCCAATACAAGAGTCAGCCTGGAAGGTATGGTTTCAAAGAGGCTGGGCTAGCATTTCAGCTATTTCATATTTGATCCAACTAACATTTACTGAGCGTCAATCACATGCTAGGCATGGTTCCAGATGCTGCAAAATACAAAGGTGAAAAGGACATGGTCTATTGATCTCAAAAAACTGCGTCTATCACCAGAGGCTTAGAGAATATAATTGAGGGAACTCTTGTTCCACCAGAAGTATCTAACATCTTTGAAGACAAGATGGAGACGGGTCAGTAGCATCTAACATCTTGGAAGACAAGTGCACATTTTAAATGATCCTAGTTAGTTAAAACTAGTTGGCAACATAATCTAAAAACCCAGACATTTTAAGTGACTAACTAGGCACAAGTACAACAGAAAAAAAGGGGAGCAGCAAGACCAACGACGCAAAAGCCAAAACGTGTTACAACCTCAACGGCAGTGGGAGTCTGATGATCGTGGCCATTGCTGGTGATAAGACAAACTCGAGACTTAGGGATACCGCCGAAACCATCTAAGAATCAGCGGCTCCAAAACGTCTGCCAGATGCAGAAAGCTGGGAGGTGAGGACAACAGAGAGGACACTTGTCTCCCTGCTGGGTTTCCCAAGTCTGTTTCTAGGACAGACCTGGGAAGAATCAGATCTTCGTTAAGTGGCAGAACCTGCCAGCTCCCAGCTCAAAATGTCTGGCAAACAGCCACTGGGCGTCCATTTCTGGCAGACACTGACAGTCACCAAACGAGGAAAGTCCTCTGGCTCACGTCTCAGCTCAGGAGACCTGCTAATACGCCAATGTCCCCGCAAGACCTGAAGGCCAAGGTCACAGGGTCACGGTCAGTGGTGACGGCGACGTTACGTCTGATACCGACTGGCTGTTTCTGACGGGGCAGAGACAAGCGTGTACAGATCACTTGCAAAAGCCCTGAGATGAATGGGCCTTTTCACTGCCTTCTTCTCTCAAGCCTCTTTTGTAGGGAGATGGAGGAGGCAACAAAGGAGAGATTTATCACCGTGAGCCCGTCCAGCAGCTGTTTTCTTGTTGCCCCTTGTTTAACTTCTCTCAAGAGAGCAGAGCTATCTACCCAACTAAGCAGGTGTTTAAGGCAGGTGATTTTGTTTCCATTCGTTTTCTGAAGTAACAGTAAACCAGACAAGAGGGTTATGTCATGTAGTCCTGGGGAAACCGCAGCCCCGAGCAGCTAAACCCTGGGTGCAGCAGGACCGGGCGTGCCCACCCCCTGCTGCTCTGAAAACCTTCTGTCTCTAGTTCTCGGAATACTTGGAACTTAGCAGTTACCAACCATTCCCACCCTCGACATGTGGATCGTCTTTAACAATGTGTTAGATGGAAGGTGAGGTTGGAGGCTTTCAGGTTTTGGGGAGAAACCAGATTAAGAAAAGCATTATCTTCAACACCCAGATAAACCATTGCATTAATAACTATACTCACAGCTTCACGTTCCACGCTACTGTGAGGGAGGTGAACATATACCATGAAACATTTCTGTTTTCAATTTTAGGCTTAAGGCTTCCCAAACCTATGAATCTAACCTCCAGCCCTGGATGGACCTCCCTCACTCCTGTGATCTTCTCTGAGAAGGCCCACAGCACGTGCCTTCCCCCTGCACCACAGCGGCCCATCAGCTCCAGGAAGGAGGGTTTCTCTCCTCACTGTAGGCAGCACTAGTCACTGGGGGCCGAGGAGAAGAGCCCACATCCTCACACAGACAGCCCCCGGCTTACGATGATCTGACTCATGACTTCTCCACCTTATGATGGTGCAAAAGCGATACACGTTCAGCAGAAATGGTACTTGAAATTCTGGATTTTGATCTTTTCCCGGCCTAGCAGCATGCTGTCCCAGTGGCTCTCATGATGCCAGGCAGCAAGACAGAGCTCCTGATCGGCCCCGCAATCACGAGGGTAAACAACCGACACGCTGACAGCCGTTCTGAACCCAGACAACCATTCTGGTCCAACGTTCAGTACAGTGTTCAATAAACTGCACGAGACAGTCAACACTCTATTATATAATAAAACCAGGCTTTCTGTGGGCTGATTTGGCCCAACTGTAGGCTAACATCAGCGTTCTGAGCACGGTTAAGACCAGTGACGCTAAGTTAGGGTGTTCCGGGAGGTTAGATGTATTAAATGCATTTTTGACTTATGATATTTTCACCTTACGATGGGTTTATTGGGACATAACCCCACCGTTACAGGGAAGACCTGTACTAGACAAAATCCTGAAGCTTTTCATGCATCAGCCCGTTCCTTACCTTTAGTTTTCTCCTACTGTAGAGCCATGTTCACCAGGAGCAAACATTCGGTGACACATTTCTTTCTCTTTACCCATGTAATCGCTGTAATAGCTGTCAGGAGAAATACACAGTAGTTAGAGAAGGGCTGTCTCTGTGGGAGGTGACACCTGGTGGCTGGAATTCTCCACTCAGGTCCAGAAACACCGAAACTTCAGCAGGCCTTAAACCGAATCAGGAGTGGGTGGAAGCAATGCTGGGGGTGGGGGGCGGTGGGGGGATGGGGGAGGCTCCCGAGGGCTGTTCAGGAAGCCCTTGGACAAAAAGCGCACCGTCTGCAAAGATGGCAGCCTCGAAGGCCGGGAGCCGCTGTCAGTGAGGCTGCCGGCAGAGTACTGCCGAGCAACACCTCACACTCAGAGACCTCAGACTTACCTTGAGATTTTCGTGCTAAAGAATGGTCAGACTCCAAAATTTCTACACCTAACTTGACAGGATATTTATAAATACCAGAAAGGAAATTGCTAGAAAGTGTTAAAGGCCTGAAATGCAAACAATCGGATCCAAATAAGAGGTACACACACCTCAGACCTTTTTTAATCGCAAGAAAGCTTTAACTAGCAATCTGGATTAAACATTTAAAAATGTTAACAGGAGTAGAAAAATCTCACCAATACAGAGGAACAAAAGAACACCAAACAAACAAACAAACAAACAAACAAACCCAGTGGTTATAATATGAAGTGATGGAATTATGGGTGATTAACTATGTTGAAATTTTCAAAGTTTCCTACAATGAACACGTAGCTTCTACAATCAGAAAAAGTTAGATTACTTCAAGGTTGGTATCAATATCACCTGGGTAACAAGAGCGTCACCCTAGGGTATGACTAGACTCGAAAGAGCCATTTCACATCAAACCAGGGTCTGCAGTCAGTTGAGAACAGCAGTCCTCAGTTGGTGGCGAGCAGGGAAGAATATTCGAAGAACACTGCCCTTTCTGAAAGTCACACTGGCCACCTCTTTAGGGTGCTTACTTCTGGGGGAGGACAGGGAGGCGGGCAATGGTCCAGGCATGTGTGGTTTGGAGGTCTGTCCTACAGCCGCCCCCCCACCCCACGGCCTGGGAGCTGTGGGTCAGAGCGCCGAGCACTTCACAAAGCCAGCTCTAGGGGGCGCTGCCTCCCAGCACAAGCCTGGCAACATCAAACAGGCCTTCACCCAAGCGGGCAGGCCAGAGTGGCAGCCGCACCACGCGTTCCTTCCTCTGTTTGCACTCCTGCAAACACAGGTCTCACCTGGCCAGTTTCTTCAGCTCGTCATTGATGTCGTGATTGAAGGGCTGTTCCTTCTGGGCTCGGACTAGAAAATCCCGGGCCTTCTGATACTCAGTCATGAGGAGACAGGCCTGTCAAAAGGACAAAAGTTTAAAAGCACACTTTAGGAAAGACAGCACTTCTGCAGTGCCCAAGCTGAACACCACTGCTGCCTTTCTTCGGGCATCCATTCCCAAGTCCCTGCCCTCCAACTCACCTGTCCGCATCGGAAGAGGGCCTTGGCGTTCTTCTGGTCAATGCTCAGAGCCTGCTCTCCATAGCGCAGGGCCACGGCGGGTCGCTCCAGCTTCAGGTACGTGAAGGACAGGTTAAGGAGGACAAGCAGCTTGGCGGTCTCCACCAGGTGCTGCTCTTCAGGGGGTGCCGATCGCCGGTGGAGAAGCAACAAGGCCTGTGGAGAAGGAAGACAGGAGGTCAAGAGAAGGTGGTCTTACATACAGCAAACCCTAAGAACACACACACACACACACACACACACACACACACACACAATTAGTGCTAAAAAATGAGTTTAGCAGAGTTGCAGGACACAAGATCAATATATGAGAGTTAGTTGTATTTCTTTACTCTTGCAATGAATAATCCAAAAACAAAATTAAGAAAACTCTATTTATAACAGCATCAAAAAGAATAAAATAAGTGGCAATAAATTTAAAGTGTAACACTTGTAGACTGAAAACTATAAAACATTGCTGAAAGAAATTAAAGAAGATCTAAATAAATGGAAAGACATCTCATGTTCACAGATCAGAAGATTTAATACTGTTAAAATGGCAAGAGTGCCCAAATTGTTCTACATTTTCAACGCAACCACTACCAAAATTTGCAAAAATGGACAAGCGGATCTGAAAATTCATATGGAAATTCAAGAGATCCTGAATAACCAAAAAACGTTAAAAAAAAGAAAAAGTTGTGAGACTCATACTCTCTAATTTCAAAATTTATTAATTACCAAGCCAGTGTGATACCCGTAAGGACAGACATATAGATCAGTGGAACAGAACCAACAATGCAGATTGAGAATCCAGAAACAAGCCAAATACATCTAGAGTCAACTGATTTTCAACAGGGTGCCACACCATTCAATGGAGAAGGAGGAGTCTTTTCAACAAATGGTGCTATGATAAATGGATGTCAACATGCAAAAGAATGAAGTTGGATTCCTACCTCAGACAGCATACAACAATTAACTCAAAATGGACCACAGACTTAAACCTAAGAGCTCAAGACTGTAAGATTCTTAGAAGAAAACACTGGTGTAAACCTTTGTGGTCTTAGATTAATAATGACACTGAAAGCACAAATATCTAAAGAATAAATAAACTGGACTTCATCAAAATTAAAAGCTCTTGTGCTTCAAAAGCCACTGTCACGAAAGTGAATGAAGAAAATGACTGAAGGCTGACTGGTGTTTAAGAAAAATTACTATAGGGACTTCCCTGGTGGTGCAGTGGTTAAGAGTGTGCCTGCCAATGCAGGGGACACTGGTTCGAGCCCTGGTCTGGGAAGATCCCACACGCCACGGAGCAACTAAGCCCGTGTGCCACAACTACTGAGCCGGCGCTCTAGAGCCCGTGAGCCACAACTACTGAGCCTGCGTGCCACAACTACTGAAGCCCACGAGCCTAGAGCCCGTGCTCCACAACAAGAGAAGCCACCGCAATGAGAAGCCTGCACATCACAAGGAAGAGTAGCCCTCGCTCACCGCAACTAGAGAAAGCCCGTGCACAGCAACAAAGACCCAACGCAGCCAAAAATAAATAAATAAAATAAATAAATTTTAAAAAATAGTGTATATATGTCAATCCCCATCTCCCAATTCATAAAAAAAAAGAGATATATGCACCTTACATTCATTGCAGCATTATTTACAGTAGCCAAGATATGGAAGCAACCTAAGTGCCCAAAAATAGATGAATGGATAAAGAAAATGTGGTATATATACACAATGGAACATTATTCAGCCGTAAAACAGAATGAAATCTTGCCATCTGCGACAACACGGATGGACCTAGAAGGTATTATGCTAAGTGAAATAAGTCAGAGAAAGATAACGTCTATTGGTATTTCCCTCCTCTTCTAACAGAGCCTCCATTTCATTCAAAGCAGCAATGTACTAATTAAACCACACTTCCCAGCTTCTTGTACATATACAGCTAAGGGCAAATGGACATTTACCACGGGTCTGGCCAATGAGATATAAAGGGAAGCTGGGGTAGGAGGAATTCTGGAAAGCTCTTAATATAAATAAACACACCAGACTCTTCTCCCCTCCCTTCTTCCTGCCCAGATGACCACATGATGCTGCAGGTTGAACTACCATCTTGGGGGAAAAAAAAAACAACAAAAACATGCTTAAGGGCAGCTGAGCAGAGAGACCTCTCGAACCTGAATCCCTGATGGCTTTGTGGAACTGCTATGCCAGGCTTCGACTGCCTCCTTTCTTTCTTTAAATTTTATTTATTTATTTATTTTTGGCTGCGTTGGGTCTTCGTTGCTGCACGTGGGCTTTCTCTAGTTGCAGGGAGCGGGGGCTACTCTTTGTTGCGGTGCGCAGGCTTCTCATTGCAGTGGCTTCTCTCGTTGCGGAGCACGGGCTCTATGGTGTGTGGGATTCAGTAGTTGCGGCACATGGGCTCAGTAGCTGTCGCCCAAGGGCTCTAGAGCACAGGCTCAGTAGTTGTGGCGCACGGGCTTTGTTGCTCCGCAGCATGTGGGATCTTCCCGGACCAGGGCTTGAACCCGGGTCCCCTGCATTGGCAGGTGGATTCTTAACCACTGTGCCACCAGGGAAGCCCTGACTGCCTCCTTTCTTATGTGAGAAATATTATGTCTCTAGTTTATTTGAAAAACTGTTTTTCAGGATTCTGTGGTTTACAGCTGAATGCAAATCCTGAATGTTTAGTGTCACTATGCAAATGAGACAAAAATCAGAACGCCCCTAAACTCTAAACTCTATCCTGTTTGCCTCTAGAACTTAGGATGCAGAGTTTGACACACAGAAAGTGTTCATAATATTTGCTGAATGCATTGCAAGGCCAACGGTGAATTCCTGTCAGCAAAACCTCTACAGGAAGCCAAATCACAATCAGAAGCTTGGTGAGAATGGAGTCAGAATTAGATGACTCTCCACTGTCAGAGAGACATGAAATGAAGATGGCAAATGGGGTGGAGAAGTCAGTAGGCAGAGAACCCTAAACTAGAAAGAGAAATTTAAAAAACTTTTTTACTGAAAAACACACACAGTTAAGTACAAAAGTAAGCATCCAGCTCAGTGAATTTTCACAGTCTGAACACACCCGTGCAATCACATCCAGATCCAAAACCAAACATTACCAGCTCCCCCAAACCCTGTGTCCCCTCTCCTAGTCTTTAGCCCTCTGGCACGCGGATTTTTAAGCAAGATTTTTCTTAACGGCTGTACGTGAGGAGTAGGGACAGAGACAAAAGTCTGTATCTTTTAAAGAAGGAAGTTTCCAGGGTCTAAACTTGTACCTGAAAGCAGCCTTACCTGTTTATATCTCACTTTGGCATCATAGAAACGATTTTGGCGGAAAAGGTAGTTGCCAAACTCCCGTTCAGTAGCTGCCACTTTTAGGACCTTCTGAAGTGGAAACTGATCCTGTTGCTCCTGAGGATCAAAGACAAGGACACCAGCAAGGAAACTGAACGCCCCAGTGCCACCATGCCAGCGTGATTACAGCTGTCAGCGCTGCTCCTTTAGATCAGGAACCTCTGCTCACTGCCACGTGTGTGCCGAGCACTGGGCTAGGCGGCTCTGCGGAAGTCACCTCTGTGAATCCCAACAGAAGCCACGGCAGGTCGGTGCCACTACTGCTCCTGTTTTACGGACTAGAGCCAAAATGAAGTCTAGTAGTTTAGTCCTGCCCAGAGATGCTCCCTAAAGAAGCAGTTTCTCATCGAATTAGAAACTGATGGAACTTGCCAAGCACAAAAGTCAGGTATCAGGACAACCACGCATCCAGCAAGCACTTAACAGGTCTTGGTCTGCCCAGGGCCCTGCTGGTCTTTCTGGCCATGAGGCTCTACCCTTGGTACACATCACAATCACCTGCAGAGAGCCTCTTTTTAAACAGATGTCCTGGCCCCACCCCCAAAGATTCTAAATCAGTACACAAGAGTCGGGACCCAGGTTATCTGCAAGAACCTCTGCTTCGTGGAAAGATGAGAAAAAGGTAGTATCTCTCGCTTGAGGTGGCGACAGTTTAGCTGGGGAGATGTCATATACAGATGTGAACCTGGGGTGGACACCTAAGGCCACATGTACAGCCAGGGTGAGACACCATAACAAGGAGTGCATGTGACCGCTGACAATCAGAAGTCTTGTCTCTACGGGATGAGTTAAGTGAAAGGCTACAAAGGAAAGGCAATTTTTCAGTTATGAAGACAGAGGCCATCTGTCCCAGTTTGCCTGGGATTGTCCCAGTTTACACCCAGTGTCCTGGTATCCCATCTGGTTAATAGTACCTTTCACTCTCAAGGATCCTGGGTTGGACGATAAATTATATGATCGCCTTAGTTATGAGCTATCAGTGCTTGACTTGCTGGGAACCAAACAGCGTTGAGAAACAAATGTTCCTTGTCTTTCAGGGAGAACTAGGCAAACGGTGACTGAAAGGTCAGTTCAGCCTGGTGGTCCGTAACAAACCCTTGGCCTAGCACATGTACCCACACATAAGAGCCAGCAGAACTAAGACAGACACATACTAACAAGTGGTGGGACACTCCCCCGCTCCCCACCGCCACACAGGAGCCTCGGGCGGAATCTGGGGCCGAGGATCATCAGCAGGGCAGGAGAATTACCAAAAACACAATCCCATCCCAACTCTCTGTCAAGTGCTGACATCTGTGCTCCAGAACTTACGGCTGAGAGGGCACAAAACTTGTCTGACTCAGCAGAATCCAGGAAGTCAAGCAGCTCGATCTCGAACAAGACGGTAGTGTTTGGGGGGATCAGGGGAGGACAGCCCAGCATTCCGTAAGCATAGGTCGGTTTGAACAGAAACCTGGCCAGCTCTCCTCTCCGCATGCTCAGAAGGCCCAGCTCCATGCCCCAAAGTGTGATATCTGGAAGAAGGGATGAAAAATACACGGTGGAAGCTTGCCCAGTATCCTGTCCCAGTGCTATCCATTTCCTCCCCCTTCACGTCCACATCTCTCCATATGGTACCCCAAGCCTTCTGCACTGTGGTCCCAACTCACTTCTCAGCCTTGTTTCCCACCCCCCCCCACCCCCACCCCACCCCAGACTCTAACTCCTCCAGGCTCTGCAGCATTCTGGCCTCTACATCTCTGTTCACGCAGTCCCTTCTTCCTGCAATGTTGTCCTCCTCCCCCAAGGCCCAGCTTCTACCCTGAGTGAACCCTTATTCAAACTTCAGGGCTCATTTCAAATGCACCCTCTACCATGAAGTCTTCCCAGCTGGAATTAATTGTGCCTTCATTAAGCACTCCCATAAAACACTGCTTATGCCTCCCAGGAGCTCCATGAGGTTAGTTGTCTGGAGTGTGTCAGTCTCCACCATACTGGCCCCAGACTTTCTAATCATCTGAGTACATCCTCTCTGTTCACCCTGCATTGTAAAAGAGTCATTCAATAGATGTCTATTTAGTAAACTAACAAAGAAAAATGCGGCACCCCATGTTTAAGTCAGGATGCAAAGGTTACCTTCCTTGCCAGGCAGGCCATCTCCCAAATACCTAGGTCTCAGGGGGGAATGTGGGAGACAACGTTTAGCAAAACCCAGCCTCAGAAAAACCAACTTGAAGACTCAGTTCTCTGGACAGCTTTCCAGTCCTAGGGCGCTGCCCTGCATCAGTTCTCCAAGCTGTGGCGTCTTTTCCAGCTCCTTTTCTGAACTTACCCTCTCCAAGTTTCATGAGCCGAGGGGTTTTCCTAAAGCAATTGGAATCAAAAGGCTTGTCCATGTGCTCCAGATACCCAGAATATTTCACTAGGACAGAAGAAAGAGACAGTGGGAGGAAAACGGACCAAAGGCACCCACGCCTCCACATCTCACCTCTTTGTCACACAAAAGCAATGTGAGTACCAGATGCCCTTAAACTGCCCCACCCCCTGAGCGATAGGAGAAACCTTTGCTCAACGTCTGATGCCGGCCCTTTGGCTCTGAGGTTGAAGAGCTGGGCTGGGGGGCCGCCCAGAGCCCCTTGTTCACAGTGGTCTCACACAAAGGGGTAATGAGTTCCCTCGCTTATCCCTTAAAACCCGAGGAACCGCCAGCACTAGGGCATCGCCAGCCTCCCAAGGGCAGACGGCACCCAGGGCCGCACGACATACCGAGCACCGAAGCGTCCGGTGTCACCAGCTCTCCAGAACCCTCTCGGATGACATCCTTCAGCACGCCCCGGTCCCCGGAAAGGTCCAGCATCCTTTGACTTAACCGCTGGTACAGAGACTTATGGGGAATGAAACACAAGATCTCAGAGTCCTCAGCTGACACCCGACTCTGGTGGCCCCGGCTCCTGACTCCCCAGCGCCCGGACCCTCACCTGGCTGGGGGCGTCGTCCCTTTGCAGGACTCCCGGGTTCCGGGCGCTGCCCCCCATCTCCGCGCGGCCTGCCTCTCAATCCCGCTGCCCTCCCCCAGCGGAGACTCGGCCTCCCCTTTATACCCTGCCGTCCGCACCCGACGGCGGCAATCCGTTCAGGGACCGTGAGGAGGCACTCATCGCTCCACTCCAACCGCCGCCAACTGCCTGCGGGCCCACGCCGGGGCTGGGGGCTGGACCACGCGCCAGCGAACGCCCGGCAGGGTACGTGACCGGGCACGTGGTGGGGACGCAAGGAGCTTGATCCTGCGCGAGTTGAGAGCTCGCAGGGCATGATGGGAAATGTAGTGAGGCCCCACGGAGCATGACGGGACACGTGGAGCGTAACTGGGCATGTGACGGGGGAGTGCAGAGCAAGATCAGGCATCCGGTGAGGACGCGAAGAGCATGACAGGGGCCCGTGACAGGGGCGTGTGGTGGCACGTGGTGAAGGCGCAAGGAATGGGACACGCAGGTGGTGAGGATCAGCAGTGGGGCCCATGATGGCCAAGCTGTGGGCACGTGGCCGGCAGAACACGCTGGTGGGGACAAGGCCCTAGAGACGGCGGGCTGCTGGAAGGGTCAGGCCTCACAGCCGTGGGTTATTTCCACCCTCCGTCCTTCTCCATCGCGTTCAGAGGAAACGTAGACGCAGACAGGACTTTAAAGTCAAACTGCCCAGTTCCTGAGAAAACAAGGTGATGGCCCTCACCTTCCCAGCACCGGAGCTGCAAAATCTGCTGCACCTGCGCTCTTGTGGAGCAAAGGAAGAATAGCCCTGGATTTCATCCCCTCCAGCCTGTTCCCTGCGTCCTCCCACTCTTGCCAAATGGAGGCCTGGACGCCTTTGGGTATCCTCTCTCTCCTGCACCTGCCTTGCCTTGACTACGGATCATTTCCTTCCGCTTATATGTGTCCCCAGATACCCCGCCTTAAAACAAACACGCCTCCCTTTGTCCCAAATGTTCCCGCTGCTACGGGTGGTCTCATTCCTACTCTCCGTGGGAAAAACTTCTCAAAAGGGTTGCTGCAAAGGCTTTCTCGGCTATTCTGTCTCCACCTCCTTACCCTCCATTTTCTTTTCAACTCACTTCAATGCCACTTTCCCCTGTTCCACGCCACCATTCTTCTGTTGTTGTTGCCAAATCCATCAGACGCCTCTTTGTCCGCAGGTTACTGGACTCTTGTCAGCATTTGATGAAGCTGACCTGACTGACCTTTAAATGCTTTTTTTCTCTTGGCTTCTGTATTTAGTTTTCTTTCCCTCTTGCAACAGAGGACCACAAAACTAGCTGTTTAAAGCAACACCTATTTATTATCTCACGGTTCTGTGCACTAGAAGTCTGACACCAGTCTCACTGGGCTAAGATCAAGGCATCAGCCTCACTGGAGGCTCTGTGGAAGAATCCACTTCAAAGCCCATTCAGTTTGTCGGCAGATGCAGCTCTCAGCCTGAGGTCCCCACGTCCTTGCTGTCAGCTAACAGTGATCCTTAGCTTTTAGAGGCTACTCTGTGGTCCTTGCACGTGGGCCCCTACATCTCAGAGTCAGCAACAGCATGCCAATTCCTTCTCAGGCTTGGAGGGAATATTATCTGATTGATATTTTTATAGGCTTTCCTCATTTTTATAGGCTTTCCTCCTCTTCTGCGGCATCTCTCTCTGAGTCCAGACAGGGAAAGTTCTCTACTGTTAAAAGGTCATGTGATTAGATTGGACCCACTCAGATAATTCAGCTCCATGACTGTAATTACATCTTCAAAGTCCCTTTTGCCGTGTAAGGTAGCGTATTCACAGATTCCAGGAATTAGGGCATGGGTATCTTTGGAGAACCATTCTGCCTGCCACACCTTGCTGGTCACCACATCCTCCTGATTTTCCTCCTACGTGTCTGGCTGTCCCTTCTCAGTCATCCTCCCCTTCCTGACCTCTAAACATTAGCAACCTCAGGGCCCTGTCTGTGGACCCCTGCCCTTCTCTATTCCCAATCCCTGAGAGAGACCAACCATTCCCAGGTTTAAGTATGTGATATACCAGGCCAGCCTAGATCCTCCCCTGGGAACCAGAGCTCTAGGTGCCTGTGTCCAATTGACTTTTTCAGTGGTTCTCAAATTGTAGTCCCCAGACTAGCAGCGTCAGTGTTGCCTGGGAACTTATAAAAATTGGGAGAAAATTGTTGGACCCATCCCTGTACTCCTGAATCAGAAAGTCTGGGGCCTGGGCCCAGAAGTTTCTCTCTTTTTTTTTTTTAAGAATTTATTTATTTATTTACTTATTGGCTGCGTTGGGTCTTTGTTGCTGTGCGCGGGCTTTCTCTAGTCGCATTGAGCGGGGGCTACTCTTCGTTGCGGTGCACGGGCTTCTCATTGCAGTGGCTTCTGTTGTTGCGGAGCACACGCTCTAGGTGCGCGGGCTTCAGTAGTTGTGGCACGTGGGCTCAGTAGTTGCGGCTCACGGGCTCTAAAGCGCAGGCTCAGTAGTTGTGGCATATGGGCTTAGTTGCTCCGCGGCATGTGGGATCTTCCCGGAGCAGGGATTGAACCCGTGTCCCCTGCATTGGGAGGCGGATTCTTAACCACTGCACCACCAGGGAAGCCCAGAAGTCTCTCTTTTAACAAGCCCCCATGTGATTCTTGTGTCTGCTGAAGTCTGCAGACCCCTGGGCTGCTCAGTTGCTCCACCTGGTAGTCCTCAGTCAGGCATCTGACTCTGGATTCTCCCGTCTGCCTTTTTGACCTTGATTTTCTTGGCATCACTATCCACCCACCCAGGTGCTCTAGCCACTATGATCTATTATCTACACAGCGGCTGGAGGGATCTTTTAAACATATAAATCATATCATATTCCCTTGCTTTAAAACCCACCAATAGCTCCCACTGCCCTTGAAATTAAATCCAAACCTTTGCCCTGGTCTACAGGGCCCTCCCTGCCAGCCCCTCTGACCTCACCTTCTGATGTTCCCTCTGGCTTAACTGTGATCCAGCCACCCAGGCCCCCTCTCTGGTGGATCTCACAAATACGGTTGACCCTTGAACAACAGGGGTTTGAATTGCGAGGGTCCACTTATACGCAGACATTTTTCAATAGTACATATTACAGTACTACACCGTCCGCGGTTGGTGGAATCCATGTGTGGAGAGGGCCGACTCTAAGGTATATGAGCATTAACCCCACACTGCTCAAGGGTCAATTGTACTGAACTCTTTCCAGCCTCAGGCCTGTGCACTTGCTTACCCATTGCCTGGACTGCCCTCCTTTCAGGTGGCTGGCCTCTTGGTATCCTTCAGTTCTCAGCTCAACCATCCCTCCTGAAAGATTGTCCTGCCCCCTTCTAGAATGCACCTCACAATCCTGCCACTCCATCTCCCTCTTTCTTACCACATCGTTTACTTCCTGCATAGCATTTTACGCTATTATACTATCTAGTTTATTTATGGCCTCACCCTATTCCTACCCCCATATATTATAAAATCCAAAAGGACAGAAACCTTGTCTGTCTTGTTCTCTAATGGATCCCTAATACCCAGCCTAGTGCTTGACTCATAGCAGGTTCTCAATAAATATTTGTCCAATTCAATAAAATTGGCTTTCTACCTGCCTATACCAGACCTTGGTCTAGCTTGTCACTGGGGTAGAGACCTCACCCCGCTGACAGACATGGGTGCTTAGGCCTGCAGGGGTCGTGGCCTGCTGATCCAAAGCTCCTTGTTTCTTAACACTTCTGGAGACCCTCACCCACCCCTGTCTTTTCCATTCAGTGAGTTCCCACCACACAGCCATGATACGAATAGTAGAGTACGACCGTAATATTTATTAACTATATAACAAAATGACATTGAACTTCTAAACCTTGGAAATAACCTTAATAAAAATGTTTGTAATTCAATAATATTGAGTAAGAGAAGTTGGACACAAAAGAATACATGCTATGTAATTCTGTTTATTTGAAATTCAAAGCCAGGCCACATTAATCTATGATGATGTAAGTCAGGATAGTGTTAGG
Source organism: Balaenoptera physalus (assembly GCF_965194825.1). Classification (NCBI taxonomy): domain Eukaryota; kingdom Metazoa; phylum Chordata; class Mammalia; order Artiodactyla; family Balaenopteridae; genus Balaenoptera; species Balaenoptera physalus. The sequence goes on from NC_138898.1 coordinate 83,640,495, forward strand.
AGTTCTGAATGGGGGATGCATGAGGAAGCCTCTGGGTGCTGAAAATGTTCTGTATCTTGATCTTTTTAAAAAATGTTTACTAGTTTATAGTAAAGGATACAGATGAATGGCCATGTGAAAAGGTATATAGAGTGAAGTCTGGAAGGGTCCAGAGTGCAGGGACTTCTGTCCCTGTGGAACTGGGGTGCACCACCCTCCCAGCACATGGATGTGTTCACCAACCCAGAAGCTCCTCTGTATCTTGACCTTGTGAGTGAGTATACACATATAAGTTGTACCGCAACTGTGTAGTTAAGATTTGTGCACTTTATAGAAGTTATACATCAGTTTAAAAATCTAGGTAACTAAAAATACCTTCACTATTCTAGAGGGAGAGAGAGGGAGAGACTGAGATTCAGAAAGAATTGTGTCAAAGCACGAGTCCGCTCCCGTTTGGGGTCTGTGAGGTATGAATAGGCACCCAGTCGCTCTGTCTCCGCCCCTCCCCCATGCCTGGCCAAGGCGAGCACCTGAGTACTGCTGTTATCAGAGCCGGCCGAGCAGAGGCTGCCTCCCCGGTCCCCTGATACGGCCTAGTCCCACCTGATTCTGAGTGACCTTGAGGACACTGGGGTGTTTCTGGGAAAGGGGAGGAGGAAAGGAGCAGAGACTAGGTAGAACTGGTGTCCAGCTACAATCCCCACGTCTCTGCACCTGCTGTCCCATCCTGGGGAGAAGAGAAGGCAGAGCAGATCAAGTCGATGATGCTGGTGTGAGGCCCCGGTGGGGGGCTCGGTGGATCCCGAGAAGCCAGGTAGTCCAGTGTGGGGTTCCCCTGGCCCACTGCCGACTTCTGGTGAGACGCCAATCAGTTTTTACAGAGGAGCAGGGTGGGAGCTCAGGAGACCGCTCTCCAGGGTCCCAGACTCTCTGGAACAGTGTTGTCCTAAGACAGAACTCTGCTTTAGAATGGCCTGGGGGTGTTAATTGTAAGTGCAGATTTCTGGGGTTCATTTGAGATGTGTGAAGGGGTGACTCAGGAATTCTACTGTAACTCTGCTTCCAACAGCTGCTCGCCAGTTTGAGAACTGATCTAGAAGGTGGGAAAGACCTTGGCTGGTTTTTGCTCTCCAGTTGTAGGTCAGGACACCTGCTGGGCTGGAGCTTGCATTATTAGTGTCACTCCAAATGACCCTGCAGATGGCCTCTTTCATGTTTACCTCCAAATCCGAGTTAAAAATGTAGAATCCTGGACCTCCAAGTGACCACACTTTTCGTTTAAACCCTTTGTTTTAAAGATGAGAAAACAGACCCAAAGTCATAGCGGGTTAGGACTGGAATCGAAGACTGGCGTCCTTAAGAGCCTCTCCTTTCAGGGCCCTTGGGGGCTGGGGGCCAAAGGAGTGGAGGGAGCAGGCTCCAGGGAGGCCGCCCTGGGCTCCAGCAGGCTCCGTGGATGGCGTGGCAAGTGAGTGTGCCCGAGCTGGAGGACCGCCTGCAGTGCCCCATCTGTCTGGAGGTCTTCAAGGAGCCCCTGATGCTGCAGTGCGGCCACTCCTACTGCAAGGGCTGCCTGCTGTCCCTGTCGCGTCACCCGGACTCGGAGCTGCGCTGCCCCGTGTGCCGGCAGGAGGTGGACTGCAGCAGCTCCCCGCCTAACGTCTCCCTGGCGAAGGTGATCGAAGCCCTGCAGCTCCCCGGGGACCCTGAGCCCCAGGTCTGTGCGCACCACCGGAACCCTCTCAGCCTCTTCTGTGAGAAGGACCAGGAGCTCATCTGCGGCCTCTGCGGCCTGCTGGGCTCCCACCAGCACCACCGGGTCACGCCTGTCTCTACCGTCTACAGCCGCATGAAGGTGGGCAGCGAGGCTGCTGGGGGGTGGGGAGCCGGGCCGCCCCTGGGGACACAGAGCCGGGTCCTGAGCCCTTGGGGCCCTCGCCCGGCACAGAGGGGTCCAGGGCCAGCCTTGTTCTGGAGCAGAACTTGCGGAGCGTTTGCTCATCCACCGATCACCTTTTGAGCAGCGGCTCCAGTCTCCAGGTGCTGGGGACTAGGTGATCCACGGGATGGAGAGCCCCCTGCGTCACGTGCTAGCCCCCTCCCCTGCTTTAGTCTTCTCTGTAGCCCTCATTAGATTGTTGAGCGCTCAGGGGACTGCACTCTCAGGCAGGTGAAGACAGGGACTTTGTTTCATTCCCTGGGATATTTCTGTGCCTAGGACCGTGCCGGCCAGGTAGTAAATGCCCAAAATGTATTTGTGGAATCAGTGGATTCCTGCCCTGATGGACTGTTGCCTCAGAACTAGCAGATCATTATTTACGATGAATAATAATAATAATGATACCATCTTAGGTTAGTCTGTTGATCTAAGGTTTATGAAGAGTGGGGTTGTTGTCATACTTGCAAATGAGGAAACAGGCTCCGAGAAGGTAAGGGTCTTAGTCAAGGTCATACAGTTTGTCAGTGGTAGAGCTAGGACTCACATCAAGGCCAGTTCTCATTCCCCTGGCACCAGATCAAGGAAGGACAGGAAGGGTTTTTGGAAGTAAATTGTAATAGGGTACCTGACCCGGTGTTTGGGTGGGTGGGGGGCTGGGGGCAGTAAGGATGAGGAATGAGGAAATTCAGGGGAGGGGGCAGGACGAGGGAGAAGCATCGAGATCCGTAGACAGAGGGGCCCCTGGAAGCTGTTCCAGGGCTTTCCTGGCTGAGTGCTCTGGGCAGCATTTCTTTGCTCCTTCAACCCTGGGAGAGAAGTAGGAAAGGTGCACAGGGCCAGCCAGGTCGTCCACCAGCTTCCCCTACCCACAGACATTTCCTGGGCATCTAGTATGTGCTAGGTGCTACACTGGTACCCATGGTACAGCAGTGGGCGAGAAGTTCACCCTGCACCAGAGCTCACAGTCTGGGGGTCTGACAGAGTCCCGTGTGTCAGGTGCTGCTGTCAAGGTTAAGTACAGGCAATGGTGAGACCATCTGGAACATGGCTCCTGCGTGGTCTCAGGTGATCAGGGAAGACTTCTTGGAGGAAGTGGACTGGTAAGCCGAGACCTGAACCATAAGGAGGACTTGAAAGGAAAAGAAAGGGAGGAAAAGCATCCTAAATATAAAAAGAGCATGTGCAAAAGACCAGGAGGCAAACAGCATGGCAGATTTGAGGAATTATACATTGTTCCAATAAGCACGAGGGAGAGTGAGGTGGGAGTGAGGTGAGGTAAGCGTGGGTCAGGTCATGAAAAGACCTGTGTGACATGAGACAGGATTAGGGGTTTATTCAGAGAACCGGGGTTGGAAGGTTTTAAGCAGAGTCGTGATGTGGCTCGATCGCTCTGCTAGAGGATAGGTTGGAGGGTGAGGCTGGGAATAAGAGATTGGGGAGTAATCTACATACAGGCGGTCACTGAAGCCACAGGTGTGGAGAAGACCAACCAGGAGAGTCTGCAGGAGTGATGGGGAAGATGATGCCCCCAGGAGCATCAGGACTTAAGATTTGGGTAGAGAGAGAACTCTGAAAAGGGGCCAGAAGGAATTCACTGAGGGAGCAGGAACGTTGGCTGAATGTAGCCTCCAGGAGATCAGAGGAACAGAGCATTATGACGAGAAGGAAATCACTTGTGTGAAATGTCTGCTGAGGATTGAAAAGAGCCTGTCTGGTTTAGCAGTAAGAATTGGTTATCTTGGCAAGAGTAGTTTTGGGGGAGTGTGAAAGGAGGAAGCCAAATTGCAGTGCAGTGAAATTGAGTCGAGTTTTATTAGCAGAGGGCTGCCTGGCGGAGGAGGAGACTCTTGGGAGCTCGTCATTTCTGGCTAGGAGCTGGGAGGGCTTGGGTCCTGGTTTTGGATGTGGGTTTTTGTGATCTCAAGACTCCTCCGTGTGCTGCAACTAAGTTACGTTCCATTATCAGATCTCTTTCATGCATTCCTGTTTTCTCCTATTGATTGGGATCTTAAGATACTTTATTTATTTGCATAATTCTGTTTCCACTCACTGTGGCCCAGTTGATGAGAAAGAACTAGTCCCATCTCTCTTTGCCTTGGCAGGGTTACCACTGGGATGCCCTTCTCAGGCTCCTATGAGATTGGATGCCTTGTTATGGAGAGCAAGGACTCTGTGTTCATTTATCTCCATGCTGGCTCTGTTTTTTTCTCAGCTCCCTTCCGGAAGGGCTCTTGCAGCTGACTTCTGCTTGGGCACTGTCTAAGCCAAAGATTCTGCACACTCCATGGGCACAAACCAGCAGGGCTCCATTAGGTTGTGCAGCCAGATGGTGCTCTAGGTGGTTCTGGTTGGATCCCTAAGGTTAAGTCAGATATGGGGCCAGGGCAACCTAGGAGAAGTTTACTTCAGCCTGGGAGGCCCTAAATCCAGGCTGGGCTCAAGCCTGCTGGCGATGGGTTCAGGTCTGTATAGGGAGTGGGGGGTCACCAGGTGACCCCTCCCTGGGCCATTGCATGCACCATTGGCTTCACTTGGGGCCAGCCTTTTTGTGATGACTCTTGATGAAATGCTGACTAATTCTGGACCTGCTGGTGACCAGCAAGTTTACCAGGTGGGTTCCCTATGGGCAGCATTCCATGCAGGGAGCGTTGACTTCAGATTGGCAGTTGCCCCGCTTGGATGTTGTGTGGTGACTTCTGGTGGCTGTAACAACGTGTAGCCTCTCTGTCCACGGCATAGAGAGTGATGATGTGGAGATCTCTTCTGTCCAGGCAGTCCGTGCTGTCAGTGTGGAATATTCTTGAATAGCCTTTCCTATTTTGTGCTTGTGGCCGTCGGGCTGCCCCCGGGAGCTGGGGCGGGTGAAGGGGTCGGTGGCTTACGGGGCCTGTTGCCTCCAGGAGGAGCTAGCAGCCCTCATCTCCGACCTGAAGCAGGAGCAGAGGACGGTGGAGGAGCAGATTGCCAGACTGGTGAACAACAGGACCCGGATTGTCGTGAGCGCCCCGCCCCTCTGTGCCCTCCACCGGGACCAGCCGCCCGCCTCCCCTTTCCTGCAGAGCCCAGCTCTAATCTGTCCTTTACAGGAATCCATGCCTTCCATATACAGCCAGAATTCAAAGCATTCCAGGGTGGGGTGGGGGAAGCGCAAAGGCTCTCAGAGGAATTCAGCACAGTTGTCAGGACCATGGCCAAATTGGCTGGTGTCCTCCACGTCCTTGAGGCTGAGATAACCCAGAACCCAAGTCCCGGAGGTAAACAGCTTAACACGTGGCATGACCGCCCGCCCTCTGCCACCTGTGTCTGCTTGACATTGACAGCCTGGGCAATGCCCTCCTAGTACCTTAGAGCGCAGGCACGGGAAGGCTTGAAGCCCTTGGTGGCGGTCTGCTTTTCCTAAACGAGGGGCACTTGGGTCTGGGAGTCTGTGGAGCCTGGGCCCTGCAGGCAGTCATGAGACGAGCAGGAGAGCAGCATCCGTTGAAAGTCAACTCAATTAATCTTCCTCATCCTAGAGAGGGAGCCCGCTTTACCCCGTCTGATGGAGGCAGAACTCAGGGTCACACGGGGAACCCTTGTTATCTCACTCCAACGTCTGCTCTCCAGGGCCTTTCAGACTTTTTTTTCAGTGGTGGAACCCCGTGATAAAGCAAAATCTTACGTTCACACTTGTTAGCAAAGATGGGCAAAAGCAGAGCCACTGTGTTGGAACTGGGAGCTGGGGGCCCAGCCTCTGCCCTGCCACTGTCGTCCTCCCCCTGGGGCCACCTCCGGGATCCCCAGGCACAGTGTGAACACCTGGCAGGAGTCAGCCCTGGGACTTGGGTACCAGGACCAGCCTGGTCAGAAGGCCCAGGAAGGCCTGAGCTGCCGGGCTCTGGGGACGCCAAGGTCAGCCATGGCTCCTGCCTTGACCGGCCCCTCCCTGTCCCAGAATGAGTCTGATGTCTTCAGCCGGGTGATCCGCAGTGAGTTCCAGGAGCTGCACCATCTGGTGGACGAGGAGAAGGCCCGCTGCCTGGAGGGGGTGGAGGGTCACACCCGTGGCCTCGTGGCCTCCCTGGACATGCAGCTGGAGCAGGCCCGGGGCGCTCGGGAGCGGCTAGTGCAGGCTGTGGGTGTGTTGGAGCAGTTCGGCAACGAGAGTCACCATGAGTTCATCCGGGTGAGTGGACAAGGGAGTGTCCCCTGTGCCAAGGCCACCGGGGCTCCAAGAGCCTCCCCTTTCCTGTCGGCTTCCGCCTAGCCTCGCCCACGCTCTAACCCTCCTCCCTCTTGTCTTCCAGAAGTACCATGCCATGGCCTCCAGGTAATAACCTCGGAGGGCACTCTCAGCGAGGGCCTGGTGGCTGCGGGCACGGGCGTCTCATCTCCACTAGATCCTCCCTTTAGTTTTACTGGTGCCGGGAGCAGCTGCCCACATCTGGCTCTGTACTGAGCCCAGGGAAAGTGACAGCCTTGCCTTTAGGGGTCTCCAAGCCTTGTGGGAGGCAGCGGTGAAGTATGGTTACATCACTATGGGCACCTAGAACAGTAGAAGTTCACACAAGCTAAAGAATTAACACAGAGGAGGAGGTGACTGGGGGGAGATCGGCAAAGACAGCACACAGGTGGGATGGCTGAGAAGGGCAGAGGGCAGGCGTTTGCCAGGCACGCTGACTCACGTGAAAGGGTAAAGTGTGTGCAGGTTTGGAGTATTGTGAGAATTTCAGTATCATGGGTGTAAAGGACGATGCAGAGCAGAACAGGAGATGAGGTGGGTGATGGTGGGTAAGGAAACATGCACCATGGCTTGTAGGAAGGGGTTGGATCCATGTTCCAAACCCAACAAACGAATCACCTGTGCAGTTCCTGAGCCTTCCTCAGCCACGTTTATGAGAGTCTCCTTGTTTTCTCCAATTTCCCTTAGTCTTAAGGACAATTTGGTTAGGAGCATTGGCTTAAATGAATGGACAGACGATCTGATTGGCTGAGTTTGGTTTCCACTCCAGCTGGAGCTGGGGGCCAGGGTCACCCGATACAGAGAAGTGGTCCTCAAACAGTGCATCAGAACCACCTGGAGGGCTCAATTAAAACAGAGGTCACTGGGCCACAGTAATGAGTTCTGATTCAGGAGGCCTGGGGTGGGACCCAAGAAAATTTGCATTTCTAACAAGCCCCCAGGTCCTGCTGCTGCTCACAGACCTGCACTTTGAGAGCTACTGATGTAGAGTTTCCCCTTCCAGGAAGGAGGCAGGTCCTGGCGGGGGGGGTGGGGTGGGCGGGTACATGGTGGGCATCTTCAGTGCACGGTCTTCTGAGCTGTGGCTTGGCTGGTTGGACCTACGTTTGGGTGAAGGGCTGGGGTGCACGGTAAGCAGCTCTGCCATCACTGTGGACCTTTGCCCCCAGTGCAGAGCTCCAGCAGGCCCGGCCCCTGGAAGGCGCGTTCAGCCCCATCTCCTTCAAGCCAGGCCTGCACCAGGCTGACATCAAGCTGACTGCGTGGAAAAGGCTCTTCCGAAAGGTTCTGCCAGGTGAGACCCCACCCACCCATCCTCCTTCCAGTGTACGAGGTGCAGAGAACTGGAGGGGGTGCTGGCACAGCTAACGGTGAGGGCGCGGTGGTGGGCTTCCGCCAGCAGGGGGAGCTCAAGCCCAGTTCCATCTCTTACTAGTGACTGGGAGAGTGGTGTAATTTTTTTTTTTTTAAAGGATATTATCTATTTACTTATTTATTTATTTATATTTTTGGCTGTGTTGGGTCTTCGTTTCTGTGCGAGGGCTTTCTCTAGTTGCGGCAAGTGGGGGCCACTCTTCATCGCGGTGCGCAGGCCTCTCACTATCGTGGCCTCTCTGGTTGCGGAGCACAGGCTCCAGATGCGCAGGCTCAGTAGTTGTGGCTCATGGGCCTAGTTGCTCCGCGGCACGTGGGATCTTCCCAGACCAGGGCTCGAACCCATGTCCCCTGCATTAGCAGGCAGACTCTCAACCACTGCGCCACCAGGGAAGTCCAGTGGTGTAATTTTTGCACCTCAGTTCCCTCATCTGTAAAGAGCCCGCCTTGCTGGGCTGCGTAGTTTCTAAGTAGACGTGTGTGTGTGTGTGTGTGTGTGTTTGTGTGTCTGTGTGTGTGTAGTTTAGTGCTTAATAAATGGCAGCGGCTGCTCTGCCAAAAAATAACTCGGACCTTTAATTAACTCCTTCATTACTAGCACATAAGGAAGATCAATCAATAGACTGATTTCATCCAACAAAGGCACAAACAGGGTTGATATAAGAACAAAAGGGGGAAAGGGGAGGACAAAAACTGCAGATAATCTCTGAACCATGAATGTTGTTTGCACGTTTTAGGTGTAAACTGATTAGTTGGCAGCGAGCAAAGAGGTCAGTTGGGATAGTTTGTCCTTGACTGGGCTGCTAGGGTATCCAAGAAAGCCACTGCCATTGTTAGAGTCTCCAGAAAACCTGGGGAGTGAAGCTGAGGCGCCCACGTGACAGGCCGTCTCCCAGATCCTTCCATCGGCACCTCCGCCTTAGGCAGGCCGCCTGCACCGTTTCCCTTGCCAGAACGCCTGGGCTTGCAGCAGCCCATTCTCCACCCTTCAGGCATCATTCACTCATTCGGCAAATGTCCTCAGGGTTGCCTGCTCCAGGCCCCCAGCCCCTTCTAGGCCCTGCGGATACGGGGAAGAGGCCGACTCAGTTCTTCTCGCGAGGAGCTCAGGGCCTGCCATCGGCCTCCCTCGGGGCAGGGCCTGCTGCTGCCTTCAGCGAGGCTTGAATACACATCTCCTCTGATCTCTCCCAGCCCCGGAGTCCCTCAAGCTGGATCCTGCCACGGCCCACCCCCTCCTGGAGCTCTCCAAGGGCAACACGGTGGTGCAGTGTGGGCTCCTGGCCCAGCGGCGCGCCAGCCAGCCCGAGCGCTTCGACTACAGCACTTGCGTCCTGGCCAGCAGGGGCTTCTCCTGTGGCCGCCACTACTGGGAGGTGGTGGTGGGCAGCAAGAGCGACTGGCGCCTGGGGGTCATCAAGGGCACAGCCAGTCGCAAGGGCAAGCTGAGCAAGTCCCCAGGGCACGGCGTGTGGCTCATCGGCCTGAAGGAGGGCCGGGTGTACGAGGCCTTCGGCTGCCCGCGGGCGCCCCTGCCCGTGGCCGGCCACCCTCACCGCATCGGCGTCTACCTGCACTACGAGCAGGGGGAGCTCACCTTCTTTGACGCCGACCGCCCCGACGACCTGCGGCCGCTCTACACGTTCCAGGCTGACTTCCAGGGCAAGCTCTACCCCATCCTGGACACGTGCTGGCACGAAAGGGGCAGCAACTCCCTGCCCCTGGTGCTGCCCCCGCCCAGCGGGCCCAGCCACCTCACCCCCCCGCAGCCCACCAAGCTGTAGCGCTGCTCGTGGGGCTGCCTTCCCAGCTGGGCACGGGGGCTCGAGGGGTCCCACCAGCTCTGGTGAGCAGAGTTTATGTAGTCATTCGGGGAGGCCTTCCTGCCTGGCTGTCCCTAGAAATGTTTAACGATAGGGAGAGAAGGACCACGGTCCCATCCCCAGCAGTCAGGGGTGTGTTTATTAACCTCTTTCCAGGCTATTAACCTTATTAACCAGCGGAGCCAGGCCTTGGGGCCCACGGGTCAAGCTGGGCTTCCCTTGGTCCCTCCTAACCGCGACCTCTGCTTACTCTTCCCCCTGAGGGTGGAAACAATCCCACACGTGACTTCCCCCCATCATTGTGAACTTTAAATAACTTTAAGGATAACAAAATTGACGTTATTTCTTCCTTTTCAAATGATTTGCAATTATCAACCGCTGTACCTACCCACTGCTTTATGCTCAGGCCTTTAAAAGCAGCTCCAGCCTCTGGTGGGGCCACATCTTGCTTCCACCCCTTGCCCGTCAGTCTCTGGTTAGTCACAGCAAACACTCCGTCATTGCTCTGTCCCCAGAGACTTCTCTCAACTTCCCTCTCTGTTAGAGAAGATGGAAATGACACTCCTGCAGAGCAGAAGCAAGTAGGAGCCAGATGGGTGTATGGCCCATCCCTGAAAGCTGCCGGGCACATGGGAGTGGGTCCAGAGCCCAGGTCTGTGCATGCTGAGCCTGCCCTGTGGTCACCCCAGACCGAGGCTGGGACAGCTGAATTCCTTCCCAAGAACGTGAAAATTGGAAGAGAGAGAGAGAGTGGCTGGGGCTGAGTCATCTGAGGTCTGGTGCTTTAGAGAGAAGCGCCCCAGCCTTGTGCCCTGAGGTCTGTGGACCCGCCCAAGAGCCTTCCTTGGGGCACAGCCCTGCCCTGTCACCCTGGCATGAATCCACATCGGCCACACTGACAAAGTCTCAACCCACAGCCTATCTGAATGATCCTCCAGGAACAGGAGAGGAAGGAAGACTGTGAGGCGCTACCTCAAGGCCATCTTTACCGACCGCCTTATCCTCACGGGAGACTCAGGACATCACCTCCCTGGCTGTGAGGAGCTCTGAAGCTCTCTGCCCCACTTCCCTCCCAGTAGGGCTGCAGTCTATAAAAGAGCTTAGCTGCGTCTAGAACTGGCTCCTCGGCAACAGAATATCCCACAAGTCAAGTTGCAGCCATGAGCCCTTTGATTTCCACACCATCCTTTTTGGCGTGGGCAACAAGGCCCACGGGCAGCTTCCACCTTTGGCTAATCTTCCTCCTGCTGTCTATGTAAGTAATAAACTGAATCAAAAGCTGGTTGTTGTCTCTTGATCAGCTGAATCTGTCGGGCCTTGGCCTTGGTTGCTGCATGCTTGACACCTTCCAGACTTGGTTTTTGGTTTTGCAGCTCTTCCTTCAATTCCATGAATCTACCTCCACTCTCCACCCTTCTCCACCATGCTGTGTCCTGGGAGGCTGGCCCCGCTGGAATGCAAACCCCTCTGGCTTCCTGTTGGGCTCAGCTGAGGGGAGAGACTGGCAGGAGATCCCAGGGCAGGAGAGGGAGTTGGAGGTATTGATTTTGCTGGTTTTCTGCCTGCTGGGCTATGCGTTGGCAGCTTCCCTCTACTAAAGACTCCTGGCAGGCAGCCCTCTCCCTCTGCTACTCTTCCCTTGCTCCTGTCGGTGAACAGTGAGCACTGCAGCATCTTCCGTAGGTCCCCTGAACTCGACTGTTCTTTTAGAAATAGTCCCTTCTTTAAACTCCCCTCCACTACTCCCTTATGTGCACCTTTCTGCCTCCAGCCAGACCCTGACAGACACAATGGCATACTTCTGCACCCATTTAATAAATCCCCTCTTTTGTTTGGCTAACCAGAGTTAGTGTTTGTGCTTGCACCCGAAAGATCTTAACTGATACACATCCAATATGCAGAAGGCAGAGGAAAGAGCAGTTAATTCTTCATGTGGAGTTGGCATTTAAGCTGAAAGAAGTGGAAGACAGGCAGAGGAGAAGAGCCTTCAGGGATCTAGGTCCAAAAGGGATGCTGCAGCTGGAGCTGGGCCTGGAGATGATGGTGGGGGCTGATCCGGGGTAGGGGGGCATCTGTGCTACTTTAGTGTATGTTAACTTTGTCCTGTGATCAACGACAGCGTGGGAGTGGGCGAGTCTGCCCAGGGAGAGAAGATATCAGACTGACAGAAAGGAGGTCAGAGAATGCAACACCAGAACCTAGGGGAGCAGCTTAGACGGGGTTGCTAAGGAACCTTAGAAACGGGCAGAGAGATGGGAGGGTATGCTAGCAGGAGAGGTCATAGAAGCCAAAGCTTTTCAACAAAGAAGGTGTGTTCAACAGTGCCATGAAACCCCAGATTCAGCAGGAAAGGCCTAAGGAATATTTGGAGATTCTTGGTAGTTTGGGAGGGACCCATCTCAGTGCAGCTGGTGGAAAACAGAGTGCAGGCAGTTAGATAATAGCATGTGATGAAGATGTAAAGGCAAGGATTGCTGATTCTCCATCTAAAAAGTTTGATAGTGGTACTTCCCTGGTGGCACAGTGGTTAAGAATCCACCTGCCATTGCAGGGGACACGGGTTTGATCCCTCGTCCAGGAAGATCCCACATGCTGTGGAACAACTAAGCCCGTGCACCACAACTACTGAGCCTATGCTCGAGAGCCCGCGAGCCACAACTGCTGAGCCCACGTGCCACAACTGCAGAAGCCCACGTGCCTAGAGCCTGTGCTCTGCAACAAGAGAAGCCACCATAATGAGAAGAACATGCATCACAACAAAGAGTAGTCCCCGCTCGCCACAACTAGAGAAAGCCCACATGCAGCAATGAAGACCCAACACAGCCAAAAATAAATTTAAAAAAAAAGTTTGATAGTGAAGGGAAAAAGTAAACTGGGTCAAGAGTTTGGGAGAAGGTGGGATTAAGAGAAGGCATTTTTAGGACAGAGTCAGTGCCGTCCAGCAGAAGTATATGAGCCACATATGTAGGTTTATGTTTTCTAATGGTCACATTTTAAAAATTAAAAGACTCAGGGCTTCCCTGGTGGCGTAGTGGTTAAGAATCCGCCTGCCAGGGCTTCCCTGGTGGCGCAGTGGTTAAGAATCCGCCTGCCAATGCAGGGGACACGGGTTCGAGCCCTGGCCCTGGAGGGTCCCACATGCCGCGGAGCAACTAAGCCCGTGCACCACAACTAGAGAAAGCCTGCGCACAGCGGCGAAGACCCGACACAGCCAAAAATAAATAAAATAAATAAGTTTATTAAAAAAAAAATTAAAAAAAGGATCCGCCTGCCAGTGCAGGGGACGTGGGTTTGAGCCCTGGTCCAGGAAGATTCCACATGTTGCGGAGCAACTAAGCCCGTGTGCCACAACTACTGAGCCTTCCTGTGCTCTAGAGCCCGTGAGCCATAACTACTGAGCCCATGTGCCACAACTACTGAAGCCTGCGCACCTAGAGCCCATGCTGTACAACAAGAGAAGCCACTGCAATGAGAAGCCCATGCACTGCAACAAAGAGCAGCCCCTGCTCGCCACAACTAGAAGAAAGCCCGCACACAGCAATGAAGACCCAACGCAGGCAAAAATAAACAAATAAAATAAGTAAAACATAAAAAAAAAAATTTAAAAGACCCAGGTCAGCTAGCACTCAGATCTTGATTTCTTAATCCCATTCTACAATAAAAGGAATGAGAGCTCCTTGGAGAACTGGCTGATTCTGGGACTAGAACAGGAAATACACCAAATGAGCCTTTAGTATCTTGTAGTGCCAGAAGGCAAGGAAATGCTCAAAACCAGACAAACATGAAAAAAAAAAAAAAAGTACAGTAGTAGAGCCCTGTGAAAAGGATATAGGAGCCAACTGAAAACACTTCCAGTGGCCAAAACAAGAATAATTTGAGCAACAAAGTATTTTGGATTACAGTCCACAGTATAAAATAAATACCCCTGAATCCATACTGATATAAATAAATGATTGTTTAATTAAATGGGGGAGAAGAGATAAATCTGTGCAGAAGAATTCCCAGGAATTTACATAGCGAATCCGCCCTCAAGGAGGGGGAGCATAATTCCCCCTGCTCCTTAGATGTGGGCTACACACCGTGACTTCTTCCCAGAGAGGACAGAGGGTTACAGAGTAGCTTTACAGTGGAGAAACTGGACAAACACTCCCTCGGCCAGGTGATCAAGGTTAACATCAACACTGACGCCACTTTGGTACTATGTGCCCTTGATCTGATGTAATGAAAATGTCCCTTTACCTGTGGTCTTTCTCCCCAAAACTCATAACCCTAGTCTCATCATTAGAAAAACATCAGACAAGTTCCAAGTGAGGAACGTTCTACAAAATACTGACCAGGACTCCTTAAGGTAATCAAGGTAACCACAGACAAGGAAAGTCTGAGAAACTGTCACAGACAGGAGGAGCCTTGAGAGACATGACTAAATGTAAAGTGGTGTCCTGGATGAGATTCAGGGACAGAAAGGACATCAGGTAAAAACTAAGGAAATCTGAATAAACTGTGGACTTGTATCAATATTGATGTACCTGTTACCCACTCACCTGAAGCAGGGGGGATTGTTTTAGGATGGGTCAACTCTAGTACAGCTGGTTGTCCAGAACCACATCAATCTGTGCTCTGTTCATCCATTCACTCCTTCATTCATTCAACAGATATTTATTAAGTCCATACTGTGAGAAAGACACTGGTCTTGGAGCTAAAGGTAGATGAGTGTCAAGACAGACAAGGATTTGCCCTCATGGAGCCAGATGGAGAGATAGAGAATAAATCATAACCACATATGGAATAGGTGCTATGAAGAAAACAGATGATGTAATTTGATGGGGGAGGAGGAGAGTTCCACTAAAAGATCACTTATGAACCAACCTAGAGTTACAGGAGTGCATTAAACCTTTAAGTGACTCAATGATTTTATTGTAGACTAGAGTCAACCTTCTTGCAAAACGCTTGCTTATGTGCTATTAGTAATACAGAGAATATACAGGCTGGAATATTCTAGTTCATGGAGTCCTGTCTACTTGAATGCTTGAGATACAAGTGTACTGTTTTTTTGTTTTTTGGTTTTTTTTCTTCTCAATCAACCCATTATGTAACCGGTAACCACATGGGTGCTGTAGACCCAAATACCACATAATCCCTGTCCTCCCAGGGGTGGGGCTGGGGAAACGTTCCTATAGATGAATCCTCACAAGGATTGCATAAAAGGCTAGCCATTGGGAAACAAGGAGCCATTTCTCACATCACGTGCCAAACCTAATTCTAAATGGATTTAAGTGTGAAATGATGAAGCCAATGATTTCTATATTGTAGCAGTGTGAAGCCGTTTTCAAGCATGACACCAAAGGCAGAAACCATAAAGGTAAGTATCTTAAAAATGAGAACTCTATGTTGCCCAAAACAACTATAAACCACATTAAAAAGCAACAATAGGGACTTCCCTGGCGGTCCAGTGGTTAGACTCTGTGCTTCCACTGCAGGGTGCGCGGGTTCCATCCCTGGTTGGGGGAACTAGGATCCCGCAGGCTGCGCGGCATGGCCAGAAAACAAAAAAAAGCAACAATAAATTGGACAAAATGGCAAAACCTAAGATAAGAGGTATATATTGTTAATACATAAAGAGCACCAAGGGAAAGATGGAAGAAGAATGAACAAAAGACATCTACATGTCACAACAGAAATACAAATGACCAATAATATATGAAAATATTCAACCTCAATCCCAGAAATTAAAACATCAATAAAATCTCATTGTTTGCCTGTGAAATCGGCAAAGATTGAAAGAAAAAAGAGAAGAGCTACTAAGAAGTGGTAAACCGGGCTCCCAGCGTCGGCCTCCACTCCCTGCCAGGCAACTGGCACACGCCCTGGGGATACCTGGATGGGCACTGTGGCTCCCGGATCCGGAACCTCCGTGCCCTTTGACCCCGGAAGTCCGGGCGGGATGGGCGGCGCGGAGCCGGGCGCGCTTTGCGACAGAGCCGTAAAGGCGCACGCGTGGGTGCGGAGTATGGCGCTGTACGCGGCGGCGGCGGCCGTACTGGCCGGCGTGGAGAGTCGCCAGGGCTCCCTCAAGGGGCTGGTGTACGGCAGCAGCTTCCAGGTAGCGGGGTACGGGGTTCGGAGTTCGGACCCGGGAGGGTAGCCTGGCGGGGAGGGGGCCTCCCCCCTGGCCCGGCCCCCGCCTCATCTGGGTTCTCTCGGCCGCGCACAGAACGTGAAACAGCTGTACGCGCTGGTGTGCGAGACGCAGCGCTACTCCGCCGTGCTGGACGCCGTGATCGCCAGCGCCGGCCTCCTCCGCGCCGAGAAGAAGCTGCGGCCGCACCTGGCCAAGGTGACGGGTGGGGCGGGGTGGGGTGCGGTGGGGCGGGGCAGGCGGGGTGAGCCCCTCCTAACCCGGTCCTAGCTCCGCCACCGTACGCGGTGTGACTCTGTCAAGTCGCTCCTCTGAAATGAGGAGGCGCAGCCCCTAGCTGGGTTATGAATTGAGGTGAGATGAACATGCTTTGCCTTCGAGCCTTGTGTGAAAGGTAAAGAACGGAAGTGCAAAGTAGCGGCGGTAGGGACTCTCTAGGTAAAACAAAACGGTGATGTTGACCAGGGAGGAGGGTTGGGATCCAGAGCTTTCCTGGTGAGAAGCCATGGGGAAAGGGTTCAGGACTGGGAAGCAAGGCACCAGGTTCAAATCGTGTATCTGCCATTAATTTCTTGTGTGACCTTGAATAAGGTATCTCACTTTTACCTGTTACCGTCTTGACAGGTGGTCTGTTTAGCTCTTCCAGTTCCAACACTGTGGCGTTCCAAGATATTCATGCTCAAGGTTTTCTGTCTTCCTTTCCCCATCCCCAGGTGCTAGTATATGAGTTATTGCTGGGAAGAGGCTTTAAAGGGCGCGGGGGCCGATGGAAGCCTCTGCTGGACCGGCACCAGGCAAGGCTGAAGGCCGAGTTGGCCCGGCTCAAGGTTCGCCGAGGTGTGAGCCAGAATGAGGACCTGTTGGAAGGGGGATCCAAACCTGGCCCAGGTGAGCTGGAAGGAGTTGTGGAGGTGGAGATAGCCATCGGGCCCTCAGGAGAGGGCCATCCATGTTCCTGCCCACTGACTGCTGATGGTTTCCTAGCCTCCCAGGTGCCTCGATTTGTGCGAGTGAACACTCTGAAGACCTGCTCGGAGGATGCAGTTGATTATTTTAAGAGACAAGGTTTCTCCTACCAGGGTCGGGCTTCCAGGTGAGTTTAGAACCGTGACTGGCTGCCCTCATCTAGGAAGGAGCCTGGGGAAAGGGGTCGGTGGGGAGAGAGTCAGGGTGGTTGTGACTGCGCCCAGGTTTTCTTCCTACTTTTCCAGCAGTTTCTCCATTTCCTTTCAAGGCCTGTCTTCCTTCACCCTTTAAACAGTGGTTCTCTTGGGAGCCCTGTTTTACTGATACATTTTTCTAAATGTATCCCTCAATTTCTTCTCTGGCTCTGACTCCTATTTCTCACCTGATCATTCTATCTCCCAGTCTAGATTTCTGTCCTATTTTTCTCCTCTCAGGTTCATGTTACTGCTTCACAGACACCACAGTCGCAGCACGTGTCAAACCAAATTCATCTTTCTTTTGAACTCTGCACTGTTTTTTTTTTTAACGTTAAGTTATTCATTCAAAATTTAAGATTTTAGAGAAATGCTGCCAAAACAGTGTGCTTAAATGCATTATTGGATTATTTTGCAGCATCCTTTTTTAAAATTGACATATAACACGTTATTAGTTTCAGGGGTACAATGTGATGACTTGATATTTGCACGTATTGCGTAATGGTCACTAGAACAAGCCTAGTTAGCATCCGTCACCATACATAGTTGTGAATGTTTTTTCCTTTGGATGAGCACTTTCAACATTTATTCTCTTAGCAGCTTTTAAATATTATTAACCGTAGTCACCATGCTGCACATTACATTCCTGGGACGTATTTTATAACTGGAAATTTGTACCCTGTGACAACCTTCACCCATTTCGCTCACCTGTACCCCACCCCCTGTCTCTGGTGACCACAAGTCTGTTCTCTGTATTTATGAGCTTGGTTTTTTGTTTTTGTTTTAGATTCCACATAAAAGTGAAATCATATAATGTATGTCTCTCTGTGTGTGACTTATTTCATTTAGCATAACGCCGTCAGGGTCCATCCATGTTGTCGCAAATGGCAAGATTTTATTCTTTTCAATGGCTAAATAATATTCTGTTGTGTATATGTATCAATTTCTTTATCCACTTCTTCCATTGATGGACACTTATGTTATTTCCATGACTTGACTGTTGTAAATAATGCTGCAATGAACATGGGGATGCATGTATCTCTTTGAGTGTTTTTGTGTTCTTTGGATAAACACCCAGAAGTAGAATTGATGGATTGTATGGTAGTTCTATTTTTAATTTTTAAGGCGCCTCCATACTGTTTTCCATAGTGGCTGCACGAATTTATGTTCTAACCAACAGTGCACAAGTGTTCCCTTTTCTCTACATCTTTGCCAACACTTGTTATTTCTTATCTTTTTGATAATAGCCATTCTAACAGGTGTGAAGTGATATTTTGGGTTTTTTTTTTTTTTTTTGGTTGTTGTTGTTTTTATACAGCAGGTTCTTATTAGTTATCTGTTTTATACATACTAGTGTATATATGTCAATCCCAATCTCCCAATTCATCACACCACCACCCCCCTCCCCCACGCCACTTTCCCCCCTTGATGTCCATACGTTTGTTCTCTACATCTGTGTCTCAATTTCTGCCCTGCAAACTGGTTCATCTGTACCATTTTTCTAGGTTCCACATATATGTGTTAATATACGATATTTGTTTTTCTTTTTCTGACTTACTTTACTCTGTATGACAGTCTCTAGATCCATCCACATCTCTACAAATGACCCAATTTCGTTCCTTTTTATGGCTGAGTAATACTCCATTGTATACATGTACTACACCTTCTTTATCCATTCGTCTGTCGATGGGCATTTAGGTTGCTTCCATGACCTGGCTATTGTAAATAGTGCTGCAATGAACATTGGGGTGCATGTGTCTTTTTGAATTATGGTTTTCTCTGTGTATATGCCCAGTAGTGGAATTGCTGGATCATATGGTAATTCTACTTTTAGTTTTTTAAGGAACCTCCATACTGTTCTCCATAGTGGCTGTATCAATTTACATTCCCAACAGTAATGCAAGAGAGTTCCCTTTTCTCCACACCCTCTCCAGCATTTGTTGTTTGTAGATTTTCTGATGATGCCCATTCTAACTGGTGTGAGATGATACCTCATTGTAGTTTTGATTTGCATTTCTCTAATAATTAGTGATGTTGAGCAGCTTTTCATGTGCTTCTTGGCCATCTGTATGTCTTCTTTGGAGAAATGTCTATTTAGGTCTTCTGCCCAGTTTTGGATTGGGTTGTTTGTTTCTTTAATATTGAGCTGCATGAGCTGTTTATATATTTTGGAGATTAATCTTTTGTCCGTTGATTCATTTGCAAATATTTTCTCCCATTCTGAGGGTTGTCTGTTCATCTTGTTTATGGTTTCCTTTGCTGTGCAAAAGCTTTGAAGTTTCATTAGGTCCCATTTGTTTATTTTTGTTTTTATTTCCATTACTCTAGGAGGTGGATCAAAAAAGATCTTGCTGTGATTTATGTCAAAGAGTGTTCTTCCTATGTTTTCCTCTAAGAGTTTTATAGTGTCTGGTCTTACATTTAGGTCTTGATTCCATTTTGAGTTTATTTTTGTGTATGGTGTTAGGGCGTGTTCTAATTTCATTCTTTTACATGTAGCTGTCCAGTTTTCCCAGCACCACTTATTGAAGAGGCTGTCTTTTCTCCATCGTATATCCTTGCCTCCTTTGTCATAGATTAGTTGACCATAGGTGCGTGGGTTTATCTCTGGGCTTTCTATCTTGTTCCATTGATCTATGTTTCTGTTTTTGTGCCAGTACCATATTGTCTTGATTACTGTAGCTTTGTAGTATAGTCTGAAGTCAGGGAGTCTGATTCCTCCAGCTCCGTTTTTTTCCCTCAAGACTGCTTTGGCTGTTCGGGGTCTTTTGTGTCTCCATACAAATTTTAAGACTTTTTGTTCTAGTTCCGTAAAAAATGCCATTGGTAATTTGATAGGGATTGCATTGAATCTGTAGATTGCTTTGGGTAGTATAGTCATTTTTACAATATTGATTCTTCCAGTCCAAGAACATGGTATATCTCTCCATCTGTTGGTATCATCTTTAATTTCTTTCATCAGTGTCTTATAGTTTTCTGCATACAGGTCTTTTGTCTCCCTAGGTAGGTTTATTCCTAGGTATTTTATTCTTTTTGTTGCAGTGGTAAATGGAAGTGTTTCCTTAATTTCTCTTTCAGACTTTTCACCATTAGTGTATAGGAATGCAGGAGATTTCTGTGCATTAATTTTGTATCCTGCAACTTTCCCAAATTCATTGATTAGCTCTAGTAGTTTTCTGGTGGCATTTTTAGGATTCTCTATGTATAGTATCATGTCATCTGCAAACAGTGACAGTTTTACTTCTTCTTTTCCAATTTGTATTCCTTTTATTTCTTTTTCTTCTTTGACTGCCGTGGCTAGGACTTCCAAAACTATGTTGAATAATAGTGGCAAGAGTGGACATCCTTGTCTTGTTCCTGATCTTAGAGGAAATGCTTTCACTTTTTCACCATTGAGAATGATGTTTGCTGTGGGTTTGTCATATATGGCCTTTATTATGTTGAGGTAGGTTCCCTCTATGCCCACTTTCTGGAGAGTTTTTATCATAAATGGGTGTTGAATTTTGTCAAAAGCTTTTTCTGCATTTATTGAGATGATCATATGGTTTTTATGCTTCAGTTTGTTAATATGGTGTATCACATTGATTGATTTGCGTATATTGAAGAATCCTTGCATCCCTGGGATAAATCCCACTTGATCATGGTGTATGATCCTTTTAATGTGTTGTTGGATTCTGTTTGCTAGTATTTTGTTGAGGATTTTTGCATCTATATTCATCAGTGATATTGGTCTGTAATTTTCTTTTTTTGTAGTATCTTTGTCTGGTTTTGGTATCAGGGTGATGGTGGCCTCATAGAATGAGTTTGGGAGTGTTCCTTCCTCCGCAATTTTTTGGAAGAGTTTGAGAAGGATGGGTGTTAGCTCTTCTCTAAATGTTTGATAGAATTCACCTGTGAAGCCATCTGGTCCTGGACTTTTGTTTGTTGGAAGATTTTTAACCACAGTTTCAATTTCATTACTTGTGATTGGTCTGTTCATATTTTCTATTTCTTCCTGGTTCAGTCTTGGAAGGTTATATCTTTCTAAGAATTTGTCCATTTCTTCCAGGTTGTCCATTTTATTGGCATAGAGTTGCTTATAGTAGTCTCTTAGGATGCTTTGTATTTCTGCGGTGTCTGTTGTAACTTCTCCTTTTTCATTTCTAATTTTATTGATTTGAGTCCTCTCCCTCTTTTTCTTGATGAGTCTGGCTAATGGCTTATCAATTTTGTTCATCTTCTCAAAGAACCAGCTTTTAGTTTTATTGATCTTTGCTATTATTTTCTTTGTTTCTATTTCATTTATTTCTGATCTGATCTTTATGATTTCTTTCCTTCTGCTAACTTTGGGTTTTCTTTGTTCTTCTTTCTCTAGTTCCTTAGGTGTAAGGTTAGGTTGTTTATTTGAGATTTTTCTTGTTTCGTGAGGTAAGCTTGTATAGCTATAAACTTCCCTCTTAGAACTGGTTTTGCTGCATCCCATAGGTTTTGGATTGTTGTGTTTTCATTGTCATTTGTTTCTAGGTATTTTTTGATTTCCTCTTTGGTTTCTTCAGTGATCTCTTGGTTATTTAGTGTTGTATTGTTTAGCTTCCATGTGTTTGTGTTTTTTACGTTTTTTTCCCTGTAATTCATTTCTCTCTCTTTTTTTAAAACGATGTCATTTTATTTATTTATTTATTTAATTTATGGCTGTGTTGGGTCTTCGTTTCTGTGCGAGGGCTTTCTCTAGTTGTGGCAAGTGGGGGCCGCTCCTCATCGCGGTGCGCGGGCCTCTCACTGTCGCGACCTCTCTTGTGGAGCACAGGCTCCAGACGCGCAGGCTCAGTAATTGTGGCTCACGGGCCCAGCTGCTCTGTGGCATGTGGGATCTTCCCTGACCAGGGCTCGAACCCGTGTCACCTGCGTTGGCAGGCAGACTCTCAACCACTGTGCCACCAGGGAAGCCCTGTAATTCATTTCTAAGCTCATAGCATTGTGGTCAGAAAAGATGCTTGATATGATTTCAGTTTTCTTAAATTTACTGTGGCTTGATCTGTGACCCAAGAGGTGATCTATCCTGGAGAATGTTCCATGTGCACTTGAGAAGAAATTGTAATCTGCTGTTTTTGGATGGGATGTCCTATAAATATCAATTAAATCTATCTGGTCTGTTGTATCATTTAAAGCTTCTGTTTCCTTATTTATTTTCATTTTGGATGATCTGTCCATTGGTGTAAGTGAGGTGTTAAAGTCCCCCACTATTATTGTGTTACTGTCGACTTCCTCTTTTATAGCTGTTAGCAGTTGCCTTATGTATTGAGGTGCTTCTATGTTGGGTGCATATATATTTATAATTGTTATCTCTTCTTCTTGGATTGATCTCTTGATCATTATGTAGTGTCCTTCCTTGTCTCTTGTAACATTCTTTATTTTAAAGTCTATTTTATCTGATATGAGTATTGCTACTCCAGCTTTCTTTTGATTTCCATTTGCATGGAATATCTTTTTCAATCCCCTCACTTTCAGTCTGTATGTGTCCCTAGGTCTGAAGTGGGTCTCTTGTAGATAGCATATATATGGGTCTTGTTTTTGTATCCATTCATCAAGCCTGTGTCTTTTGGTTGGAGCATTTAATCCATTCACGTTTAAGGTAATTATCGATATGTATGTTCCTATGACCATTTTCTTAATTGTTTTGGGTTTGTTTTTGTAGGTCCCTTTCTTCTCTTGTGTTTCCCACTTAGAGAAGTTCCTTTAGCATTTGTTGTAGAGCTGGTTTGGTGGTGCTGAATTCTCTTAGCTTTTGCTTGTCTGTAAAGCTTTTGATTTCTCCATTGTCGAATCTGAATGAGATCCCTGCCGGGTAGAGTAATCTTGGTTGTAGGTTCTTCCCTTTCATCACTTTAAGTATATCATGCCACTCCCTTCTGACTTGTAGAGTTTCTGCTGAGAAATCAGCTGTTAACCTTATGGGAGTTCCCTTGAATGTTATTTGTCATTTTTCCCTTGCTGCTTTCAATAATTTTTCTTTGTCTTTAATTTTTGCCAGTTTGATTATTATATGTCTCGGCATGTTTCTCCTCGGGTTTAGCCTGTATGGGAGTCGCTGTGCTTCCTGGACTTGGGTGGCTATTTCCTTTCCCATGTTAGGGAAGTTTTCGACTATAATCTCTTCAAATATTTTCTCTGGTCCTTTCTCTCTCTCTTCTCCTTCTGGGACCCCTATAATGCGAATGTTGTTGCGTTTAATGTTGTCCCAGAGGTCTCTTAGGCTGTCTTCATTTCTTTTCATTCTTTTTTCTTTATTCTGTTCTGCAGCAGTGAATTCCACCATTCTGTCTTCCAGGTCACTCATCCATTCTTCTGCCTCAGTTATTCTGCTGTTGATTCCTTCTAGTGTAGTTTTCGTTTCAGTTATTGTATTGTTCATCCCTGTTTGTTTGTTCTGTAATTATTCTAGGTCTTTGTTTTTTGTTTTTTTTTTAATTTATTTATTTTTATTTTTGGCTGTGTTGGGTATTCGTTTCTGTGCGAGGGCTTTCTCTAGTTGTGGCAAGCGGGGGCCACTCTTCATCGCAGTGCACGGGCCTCTCACTATCGCGGCCTCTCTTGTTGCAGAGCACAGGCTCCAGACGCACAGGCTCAGTAGTTGTGGCTCACGGGCCTAGTTGCTCTGCGGCATGTGGGATCTTCCCAGACCAGGGCTTGAACCCGTGTCCCCTGCATTGGCAGGCAGATTCTCAACCACTGCGCCACCAGGGAAGCCCTCTAGGTCTTTGTTAAACATTTCTTGCATCTTCTCGATCTTTGCCTCCATTCTTTTTCTGAGGTCCTGGATCATCTTTACTATCATTATTCTGAATTCTTTTTCTGGAAGGTTGCCTATCTCCACTTCATTTAGTTGTTTTTCTGGGGTTTTATCTTGTTCCTTCATCTGGTATGTAGCCCTCTGCCTTTTCATCTTGTCTATCTTTCTGTGAATGTGGTTTTTGTTCCACAGGCTGCAGGATTGTATTTCTTTTTGCTTCTGCTGTCTGCCCTCTGTTGGATGAGGCTATCTAAGAGGCTTGTGTAAGTTTCCTGATGGGAGGGACTGGTGGTGCATAGAGCTGACTGTTGCTCTGGTGGGCAGAGCTTAGTAAAACTTTAATCCACTTGACTGCTGATTGGTGGGGCTGGGTTCCTTCCCTGTTGGTTGTTTGGCCTGAGGCAGCCCAATACTGGAGTCTACCTGGGCTCTTTGGTGGTGCTAATGACAGACTCTGGGAGGGCTCACGCCAAGGATTACTTCCCAGAACTTCTGCTGCCAGTGTCCTTGTCCCCAGGTGAGCCACAGCCACCCGCGGCCTCTGCAGGAGACCCTCCAACACTAGCAGGTAGGTCTGGTTCAGTCTCCTATGGGGTCACTGCTCCTTCCCCTGGGTCCCGATGCACACACTACTTTGTGCCCTCCAAGTGTGGAGTCTCTTCTTTCCCCCAGTCCTGTTGAAGTCCTGCAATCAAATCCCACTAGGCTTCAAAGTCTGACTCTCTAGGAATTCCTCCTCCCGTTGCCAGACCCCCAGGTTGGAATGCCTGACGTGGGGCTCAGAACCTTCACTCCAGTGGGTGGACTTCTGTGGTATAAGTGTTCTCCAGTCTGTGAGTCACCCACCCAGCAGTTATGGGATTTGATTTTACTGTGATTGTGCCCCTCCTACCGTCTCATTGTGGCTTCTCCTTTGTCTTTGGATGTGGGGTATCTTTTCTGGTGAGTTCCAGTGTCTTCCAGTCGATGGTTGTCCAGCAGCTAGTTGTGATTCTGGTGTTCTCACAAGAGGGAGTGAGAGCACGTCCTTCTACTCCACCACCTTAGTTCCTCCCCGATATTTTGGTTTTGATTTGCATTTCCCTGATGATTAGTGATGTAGAATATCTTTTCACATATGTTGGAGGACAGAGGGAACAAAAAGCGCCCACCGAACTGAGAAGGCATCTTGAGACTGAAACCGAGGCAGGCAGCTCCAGATAATCAATGGATCCGTTTATTATAGGGTAACTTACTCACAGGATGGGATCTGGATCAGGCAGACAGCGGTCCGGGAGCATTCATTCCTGTACTGTGCACCACCGAGGGGCCATTGGGACAATTTTATAGTTAACTTAGGGTATGGGGGTAGGTGCTTGGAGGCAGGACGTGCGTTCTTACGTCAAGATTCATGAACGGGTAACTAGTCCTGTGGGCACTGGGAATATGTCAGTGAAGGTTTTCATCATTGGGGACTCACAGAGCACGGAGGCCACCTGGTCCTAATGATTATTAACATTATTGACTGCAAAGGCCTTGATGACATAGAAGTGATTTACTGCACAGTACAGTTCTGGGTAGGATCAGCCGAATGACAGGAGAAACTGTAAGGGCCCAAGATTGTGGCAGTTATGTTAACCGCCATATACTCCACCCCTGACATCTTGACGAGAGGTGGCTTTTGTATCCCTAGCCCAAAGCAACAGTATAAGAAGTAGCAAGAACAAAGGGTTCCTAATAAACAAAAGTATACTAAGAACTATGGTTCTCCATTTACCTGGGAGAGAAGTAAGCCAGTGGGTAAAGCATCAGCAAAGGGGATTTCATCCATTCGATTAATGACTGTTTTCATATGGGAGTGTTAATCAGTTATGTTGGATTCACGTGAAGGTGTAAATGCAGCATTCCTGCCCAGTTAAGGTACATGTCCTTCCCTGTGAGGCTGTCAGCATATCTAAGGCCATATGGTTTTGTAGCACCACCTTTCTCGTTTGAGTGGTTTCCTGGTTTCATGGAGAGATGGGAGTCATTCAAAGCTGATGGGGTAAATTGCTAACACCTGGGTTTCTAGTTTAGCACTTACACTGGTTTTCTCGTTTGTCCGCCATTCCCACCATGACATACTATGATGAGCCCACCACCTGGACTTAATAGCAGGAAGGTTATAGGAAACTCCTGGTAAAGAGGTGTATGTATGGCCCAGAAGGGAAGGCGCATTGGCCCGTTCACTCATAGGGCAAGTAAGGCCACAAATAAGCTCCACATTTCCAGATCCCTTGTTTGGGAGCCGTGAAGTCGCCTGTTCTGTAGGAAGCTGCTTCCGTTCCTGTCCATTCATCATATGATATGTTGTGAGTTCCTCAGCAGACTTAAAAGGGAAGCCCCCCATACGTCTGTGATTTGTTTGGGTGTGGTTGGTCCTTCCTATGCAGGTGGGGGCTCTGGACATCAAGACTCCGTGTGCAGCCCCCAGCCACACTAAGCCATCACAATATAAGCTGTGGGAATCCAGGGATTACTTGACCGGTTTTGCACCAGGGAAAAAACATATTGTTTAGAGTCACTATAATCAAAAAGAACTTTCATGTATAGGAACCAGATCACCAAGGGGATTTTGGTCACCAAGCCATTGTTCCGTTCTGTGGGACAGATGAACTGTCCACAGCATCTCCTCTGCATTGGAGACAGGCCGCAGACCCAGCACTCAGAGCGATTGTGGACCTTCGCATATGTTGAGGCCCAGGAGAGGAGGACATTTCCGGTAACCGGATCCAGGGAGTCTATGAGGCAAACACTATGAGTGATAAGACAGATGTTTCAGGGGTGAAAGGTAGGCAGATCCTCATTTGTGAGTAGCACTGTAGCTGTTTGATCACCATTGGCCAAAACCACCCCTGGTTTTGGCCTTTTTCCTGGCAGGTGGTATGACACATTTTGTCCTTTAATGTCTTCAGTACCTGGGGCCTCAGCAGGAACCCACATGAGCAAACCCACTTCAGCTCATTGTGCTAATGCTTTGGAGAGGAGATTTGGGTCTGTGTGGGGCCCATTCCCATATAAAAGGCCTGATTGAAGGAAGGCAATACCCAGGCAAGTCCCATGCCCCAAGGGATTAGGATACCAGGCCACCTGGGAGGGGGAGGCCAATTTAAATGCTAATGAATTACAGTAACACTAGGTCAGAGGTCCTGTGGCAGTGGCGAAAGGAGACCTTCCTCCAGGTTAGGCTTAAGGCCTCCCTGCTGAGCCTGCACTCTCAGGCTCTTGGCTTCTGGTCAGGTAGCCATTCATCTGCAGGTTGTCATCCTGGGGGCAGCATTTAATCGTCTGATAGTTTCAGACCTCAACGTGGAGGGGGTGGGGAGGGACCAACCCCTTCACGTGCAGTCAGGAGATGGGGCTTTTAACGTGGCTTCTGACATGTTGTTGACATGCTCTATAAGGCCAGCCGCGGTGGGATTGTATGGTAGATGGAAAATTCAAAGTATTTCTCGGGGTTTCTGCCCACTCTTGTATTTCACATCCAGTGAAATGATTCCTTGTTCATGTCAGTTTGGGCTGGTGTTCCATACATAATTTCCAATTTTGACAGGCCTTTGATTGTTGCAGCCTAGTACGTTTTCTTACTGGTAAAGGTTTGCATCAATCCAGTGGCTGTGTCAGCACAGGTTGGAGTATATTTATGTCCTTCTGACACTGGCAAAGGCCCTGTGTAGTCCACTTGTCGTCTGGTAACTGGACGGTCAGAGAGTCCAGTGTACCCTGGGGTGTGTCGAAGAGGGTGGCACTTCAAAGGACACTGAGGGCCATCCTTATCTGTGACTCGGAGGTCCGTGTATTGGAGAGGCAAATGCCGCTTTTTTACTATTTCCCAAGTTTTGGGGCCTCTGTGTCCCGACTTTCGATGGAGCCAGTCCGCCATGTCAGAGGGGGTCTGTAATTCTTCCAGCAACAAAGCTCTTGCTAATGCAGCTGCTTCGTGATGACCAGGCCAAGTTGACGAGTGCCATAAGGTCACGCTGGCACCTGGTTGCGCGCAGGCAGTCCAAATATCAGCCCTCAATTCAGCCCCCCACAGAGGTTTATTTAATATTTTCCGATTATTTTTATGCCAAGTGGCAAGCTTGAGGGGCATGGGTTTGTGGGTAATCACCAGCCACGCGGCTCTGGGTTCTGCCCACTGACTACTTTGTTCAGTGTCTTGAACCAGATGACATCCGGAGCCAAACAAACAGCTGTGGAGGACCACCGAGTGGCTCGGCCCTACAGCTGACATCGTGTATCATGTATTAGCAGGGGGCATCCCGGTATCTCCTTGTACCTGTGGTAGAGGGGGTGCAGCAGGTGATGTTGCGGGGGTCTTTGGTGGGTCGCTGTAGGTCACTGGCCCTAATCAGGCATGCACCTCCCGGGAGAGGGTGCTTTTCTGCTGAAGGTAGCCTTGCACTTTGTAAGGTGCTCAGTCGCACACAGGCAGGAATTCCGTATGTCAGCCGGTAGGTCGGTGGTCAGACCCTTGGTTTATCGTAAGGCTAGATAAACTGCTGACAGTTGTTTTTCTTTAGGACCATACCGGTTCTCTGCCCCTTTCCGTTATTGAGACCAAACTCCTAGTGGGACTTATTTCCCATTTTGTTGCTGCCAGAGCCTCCACCCAAACCCATCTGGATATATACTTAAATCCAATTCGCAACTTGCATCTGGCATTAACACCCTCAGTCCTTGGACAATCAGCTTGGCCTTTGCAGAAGCCTCTTGTGGGGTATTCCAGTCCCAGATTGTTCTCTTTTTCATTAAAGCATATAGTGGTTTTAATATCTGGGCAAGGTGGGGAATAGAAGGGTGCCAGTACCCTAGCAGACCTATAACGACCTGTAGTTCTTGTACGTGTCAGGGCGTGGGATACACCTGTGTTTATCAAAACAGCCTCAGGCGTCACTTTAGTCTTGCCAGACCAGGTAACTCCTAAGAGCTTTACTGACTGTCTCCGTCTTTGCACCTTGTTGGCGTCTGCCTCCCATCCCTGTGCTTTTAAATGTTCCTGAGGAGGCGTAGTGGCTTGGGGAAGAAAGCGCAAGACATCACAGCTTGACATGTCATCGATGTAACGATAGAGAACTAAAGAGGAAGGGAAAGCCCAGTTCTCCAAATCCCAGGCCACCATCCCATGACATACAGCAGGACTATGCAGACAACCTTGGGGTAAGACAGTAAAAGTCTGTTGTCTCCCATCCCACGTGAAGGCAAACTGGTCCTGGGACTCCTTATCTAAGGGTGTGCTGAAAAAGGTATCAGACAAACCTAAGACACAGTGATCTGTCTAAAGGGAAGAGGAATTGGATCCAGGAGTTGGGCTGTTTGGAACTGCTGCATAGATAGGGGGGTGTTGCCTTGTTTAATTCTCTGTAATCTACTATCATGCGCCAGGTTGTAATCTACTATCATGCGCCAGGTTTGGTTTTTCCACCAGCCACGTGGGGCTATTTAGCGGGCTTTGTGCCGGTCTTTTAACCTCCACCTTCCCTAATTCCTTGACGGTAGCTGTTATTTTTTCCTGTCCCCCAGGTAGGTGGTATTGTTTTATTGCCACCACTCTCCACGGGATAGGCAACTTTACAGGGTCCCGTTCACCGTGATCCGCCATTGCAGGCTTGACTGCTCGGATCCGTAAGTGGAACTCGCTCATGGTGGTTATGAGGTCCAGGTCCTGCAGGGCATCCACACCCAAAATATACTCGGGTGCGGGGAAAATATAAACCAGAAAGGGACGAGCAGGGTCCGGGGGGTGGGGGGTCTTCCAGTTTGTAGACACAGGCTCACTTGTTTCATCCTCACCTCTGGCCTCCATGTCCATCAGTGACTCGTTATTTCCCCTTGGAACTTGGGTGGATTCCCATAAATCAGGGTGCACTTGGCACAGTGTCTGTTAAAGCCAGGACAGTCTGTTTATTGGTGTGGGACTAATAAATAGTTCAATATGGGACCTCCAGTTGCCCCCTGTGGCCCGCACCAAGGAGCAACCTTGACTTCACCCCTAACCCCTAGGAGTGGGGGGTATGCACCCCTGTTCTTTATCTTCCTGCCCCTGTGGAGCATAGGCTTAAGCCTGTTCCTCTTTTTCTTTTGCTGTCAGAAGAGTAATGCTTTCCATGAGGTTAAAAGGATCGGATTAGGTTATCTATATTCTCCTTAGGGGTTCCACTAATACCAGGCCTTGCCATAATTGTGGGAAATTCTAGTTGGGCCCCTTTGTTTAGTTTCCTCACTTTTTGGTTTTTTTCTCTTTGCCTTTATCTCCCCTTCTGTTTCCCTTATGCCAGATCTTTTCAGTTTTGCTTAAATCAGCTATCATGGCCGCCCCGTCTGAATGAGTCGATTCACCATTGGGGCCAACACTGAAACTAAGGTCCCGTACCATGCTCCTAGAGTAGACTGCAGGATACCATCCTTTATGCCTGTTGTAAATAACTCCTCATCAAGTTCTCGGAAATTAGGAGCATAGATAGCATGCTTTGTTCCCAATTCCCCTCGCTATTTCTTGTAACTCTTGCGTAGATGCCCATCTTCAGGGTGGGGACGGCACACCTCCCTCATTTGGCCCAGCCTTGTGTATACCTGCACGTATCTAGTCAATCAAGGTGGCTATAGCCACCCTTGGGTTTCTCCCAACCCAGCCGCATACAGATGTTGCTGGAGGGTGGGCTGTGCTGTGACCAAGACCATATTTGACATTTCTGACTCATTTAACATAATACCATTTCTCCCAGTATCCCATGAGCAGAGCACCCAGGCTGCAATTCCTTTCCTACTCTTTTGTTTAAACCTGCCAGTGAATTCTAACTCAGTGGAGAAATATCCTCGCACAGTTGTGTCTTGGCTTCTAGGGATCTCCTCTCGGTTATCTCCTGGCTCCCTAGTGGCCTGTGTTGTAGTTTGGATCAGAGGTTGTGCCTGCAGGTCTTCCTCCTCTAGAGTTATGTCCACATCTTCTGACATGTAGTTATCCCAAGGATCCCACCTCTTGGAGTCCCAGTTCTCCTGTGAAAAGGTCCTCACGTTGGAATGGAGCAGCCTGTGGCCCTGCATTTTAGGCATCTTACGTGTTATCACTTCAACATGTTCTTCCTGTTGTATTTTCTTTAACATATGTCTGAAGTGGTGGAACATGCCATCTGGACATCCCTTTCTAATGCCAGTGCCTCTTTAGTCTTCTTTAGTTCCCTGCTGAGCTGTAATTCTTTTTCTGTGCCAATCCTTAGAGCGCATAACAAAGGTCATGCAATGCAATAGCTTACTTTGTTTTTCCACTTTTTGCTTTCCCACCGCTTCAGCTGATACATCTAATAAGCCCTCTGGTGTTTTGGGGGCATCCCTGTGCTCACACACTGGCTGCAAGTGTTCCCTAAGCCTAGCCAGATCACTGCACGTGGAAGTGGCTGGCCAGACTGGGATTTCCCCTACCATCAATGGGCTTTACTGCCCCTTTATCCATTCCTGTGTCGTTTTCAGTTTCCTGACTGGCTTGCCAATTGTTGGAGGATGGAGGGAATGAAAAGTGCCCACTGAACTGAGAAGGCATCTTGAGGCCAAAAAATGAGGCCGGCAGGTCTGGATAATCAATGGATCAGTTTATTATAGGGTAACTTACAGGGTGGGATTGGTCAGCCAACAATCTGGACGCATTCGTTGCTGCACTCTGCACAGCAGAGGGGCCAGTGGGACAATTTTATAGTTAACCTAGGGTATGCGGGTAGGTCCTTGGAAACAGGGCGTGCATTCCTAAGTCAAGATTTATAAATCGGTAACGAGTCTCACGGGTGCTGGGAATACACCAGCGAAGGTTTTCATCATTGTTTGGGGACTAACAGAGCATAGAGGCCACCTGGTCCTAATGATTATTAAACACTATCTATTAACTACAAAGCCCTTGACGGCAGAGAAGATTTACTGCACAGTACAGTCCTGAGTAGAGTCAGCAGGACAGGAGAGACTGTCCTGACTTATGATGGTGTCACTTATGCTAACCATATAGTGTACCTGTTGGCCATCTGTATGTCTTCTTAGGAAAAATGTCTCTTTAGAGGCTCTGCCCATTTTTTAATTGGGTGTTTTTTTTATAAACTATTGAGTTGTATGAGTTTGCTGTGTATTTTGGATATTAAGCCCTTATCAGATATATGATTTGCAAATATTTTCCCCCATTCCATAGATTGCCTTTTCATTTTGTTGATGGTTTCCTTTGCTGTGCAGAAGCTTTGAGGTAGTGTCACTTGGTTTTTGTGTTTGTTTGTTTTGTTTGCTTTTGTTGCCTTTGCTTTTGGTGTCAAATCCAAGAAATCATTGCCAAGAATGATGTAAAGGAGCTTACACCTGTTTTCTTCTAGGCATTTTATGGTTTCAGGTTTTACATACAAGTCTTTTATTTTCCTTTCAGTTTTATTGAGATGTGATTGACATACAGCACAGTAGAAGTCTGAGGTGTACAGCATAATGATTTCACTTATATACATCATGAAATGGTGACCACAGCAAGTTTAGTGAACATCTATCATCTCACATAGATACAGAATGAAAGAGATGGAAAAGAAATATATTTTTCCTTGCGATGAGAACTCTTAGGATTTATTCTCTTAACAACTTTCATATATAACATATATCAGTATTAATTATATTTATCATGGTGTATGTTACGTTCCTAATACTTTATTTATTGTATAACTGGAAGTTTGTACCTTTTGACTACCTTCATCCAGTTCCCCCTCATCTCTGGTAACCGCAAATCTGATCTCATTTTCTATGAGTTGGTTTGTTTGTTTTTGAAGTAATTCAAAAACACGTGTAATTCATGTTACACAGCATAGTGATTTGATATTTCTATACATTTCAAAACGATCACCACAATTGATAAGTCTAGTTACCATCCATCACCATACAAAGATATTACATAGTTATTGACTATATTTCCCATACTGTACATTTCATACCCATGACTCATTTTTTAAAAAAATTTATTTATTTAATTTATTTATTTTTGGCTGCATTGGGTCTTCATTGCTGCACGCGGGCTTTCTCTAGTTGCAGCAAGCAGGGGCTACTCTTCATTGCGGTGCACGGGCTTCTTGTTGCAGTGGTTTCTCTTGTTGTGGAGCATGGGCTCTAGGCACGCGGGCTTCAGTAGTTGTGGCATGTGGGCTCAGTAGTTGTGGCTCGTGGGCTCTAAAGTGCAGGCTCAGTAGTTGTGGCACACAGGCTTAGTTGCACCGCGGCGTGTGGGATCTTCCCGGACCAGGGCTCGAACCCGTGTCCCCTGCATTGGCAGGCGGATTCTTAACCACTGTGCCACCAGGGAAGACCGACTCATTTTTTTTGTAACTGGAAGCTTGTACCTCTTAATCTCCCTCACCTATTTCTCTCCTCCCTGCCACCCTCCTCCCCTCTGGCAATCACCTGTTCTCGGTATCTGTAACTCTGTTTCTGTTTTGTTATGTTTATTCATTTGGTTTTTTTTCCACATTCCACATATAAGTGAAATCATATAGTATTTTTCTTTCTCTGTCTGACTTATTTCACTTAGTATAATAACCCCTAGGTCCATCCATGTTGTCAACAGATGGCAAGATTTCATTCTTTTTTATAGCTGAGTAATATGCTGCATACATTCAAGTCTTTAACCCATTTTGAGTTAGTTTATTGTGTGCGGTGTAAGATAGTGGTCCAGTTTCATTCTTTTATTTGCAGCTGTCCAGTTTTCTCAATGCCATCTATTGAGGAGACTGTCCTTTCCTCATTGTATATTCTTGGCTCCTTAACTGTATACTTGACCATATATTTGTGGGTTAATTTCTGGGTTCTCTATTCTGATTCGTTGATCTGTGTCTGTATTCATGCCAATACCGTACTGGTTTTTTTTTCCTAAGTTGAAGTGTAGTCAATTTACAATATTATATTAGTTTCAGATACACAACATAGTGATTCAATATTTTTATAGATTATACTCCATTTAAAGTTATTATAAAATATTGGCTACATTATCTGTACCGTACCTCTTAATCCCCTACCTCTATCTTGCCCCTCCCTCCTTCCCCCTCCCCACTGGTAACCACTGTGGTGTTCTCTATATCTGTGAATCTGTTTCTGTTTTGTTGTATTTGTTAATTTATTTTCACATTCCACATGTAAGTGATAACATACAGAATTTGTCTTTCTCTATTTCACTAAGCATAATACCCTCCAAGTTTGTCCACGTTGTTGCAAATGGCAGAATTTCATTCTTTATGGCAGAGTAATAGTCCATTGTGTATGTATGCCACATTTTCTTTATCCATTCATCTATCGATGGACACTGAGGTTGCTTCAGTATCTTGGCTATTGTAAATAATGCTGCTATGAACATTGGAGTGCACATATCTTTTCAAATTAGTGTTACTTCATTTTCTTCACATATATACCCAGGAGTAGAATTGCTGGATCATATGGTAGTTATATTTTTAGTTTTTTGAGTGACCTTCATACTGTTTTTCCATAGTGGCTGCACCAATTTACATTCCCACCAGCAGTGTACTAGAGTTCCCTTTTCTCCACATCCTTGCCAACATTTGTTATTTGTGTTCTTTTTGATGATGGCCTTTCTGACGGCTGATGGGTGTGAGGTGATATCTCATTGTGGTTTTGATTTGCATGTCTCTGATTAGCAATGTTGAGCATCTTTTCATATGCCTGTTGGCCATCTGTATGTCTTCTTTGGAAAAATGTCTATTCATGCTTTCTCCCCGTTTTTTTAATCGGGTTGTTTGTATTTTTGATGTTGAGTTGTCTTAGCTGTTTATATGTTTTTGGATATTAATCCCTATCAGTCATATCATTTGTGAATATTTTCTGTCATTCAGTAGGTTGTTTTTTCATTTTGTCAGTGGTTTCCTTTGCTGTGCCAAAGCTTTTAAGTTTAACTAGTCCTGTTTATTTATTTTTTATTTTGTTTCCTTTGCCGTAGGAGACAGATCAAAAAAAAAAAATTGCTAGTTTTTTTTTTTTTTTTTTTTTTTTTTTTTGGCTGTGCTACGCAGCTTGTAGAATCTTTGTTCGTTCCCTGACCAGGGATTGAACCCGTGCCCCCTGCAGTGGAAGGACAGAGTCCTAACCACTGGACCGCCAGCAAATTCCCCTACAATTTATGTCAAAGAGTGTTCTGCCTATGTTTTCTTCTAGGAGTTTTTTGGTTTCTCGTCTTACATGTAGGTCTTTAATTGATTTGAGTTTATTTTTGTATATGGTGTGAGAAAATGTTCTAATTTCATTCTTTTACATATAGCTGTCTGGTTTTCCTAGCACCACCTATTGAAGAGACTTTGTCATTTCCCTTTTGTATATTCTTGCCTCTGTTGTCATAGATTAATTGACCATAAGTTTGTGGGTTTATTTCTGGGCTCTCTGTTCTGTTTCATTGATCTATGTGTCTGTTTTTTGGCCAGTACCTTACTGTTTTGATTAGTGTAGCTTTGTAGTAGAGTCTGAAGTCTGGGAGCTTCAGATCTCCAGCTTTGTTCTTTTTTCTCAAGATTGCTTTGGCTATTCAGGGTCTTTTGTGGTTCCATATAAATTTTAAGATTATTTGTTCTAGTTCTGTGAAAAATGTCATGGGTATTTTGATAGGGATTGCATTAAATCTGGAGATTGTTTTGGATAGTCTGGACATTTTAACAATTTTAATTCTTCCAATCCCTTAGTATGGGTATCTTTCCATTTCTTTGTATCATCTCAGTTTCCTTCATCAGTGTCATAGTTTTCACAGTATAGGTCTTTTACCTCTGTGGTTAAGTTTATTCCTAGGTATTTAATTCTTTTTGATGCACTTTTGAACAGGATTGTTTTCTTGCTTTCTCTTTCTAATAGTTCATTATTAGTGCACAGAAAAGTGTATAATGATAATCTTATACCCTGCAACTTTACTGGATTCATTATTTAGTTCTAATGAATAGTTTTTTTGTGGCAACTTTAGGGTTTTCTTTATCTTGTCATCTGTAAATAGTGATAGTTTTACTTCCCTTCCAATTTGGATGCATTTTTATTTCTTTTTCTTCTCTGATTGCTTTGGATAGGACTTCCAGTACTGTGTTAAATAGAAGTGGCTAGAGTGGGCATCCTTGTCTTATTCCTGATTTTAGAGGAAAAGCTTTCAGCTTTTCCCCATTGAGTATGATATACTCAATGGGTTTGTCATATACAGACTTTGTTATGTTGAGATATGTTCCTTTAATACCAACTTTGATGAGAGTTTTCATCATGAATAGATGTTGAATTTTTTCAGATGCTTTTTCTGCATTTATTGAGATGGTCTTGTGATTTTTATCCTTCCTTTTGTTGATGTGGTGTATCACATTGATTGATTTGGGGATATTGAACCATCCCTGGAATAAATACCACTTGATTATGGTGTATGATCCTTTTTATATATTGTTGAATTCAGCTTGCGAATATTTTGTTGAGGATTTTTGCATCCATATTAATCAGAGATATTGGCCTGTAATTTTCTCTTTTTTTTGGAGTGTTTCTTTGTCTGGTTTTGGTAGCAGGGTAATGGTGACCTTGTAGAATGAATATGGGAGTGTTCTGTCTTCAGTTTTTCGTAATAGTTTGAGAAGGATAGGTATTAGCTCTTCCTTATATATTTAGTAGAATTCCCCTGTGAAACCATCTGGTCCTGGACTTTCGTTTGCTGGGAGTTTTTTGATTACTGATTCAATTTTACTACTAGTGATTGGTCTCTTCAGATTGTCTGTTTCTTCCTGATTCAGTCTTGTAGGATTGTATGTTTTTAGAAGTTTATCCATTTCTTCTAGGTTGTCTTTTGTTGGCATGTAACTGTTTGTTCATAGTATTCTCTTATGTTGTTTTTTCAGATTGATTTTTTTAAATTAGTTTTTATTGGATTATAGTTGCTTTACAATGTGTGTTAGCCTCCACTGCACAACAGAATGAAATCAGCCATACACATACAGATATCCCCTCCCTTTGGACTTCCTTCCCATTTAGGTTACCACAGTGCATTAGGTAGAGTTCCTTGTGCTATACAGTATGTTCTCACCAGTTGTCTGTTTTATACATAGTATCAATAATGTATATGTGTCAATCCCAGTCTCCCACTTCCTCCCACCCCACCCCTTTCCCCCTTGCTATCCATACATTTGTTCTCAACGTCTGTGTCTCTATTTCTGCTTTGCAAGCACCTATACCATTTTCTAGATCCCACATATATGCGTTATTATAAGATATTTGGTTTTCTCTTTCTGACTTCACTCTGTATGACATTCTCTAGGTCCATCCACGTCTCTACAAATGACCCAATTTCATTCCTCTTTATGGCTGAGTAATATTCCATTGTATATATGTACCACATCTTCTTTATCCTTTCCTCTGTTGATGGACATTTAGGTTGCGTCCATGTCCTGGCTGTTGTAAATAGTGCTGAAATGAACATTGGGGTGCATATGTTTTTTTGAATTACGGTTTTCTGTGGGTATATGCCCAGTAGTGGGATTATTGGGTCATATGATAGTTCTGTTTTTAGTTTTTTAAGGAAACTCCATACTGTTTTCCATTGTGGCTGAATCAATTTACATTCCCACCAACAGTGCATGAGGGTTCCCTTTTCTCAACACCCTCTCCAGCATTTATTGTTTGTAGGTTTTTTGATGATGGCCATTCTGACCAGTGTGAGGTGGTACCTCGTAGTTTTGATTTGCATTTCTCTAATAGTGATGTTGAGCGTCTTTTCATGTGTTTGTTGGCCATCTGTATGTCTTCTTTAGAGAAATGTCTATTTAGGTCTTCTGCCCATTTTTTGATTGGGTTGTTTGTTTTTTTGATATTGAGTTGTATGAGCTGCTTGTATATTTTAGAGAGCAGTCCTTTGTCAGTTGCTTCACTTGCAAATATTTTCTCCCATTCTGAGGGTTGTCTTCTCGTCTTATTTATGGTTTCCTTTGAGACCTCGAATAGCCAAAGCAATCTTGAGAAACAAAAATGGAGCTGGAGGAACCAGCCTCCCTGACTTCAGACTATACTACAAAGCTACAGTAATCAAGACAGTATGGTACTGGCACAAAAACAGAAATATAGATCAATGGAAAAGGATAGCCCAGAGATAAACACACACACCTGTGGTCACCTAATCTACGACAGAGGAGGCCAGAATATACAATAGAGCAAAGATAGCCTCTTCAATAAGTGGTGCTGGGAAAACTGGACAGCTGCATGTAAAAGAATGAGATTGGAACACTCCCTAACACCATACACAAAAATAAACTCAAAATGGATTAAAGACCTAAATGTAAGGCCAGATACTATAAAACTCTTAGAGGCAAACAGGCAGAACACTCTGTGACATAAATCACAGCAACATCTTTTTGACCCACCTCCTAGAGTAATGAAAATTAAAAATGAACAAATGGGATCTTAAATTTTTTTAATCTCTATGATATTGGTTGTAATGTTTCCTTTTTCATTTCTTTTATTTGGGTCCTCTCTCTTTTTTTCTTGATGAGCCTGGTTAAAGGCTTATCAATTTTATCCTTTCAAAAAAAAATCAGGTTTTGGTTTCATTGATCTTTTCTACTTGTTTTTGTTTGTTTTTTGGTCTCTATTTTATTTCTTCTCTTTATTATTTTCTTCTTTCTGCTTACATTGGGCTTTGTTCTTCTTTTTCTGATTCTTTTAGATGATAGGTTAGGTTGATCATTTGAAAGTTTTCTTGTTTCTTGAGGTAGGCCTGTATTGCTATAAACTGCTCTCTTAGAACTGCTTTTGCTGCATCCCATAGGTTTTGGAAAGTTGCGTTTTTATTTTTGTTTGTCTTAAGGTATTTTCTGATTTCCTTTTTGAGTTCTTCATTGACCCATTGGGGCTTTTTTGTAGTGTATTGTTTAGTTTCCATGTGTTTGTGTTTTTTCCATTTTTCTTCCTGTGATTGATTTCTAGTTTCATACTGTTGTAGTTGGAAAAAATGTTTGATATAGTCTCTTAAATTTGGTGAGACTTGTTTTGTGGCCTAGCATGTGATTTATCTGGAGACTATTCCATGTGCACTTGAAAAGAATGTGTATTCTGCTGTTCTGGGATGAAACGTCCTGTAGATATCGATTAAGTCCAACTGGTCTAATGTGTAATTGAAGACCACTGTTTCTTTATTGATTTTCTGTCTGTCTGGACAATATGTCCCTTGATGTAAGTGTGGTGCTAAAGTTTCCTACTGTTGTTGTATTACTGTCTGTTTCTCCCTTTATGTTTGTTAATATTTGCTTTATATATTTAGATGCTTCTATATTAGATAGATATATGTTATTGAGTGTAATATTCTCTTATTGATCCCTTCATCATTATATAATGCCCTTCTTTGTGTTTTGTTGCAGACTGGTTTTTTTTTTTAATTTTTTTGATGTGGACCATTCTTAAATTTATTTATTTATTTATTTATGGCTGTGTTGGGTCTTCGTTTCTGTGCGAGGGCTTTCTCCAGTTGTGGCAAGCAGGGGCCACTCTTCATCGCGGTGCGCGGGCCTCTCACTATCGCGGCCTCTCCCGTTGCGGAGCACAGGCTCCAGACGCGCAGGCTCAGTATTTGTGGCTCACGGACCCAGCCGCTCTGCGGCATGTGGGATCCTCCCAGACCAGGGCTCGAACCCGTGTCCCCTGCATTGGCAGGCAGACTCTCAACCACTGCGCCACCAGGGAAGCCCTACAGACTGTTTTAAAGTCTACTTTGTCTGATACGAATATTGCTATCCCAGCTTCCTCGTCATTTCCATTTACATGAAATACCTTTTTTCATCCCCTCACTTGTCTGTGTGTGTCTTTAGCTCTGAAGTGAGTCTCTTGTAAGCAGCATTTAGATAGGTCTTATTTTTTTTAAATCCAGTCAGCTACCTTATGTCTTTTGATTGAGGCATTTAGTCCATTGACATTTAAAGTGATTGTTGATAGGTATGTACCATTTTGTTGCTTGCTTTCTGGGTGTTTTTGTAGTTCTTCTCTGTTCTTAGTTTCTTCCCTCGTGGTTTGATGATTTTTCTTAAGTGGTATGCTTGTGCTCCTTTCTCTCTGATTTTTGTGTATCTACTGTAGGTTTTGATTTGTAGTTACCATGGGTTCATATATGTTGATCTGTAACTGTATCTACTTGTTTTAAACTGATAGCCATTTAAGGTCAGACACATTCTAAAAGATGTACGTTTTTTCACTGTTCTCCCCTATGTTTTGTGTTTTTTTTTTTTTTTTTAAATTATTTATTTATTTATTTATGGCTGTGTTGGGTCTTCGTTTCTGTGCGAGGGCTTTCTCCAGTTGAGGCGAGCGGGGGCCACTCTTCATTGAGGTGCGCGGGCCTCTCACTATCGCGGCCTCTCTTGTTGCGGAGCACAGGCTCCAGACGCACAGGCTCAGTAATTGTGGCTCACGGGCCCAGCTGCTCCGCGGCATGTGGGATCTTCCCAGACCAGGGCTCGAACCCGTGTCCCCTGCATTGGCAGGCGGATTCTCAACCACTGCGCCACCAGGGAAGCCCTGTTTTGTGTTTTTGATGTCATGTTTTATATCTTCATGTTTATCCTTTAACTGTTTATTGTAGTTATAGTTGATTTTACAATTTTTGTCTTTTAATCTTCATACTGGCTTATTTAAGTGGTTGATCCACAATCTTTACTATATATTTGTCTTTACAAGCGAGATTTTTCCTTTCCTATAAATTCTTACTTCTTGTTATAGCCTTTTCTTTTACACTTAGAGAAAACCTTTTAACATTTCTTTTAGAGTTGGTTTAGTAGTGATGAGCTCTTCTAGTTTTTGCTTCTCTGAGAGGTTCTTTCTCTCTTCTTTAATTCTAAATGATAATCTTGGTGGATAGAGTATCCTAGGTTGTAGGTTTTTCCCTTTCAGCACCTTAAATATATCATGCCACTCCATTCTTGCCTGCAAAGTTTCTGCAGAGAAATCAGCTGGTAGCCTTCTGGGTATTCCCTTGTATGTCACTCTTTGTTTTTCTCTTGCTGCCTTTAGAATTCTCTCTTTATCTTTAACTTTTGCCATTTTAAT
The DNA here is from genome assembly GCF_965194825.1 of Balaenoptera physalus. NCBI lineage: Eukaryota > Metazoa > Chordata > Mammalia > Artiodactyla > Balaenopteridae > Balaenoptera > Balaenoptera physalus. The sequence goes on from NC_138898.1 coordinate 83,680,958, forward strand.
TATGATGTCTTGGTGTGGGTCTCTTTGGGTTCATCTTGTTTGGGACTCTCTGGGATTCCTATACCTGGATATTTGTTTCCTTCTTCGGGTTTGGGAAGTTTTCAACCATAATTTCACCAAATACATTTTTGACCTCTCTCTCTCTCCCCTCCTTCTGGGACCGCTATAATGTGAATATTAGTACACTTGATGTTGTCCCAGAGATCCCTTGGTCTCATTTTTTTAAGATTTTTTTGTTGTTCTGATTGGGTAGTTTCCATTATTCTGTTTTCCAGATCAAATGTGTGTTCTTCTGTATCACTTGATCTGATGTTAATTCCTTCTAGTGTGTTTTTCATTTCACTTACTGTATTCTTCAGCATTGACTTGGTTCTTTTTTATATTTTCTAGTTCCTTGTAAAAATTTTCACTGTGTCCGTCTATTTTCCCTAGTTCAGTTAGCACTCTTACTACTAATGCTTTGAACACTTTATCTAGTAAATTATTTATCTGTTTCAGTAGTTGTTTTTTTCAGGTTTTTTCCCTGGTTTTTTTGTTTGGAACAAATTCCTCTGCTTATTTTGCTTAATTTCATCTCTATGAAATTAGGTGAAAAAGTTACCTCTCCCAGTCTTGAAGGGGTGTCCTTGTGTGGGAGCATCACTGTGCAGTCTCTGTGTGCCCAGTGCCTTTGGTGGGAGAGCTGGATCTAAAGTAAGCACAGGTCATCTTTCCCCATGGTGTGCTGGCAGCTATTACCTTGGTGGGAGGTGGGGCTGGAGGTGGAGGGGCTAGAGCTAGAGCCAGAGCCAGGTGTGAGCCAGGGCTTCTCCTATTCTCAGTGGCTGTCACTGCCCTACTGAGAGTGGCGTCTGGTCCCAGGATACTGGAGCAGAAGCCGAGGTTTGGGTCTGAGCTGGTTCTGTTTCCTCTAAGTGTGCTTTCTACCCTGCTCCCAGCAATGGCACCTTTGCCCCAGAGGGGGCAGTGCTGGAGCAAGAGGGGCTGGAGTGGGTGCTTGGCATGGGCTGGGGCACACTCTGGGGCAGTCCTGGCACACCAGTCAGAGCTCCAGACCACACCTGATCTGTTGCTTCTGCGAATGCCAGTAATGGCCGCCCTTGCCCCAACTGGATGCCATGCCAGGTCTGAGCTGGCTTCATCCCCACCCCCACCACCCCCAAACTGTGCACTCTCCTTGGCACCAGCAGCCTTCTCCCTAGAGTGGAGCTGTGCCAGAGCCAGGGAATCAGTGCAGCTGCTTGACGTGGGCTGGGGTGTGCACTGGGCTGGGGCATTTGCAGGAAACCAGCCAGAGTCCCAGGCTGTTTCAGTCAGCTTCCTGCACCTTGTTCCCTGGAGTAAGCAAGCATGTGCTTGTTTTTCATGAGTGGAATCTAGGCTTCTAACAGCTGTTCTCTAAGTCCTACTGGTTTTCAAACCAGCTAAGGGGATTCATCTTCCTGGTGTCAGACCCTAGGGCTGCGGTGCCTAATAATGTGGTTTGAACCACTCACCTGTGCACCCTTTCTTTTTTAAAATTTAATTAATTAATTAATTTATTTTTGGCTGCGTTTGGTCTTTGTTGCTGCGCATGGGCTTTCTCTAGTTGTGGTGAGTGGGGGGGGCTACTCTTCGTTGTGGTGCGCGGGCTTCTCATTGTGGTGGCTTCTCTTGTTGCAGAGCACGGGCTCTAGGCACACAGGCTTTAGTAGTTGTGGCATGTGGGCTCAGTAGTTGTGGCTCGCGGGCTCTAGAGCACAGGCTCAGTATTTGTGGCACACGGGCTTAGTTGCTCCGCGGCATGTGGGATCTTCCCGGACCAGGGCTTGAACCCGTGTCCCCTGCATTGGCAGGCAGATTCTTAACCACTGCGCCACCAGGGAAGCCCTGTGTGCCCTTTTTGAGCAATTTTGCTTTTAGTCATTTATCGTTAGATTGCGCTTCTGAAATGTTCTTCATAATTTTGTTTCGAATAGGGGAAAATTGGGCTCAATCTACATTTATTCTAAAATATCCCAACAATATGTATTTGGTTCAGTAAATTTTGGTTTTATCCAGACTGTGAAATATCAGGGAGCTGCTTACATTGATGGTGTGAATGTTTATTGACAATATAGCAAATGGGAAAACAAGTCATGGAGTCATATGTTAAGTATGAGCTCCATTTTTTCCCTGGTTGTTAATAAATACTGATTTTTTAAAAGTCTACAAGTATTACACCACAGTATCAATAGGAGTTCCTCTTGGTAATGAATAGTGAGGGTGTCTGTGGCGGGGAATCAGTTTCCATGTGGTCCTTCAGGTGATGCCACCCAGATGGTGCCAGCATCCTGAAACCCAAGGAGGATTGTGTAATCCCTCTCTTCTTTGTCCCCTCCTAGGGGCACAGGTCCTGATCTGATTGCTTCTCTTCCTACCCATATTCCATGTGGATTTTTCTTTACACCCTTGGTTGTATAAGAGTCTTTCTGCCAGTCTCCAGTTTGTTGTCAGTGGGAATTGCTCCACATTGTAGATGTATTTTTGATATGTTCATTGCGGGGGAGGTGAGCTCAGCGTCCTCCTACTCTGCCATCTTGATCTTCTCCTTGATGCCATACTGTTTTGATTACTGTGGTTTTGCAGTATAGGTCTTGCAATATAGTTTGAAATCAGGGAGCATGATGCTTCAGCTTTTTTCTTCCTTTCTCAAGATTGCCTTGGCTATTCACGCTCTTTTGGGCTTCCATACAAATTTTAGGATTGTTTGTTCTGTTTCTGTGAAAAGTGCTATTGGAATTTTGATAGGGATTGTGTTGAATCTGTAGATTTCTTTGGGTAGTATGGACATTTTAAGAGTATTCTTCCAATCTATGAGCACAGAATATCTTTCCATTTATTTGTGTTATCTTCAGTTTTTTTTTTTTCATTAATGTCTTATAGTTTTCAGTGTGCAGGTCTTTCACCTCCTTGGTTAAATTTATTCTTAGGTATTTTTTTCTTTTTGATGCAGTTGTAAATGGAATTGTTTTCTTAATTTTTTTTCTGATAGTTCATTAATAGTGTATAGAAATGTAACAGATTTTTGTATATTGATTTTTTTTTTTTTTTTTTTTTGGGCCAAGCCACATGGCTTGTGGGATCTTAGTTCCCTGACCAGGGATTGAACCCGCGCCCTTGGCAGTGAAAGCGCGGAGTCCTAATTACTGGTCTGCCATGGAATTCCCTGTATATTGATTTTGTATCCTGCAGCCTTACTGAATTTATTAGTTCTAATAGTTTTTTGGTGGATTCTTTATATAAAATCATGTCATCTGCATATAGTGACAGTTTTACTTCTTCCTTTCCAATTTGGATGCTTTTTATTTTTATTGCCTGACTGCTCTGACTAGGACTTCCAGTACTAGGTTGAATGAAAGTGGCGAGAGTGGGCATCCTTGCCTTGTGTTTGATCTTAGAGGAAAAGCTTTCAGCTTTTCACCACTGAGTATGATTTTAGCTGTGGACTTGTCATATATGGCCTGTATTATGTTGAGGTGCGTTCCCTCTATACCCAGTTTGTTGAGAGTTTTTATGAGTGGATGTTGAATTTTTTCAAATGCTTTTTCTGCATCTATTGAGATGGTCATGTGATTTTTATCCTTTTTGTTAATTGTGTATATCGCATTGATTACTTTGTGGGTGTTGAACCATCCTTGCATCCCTGACATTGGCATCTTGTGCATTCCCTGTTTTAACCTAACAGATATCACCATTATGCACCCATTTGGTCAAGGCAGAAACTGAGTCATCATAGATGCTTCCCTCCTCTCCTTCCAGTCATTTACTACTGTGCCTTCGGCATCTTTCCTTTTGTCCTCCTGGATACTGCCTGGGTTTAAGCATCATATCCTATCATGATTGGCAGAAGAATCTCCTAAACTGGTCTCCCCACTTCCAGACTTTCTTGTCATGTTTGTCCTCCTTGTGTTGGCTGCAGAGAGATCTGCAACCCGATCTGATGCTTTACTCCCCTACTGAAAACCTTTGGCTCTCCATTGTGCCGTGCCCCCTGCTTCCTTTCCAGGCCCATCTGCCATGCACTCTGTGCACCTGTGTTATCACAGTGGTTGCTGCTCCTCACGCCAGGCTTCCCTGCACTCACCTACCTCCTGGTCTGTCCTTTGACAGCTCTGGGAAGCTGCCTCTTCTCCCTCCCTTTCTCTCCATCTGTTGTAGATGTTCCCCCAACTGCCTCTAGCATGCTGCTTAGTGACCAGGGTGGTAGAGAATGGTTGTGTTTGGGTTTGAATTCCAGCTCTGCTACTTCATAGCTTTCTGAGTTGTTATTCTCTAGGCCTGTTTTCTACGTGGGTCATGTGAATGAACAATGCTCCTTTGCAGTGTGGAGAATACAGTTGTCACCTCACCTCCTCAGGTTACTTATTCATCCATCAGGAATCAGCTCAGCATTTACCTCCCTGAACCAGGCCCCTCTCCCCAGGGTTACGTTTTAATAGTACTGGCTAGTGCGTGTCTAATTTGTGCAAAATATTTTCCTAAGTATTTTGCATGTCATTTAATCTTCACATCTACCGTTTTCCAGAAGTGTAGACAGAGGCTGAAGTGCCAATGCTCCCGCCACTGGTAAATGATGGAGGTGGGATCCTGAACCTAGAGTCTGGCCTGAGAAGCCTGTTCTCTTAACTGCTGCCTCTATCTTATCAGCTTGTTAATTTACTCATAGCAGTTTTAACCGTTTGTTGCATAAATAAGCAGTTAGGTGACATGTGAAATGTCTGGCTTGCTGCCTGGCATGGAGGGATTCGGAAAATGTGGAATGAACAGTTCTTATTCCCTGGCAGCCTCGAGGACATAAGGGCCCTCAAAGGGAAGTGTTTTCTTCTGGATTCCTTGCTGCCGGAGTTGCTCGTGTTTCCTGCCCGAACAGATCTGCATGAACACCCACTGTACCAAGCTGGTCACCTCATCCTACAAGACAAGGTAGGGTGGATGGGTGGAAGAGGGAGGAGTGGGAGGTGAGTGATCAGCCTGGGGTCCCTTTCAGCCAGCCCCTGTGCTCTGCGCCGCCAGGCGAGCTCTCTCCCGGCCATGCTGCTGGCTCCACCTCCAGGTTCCCATGTCATCGACGCATGCGCTGCCCCAGGCAATAAGACCAGTCACTTGGCTGCTCTTCTGAAGAACCAAGGGTGAGTGCCATGGTCAGACAGAGGAGTGGGGTGGGGTCTGACCCTATATTTTGTAAGAAGAAATAAGGAACTCTTAACTCCAGTAGGTCACGAAGGCTGAAAGGAGGCCTCCCCTTTAAATATTTCCTCCTGGACCTAGGGCAGTTCCCTAAGCTTCCCAGTGGGTTACACGTGTGAGATGTGAATCCCTTAGCCCTTGGGGCACAGTGCCCTGGGCAGTTATTTCTAACCACTGACCTTTATTTTTTTTAACTTTGTTTTAAACTTCACGTGACTCACTTTAATTTTTTTGAATTTATTTTTGGCTCTGTCGGGTCTTAGTTGTGGCACACAGGGTCTTGGTTGAGGCGTGCAGGACCTTTCGTTGCAGCGCGGGCTCTGTAGTGTGAGGCACGCGGGCTCTCATTGAGGCGCGCGAGCTTAGTTGCCCCGCAGCATGTGCGACCTTAGTTCCCTGACCCCGGATCGAACCCACGTCCCCTGCATTGGAAGGTGGAATCTTTACCACTGGACTGCCAGGGAAGCCCCCCACTGACCCTTTTAAATATTAATTGAGAATTTAAAGACATTTAAGTATGATTTTCTGTGTGTCCTGACTTCAAGTACGTGTTACTGTGTCAGACCTGTGGGCTCTTATGTGTTGCGTAAATTCTCAGTTCACCTCAACTCTGCCCTCCTCTCTAGGAAGATCTTTGCCTTTGACCTGGATGCCAAGCGGCTGGCTTCTACGGCTACCCTGCTGGCCCGGGCCGGGGTTTCTTGCTGCGAGCTGGCTGAGCGGGACTTCCTGGAGGTCTCGCCCTCAGACCAGCGTTATCGTCGGGTCCAGTACATCTTGCTGGATCCTTCTTGTAGTGGCTCTGGTGAGATGGGGGAAAACGCGGCCGAGGGCCCCACAGATCCAGAGCAGCCTTAGAGCGGGGATGGGGGTGTGTGGCGGTTGTCGTTCGTTTTGGCCTCGGGTTTGGTTCTGGCTCAGACTATCCTGTGAATGGTCAGACGTGCTCATCTGTATGTGGGGATTTCATACGAAATCAGGCAGCGTGTGGTGAAAGCACTCTTCCCTAGGGATGCTGACCAGACAGCTGGAGGAGCCTGGGCCCAGTGTACCGAGCCAGGAGCGCCTGCGAGCGCTGGCCGCCTTCCAGCAGCGGGCGCTGAGCCACGCGCTCACGTTCCCCGCCCTGCGGCGCCTCGTCTACTCCACGTGCTCCCTCTACCAAGAGGAGAACGAAGATGTGGTGCGAGCCGCCCTGCAGCGGAGCCCGGCAGCCTTCAGGTAGTGGGTGTCAACCAGGGTCTGGGCCGGGGGCCGCCCTCTTACCGAGAAGCCCGTTCCATTTCCTCTGCAGGCTGGCTCCTGTCCTCCCCTCCTGGCCGCACCGAGGCCTTGGCACTTTTCCAGGTGCTGAGCACTGCCTCCGGGCCTCCCCTGAGACCACGCTCACTGGTGGCTTCTTCGTTGCTGTACTGGAACGGGTAGAGGTGCCAAGGTGAGTGAGCAGGGGGCCTGCTTGGAAGATGCTGGAGGACTGGGGCACATCTAACTCACTCTTCTTTTCTTCCAGCTCCGTCTCACAGGCTAAAGCATCAGCCCCAGAAGTTACACCCAACCCAGCCCCAAAGAGAAAGAAGAGGCGGCGAAAGGCAACAGCTGCCCCCAGCTCACAGCCTGACATGTAGCAGGTGCTCAGAGCTTTGACTCCTCAGGTCCTCCTCTCAAGCTTAGTCTCGGGCCCTCAGCCCCAGGCAGCAGTTTTTTTTGGAAGGGCTCTTTTTATGGCTGGAGAAAGAAAACCGGTAACCCCGTTTCTCCAGCTGGAAAGAGCGGATATCCCTGTGCTGTGGGTCCCTTCCCTGGGCTCCGTTCTTGCTGGTGAGATGCACTGCTTCCCACAAAAATAAAAGGCAGGACATGGTCTACGATAGATCACAGTTTTTTTTAATGACACAAGCAAGGAGAACAATCTCACGTTCATACGTGAGAACAATCTCACGTTCATACTAAAAATTCCAACTAGACTCACAGGAATTCAGTCTTTATTTGTAATGGAAAGTCCCAGCCTCCCGTCCCTGTCCAGTGCACGTACACGTCCACACCCGCACTCATGCGCTCACACTCAGGCTGCGCCAGGACGCCCGCTTCAGGGGGCTCCTGGATCAACTGTCCTGCCTGTGGAACTGAGGTAAACTAGCTGCGAGTACTAAGCTGAGAGGGGCTACCTTACGTAAGGTATAGGTAGAAGCTTGATTTCTAGACCCGCGCCCCACCCCCCTCCAATCCCAGCAGGTATCTGAGGCTTGGGTCCCTCCTCAGCTCCACACACAACAGTTAAGTACTAACAGAGCTCTCCTTGGGGCGGGGGTGGGGCGCAGTCCCTGCCACAAAACATTCACCCTCGTTCACCAAGGGGAGGGGGACTAGTTACATCTACATCACGTTATTTATAAAATAAGAATTACATTTTGTGTTTCCGGAAGGAGCTCTAGTCCCTCAGGAAAGCTGCCTGGGACAGCATTTGAGCCTCTTCTTCACACAGGCATAACTTAACTATACAGCTAAATTTCTAGTCAATAGCATTTATACTCAACCACCTCAATGAACCAAGCTTGAAGGAATTTAAAAGGCAATTTAGCTTAAATACAAAAATAAATTTTTATTTTGTTAAAAAATGTTTAAATATTTTTCCTTTTAATTTAGACACACGCATTCATACTTCTTCCAAAGAGGATGGGCATGGCAGCAAGGCTTTTGGGCCTGGGGTATGTGGTTTTGGAACCAAGGAAGAAGGAAGGAAGGGGTGGAGGAAGTAAGATACAATTTTAAAATGTGGTTCATTAATTTAGGTTTTCTAACATACACTACAAGTGATCTAGCCTACAGTGAAGTTAGGCAGGTGGGAAACAAACAGCAGAGGGAAGAGGCCTTTGCTTCCCCTCAGACCCATCCTCCTCGGGCTGCCAGCCCTTAAAGTCAAAACACCATTTGAAAATTCAAGACTCGGCACTTGTAGCCGTAAAGTGGTGCTACTTTCCACATTCAATTAGCGAGGCCCCAGGAACTTGAGAAACAGTTAAGTCCGGCACTACCAACATGCCGCCACTCATACAATTCAGTTCTTCCTCCAAACTCGATTCAAAGAGCAATAGACACGAGCATCAGACAAAATAACACAGGACAAGGCTTTAGACATACAATCCCGGAGAGGCAGACGAGCCCATGAGGCCAACGGGGACGGTGGGCGAGGAGGCAGCTGAAAGCAGCGGGGGCGTCCTGCCTGCTCCAGGAGCTTCCCTCTCCTGGGGAAGGTATCACCCCTGGGTCTGCCAGGCTAACAGTCTTGAGCCACCAAGCTTTTAGGGGCCAAACTGGCAGAGAGGGTCGGGGATGAAACACCGGCTCGGACTTGGCGGGAGGAAGTGGAACGGCAGGAGCAGCACCCGCTGGGGCCTCCAAAGGCAAAGCCAGAGTCAGGATCATTTTAAAAGGAATCGATCCTGCGAGGAACCAGTAAGGGATGAAGCAGCAAGAAATGGGGAAACAGAGTCCCCTAACGGGACCAGAGGGGGAGAACCACTTTTTATAGCCAAGCCAAGCAAGGTGAAGTTTTAGGGATAATCCATCCCCCAATCCCATCAAATGCGTATCAGAGATGCAAGTGGGCGAGGGCTCCTCCTGCTACCCTCCGGCAAAGATGGCTCTCAGGGAAAAGGCGGGAAGCGAGGCCGCCTGACCAAGCTCATACACTAAACGAGAGTCAGGGAAGGCAGTGGACGATATGTACAGATGTTTCTTTAGTTCTCTCCAGCCTCACCAGTGGAACTGTTCAAGTAAGGTAGTAATAGGCTTCTGCCCTGCCACATCCTGCCTCCCCCTCCCTCGAGAGGCCCGAGGCTTCTGCTTCCTGGAAGAGGGAAACAGCCCCTGGGGCTGCCACCACCTCCCTGGTGGCCGAAGCCAGAGGTCTGGGGCAGGTCTGCATTACGGAACTGGAAGGGTCAGAGGCTCTTCCTAGCAGGTGCTGAGGTCCAGATTTGGGCAAGGGTGGTGGGGGTGTGGGGGGCAGGGGCAAACGCTATTTCTTGCGGGTGTGCTGCCTTCGGGCCTGCAGTCGCTGTCGAGCCCCTGGGGTCTTGGATCCCGCACCAATGGAAAAGGAGGGGGCCGCCGATCCTGGAAAGATTCAACAAGATCTCATCAGGGTAGCTGCTACCTGAGAGCAGTCTCTAAAGAACACCGGGTGCTGGGAGAAAGGCTCGCCAAGCTCTAGCAGTCCTTCCAGGGGAGGGCTGATTAAAAAGGCAAAATCCCAAGACCACAGATAGGCTGGGAGCAAGGCCCAGGAAAGCGCGTTTACCTGGCGTCCCAGCAGTCTGGCTCCTTCTCATCTCCGCTGCCCAACTCCAAACCTGGCTTGTGCTGGACTCCCAGACGGGCCTCGGAGAGCCGGAGCTGCCAGCCCACCCCACCCCTCTTCAGAGAGGAGACACGCAGGTCACACTGGCAACAAGGAGACTGGCCGCTTACCGAAAAGTCCAACTCCGACAAAGCCTTGGGCGGGTGTTGAGGACGCCCCAAAGGAGAGGCTGCTGCCTGATGCGCCCACCCCAGGGGCAGGGGGGTTCTGACCAAAGGCGGGTGTGGAGGTGCCTAGGAAGAAGAGACAGCAGAGAACTGTAGAGACCAGGCTGGAGAGCAGAGGGCCTCAAGGCAGAGGGTAATGAGCCTAGTGGGGAGGTCCGCTCCCGGCAGGGCCTTCCCCGCAGGACCCCTTAGCTCCCATTCAGCCCCCTGGAAGGAGGCCTTAACACGCGTTGCCCCAGGTGGGCCTCCCAGCCTGCTAACAGCCGTGCCGCAGTGGAGACAAGCCCCTCAGGTTGCCTTCTGACCACCTACGGAGTAGGGCCTCTGCATTCCCTTGGCCACCAAACACAGCAGCAGATGACCATCAGTGGACCGCCACCTCTAGCCTGACCGGGTTACCTCCCTTCCACCAGGCCTAGAAGCGTTATGCCTCTTCTCCTTGTTCACCTGTCTCCTCCCTTCCACCCTGTGGGTCCCCTGATCTCCCCCCGGGGCCCACTGGGACTCAGCTGCCAGCAAACGCCCCGCCCTCACTGAGTGCTGCCGTTGTGCCCGCTGCAGCCCCGCGGGGAGGGCTGCCTTCTCTCACGGCTCTTCCTCGTCCTGGGGGCCGGGGTGGGGCAGGCATCTTTCTCGCTTCCTGGGGCCCGGCCTTGCCCCCCGTCTCTCCCTCTACTCCCCACTCCCGCCTCGTCCCCACAGCCGCGCCAGCTCCCCCACCTCCCCTGCAGGCACTACACTGGCTCCCCGCTCGCCATCGCTGCAACTCCGGCTCCTGCTTCTGCTTTTCCTCAGCCTCAGAGGACCTCCCGGCCACCGCCCCTCCTGCTTTACTTGGTGAGTTTCAACAGGCTGGCCTTGCTGGCTACCACTTATTTTAGGTCTGTATCTCGTAACCGAACGTCGCTGGGTAAAAAGAACAGGGCTGACTAGCCTCACTGTAACTTCACAAACACACTTTTCCAGCCTCAAAGCTGCCTGCGATCCCATCTCATCTTCTCCCCAGCTCCAAAGCGACTACTTTCAACAGGCCCTGCGGTGCCCTCTCACACACCTCCCCGCAGCCACACCCCAAACTCTTCTTGTCACAAACAGTCTCGGAGATTAAATTTGTTACTTCCTCAGAAAGGCATTCCTCCACGGTCATTAATCACATACTTTATCAAGACATTTATCGCTACCTGACACTCTATTTACACATTTAATACCTGTTTCTTCACTACCACAACGTAAAGCTCCACAAGAGCAGATGCTGCACAGCAGACCAAGTCAACCCCTGACCTTACCTCCAAACACAGGTTTGCTGTCCGGCGTGCCGGCCACGTTGAAGGCAAAGGGTGTGCTCTGGCTGGGCGCGCCCAAGCTGTTCTGACTCAAGCCTCCCCCGAAAGGGGTCGTGCTGCCAGTGGTCCCACTCTGTCCTGCTCCAAAGCCGAACGCTCCAGAGGCAGAGCTGGTGCCTGGGTTGGCCGCACTGATCCCAAAGCCCCCGCCACCGGCTGGGGCTGCCGATCCCCCAAACGTGAAGGGCGATGGTGTCGTGCTGCCGAACACTGAGCTACTGGTCCCACTGCTGGCGGTCTGGGTTGTAGCGCCAAAGCCAGAGGTGGTGGCTGCACCGAAGGAGAAGGCAGCTGTGGTGCCGCCAAAGGCTGGCTGGGTGCTGGCAGGGGTGCCGAAGGCAGAGGCCGTGGCCTTCAGACCACTGAAGGCCGACTGCGCGGTGCCGCCAAAGGCTGGCTGGGCCGGGGTTGGCGCTGGGGCCGCAGTCGGGGCCGGGGCTGCAGAGTTTCCAAAAGTGAAAGAGCTGCCGAAGCTGGGGACGAGCGCTGACTTGGCAGCCCCCTGCTGCTGCCCCTCCACAGCCCCGAAGGCGGGTTGGGGGTCAGCTCCTGGGTAGGACGGGAGAGGCGGCTTGGCACTCGGGCCGAAGGGAATGTTGAACGCTGGGGCGGTGGTGCTACTGAACGTCAGCGTGGGCTGGCTGCCGGTGACCGGGGCTGAGGCGGTGAGGGTGCCGCCAAAGCCACTAAAGCTGGACGTGCTGCTGCCACTGGGGGCTGTCTGGGCGGCACTGGGAAGGGACTGGCCAAAGGTGGCGACTGCTGTTGAAGCGGGCATGGTGGGAGGCTTGCCAAATTGGAATATGGGGCCCACGGCGGGGGTGAAGCTGGCACCGGAAGCAGGGGGAGTCCCAAAGAGGAAGGGCTGGGAGGCGGAAGCGGTGGTGCTAGTCACGCTGCCCAGGGTGCTGGTCACGGTGCACACGCCGAAGCTGAACGCGGGCTTCGGAGCAGAGTCCGCGGAGGTGCTGGCTGTGGTCATGGACACCACTGCGGAGGTGGCGCTGGCCTGGCCGCTGAAGAGAGGGGCGCTCGTGCTAGTGGCTGGAGTAGCTGTTTGCTTGAAGAAGGGTGTTAACATGGGCATGGATGCAGGCGGCCCCATGTTGCTAAAGATAGGCTTGAAAGTGAGGGGTGGGCTGCTGGTCGTCGTGGGGATGGCTGAGCTGGAAGATGCTGCGGCTGTGACCCTGGAAGGGCTAGAGGGCAAGGGGCCCTCATTCTCGCTTTTAGGTGGGACCACAAAAACGGGCTTGAACGTGGGAGATGCTGAAGACACAGCAGGGGCCGCAGAGGCAGGAGGGCTAGCAGGTGGGGTGCTCAGCACCGCAAACAGAATACTCTGCTTGGGGCTGGGAGACGGGGCGGACGGGGCTTGGGATTTGGCAGATGTCTCAGCCTGAGGGTCTGGAGGTGGCTTGGTGGCGTCAGTGACTGGTCCTGGGGAAGAAGCAGGGGTCAGCCCCAAGAAAGTGGTGGTGGATTTGGAGTCTGAGGAGGTGCCTGGAAGGGGTGCTGACTCTGAAGAGCCCGGAGGGGCCAGAGGGCTGGGTGTCTTCGGAGGCGAATGGGCCACAGTGGTTGCCACGCCAGCAGATTCTGGGAAGAAGAGTAGAGAAAGTGAATTTGGAATATCTCAAACGTGATGCAGTGTTCAATGCCTAGCACAGTGCTAGGGATTCAACAGTCAACAATTATGACTAAATCTGTATCACAGGCCTTTAAACTGTTCATTCCTGAAAGTCAAGGAAGTGTTCATAATTTCTACCCTTCACAGGTCATAAGAAAGATAGAAGAGGATAAAACTTGGCCCAGTTGGGGGTTAAATGTGTAGAAACTAAGAAAAATCCAATTACCTGAACTCAAGTCCAATTAATTATGTAGATATGCCTTATTCATCTAACAAAGATGTACTATATGGCATTCACCCACCAGGCGCTGAGTACAGAGCATATGACCATGAATGAATGGCCTCTGCCCATGAGGCCTGGGAGAGGCTGAGTACCTAATATTTTCTACACTAGGATGAAGCGTGGTAGAGGAGTGTGTATGTATGCAGTGCCAAGAAGGCAAAGGCGCTGGAACAGCCGGCAGGTCCTTGGAAGCCTGTTACCTTGTGCCTGCGGTCTAGCAAGCATGTGACAAGACACCTTAACCACGCGACCGTTTATACTTCAGGGACATCTCATGAGGTGAGCACTGTTCTTATTTTACAGATGAAGACAACAAGGCTCAGGGCAGCTAAGGGACTGGGTTTCAAATCAAGAGCTGTTTGACTACCAAAGCTAAGCTGCCTTCCCCAGCTTTAAGTGTTGCAGCCCTTCCCTAAAATGTCCTGATTACAGATTTCTAAAGCTCTTAAGCTTGCACCAGCTCAGGCTTGGGAAGTTAGAATAGGTTCAATCTTTACAGCAATTTCCAGCAACTGATGGGCATGGTGCTTTTACTTCCACCTAAACAAAGGCTGATGTCATTACGTGCTCCAAAGTAAGCTCTCCCACTCACCGGGGAGGGATGGTAGGCCCGGGGAATTCTGCATCTTCTTCAAGCTCTCCAGCAGTGGGTTCGTGCCTGGGGCTGGGAGGGAGGTAGGGGATGAAGCAGTCCCAGCAGCAGGCAGGGTAAAAGTGAAAGAAGACTGACTGGTAGGTGGGTTCTCCGTGACAGAGTCTGAGGCAGCATCTAGGGAAGAAAGAAAAGATGACATTGTCCTCCCTTGTTTGGGAATCCTTTCCAGTGGCATATCATGGAGCACGGGGAGTTCAGGGCCTCAGGACAACTCATTTAGAAAGGCTTCCCTTCAATCTCAATGCTCACTGTTCTCCAGATTCCACTGAGGACCCAAATGGATTTCCCAGATGAGAAAGACCAAAATAAAACCAAAGGAAACAAACCCTCTCTGGGGTGTGAAACTGATCTACATTCCTTACCGGTCTTATCCTCCAAGACCTTGTTAAACCACTGTAAAGAAGCTTTCTTTTCCAAGTCTAAGTCTTCAGCAGTGATTGAATAACCAAGCTGGGGAGGTGGAGGCTACCAAAGAGAAAAAGAAGTTGTCAATCAGGAGAAACTGGAAGAATCCTATATTTAGCCTTCCTAAGACAGAGTTAAGCTGGGCTGGGCAGAGGTAGATGGACAAGACCATACCAAGGTCAGCTGGTCCCCTCGCCTGGAGGGCAGCAACTGAACCTTCCGTTTACGCTGCCCAGAGCTGCCAGGTGTTGATGGGGAATTCCACGAGTTCTGTTTCTTCCATGTGGTTTTATCTGCAACTAAAAAAAGAAAGACTTGTTTTCTTCCTCCTCTCTGCCAGAAATGGATAGGTTTGTCTATCCCGTTTTTAACATTGAGTTTTCACTGGGCTATCTCTGAAAGATTCGATCTTCCATGATTTGGGCTCTTGGATGGTATCTGCAAGATTATATAATCAAGAGGATATAAAGGCAGAATTGCTCCAAATGCAGGTATACAACTGCTTGCTGGACAATAATTACCCGGATTGGTCACAGATACCTCAGCCTAAGCTTGTCTGTAGCCCACTGTTACCACATGTTATACTGTACCTGTCTGTGTCACCCTTCTCCCTTACCTGACTATAAATTTCTGAAGGACAGAAACTCCTATCTCTGTATCTAACAGGCCCTTCACAAGGCAATGCTCAACACTTCCACCACCAAAAGCCACTCTAGTGCATTCATCAACTTACCCTTTTCTCCCTGGGACTCCTTGTCTGTTACCAATGGAGTTGAAGAACTAGAATGATGAGAAAGCTCCTCTTCTCTGTAGGAGGAAAAGGCAGAATTAAGTTTAAGGAAGACTTGCTGGCAAAAAGTACTGGATAACTTCTTGTACCTGCTTACCTACCAACTGGTCTAGAACAACCATGATATAAGACCTCAGTATGCCAGGACAAAAAATAAAAGAAGTCAAAAGAAAATTCCAACAGAAAAGAATGGAGGCAGTTCATGGAAACCAAGGAGAAACCTTTGTCTTACAACAAGCACAGATCAATAATCTTCAAAACCTTACTTACAACCCACCAAGTTCCTGAAAGTTCTAGTCACAGATCTGATCCCTAACAGAATGACATTCAACTTGACTGTAGGCACCTAGAAGGTCAGCTGGAGTCAAGAACATGAAGTCCGCTGCCCGATGACATCATTCACTCTGTTCATTCTATTGTGTGTGGCCCCTACTCTTGCACCCCCGTCACTCACGCTACAGTGTGAGGAAGAGAGCCAGAGGCCTCTACAGTTGGTACAAAAGAACTGTAAGAGATCAGAGCGATTCAGGTGGGCACTTCACTGTCCTCTAGATGTTAATTTCTTTGATCCTCCAAATCAGAGTTGCAGAAAGCCTAAGAGCCAAGTAAATGTCCCTCTTTTCCTGACCTCTCTCATTAATCCACACAGCAAACAATAATGGATTACCTTATTTTCTTTGCTGGCCTCTCTGGTGTCTGGGAGCGGGATGAGGCTGGGCTAGAGAAGGGAGATGAACTGGGACCACTCCTCTTCCACAGCTAAAAGTCAAACAGAAGTAACATGACTGACCCTAGCTGATAGTTTATCATCTGACCTTCAATATAATGTTGTGGTTCTATTCATCACTGCATATAAAATCTCCTTTTAGGTAACTAAAAAAATACTTCTTTGTGAAGGAAGGCTCCTGAAAAGAAAGTCAATTGCCAGTATTAACTACAGGAGAAAAAGTCTGAAAAACTAATGGAACGCTAACTAATAAATGTAGAAGGAATGAATGTACTTTTGGCGTATATTAAAAAGTGGACTGTCACATTCAGTAATGGTTTAGAGCTATGATGTGCATATATGTTTACTCTATATTGTCTGTGGAAATGATAAAAGTAAACTAAACTGTTCCAATGGAGATAAGCCAGTAAACTAATTTAGTTTTGCTCTCATTAAATTTTCAGTTTTACTTTATTAACTTTATTTTTTTAAAATATACGATCATGGCATCTATGACTTTTGCAGCATCAGTGGTGTTTATCGTTATAATTATCCATGCATCTGTCTCTTCACCAAGTGGAGTCCCCTGATAGCAAAGGTAGTCTGTTTTCATCTCTGCCTCCTTCGAAGGGGCCTAGCAGCAAAGTACTTGACAAAGAGCAAGCTCTCTGCAAATAGGTTCACTGTCTCTGGCCTATTTACAAAGATACTGAACTATCACCATAGGCATTTTTCCTATTGAGAAGCTTCTAGTGATTTCTTACTCAGTAAAACTGCATCATATAAGCACAAACAGGGAGGTAACAATGCTTAATAAAAATTTTAAAAAGGTAAAGAGGGTTTTAAATCAAAGACAGGTGGTAAAGCAGTAGAATAGTTCCATAAGACTAATGTCAGGAAACCAAAACTCAGAATGAGCTTGAGAAAAAAGCTGAAATCAATAATAGTTTTTTATGTTATGCTCAGGTAAATAACGAGAAAGGACAGCCATCTGAAAAAACAACAAATGCTTAGGCCTCACACCTGTATTTTTAATGAAGTGCCAAAGGTGATTCTAACCTTTAGCCGGGGTGGAAGACGACCTGGTTCAACAATCGGGAGGAACATGCTCTATGTCCACGTCACAGACTAAACACACACACAGTCCAGGTGTCATAAAGAACTACTGAAAAAACCCAATGAGCTCTTAAATAGCTTGGGGTAGGGAAAAGACTTTCTATTCCAGAAACAAAGGAACGGAAAGAAAACTGACAGACTGTCATAGGACCACTAAGAACCTCTCTAAATAAAAATGTCTCCATGTGGGAAGGAGACTTTACTATATACTCTGTACCATCTGAATTTTCAACCACAGTAATGTTTCCATAAACCAGAAATAAAATGTATGTGGACAGGAAACAAAAACACTCCAAAATGAAACAAAAACATAACTAGAAACAAAATTAAAAGGTAGATATATTCAACTAAAGTGATAAGTTAATATCCTTAACATGTAAAAGTGAAAGTCTTGCAATTCCATTATAAACATAATAAACATATCAAATGAGAAGTGGGCAAAGGCTATACCAAGGCAAGTCATAAAAAGAAACAGTCAATCTATGTATCCAGCAGTCAATTTAGTTCTGCACTGTAATTCAATTTTTGTCAAGTTCCTACTTCATAAAGGTACTATCCTTTATACTTTACAAAGAACACAAGGATAAGCAAGACCATTCCCATCATCAAGAAATTTACAATCTAGAAAAGAGACAGGACGGTACACAAATTGACTATAATAGACAAGAGATGAACGAAGTCTCTAAAAAGGAGTCCAAGAAGAGAGAGATTATGCAGGGTTCGGTGAGAAGAATAATAAAGGATGAAGGTGACATTTGTGATGGTCCTTCATCATCTGACAAAAACACCTGAAGAAAGACAAACTTTATAGGCTTGCAGTAGGATGGACACATGATTCCGGGTGGAGAACAGAACAAGAAAAGGAAACAAAGCAGGAAGGAATTAGGTGCTCTTACAAGATAACAAATACGCTGCTTTGGCTTAAATATAGGGTATCTGTAAAGGAATAATAAGGGACAGGGTCAGAAATGCAAGCTAGGGTTTTGAGGTTTTGAAGGCCAGGGTTACTATTCCTACTTTGGAAAATGACAAGTCTTATATAAGACTTATGAAGATATCAATGTCACGCACAACGAGATCTAAGGACAGTTCACTTTCTCTAATTGCCACCAGTCTAATATTTGTAATGATTTTATAATATCAAAGCTAGAACTTCTAGTTTGGGCAGCTGTGCGTTGGGTATATACTACTGCTCCTCTGGAAAAATACAATTAAGTCAAATATCTCTACTACCACTTGCACCAAACAGAAGGGCTGCCATCTCTATTGACTACTCAGGATGTTTACTGCTTCAGTACACATTTCTTTGAAAGAGAAGTTTCAACATAAAGAACTTTCATATTACTCTAATCTCCGCTTCCAAAGACTTCCTTACTTTCCTGATAATTTAAAATAACTCATGCCATGGACCATTTCAAAGATAATTATGATCAAAACTGAAAGTACACTATGCTCTCCGTTCTAGAACTTCTCCTTCTGAGAGCATTATATATTTAAATATCACACACAAACGGGACTGGTAACTACTTACAATAAAACACCCAGAAGCTATTAGTGTCAGTGAGTATATTACTTGCCGTAGGTCACAGGCTCTACCAGAGGTGAGGGTGCTTAAAAACAAAATCTGACCATGTTTCAGGCTATGGGTTTGTTTGTTTTTTTAATGCATAAGCACCATTTATTTATTTTTTATTGATATATAGTTGATTTATAATGTTTCAGGTGTATAGCAAAGTGATTCAGTTATACATACATATGTGTGTGTGTACATTCTTTTTCAGATTCTTTTCCATTATAGGTTATTACATATTGACTACGTTGTTTCAGACCAACCCTGCTGTGGAGGACAAATAAAAAGTGCAGAAGAAAATATAAAATACATATGTTTGAAGGTACGGTGGTATGGAGAGCTACCAAGGCAGTGAGACACTGTGGAGGTAAGACAGAGAAGAGGAGCCAGTAGGTGAGAAGCCTCAGGGCGACTGCCCATTCCAAAAGTAAAAGTTGCAGTTGAGAGGCTGAGAAAAGCTTTTGGCAGCCCTGTAGGGCTGGGAAGACAAAAACCGGAATTCAGGGCTTTCCAAAGTAGAGGGGCCCTAATATACACCTTAGGCTTTTGGTTGGAATCCCAAAGGCTACATAGTAGGGTACAGGGCAAATCAGAAATAAACCAGCCCTCACAAGAACTGACAACCAACTCAGAATCATGTCAATTCCAACTGTACAGGGGTAATCTGTCCCTATCCTAGCTGCCTGCCAGAGGCAAAAGACAGACCTCTCTGGAGGAAGATACTACCATTCAGAGCTTCAAGTCATTGTCCCCCCACCCCCCCAATGTCTGACAGTAAAACAAAACAACAAAAACGTATGTAAGAAGATAATATTCAAGGACTTCCCTGGTGGCGCAGTGGTTAAGAATCCGCCTGCCAATGCAGGGGACATGGGTGAAAGCCCTGGTCCAGGAAGATACCACATGCCGCGGAGCAACTAAGCCCGTGCGCCACAACTACTGAGCCTGCGCTCTAGAGCCCACGTGCCACACCTACTGAAGCCCACATGCCTAGAGCCCGCGCTCCGCAACAAGAAAAATCAACGCAATGAGAAGCCCGTGTACCAAAACGAAGAGTAGCCCCTGCTCACGGCAACTAGAGAAAGCCCGCGTGCAGCAACGAAGACCGAACACAGCCAAAAATAAATAAAAAAATTAATTTCTAAAAAACTAAAAAGAAAAAAACAATACTAGAATTAAAAAGAAAGAAAAAAACTGTTATTTTTGTAGACAACATGATGTACATACAAAAATCCTAAAGAATATACAGATGAATATTCAGAATTTAGCAAATTTTCTGAATACAAAAATCAGTTGTATTACTATACATCAGTAACAAATTTCTAATATGCTATTTATAATAGCATCAAAAACATGTACCTAGGAATAAATGTAATAAAAAATATGTAAAACCACTGCACAGATAAAGATGATGTAAATAACTGAAGACCACCCCATGTGCATGGACTGGAAGATTCAATATTGTAAACATCAGCTCTCTCCAAAATAACTGGCAGATTAAAGGCAATCCCAGTCAATACCTTAGCAAATTTTTTGGTGTGGAAATTGACAAGATGATAAAATTATATAGAAATGCAAAGGGCCAAGATCCAAGACAATTCTGAAGAGGAATGAGAGAAATGAGAAAGTTGGATGACTTACTCTACTAGATATCAAAACTTAAAGACTGTGTGGCACAGGGCAGAAAAACAGACCAGTGCAACAAAACAGAATCTATCAACAGAAATGGATCTACAGATATACTGACACATTATGACAAAGGTGGTGCTGCAGAGCAATAGGAAAAGGACGGGCCTTTCAATAAACGCTGCTGAGTCAAATGGATATTTAGATGGAAAAATACTAATTTTGATCCCTACCTTATATCATACACAAAAATCAATTTCAAGAGGATTATAGATCTAAATGTAAAAAGGAAAAATAATAAAGCTTCTAGAAGGTAGCATAAGAGAATATGATCATGACCTTAGGCAGGCAAAGACTTCCTCAACAGTACACAAAATACACTAACCATAAGTGAAAAGAGTGAAAAGAATGAAATGGTGAGCCACAGAGTAGGACACTTACTTGTTGCAACACATATAATTCACAGAGACCTTGTATCTAGAATATATAAAGACCTTACATAAATCAGTAAGAAAAAGACAGACAACCTAATAGAAAAGAGCCAAGAAACTTGAACAGGCCCTTCATAAAAAAGGACATACAAATGGCCAATGAACAGTTCATACCTCTATTTCACTATTAATCAGAGAAATACAAATTACTACTACTACTTCTTCACACTCACTGGAATGGGTAATTAAAGAGACAGGCAACACCAAGTGTTAGTGAAGATGTATAAACACAGAACAAAATCTCATACTGCACTGGTAGGAGAATCAACTGAAACATCACCTTAAAAAGAATTATACAGGGAATAACCCTAGACCACTGGTGGTCCAGTGGTTAGGACTCTGTGCTTCCAGTGCAGGGGGCACAGGTTCGATTCCTGGTCGGGAAACTAAGATCCCACAAACTGTGCAGTACGGGGAAAAAAAAAAAAAGACTTATACAAACCAGCACTATTCACAATAGCCAAGACATGGAAACAACCTAAATGTCCACCAACAGATGAATGGATAAAGAAGATGTGGTACATACATACAACGGAACACTACTCAACCATAAAAAAGAACAAAATAATACCATTTGTAGCAACATGGATGCAACTAGAGATTATCATACTAAGTGAAGTCAGAAAGACAAATACCATATGATACCACTTACATGTGGAATCTAAAATATGACACAAATGAACCTATCTATGAAACAGAAACAGAATCACAAACAGAGAACAGACTGGTGGTTGCCAAGGGGGAGGAGGTTGGGGGAGGGATGGAGTGGGAGATTGGGGTTAGCAGATGGAAGCTTTTATATACAGGATGGATAAACAACAAGGTCCTACTGTATAGCACAGAGAACTATATTCAATATCCTATGATAAACCATAACAAAAAAGAATTTTTTTAAAAAAGGATGTATATGTATGTATAATCATCACTTTGCTGTGTAGCAGTAATTAACACAACATTGTAAATCAACTATGCTTAAATTAAAAAAAAAAAAAAAAGACATATAAGAATGTCCATAGCGGCATTATGCATAACAGCTCCCAACAGGAAACTCAAATGTCCAATGGTAGAATGGATAAATTAATTGTGGTATATTCATATAATGGAACAGTATTCAGCAATGAAAATGAAAGACCTACGACCACATGCAACAACATGAATGAATCTCACAAGTAAAATGTTGAATGAAAGAAGCCAAACACAAAAGAAAGCATATTCTGTTTCCATTTATATAAAATTCAAAAACAGGGAAAACTATATATGATGCTAATATTGAGGAAGGAAGGAGGGAAGAAGTAGTGACTGTGAGTGGGTATGAGAGGGGCTTCTGCATGTTGAAAATGATTTATTACTTGACCTGGGTGGTGGTTACATGGAGCTGTACATCTATATTTGTTTTTCTGCACATTATACTCTAATTTTCAAACAGCCATTAGATAGATTACATGACATGGAATGCTATGCAATATATAATGATTAAAAAAGATGCAGAAAAACCATATATGCTATGATTCCATTTTGTTAAACAGACCAGAAATCTTGTGTATCATCTGTGTTTGCATATAGTAGGAATGTTAACAATAGGTACCTATGGGATGGACACTGAGATAGCCAGGACAGGGGAATTTTTACTTAACAGTTATCTATACTTAAAAAAGATTCTGAAGCCAGGAAAGGTAATATTGTAGCACATGTTACAAAATTCCAACAAGAATTCAGTAAAAAGTTTCCTTCCTATCCAATAGTTATTACAGTTTCTAATATATCCTGTCAACATTATTCTATGCACATCAAAAGATTAAAGAAACCAGCAGCATGAATAGAGGACACTATACACACAGTTCTGTACCATGCTTTTTAAATATAATATTTTGAGCTCATTCACATCAGTGCCTATTAAAGCTGCCTTACTGTTTTTAACAGTTACACAGTATTTCAACTTATGGAAATACTGTAAGTCATTCAACCAGCCCCCTAAAAAGGTATGTTTACATTGTTTCCAAGCTTCTGCAAAAATAATGCTACAATCAACATCCTTGTATATGTCTTTGAGTATATGTGTAGGGTTAATTCCTAAAAGTAAACCTGCTGGATCAAAGGGCATGTGCATCTCTAATGCAAATAACAATGGCCACACTGCCCTCTAGGGAACTGTACCAACTGATGCTCCCACTAGCGTCCTTTTTTTTTTTTTTTTGCTGCGGGTTGCACGG
This sequence comes from Balaenoptera physalus, assembly GCF_965194825.1. Classification (NCBI taxonomy): domain Eukaryota; kingdom Metazoa; phylum Chordata; class Mammalia; order Artiodactyla; family Balaenopteridae; genus Balaenoptera; species Balaenoptera physalus. The sequence goes on from NC_138898.1 coordinate 83,703,518, forward strand.
CTTTTGAGACCTTAGTTCCCCAACCAGGGATCCAACCCAGGGCCCCCAGCAGTGAAAGGGCCGAGTCCTAACCACTGGACCACCAGGGAATTCCAAGAAGCCTGCTTTTGCAAACATTTATTTTTATGGTTTCTATTTTACATTTAAATCTTTAGTTCATTTGGAATATGTTTCTCTAGTACTGTATATGAAACGCTGCTCAAACTCACTCATAAGAGACACAAATTAAATACTATTCCTCACCTATCAAACTCATCTTTCATTTATATTACTGTAAGAGCCTTCTGGATTGATTAACTTATCTCAAAATTTTTCTCCCCTCGAAAATCTTCCTCCACACATGCTTTATTTTTTCCTAGCTACTATATATTGGGTACCCACTTATTAACAGGCACTGTAATGGGTACTTTTCAAACACTACCTTCAGTCTTTACAACAATGATTTAGAAATGAGACAAAGAGAGTTTAAGTGATTTACTTGCCCAAGGCCCCAGAGCTACTAGGTGTCAGAGCCAAGACTGGAACCCACATCTGTCTGGTAGCAAAGCTTGCTCTGTTCCCTAGGCTATACTACATCCTCTTTCTAAAAAAGAATTACAACCACTTCTTATTTTAAAAACTTTCATTAAATTCTCAATGCCTATAGGATAAATTTCTTTTATGATCCAATGCAATCTGGACTCAATCTACCTTTTGATTAAATTAATATCATTTACTGAATTATTCGTCCTTTGCCCATTTATCTGCAAAAATGCCTCTGTCTTGTATCAGGTTCCCACATATGATTGCTTTACTTTTTGGGCTTTCTATCTGTTCCACTGGTCTATAGTTATCACTTAAGGGTTTGTATCTTCTGTTAGTGATAATCCCAATATCTGACAGATAGAAGGTATCTACAGATAACCAGGTAGTAAACACTGGCTGATCGATTAATTAATGCTAGGAACCCATTTCTCCCACAGCGCAAGACAAATGTACCTGAGAGAGACCTCGAGTAGAACTGTAGGAACTGGTAATGGCATTGCGGCTGGAGCTAGGGATGCCACCTGTGTACGTGCTTGTCAAGGAGCTCATAGAAGAGGTGCGGGATCTCTTATTCGAGTGATCATCTGAGCTCTGGGAATTGAGACCTCTCTTCAGAGACCCAGGCCTAATAAAAAGGGGAAAAGACAGTTAGATGTATTATTAAAGACATTCTTTTAAGGCTTCGTCCATGGACACAAAATCTTTCTTAAAAAAAAAAACTTAATAAAAGAGCATAATGCTCTTAATTTTATTATTAACAGTTTGGCTAAATATATCTGACAGTCAGGAAGAGAAAGCCAAATATTTTAAAAATCAAATATATGAGTCCACTGATATAATATTCTAGAAAATGCACACTAATCTACAGTGACAGAAAACAGATCAGCAGATACCTGGAGATGGGGACAGGATGGAGGGAGGTATTACTAAGGGGCATGGGGAAACTTTTGGAGGTGATATTTACATTCATTATCTTGACTGTAGTGATGGTTTCACAGGTGTATGCAAGTCAAAACTTATCAAATTGTACACTTTAAACAGGCAGTTTATTATTCGCCAATTATACCTCAATACAACTGTTTTTTAAAAAAATCAGAGTTAAGAGAAACCAACCATTTTTTCTCAGCTTCCAACTGAAACAGAAATTCCCTGTACATCTTTCCTGTAGAATAAGTCATCCAACCCCTGTTATGATACTCAACAACAGACCAGTTTATTCTTATACTGGATGAAAATGTATTTCCTCTAACTTTCACCCATGGATATTATTTGGAGCCAAACTGAGCAAATTGTTTTTCTTTTTTCACGTGACAGTCCTTCCATATTTTGGAGACCATTATCCAAATTTCCTTATTCTCCTTGAGATTTTCCTCCTCTGGGCTAGTATTCATACCCCTTCAAAACTGCCTTACCCACCACCAGCCCATAAAATCTTAGCTGCTCCACTGAGAATGAATTTCAGTTTGTGTACATCCTTACCGTGTAGTACACCAAACCAAACGCACTCCACAGACAATCTGAGAAGAACTAAGAGGAGCAAGACTGCCACTCGCCGGCCTCGTTCTAGTCTTTGTTCTTCATCAGCACAGACTAGGAGCACATTAGCTTTTTTGGCAGCCATATCATACTGCTGACTCAAATTAAGCATATACGTTACCACAAGGCTTTTCACACATATTTCTGAGCCACTTTTCCTCCCAGCAAATTCCTCCTCAAATGTATTTAAACTCAAATGTAGCGATTTAATATTTATCTTAAATTTCATATTGTTGCATTTTATCCATTGCACAAACCTTGTGATCTTTCTGTTTATATACTTGGTTATTAAATATATTTATAAACCCTCTTAGCCTTAGTGTGTTTTATCCATACTAATGATAAAATATTAAAAGGAATTAGAAGATAGTTATTGTGGCAAGTTACTCAAAATGTTCCTCTCTGACTTCAAAGATTTTAACCTGAACTAATAAAGCAACGCAGAAAAGCAAAGAAAGCCTACAGGACAATAACTCTGATAATTCCCTTTTCCAACAGTCTGTATCTCACCCATGGATTCTCACTTACTTAGGCACAAAAGAAGCAGGGACTCCATTGGCCACCAGGGGCTCAAATGCTGAATGTCCGCTCCCACTGCTATCATGGCGCCTAGACAAATCAAAAAACTCTCAATTAAATGAAGTTACTTTCTTTCCCCTTAAATCATACTCCCATATTCTTGGGACCCTATACTCTTCCTATGGAGCACAGGTTCCATGCTAGACAAGAAGAGGGATGCTTCAACTCCAAAGATTCCAAAAGGTAAATTTACGCTAAGAGCGTCCAGGCAATAAGAAAAGTATGAAAATACTTCAAGACCTTTTGAACTCTTCAGGTGTATCAATTATTTGCTAACTTCTCACCAAAGTATCAGAATCACAAATTTAACATCCTACCATCCCCAAATTGAAAACAAAAACAACACTTTAGGGATTAACCCACACATCCTATATTGCTCTAGAGGTTAATATGGCAAGTCTATTAAGGAAAAACTTTACATATCACATACAAGAAGGGCCTATGCATGGTGCACATAATCATTGCTTATTCCCATCATGGGAAAGATAGTACAGAATCCTCAGTTATAGGCTCACTGGGGTCAAGCAAAATTACCACCCTGCAGAACATGAGAAACCTATCTGCACCATAAAAATAGTTATTTCTTCTCCCACCTCCACACCTCCCCACCCCCTGCCACTCCTACTTAGCTAGTTGACATCAGCTCAAATTGCTCACTTGTCAATCCTATCTCTAGTCATGATTACGTGATCTTCCCGTTACATACATACACTTGCACTGATTAACATTTCCCTACTCAATTTTGTCACCTACAGTATCAAAGCTGACCAATTTTGAACCTATAGTATATGAACAATCTTCTCTAGGTAATGGGGCCAATGATTTTACGTGTGGGGTCCACTGTCTCCTCAGAGAGCACTTCTTTGCCCACCTTATATAAAGAAGCCCCCTTCTCATTACCCTCTGTTATATCACTCTGTTTTTTTATCTCTATACACTTATAATTGATAATTATCTTGCTTATTTTGTTATCCTTATTTTTTGGTCTCTTTTCCTCAAACAAATCCCATGAGGACTGCGTCTTGTTCAAAGCTCTCTCCGCTGTACCTAGAATAGGCTCTGGCACATAGTGGGTACTCAATTTATTGAATTAGAAAAATGACTGGACTCCTTAACTGACTCCTTTGCAGCCTGTTAAAGCCTTAACACCCATTTTCATTAAGTTATTGAAAACAAAATAATGAAATTGGTTTTACTCTCATTACTAATAAGTCTACCGTACCCTAGTCCTCACTTTTCTTTGCCAAGCACTCCCCTCAGCACGATCACAATACTGCAGCTGGTGGTCACCCAAATAATTAAACAACACGAGACTGTGAGGGGAAGACTTTAAGCATGCTCTCTCACAAATAAAATTTAACACGTTTGTATCAAAAGTATGAAGCTAACATGGCTAATAGTTATTGGCGTATCTCTAGTACTTATGGAAAAGGTAAATTACAAAATTTATCTAACATGTGTCTTAGGAAATGAACAGCATTAAAACCCTTGTTACCAAGCTCTTCCATGAAAGCCAAAGAACAGGACCTACTAAGGGTCACAAACTGGAGCTGGCCTCTACATCTTTTGGAGAGTGATCTATATTTCAACAAATCCCAGGAGCCCACGTGAGAGGCCTGTTATTACTGTTGGGACTGTTACCTTCTTTTATTTTCCTGGCCATCAGCAAATATTTGGTCTTCCTCCTCCACTGTCCTTTTCTTCCTCTCTTTGAGGGCATTCAGTACGGTCTCCTTTGCACATGGGTCTGGGGCACTAGTTGATGGTGATGACAGTGTTGAGTTGATCACTTGCTCTCGTCTACAATGAAAGATAAGATTCCAGCATCAAGATATTTTAATTACCATGCCATATAGCACAGACTTCAATCACTGGACATCAGAAGCCAACCAACAAGCAAAAGTATAATTTATACACTCACAGAAATCGCCCTTTGCAATTAAAGCTACAGTCCAAAGCAAACAAAACAAAAAGATGGTTCAATTACTAGAATTTGGGATTTCTCATTCAAATAAACAGCTACTTCTTTTTCTGCTTTGTCACAGGAATAACCAAAGAATAAAGTGGACAAACAGGAGTCTATTCTTTTAACGACAATACTCACATCGGAGAACGAGTCAGTTTGCTATCTGGAGGAGCAATCCTCACTGTCACTGGACTGCACACCATTTTGGAATTACGAGCAGACAGCACAGTCTTCTTGTGATAACCATTCCAGCATACAGTGGGAAGCACCCCCAGCAAGGAATATTGGGTCTGTTGAATTGGATATCTTCTTCGAGGTGTTATTACAAACCGATGTGATAAAGTCCCACAATCCCTGTGAAGAATGGGAGATACCAAAGAAGCTTAAAGGAATGTCAGAAAATTTAAATGACTAAAGAACCACGTGGGTTCAGATATTTTCCAGAGAGTTTAAACCTCTTTCTAAGCAACAAAGAACACATGGTATTTTTATGGCAACTTTCCCCCATTTCATCTAAGGGCAGAAAGTGACAGCTGCTTAACAGCTGTCCCTACAATGGACTTCAACAATTTGAGAGGGAAATTGAAAACCTTGCCCACACAAGTAAACTACGATGGAAGAAAAGTGTGTGTTAGGATGTGTAAGGAGAAACTTTTCAAGAATGCTTCACTCTTGTATGCTAATCCATCAGTAACATACACTCAAAGTTAAACATTTTTAACACCTAATAACACCTAAACATTCATCTTCTCAAATAAATGTACTTTTCAAGAATCTAATATTTTCACCAAATTTTTGTATTCTTTTGTATCACTCAGCTATTGGGACTAAATGAAACTGTCTCTGTGATTTGATCATCTTTATCTACCAAGTTTTATCAATCAAAGAGGTGTTTCCTGGGAACACCTCTTTGAGCTCAGCTAACCACAGAATTTCTCTTAGTGGTCCAAAGAAAAAAAATCTAACAAAACATACTCTATGACTACACTCGAAAGATAAAGACATTTTCACTAGAAGTAGGGATACTTAATGGTTTATCAAGTATTCTGCTAAATCTATACTGTATGAAAATTCAGACAGGTTTAAGAACTAAAAGGAAGGGAACAGCTGTGGCATCACATCTCATTCCAAAGCGTAAAGGGGGACAGGAGACGACTGACACGGATCAAGGTGTTTAAGATGACGAAACGACACAGAATCCACGTTGGACTTAATGAAAAAGAAAATCGGATTTGAAAGTCAAGTCCTCAATTCAAAGCCCGTCGACAGAGAGAAGGGTGTGGGAAAGATCACGGTTATCTTACCGGTGGGAAGGCCTCCTAGAAGATCGGAGGAGAGGAGTGGGGAGGAAGGGGTGAACTTGAATGCCACGGGGATGCGCCGACTGAGCGGGCGGCGCGGTGCGGGCGGGTGGGCGTCGGCCCGGCCTCTCCCGCAGGTCCCTGCTCTCCGGGGCGGGGGCAGGCTGCGGGGGGCCAGGCTTGCCCAGGTAACTGCCCAAGAGGAGCAGTTCAGCGGGGTCGGGTCCTTCCAGCAGGCTCCGCGGCTCTAGAAGATTTCCGTTTACTGCCGACTTGGCCGGAGGCGAGGCGAGCAGTGTTCGCTGACGCCTGGCGTTCCGAACCAGCGAGAAGGCGCGCGAACCCCGGGGTTCGCGGCTCAATCCCCACCAGGCCGCGGTAGCCCCCACAGCCAGCCAGGCCAGCGCAGCCGCCGCCGGCACCAGGTACAGCACGAGGCCGAGCAGCGACAGGACGAGAAGCGCCGCCCCAGCCGGCCCGCCGCAGCCCCAGCCCCGGCCCCGGCCGTCCCTGACACTCGCTAACGGCCGCCGCCGGTCACCTCCTCCAGCCGCCGAAGCCGGCGGAGACATCGCGGCTCCGCGCCGCGGGGAAGACTTAAATATCCCAGCGTGCACCGCGCCGTGCGCCGCGCGCCGCGTCGCCGCGCGCCGACTGCGTCACTGCGCAAGCGACTCGTACGCGCGACAGCGAAGGGAAACGCTACTATTTGGCGACGCTCTAGACCCGACCCATATCAGAAAATGCCGCCTCGCTAAACGCCCAGTTGTGATTCTTGTCCCGCGTGTACACCCGCACAGCACCCATCCAGAGGTGAGCCTCTTGGAAGAATCGCGTTAGAAATAAAAGCTCCGGAAAGCGACTACTCACGTAATGCTTATTTTCTAGGGGGCTAAACACCCTAGAAGAGATTATCAGGCACTTTCACAATTGCTACCTGAGGCTGCGAGTTTTTTGTTACTCTGTTTTCTGCCAAACTATAAACTGCTAAAGGGAGTTGACTTCAACAGCAATAGTAAAAATCAAGACCAACCCAAACCATCCACCCTCATTAAATGTGGATCTGGTACTAATAAATTCCCTATCAAACTGCCTAATAGTCTAATAAACTGCAGATCAGACCTGAAGCTGCAATAGAAGTTTGCGTTTCTGCAGTACACATTGATAAAGGGGGGCAATTATCTACCAAATTTCACATTATGCTCCAGAATCGGGTAGATTTTTAGGATTTGTGATCAACTTTGTTAAGTTTGGTGGCCTGAGAAAGTAGATTAGTGTTTGTCTAGGTCCGGGGAGTGTGTTGGGCATCGCGGGATGGAGAGTGACTGCTAAAGGGTAGAGTTTACTTTCGGCCGGGACAAAAATGTTTAAAAATTAGATTATGGTGACTGTTGCACAACCCTATGAAATTGTATGGTATTTGAATTATATCTTAATAAAACTGTTTAAAAAAAAACTTGGTGGTCTGCTAATTCAGGCTTTGGCCTAGCTCAGCTTCCTTGGCCATTCATTCATTGATTTACTCATTCTATTACTGATACACATTAAAGAGAGTAATGGGGGAAAACACATGGTCTCTGATCTCTAGAAGCCCTGAGTTTAGTAGGGAAGAAAGATGTGTAAATAGAAAGTTACAATTCATCGTGTTAACTGTGATAACAGAGGCACAAAAAGGGAAGGAATGATAAAGGGGAAGATGGGCTGGGAGATGCTACTTGAGCTAAGAGAATTGGCTTAAAGCAGGTTCAAGGCAGATGAAGAAGGATTTTGCAGAAGCACAGAGATGGAAAGGAGTATGACACAAGAGTCTGCAAACAGTTTGATATGGCTGGAGATTAGGACGTTTGGTGGAATAGGGAGGTTGGAAAGATAGGAAAGGCTCAGAAAAAGATGCCTCTGGAGCAACTGGGAGAGATGAGAAAAACAAACAGTTCTTCTCTTCCCCAACACATTGCCAGGGCAATTCTGCTTCTATCTGTTCAATAGCCTGTAATTTCATATCAAACTTCATTCGAAAAGGAAAGGGTATGGGCTGTGTTCCTTAAGAAAAAAATCTTGGGAATTCCCTGGCAGTCCAGTGGTTAGGACTCTGCACTTTCACTGCCGTGGGCTGGGTTCGATCCCTCATCAAGGAACGAAGATCCTGCAAGCTGCGCGGTGCAGTCAAAAAAAAAAAAAAAAAAAATCTCAAACAGTACTGGTATCAGTGGAATAGTGGGACAAAGCCAAGGTGCAATGGGTTAAAGAGTGAATAGAAGATGAGGAAATGGAGGCAGCGGCTGTGGACGTACCATTCAAGAAACTTCAATAAGGGAAGAAAGGAGATAGTATCTTGCTCAGCAAGGGTACTTTAAATAATCATATACTACTGGTGTTCAAGAGAGGAGCTAGATGTAAAAGCCATCAGTGTACAGATGCCACAAGACTAAGTAAGATTTCTTGGGAATTAGTGTAGTTAAAGAGGTCCAAGGCCTGAGCCATGGGGCACTCAGTGTTTAGAGGTCAAAGAAATGGATGCAGAAGAAGCACAAATCATTTAGCAAAACAAAGATAAATATGACTACATTAAAATTTAACACTTCTGTATGGGAAAAGACAACACAGGCTGCTAAAAGATAAGCCAAGACCGGGAAAACACGATTCTAACTCATCTAACCAAAAAAGGATTAGTAACTAGAATTTATTAGGAACTCCTAAGAATCAATAACAAAAAGATGACCCAATTGTTAAGAATTGTGTATGTATATGCATGTGTGTATATATATATGTACATACACATACATATATATTTTAACCTCACCAGTAATCTAGGAATGGTTTATCGATGTAACAAGATAACATTTTGCATTCATTTGCACAAGTAGAAAAATGTAATAGTTCAACAAGATCAAATTTTGGCAAGGATGTGGAACAACTGGAATTCGTGTGCTGTATGTGGATATGTAAAATGATATAATTTGGAGAGCAATTTGGCAATATCACAAAGTTGAAGAAATAATGTATCTCATAACCCTGTAGGTACAAAGATAGTCATTGCAGCAGCATTTGTATAATTGACAATTTGAATACATCTAAATGTCTAACGTCTACGAACACAAGAATGGATGAACAGTGGTATAATTCATATAATAAAATAGTATAAAAGCAGCTGAAAATTAACAGCCTATCTAGCCATGATTAAGTGATACCAGACTAGTCCTCCTGCCATAAACAACTATACAAATGGACAAAAATTTAAGATGCAACTACTGTGAGAGTGTTTTCTGGATGAAATAAACACTTGAATTGGTAGACTGAGTAAGGAAGATTGCGCTTTCCACAGTGGGTGGGCCTCAACCAATCCATTGAAGGGCTGAATAGAACAAAAGGGATGAGTAGGAATTCTCTTTCTCTGCTTGTCTTTGAGCTGGGACATCAGTCTTTTCCTGCTTTTAGACTTGGACTTGGACTAGAAGATAAACATGATACCAAATTTCTTGTTGTAAACAATGCAAGTGAGAAAACAGTAGAGTAAGAACTTTAAAGTACTGAAAGTAAAAAAAAACGTGTAAATCTAGAATTATATCCCAGCAAAAAATATCTTTTAATAAGGTGTCTTCAGACATACAAAAGCTAAAAGAATTCATCACCACCAGACTAACTACAAGAAATGTTAAAGAATGTCCTTCAGGCAGAAGGAAATGATCCCATATGGAAATCTCCATCTGCACAAAGGAATGAAGAGCACTGGAAATGGTAACTACAAAGGTAAATATTTATGACTTTTTTCTTATTATTTAAATCTTTTAAAAACATAATTGAACAAAACAAAACAGCAGAGTAGGCAGCTTCAAGCTCCCATCCCCCCCCCCCAGAAACATCAAAAAACAAAGCAGTGACTGTTAGAATCCAACTTTATCAGAACTCTGGAAAACAAAAGTTTACAAAAACCAAACAAATGCTAAATCAAAAAAATAGCAATTTAAAAGTGTTAGAAAGCTTTGTGGCATTTTTACTTGCTTTTCTCCCACCCATTCCCAGGCTTGGCAGCAATCTTGAAGACAGAAACCTGCATTCCCAGTGTGGGAACCTGATCCCTGGTTCCATAGGGAGCAGAGCATACCTTATTTGCAAATTATCATGTATTTCTGCTCCAACCTGTATGGAAGCTACCTGAAGGAATAATGCAGGCACTCATCTCTGTTTTGCTGAACTTGGAACTCAGGCCAGAAAAGTAGTGGGCATTGCTTGAAAATATCACAAGGTGAACAAACCACAGATGCCTGGGGCAAAATATGACAGTTGAGACACAGAATGGACTGCTGTTATGGACTGAATTGTGTTCCCCCAAAATGTGAATATTGAACCCCAATGCCCAATGTAATTGTATTTGGAGATAGGGCCTTTAAAGATGTAATTAAGGTTAAATGAGGCCATATGAGTGGGGCCCTAATCCAATATGACTAGTGTCCTTACAAGAAGAGGTAGAGACACCAGGGATGCATGTGTACGGGGAAAAGGCCATGTGAATATACAGCAAGAAGGTGGTCATCTGTAAACCAAGAAGAGAGGACTCAGGAGAAACCAGCCCTACCAACACTTTGATCTTGGATTTCCATCATCCAGGACTGTGAGAAAATAAATTTCTATTGTGTAGGCCACTCAGTCTCTGGTATTTTGTTATGGCAACCCCCTAACAGATTAATGCAGACTGCTTAAAGTCTGGGAGGAAAAGCTGGGGAGAGTTTCTTTGGGTAATCAGAGCATTTATAATCATCTATGTATAAGAGAGAATTTAGAAGGCCACGTGAATGCCCAGGGCAAGACGCATGCTCAGAAGATACCTGACAAAAACAGAAACAGATTCACATATATAGAGAACAAACTAGTGGTTACCAGTGGGGAGAGGGGCAAGATGGGGTAGGAGATTAAGAGGTACAAACTACTATGTATAAAATAAATAAGCTACTGGCTTCCCTGGTGGCACAGTGATTAAGAATCCGCTTGCCAATGCAGGGGACATGGGTTTGAGCCCTGGTCCGGGAAGATCCCACATGCCGTGAAGCAACTAAACCCGTGTGCCACAACTACTGAGCCTGCACTCTAGAGCCCATGAGCCACAACTACTGAGCCCACGCGCCACAACTACTGAAGCCTGTGCCTAGAGACTGTGCTCCGCAACAAGAGAAGCCACCCCAATGAGAAGCCCACGCACCGCACCGAAGAGTAGCCCCCACTCGCCGTAACTAGAGAGAGCCCGCGTGCAGCAACAAAGACCCAACGCAGCCAAAAATAAATAAATAAAATAAATTAAAATAAATAAATAAGCTACAAGGATATGTTGTACAGCACATGGAATATAGCCAATATTTGATAGCAACTTATAATAGCAATAAAACATGAAATATTTAGAGATAAATTTAACAATATATGTGCAAGACTTCTGCACTAAAACATTACAGTAAATCTGCAAATAATTTTTTAGAGACATTAAAGAAGATCTAAATAAATGGAGAGATACATGTTCATGGATTGGAATATTCAACATGAAGATAGCCATTTTCCTCATATTGATCTATAGATTCAGTACAATCCCAATGAAAATCTCAGTAGGTTTTTTAACTAGAAATTGACAGGCTGATTTAAAATTTATATGGATATGCAAAGAACCCAGAATAGCCAAGTCAATTTTGACAAAAGAAACAATAATAACAAAATTGGAGGAATTACACTACCTGACTTCAAGACTACAGCAAAAGTTACAGTAATCAAGACAGTATGTTGGCATAAACAAGAGTCTGTCATACAGAGTGAAGTAAGCCAGAAAGCGAAAAACAAATATCGTATATTGACGCGTATATGTGGAATCTAGAAAAATGGTACAGATGAATCCATTTGTAGGGCAGGAATGTAGACGTAGAGAATGGACATGTGGACACGGGGGGAAAGGGGAGGGTGGGACGAATTGGGAAATTAGGTTTGAGATAAATACACTACCATGTGTAAAACAGATGGCTAGTGGGAACTTGCTGTATAGCACAGGGAGCTCAGCTCAATGCTCTGTGATGACCTAGATGGGTGCGATGGGGGCGGGGGGCGGCAGGAGGGAGGTCCAAGAGGGAGGGGATATAGGTATACATATAGCTGATATACTTGGTTGAACAGCAGAAACTAACACGACATTGTAAAGCAATTATACTCCAATTAAAAAAAAAAGAAATAAAACAGAAAAAAACCCCACAGACATATAGCTTAATGGAACAGAAGAGAATATCCAGAAAAAGACATGTGGTCAACTGATGTTCTATAGTGGCACCACTGTAATCCAATGGGGAAGATGCTGGAACACTGGATGTATTTATCTGTCACTGCATAACAAATTACCCCACAATTTAGTAGCTTAAATCAACAAACCTTTCTTACAGGGCCAGGAATTTGGGAGTGGCCTAAGTGGGTGGTTCTAGCTCAGGATGATGAGGCGGCCATCAGGACATCAGTGAGGGCCGCAGCCACGTGTAGCATCTGCTTCCAAGACAGCTCACTCGCCTGGTGATTTGGAGGAGGCCTCAGGTCCTCGCCAGCTGTCGGCGGAAGGCCTCAGTTCCCCACTACACGGGCGTATCCACAGGACTGTTCAAGTGTCCTCACCACACGGCAGCTGGCGTCCCACGGAGCAAGTAATCCAAGGGAGAGCAAGGAAGGGGGACGCCACAGTGCCTTTTGGGCCTTAATCTTGTGTCTCACACCACCATTTCCATCATATGCTACTCATTAAAAATCAAGTTTCATTGGAACCAAGACACACTCATTAGATTTTGTATTGTCTGTGGCTGCTTTTCCACCACAAGAGCAGAGTGGAGTAGTTGTGATAGAGACCACATGGCCTCTAAGCCTAAAATATTTATTACCTGGCCCTGATTTACATCATCTACAGTGCTTGGCTTAATGTCTTAAACATAGTAGGCTCTCAAGAAACGTGCTAGTGCTCATAAACAGTGCGTGTTGGTTAGTTTGTTCAATAAATATTAGTTGAGCTCCTACTAAACGCCAAGTAATATCATAAGTGCTGATTATATATAGTCAACAAGACAGAGCTGGTTCCTACACTAATTTTCTTCACTGCAGAGGTCCAGGTCGCCTCAGGGTGTAATACATATAGGACTTTATTGTGCTGCTTCCCACTAGAGGGCAGCCTGAAGCTCGTCCACAATGGCGCAGTAGTCGTGTTAACTCCAACAACAGTACTATCAGTGAAGAACTGTCAGAAAGGACAAAATACCAAACTACATAAGAGCTGTATTTATTCTCTCAAGACTGTTAACAGAATTAAAAAATGCACCAAGTTTGTCTTTGGAACTCCTAGCCTCCTGTTTCTTCACCATTTCCATCCTGTTCCCTGCAGAGGTGGCGTGAACCATTATAGGCACCACCTGTAAGTTAAAAATGTGGCTGAAACAATCAGGTGCATCTCTCACCAATAGATCAGTCAGGGTGGGGAGAAAGAAGTGATTCCCGGGGAGGGATGGATCAACCTGGTAAGCACAGAACCGCAGGCCAGAAGCAATTCTGGGAGCAGAAACACGTGCCTGGTGTCTGCCACAGGAAGGGAAGAAACACATACCTTCTAGTCATTAGTCCACTATTTACTGTGCACCCACTACCTACTTTGCACTACACAGGATACAGCAGTGAGGGCTACAGACATAGTACCAGCCCTCAAGGAGGATGTACTTTGACAGGGAAGTCAGACATTAAACAAACAGTTAGAAAAGCACTGAAACTACCAAAGTAGTAAAGACTGTTTCGGTTACTAATAGCATAAGAAACCAATAAAGAATGCAGTGGCAGAAAACAATCATTTTATTATCCTCAGAGACTCTTTGATTCTAGCTTGTTTCTGCTCCGCAACATCTGAGAGCTCAACTAGGAAGACTCAAAGGCTAGGGGTGATTGATGGTACGGGGTTGGAATCACTTAGAGGCATCTTCACTCACATAGGTAATGGCTGTCAGCTGGGACATCTGCTGAACTGTGGGCTGGGAACATGTACACATTTCTTCTCCATGCTGTCTCTCCACGTGGGTTAGTTTGGGCTTCCCTGGAGTATGGCAGCTTAGTTCTAAGAGCCAGCATTCCCAGATGGAAAACTGGAAGTGCACAGCATTTTGATGACCTAGCCAGGGAAGTACCATAGAGTCATTCTGTCCTACCTTACTTGGTTAAGGCAATCATAAAGATCTGCATAGGTTTAAGGGGAAGAGACATACCTCCCACCACTCAATGGAAGAAGCTTTAAGGTTATATTGTAAGATGAGCATGTGTGATGGGAAATATTACTGTGGCCATCTTCAGAAAATTCAATCTGCCACAGGCTGTCATGATAGCATAGGAAGGGGGTATAACTTAGCCTAGGGGGGTCAGTCAGCAAAGGCCTCTGTGAGGAAGTCTTGTCTTTGGCTGAGGGGGTGAAGTGCTAAGAGGAGCCTTGGAAAGAGCTTTAGGTAGAGGAATCAACAGGTGTAAAGGTTGCAGTCCAAAGAGGCTGGTGTGTTTGAATGCTGCGTTTCGGAGTGATGAGAGCCTGGAGGGCAAGGGAAAAGTGCTGCAGGGGAGGATACAGATGGGAGATACCATGTGCCTTGGCTCATGCCCTCTGTGCTGGATCCCTTGAGAAGAGAAGCAGCCTCCAGTCAGCAGTGTCTTAGGAAAAAAAGAGACTGGAGAGGACAGAGCAGGCATTGGCTGCTCCCAAACTGGTGAAAAGTGGGGAAAAGCTGCATGCTTTAGTAACTATCCTACCCCAGCAGCCCCATCATGGAAAATAAAATTGAATCTGCCCAAGTCTCATCCAGATAAAGTAAGGGAAGTCTGTAGAAATAACTATGCCTGAGGTATCTGTGGATAAAAAGAGACCGCACAGGGCATGTCAACAACACAATGGAGGTGGGGAAATCCAGCAAGACTACAGTTAAAGACTTAAGTTGCCATCACATGAGCATCTGCTGCCCCGTACTCTTTCCCCTCATCCTCAATTCAGATCAATGACTGAATGTTTTATTTATTTTTTCTCATTTTATACTTTGGATTGAATGTGTTTCCAGCTGCTGGTCGTCTCAAGAGTCAGATCCAAGAGGTTTGTAAAGAATGGACACTGTGTATCACTGTGCAGGTATTAATACATTATATCAGATGAAATTATAAATATCTGTATGCACATGACAAGAGAAAAAGCTAGATATGTATGAAATAGATAACCAACAAGGACCTACTGTATAGCATAGGGAACTATCTGAAATAGAATCTAAAAAAGAATAGATATATATATGTAAAACTGAATCACTTTGCTGTACACCTGAAACTAACATAACATTGTAAATCAACTATACTTCAATTGAAGAAAAACAAAAATAATAGATTAAAAAAAAAGCTAGCAAATTAAGTACGGACTAGATCATGAAGGACCCTGTAAATCAGGTTAGAGTCTGTCTTGTGTGCTTCTCTAAACGCACAATTTCAATCCAACTGCAGACATATGACAGATTATGTGGGTACTAAACCACCAGCCACACTGATTTAAGCTTCTGAAATTTTGTTCCTCCTGCTTATGCATGAAATGCCTTTATTCACCCGGGCAAAAGCTACTTACCTTCCAAGATTCAGCCTAAGTGTTACCACTTCTGTGAACCCTTCCTCAGCCCCAAACACATGGCCACTCCCACCCTGGTGTCCCCATTATCTTGCACAGACTATTTTCACTGCATTTTTTAAATATAAATTTATTTATTTTTGGCTGCATTGGGTCTTCATTGCTGCGCGCGGGCTTGCGCACGGGCTTTCTCTAGTTGCGGTGATGGGGGCTACTCTTTTTTGCAGTGCGCGGGCCTCTCATTGCGGTGGCTTCTCTTGTTGCGGAGCATGGGCTCTAGGCGCCCAGGCTTCAGTAGCTGTGGCACGCGGCTCTGTAGTTGTGGCTTCACAGGCTCTAGAGCGCAGGCTCAGTACTTATGGCACACGGGCTTAGTTGCTCTGCGTCATGTGGGATCTTCCCAGACCAGGGCTTGAACCTGTGTTCCTTGCATTGGCAGGTGGATTCCCAACCACTGCACCACCAGGGAAGCCCCTCATTGCATTTATTTACTTAATTGTGCTCATTCACATATACATTACTCCCCATTCTAGTCTCTGGGCTCTTTGAAGACAGGGATTGTGTCTTATTTGTTCATCTTTTGATACTCAACATGGTGAGCATTCAATAAATGTTTGCATGAGTGAATTTCATCCTCAAACTGAAGCTGACAAGAATCTGACTTCCCTACTTTGGTGGGACACCATAGACAGTTTGGGTTTCTTTTACTTAAAGCTGAGGATATGCCAAATTGAGGGTATAACAACCACTACTATGATTTAAGGACTGCTTATTCTATGCTTGCTGCTGCTTTAAGTGCTTGACATGTATTAGTTTATTTAATCTTCCCAACAGTCCTACCATAAGTTCATCAAGGGTTGAAAGGCTACAGCTGGCCACCTGGAGAAGAGGGCCCAAATGGACAGATGAAACAAGGAAGAAGATCTGGAGAGGTCTCATGAGCCCAGAGTACCAAGGCAGAGGGGCTGAAGAGTAGAGTTCTTTAGGAAGATGGTCTGGGTTGTATACTGGAGTTCGGTTTTTACTGGCTGCTGCAGTATGAGACCATGAGACATAATACACAAAATGGGTACGATTCTTCATTACACAGGAACAAATGTACTGTTACTAAAATGAGAAGTTACGCTCTAAAACTTATCAAGAAAACAATTTTAAATGCTTTATGTTGTTTCCAGTTCCATAGAAGATGGAGTATGCACATTCCATCATCTTCCTCTTGCTAATTACAACCAAAATTCCTGTTCAAAATACATGATACAACTATCAAAAAACCTCTCAAAAGGTGGAGAAAAGAAGGCAGACTGGCTGGGGCCTCAAGGGACAACTCAGTGGTGAGTTCCTTGGGTGGTCTGTTTGTTTGTTTTGCCTCCTATATATTTTGGCTTGGGTGTTAGAGCAGTCTGCAACTAGAAAAATGCCAACAAGCCCCTCTCGAAACAAAACAAAACAAAAAAACCATAAAAACCAAGCTCTAAAAAAAGCCCATTCTGGGACTTCCCTGGTGGTCCAATGATTAAGACTCTGCACTCCCAATGCAGGGGGCCCAGGTTCGATCCCTGGTCAGGGAACTAGATCCCACATGCTGCAACTAAAGATCCTGCATGACACAAAGAAGATCTCGCACGTAGCAATGAAGATCCCGAGTGCCATCACTAAGACCCAGCGCAGCTAAATCAATCAATCAATCAATAAATAAATATTAAAAAAAAAGCCCACTCTCTCCAGCAAATGACCATGAGGAGGGTAGCTCTGCAGGATGCTTACAGCCACCCTACTCTAGGCAAACACCCCAAAAGAACCCATACCTTTCTTCCTCCCCACCTGGTGCTGTAGAGACTGTGGGGCAAAGCCCTGTTCACCATCCCCATCTTGTACCAGCAAAGCAGAGGTGGCATCTCTCCCCTCCCCACCAGGTACTGGAGACTGTGGGGAGGAGCCCTGTTGACTATCCACAACCTGCACTAATTAAATAACTGGAAAAAGTGGCACCTCATCCCCTCTCAAATAGAGAGTAGGGAGCTAGAAAAAGGGATTCTCTAAATATGTGTATGAAGTACTGGTCATGCCTTCCCAAGCAGTGCATGTGTGAAACCAACTAGTATCAACACAGAAAAAGCTCTGGGAATTGAACTACAATGTGGAATACTCTGCGGTTTCAAATCCGCCTCGAGGTAGCACGCAAGTGGGGCAGGCCAGAACCGCTCTGCAAAGGCTGTGAAAACGAAATTGATCTTCAAACCAGAGCCCACAAAATTGGACCAGAATGTGCATTCTGAATATAAACATATTGATATTGACTTCCTGCTAAAATAGAAGATTTACATAAAAACTAGAGCCTCATAACATAATATTCAAAATGTCCATGATAAAATAAAAAATTACTCCTCATACTAAGAACCAAGAAAAACAACTCAAATGAGAAAAGACAATCAACGAATGCCACCTGCAAGGTGAAAAAGATACTGGAATTATTGAACAAGGATTTTAGAGCAGCTGTCATAAAAATATTCCAAGAAATAATTATGAACGCTCTTGAAACATATTGAAAAATAGAAAGTCTCATCAAAGAAAAATATCTAACAACCCAGATGGAAATTTCAGAACGAAAAATTAAAATAAGTAAAAAATTTACTGGATGGACTCAATAGCAAAATGGAGATTTAAGAGGAAAGAATCAGTGAACCTAAAGATGTATCAGTAGAAATGATCCAATCTGAACAAAAGAGACAAAACAGAAAAAAAAAAGAATAAGTACCTATGGTACAATAACAAAAGATCTAACACTCATGTTACCGGAGTCCCAGAAGGAGAGGAAAAAGAGTGCAGTGCACAAAAAATTTTTGAAGAAATAATGGCTGAAAACTTCCCAAATTTGGCAAAAGACATAAACCTACCAATTCAAAATTCTGAGCAAACCCTAAAAGAATAAACTCAAATAAATCAACACCCAGATACATCATAATCAAATGTCTGAAAATTAAAAATAAAGGAAAAATCTTGAAAGCAGCTGGAGAGAAACAAAGTATTACCTACAGAGAAGGAAAAATTTGAAAAACTACAGATTCCCCATCAGAAACCATAGAGGAGAGAAGAAAGTGGCAAAACATTTTTAAAGTGCTGAAAGAAAAGAATGACAACCGATAATTCTGTATCCAGTGAAAATGTCTTTCAGGAATGAAGGTGAAATAAAGATATTAAGAGATGAAGGAAATGAAGTGATTTGCCACTATCAGATCTGCTCTGAAAGAAGTGATAAAGGAAAAGTTCTCCAAATGAAAAGAAAATAACAGCAGCTTGAAACATCAGAAATGAAGAAAAAGCAATTTTTAGGGTAAATATCTGTGTGGATATAATCTCTTGAATTTTTAAAGTTATGTTTGATGGATGAAAGCAAACTTATAACATTGTCTCGCATGGTTCTCAATGTATGTAGAGGTAAAATTTAAGACAATAATGTCGTAAAGGAAGAAAAAAGGGACCTAAAGGTGGTAAAGTTTCTACATTCACTTAAGCTGGTAAAAGGTTGATACTAGTAACCTATCATAAGTATGTGTAATATAATCTCAACAGCAACCACTGAAAACCTATACAAAGAGAGCTATATTTTAAAAATCTATAGCCATCTTAAAATGACATACTAAAAAATGTTCAAGTATCCCATAAGAAGGCAAGAAAAGGGAAAAGGAGGCACAAAAAAAGAGGGAATAAACAGAAAATAAGTAAAATGGCAGACTTAAATCCTAACCAATCAAAAAGTATATTAAATGTAAATCATCTAAACAGACCAATTAAGAAAAAAGAGATTATCAGAATATGTATTTTTTAAAATATGACTCAGAGTGATGTCACACAAAATGGCAGAGTAGGAACTAGGGCTTTGTCCCTTCACCAAAGCAGTCATTGAGCTACAAAGAAAGACTGAAATCAACTATTCTGGAACTTGGAGCATGACCAGAAACTTTTAACAACCAGAGGAGTCCTTATAACAATGAAGGGAAAGGTTGCTGATCTTCCACAAGTGAGCAGCATGTGCAAACTAGTCAATATCCCTCATTCCTCAGATGTGCTGCAGCTGTCAGGATAGCAGCCTGCATTCCTGAAGAAGCTGGCTGATGCCAGAGTAGACGGTGGAATCACTGTCCTCCAAAAGTTTGGGCTTACAGGGACCTCCCTGGTGGTCCAGTGGTTAAGACTCCGCGCTCCCACTGCAGGGGGCACCACCGGTTCCATCCCTGATCAGGGAACTAGCCGCCGGTTCCATCCCTGATCAGGGAACTAAGATCCCACATGCCATGCCGCGGGGCCAAAAAAAAAAGAAAAAGTTTGCAGTTACACAGTTTGATCAGCACAGATGCTTGCCTTGGATGTGACCCTACTGGCAGCTTTGCCTTTCCCGGGGGCATCTATCAGATTTAAAGAGACAGAATACCCCTCTCCTACCTCCCTATTTAGAGTCAAACATTTAAGGAAATCTATGTCAGGTCACTGACTAACTGCAGAGAAAATGGAACAGAAACTTCAGTGACCACAGAAAAACAAGGAATACACACTTTGCAAAAACAGTTTGTAAAAGTAACAGCTCCAACCCTCAACAAGCAAAAACTAGCAATCCCTAATGAGTAAGAATCATATTTTGAGAGTTACCACATTATAACACTTAGAATGTACAGTTCTCAACAAAAAATTTTAAAACAAAAAAACAGAAAAGCATGGACCATTCAAAGGAAAAAAAC
This sequence comes from Balaenoptera physalus, assembly GCF_965194825.1. Taxonomy (NCBI): domain Eukaryota; kingdom Metazoa; phylum Chordata; class Mammalia; order Artiodactyla; family Balaenopteridae; genus Balaenoptera; species Balaenoptera physalus. The sequence goes on from NC_138898.1 coordinate 83,723,783, forward strand.
AATTTGACAGAAACCATCCCTAAGGAAGCCCAGACAATGGACTAACTAAACAAAAACTTTATTTTTTTAAATATAAGTTTATTTTATTTATTTATTTTTGGCTGCATTGGGTCTTCGCTGCTGTGCACGGGCTTTCTCTAGTTGCGGCGAGCAGGGGCTACTCTTTGTTGCGGTGTGCGGGCTTCTCACTGCGGTGGCTTCTCTTGTGGAGCACAGGGTCTAGGCGCGCGGGCTTCAGTAGTTGTGGCACGTGGGCTCAGTAGTAGTAGTTGTGGCTCTCAGGCTCCAGAACGCAGGCTCAGTAGTTGTGGCACACGGGCTCAGTTGCTCCGTGGCATGTGGGATCTTCCTGGACCAGGGCTCGAACCCATGTCCCCTGCATTGGCAGGTGGATTCTTAACCACTGTGCCACCAGGCAAGTCCCTAAACAAAAACTTTAAATCGACCATCTTAAACATGCTCAATGAGCTTAGGAAACCATGGACAAAGAAACTAAAGGAAATCAGGAACATAAAAGATGAACAAAATGAGAATATCTATTAAAAAAATTATAGAAAGGAAACAACCAAAAATTCTGGACTGAAAAGTACATTAACTGAAATGAAAAATTCACTGGAGGGGTTCACCAGCAGATTTGAGAAATAAAAGACCAGAAGACTTGAAGACAGGTCCTTTGAAATTATCCAGCCTGAGGAGCAGAAAGAAAACTAAATTAAGAAACCAAACAGAGCCTGGGGTACCTGTGGGAGAGCAGTAAGAATACAAATAACAGAACGATGGAGGCAGCTGTATAGGACCTGGCACCTCACAGAATGATGGGGCTACAAGGGTGGTTAAGAGTAAAATCTGACAGTTTCGTGCTTTAGTGACTGTGGTGAGTTTAGTGAACACACAAGAGGTGGGAGATAGGGACAGAAAGTGAACATTGTGACTTCAGATTTTAGGAGTCTGAGGTATGAAAAAAGGCACACAAAGCTGCCTTACAGACAGATAAAATGCAGTCCTAGAGCTTAGAAGTCCTGTTAGTTGAGAGCGCTTAAGGAACCATCTAAATCACCCTGGTAATTGAGGAGATGTTACAGGAGACCATCATCTGTTAAAAGAGGGCCAAGAACAGAACCCTGAACAGAGACATGTTGCCGAGCTGAGGAGCAGATATCAGGGAAGGAGCAGCAATCACAGAAGACTGAATGTCTTCCAGGAGCACCATCTTGGGACCCACAAGGCGGGAGCATGGAAACCAGTGACGAAGACCAAGAAAGAACGGCTGGGGCGATCACTAAGCAACAAATGCTGTGCACCGACTACGCGCTGAACTGCCTTGTAAATTTGACGTGTTTCACCATTCCCCCCCCCCCCCCCCCCACACACACACGGCTCTGCGTCCACCACCTTGTCGGAGTCAGAAGCCGCGGGTGACCAGCTCAGAGAGGAGCCTGGGAGACGCCCAGGGCCTAGGCGGCCTGAGGGCGTGTAAGGGGCTTACCCGACTGCGCACCTCCAGGTGATGGCCGGGCCACGGCTCCCGCAACAGGGCAGCCCAGGCGGCTGCGGCCCGCGAGGGCCCGACGTGTGCCAGTCTGGGCCGCGAGGACCTGTCCCCGGCCTCCGGGACCAAACCGCCCAGAGGCAGCCCGAAACCGCGTGGTCCCAGCATGCTCTGCGCGCATCATACGTCACTGTGGGCGACTCCCGCCTGAGGGGCGAGACGCAGCCGGTTGCCAGGCAACGGGGTAGGCCACTCTCCGCCCGCAGTGGGCGGGCAGAGTCTTAGGTGGAAGCCGGAAGAGCGCTTGGTGAGGCTCGCTGCATCACCACGTTGCAGACCGGGGGAATCCTATTCAGTGACTCTTTTCTACAGGAGGGGGCATCTACTCAGTCCCAGTAACCCACGCTCCCTACAGTGTGAGTTCCTCCAAGGCTGTGGCTCTTTGAGAGCCCTAATCCCCTCTCTGCTCTGCCCTTTGCAGGTGCAAGGTTTTTCTGGGACAACCCCCCACCCCACCCCACCCCCGCCAGGAAGAGGGCACCCGCACCCGCACACAGCTGGAGATTCCCCATGGTTGGCTGGCTGGATTTTGTTTTGTTCTTTGTAAGCTACTCAGATCGTTATAAAGACTGCCTGGAAAACGGTGCATTTAGAACCGGCACTTATTTAAACAATTGCTAAGAGGATTTCCTCCATTACAATAATTCTATTACAAGATCTAGCCCAAACTGAACAGCTAATACCTGTTCTACTAGTCTGAGGGTTAAAGAAAAGCCCTTTTGGTGGCTTTCAAACTCTGAAATTCCTTCAAACTCTGATTCTGTCACTCCTCTCGCGCCTTCATTTTATTGAGAATAGTTCACATTCCTCCAGTTCTACTTCAAATACACTTTCATCCTTAATCCAGCCTGTAGGGCGCTCTTGCTCTAACCAGCAGCATTCTGGGCTTCTCTTCTGTCCCCAAGTAGCTTGGATATTATGACCAATTATTTAAACTCTGACCTCAGTGATTTTTCACTTTGCCCTTTTTGCCAGTTTCCATCCCTCGCTAAACCAGGCTGTGTGCTTTCTCCAGTCTGGCTGCAGAGATTCCAAACATGGCTGGTGAAAAGCAAAGAACGGTGCTCTCACTCCTCCACAAATGTGTGCTTTCTCACAGCTTTGTGCTCCTTCCTACTGTAGACTGCAAGTTCTTTTATCCATTCTTGTGACCTTGCTGTCCTATTAACTACATTTCCCCCAAACTTCCTATGGTCTGCCACAAACTTTCCACTCAATCCCACTCTACTTTTGGTAAGTGATCTCACCTACATCTACTTTGCATCTGTATTTTTTATATATATATATAAATTTATTTATTTATTTACTTTTGGCTGCATTGGCTCTTCGTTGCTGCGCGCGGGCTTTCTCACTGAGGTGGCTTCTCTTGTTGCGGAGCACAAGCTCTAGGTGCACGGGTTTCAGTAGTTGTGGCACGCGGGCTTCAGTAGGTGTGGCTCACGGGCTCTACAGTGCAGGCTCAGTAGTCGTGGCACACGGGCTTAGTTGCTCCATGGCATGTGGGATCTTCCCGGACCAGGGCTCAAACCTGTGTCCCCTGCATTGGCAGGCGGATTCTTAACCACTGCACCACCAGGGAAGTCCCTTAGTCATCTATTTAACCAAAGTGACAATAAAAGATTTTAAAGGCAAATACAGAAGGTCACATGGGTGTGAACAAAACTTAGCTCTCTTGATACTGAGAAGACTCAATCAAAGACCTGATAAAGACAACATGAAGCACAGAAAATAATTACAAAACACAAAATCTGGTTTCCCAGGCAGATTACTTAAAAGATAAATCTTTTTTCTTTTCTTTTCTTTTTTTCTTTTTACAATTTCTTATTAAGAACAGACCAATAATCTAAGAAATCTTTGTCATTTTAACAGAGAGAGAAAACCAAATTTTAGGTGTGTATCAGTGTACAATTAACACTAAAGCTAATTAAAAAAAAACCTTATAAATAAATCTGTCCAATCTTAGCCAGCTTTGACGACACAAAATAAGATTCCTTTTCCACAAATCTTCAACAATTAAAAAAAAAAATCCATTTAGGTTTTGTCCTACTCTTTTCCTCCACCTCATTCTAGAACAACCAGTCATTCTATTTTAGGACAGAATTTCTCTTTTTCCCTTAACAAAAATATGTCCTTCATACTTTGCATGTTTGGCATATATAGCTGTTTCACTTCATCCTTATGGTTTCTAGTAGTTTCATTTACATATGTTGATTATAATTTTTACCCATTAATAATCTTTATTTTTCTGTGAACACTAGGAAGTAAGCAATTGTGAACTGTCTGCCACATACTATCATTCTGTAGAAGATTAATACATTTTACAAATATACTGTCTCATAATTTTTTATGGGTATATGTTTCCTTATAGTATAATTTTCAATTTTTAAAAATTGAAGTATAGTTGATTTACAATGTTGTCTTAGTTTCTGGTGTACAGCAAAGTGATTCAGTTATACGTATATATACATATTCTTTTTCCTATTCATTTCCATTATGGTTTATTACAGGATACTGAAGATAGTTCCTTGTGCTATACAGTAGGATCTTGTTGTCACAGTACAATTTTCCATGTGGCAAAATTCATGTTCACTAATAAACCCGAATATCTTTTGTCTCTGTAGAATTTAAGAAGCCCCAAATATATAAACTTATGGTCAGCAATTAATGTTTCAGTATTTTACCTTATTTGGAAATGATCTAGATATTCCTTGAATATCACTTAACTTAGAACAGCTTTAAGGTTTCAAGTTGTCAAAAGGTTTTTGAACCTATTTTTAAGTAGACATATTAGAAAACAAAATTATTGTTGAAAAGTTTATAAACTTTTTTCATTCGTGTCTATTTAATTCTCTTGTTCTTAACACTTTTGAATTAGCAATGCTTGACTTGCTTGTGAAAATGTCATGAGACAATAAACAAAGCTAGCCATCATCTCAAGTTATTTTTCTTGTTGACAAATCAGGCACGTATCAAAAATATCACAGAAGCAAAGAGCCTTCAAAGTTAAACATAATTTTTTTTAAATTGCCATGCTTGACACATCAAGCAATTCATTTCTATTGTGAATATTGTTCTTAGGTTGGATTTATAGTTTTATAATCTTAAGTATCTAGTAGAGATAACTTAATCTTGTTTGACTTAGTATAAACCTAGGTAGGAAAAAATTGTATGTCTGCATTATATTTAATGCTGACAACTCCAAAGACATGCCCATTTTTATTTTGCCAACAATTTTAAGACTAGCTTTATTTACCAAATATTTATCCCAGATCATGTGAACTTAAAAAAAAAATTGGGTTAGTTTCTATACTTCTCACTCATTTATCTCTAAGCCAATTCAAATAGAACTTCTTTAATGGATTTTATAACTAATTTGGTAATACCATCCAAAGGTAGAAAAATATCACCTATACATAACATACATGCATAGACATACACATACAGACAAATGCAGTGATCCTAGAGCTTTCATTTTATAATTTTAAGCATGAGTCAGTAAAAGTTAGTAATACAAACTCACTGGTTTATACCTACTTTATATATATATTTTAAAATATTTATTTGGCTGAGTTGGATCTTAGTTGCGGCACGCAGGATCTTTGTTGTGACGCACAGGCTTCTCTCTAGTCGTGGTGTGCAGGCTCTAGAGTGCACGGGCTTAGTTACCCCGCAGCATGTGGGATCTTAGTTCCAGGGATCGAACCCACGTTCCCTGCATTGGAAGGTGGATTCTTAACCACTGGACCACCAGGGAAGTCCCTATACCTACTTTATATTTTTAACCAAATTGTGTTTCTGGCAAATGGGACAAGTTGAGGTTACCTGCTCAATATGAGGGCTAATTCTTTTTATCAATATTTGTGGAGCAAGTTTCTAGGATTTTCACTTGACCTGATAGGTAATCTTATGGAGGCTGAGAACTACGCCTTAGGTGAGTGACTGAGGAGACATCTAGGGGCTGTCTGGATGTCTCCAAAGCTCATCTGAGTGGATAAAATATTCAGCCTTTTTGCAATTAGCCTTTTTCCTTTCCAGCCTCAGGTAGTTGCTTCTGGGGGACCCTCAGTCCCTTGAGAGCAGGGGCCTAAAGTTCAAGTGGCTGAGGGGCTGGTGTATAACAAGGTCTGGCAGAGGTGGACAGAAGGATGGAGGAGCCAGGGGCTTGAAGGGAGTCACAGCAGAGGACTCAAGGGAAGTGATGGAAGATCAAAGAAGGCACAGGGGAAAAAGAAGCAGAAGCAATGGCAAGGGAGAGGTTGAAGAGGGGCCAGTTCGGGGAGATCTTATGTTTCCCAAAGAATCCAGTGACGATCCAATTATCCTCAGCAGCATCATGTCAACAAGAAGGAGGAAGACAAGGCTTCCCTGGTGGCGCCATGGTTAAGAATCCGCCAGCCAATGCAGGGGACACGGGTTCGAGCCCTGGTCCGGGAAGATCCCACATGCCGCGGAGCAACTAAGCCCGTGTGCCACAACTACTGAGCCTGCGCTCTAGAGCCTGCGAGCCACAACTACTGAAGCCTGTGCGGGTAGAGCCGGTGCTCCACAACAAGAGGAGCCACCGCAATGAGAAGCCCACGCACCCCAACGAAGAGCAGCTCCCACTCGCCGCAACTAGAAGAAAGCCCGCGCGCAGCAACGAAGACCCAATGCAGCCACAAATAAATAAATAAAATTAAATTAAAAAAACATTAAAAAAAAAAAAAAGGAGGAAGACGGGTCTGGTGCACCATACAGTTGGCAGGGGCTCGAGAAGGGGGTTTCAGTTGACAGCAGTTCCCAGGGAGCAGCAGGGCCACACAAACAAGAGACGCCTTAAAAAACAGCTCCTATCAGGGTCTGAATATCAGCTTCCAATTAAGCCAACTTCTGACAACAGAGCTCGTTAAAAAAAAATTTTTTTTTTTGGCGTGGCTTGCAGGAATCTTAGTTCCCCAACCAGGGACTGACCCCAGGCCATGGCAATGAAACCGAGTCCTAACCACGAAGCCGCCAGGGAACTCCCCTCGAAAAAAATTCTTTCAAATATCTTATCATCAGCTGAGATAAACAACAAATATTCCTGGCAGTGTTGACTACCCCCTCCTTTTTTTCTTTTTTAAAACCAAAGTCATACCTATGCCAACTGACTCAAAACCAAAACCAGTAAAAGCTGTTTATGATCTAACAGAGGACACAAGAGGCCTCCGCACAGAGGGTGCAAGTATGCAGTCCTCCTATGATCTGGAGCCACTCCCAAAGAAAGCCAAAAGAAAGAAAGAAAGATCATTGTTTCCCCCAGAGAGCTGGGAACAATTGGCAGGATGTTAGCTGCAAATGAGGTGCAGCCCACATTTCTGTGCAGCCATATTCTTGGGGACCCTACCCGCTGGTTGGCCTCCTGCACAGGCAAGAACTGACAATTTTCATGCTTTGGCAGGAGGAAAGCCAAGACAAGCCCCCAGGACACAAAACAAGACAAACAGGAAAGCAGGAGCTGACAAACAGGAGAGCAAGATCAACAACCAATGGGTCCCCCAAACCAAATTTAATCAGAGTCACAATCCAAATAATTTTTTAAAAATATTTATTTATTTATTTATTTGGGCTGTGCCTGGTCTTAGTTGTGGCACATGGGATCTTCGTTGCGGCCTGTGGGATCTTTAGTTGTGGCATGCAGACTTCTTAGTTGGGGTTATGCATGTGGGATCTAGTTCCCTGACCAGGAATCGAACCCGGGCCCCCTGCATTGGGAGTGTAGAGTCTTAACCACTGGACCACAAGGGAAGTCCCACAATCCAAAGAATTAATTTTGACAAATGTTTTTCTCGTGCTAATCTGAATTTGAAAAGGAAGGGACAAGGAGATATTTTTTACCTTCCTCTCTCAACTGGGCCCTACAGATGGAGATCTGGGAGAGCTGACTTTGGTAGTACATTCTTACCTTTCACTGGTTTTGGTTAGTTTTCCCAGGATCCTATCTACAGGCCCCAGATCCAATGAGGTGTCCCAGCCATCCCTCTGTGGTTGCCAGAAACTACAACAGAGGGAAAAGGTCATTTCCCTTTACCCTTCTACGTTCGCAGCTGGGGCCCTTGTAACAAAAGACTAACAAGAGAAAAGCACACAAATGTCTTTGATGTAAGTTCTATGTGATGTGGGAGCCTTCATGAGGGAATGAAGACCTGAAGAGGCAGTCACACCTGAGTGTTTTTATGCTCGATTGGATAAAGAGCGGAGAATTAAGGGAAAATGGGAGAGGACGAAAGGACATGAGCTGAGCGTAGGAAACTGGGGAAACAGCGAGGTCTGCTCAGATTCCTCTCGGCATCCCTCACGTGGAGATAAGGAGGTTCCTTTCCTCTGGGTACAAGGAGGGCACCTCTCACATGATCTGCTTCAGAGGAAGTTCATAAAGTCCCTCCTCCATATGCCATTCTCAATTTCCTTCAGTTTCAAATATACCATAGGCCAAAGTGCTATGTTTGGGGGTAGCATGTCCTGAACCCCATCAAAAGAAAACAGTCCAGGTAAAAACGAAATTCCCTTTGTACCCCACCCCAGTGGCATCCTTACATGCTCTCAGAGAACTCTGTCCCGTTCCTTTACTGCACTTCCTCCAGTTGTCGTTACACACTTGTTACTGTGATTATTTGATTATCCTATTTGTCTCCTCCCATAGCCTGTAAGCTCCAGAAGGGCGGGACTGCGTCTATTTTTGCTCTCCACTGTGTTCCCAGTGCCTGGTAGGGTAGACACTTAACAACGATTAATGAATATGTTAATGTAAGGACAGGGAACAGAAAGGCTTCACTGGAAATTTCAGAGCCTGCACAATGAACGGATGCATAAAATATGTGTATAACTAAGAATGTGGTGTAAAAAGAGTTCATTCACTCCAAAATGTTTAAACGTACGTTGGGTAATGTGTTAGAGGCTGAGTACAGCCATGGTGAGCACGATTAAACCTCACTGGCTTTAAATCACAACAGTATGGTATGTAGGATATTTTGGCTATATGCCCTTGGCTTCAATTTCATCTAGGCTACCCTCCCACTTGCCCATTTCAACCCTTTGTTCATTTTCACTTTGCCAGGGCCACCCCTGGGTCCCAAACAAATGTGGCTCCTGTCTGTATAAACCCTAACTCCCCCTCCTTCCTTCCTTATCGCTTGTTAGCCATAAAACATTCTGGTGGCCTGATCTCACGATTCCCCGCAAGAAATACTCCACTGGCCAGAGTGACCAGCCACCCAGGCTGCCCTCTTAGAACTGGGGCCTGGCCACAGGGCCCCGGGAAGACCCCTAAGGGGGTAAGTACCAGAGCCTCTGGGGCATCTGGTCAACGTCATGTGCAGGTTTCGGGAGAAGGCACTTCAAAGCCTGGGGCCCCTGTTTTCTCCAGGTAGTCCTCTGCTTGGCTTTCTGGACCTCTCAGTTTCACACTCAAGCTGCAGGAGTGACATGCAAGAGGGCTGTGAGCAAGAACCGTCCATTCTATCAGCGGGGCTTCAAATGGAGCGGGCTCACCTTTGTATCCTGCTAGAGAGAGCAGAAAAACACAGCTGTAGGCGAGTGTTTCCCATTTTCTGTATTCATCCAGATCATCTTCCCCACTGGGCACTTTCAACACTGTTTTCCTTCAGTTTTCCTGGTTATTTGACCTCCTTAGTTATAGACTCTACCGATGGCTTGCTTCATTCTCTCTGTCCTTTATGAGTCATTTGGGCAATTCTCCTGATTGCCAACCCCAGGCCTTCCCCATCTCCCTTCCTCCCTTGCAGGCCCCCTGGGCTTAACACACTGGCAGCATGAGGTTACAGACGATCCTGCCAGGGAAAGTCACCATGCAGCCAGCCCCATTCTGCCAGCTCCCTCTGCAAATCCTCTGGTAGCTGTGACTGGCTTGCTCTGAATCCCCTTATGATTGGCAGCTTCTGGCCCTGAGCAGAATTCGCCCCATGCATCTTTAAGATGGCAGATTATTTTTACATCTTCAGGGTGGAGAAGGGAATATACATAGCTCAAGACCCCATATTTCATGCAGTGACCTGGCCTCCTAGATAAATTACAGTACTATATTGAACACTTAGACACTGTCTGTTTGATCACTCCCAAGGACAAGAGAGTGTACAGAGGATGGAAAAGTGCTAAGGGGTGCAAACTAATGTTTCTTTTTTCTAGAGTAGCAAGGGAAATGCAATAGTTCTACGCTTCAGAAAATGTCCTGTTTTTAAGACATATTCTGCAGAGGTGCAGAGCTAAGTGGATTCAGTGAACCTTGGGATATCAATGTAGGCTTTTCACTGAAACCCCAGACCTCAAAACCACTTTGATTGGTCAGTTATCACCACTACTCTCCATTGCCAGGTTGAAATATTTATTGAAAAATTGAAAACACAGATGCAACGTATTATACAAAGAAAAGTCTTAATACCATAATAAAAGTACTGTTGGAAGGAAACAAAGCCAGTGGCTACCTGCCCTGGGAAGGTAGGCACTCAGTGAAAAATGAAATTCATTTATAGGAACTATTCTAATGGAAAATTGGGGAAAAGGTTAAAAACAGAAGAAAAAACCCAATCCCATCCCTGAAAACCTAAATGTGAGAGTTTGTTGTAAGTTTGAGACAATTGCATTATCACCAAGATTTATCTGAACCCCCTCAGTTTGTCCCTGTGAGTAGTAATCAGCCTAATTTAGGGCCTTCAAACCTGAGGTAGTTGAGGGTCACCTGAAAGACATGTCTGGAAATCACCTACTCTCAGAATCGGACCCAACGATGTTTGACCAATTGTTTCATGTTGCTTTGGCTCCTGGGGTGAGAGGCCAAGTTGCCACTGTGGGTTGCTAATCCTGTATTTGGTCTGGACCTGGGAGATGTGAGCAGTAGACAGCTGGCCCGGTTTGCTGTGTTGATGGCTGGCAGGCCCGAGGTGGTGGTTTTCTATGCAACAGGCAGCGCGGTCTCTGGAGGACCGAGGATGGTGGAGAGAGGGCAAAGCCAGTCTGGTTGGAAGGCCAATGCCAGGACTGAAGGCTTTCACTGGCAGAAAGGATTTCCAGAGACGCAGAAAGGTGGTAGAAGGTAGCAAGAATATCACCACTTGGTAAAGACCAAGGTAAGTGGAGCCAGGAGATCCAGACTAAGGAGCTGCCCAAGAAGCAGGCAGCAGCACCCAGGTGCGAGCCCAGAACCGGCTTCTCAGTGAGAGGCCGAAGCAAACCAACCGGCCTGGAGACACGCGCTTGTGATCCCCGTGGTACCCGGTGTAAACCCTGCTGTCTGCCTTGGCAGCTCAGACACTTCCAAGAAAGGATGCTCTGGACAATGGTTCTTCCAGCCACTGGGTCAGGGACTCAAATTCAGGTAGGATCCTAGGGATCCTGCTGTGGGCAGCAGAATCAGCAAACAATCTAAATTCGAGTCTCATTGAAACTCCGTGCTCAGATATAAATAACCCCACAAAGGTAGGTCTGTCCTTCAATTTTTGTTCCTTATTATGTACACTCATATCCTTCCTTACTCTAGAGATACGAGACACTGTGCTACACAATTAAAATACTGGATACGGCTGTATTTCGGCCTCTCATCAACCCTAAGCCATCACTTCATTGTTGCCCTGCCTTGCTCTGACCCATTTACACTGACCCATGAGACTCAAGTCACGAATGATGTTCAGTGACTAATTTAAAAGGCTGTGAGGTTCATTTTTAGCCTGAGGATGTGATTCCTGTTTTAACCAAGGCATTTCACACCCAGGATAGCACACTCATTTTTAGAGTAGCCAAGGTACGACATTTTGATTTGCGCTAGAGAACGGACTAGCTTCTAAGTCAAGCGATTATGAAAGTAATTATACTAATTCTGACATATATTTCCTCATGTGAGACTGAATTAGCCTGTGTTCCTGTTTAAGTGCTTTCTTAACTGTTTTATTACTCCGGAGAAGCCCATGAAGGTTTTAAAAATGACTGTGGCTTCTTTTTAGAGGGAGTGTTACTCAGGGAATCCTAATCTGGTCCCATATACTAGATTTTTCCCCCATTGGTAATTTGGAGCACAATAGTCTGAATGGCTGAGATTCTGGAAGTGAGGACCAGCCACCTTTGGAAATGTTGACCCACGCTGAGAACACACCAATTGGCTTAACTGGCACAGCTGGGCCAGGGGTGCTACACATCATTCCTTCTGAGGCTTGGGTGGAAAAATAGTTGAGCACAAAGAAGCAGTAAACGTAAGACCAGTCAATTTCTACTGCTGCTATCTCGTTAGCCCAGTATGGAGATCACACATCTGAGTCTCATAATCTGAGCTAATGGGACGCAGCTTTTTGAGTGCCCTAGTTAGAAATTGCAGAGAAAGGGAGTTGGCGGTGGGGGCTTAGGAAGGAGAGAGAGTTGATTCACAGTGATCAAATGAGAGTCTCACAACCTGTCACGTAGCGACACTCAGCAATGGTCCCTGGGGACAGGTCCTGGGAAGTGCTTGTTGGCTACTACCTATGAATCGCTACAGATAAAGGAAGACATTGTTTGTCCAAGATGGGAAGGTCACTTAAATGCTGGGGTCCATCTGGAGGTGAAGAAGTGCTGGCGGGCCGCCCATCTCCAGGACATCATTCATGCTCCTTCTGTCCTCATCCTGTCTGCAAGGCAGCCAGGGCCCGGGATGTGTGGTTGGAAGGGGTCAGAGCCAGTAGTCCCCCTCTCTTGTTTTCCGTGACCCAGATGCTCTGAGGAACTTTCTTGCTTCAAGATCCAAACCGGCAACGACAGATCGGGATGGCCTCTAGGTCTTGTTTCCGATTCTTGAAGGCGGATGTACTCAGGCAGCAACGCAAGCCTAGCCATAGTCACACCCGAAATCCTGCTTGCTGCCAGCACTGCTGCTGATGGGGATTAGTCATAATATTCAAGGTACCAAACCAAGCCCAGGGTCTTTCCTGCTGGGAGCAAGTTGGCCTGATCTTCTGGGTCTGTCGATTAGGTAGAACATGGAACTATCTTCTTGAGATTCAAGAGGATGCCAAGGCAGACATTTGGAGAAAGGGATTGGAAACCCCTCACGTGTTCCCTCTTAGGGCCCTGCCTGGGTATGAAGGGAGGTGTCAACTTGAGGGGCCATGGAAGATTCCTTCCGGGGGGAGGAAGTGTGGCTACTCTCACCGGCTGGGTTCAAGCATGGGATAAGGCTTTTCAGCCCGGTCACAAGGAGTTTCCAAGAAAGGTGGTCTCCTGAAGACCTGGGCTGTGTGCACCCTTCCTCTCCCTCTCTCTGTCACCGCTCACTTGTGAAGGCGGGCAGAGGCTTTCGGCTGGGCTCCAGCTTTAGAAGGCAAGGCACTCGCTCTCCTTCCACCCGACCCCGGGGAGTGGCCTCGGCCGACCCATACTCGCTCAGCAGGACACTTGGCTCGGGGGGCCGGCGGGGAGCACCGTGGCGAAGCCTAGGCAGCACCATTGCTGTGAGCTGCTGTGGTTAGGGGCCCCCAATAGCTCAGGGCTTCAGGGGCGATCCCCTGGGAGTGTTGGCTATGTGAGTGAAACTTGGGAAAAAAAGACCCAACCACCATGAGAAGCAGTGGGAATCCATGGAACTGCCAAAAGAGGGGGGCACTGCCTTGGCGTTCTCAGCCAGGACACTCCTGCTCTTCTTCCGACTCCGTGCAGCCTCAGGGTCGGGTCACGGTTTGGAATCCACCAGTCCCCCAGTGTTCACAAGTTTGTGCAAATGATGAAACGGAAAAGGCTGAGAAGAAAACAGAAAAGAAAACGCGTAAGATCTTCGCTCTCCAGCTCAACAGCGGTAGCAACAAGCCTCCCACCCCACCCCCCAACAAGGACACCAACTGTTGGGGGTAAAACAGGCAGGACCTGGAAGGAGGTCCCCTCTGTCAGGGTGGCCCTGGGCTCCCCTCTTCTTGGCGGTCGGTGGCGGGTAGTGAAAGAACACAGAACATGGGCTGTGGAGGGAGTCTCTGGAAGGCCGGGCAGGTCCTCAGCACTGGATGACGGGCGTGGCGTGGACCCCCAGGGTCTGGCACGTGACTGGGGGAGTCTCACACACACACACAGATGGGCAGCAAGGATTTACACTCTGACCTGTGGGACGTCGGTGTGACTCTATTCTTTTTCGGTGATCGCTTCTTGCAGCGTAGGTGGTGATGCTTCTGTTCCTAAAAGACAACAGTCACTTATGTTTCATAGTGTTTGGTGCACGCACGCACTCATCTAGCCAACAGAAACGGCCGCCAGGTTGGGCTCTAAAATACATAATCCTAACCACCTATTCCTGCGTCAGGTGTCCAGGAATGTCTGGGCGGCATCTGTTCTGGGTTCCCAGAGTCAGTGAGCCCAGTGAGAATCACGATCTTGCTTGTGATCAAGTTGGCCCCTTTGGATGTTCAGAAAAGCAGCCCGCACAGACTCCGGGCGACCAACAGTCCCTGGGCTGGTGGGGTGAACCTTACTCCACTCAACACTGTTTCTAGCCCCTGACCCTTTCTATCTCTCGCCATTGCTACCCATCGCTGGCTCTAGGCAGCCAGAAGCTTGGATTTCACTTGCCCTGTCTGCTGGACCTTCACTGACCACTATTCATTCATTCACTACTCAACTTGATGCTGGCCTGAAACTAAACTCCTGGGGAGAAAAACCAGGCTAACTGGGTCTGGAAGGCAATGGGGTGAATGAGTGACCATTCAGTCTACTGGTCAACATTCAGGTCTTGAAAGATGACCACAAAAGCTTTCTAGTCACCACAATGTACCCCAGTTTGGGGCTTGCGGGTTATTCATCACTGGAGAAAAAAGATGCCCTGTGAATAGAAGGGAGGAGGGAGAAGTTCCTGGTTCCGCTGTATGGGAGGGGGAGGCCCTCATCACACAGCAGCCCCCCACCTCCCTCCCTGGGGGCTGTGCCAGTCCTCGGCCAGGCTCACCTTCCTCCCAGCCCTCGGCGACACCAGCGAGCTCGTAATGCTTTTTCCGAAGCTCTCCCAGTTTTTGACGCTCCTTTTGCAGTTCGTTTTCTAGCTCCAGCACCCTAACCTGTGGGGAAAGTGGCCTTTGCTTTGAGCAGGGACCTGAGAACGGTCTCACGTCAACCTAATCCCTTTCCTCGGTGGTCCAGGACTCATTGTCTATGTTATCCATCGCTTACCCAGTCCCCAATTTCACCCTTGTCTCTGTTCTAATTTTTCCATCCTCTCGTTCATCCATCTATCGCAATGGCTTTTATGCTTTCTCACTGGGACCCTCTACTGGAAATGAATGATACTTTACGGTCCAAATGCCTAATTGGGAGTAGGGCTTATCTTACGTTCCTCTCTCTGATAAATCACTAACTAAAAACATGCTACTCAGCTATTAAAAAAAACCCCCAAAATCTTGCCATTTGCAACAACATGGATAGATCTAGAAGGTATTCTGAAAAGTGATGTAAGTCATAGAAAGACAAACACCATATGATCTCACCTAAATGTGGAATCTAAAAAACAAAACAAACAAAATAACATGAAAAGAGACTCACAGATACAGAGAATAAACAGGTAGTTGACAGAGTGGAGGGAAGGTTGGGGGGTGTGAAATATGTGAAGGGGATTAAGAGGTACAAACCTCCAGTTATAAAATAAATGAGTCACAGGATATAATATACAGCATAAGGAATATGGTCAGTATTATTGTAATAACTTTGTATGGAGACAGATGATTACTAGACTTATTGTGATGATCATTTCGTGATGTATGCAAATGTCAAATCACTATGTAGTATACCTGAAACTAATCTAACAGTGTACGTCAACTCTATTTCAATAAATAAAAAGAGGAGAAATGGAAAGAAAAGGACAACTCTCATGTTTAGTCTGTCTATATGATACATTCTAATCCAGTTGTAACCCATCTCCTTCAACCCCAGTTCTCTGGAAGTCTAGGCAGGAACCAAATACAATGGTTCTGGCATTTTTGAGGGGTTGGTATAACTTAGGGTTATTATTGTGCAGGAAAAGGTACAATCTCGCTAAAGGAAGGGTTGGCTCTTGGCTATTCCTCCTCCTCATTAATTATTTTATTTATTATTGCAAGAAATAGTTTTGAGCACCCATAATGGACCCCAGGCTCTGTTACAGGTGCTGGAGACACGTGGTGCACGGACAGACAAGGTCCCTGCTTACCTCACGGGGGGAAGAGACAAACTAATGAACGAGAAAAGACCCGATCATAAAGCAAATGACACAGGGCGACTTAGTGATAAAGACTAAGGGTGAGCAGCAAAGGCTACTCTCAGGAAGTAACTTTCGACCGGGAGAGAGTCATGAGGTGAGGTTGGAGAAATAGGCAAGGATCATTACGCCTGCGGCCCACGGGCCAGGGGAAGGAGTCTGGGTGTTACTCCAAGTCCAAAGGAAGCCAGTGGAAGATGCGGAACTGACATGTCGTCATTTACATTTTTACAATATGTCGAGGCTGAATGCATTGAAGATGGGCAGAGTGGAAGCAACTAGACTCAGTAAGGTGGCTCGTATTTTGTGCTTTTTAAACTTTTTATTATGGAAAATGTAAAACATATACAGAAGGATGGAGACTGGTACAGTGAACCCCACCATGTGCCTTTCATGTTGTTCCATCAACTACCAACTCGTGGCCAGACTTGTCTCAGCAATACTCTTTCCTGTTCTCCCTGCCCCGCCACGGGATAATTCTAAAACACATACTTGCATACAATATAGGTAAGCTGCTTCTGCAGTAGCTCAGCAGAGACAAGTGGCTTAGACTAGGTTAGGGAGATGGAAGAGTGGAAAGGTTAAGGCTATGTTTTAGAGACTGAGAGTTGACAGGACTTGCTGGTAGGCTGCATGTGGAGGGGGAGGGAGAGGAACCAAGGACGACTCCCAGGTTTGGGGCTCAGCACTCAGGTGGGTGGTGGTGGTGCCATTTACTGCGATGGAGAAAACCAGGGGAGGGACAGATGTGGGTGAGAGGGAAACCAAGAGACCTGTTTTGGACACATTAAGTCTGGATGCCTGTACTTCTTGGGCATGAAGTGGAGACATCACGTAGGCAATTGAGCAAGTACAGAGCTCAAAGAGAAGAACGTGGGGACCTAAGTTGGGGAGAAGAATGGGGTATTTATCGGCATATAGATGGTATTTAAAGTCAAGAGGGACGGGATGAGAACAGTAAACAGGAGGGTGTAAGTGGAGGAGACTCAGGCCTCAGCCCAGTTCTTTCAGTGTCTACAGACATCTGGCACATGACTTTTCCTAAAAGTCCTGAGTGACCCACCTATAGACTTCACCAGTCTCAATCTGGACTTTACCCCAGGCCTGTGACCAGAAATTCTAGAACAAGGATGTCAGATATTTTCCAGGATCCTATTTTGCACGGCATAACTTTACTAAAACTGAGAAATGGCATTGCCTTTGATGGGTTAACAGTGGATTGACTTTTCAAAAAAAAAAAAACTGAAGGTCATATACAAATAATTCATATTGAAAGTTTTCAAAAAATTGTCAATGTAAGACTATTAAATACCAGTTTATGGTCTGCTTAGGAGAGAGCTGATAACATTTTGAGGGATGCCAGACTAAGACGGGTGGGCAAGAGTTAAGATTCTGATTTTTACTAATCACCTCTGTCCACCTCCGCTGTTTCTTCCAGCATCACTTACGTTCATTCTTGGGGTGATATGTACCTCTGTGTTCATTTCCCCCGCGAGTTTCTCTCTGACTTCTCCCCATGGGAATAATATTTGGGGTCAGTGTCATAGGCAATAGAGTCTGACCAGACTTAGAGATGGGAGTTCCTACCTGGGAATCCATCTCCTGGCGTTTGATCTGGGTCAGCGTCATGCTCGAGAAGTCCATGCTGTCTGCAATAATGGAAATAGGAGGGTCTTGTCGAATGACACCCCAGCTGACACTTACCTGAGAGGCGGCCGGTGCCAACGCTCTGCTGAAATGCTTGGTTTGTCATTTACCAACACACGCGTGAATGTAAGTGAGGGGTGGAGAGGGAGGAAGGCAATGACAGGGTAACTAGGGTCAGACCCCACCCCAGTGGACAATCAGGCCTGTGGAGTCATTTCTCTGAATTCAGAGAAATAGCCAAATGGAAAATCTAGCTAAGGCCTGTCCCTAGAGTCATCAATAGCATGCTTATGTGGTGTCTCAACTTTTGAGAAGGTAAGTTTGAATGTACAAAGATGAAAAATAAGAGAGAATTTGGAAACAGGACTGTGGGAAATCGGAATCGTGGAGAAGAATGTAATGAACAGCCACATAGGATGGACGAGAAAAGCATTGCTTCTGAAAGGCTACCTGTGTCCTCGATCTGTGATTTGCCGGAAATGGTTGAGGCCACAACTGCGGCGGTGGCCTGGTTCACGCCCCGAGAGGCCTGCTGCAGCTGGGTCAGGTTTGGGCTGTCCTTATCCGCTTTCACCTGCCAGGACCAAGCAGATTTAGGGTCACACAACATACAGCAGCAAGGATGGAATCAGATAGTCGGTCTGATGGTTCTTGACAAATATATGGGCTCTGTTGTGGTCACCAATCAACTTCTCAAAAATCGCTACCTAGGGGGTCAACTCCTGGCATCTCTCTCTAATATCAAAAATCACTCCTGGGGCTTCCCTGGTGGCGCAGTGGTTAAGAATCTGCCTGCCAGTGCAGGGAACACGGGTTTGAGCCTTGGTCCAGGAAGATCCCACATGTCGCGGAGCAACTAAGCCCGTGTGCCACAACTACTGAGCCTGCGCTCTAGAGCCTGCAAGCCACAACTACTGAAGCCCGTGAGCCGCAACTACTGAAGCCCGCAAACCACAACTACTGGAGCCTGCGAGCCACAACTACTGAAGCCCGCGTGCCTAGAGCCCATGCTCCGCAACAAGAGAAGCCACTGCAATGAGAAGCCCGCGCACCGCAACGAAGAGTAGCCCCCGCTTGCCGCAACTAGAGAAAGCCTGCACGCAGCAACGAAGACCCAACGCAGCCAAAAATAATAAATAAATTAAATAAATAAACTAAAAAAACAATCATTCCTGGCTTATTTGCTTGGTGGCCTCGAACTCTAGCTTTATCACTTATTTTGGGACAACAATAAATAAGGACAGTAAAAGAACACTCCCCGGGGAACTCTACAACTCATGGAAGGATTTTGGTGATGAGCTTTGCATTAGGATTAGCTGGGGCAATGGTTCAAATTTGGACCCTTTTTCTTTTTTTTAAATTAATTAATTTATTAATTTATGGCTGTGTTGGGTCTTCGTTTCTGTGCAAGGGCTTTCTCTAGTTGCGGCAAGCGGGGGCCACTCCTCATCGCGGTGCGCGGGCCTCTCACTATCGCGGCCCCTCCCGTTGAGGAGCACAGGCTCCAGATGCGCAGGCTCAGCAGTTGTGGCTCACAGGCCTAGTTGCTCCACGGCATGTGGGATCTTCCCAGACCAGGGCTCGAACCCGTGTCCCCTGCATTGGCAGGCAGATTCTCAACCACTGCGCCACCAGGGAAGCCCTGGACCCTTTTGAAGAGAGGCAGACATTAACTGTGGAACTGCAGAGCCAAGCCAGGTAACCAGCTTACTGGGCCAGCATTTTCCTTATTTGAGCGCTCCTTGAATGTACGATTGCTCATCAGAGGTCGGCATGGCTGAACCCTTAAAGGCCACTTGCAATAAAAATGATGAAGCCAAAAGGCATGCACGTGGAGAGGTGGGTTAGAGGGGCTCCCTGCCGAAAGGCTTTTAGGGGACCCTTGGAGGCAGAATTTTTATCTGGGACTCAACTTACCTGGATGCTGGATAAATAATCAGTTCTTGGGGCCAGTGCCATGGTCCAGGTATATTTTCTAACCCAGTCAGAACTTACAGTGTCCTGGGGAGCCCAACACAGGTCCTACCTTGGATGCAGCCACAAGCTGGGCGGTGCTAGCAGCAATTTCATGCGAACAGACCATCAGCTCCTCGAATTTCCCTCGGCCTTGTACCACCAGATCAGCTGCATCCCTGAGAGTCAGGAGACAACCAGATGGGTTATGAAACTGACAGCTGCAACCCCTAATGATCTCACCTTTAGATCACTCTCATCACCCTGGCAGACAGGGAGCCCAGCCTGCCTGCCCCACCCCCTGTGTTGCTCCAGGAGACCCAGACTCTTTTTTTTTTTGAAATTTATTTTTTTTATACAGCAGGTTCTTATTAGTTATCTATTTTATACATATTAGTGCATACATGTCAATCCCAATCGTCCAATTCATCCCACCACCACCACCCCCCGCTTTCCCCCCTTGGTGTCCATACGTTTGTTCTCTACATCTGTGTCTCTATTTCTGCCTTGCAAACCAGTTCATTTGTACCATTTTTCTAGATTCCACATATATGCGTTAATATACAATATTTGTTTTTCTCTTTCTGACTTACTTCACTCTGTATGACAGTCTCTAGGTCCATCCACGTCTCTACAAATGACCCAGTTTTGTTCCTTTTTATGGCTGAGTAATATTCCATTCTATATATGTACCACATCTTCTTATATTCAGACCCAGACTCCCTTTTAAACTTTCAGTCCTATTAACTTCCCTATCAACAGTTCATTTCTAGGGGGCAGATTTTTCCCCTTAGTTGTTCTCTGGGGTGGATCACTGGAAAGCAGGGTGAAGGTGAGGAGCCTTGGGATGGATGGATACTTACACCATGACAGTGGCTCCCCAGCCCACAGCTTTAGAGGCTGAGATAAGTCCTTCCGTCCATCGAGAATTCTTGGCATAAAACTCTTTAGGGGATGCTGTACCCTAGGGAAGTGAAAAATACTATTAGCTATCTTTTATTGTGTGCCTACTATGTGCCAGGTGCTTTTATATATATTATCCCATGCAGTCTTCACAGTAACCTCGAGGGGTGAGCATTATTATTCCCATTTTTACAGATGAGAAAACTAACATTCAGAGTGGCAAAAATACTTTCCCTAAGGATACGCAGGAAATAAATGGAAATAAATCCTAGGCTTTTCTGACTCCAAAGCCTATAGCATTTCTATCACATCCCAATATCTCTATATTGTATATATAAGAATATATATATTATTTATATATATATACAAATAACTTATGATCTGAGGGGAGTCTAGCCGCTCTCTGTGATTTGCCAAAAGAGGACAGTGAGAACACAGTGAGTGATTAAAAAAATAATTGCTGAGGGGTGGGGGAGGGAATTGGAGGAAGGGAGCCAAAAGGTGTAACTTCCAGTTATAACATAAATAAGTACTAGGAATGTAATGTACAACATGATAAATATAATGAACACTGCTGTATGTTATACATGAAAGATACTGAGACTAAATCCTAAGAGTTCTCATCACAAGGAAAAAACTTTTTTTGTTTCTTTCATTTTGTATCTATAAGAGATGACACTTGTTCACTAAACTTACTGGGATAATTGCTTCATATGCGTAAGTCAAAGCATTATGTTGTACACCTTAAACTGATACAGCGCTGTGTGTCAATTGTATCTCAATAAAACTGAAAGAAAAATATAGTAATTCCTACTTGGAATTTTAAAATGCTTTTATGCTTCAGAAGTACCTGACAGTCTGAGAATCTACAGATACTCCTTGCTCAGTCCCTCTTTCTATTTTGGGGGCAGAAAACATCACCTCTCAGACTGATAAAAAGCGCCACCAAAGCAGATATAGCTTTGTTCTTTTTTATTTTTTGAATTTTATTTATTTTTTTATACAGCAGGTTCTTATTAGTCATCAATTTTATCCACATCAGTGTCAATCCCAATCGCTCAATTCATCACACCACCATCCCCACCCCCCCACAGCTTTCCCCCCTTGGTGTCCATATGTTTGTTCTCTACATCTGTGTCTCAACTTCTGCCCTGCAAACCGGTTCATCTGTACCATATTTCTAGGTTCCACATATATGCATTAATATACGATATTTGTTTTTCTCTTTCTGACTTACTTCACTCTGTATGACAGTCTCTAGATCCATCCACATCTCAACAAATGACCCAATTTCGTTCCTTTTTATGGCTGAGTAATATTCCATTGTATATATGTACCACACCTTCTTTATCCATTCGTCTGTCGATGGGCATTTAGGTTGCTTCCATGACCTGGCTATTGTAAATAGTGCTGCAATGAACACTGGGGTGCATGTGTCTTTTTAAATTATGGTTTTCTCTGGGTATATGCCCAGTAGTGGGATTGCTGGATCATATGGTAATTCTACTTTTAGTTTTTTAAGGAACCGCCATACTGTTTTCCATAGTGGCTGTATCAATTTACATTCCCACCAACAGTGCAAGAGGGTTCCCTTTTCTCCATACCCTCTCCAGCATTTGATGTTTGTAGATTTTCTGATGATGTCCATTCTAACTGGTGTGAGGTGATACCTCATTGTAGTTTTGATTTGCATTTCTCTAATAATTAGTGATGTTGAGCAGCTTTTCATGTGCTTCTTGGCCATCTGTATGTCTTCTTTGGAGAAATGTCTATTTAGGTCTTCTGCCCAGTTTTGGATTGGGTTGTTTGTTTCTTTAATATTGAGCTGCATGAGCTGTTTATATATTTTGGAGATTAATCCTTTGTCCATTGCTTCGTTTGCAAATATTTTCTCCCATTCTGAGGGTTGTCTTTTCGTCTTGTTTATGGTTTCCTTTGCTGTGCAAAAGCTTTGAAGTTTCATTAGGTCCCATTTGTTTATTTTTGTTTTTATTTCCATTACTCTAGGAGGTGGATCAAAAAAGATCTTGCTGTGATTTATGTCAAAGAGTGTTCTTCCTATGTTTTCCTCTAAGAGTTTTATAGTGTCTGGTCTTACATTTAGGTCTCGAATCCATTTTGAGTTTATTTTTGTGTATGGTGTTAGGGTGTGTTCTAATTTCATTCTTTTACATGTAGCTGTCCAGTTTTCCCAGCACCACTTATTGAAGAGACTGTCTTTTGTCCATTGTATATCCTTGCCTCCTTTGTCATAGATTAGTTGAGCATAGGTGCGTGGGTTTATCTCTGGGCTTTCTATCGTGTTCCACTGATCTATGTTCCTGTTTTTGTGCCAGTACCATATTGTCTTGATTACTGTAGCTTTGTAGTATAGTCTGAAGTCAGGGAGTCTGATTCCTCCAGCTCCGTTTTTTTCCCTCAAGACTGCTTTGGCTATTCGGGGTCTTTTGTGTCTCCATACAAATTTTAAGACTTTTTGTTCTAGTTCTGTAAAAAATGTCATTGGCAATTTGATAGGGATTGCATTGAATCTGTAGATTGCTTTGGGTAGTATAGTCATTTTCACAATATTGATTCTTCCAATCCAAGAACATGGTATATCTCTCCATCTGTTGGTATCATCTTTAATTTCTTTCATCAGTGTCTTATAGTTTTCTGCATACAGGTCTTTTGTCTCCCTAGGTAGGTTTATTCCTAGGTATTTTATTCTTTTTGTTGCAGTGGTAAATGGGAGTGTTTCCTTATTTTCTCTTTCAGATTTTTCATCATTAGTGTATAGGAATGCAAGAGATTTCTGTGCATTAATTTTGTATCCTGCAACTTTCCCAAATTCATTGATTAGCTCTAGTAGTTTTCTGGTGGCATTTTTAGGATTCTCTATGTATAGTATCATGTCATCTGCAAACAGTGACAGTTTTACGTCTTCTTTTCCAATTTGTATTCCTTTTATTTCTTTTTCTTCTCTGATTGCCATGGCTAGGACTTCCAAAACTATGTTGAATAATAGTGGTGAGAGTGGACATCCTTGTCTTGCTCCTGATCTTAGAGGAAATGCTTTCAGTTTTTCACCATTGAGAATGATGTTTGCTGTGGGTTTGTCGTACATGGCCTTTATTATGCTGAGGTAGGTTCCCTCTATGCCCACTTTCTGGAGAGTTTTTATCATAAATGGGTGTTGAATTTTGTCAAAAGCTTTTTCTGCATCTATTGAGATGATCATATGATTTTTATTCTTTAGCTTGTTAATATGGTGTATCACATTGATTGATTTGTGTATATTGAAGAATCCTTGCATCCCTGGGATAAATCCCACTTGATCATGGTGTATGATCCTTTTAATGTGTTGTTGGATTCTGTTTGCTAGTATTTTGTTGAGGATTTTTGCATCTATACTCATCAGTGATATTGGTCTTTAATTTTCTTTTTTTGTAGTATCTTTGTCTGGTTTTGGTATCAGGGTGATGGTGGCCTCATAGAATGAGTTTGGGAGTGTTCCTTCCTCTGCAATATTTTGGAAGAGTTTGAGAAGGATGGGTGTTAACTCTTCTCTAAATGTTTGATAGAATTCACCTGTGAAGCCATCTGGTCCTGGACTTTTGTTTGTTGGAAGATTTTTAATCACAGTTTCAATTTCATTACTTGTGATTGGTCTGTTCATATTTTCTATTTCTTCCTGGTTCAGTCTTGGAAGGTTATACCTTTCTAAGAATTTGTCCATTTCTTCTAGGTTGTCCATTTTATTGGCATAGAGTTGCTTGTAGTAGTCTCTTAGGATGCTTTGTATTTCTGCGGCGTCTGTTGTAACTTCTCCTTTTTCATTTCTGATTTTATTGATTTGATTCCTCTCCCTCTTTTTCTTGATGAGTCTGGCTAAAGATTTATCAATTTTGTTCATCTTCTCAAAGAACCAGCTTTTAGTTTTATTGATCTTTGCTATTGTTTTCTTTGTTTCTATTTCATTTATTTCTGCTCTGATCTTTATGATTTCTTTCCTTCTGCTAACTTTGGGTTTTGTTTGTTCTTCTTTCTCTAGTTCCTTTGGGTGTAAGGTTAGATTGTTTGAGATTTTCCTTGTTTCTTGAGGTAGGCTTCTATAGCTATAAACTTCCCTCTTAGAACTGCTTTTGCTGCATCCCATAGGTTTTGGATCATTGTGTTTTCATTGTCATTTGTCTCTAGGTATTTTTTGATTTCCTCTTTGATTTCTTCAGTGATCTCTTGGTTATTTAGTAACGTATTGTTTAGCCTCCATGTGTTTGTGTTTTTTACGTTTTTTTCCCTGTAATTCATTTCTAATCTCACAGCATTGTGGTCAGAAAAGATGCTTGATATGATTTCAATTTTCTTAAATTTACTGAGGCTTGATTTGTGACCCAAGATGTGATCTATCCTGGAGAATGTTCCATGCGCACTTGAGAAGAAAGTGTAATCTGTTGTTTCTGGATGGAATGTCCTATAAATATCAGTTAAATCTATCTGGTCTATTGTGTCATTTAAAGCTTCTGTTTCCTTATTTATTTTCATTTTGGATGATCTGTCCACTGGTGTAAGTGAGGTGTTAAAATCCCCCACTATTATTGTGTTACTGTCGATTTCCTCTTTTATAGCTGTTAGCAGTTGCCTTATGTATTGAGGTCCTCCTATGTTGGGTGCATATATATTTATAATTGTTATCTCTTCTTCTTGGATTGATTCCATGATCATTATGTAGTGTCCTTCCTTGTCTCTTGTAACATTCTTTATTTTAAAGTCTATTTTATCTGATATGAGTATTGCTACTCCAGCTTTCTTTTGATTTCCATTTGCCTGGAATATCTTTTTCCATCCCCTCACTTTCAGTCTGTATATGTCCCTAGGTCTGAAGTGGGTCTCTTGTAGACAGCATATATATGGGTCTTGTTTTTGTATCCATTCATCAAGCCTGTGTCTTTTGGTTGGAGCATTTAATCCATTCACGCTTACGGTAATTATCGATATATATGTTCCTATGACCATTTTCTTAATTGTTTTGGGTTTGTTTTTGTAGGTCCTTTTCTTCTCTTGTGTTTCCCACTTAGAGAAGCTCCTTTAGCATTTGTTGTAGAGCTGTTCCTTCATCTGGTACACAGCCCTCTGCCTTTTCATCTTGTCTATCTTTCCGTGAATGTGGTTTTTGTTCCACAGGCTGCAGGATTGTAGTTCTTCTTGCTTCTGCTGTCTGCCCTCTGGTGGATGAGGCTATCTAAGAGGCTTGATGGGAGGGACTGGTGGTGGGTAGAGCTGACTGTTGCTCTGGTGGGCAGAGCTCAGTAAAACTTTAATCCGCTTGAGTGCTGATGGGTGGGGCTGGATTCCCTCCCTGTTGGTTGTCTGGCCTGAGGCAACCCAATACTGGAGCCTACCTGGGCTCTTTGTTGGGGCTAATGACAGACTCTGGGAGGGCTCACATCAAGGAGTACTTCCCAGAACTTCTGCTGCCAGTGTCCTTGTCCCCACGGTGAGCCACAGCCACCCCCTGCCTCTGCAGGAGACCCTCCAACACTAACAGGTAGATCTGGTTCAGTCTCCTATGGGGTCACTGCTCCTTCCCCTGGGTCCTGATGTGCACACTACTTTGTGTGTGCCTTCCAAGAGTGGAGTCTCTGTTTCCCCCAGTCCTGTCCAAGTCCTGCAATCAAATCCCACTAGCCTTCAAGGTCTGATTGTCTAGGAATTCCTCCTCCCGTTGCCAGACCCCCAGGTTGGGAACCCTGACGTGGGGCTCAGAACCTTCACTCCAGTGGGTGGACTTCTGTGGTATAAGTGTTCTCCTGTCTGTGAGTCACCCACCCGGCAGTTATGGGATTTGATTTTACTGTGATTGCGCCCCTCCTACCATCTCATTGTGGCTTCTCCTTCGTCTTTGGATGTGGGGTATCTTTTCTGGTGAGTTCCAGTGTCTTCCTGTTGATGATTGTCCAGCAGCTAGTTGTGATTCTGGTGTTCTCACAAGAGGGAGTGAGAGCACGTCCTTCTACTCCGCCATACATTTATGATGAGCCAGAAACATTTTACTCATCAAAATATTAAACAATTCTGGAACCTGACAAGTTCAAACTCAGGGTGCTGGCAGATTTTACTTTTGATGAGACCCTGCTTCCTAGAAAACTGTCAGTCATTTCACTGTAACATCACATGGTAAATGGTATAGCTTTGTTCTTTATAGGTTGTTTTTGGCTCATAGCCCCCTCTCTGGACCTTTGTCTCCTGAGCTGCAGCCGCACAAAGGGATGTGAGAAAGGAAAAAAGAGGCTGATGACGCCAGCAAAGAAGCAAGATAACTGAAGTGATGATGTCAACAAGGGATGGAGGCAGAGTCTGTCTGAATCATTGTGAGTTAACTGCTGTCGGAAAGAGACGGCAGGGACTTCCCTGGCGGTCCGGTGGTTAAGACCCTGCGCTTCCACTGCAGGGGGTGCGGGTTCGATCCCTGGTCGGGGAACCAAGATCCCGCATACACAGAAAGAGACACGGGCAGAGCCTACAGTGGAGAGTCAGCGCCAGGTTGGCATTGCTGATTTGCCTGGTTTTAAAAGTCCTCACTCCCTCCTCCGAGAGCCCAGACTTGCAATGCACACTGGGCTTCCATGGCAGGTTCCGGTGACGTCCACCGGGGTGAATGAGCCTGCCGCTGGAGGCTCTGGCCGACTGCCCTCTGGGGACCTGGCCATACCCCAGCTTCTTTCCATAGCATTTGTTGACGTCCATGGGAGTGGCAGCTGTGCCCTCAGGTGGACACACACAGCTGGACGGCAGCACACCTAGACCTCACTGAATGTGTATCAAGTAGACTCCAGCTCTCACTGAGCTGGGAATCAGTAACTGATGTTTGCTCTGTCTAGGGCCCTCACCCACGCTTACCCGGCCACTCTCCACTATCTCTCTCTGGAGCTCCTTTGAGGCCACGATCAGGACCTGAATAGCCTGCATTAGGCTGGTACAGGAGCCAAGGATCCTGCAATAAGCAAAAACAACAACAAAAAAGTCAGGGACACAAAACAGATACCAAAAACAATGCGGAAGACTTGTTTTCTTTTTCTCTCCTGAACACAGGCAAACTTGGGATGGGAAAAAAGGCAGGGAATATTCTGGAGGTGAAGCTCTGAAGGAAAGGTGGGTGAGAGAGGAGACTTGATTGTGGATCTTCTTCATAAGGAATAGGTAAGTAGTGACTCTTGGGGTTTCTTTCCCCTATAATGCAATATTGATATCATGGTCATCATTAATACTGATACTGACAATTCCATAGACTCAGCCGTTCCCTTCCCTGTGGCGGCTAATGTTCTATTCTAATCAGTATGATCCAGTGCAGGAAAGACGGATCCTGACCACCTAGGTGTCACGACGCTCAGACTGACCTTTCATTCACCTCCAATTTAACTCCTGTGTCTCCAGCTCGGGATTTGCTGAGCATCTCCTATTAAAAAAGAAGCAGAGTTTCTCAGTACATCACAGGTACTGAGAACCCACTGGTGTCCTGCTACACCTGGGGTCCAACATCCTGCTGTAGCTGAGAAACCTAGAAGTGCCCACCCATGTCCTCGTGAGAGTCAGGAAAAGAACCCAGACCTCCGATCTACTCAGTGGGCGGCAGCTGGAGCTACAGTCTGTGTCTTGACATTTTGGCACCTGGGCTGATGTGCACAGAACTCTGAGAGCTACGGCACCATGCCAACAGGGGTAGCTGCTACCAGGTCCTCGAGGCAGGCAGCACACCAAGGCAGGTGCCTGAGTCTTCCATCAAAGGAGTAATACGTGACCTTTCCAACGGTGCCCGCTCAGCTTTTCCCTGAGACAACAGTTACCGCTGGTTTACTGAGTGCCTGGCACTGAGATCCATGTGCATTACCTCATTGAGCTCTTTACAACACCCCTCTGAGGAAGGTACTGTTAACATCATCATCATATAGAAACGGAAGCCGAATCTTAGCGGGGTTAACGTAACTTAGCGGTCAGTCTGGAACTTGAATGTAGGATGGCCTGACACCAAAGTATGTGATCCTTGAGGAAACTGCTCATTTTCCCTTGAAGAACTTTCTATTTTCTGTACCTCAGCGATCCCAGAGGATTTGGGTTTTGGTTTGTTTTACAGGGGGCTCTGCAGAGAACGGCTGAGATATACCCAGCGGGCAATGCTGCCGAAAGGTAGCTGCATGGATCACTTCAGGTGATCCTGCAGAGACTTCCATACCTCTATTCTGGCCGTAGAGGTTTCAATGGCAGCGGAAGTGGCAGCCATCTCTTTGTCCACCAGGTCCCCCAGTTCCTCCTGTTTAATGTCCAGGCCTCTGGGCAGGAGCTCCTGTGAACAGCATCACGAAGGCGGAAATGACCTTTGACCTCCTCTGTACCCTCCCGTGGTGGACAGGTAACCCCCACATGACGGCAGAAGGTAGGAGGGTCCCACCACGTAACACACTTCTGCATGCCGTGGTGGGACTTGTCTGGAACTCTCTACCACATGAGCTCTGCAACTCCACGCTCCTCCCGCCTCTATTCTCACTCAGAACCCACCTCTTTCCAGAAGGCCATCCCTGTCGAACCCCACAAGGCCATTCAGTTGCAGCCGCTCAGACCCTGACCCCACCATTGTGCAGCACTGACTGTATTTGCTGCTTGGGAGGTACTTTAAAAACACCTTCAGGGCTTCCCTGGTGGCGCAGTGGTTAAGAATCTACCTGCCAATGCAGGGGACACGGGTTTGGGCCCTGGTCCGGGAAGATCCCACGTGTCGCGGAGCAACTAAGCCCGTGCACCACAACTACTGAGCCTGCACTCTAGAGCCCACGAGCCACAACTACTGAGCCCACGTGCTACAACTACTGAAGCCCATGCGCCTAGAGCCCATGCTCCGCAACAAGAGAAGCCACCGCGATGAGAAGCCTGCGCGCTGCAACGAAGAGTAGCTCCCGCTCGTCGCAACTAGAGAAAGCCCGCATGCAGCAACGAAGACCCAAGGCAGCCAAAAATAAAATAAATAAAATAAATAAATTAAAAAAAAATTCAGATGAGGGAATTCCCTGGCGGTCCACTGGTTAGGACTCTGCGCTTTCATTGCCAGGGGTTGGATCCCTGGTTGGTGAACTAAGATCCTGCAAGCCACTTGGCGGAGTTCGAATGAGAGATGATGAGGATATGACCTCTGGCCCTGGTCTCTTCCTTCTCTGAATTTATCATTCCCACTATTTTAGGTGGCAATATTCCGACTATTCTAGGAATTAGAAGCTGCCTTGCACTGTACTCCTTAAATAGATCTGCATCACACTGTATAGAAATGGTTGATTTCCAAGACTCCCCTGATGGTCCAGTGGTTAAGAATCCGCCTTTCAATGCAGGGGACCCAGGTTCAATCCCTGGTCAGGGAACTAAGATCCCACACGCCACGGGGCAACTAAGCCCACGTGCCACAACTACTGAGCCCGCGCACTACAACTGGAGAGCCCGTGTGCCACAAACTACAGAGCCCACATGCTCTGGAGCCCATGTGCCACAACTAGAGAGAAGCCTGTGTGCTGCAACGAAGAGCCCACATGCCGCAGTGAAAGATCCTGCATGCTGCAACGAAGATCCCGCAACTAAGACTCAACACAGCCAAAAAAAAAAAAAAGGTTGATTTCCTTATTTTTCTTCCCCAGGGAGGCCATGCCTTATTCGTCCCTGTAGAACTACACCTGGCACAATTCCCTGTACATAGGTCACAGTCACTACACCGTTACTGAGTGAATAAATATATTATCTTCATTTTAGGTGTTACCTGCCCAGCCAGATAAAAACCCTTGAAAACAGGTAGCTTAGCACAGTGTTGATCACACAGAAGACTCTCAATTAATAATATCCAGTGAACTAAATATAACTGGAAAGTCAATCAGAAGGTCAAGTTTTACAGTTCTAACTCTACTTTCCAGAGTCAAGTTTAAAGTACAGAAAGAACTGGCTTAGAACATCACTGATCCCTGAAGAAATCCCCAGCGCTCATACCAAAAAACGACCTTCCCAGGGATAACACTGATGATACCTCGCCAATGGCTGTGATCCTGGCGAGGCAGCTCCTCATGGCTGTGCTGTCGGCATTCTCGACGATTCCTTCTTCCTCCAGGAAAGACAGATAGGTGAGGGTCTCCCTGCCATACTGCTTACAGGCCTCGGTCAGAGCTGCAGAGGCAAGGCGACAGAGACTTTTAAAGGCCCCCTGCTCCCCGTGCTGTGGTGGTGACCCCTCACCCTGGTACTTACAGTCGGCAGGCTCTGGCGGGGCTCTAAGGCAGGTGGTGCTGCCATGAACAATGGTGTCACTGGTCAAGTGGGCCAGGAGGGTTACCGAGTGGAGAAGCCCACTGATATCTGCCAGGAGTTTAAAGGAAACTTTCTCAGTCCTGCTGGAGGGTTGCGGGGGGGTGGCGGTCACTTTCATACCTCCTTCCTCCCCGCTGTGCAAGTTAGACACACACACTCCTTTCTGGGTGCCTAGGAACTGGTCGCCATTGCCACGTTCCAGCGTTTCGGACCCCTGCCCAGCTGTCACTAGCGACAGACCCTATCCTTCACCTCTCTTACCTTCTGGGCAGGCCAGATACTGGCTCCAGCATTTTTCCAGTTGCTCGATGCAGCTGGAAACGGACCTGACCGTGGAGAGTAGGTGATCTGTGAGGGGGAAGACAGGGCAAAGTCAGAGTCAGAGTTGTCTCAGCTCGCTTCATCCCTGTTAGTTAAGCTGCCTGACGGATGGCCTTCCCAGTGGGGGGCCCCAGCCCTGCAGGAGCTTCCCTAAAAAGGGGGAGGGAGGAGAGATCAATGGCTATGCTGGTACGTGATTCTCTTACTGTAGCTTCAAAGGCTGTACTTCTGAGCCTACCTGGTCCTTTAGCCAAGAACCACGGCAATGGCATCACGGTCTAGCTTCTGCCCCTCATTTCCCATCACTGCCCACTGAATCAAATCCAGGCCTTCCTGTTAAGTCTTTCAAGGCCCTTGGACTCTCATTACTCTTGGGCTCAGACCCCTGGCTCCATGAGGGCTAATCTACACTCACGTTCTGCCCACAACACCGTCATTCCCACTGCTGTGCCTCTGTGCACTGGTCCACAGAGACTGAATCGCACGCACAGGAGTTAAAGTATGGGCTCTTGCGTCTCATGGCATACGTGTTGTAGCTCCTGGCTCTATCACTACTGGCTGTGTTCTCAGGCCACATGCGCCTGCTTCCTCATCCGACAAAGGAGGAATAATAGTACCACCTCCCGGCATCACAGTGAGATTGCTGGGCCAAGGCACATAAAGCGCGTACAATCGTGCCTGGCATGTTGCAAGCACTCGGTAAATGTCAGCTGTTTTTATGATTATTATTCCCCACTCTTGTTCCTCTCCACGGCTTTATGTCTCTCCTCTTCCTTCAAAACCCAGCTCATACCATCTCTTGTGGAATCCGCCCACAGCTGCCCCATGTCCTGGTGTTCTCGCAGTACATGAGGTACCCAGTGCACTACTTCATTTGCAACTGTTGGATTTCCCTACAGACGGGTTCCCCGCTGAACAAGATATCACAGTCCTTCCTGAAACACTTCACTGAATCGAGACCTTTCTAGCTGATAATAAAAATCACCCGTCAGCTGTTTCCTCCCGTCTGCCTTGTTCTGAACGGGACCTCTCAAGATTACCGACAAGTCCCCTCTGCTCGAAAATGAGCTGTAATGAGATCTGTTCACGGCTACGTCCAGGACTTCACAAATGCCCAGGGCCTGGATGCGCTCCCATCTACCATGCACCAAGGCCCTCCTCTCATCACGGGGGCTCCTGACTTCACCACACGCCCTGAGGACTCTGGGGCACGCAGAGTGGGCCCTTGCTCGTGCCCGTGACCCTGTGGGGATTTTATCGTTTCTGCCTCTCCGTGCTTAAGGATGATGACTCCCTGTCTAGATTTGAAGCTCCTGGCAGCCGCCTCTGGATTCAGACCACACTGTTCTCCTCAGAGACACAGAGGCCCGTCTGTTCCTCCTCCTCCCAGCATTCAGAATTGTTATCAGGCCTCAGCTCCCGGGATGCATTTCATCAGCGTGATCCACGACCAAAGCAGTAGTTATCACACCCGGGGGTGAGGGGTGAGAGCTGGGGGGGCGGTTAGAAAATACTACTGCGCAGGCCCTGTGCTGCAGAGCTGCCGACTGAGTAGAACTTAGGCCGGGGTGGGGGGCGGCCCTGGGCATCTCCAGGTGATCCTGACATGCAGCTGGGCTGGGAACCCCTGAGATCAGGGTCTCAAGGGATTCAAGGCTGACGCCGAAGAGCATTGGGCTGTAAGGATCCGGCACCTGCAAGCCGGGCAAGGGGAAGGGCACCTGCAGATCCGGCGCAGCTGAACAGAGTGGGCTCCTCAAACCGCCTCAGGGCCTCCTGCACCACCTGCTCGGCAGCCCTCCTCGACTCCGCCAGAAGCATTTTTCGTTGGTCCTTCGCGAGCCGGCATACAGATTCCTAGAGATGGTCCAGGGAAGTGAGAGTCGGCCATGGGCCCCTAATGAGCCTCCATGCAGCAGCCACCTGTGACACAGCTGGGATTCCTGGCACCTTAGCTCGAGCTGCTGCTAATGAGGCCGA
The DNA here is from genome assembly GCF_965194825.1 of Balaenoptera physalus. Lineage (NCBI taxonomy): Eukaryota > Metazoa > Chordata > Mammalia > Artiodactyla > Balaenopteridae > Balaenoptera > Balaenoptera physalus. The sequence continues at coordinate 83,756,650 of NC_138898.1, forward strand.
AGCCAGTTAGCTTGACACAGAGAAAAAGCCTTTAACTTTGTCCACAGGTGTGTGCCACCGAGCACAGGAGGCTATGCGGATGGACCACGGCAGCCCGTCCTCCACCCTTGGGGAGAGAGTGCCAGGTGCATCCCTTCTCATCTGCTCTGTGTGCTGGCATTAGGAGCTATGCCCGCAGAATATTCGCCTTCGCGATCCGGCCAAAGGCCCCAAACCCCTTTCACAGCCCCCCTGCCTCCATGCATACACTGCCGAGGCCCATGGGTATGAAATTGGACTTGGTCAGCCCCAGTGGGCGTCCGTTACTTGCCTGTGTGCTGGACAGTTTGATCTGGGTGTATTCCAACTGTTCCCGAAGAGTGGACAGTTCCTCCTCTCGACAAGCCACGGCATCCACCAGGCTGCCCCGCTCCTTCTCCAGCTCGGCAATCTGGGCGGTCCATTTTGCTTCTGACTGCAGGGCGACCGAGTGGGAAGAGGGAGTTGCTGGGAGAATTAAACTGTCCCCTTTCCAGAGGTCTAAACCCACCACCAGGCCACAAGGAATCTGCCCCTTCCCAAGGACACACCGATACCAGATGGGACCAAGGTGGGCCATGTGCTGATGGTGATGGATGCCGGGTGCCAGCAACACCAAAGCCAGAGATGGAAAGGAATGAGGAAGGGAAAGACAGATGACGCTTACCTGGGCAGAACTTTCCAGGCTGCCTTGGACAATATGGAGTTCCTGTTTGCTGGTGGCAAGTTCTTGCTTCAAACTCTCTAGTACTTCCGTCTGTTCTTGAGTCTGAAAGAGAAGAAAAACAGGAGCGCTCCGACCTGGGTGGTGATTTCACGGGATAAACACGTGTAAAAATTCCCAAGCTATACTTGTGAGATTTGTATACTCTTTTATATAGAAGCAAGTTTTACCCTGACAAAAAAGCAGGGGGAAGGTGAGAGCTCAGAATGTTCCAAAAATTTTTTTTCCAGCTTCAGGAAATGTCAAGGGAGTGGAGGCGGGGGGAGTTTTAGGGACATTTCCCAAATGTCATGCTTGAGCCCATAATACTAATTAAAGCAGAACCAGATCTTTAATTCAGGCATCCCAACACCCGGTGGTAGGTATATTGCTGACTCACCCCATCCCACCGTCTTGAAACAATTTCCCTTCTTTGATTTCTAAGTGGTGTTTTTCAAAGAGCGGGTTGTGACCCATGAGTAAGAATTCACAGCTAACATTTTTAAAAGAATGCAGTAAACAGAGCTTCCCCCGCCAAAAAAATCCACATGCATTCACATAATAAGGATAAGTATTGCTCTGTGAAACTTTGATTTCCATTAGATGTATTTTTCACTTTGGGTCACAGGAAAGCGTGAAAGCCACTACTCTAAGTGTAAGGCATTCCATTTTATCCACCCGACATCTCTTTACTCCAGTCGGACCTGCCGCCAACCCCATCCCAACTCATGGGAGTTCTGGCTGTGGGTCTTTATAAATGCCACTCCTCTCTGACATCCACCTGCTTCCACTTCAAAACCTCCTCGAGACTCGTCCTAGCTGATGAGCCCCACTCAACTTCAGACCCTTCATCACGTCATGCCTCTAACCCCTTACACATGGGTAACCACGTCCTGTCCTGTACGGTCTCTTGTCACCCTCCCACAGGGCTCTACCTGCTCGTGAAGCAGACGACGAGGTCTTTCAATCTGTGCAGTGCTCAAGGCCCACCTCCATCTCGGACAGACACCCTCCCCCCCACCAATTCCCACCTAGTTCTTCTACTCACCTTCCGCTGGGCCTGGTCGCTTATGCGCTGGAAAGAATCCTCTAGCTCTTTTTTCTCTCGTTCCAAATCCACTTGGGCTTGTCTGGCCAGGGACACCTGTTTGGTCACCTCTGCATTCTGTAAGAGAAGAACAGTATCTCGAACTAGCTTATCTCCAGCATAAAGGCCATCTTCCTCCCGGAACAAATGATGGCATTCAGACCGTGAGTGCCCTAGATTCGGACACAGACATCACTTTCCCACCTAGAAGGAAGCTGTCACCTTCAGATGCTCAACTCTCAACTATTTGCCAAAATGATAAAGATGGGGGATAATGCTAATGCTAGTGGGGCTGGCACCTAAGGTGGAGCTCGAGATACAGGAGGCCAGGGAGCTGTGGTTTCCAAGAAACGGTGGGGGCGCCAGCCCTGGAGAAGCCACGTGGCCCAAGTCACCGTCTCCCCCGTGCAGTGGGGCCTGCGCATGCCGATGGGGGCGGTGAGGGTCCTACCTTCCGCAGCAGGTCGGCGTGGTTCTGCACCAGCTCGCTGTACTTCTCCTTTAGCTTGCTGTAGCGCTGCTCGTTGGCTTGGGCTTTCCCTGTATTATCAAGGACCAAGGTGAGGGGTCTACACTGGCGGGGACCCTCTGCCCTCCTTCCAATAAGCCAGAACCCCCAGAAGATCGTCCCTCCTTTTCACAAGCATATATACCTCCTTCTCCCTCAAAAACCCTACTGAAATAAAGTCCTCTGGGAAGTCTTCTTTAATGAACAATTCACCTAATTCAAATCCCTCCACTCATGAATGCCTTCAGCATTTCATGCTCGGCATTTACTTTATCAGGGTTTTTGGCTTTTATGCCACGAATTTTCTTAGGCTCCCTCTCCTTCGTCATCCTCTGTATCCCCATCTCCGTGTTCCCAGCAGGGCCTCAAGTGGGGCTCTCAACCTGCCGGACGCCAATCTGTCCTTCTGACTGGTGACACTGGCATTCACGACAGCCTCCCGGACAGACTCGAGACGGGGGCTCTGGCGCCGGGCCTCGGCCTCCATCCGGGGTCTCGCTGGGCTCCGCCCTCCCCGGCCCCACCCTCACGCCCACCCCGTGCCAGCCCCTCACTCTCGATCTCCGTCAGGCTCCGCTGAGCCTTCTCCGTGTCCTCTCGCTTCTTCTTGAGCTCGTCCAGCTCGGCCCGGAGGAACTCGCTCTCGTCGGCCGCCTGCTGCCGCAGGTGCTGCTGCTCGGCCAGCTCGGCCTCCAGCTCGCTGATGCGGCCCTTCAGCTGCAGCATGGCTCGGTGGCTCTGCGGGAGGGCCCGGGGATGAGCGCTGGGCGGGCCGAGCGGGGCCGACCTGCCACGTCTCCAGCGCCAGCCGCATCAACACCTCGGTCTTCCTAAGAAGCCCACTCCCAAGGCCTCTCGAGAGTGGACCCCTTTGGTCACAACAAGCCACCCACCCAACAACAACTGGGGGCGACGGCAGGGGAGTTCTGGTCCTGTTAGAGGGGCCTGGGAGCGGTGATGGACCAGCTGGAACGAAGAAGGAGAGGACATTTGCTGGTCCCAGGGTAAAGCCTCAGCACCAGACACTGCAAACTGCCAGCAGAGCTACAAGTCAGACCTTCTCATCACCCAGTGAGAAGAATAGGTCTCTCACCGCACAGCTTCAGAGCCAGCTGGTGATCACAATTATCTCTCACTATCACAGGGCCCCTGGAGCGTGGCTTAAATGCTGCTCTCAAGGGTAAGTGCACTGGAAATGCGTAACGACCTGGTGAAGATCTGTTGCCCAACAAGGGTGGATGTGAAGCAAATGTTATATTAAAAGCTGTCATGTTCCGGTGAAGCCCAGCTGCGGATCAGAGCCCAATTCATACCTCAGTCTTCATGTTTTCCAGCTGTGCTTTCAGCCCACTGATCTCTCCGTACAGTTGATCAATTAAGTGATCCCTGGGAACAGAAGGAGAGCAAGTTTGCTTCCACTGTGCTTCTATCCCTTGCCTTTTAAATGCGAGCTAGGAGACCCAGGGAGGAGGTTAAAAGCCGATGTTAATTTGGGAACAATTCTTTGAAATCCTGTAAGTTATACTCTAAGACCGTCAGTGTTTCCAGATACTAATCTACCACCCACAGGTCCATGGGTATTTCAGCCTCATTCGATTTTCCTCTGGGATTTTAAAGGGGCCAGTATTCGAAGGTCAAGACATTTATCGAAGAAGCCCAAGAATTCCTCTTTGGTTGGGTGTGGCAAGTGAGATCATGGCTTAATTTAGCTTTTGCACCATGTGCTTTAACTCCACAGCCCGGACTCACTTCTCGTCCTTGTTCACGCCGTTCTGACTGTTGAAATTGAAGGGATCGCTGCTGGAGGAGCTGCCAAAGATGTCATCGAACTTGCTGTCGTATGAATTCTGCGGCGACCAGAAAGGAGTAAGGACAAGGTTAGAGACCCAGAGAGGTCTGCGTGGGTCTCACGAGTGCCACGTGGGAACGGATGCTTTCTTAATCTGGTTCAGGTCCACTTACGGCGCCTCCTAGGGACCGCAGGGCAGCGTGATCAGCCTAGGTCAGTGCTTGGGTTAGAAGGTGGCTGAACTTGTCCCGGGTCCTCCCGCCCTCCCCGGGGGCAACGGGAAGGCCTGAGCTTCCTCCTAAGTGGTCCTCACCTGCTGGGACGCATCCATGTCCATGAGGTCATCCTTCTCTAAGACTGGCTCGCTGTCGGGGGACGAGGCCTCGGCTGGGATCACCACCACGGGGCTGATGTGCTCTGACAGGGCGGAGGCTCGTAGGAAGTTGGGTGGGTTCTGAAAAGGGAAGACGCATCCTCAAACCCTGCCCACCTGCCAGCCTCTAAGACAGCCTCCAGGACTCAGCAGCTCCCTGGGTGTGGCCGGGCACACTTACGTCTGGCAGCTGAGGGATCTGAATGAGCCGCTTGAAGTACTGAAGGTTGCTGGAGCGGTAGAAGAGATCTTTCAACCTAAGGGTGGAGAAAGGCCTGAGGGCTGCTGGGGGCCTTCACCAGCCCCGAGGAGGGGACACCCTGCTTTCCTACTGCCTGCCCAGCCCCCGGGCACAGGCTGCCAAGGAGATGGCCTCCATGGTGCTAGGATGCAATTATGATGCTGCAGGGAGAGATTATTTATAGCCAGTCCTCACTGAGGAAAGAGTAATTCAAACCACAAAATCCTTTGGAAGAGTAGACAGTCCAAAAACTAATTTCTGCATCACCGTAGAATATATGCTGTTGTTTGGCAGATGTATCTTCCTAGGAATGTTTGGCTTAGAGTAATATTAAAATAAATTTCTGAGGATAAACCAACTAATGATACGAAGAGGGAAGGGAACTTAATTACTAAGGTAGATCTCTTTTTAATGAATTCCCCTTATTTGAGCGCTATTTGTTATCTCCTCAACTAGACTATAAGCTTCTAGAAGGCAGAGACTGGGCCCTGCTGAGCTAGGTTTAAAATAGTACCGGGCCAGCCATAAAAAGGAACGAAATTGGGTCATTAGTAGAGACGTGGATGGACCCAGAGAGTGTCATACAGAGTGAAGTAAGTCAGAAAGAGAAAAGCAAATATCGTATATTAACACATACATGTGGAATCTAGAAAAATGGTGTAGATGATCTTATTTGCAAAGCAGAAATAGAGACATAGACGTAGAGAACAAATGTATGGATACCAAGGGGGAAAGGGGAGGGGAGGGAGGAATTGGGAGACTGGGATCGACACATATACATTATTGATACTATGTATAAAATAGACAACTGATGGGAACGTACTGTATAGCACAGGGAACTCTACCTAATGCACCGTGGTAAAATGGGAGGGAAGTCCAAAGGGAAGGGATATCTGTATGTGTGGCTGGTTCATTTTGTTGTGCAGTGGAGGCTAACATAACATTGTAAAGCAGCCATACTCCACTAAAAATTAATTAAAAAATAAAAATAAAGTAGTACCAGGCATGGAGGAATTACTCAGCAACATTGGTTGAAGAAAAACCATTTATACTGTGTCCTAATCTTGGATGAATATGGGAATAAAGAAACTCCAATTTTTTCTCTTCCTCAAGTCTCCATTTTTTTTTTTTTTTTAATTTATTTATTTATGGCTGTGTTGGGTCTTCGTTTCTGTGCGAGGGCTTCCTCTAGTTGCGGCAAGCGGGGGCCACTCTTCACCACGGTGCGCGGGCCTCTCATTCTCGCGGCCTCTCCCATTGCGGAGCACAGGCTCCAGACGCGCAGGCTCAGTAATTGTGGCTCACGGGCCTAGTTGCTCCGCGGCATGTGGGATCTTCTGGGACCAGGGCTCGAACCCGTGTCCCCTGCACTGGCAGGCAGACTCTCAACCACTGCGCCACCAGGGAAGCCCTCAAGTCTCCATTTTGAATCTAAACACTGAAGGCCAACAAAACTGAGGGCACCAGACATATTTTCTGAGATGTAATAAAAGAGGGTCAGGGATCTCAGCACCCTCTCTCTGCAGCACAGAATTTTCTCCAGCTCAGCCCAATAAACGAAACTCCTGGGGTCTCACGATAACCCTTCGGAGCCCAAGGTTAGGACTGTCCCTGTGACATCACTGTTGCTTTCCCCGAATTCGGGGACATTGAGGCCTCAGCCGCCGTGTCTGTGGAAGAGAAGGTGAGGCGGCACTCATGGGAAACGCTTTTATAAGCTCAAAAAATGAAAGGAAATAGAATCACCTGACCATACGTTCCCCGCTTTCTGGGCTGGAGCCAACAGTAATAGGCTCTGCTGCTTTCCTAAGCTACTGGAATTTAACATTCCAGGAAATCAGCCCCAGGGCCTGTCTCCTAGCATTTAATAAGTCATTTATTATAGAATAAACATACGAGGCTTTTCAAACGGAACAAGGAAACCGGGAGGATAGCACAACCCCGAACTTGCCCTCTCTGATTGTTGGTCAGGAACCAGCAAAAGAAGCCTAGGCCTGGGATCCCGGGGGGTGGGGGTGGGGGCGATGCTTTTCCTGCAGTCAAGGGTGAAGAAATTAACAAGGAAAACATCATGCTAATGCTTTTCCTGGTCCCCCCCACCCCGTCCTCCTGTCTCTCCCTCCATTCCGTCCCTTCTTCTTGGGGCATGCTTAATTGAAAGATGAGCTGGACTTCTCATCTCATCATCAATTTTCTTTCCCAAATGCACCAGAATAATTTGCCCTTTTGTCAGACAAGCTCTTCCTCTTCTAGACTAGCTGATTAGCTTATTAATTCATTCAAACATGACTGAACACTATAGGCTTAATTGACTGCTGTGAATCAGTTGCTAGAGATAAAATAATGGGCAAGACAGTCAAACAAAAATAAAGTCATCCTAAGAACTAGGAAGGAAATAAACAGGGTGCTGTGATGGAGAATATGAGGGTGGGGTTGGAGGACCAGAAGGTAGGGAAAAAGACCCCAAATGAGGGGCCAGAGACTGCCTTTGTATGGGGGTGACTGAAGATGACCTGGATGGAGCTGGCCAGGCTGGGAGAAGAGCATCCTGAGGACAGGGAACAGCAAGTGCTAAGCCTCTGAGCGCAGGCTATGTTCCGGGAACTGGAAGAGGACCTTATGTGGCTGAAACACTTGGAGAACGGGAGACAAGGTCACAGATGGCGGGCAGGGGCCAGATCATGTAGGGGCCTTGCAGACCACAGAGAGGAGCTTCGAATTGATTCTCAGTGTGATCAGAAGCCATTGAAAGGTTGTAAGCAAGGGATTTATGTTTTTACAACTGCTGGGTGGGGACAGGATTGCAGGGGGCAGGAGCTGAAATCCAGAGCATCCCATCCATATCGGGCAGTCCTGGTAGACAGCAATGGAAGTTGAAGAGATGGGAGGTATGACCAGAGACAAGATCTCTTTGTCAATTATCACCTGAACTTGCTAACAGATTGGACATGGGGAGTGAGGAAAATGGTGAGTTCCGGATCTCTGTCCTAAGTGAATGGTGGGCAGCATTTATTGAGATAGAAGGGAAAGAAAAAGGTTTTTGAAGAAAACCTAGTTTAGTTTGAGATGTAAGTTTGGTATAGTGATGTCAAATAGACCACTGGGGATGTGAACCTGGAATTCAGAGGTAAGGTTCGGCTGGAGTTATATCTTTGGGAGTTGTCAGCATGTATACGGTATAAAACCATGAGAACTTAGGGAGAAGAAAAACGGAAGAGGATGAAGCCCTGGGAATAAAGCAGGATGACTGAATGAATGAAACTGTCTTTCTCTGTGAGATTTATTAGAGAACCGATAGCTTCCCCAGCCATTGGTAGGTTTGCTGCCATCTTCTTTTCCTTCGCTTTTTAAAGCATTAAAGCAGATACCCTCACCCCTCGATGATTTAAAAGCAAGTGCTTCCTGCATGGATTAATTGACTTTATAGCACTTTTAGATTCGCCTTCCTTTCTCTCACTTAAGCCGCTTACTTTGTGAACTGCTCCATGAAGCGGTCCCGGTGGCCTTGCAGGGTGTCGGCTGGAAGACCTGGAAGAAATTGGAAAAGACTGAGAGGGAATAGGAGGACCAGAGGGCAGGCAAGACACAGCGGGAAGGGACCATCCCTCCTGGGGCTGGGGGCCAGCCCTGCAGGAAGGCATTCTTGACCTAGAGTTGCCCTGGGGCTGGTAACCAAGAGGGCCCAGTGGGGCCAGCAGGGACTCTGGGGCTACTTATCAGTCAAATCTTTCCTTCTGTTTGCTCCTGGACTGCAAGCCACTCTCGGCAGAGCAGGATGGAAGTTACGTCCCTGACTACGGCAGCGGTGACCTGACCCAAGCAGCAGGGTGGACCACGGCAGGCCCCAGAGCGGGGCTCTCTCCCAGGGGTTGTGTGCAGTGGGCACACTGGGTGAGGCCCAGCACAGACATGAGCCTGGGAGAGATCCAGAGAGCCTGCCAGAGACAGGCAAAGACCGCAGGACTGAGACCCTTGGGTTCAGGGGTATATGGGAACTCTCTGAACTATCTCTGCCACTTTTCTGTAGATCTAAATCTATTCTAAAAGAAAACGTTTATTTTCAGAAAAGCATATACTGTATGGAGTACCCCTTTTGCCCTGACCACACAGTTCTCGAAGGTCTTGTGTATTGCTCTGCCTTTAAAGAAGGCCTTTAAACCCAAATAATTACCTGTCTCTTATCACAGCTCACCACTTTATAGAAGGAAGTGGGGATGTCCTAGTGTGCAACTGGTTCTGTAGTATCTTAGGAACAAGTTCATCTGTATTCAGAGCTTCTATGCAACTGCCTGCCTTCTTTTCTTGGGATTTAGTCTACCCTCTCTGCTTCCTTCAGGCACGCCCCCCTGCTCCAAAACCCTTCTAACCCTTGAACATAGAATTCCAACCTCCCTCCCAGGAAACCCTCCTAGATTAATGACTGTGACGCTGCTTCCCTTGTTCTGGTCTAAATAACCAGATCTACTCCTTGTCAGTGACCTGTTCCAGAGTACCCCTTGTCCTAGACTTCTGCAATAAAACCTTGCTAATATCCATTTGGGTCTTGATTTTTCTCGGTTTTCCATCATCCATGCACTCTGAATGTGTATACCCTTCACGATGGCCACCTCACAGTGTGACCCAGGGACCACCCACATCAGATTCATCTGGGATATGGTTTAACAATGCAGACCCTGAGGAAGCAGCACCCACGCACATCGTTTTCAATAAGAAGCACATAAACGGATAAGAACTTCCACAAGACCAGTAGTTTCCAAAATACATTCCGCAAAACTATCCCAAGGATCTGTGGCTAGGGAAGGTATGGCCTTCCATTTCTTTGAGCAGCCCTGTTTTATATTTTACATTTCTCCACAAAAACCCACTTGTACGAAGAGGCTGCGTTGATGAACTCTTTGGAAACTGCTGCCTTTGCTCCTGTGGGTCTAGGCCAGGTCTGTTCTCATCTGTGTGGTCTGGAGACTACATGACACATATGGATGGAGACGTGGTCAAGCTGGAGGTGGAGGGTGAGGGCCATCCTGAGTCACTGCTCTGGCAGGCCAGGTGCTTCCCTGAGCACAGCAAGGCTTGGCCCTGCTCTTCTATTCTCAAGACAGCCGGGAGCTCCAGGACCTTCTGGATCAGAAGCAGAGAGCCAAGGGCACTGGGGGGGGAGCTGCTTCCCTCCAGGGACAGCCTCAGGCTGTGAACCTCCTTCCGGCCAGAAGCTTCCAGAGATCAAGGCCGGTATACTCACAGGAGTGGAGTTTGAAGAGAAGTTTGACAGTGTAATCATAGAGGTGGCTGCAGTCCAAGATGACCTGGATCAGCGGGGCGAGGCGGCACTGCCCAGCTGTCGTCACTGACACGGAACGGGACATGTCCAGGGAGTTGAACACTAGGGGACAGAAAGGGGAGAGGCAGCAGAACTAGGAAATTAGAGGCGACCTTCTCAGACGGCAGAAGGCAGGAGTTTAACACACGAGGACCTAGTCTGTGCAATCATGATCTCATGTAATGCATTTAACCCTTTCAACACTCCTATGGGGTAGCTAAGAGTATCCCCATCATACAGGGGAGGAAACTGAAGGTAAGTAACTTGAAGGTGGTCACAAAGCCAAGAAGCGGTTTTGCTGAGAGATCGTGAGTTAAAAGCCAGAGCCCCTGTGGCCAGCGACGGCTAGACCAGGAGCCTGTGGCCCTGGCAGCCAAGATGCTCTGTGTGTCACAAACAGGTGAAATGTGGGGAAACTACCAAACATTGATCAGAACACGAAGAAGGAAATAATTCAGCCTTGGCTTCCTGCTGGCTTGTCACAGGGTTCTTGGAACACCACAAGGGGGGAAATGCAGGAACCCTGGTGGACAATTGGAGGAGAGGCTGCGAGGACCCAGGGCAAGGAGCCAGGAAGAGGACAAACCATCAGGATCAAGGCTGACGGAGGTCCTTGGGGGAGCCGGTCAACGGAAGTACTGCCCTCCACTCTCCCGGGCTCCAGAGAGCAAGCTGCTCCCACAGACCCCTCCACGTTAACCCCCTGCCCCTCGCTCCTAAACCAAGCAACTAGATGCCTGGCCGTGGACCCTGAGTGCACACCACTGGCCAGGGCTGATTTCCTCCCTGCAGAGGCTGCCCACCACCTCCGGAGTCCCTGCACGTGGCCGGCACCAAAAGACTTTCCCTGCAATCCCTCAGCGAGTGGGACTGCCCCGGAGAAAAGCCCAGAGCCACTGTGTTCGGCCTTCCCTGGCTGTACTAGTCCCTGTTAACAGGCTTAGTCTGGCAAGTGAAATAAAAAAAAAAAAAACCAACGGTTCTAATTAAAAGGCAGCTTTTCTTCTTGACACAAATTAAAAGCAGCTGTCACTGCGAGGCGGCCATCCCCAAATCTCCTGGCTTCCTTAGGCTCCACGCTGGCAAGGAATCCCAGGCTGCTCCATCTCCCAGCCTGCCTGCCGCTTTCCAGGAATGCCCCTTGCAATCTAGAGCTGTGTGACCGTGGGCAAGTTACTCAACCTCTCTGTGCCTCCAGATGCTTTTCTGTAAGATGCAGATGGTTCTAATAGCACATACCTCTTAAAGGTCTTGTAAGGAGGTCTCGTAAGGATTAAATGAGAATGTCCTATAAAGTTCATGGCAACGTGCAGTGGTCCTTCCCATTTGCTTTGGGATTGATTAAAATCACCTGGGGAAATTTGAAAACTACTAATGTCTGCCTGCAACTCCTCCATGCCTCCTTCTTTTTTAATTGGTCTGGGGTAGGGTTGAGCCATTAGTGGGTTTCAAAAGCCCCCCAGGTGATTCTAATATGCAGCCAGGGTTGAAAGCTATTTTCTAGCTCAGTGCTTCTCAAACTGTAGCATGCGTCAGAATCCCCCCATAGGATCACTCCATTAGAATTCTGTGATGATGGAAGGGCTCTGTACGTGTGTCCAATATGCTAGCCGTGTGTGGCTGCTGAGTGCCTGCAATGTGGTGAGTGCAACTGAGGCCCTGACTTTTGAATGTTACTTAATTGTAATTAATTTAAACAGTCACACGTGGCCAGTGGCTACCCTGTTGGACAGTGCAGACTTGGGGAGTTTGTTAAAACAGATGGCTGGGCCCCACCCGCAGAGATTCTAATTCAGAAGGTCTGGGGTGGGACCCGAGAATGTGCATTTCTAATACGTTCTCAGGTGATGCCGATGTTGCTGGTCCAGGGACCACACTTCGAGAATCACTGCAAGTGCACCAAACAAATGTTAATTGTAATTGGCCCACGTTTCCCACAGTTGAAAACGCAGGGCCTCCTTCCGAAGGTTCTGGTCCCAACCTTACAGGGTCACAGACTAGGACTCAGAAGCTGGACAGACTTCTTCTAATACCAGCTCTCTCGATTTCTGTGGCTCACAAGAGGTGACTGAGGATGGGGCGTGGGTGGGGAAACGTGCAGAGGACGCTCTTGATTCCAAATCACTGCTCTCTGGGGGATGAGAAAACCACCGCCATTTAACCATGGAAGGGTTTGTGCGAAGACTTGGGGGAGCTCTCTCTAGAAAACTCTAGCTAATTCTCCCCAGATAATTCCAGACCATTCAGCTGGATGTTGACAGTATTTTTTTAAAATAAATTTATTTATCTATTTATTTTTGGCTGAGTTGGGTCTTTGTTGCTGCGCATGGGGGCTACTCTTCGTTGCGGTGTGTGGGCTTCTCATTGCAGTGGCTTCTCTTGTTGCAGAGCACGGGCTCTAGGCGTGTGGGCTTCAGTAGTTGTGGCTCGCGGGCTCTAGAGCACAGGCTCAGTAGTTGTGGCTCGCTGGCTCTAGAGCGCAGGCTCAGTAGTTGTGGCGCATGGGCTTAGTTGCTCTGCGGCATGTGGGATCTTCCTGGACCAGGGCTCGAACCCGTGTCCCCTGCATTGGCAGGCAGATTCTTAACCACTGCACCACCAGGGAAGCCCGTTGACAACATTTTATGAACTCTGTCCACCTGTTGTTTCTTCACTGCTGTTAATCCAGAAAGCAAGCATTCTAAACTTGGTTGTTGAGCACTTGCTATATGCCAGGAATGGGGCTGGAACAGAGGTGAGCAGGCATGGTTCCTGATTTTTGAGGAGGAGCTCAGCGTCTATTGCTAATAACCCAAGTGATCAATGCATATGGAAACAGAGCCGGGTATCATGGGATGCCAGGGCAGAAAGGGTGACTGCGCAGGCCACCTGGGCAGAAATACACCCTGAGGGCCAGCCCAGCTGAGCAGCAGACAGGCCTGGCCAAAGGACCAGCCAGTGCTGGGGCCACAGTCTAGGGTCTGTCAGAGGCCGGAACTGTCTTTGGACTCTTGGAGGCCTGGGCTTAGTGGGGAGGCCAGCAGGGTGGGGACCGCAGTCTTTTCGCTCACGTGAAAATGCCCTTGGGCTTCAGCCCCTCCCTGCACCAGGGCCAAGAGAACAGGCACGGTGTGGGCAGCTCCATCTCCCTGGCCCTGAGCTGCACAACTTGTATGGAGACGGGGGCTAGGCCAGCTGGTCCAAGCAGGGAACCAGGCTGGGGGTTAGGTGATGCCCAGGAAAGCCTGGGCCAGACGGGAGGGAGAGACTCACCAGTTTGGAAGAGGTTAAGTTCACACTCCAGGTAGTCGAACATTTCCACTGTCAGCTGGAAACTGGACCCAAGAGGAAAGAGAGCTTATACTCCACGGCCCAAGGCCAGCGCTCCACCTGTCCCTGCCCCCAAGCCCTGTACTGCCGCCAATGTACACGTGCACACACACACACACACACACACACACACACACACACACACCAGCTTCAATTCTTAGCCCCGACCTAAGTGGGTATTAAGGCCATTGGAAGATCAAGCAGGGCGAATTCAACAGTGACAGCAGCAAAGAAAGAGGGCAGAGGGGCACAGAGACGGGAGGCCTGGAGTGGGAGACACCCTGGAAGGGTTCTTGAGGAGGCGCCAGGAGTAAGTGGCCCCAAGGTCAAGTCACTCACGGGCTTTAGTCCCCACCCCAGCCACTGCCCTTGCCCTCAGGCCCTCTGTGACCCTAACCGGAAGTGAGAGCATCTACCCAAGCTTTCTCTCCCATAGAGTCCAGAATGTGAGGACAGCCACTTACAAGTTGTTAACATCACTCTCTCCGGCCTCGTCCAGCTGCCGGTCACTCATCTGAAGGTTGCCTGGGAACCTAGGATTCTGGAAGGGAGGCAGAGGAAGTCAGAACAGGGCACCTCAAGAGCTCTCTATATAGACCAACTAAGCCGGCATCAAGCAAGCCAGCCCCGCTGAGCTCGGGCCTCAGCAGGTGGATTCTGCTTGGCGCAGGTGCCTGCATGCTCCCTGGGGAGGTGTGGCAGCGCTCACAGCCTCACACATGCACACACAGGTCCTGCGATTGGTTCACGGCAAATGACACCCACTGCCCATCATCACAAGGGAAGGCTTCATCCCAACCCTGGGACCCAGCGGAGGGCCGCTCTCTCACAGCCTGTGCCACGGACATCTTCTCCGTGGTGCAATGACACCGAGCGTGTGAGAGTGGTCGGTCTTCAACTTGACACCCACACCATGCAGGCAGTGCAGCCTTTGCTTGTTTCCAATATGTTCTGAATACTATCCAGGCTTCCCGCTGCCCTCTGGCCATTTCCTGAAGCTGCTATTGTGAGCTCAGGGCAGGCAAACCCATTCTTGTATTAACTTTAGCAAAACATAATTAGTAAAATAAACTTGAAGGCTGGAAAATATTACATCAAGCACCCGCACGGTCAGGGGAAATTATGTGGGATCATCAGTTGTCGCGTATCTGTATCCTGCTCTCTTTCTCGGTGTGGTCTGTCTAGAGCGGGTGGAACACAGGGCAGCGGGGCAGGTGGAGAGGAGCACAGAGAGATGGGTGGCCAGGCCACCAAGGGGGCTCTAAATGCCAGTGTGAGTTCTTCAGGCTCTGAAGACAGAAATCCTCCACTCCAGCACCTCCCTTTCTGGCTGTAACACCCAGCGCTCTGCCCTTGCAGCCCCTTCCTGCCCTCAGGCCCACCACCCCTGCTCCTCTGCCTCAGAGACTCAGGCCGGTTCCTTTATCCTTCTGGTCGCATTTACTTCCTCACTCAGTCTGGACATTATGATGACCTGGTCCCCTTCTCCATTTCCACCGCCAGCTCCCTAATTCTGGCCATTTTCCCTCCCACTTGGCATGCCATTCTTCCTTACCTCCTATCTGCCTCATACCCACCCTTCAAGGACCACCTCAAGACCCACTTCCTTCATTCTGCCCTTTAGGATGCCATATCCCTCCATCATTTCAAAACATCCCTGGCACTTTTCTGCAGGCACACATACCTGCCCGGCACTATTACACAGCTACTGCAAGTGTATAAGCTTCTCTCCCCAACAGATCTGTAAACGCCTAAAGAGTAGACCCTTTTTTCTTATTCTTATATGCCACCTGGCACACAGTTTTACATGCATTAAATGTGTAAGAAATACCAGCTAGGGCTTCCCTGGTGGCGCAGGGGTTAAGAACCCACCTGCCAATGCAGGGGACACGGGTTCAAGCCCTGGTCCGGGAAGATCCCATGTGCCGCAGAGCAACTAAGCCCGCGAGCCACAACTACTGAGCCTGCGCTCTAGAGCCCGCGAGCCACAACTACTGAAGCCCGCGTGCCTAGAGCCTGTGCTCCGCAACAGAAGAAGCCACCGCAGTGAGAAGCCTGCACACTGCAACGAAGAGTAGCCCCCGCTCGCCACAATTAGAGAAAGCCCGCGTGCAGCAAAGACCCAACGTGGCCAAAAATAAATAATAATAAATAAAATAAATATAAAAAAATCTTAAATATATAAAAAAGAAATATCAGCTAAAGTCATATCTTGATTAGAAGGTCCTGTGTGGAAACTTACTATATAAATGGAAGGCGTGGGGCTTCCCTGGTGGCGCAGTGGTTAAGAGTCTGCCTGCCAATGCAGGAGACACGGGTTCGTGCCCTGGTCTGGGAAGATCCCACATACCGCGGAGCAACTAAGCCCGTGAGGCACAACTTCTGAGCCTGCGCGTCTAGAACCTTTGCTCCGCAATAAGAGAAGCCACGACAATGAGAAGCCCGCGCACCGCGATGAAGAGTAGACCCTGCTCGCCGCAACTAGAGAAAGCCCACGCACAGAAACGAAGACCCAACACAGTCAAAAATAAATAAGTAAATAAATAAATTAAAAAATAAATAAATAAATAAATAAATAAATGGAAGGCGTTGTTTCTATTAACAGTCAAGTCAGTGCTTCTGAAGTATTTTTATAAGGTCACCTGGTGGATTGGGTTCCTCTTTCTATTTGCAAAATGGGGAACAAAAGGTGCAGAAGACCTGGGCCAAAATCCCAGGCCCCTTGTCACATCCCAGGGGCCTGACTGTAGTCACTCTATAAAATGTTTCCTTACATAGCTGGGATATGGTGTGAACACTCCCTGAGAAGCCAGGCTGTCTCATTACCTGGAAAACCTGACAATTAAGCCCAGCCAGGTGTGAGGGGACAGGGCGGGGAGGTGGGGGAAGAGGGGGCGGGGGGAGTGCATGGCTGGCAGTGGCAGCAGGATTGTCGCAAAGACTCACTTTGGTGTGGTACTCCATCTTCGTTCTCAGCAGTTTGAGGTAGATGCTGCAAAGCTGCCCATACCCCTCACTCAGGTGGCCCTTTCAGGATGAGGAAAGAGAGCAGGGTGTCAACATGAAGAACATTGGGTTGAAAGATCTACAGCCAGGATTTCTTTTTGAAAGAATATATATTTTATCTGAGTATGAAAATAACATACATCCGCTGTTGAAAATTTGGAAAACGTAAAAAAGTACATATGCAAACAAATCACCCTTAACCTAATCACCAGATATAATCATATATACACTATTGATACTATGTATAAAATAGATAACTAATGAGAACCTACTATATAGCACAGGGAACTCTACTCAGTGCTCTGTGGTGACCTAAATGGGAAGGAAATCCAAAAAAGAGGGGATATATGTATACATATTGCTGATTCACTTTACTGTACAGTAGAAACTAACACAATATTGTAAAGCAACTATACTCCAATAAAAATTAAAAAAAAGAACTACAATGAGATACCACCTCACATCTATTAGGAAAGCTAATATCAAAAAAAAAAGTGCTGGGGAGGATGCAGAGAAATTGGTACCCTTGGACACTGTTAGTGGGGATGTAAAATGGTACAGCAACTGTGGAAAACAGTATGGCAGCTCCTCAAAAAATTACAAATAGAATTACCATATGATCCTGAAATTCCACCTCTCAGTATATACTCAAATGAATTGAAAGAAGGATCTTGAAAATATTTGCACACCCATGTTCATAGAAGCATTATTTACAATAGCTAAAACATGGAGGCAACCAAAGTGTCCATCGACAGATGAATGAATAAACAGAATGTGATATGCCCATACAACGGAATATTATTCAGTCTTAAAAAGGAAATTCTGACACGTACTACAACATGAATGAATCTTGAGTACATTATGTTAAGTGAAATAATCCAGTCACAAAAGAACAAATAGTGTACGATTCCATTTATATGAGGTACGTAGATTAGTAAAAAATCTTGAGACAGAAAGTAAAATGGTGGTTTCTAGCGGCTGGAGGTGGGGAGGGGAATGGGGAGTTATTGTTTAATGGATATAGATTTCCAGTTTTACAAGATGAAAAGTTTCAGAGATGGATGGTGTGATGATTATACAACGATATGAACGTACTTAATACCACTCAACTGTACACTTAAGAAATGGTTAAGGTAGTAAATTTCATGTTATGTGTATTTTACCACAATAAAAATTTGGACGAATTTTAATAAAATGTTGATATACATTGAAAAACAAAATTAGAAAGAACATTTGGAAAATGTAAAAAAGTACATATGCAAACAAATCACCCTTAACCTAACCAACCAGATATAACCATGGCTAACATTTTAGGGTTCACAATGTTATTTTTTCAATTTAAACAGACTTAATTTTTTAGGGGAGTTTTAGGGTCACAGTGAAATGGAACAGAAAGTACAGAGATTCCCCATGTCCCCCCTGTCCCCACACATACAAAGCCTCTTCCACTGTTAACATCCCTCACCAGAGTGGGACATTTGTTATAACTGATGAACCTGACACATCGTTATCATCCAAAGCAAAGTTTACATTAGGGTTCACTCTTGGTGCTGTACATCCTATGGGTTTTGACAAATGTATAATGACATGGATTTACCATTATAGTATCATACAGAGTAGTTTCACTGCCCTAGAAATCCTCTGTGCTCCACCTTTATTTTAAAAGATAAAATGGGATCAATATGGTTTTTTTCAATTAATACACTGCAATTTTTTCCATCTTCTTAAATTTTCTTCTGTATCATTATTTTTAGTGACTACCCAGTACATTATAAGTCTGTACTGTAATTTATCAGACCAGCTCCCTACTGTTGTGTGTTTTAGTTGTAGGCAAGTTTTTCTATGTAAACTATGTTTCGATGAACATTCTTACAGTATCATCTTGTGTACAAACATCCTTTGGGTAAATTCTGGACTATGCTACTCATTTAAGAACCTTAAGTCTCCCATCCTTAGTAATCACAGTCTGACTATAGGCTCTCTCCTTCCTTTTGTCTCTCTATCTAAACACAGGAGAGGAAACACCTCCTCCAGATGGATTTCAACAGACTAAGAGCATCTATGGTATCATACCTGGGATGGGGGTTTGAAATGGGACTAAACCTAGCTGGTAAAGAAGAAGCCTTCCCATGGAGTCTGCCCATGCAGTCATGTCCTAGGTGCCTGGGCAGAAGCTAGGCTTAGCAGAGTGATGCTGGCAACTCCCCATTACATACAAAAGAAAAGGAAAATGGGGCACAAAGAACCTTAAACTGAATAACTGTGGCTCCCACGTGAGTCTTGACTTCTACATCCTCTAGCGTAGGGGAATCCCTTTGAAAGATGTCTCCAGGGGCACCAAAGAGAGTTGAGTAATCAAAGGAGTTTAAAAACATCAATGCCAGAGATGACAGTATTTCATAATGTATTAATTTTCTATGAAAATTCGTATTTTATGATATACTTGTTCATTATAGAAAAATCAGAAAGTAGTGAGAAGTAGAAAAAGCAAAAATATGCTCATCATCAAAGACAACTATACTTCATGTGAAAATGTCTGAGGATCAAAAAGGTGGGGACTTCCCTGGTGGTGCAGTGGTTAAGAATTCACCTCCCAATGCAGAGTATGCGGGTTTGATCCCTGGTCAGGGAACTAGATCCCACATGCATGCTACACCTAAGAGTTCCTATGACACAACTAAGGAGCCTGCTGGCTGCAACTAAGGAGCCCACCAGCCACAACTAAGACCTGGCACAACCAAAAATAAATAAATAAAATGAATAAAAATTTAAAAAATGGATTATATTAAAAAAAAGTAAAAGGTGAATGGATCAAAGACTTAAATGTAAAATACAAAACTATAAAACTCCTAGAAGATCACAAAGGAGAAAACCTGGATGACCTTGAGTATGGTGATGACTCTAGATACAACACCAAAGGCACAATCCATGAAAGAAATGATTGATAAGCTGGGCTTCATTAAAATTAAAAACTTCTACTCTGGGACTTCCCTGGTGGCGCAGTGGTTAAGAATCCACCTGCCAATGCAGGGGACATGGGTCTGAGCCCTGGTCTGGGAAGATCCCACATGTTGCAGAGCAACTAAGCCCATGAGCCACAACTACTGAGCTCACACACTGCAACTACTGAAGCCTGCGTGCTCTAGGGCCCGTGCTCCGCAACAAGAGAAGCCACGGCAGTGAGTAGCCCACGCACCATGAAGAAGAGTAGCCCCTGCTCGCCGCAACTGGAGAAAGCCCGCGTGCAGCAACGAAAACCCAACATAGCAAAAACAAACAAACAAACAAAAACTTCTACTCTGCAAAAGACATTGTCAAGAGAATGAGAAGATAAGCCACAGACTGGGAGAAAATATTTTCAAAAGACATATCTGGTAAAGGACAGTTATCTAAAACATATAAATATACTCCTAAAACTCAACAATAAGAAAACAAACAATCCAGCTAAAAAATGGGCCTAAGACCTTCACAGAAACCTTATGAGAGAAGATGTTTAGATGGTCAATAAGCATATGAAAAGATGCTCCACATCCTATGTCAACAGGGAAATGCAAATTAAAACAATGAAATACCACTACATACCTATCAGAATGGCCGAAATCCAGAACACTGACAACACCAAATACTGATGAGGATGCAGAGCAACAGGAACTCCCATTCACTGCTGGTGGGAATGCAGAGTGATACAGCCACTTTGGAAAATAGTTTGGTAGTTTCTTACAAAACTAAACATACTATTACCATAGGATTCAACTATGGAGCTCCTTGGTTTTCACCCAAAGGAGTTGAAAACTTAAGTCCACACAAAAACCTGCACATGGATGTTTGTAGCAGCTTTACTCATAACTACCAAAACTTGGAAGCAACCAGGATGACCTTCAGTAGGTGAATGGATACATAAACTGTGATGCATCCAAACAGTGGAATATTACTGAGCAGTAAAAAGAAATGAGCTATCAAGCCATGAAAAGACGTGGAGGAAACTTAATTGAATATTACTAAGTGAAAGAAGCCAGTCTGAAAAGACTACATACTATATGATTCCAACTGTATGACATCTGGAAAAGGTAAAACTATGGATACTGTAAAACTATGGAGACTGTAAAACGATCAGTGGTTGCCAAGAGTTGGGGGGGTGGGGTGGGATGAACAGGTAGAGCACAGAGGATTTTTAAGTCGGTGAAAATATTCTGTATGATGGACACATTTGTCCAAACCCACAGAATGCACACCACCACAAGTGAACTGTAATGTAAACTATGGACTTTGGTGACTGTGATGGATGTGTCAGTAGGTTCATCCATTAGGGGAGGCTATGCATGTTTGGGGGCAGGGCAGGTATATGGAAACTCTGTACTTTCCACTCAATTTTTCAGTGAACCTAAAACTGCTCTTAAAAAAAATAAGGTCTTAATTTTTTAAAAAAAAAGTAAAAGAAGTTTCTAACTTCAGAAACTCTTAGTCAAATGGAAGAGACAGACTACATAGGAAAAAAGACCTAAAAGAATTCTATTTTGGATAACAAGGCAGGCAGGCTAGGTACCTGGGTTGACCTTCCCACTGAAAACTACTAACAATATTGAGTGAAATATTAAAAATGCTTTGAAGGCATTAATGAACTTGCAAGAGAGTAAGGAATCCTCAGGTCAGGAACTGAGTAATTCAGACATTCAGAGAGCAAATGACTTGACAGGGTCAGGGAATGGTGGGGAGGGGGCACTTTGCCACACCAAGTGCACCTGAGTTTTGGTTTTCTGGGCCTTAAGGCCCAGGTGGTGAACAGGAGGCAGGGCTCTCACCTGCCCAACTTGAGGAGTCTAGTGCAAGAGCCAAAAGACTTCCTCCTCGGTGCAGGGGAATTAAGGGTCAATTGGAAATAACACACATGTACTCCTGCACTGAAGGAGTCCCCCCTGAGGACTGCAAAGAAAATCTACTGCCTTAAACCACTGTTGTGATCAGAGGGCGGAAAAAACTACTGCTGAGAATTGGACCGGTGAGCCAGTCCTCAAGGGGATCTGCTCAGAATTCACAAAACTTTTAAGCTGAGAATTTAATTTAGAGTGATCTTAATGGATGCAAGTGCCAATTCCCTCTGGAGGAAGCTGCCTTTGTTAGAATTCAAAGAATTCCCACCAAAAAAATCTCCAGGAAAATGAGCAGCTCACAGTAGAAAAGTAACTAAATACAAAAAGAAACTACATAGCAGGAGCAAAATTCATCAAAACAACAGATGGCAGAAACAGACCTCTAAGGGCTTTAGATACTAGAATTATAAAAAGTGATATATAAAACCACTATATTTAACAAGCCTAAAAAAATTAGAGACTGTTTCAAAATATATGCAGGGCACAATAAATTATAAAGAATGCCGAGCAGATTAGAAAAAACCAAACCAAACCAAACCTAAAATTCCAAGAAATGAGAATGATACTAAAATTGAAAACCTTATGGAGAGGTTTAGCAACAGATTAGACCCAGCTGAAGAGGGAATAAGTGAACTGAAAGCTAGATCTACTGAAATCATCCAGAATGCAGTATAGAGACAAACAGGTAGAAAAAAATGAAATGGTGGTTTAAAGACATGGGGAATAGAGTGAGAAAGTCTAAAATACTGCTAACCAAAGTCTCAGAGGAAAACAAAGAATGAAGCAAATCAATATTTAGAGACAATGAGAATTTTTCATAACTGATAAAATATAATAATCTACAGATTTAAAAAGTCCAAAGAATCTAGAATAAATTCACACCTAGATAAATACTAAGAACTTAAAAACAAAGAAACAAACACAGATTAGCTTCAAAGAAGCAATGGTAAGTCTGACAGCAGACTTCATAAAAATGATGGAAGCCAGAAGTCAGTGGAAGGACATCTTGACTAATATCTTCCATGTGCTGAAAGAAAAGAACTATTACCCCAGAATTCTAAAGTCAGAGAAAATATCTTCCATGAATGAGGGTGAAATAAAGACATTCTCCATCAGGTAAAAGTGGTTGTTTGCCACCAGCAGACTCTCACTAAAGGAAGTTCTAAAGGAAATAACTCAGGCAGAAAGAAAGAGATCCCAAATGGATGGCCTGAGATGTAAGAGGAAATGAAGAGTGCAGAAGAAAACAATTAAAATAAAATATCTTCTAGGGTCTAAAAGCAACAAAAATTAAAATGCATGACAACAACATACAAGGGAGTGAATGGGGTTAAAATATTCTAAGGTCTTTGTGCTATACTGGAAAAAGATATGATATTTAGACATTGATATGAATTTTAGACATTGATAACCTAAGCATGCACTTTGTAATTGTTAGATAACATTATCAAAAAATTAAAAAAAAAACAAAACCTCTGCTTTTATTTTTTATCTTCCCACTAGTAATGAGGGGGAAATTGAATGAGAAAGAAAATACCCAATCAATCCAAAAGAAGGCAAACAATGAGAGAAATAGAAACAGAACAGATGGGACAAATAGCATAAAATAAGATGGGAGATATATATCTAAACATATTATGAATTATAATAAATGTAAACAGAGTAAACGTCCAGTTAAGACAAAGACTGCCATCTTGAATTTAAAAAAAAATCCAACTAAATGCTATTGACAAGTATATTTCTAAGACAAAAGAATATAGAAAAGTCAATCAGTCAATCACTATGCTGTACATCTGAAACTAATATAGTATTATAAATCAACTATACTTCAATTTTAAACAAAAACTGACCATGAACTAGCTCACACAGCAAGTCTCAAAAAAACTTTGAAAATCAGTATCATATTGATTCTCTGGCCACACTGCAATAAATATATATGTAAAAAATATTAAAAAGAATATAGAAAAGTCAAAAGTAAAAGGATGAAAAAAGATATACCAGATAAATTCTAGCAAAAAAAGGAAAAAGACCTAAGCTTTCCATGTTACAGAAATGTAATAGAAAGCTCTCTAGCATACAGTTGGGAGTTTTGGGGACAAACCTCTGCTTTGTTTAGGTTAACTAGTCTTGTGACATAGGAAAAGCTGCTTCCCTCTCTGGGCCTGTATTTCTCATCTATAATGGGTAGATTGGACAACATAATTGCTAACATTTTGTGAGTTCAGACAGACACAGGGAAGAATTTGAAGGAAAGGGCTAACATAGTAGTTCTTAACCAGTGGGGCAAAATGACACATCAGAATCACCTGGGGAGATTCTTCAAAAGGCAGATTACCTCCTGTCCATACACATACTCCTTGAATCTAGAGGGATTCCGGTATGTGTACAAAACCACTCTTTTCAATGTATTCTGATATTGCCACCTACCTCCTCCCTCTTCCTAAGGCACTAAGAATCCCTAGACAGTAAAGAAAAACCACTGGCATTAAGGATTGGGAATGCCAGTTCTCAATGTACTGTGACCCCAATGGGACCAGTAGAAGGAAAGAAGTAGGAACTGTGACAGTGTCACTGCGGAAGGATCCCAATGCCCAGAGAGCATTATGACATGAGCTTCCATCGGCAGGAGAAACTCCCAGGCCCTAGAACTACCCTACAGCTTTCAGGGACCCCAGGTAAGACTGTGGATATCATGGTTCCATTTGGGGGCATCTTTGACTCCCTCCCTGATGTTCATGAGAGAAACGCTAAACAAGCTGAAAGAGATGAATTTGTTCCATTCCACAGTCCTTGTTCTGTGGCCTCTGGGAAAGGATAAGGTGGCACAGGTGGCCCCTGGGTGCGTGTCCAAACTCACCCACATCCTGCTCATGTCACTCAATTCGTTTTTGTATCTCAGAGAGTCCTTCAGGACCTGGAGGGAGAAGGAGAGGAGACAGAGGATGGTGAAACACGGGTCTGGGGTGGAGCAGAGAGGGTGATGGGAGAGAGACGAAGCCATCTCTGAAATTGGTACCCAAGAGGCCAGGAGATGGGGGCAGCTGCCATCCCCTGTGCGAGAGTGGATAGTGGCTCTTGGGACTCAGGCAACTGCACTTTTCCCACATGGGTCCCTGGATCCCTGCCCATCCCCTGCAGCCCCAGGAACTCACGTTTGGGTGTCCATCCCGGAGGAGTTTGTGGAACACGTGGCAGAACTTCCAGCAGAGCACAGCATTGCTGGAGAGGGGCAGCCGGTTGACAACAGACCAAAAGGTCTGTGCCCCCTTTTCATGGTGGGTGCCCAGTATGCATGGTGAGGGAAGGTCATGGAAAACAAAGGCAACCAACCCTGGGATGAAGCCTCTAAAGGCCACCACGGGGGCTGTGTGTTGTTCATGGCGCCTGGCACTACCCGTCAGAGGGCACCGCTTATAATGAAGGCACCACAGATCTGTATAAGTATCCTGGCAGTTTTCTGACAGATGGCAAAAAAGTGCCTCCTTCTAATAAAATCCATTTTATTAGACGATTTCCAAAGAGACAGCAATGTCTTTTGGGAGGGGTGTCTTTTCCTAGTTTGTACAAGGGCGTTCTGGGCCAGCAGCGGCTCTGGTTGGTCTTAGTGCGAAGATGCTTCGGTAGGAATTAGGGCTTTGCTGTGGGAAGACAGACTCTGCCCTTCCTCTAGGTTTGCTGAGTTTGTGGTGGGGCCTTTGTGGGGAGGTGGGTGGAGGGTGTGGTGTGTGTTTATAATTACAGCTAACATTTTAACAACACAATACAGCCTCTCAAAATTCTTTCTTATGCACTATTCCAAAGCAAGGGTGTGCTTCAGCTCTTCAAGTGCCCCGGCCCCTGCTGGGGACCCTACCCCCTGGCTACTGACACCCTTGGCTCCTCTTCCAGGTAGCATCTGACTCCTCTCCCATTAGACACTGTGCTCTTACCCTGAAAGCGGCAGTCTTTGTTTAAAATGTATTTTCCCTAAATTTAAAATGACGCTTTCGGGGCTTCCCTGGTGGCGCAGTGGTTAAGAATCCGCCTGCCAATGCAGGGGACACGGGTTAGAGCCCTGGGCCGGGAAGATCCCACGTGCCGTGGAACAACTAAGCCCGTGCACCACAACTACTGAGCCTGCGCTCTAGAGTCCGTGAGCCACAACTACTGAAGCCCGCACGCCTAGAGCCCGTGCTCAGCAACGAGAAGCCACCGCAGTGAGAAGCCCGCGGACCGCAGTGAAGAGTAGCCCCCGCTCACCGCAACTAGAGAAAGCCCGCACACAGCAACGAAGACCCAACACAGCCATAAATAAATAAATAAATAAATAAATAAATTGATTAATTAATTAATTAAAAAAATGATGCTTTCACTCCACCTCTTCTAAAAACCTTCTTGGCCTCGTTCAGGGGTGCCTTCATTTCCCAACACCTTGAATTACCTGTATGCGGACTCCTGGGGCCACTTCCTCCTGAGATCCAATTCCAAACACACCCGCCACATGGAGCGGCTGCCATGCTTTGCGTGTAATAAATGTCCTTCTGGCCTCGAGTGACTTTAACAGAGCTCCAGACCTCCGTAATTAGGGAGCCCCCCCTACTTTTTTTTTTAACATGGAAGACATTTACATTTATTTTTACCTTCCCACATCACCAGTCATGGATGAGTGGCTTGTATCTCCATCAGGAAAACATAGCACTATCGAGTTACTATTAATATTATATCCAATAGAGAACTCAATCTTTGGTCACAGCGTTAAGAGCTCCTGGATTTAGTCCCATCAGCCCTCTCTGAAATGACCTAAGGGAGCCCTTTTTGAGGCAAGTAGAGGATTTCCACATTTCCTTTGTAATGGATGCTTACACAGGCTTCACACACTCGGTAACTGGGCACCATTAACCCCAAGTATGGCAATGTCCTCGGAACTTTCGGCTTTTTAATCCAGGCTCAGGTAAGAAGCACCGCACCATTTAGGAAAGACTTGCCTCAGGTTAGAAACTATGGGACTCACCCAAAAGACGTGTTGTTTTGCTTCTGAGCTGGAAAGTGTGGTAAAGTTCCCTCCCTGGACTGAAATTTGCATTTTGAGAGGGGCTGCCTTGAACACGGACTTTTGGGTCTAGAAGCTGAAATCAGCTTTTGGTCTTCGAGTGATTCTGAAATAACTTATGGTTTCACCTCAAGCACAGCCCCCTGGGACTCGAAGGAAGCCGAGAGGAGAGATGGACAGCCCCCTACCCTCAACTGAGATGATTTCTCACGGCAGATTGTGGCTCCTTTACCGGAGAGCAATCTACTGAAACAGAAGCCAGGGACGTGTGGAGCTGGTTGGGCACCCTGGCTTGGAAAGAGGCAAGCAGACCTTTCTGTCTTTCTTTAATTTTCTAAGCATTTTAACGCACCCAATTCGTGTCAGGCACTTGGGGATATAAAGAAAATAAGACTTCAGTCCTCAGCCCTCCAGGAGCGGATACCACGGTCGGGGGTGTCAACCTGTTTACCAGTCAGGCACCCGGGATAAATGGTTGTCTGAACAGCATTTCTAAATGAAGCCAGGTTTCCAAATGCTCATTCAGTTGGTAGTGAGGGTAGCTGATGATCTTTAAAAGTATTGATAAAGAATAAATGTTCTGTGAGATCTTTAGGCTTTAAAACCCTACTGTATGGAGCGGATCTTTTCAACATTTATCTACCCCTTAGAAATTGTGAGGCAGAGAGACTCCCAGAATGTCAGAGCTGGAATGTTAGGCCTTTGAAAGCTTCTTTGGCCAACACTTTCATTTGACAGACAAGGGAATCAAGGCTCACAGAGGTCCCACTGGGCCCACTCGAGGTCCCAGAGGAAGTCAGAGAGCTCCAGAGATGAGATTTCGGAATGTCCCTCCAGGTCTGTTCCATCGCCCCAGGGAGCCTCCCTGGCAAGGCGTGACCTGGGTCGGCCACTACAGGCCTGGCCCTCTCTGCTCACACCCGTCCAGAGGAGCACACTGCCCTGTGACAACTGTCTCTCTTACTTCATATCTTGCACCAGACTGACTGATCAGTATTCTTAGCAGGGAAGGGTCAAGACTGGGTAACTCCCTGCGAAAATCAATTGGGCCACTAATAATGAGGGCTTTTCTTGGTTTGGTTTTCTTGACTCAGTAAAGCATCAAGGGAATAAAAAGGCAAGGTCTGGCTAGGCTCACGGTTGGGCCAGGCTTCTGGGGTACCCGGTAGAGGTTCTAAAGCCCCATCTTGCAGCAAAGCCCTAATTCCAACCAAAGCATATTCTGCTAAAGACAAGCTGCTTTCCTTCCAGTGCAGAGCGGTACATGCTGTTAGCAACATTTCTGGAGGGCCTGACCTGTTCTGGGCATCGCACTGGCAGTGCCGGGCTTCCATGGCCTTCTAACCTGGAGGGTCTCCTCCATGGAGGGGCGGGGGTGGGATGGCTTCAAGACGGGTTGTTCCAACCCGACTGGCTGGGAAGGACCTTCCCATCGCAGACAGAAGCCCAGCCTCCCCTTGCCCTGTGCTTGGCCCCAGCACACACAGAGACAAAGCCTTGGCCCACTGGCAGCCTCTCCTCCAGGCTTTGGGGATTAGCCCTCGAGCACCTGGACTTGACCTCAAGGGCAGGTCCCGAGGGATCCATCGGCCAGGCTGCCTGCACTTCCCTCCAAAGCCACAGACCCATGACGGTGGCCGCCCAGGACCTCCACCAACTCGGCGTGGGGGGCTTGGCGAAAATCTTCAAATCGTCAGTTCCCTAGTCTACCCTGACCTTCTCATCTTCTTCCCTCTGGTTTGGGGTGAACCAGTTCACACAAGTGGCTCTTATTTCCATGGTAGAGCCCTTGCGTCCGTTGGCTTAAGGCCAACCGCTGCTGCCAAGGTCTCTATTTTGCTTTCATGTTCAGAGAAGGGCATCTGATCATGTCCCCAAGGGGGTGGTCAGTGTGGCAAGGTGCAGGGCCAGAGCGCTTTGATGATACAGGTGAAAACCCCTCCAGTGCCCCGAGGAAATCTCTCAAAGGAGAGTAAATTCAAAGGACTCGGCCGTTCTGAAAAGCTAAGTCCCAGGAGAGAGGCGAGACTGGGCTAGATGGCCGCTTTGGTCCCTTCCACCCCAACGGGCTGTGGGCTCTGAGGCCAGCTGTTGCCAACCCACACTGTTCAGACCCTGCTGGGGCCTGGCCGGTGGGGGGCGGTTCTCCTTCCTGAAGCTGAGCAGGGATGCCTCGCCCCGACCTCATTCCCACCCCCCGCCCCCCCGCCATTTGACCCCCCTTGGGGTCGGTCCTCCGAGCAACATCCAAAAGGATATTTCTGGCGTGTTTTTCCTTTACAGCCACTTCCTGCGTATTAATGGCCTTATTGATGCTGACAGTCTGAAAAACAAGAGGGAGGGGGGAGGGGAAGGAGGATGAGATGAATAAGCTTCTGACAGTGGCTGGGACCCTCTCAGACGCCCCGCCCCTTCCCCTCCCTCCGCAGACCCCTCTGCTCCACTGTCCCCTTGCAGGGCCCCCTGCGGGGGGCAGAGGTGGGCAGCACTCCCAGGCCAGCTGGCCCGGGCTGTCCTAAGGCAGCGGGCTTTGCTGCCTGGCATTGGCTGTGCCCAGCTGCTGTGCCCGCATGCCACTCATTCACTTGGCCCAACATGGCAATTAAAGCCTGCACAAAGGGATGCCTTTCATCCCCCAGGGAAACATTATTTCTCCGGGAGCAGGAGGAAGAGGCGCTGAGATCAGGGAGGGGCTGTGGCTCAAAGACGGTCCGGCCACCCCTCTCTCACAGCTAGAACCTTCCATGGAGCCTACCCTAGCTGGCCCGGGGTTGACAGTGGTCACTCTCCTCTCTTGTTTCCCTGCTCTTGGGCACCTTCCAGCTCCTAACCAAATTCCCTTTTATTTTCTTACTTCTATCATAGGACATGACGAATATTCACCCCTTTCTGGTCGTTTTAAAAATCGTAACTCTCTTTTGAAGTAAGCAAAGCACGTTATACATGTAAATATAACTTACACACACACATACATGGGATCGTATCATGTAGGCTGTTTTTTGAAATATAGCCTTTTTCTGTTTTGCTTTGCTTCCTTCCACAGACATCATTCTACCCCAACCCATGTTAGCAACTTGTTATGCATCCTGCACGCGTGCACGTGCACACACACACACACACACACACACACACACACACCCCTACATTCCGAAGGGGTTATTTTTGTCACTGTTCTATAAAACTGGGACTGTCATGCACAGACTTTTTTACATCTTGCTCTTCTCACTTGAAAATATCCCATGAAACATTCTCCAAGTGAACTGGTAAAACGCTAGTTCATTCTTTAAAAAGATAACATAATATTCCAAGGCGTGGGTGGATGTGATTTATAGCATCCTGTATTGGGAGGCAATTTATTTCCAGTAAACTATTTTAGTAAACATCCTTATACATATATCCTTATTAATTGAGGCTTTCGTTTCCAAGGGATAGAGTACTAGGAGTGAGATTACTGGGTCCACTTTTTTTTTTTTTTAAACTTTTCATTATGGAGAAGTCCAAGCACACACAAATATGATGATTAGTCTAATAAGCCCTCATATAGTCAGTCCCCAGCACCAATTATTATGAACTTGCAGCCAAACATGCATCCTTATGGGTGAGGGGTCACAAACATTTTCTGTAGAGCCAGTTAGTAAATATTTCAGGCTTTGCAGGTCACATGGTCTCCATCACAACTATTCAGCTCTGCTGCTGGAGGGAAAAAGCAGCCTCAGCGATACTAAATGAATACGGAACTGAAAGACTGGCTGAATTCCAATAAAACTTTATTTACAAAACCAGGAGGTGGTCTGGATTTGGTCTGCACCTCTACTGTGCTGACCCTTGCTTTATACCATTGGTCACTGATGCCCTTGCTCCCTGGATTATCTGAAGTAAATTCTAGGCGTTATACCATTTTACCAGTAAATATTTCAGTATGAACTTCTAAGAAAGAAAAAAAAAAGACTCTTTAAAATTTAACCATACTATGATCACACCTAAAATTTTAAGGATAATTTCTTAATGTCATCAAATGGTTAGTGTTCACATTTCTCTCTTGTGTTAAAAAAAAAAACAAACAACTTTCTTGCAGCTGTTCTAATCAGGATCTAAACAAGGCGGCCATCAGGCTTTGTAAACAGGCTACAACAATTCACATTTCCACTGGCGATGATCAAAAGTACCCCCTCCAACAGGGGTTATCACTTCTTTTCATTTTTGCTGGTCTTACGGGTATAGCGACATTTCATCATGAACTTGTAATTTCCTGACTGCTAGTAAGTTTTGAGTATTTTCTTATATGTTCTCATGGTTGTTGATTGCCTTACCTAGTGAAGTATGTTCATCTTATCTTTTATAGCTTCTATGTTTACTTACGGTTTCTCCTGCCCCATGTTTATACTGGTAGACTCTTACGTTTTCCTCTAAGTGTTTTATTGTTTGTATTTTATTGTGTTTGAATCTTCATCTGGAAAAAATACATACTTATGTATATGTCATATATGTATATGTACATGTATATGTGTATGAGTATATTTGGTACAAAATAGGTTATACCAAGATATGGTCTTTTATATCTGGTTTACATAACTTTTAGGTGTGTTCTTTAAGTCCACTATTGCATGTATTTTTTTTTCCTCTACCAGAATCAACTCTTTTTTTTTTTTTTAATTTTATTTATTATTTATTTATTATGTTTATTTTTGGCTGTGTTGGGTCTTCGTTTCTGTGTGAGGGCTTTCTCCAGTTGCGGCGAGTGGGGGCCACTCTTCATCGCGGTGCGCGGGCCTCTCACTATCGCGGCCTCTCTTGTTGCGGAGCAGAGGCTCCAGACGCGCAGGCTCAGTAGTAGTGGCTCACGGGCCCAGTTGCTCCGCGGCATGTGGGATCTTCCCAGACCAGGGCTCGAACCCGTGTCCCCTGCATTGGCAGGCAGATTCTCAACCACTGCGCCACCAGGGAAGCCCAACTCTTTTTTTTTTAATTGAGATATAGTTAATTTACAATGTTGTGTTAGTTTCAAGTATACAGCAAAGTGATTCAGTTATACATATATATATATTCCTTTTCAGATTCTTTTCCCATGTAGGTTATTATAAGATATTGAGTATAGTTCCTTATGCTCTACAGTAGATCCTTGTTGTTTACCTATTTTATATTTGGGTTCGCCAAAAAATTCGTTTGGTTTTAAGTACAAATAAAAGACGTTTTTCATTTTCACGAAGAACTTTATTGAACAACGTATTCACTAACCGAACGAACCTTTTGGCCAACCCAATATATAGTAGTGTGTATACGTTAATCCCAAACTCCTAATTTATCTACCTCCCTCCCCCATAAGTTTGTTTTCTATGTCTGTGAGCCAGACTCAACTTCTTTAATAGCATAAGCTCTGTTGTGGGTTGAACTGTGTCTTCCCAAAAAAGACACGTTCAAGTTCAAATCCCCCAGCGCCTGTGAATGTGATCTCATTTGGAAACAGGGTCTTTGCAGATGTAATTAGTTAAGATGATGTCATACTGGATTAGGGTGAGTCCTAAATCCAGTATGACTGGTGCCCTTATAGGAAGGCCAGATGAAGACACAGGGACACAGACACTCAGGAAGAAGACAGCCATGTGAAGATGGAAGCTGACACTAAAGTGATGTGTCTACAAGCCAAGGAATGCGAAAGATGGCCAGCAACCACCAGAAGTTAGGAAGAGGCAAGGATGGATTCTTCCCTAGAGCCTCCAAAGGGAACATGGCCCTGCTGACACCCTTATTTTGACCTTCTAGCCTCCAGAACTGGGAGAGAACAAATTTCTGTCGTTTTAAGCCACACACTATGTGGTAATTCGTTATGGCAGCTCCAGGAGACTAACACAGGGTCCTTTCCCCATCATGCTCAGTCACCTCCGAAGACAAGGAGAGGGCAGATACTCCTTTCCCTCTTCCCTACCGCACACGCAGGGGGCTCCGCTGAGCACAGCTGTTGGCTGTCAGTGCGACGGTAAGACCAGTCCAGAAGGAATCTCATGTAAGAGATGCTGCAAGAAAGAAGTAAAAAGTTTATCCCCCTAAAATCTCCCAGTGAGGCAGCACTTGTGTCCTGTGGAGACCCAGTGCTTCCAGCTTCCTCTTCACAAGTCCTTCCTTGGACCTTGTTTCTCAGCTTCTGCTTCCAGGCCTGTCCCACGTCATCCTCTTTCCTTCAGATTTCCTCAGGTGAGTTACACGCTTTCAACTATGTTTCTCTCCTGGCTCTAGAAAAATGATGGGATCCTGGCTGCAGACAGACCTCTGGGCCAAGTGACCACATTTGCCGAGGCTTTAAAGGTTGCCTGCGTTCATAAGGAGTTAAAAGGGACCTAAGTATGTAAGATGACACCAAGAGATGCAAATCCAGTAAGGTGCGAACTGGATGTGGTCAAGTTCTAGGGGGTTGGTAGAGACAGCCAGTAGCACAGGCTGTGATGGAAAAAGAGAAATCCATGTTGGCCGGAAATGCTAGAAACTGCGTCAGGGCCTTGAGGGAGGACAGTGATGGGTGGGGTTTAGACTTGGTCCACAAATATCTATTTATACTGATGGACCAAAGACCAGTTGCCCAAGCCTGTGGTCAGTATGAGCCTTGCTTACAAAAACGAACAAAAAATCCTTAAAATTCCCTTAAGCCACATAAAATAATATACCATGAGTTTGTAACTGTAGACTGTGTGTGTGTGTGTGTGTGTGTGTGTGTGTCTGAAAACTGAAAATATCCTGTACTCTACATGTTGAAAGGAAGGAGAGATCCTGTGAAACTGCGATGCTGCTCAGGGAAACTTTGTCGAAGGAAGAAAGGGGTCACCCGTCTGTCCCCGGTGCTTCCCCTGCCATTGACTGACTTCTCTCAGTGACACTGCCTACAGATTCGAGGGGCACTTATGGTTGTCACACAGAAAGGTTAAGCCACTTGCCCAAGGTCATACTATTCGGGTGGCCGGATCCTCGAGCCCAGCTCTGGAAAGGCTTGGAACACGAGGGCCGGTTCTACTGCAGGGCCACGTGTGTGCAAGGGCAGAACGGGGGATGAAGGCAGAAAGGGAGGTAGCGCTGGGTGCGGGGGGCCAGTGGGTTTCGGAGGGGGCGGGAAAGGATGGAAGCAGCTGAAGGGAAGAGAGTTGAAGGAGGCAGCTATTAATAGCAGAGAAGTGAAGGAATAAAGGCCTTAATCTAAAAGATGGAAGTGAAATGGAAAGAACCCGACACAAGGTGGGCTATGAAGCAATTCCAATAGGATTGGCCAGTAGGAGCTCCCAGTTACAGGGAACACAACAGAGGGAAGAATCAATGGTGCTGCAGAGGTTTTGAAGCTGGGCAGGTGGCAGAACAGAGGCAGGCATCTGGGGCTGAGGGGACACTGTAAACAAAGGACAATGAGGCTGGGGGGGCTTGGGGTGAGAAACAGTCATTTTTAAAAGATTGAAGAAGTAAACTAGCAGTAGCAGTGGTTATAATCATCAAGATAATGGCAGCTAATGAGTACTTACTACCCAGCCCTGCGTTAATAAGTATTTTGTATGAATTATCTCATTAAAGTCTTATAACTCTACATCCTACGAGTGAGTATTAGTATCAATCATCTTCATTTTACAGATAAGGAAACCAAGGCTTTGAAAGGCTATGTAAATTGCCCAAGGCTGCTCTACCAGCCAGTGTAGAGCTGGAACTCAGACTCGGAAGTGGGGCTCCACAGCTCAGGCTCTGCATCACAATCCCCACGTGAGACATGGCCCTCCACACCCCAGAGACACAGAACCAGAGTCCAAATGATTTCCACAGACTGGAAAAATGGGTGAAACTTCACTGGATGCAATCCAGCAGGTATAAAGGAAGCTTCCTATATTTAGGTCTAAACTCGCTGGCACAGGGGAGATATGAGTCAAAGCAGCACTTGTGAAAATGATTTAGGTGTTTTATTTGGCTGCCAACTTAATACAAGCAATGCTGTGATGTGGCTGATCAAAATGCAAGTCTGAGCTCTGGAGGTATTAAAAGGAATACAGTGTTCAGAATGAGGGAGGGGATGGTTCTAATTCTCTATGAAGATAAATTCACAGGTAAAACACTATTCAGTTTTAGACCTTGTACATTATGAAGGAAACCAACAAACTAGACTGCTTCTAAAAGAGAGTGACCTGAACTGGGATAAGCCTGGGGCCTGAAGAAAACTTAGAGGAATATCAGTATTCTTTTTTTTTTTTTTTTTTTTAATTTATTTATCATTTATTTATTATTTATTTTTGGCTGTGTTGGGTCTTCGTTTCTGTGCGAGGGCTTTCTCTAGTTGTGGCAAGCGGGGGCCACTCTTCATCGCGATGCGCAGGCCTCTCACTATCGTGGCCTCTCTTGTTGCGGAGCACAGGCTCCAGATGCACAGGCTCAGTAATTGTGGCTCACGGGCTTAGTTGCTCCACGGCATGTGGGATCTTCCCAGACCAGGGCTCGAACCCGTGTCCCCTGCATTGGCAGGCAGATTCTCAACCACTGCGCCACCAGGGAAGCCCATATCAGTATTCTTAAAGGTGGTCATGTGGAAGGAGGAATAACTCCAGGGACCAGAACCAGACCAACGGGGGCTTCCCTGGTGGCGCAGTGGTTGAGAGTCTGCCTGCCAATGCAGGGGACACGGGTTCAAGCCCTGGTCTGGGAAGATCCCACATGCTGCGGAGCAACTAGGCCCGTGAGCCACAACTACTGAGCCTGCGCGTCTGGAGCCCGTGCTCCACAACAAGAGGCCGCGATAATGAGAGGCCCGCGCACCGCAATGAAGAGTGGCCCCCGCTTGCCGCAACTAGAGAAAGCCCTCGCACAGAAACGAAGACCCAACACAGCCATAAATAAATAAATGAATAAATAAAAATTAAACTTAAAAAAAAAAAAAAAACAAAAAAACTAGACCAACGGGTAGAAGTACAGTCAGGCCGTTTCTGGATAAACTTAAAGCTGTCTCATGAAAGAGAGAATTCCCCATTATTAGAAGTATACAGGCAGAGGCATGGCAACGTCTCCTTAGAGTTACTGTGAAAAAGATTTACAGGCTCAGGCTGGATTAGGTGATTTTTAGGTTCCTTCTCACTGTTAGACTCTGTAAATGTCCTTCAGATGATGGAGGGCTTTGGATATAAGGGCAAGAAATTGTGACCTGGTGGACACTGAGATCCACAGAAGGCTCTTCTGTTTTTATGTTTTTTATTTTTGGCCGTGCTGTGGCATGTGGGATCTTAGTTCCCTGACCAGGGATCGAACCCATGTCCCCTGCAGTGGAAGCACGGAGTCCTAACCACTGGACCACCAGGGAATTCCCAACAGAAGGCTCTTGAGGAGGGGAGGGACCGGATACAAACGCCCCTCCGTCCTCCTGAGTTTGAGGAGTTACCTTTTCAGTGTCCTGAAAAAGGAAAGTGTGAAAACAACTTGTGTGTGGACATTCAGAGTCACAGCCCCAGTACGAGCCCAGGACCCCAACACAGCACCTAGCCTAGCACTGGGCTATGAAACGAAGTCTCTACCCAAATCAATAGCTACAAGACACCTGCAAGCCTTGTCTGCCCTGGTCAGGACTGCCCCAGACCCTTCTCTTGCAGCTCTGGCAGGCTCCTGGGAGTGCCCACCTACTGCAGCCAACATGCCCAAAGTTCTCCAACCAACGCTTCCCTACCGAGAAGTCGGGCAGGGTCCAGCCCACAGCTGCAGGCCCACCGCCCGGTTTCTGTAGCAAGGCTTTTTGGGCTCAGAGGCAGGGCTGAGCCTCTGGGCCCGTAAAGGCAGGCTGTGGTCCTCCAGGGCCCTCGGAATCTCAGACACCGGACACATCCAGGGCGGAAGTACCACGCCAGGCTGAGTTTCCTGTACTTGTGCAATGCTCGGTGGCATCCCAGGCACCGCGTCACACGCCCCTCACTTCCTTCTGCATCCCAAATGCTGCCCCGTCTTCTTTCTTTTTAAATTCCTATTTCTCTTCGTGTGTTTGACAACAAGTATATTGTCTTACCTCCCCGTCAAGATTAAAATCCCAAGGGCGAGGACCCTGCCTTCTGCCCTTGTGGGCCCGCAGCTGCTAAGGCGGGGCTGAGTCTTAATAAATTATTAAATCATGAAGGACTTAATGACTGCTTCTCAGTGCGCCTGCCTCTAAAAAGTACCAGGTATGTGATTCATGGTGTCTTGAGAAAATCTGCTCTCTTCCCCTCCCCTCCCCAGACTCTCTCTGAAGTAAATAATTGGGTTCGGAGCTGGGCGATGCCTGGGGGGACGCTCCCAGGGCAGAGGGTGGGAAATTCGGGGCTCCACTGCTCACCTCCGGCCTACGTTAGAGAGCATCCTCTGAGAACAGGCTGTTCTACAGACTTCGCTGGAGTCGCACAGGACCTCAGACCGTGCAGTGTCCCCCCTGAAAGAGCAGCATTGTACACCACTTCCTGACCCAGCTGGCCCTCGTGTCCCAGGCTGGTTCCGGAGGGCCAATTATCAGCAGGCACCGTAGGAAGGGCGGCTTTCCGTTCCCCCCCCTCCCCACCCCGCCCCCGTCCCTGTCCTCTGCTCCCTCAGGACAGCCTCAGCCAGGCTGCAGCCAATGGGAAAACTTCGGGCCTTGCTTCTGCGGGGGGCCAGGCCTGGGCCCGTGCTGCGGGGGCAGCTGGCCACAGTCAGGTCACGCACACAGCTGCTGGCAGGGACCAGCGCTTGGGTTGCCAAGGCCGGGCTGGCTCGCAAAGGTTCCATGGCAGGGGCAGGCACGGAGGATGTGCCCGGTGTGGGAGGCAGGTCCCAAAGCCAGGGACCGGAGAGCCCAGTGCCCGGGCCAAGTGTAGGAAAACCTGCGACCAGGCTGGGCAGAAGGGGAAAGGAGGAAGTAGGCTAGAAAGGACACAGAAGGAATGAAAAGGGCATCAGTGGGTGGGAGGCATTTGCTCAGCAAAGGCAGAGGTGGCCACCACCGATGGCCCTGGTAATGCTGCCCAGCACGGGCGCTGCACGCTGCATCCCGCACCGCGTCAGGTTTGGAGGCTTGGGGTAAACAGATGAGGCAGGTGCTCCTGTTAATACCTGCTGCGCAGGGCAGAAAGGGATGCTTCGGGCCATCGGCTCCTCCTGGAGAGGAACAAGGCTGGCGATAGGGGAGGGTGGGCTGTGATGCCGGAGAGAGACAGGCTCAAAAGACTGCTGGGGCACGTCATGGTAAAGGTGGGGGCAGCCTGAGCGAGGATGACAGATTCAGAACCGAGTCGCAGTCACATGAGTCTCGGGGAAGATACAAGCGAGGTACAGAAGGCCGAACATAGCCTTCAGCACTGAGTGAGACTGCTCTGGTCTTGGTCGTGATACTTGGAAGTGGATGTCCGAAATCAAGTCTTTTGAATTCTTCTCTTGATCAGAAATAATAATACTAGAATGTCGTCGTTGTTGTCATCGGATTGACTAGTGGTAGCAGCTGAGCCTCTATCAGGCGCTGCACTTGGGGATTTGCTTCTCATCCTCCCTCCCCTGGAGGGCAGCCAATCTGACCCATTTTCCAAGTCAGGTTGCCCAAAGCAGCACAGGCAGCCGTGGGTGGAGCCAGAATTCAAACCCAGGTCCCTCTCCCCACACACACTGTGCTACCTTCAGCAACTCGGCAGCCTCAATGCCATCCACCTGCCTGATTTTCTCTCTTTCTTTTTTTTTCTTACTCTTTGGCTACACTGTGTGGCATGCGGGATCTTAGTTCCCTGACCAGGGATCGAACCCGAGCCCCCTGCAGTGGAAGCGTGGAGTCCTAACCACTGGACCTCCAGGGAAGTCCCCTGCCTTGCTTTCTACCCCACGGCAGCTGCGCCCCAGATCTCTACTGCTCCTGAGTGATCTCAACCAGGCCCATAGCTTTGAACTCTTCATTTCTGCCAACATGCCCCACTGCCCAACTATTCCTCTCCCAGTCTCCCTAGAAGTCACCCTTAACTGCTGCCTTTGTCTCAATGCTCCCATCCAACCCTTCAGCAATGCTGCCTTTCCGCCTCCCAAATCCCTCTGTTATCTCTCCATCTCCTCTGCCTCCAGCCAAGCCCAAACCTCTATCATGTCCCCACTGGACCACTGAAATAGCTTCCCAAGTGGATTAGCCCTCCCCAAGCGGCTCTCTGCCCAGCAGCCAGAGTGATCTTGATAAACCACACCTGAGATCACGCCACCTGGCGCAGAGCCCGCCACCACCAATGAAGCCCGCCCTCCCACACGGCGGACAAAGCCCTACACCGGCATCAACTCCCATTCGCCCTCTTACTTGTTATACCCCGACCACATGGGCTGCCTCTTTGTTCTTCAAACATTTAAAATTCTTTCTGTCTCTGATGCTCCTTATGCCTGGAATGGTCAGATTTTTGCCTCCCATTCTTTGCAAGGCTGGATGTTCCTTCTTTTCCAGGCTGTTCAAATACCACCTCCTAGGCAGCCTCTCTAATCTAAAGCATCTCCCCACCCCTTGGCCTGCATTACCTCTTTATCATGACACAACCATCCTGGTTATTTCCTGTAGAGGGTCTTATCTCAACCTGAAATCCCCTTGTTGGTTCCTTTGCTTGTGGTCGGTCTCACCACTAGACAGTGAACTCTGTGCTGGCAGGGACCGTGTGATCCTGCTGTTCCCCCCCAGTGGACACACTGTGCCTGACACATGGATGGCCTGACAGAGGAAGAAGGCTGCTCGGCCCGGCCCTCTCCAAGAAGACATCCTCATCAGCACGTGATACCTTGTTTGTTCCACTCACCTGTCTAGGAACCTCCATCTTCCCCTTCCCAAGTCACATTTCTTTCTCTCCAACGAAAAATCTTGCTGATATTTAAATATAAACTGTCTTAACTAATGATATCCAGTTATCCTTTCTTACAATCCTTTAGCACTTAGCTAGGCTCCATATGGCTAAATACTTTGCCTCATTTAAATACTTTTATAAAAGGTATGTGCTATAGACTGAATTGTGTGCCCCCCAAATTTGTATGTTGAAACCCTAACCTCCAGTATGATGGTACCTGGAGCCTTTGGGCAGTACTTAGGGTTAGATGAGGTCATGAGGATGGGGCCCCCATGATGAGATTAGTGACCTTAAAAAAGAGACACCAGAGCAGGCTCCCTTTCTCTTGCTCTCTTTTTCTCCACTATGTGAGGACACAACAAGAAGGTGGCCGTCTACAAGTCACGACGGGAGCCCTCATGGAGATCCAAATCAGCCAGCACCTTGCTCTTAGACTTCCCAGCCTCCAGAACTGTGAGAAATAAATTCCTATTGTTTAAGCTACCCAGTCTATGATATTTTATTATGGCAGCCTGAACAGACTAAGAGTATTTTTTTCTCTTTTTTTTTTAGTATTTTGTGAGTCTTATCTACTTCATAAGCTGAGGACTATTGAAATTAGGATCACATCTCCCCCTCCCCTCCCACTCTAAAGCCCCCAACCATCCTCTGGCTTCTGGAGAGGTGGTGAGTAATCCAATTATCTGGGTCATGCAGATTTCAAAGGGTTTAGCAAAAGGAAAGGCACTTGCTCTTCTGCAGTCTGATCTGGAGGGGAAGATGGAGTAAGAAAGTTGAGAAGATTAAAAAATGTCAATCAACTCTGTAATAGGTGTACAAACCTGTGTTGGGAGCAGGGTGGCCAGGACTGTGAAGCACCCAGGACAACTGAAGAAACAAGCATCCAAAGTGGAAAACACTGGGGGACGCCATCCAAGTGTCCGTCCACAGAGGAATGGGTACACAGAACATGGTCTATCCACACAATGGAATATTATTCAGCCCTGAAAGGAAGGAAATCCTGACACCTGCTACAACATGGCTGAACCTTGAGGACATTATGCTGAGTGAGATAGGCCTGTCACAAAAAGATAGACCCTGTTGGATTCCACTTATATGAGGTACCTAGAGCAGTCACATTCAGAGAGACAGAGGTAGAATGGTGTTTGCCAGGGGCTGGGAGGAGGGGCAAGTGGAGAGTTACTGTTTAATGGGGACAGAGTTTCACTTTGGGAAGATGAAAAAGTTCTGGAGATGGATGGTGGTGATGGTCACACAGCAATGTGGAAGTACTCAATGCCACTGAACTGTACACTTATAAGTGATTAAAATGGTAAATTTTATGGTATGTACATTTTTACCACGATAAAAACACACACAAAAAGGAGGAACTGATTATGCCACAACAGGGATCAATCTCAAAAACATGATGCTAAGAAACCAGACACAAAATGTCACATATTGTATGATTCCATTTATATGAAATACCCAGCATAGGCAAATCCATAAGAGACAGAAAGCAGATTGCTAGTTGCCAGATTCAGGTAGGAGGGGGAATGGTGAGTGACTGCTTGATGGGTACAGGGTTTCCTCTTGGGGCGATGAAAAAAATGTGCTGAAGTTAGATAGTTGTGATTGGTGGCACAACATCATGAATGTACTAAATGCTACAGAATTATATACTTTATATTGGCTGAGATGGTGAATTTTATTTTAGGTGTAAAACAATTTTTTTTTTTAAAGGTGGAAACCACGGAGGAATTATGATTCTGACTGAATACCTACTTCTTGCAGGGCAGGGCCACCATCTAGGCTGTAGGACTATGCTACACAACTCCAGGTGGGCCTCTCCCAGACTGTGAGGGATGATCCTTGTACCTAGACCAGGGATTAAGAGTAACACGCGTGGCGAGATTGTGGGGAAATGGAGTGGTGCCCAAAGACCACGCATGGGTGAAGATAATCGTGATTTACCGAAAGAGAAGAAGGCAAAATTCCACCTGTTATTCATGAGAGATTCCCAAAAGGAAAGGCGGCGCCGCTCACCAGGCACCAACTTACGTTCACGGAAGCAAGTCAGGCCAGAATGACCTCGTTTCCTGGTTAAAACTCTAGGCCACCGTTTCAGGAAAACATCAACGTGTGTGTCTGATTTTCCATCATCAAGGTGCTTAGCAGTCTCTTATAACATCTCATTGACAAGGATGAGAAAGAACAGGGGCTACTGGGGGTCGAAACTACTGACTGCCAGCCAAACCTGACCTGCAGCCTGAGAATAACCTATGAGCCGGGATTGGTTGTGGGATCTTAGTTACCCGACTAGGGCCACCGGCAGTGAAAGTGCGTAGTCCTAACCACTGAGCCGCCAGGGAATTCCCCTGGTTTTTACATTTTTAAAGGAAGCAGAGGAGGTGGAGGAGGAAAGAGGAGGAGGAGGTGGAGGAGGGGGGAGGAACAACAGCTGCAGGAGAAGCTGGCCACAAAGCCAAGACTATTTCCTATCTGGCCCTTGGCAGAAAAAGTTTGGCGTCCCCTGAGCTAGACAGGGAGGTCCATGAGGGTAGATGTCTGCCCTTACAGGTGCTGGCTGTTGGCTACCATCATCTTGATGTTGGGAGTAAATGCATTTGGATGATACGGGCAGACCATGACCATGGGCGAAAAACAACAAAACAGATTATTCCTGGGCCCAGAATCCTAGTACATACGGGCGAACAGCAAACCAGGTGAAAAGGACCGAACTCATTCCCGGTAAGTTCGTTAACAGTACGATGTGGCCTCCATAATAAAATAAAATTTAAGAAGGTAATTTCATTTTGAGCTACATCAACAGAATTATAAGATCTAGAACAAGAGCCAATCCTTGGTTTTACAGCTTTCAACCTCACCTGGAGTACTGATTCATCCTACCACGTGCAGAGAGGCTGCTGGGCGGTGAATAATGCGTTCAGCTCCGGGCGCCCCATTCTAAGAGAATCACAGATCAAGTGGGCGTGTGCATAGGTGAACCACAGAAGGTCAGATGAGAGAACAGAAATCAGGGAAAGTGGTGGTGGGGAAGAGTGATGGGGAAGAAAGGGCACAGGTGTCTTCAAATATATTAGTTCCCAACACCCGTGAAACAGAAGGTCTCAGGGCCAGATGGGGACCCTTGAGTGAGGATGAAAAGAAGCCAGGTTCTGTCTTCATCACCTTCCCAAACTGGGAACAATCCCAATGTCCTTCCACGAGGGGACAAACTGCAGTATAGCTACACCACGCAAAGCTACTCAGAAATAAAAGGAAAAAACTACTGATTCATGCCAACTATAGGATGAATCTTAAAAGTATTATGTGAAGTGAAAGAAGCCAGTGTGGTTGGTGTGTCTGGGGAACAGCAAGAAGGCTGGTAAGGCTGGAGCAGAGCGAGAGGGGGGCAGGAAGCAGCCAGACCAGGCAGGGCCTTGAAGGCCATTAAGGACTTTAAGCAGAGGAGGAACAGGATCTGATTCTGTTTTTGAAAAGGAAAAGAGGCCCAGATGGAGCCCTGGGCCATTCCATCCGCATCGGGGAGATGAGGAGGAACCAGGGAAGGAGAGGGAGATGAAGCAGCAAGCCAGGCAGGAGGGGAATGGAGGCAGCAGGTGACCTCTCTCCCGGAGGAAGAAAGTGAGGCAGCTTAGAGGGAGCTTCAATTGTGTTGACCCCTGCTGAAGG
Organism: Balaenoptera physalus; assembly: GCF_965194825.1. NCBI lineage: Eukaryota > Metazoa > Chordata > Mammalia > Artiodactyla > Balaenopteridae > Balaenoptera > Balaenoptera physalus. The sequence continues at coordinate 83,799,370 of NC_138898.1, forward strand.
GGCAGGGGCACCAGGACTGAGAATTAGCCACTGCGCACGACAAGGATGTCACGGGTGACCTGGGCAAGAACCGCTGCAGGAGGGTGGGGAGGGGAGCAGAGAACGGGAGGAGGAGGAGTGGGAGACAGTGGGGACAGAACGGACGTCTCCTCCCCTCCCGGGGCCCGGGGCTCAGCGCTGGGGCTCTTGGGGTGTATGAACAGCCCCTCAACTCCAGGTCCCCCCTCCCCCACCAGTGACCCTATTTAGAACCAGCTCCCTGGCTGGTTCTCCATCCCCTGATGGGGTCACATAGACAAGAAATACAGACTCCCCGTCTGCAATCTTTCTAGAACGGGTGTAGAGAGGCTGCAAAGAACACTCTTTTTCCAGAGACAAATACCTATATTTCCTTCTCTGAAAGCTATCCAGGATGCTCATAAATCCCCAGAGAAGTGATCTCCCTTTCTACATGACAAGACCCCTCTCCCACCTGCCTCCTCATTACCAGTTCCCAAGGCTCCTCTTCAGCCACGGTTCCAGCTTCTGTAGGGACAGAGTGAGAGAGCCGACGGGAGCAGCCTCCCTCCTGTACCTTCAAGCCTCTGAGAGGCCTTCCCAGGGCAACCCGGGCCCCTTGCTGTCGTGCAGCCCTCGTCCTCTTGTTTTCTCTGCCACTATGCTGGGAGAGACCCCCCAGCTCTGCATCCCCAAAGGTCCCCAGAAATTTCCTACAGACTCTGAATCAGACCATCCAGCACAGGGGCAACTGATTACAGAAAGGGGGACCCCATCGTGTCCTCCTGACCCGGAGAAGAAGCCAACAAGCTCCGTCTTCCCTCCCTCATTTATCAGGACTACTGAAGAGTCCCCTTCAGCCAGGTCATCCTGCATATCCTCAGGCAAAGATCAGCATCTTCCCTGCACTTTGTCCCTCAATGTAACCCAAGCTCAGGTCACCCACCAACTTGAGCAGCCCAATGTCTCCTGTGGGTCTCAGCCACTGTGCACACCAGCAGCCTCCCCCCAAGGGAGAGCGTCTGTGACAACCACAGGGTACCCACGTGGGCCTTCAGAAGGTCCCAGGATGTAGGGCACGAGGGTTAGATACTGAGACGCCGGGTGTCAGGGAAAAGGAGATGCTGGCCCATCTTCCCTCTTCCCCACCTGCAGGCGGCTGTGGCTTCAGACAGGCATGCCCTGGCCCCCACCGTTCTGTTTCTCTTGTCACAGAGGAAGCCTAGGTTCTGCCTTCCTAGTCACCCAAACTGCACCGCCACGTTCACAGGGGCTGCACCGAGAACTCATTAGAGTCCTTCTTAGGGCCAGGCCTCTGCCTAGAAAGTGATGCTGGGGCAGGCCCATCAGACGCATCTTAATCATTCAGGAGGCACCGAGCCAAGCTCGAGTGGCGTTTCGCAATGGCCTTGGTTTCCAGATAGACAGCTGGTCTGCAAGAGTGGAAACCCTGAGCTGTGTCTTTCCCCAAATCACCAGCATTGCTCAACTTCCTCTCTTCCCCCCACCATACTCTCCAGCACTCTCCACCTCCCAGATTTCTAATGGGGAGGTTAGTTTTGTTTCTTCTCTTTCAGCAGCACAGAGCAACTTTGCTCTGACTCTCTCAAGACACAGGGGGGGGAGGCGATGGCACAGCATAGGACCCACCCTTCCTCAGCTCCGTGCCTCTCCCAGACCCCATTCCTAAGCGTGTCTCCTTGTCAAATGAATGAGCCAGGAGGCACTTGAGAGACCTAGACAATGCCAGAGCCTGCCATTTCCCGCCCCCCAAACCTCTTTTATCTTCTATTTCTACAGCAAACTCACCCCATATTACTATATAACTGACCCTCTACCTCTACTCTCCACCGCTACGGACCCAAATAAAGCAGAAAGAATAACTTTCCTCCTGAGTTCTCCCAGCTGAGAAAGCGAGGAGTCCCTGATCTCGTGAAATCCAAACTCTCCCACGTGGCTTCAGCGACACCCCTCGCGTCTCCTTCTTCAGCTTCACTCCTCACTTCAGATGGTGGTCTTCACAAGACTGTGACCCAATTTTCACGAAATGCAATTTATAAATAACTAGGGTCCCATTTTACACAAGAGGGCCTCTGCGGGAAGATATGTTACTTGACTCCAACAATGAATTTGGTAACCTTAGATCTTCCCAATTCACCTGTTTGGCTCATTCAACTGTGTGAAGACCAGGTGTGCATGGAAAATAATGACAAGAGCATTTCTCCTTTATTGTCTAGCCCTTCACAGTCTGCAAAGAGCTTTCATTTGCAGTCTGACTGATGCTGAGAAACCCTGGTGAGAGACCTGGGCACACTTTATGGGTAAACAAGTGGGCTTGGAGAGGTCCAGCCACACCAGTTGGGCACATGCTCTACACTCTACAACCTATATGGTTACAACTGAACTCTTAGCCAGAGCCAACTTGTTTACTAAACCCTTGCTCTGACCTCTGATGAGAACCAAAAGGAGAAAGTTTTTCAGAAAACCTAGAGTGGGTACCTGAAGAAGACCATCCCTGAGGTCAAACAACCTCTAAACAAATCAGCTTGTACTATTGTCATGGAAGCAGGTTCTGGTCTTAGTTGCTCGCACACCTCCCACCAAACCCCCATAATACACAGTTTTATTCTTTCTCGGGAAGAACCTGTTCCAGTCTGAAGGGAGACAGATTGGATGTTGGGCCTGTGAAGTCCAAGGTCACTGCAGGCAGACACTGTTGAGAGCACCTGGACTAAACTCCATCAGGCAGAGGTCCCAGGAGCTCGCTCTCCTCTGAGATTTCCGCAGGTGGGTGACGTACCGAGAGGGGACAGTCCGGAGCCCTGAACTCCAGCCCCCAGACAAATCAGCCAGTCCGGTCACAGTCTATGGTCGAATTCACATCAAGCACCTTCTGCAAAGCCCCATAGGGGGGCTTCCCTGGTGGCGCAGTGGTTGAGAATCTGCTTGCCAATGCAGGGGACACGGGTTCGAGCCCTGGTCTGGGAAGATCCCACATGCCGCGGAGCAACTGGGCCCGTGAGCCACAACTACTGAGCCTGCGCGTCTGGAGCCTGTGCTCCGCAACAAGAGAGGTTGCAACAGTGACAGGCCCGCGCACCGCGATGAAGAGTGGCCCCCACTCGCCGCAACTAGAGAAAGCCCTCGCACAGAAACGAAGACCCTACACAGCAAAAATAAATAAATAAATAAATTTATTTTTAAAAAAACCCCATAGGGGATGCCCGTCCAGCCTCAAATAGCAACACAGTGTTTTTTTGTTAAGTGGTTCTCCAATCTGGCTGTACCTGAATATCACCTAAGAACTGACCCCTGTACCCCCCGTATGCATTCACCCACCCCTAACAGATTCCTTTGCTCCACCCAGGATTGGACTCATCTGGTCTGAGAAAGGGCCACTGTTCATTACACTCTAAATCCGGCCGTGTTACAGAAGAACATTCTATGTCAGAGTCTAAGGGAGGAAAAAAGCTCAGCTAAAGGAAAAGCAGGAATGAAGAGGGGGAAGAATGGGAGGAGCAAAGAAAAAGGGACTAATAAAGACTTTATATTATAATATTTACTTCTATAATAATAAAGTGGAAAAATGGAAAATGAAGAGATTTCCTCAGCTCAGACAAGCATACCTTGATTTAAGTAAATATAATTTTTTTTCCCGGAAAATATGAATTGACACTAAGGACAAATCAGGAGATTAGTCATTTTACAAAAGAATTTGACATCAGATTCCTTTAAATAGCAGTCTCCGCTAGTACATTTAAAATAGGATTCCTCTTACAGAAGTGTGATTTATACAAAACCACATCTGTTGCATAAACCTCAGAAAAAGAGCTCTCCTGCCATATACTCTGGCTAACTATAGAACTGGCCCAGTACAGATGGTCACCTGTTTTCTTCCAAAAGATAGATACCCAGCCCTGCTCTCTGTCACCTATTTCTCTGTTTTACCTGATTATGGTTCATTGATTCCTAAGGGCCACTGGATTCTTCCAGTCTTCCCTAAACTCAAGGAGCAACTGCTCTGAATTCTTTTCATACTCATTCATTAAACACATATTTCTTGAAGGCCTATCATGGGCACTACTCTAGGGGTACAGCCGTGAACAAAAAACGATGTCTCTGGTCCTGTGGATCTCATATTTTAGTGGGAGAGAGAGGGTAAATAATTACAATACACAGTACGTGAGATGGTGCTCTATGGAAGAAAAATAAGGCCGACAATGAGGCTGGCGCATACTAGGCTGGTGTTAGCACCTTACACAGGGTCATCAGGGAAGGCTGTACTAGGAGACAAAGGGTTGCATTTGTAGGTGATGAGGAAGCAAGCCCGGCAGACACTTGGGGGAATAGCTGCAGGCAGAGCCCACCTGGCAGGTATGAGGAACAGCTAGAGGTTAAGCGTGGCTGGCGCTGAGAGGTCAGAGGTGGGAGGGGCCAGATCACAAGGGGCTACTTTAAGGACCAGCCTTTTTTCTGAGAGAGACAGGAGCCACTGGGAGGTTTTTTTTTTTAAGATTCTTTCCTATTGGTTTCACATTAAAGCGAGACAATTCTCTTTTTCTTTTAACATTTATTTATTTTATTTATTTATTTTGCTTTTTTTTTTTTTTTTGGCTGCGTCAGGTCTTAGTTGCGGCACATGGGATCTCTTTCGTTCCGGCGCAGGGTCTGCTCTGGTTTCTCTCTAGTTGCAGTGCGCGGGCTTCTCTCTCGTTGTGGCGCGTGGGCTCCAGAGCGCGTGGGCTCTGTAGTTTGCGGCACGCGGGCTCTCTCGTTGAGGCGCGGAGCTCAGTAGTTGCGGCACGTGGGCTTAGTTGCCCCGCGGCACCTGAGATCTTAGTTCCCCGACCAGGGATTGAACCCACGTCCCCTGCATTGGAAGGCGGATTCTTTACCACTGGAACACCAGGGGAGTCCCCCTCACTTTTTTTTCTTTTTGAGCAAAAGGGTGACATTATTGGACTCAGTGTTTTAGAGGATCCCTCTGGCTGCTGTGCTGAGAAGAGGCTGCAGGGACCAGCCTGCAAGCGGGGAGGGGGGATAATTAAGACGCTGCTGCTTTAATTCGGGCCAAAGATGATGGTGGCTCAGATGCGGCTGGCAGCAGTGGAGGTGCTGAGATGTGGTGGGATTCGGATACATTTTGAAGGTAGAGCTGACAGGATTTGCTGCTGTTTGGATGTGGGGTATGAGGAAGGAAGGAGTCAAGGAAGGCACCATAATTATTTGCCAGAGTAACGAGAGGGCCCGAGTTGCCATTAACAAGATGGAAAGAATCACGGGAAGACAGGCTTGGGGCGGGGCAGACTGGAGCTTGTTTTTGGACATGTTAAATAAGAGGTGTCCATTGGATATCCAGACAGAGCTGTAAATGAGCCAGAGGATGTGCAAGCCTGGAATTCGGGAGAGGTTCATGCTAGATGCATCAATTTGATAGTCATCAGCACATATAGAGATGGGATTTAAGAATGGATAAGATCACCAAGGAGTAAGTCCAGATGAGAAGTCTGGGGACAGACTGAGTACACCCAACATTCAAGAAAGACAGACATGAGGGAATGAGTAAAGGAAACAGAAAAGCAACCAGGAGAGGGTGTGGCCTCCTGGAACTGCATGAAGAAACATATTTGAACTTCAGTGGTGTTGGACGTTGCTGATAGATCAAACAGGATGAGAGCTGAAAACTGACCACTGGCTTGAACATCATGGTGACCTTCACCAGGGCTTTTTGGTGGAGTGGAAGAGAGAGCCTGATGGGGGATTCAGGAGAAAAGGGGTAACAGGGGCACTGGAGGCAGCAAGTGCTGGTAAGGGGGGAAGAGAAAGAAGAAGGTAGGGTCTAGGTTTCCTTGTTTTAAATGAGAGAAGGTATAACCTGTCTGTATAGACGTGAGGGGAGAGAAGGGAGAGGGTCGCTGGGATGGGGAAGGGGTCCAATGCACAACAGGAGGGAGCCACCCTGTTAGAGTAACAGGCCAGGTCACAGAGAGTACAGACACAGGTGTAGGCAGGTGCGCTGGAGACAGCTTGTGTGAGCTCTCTTGGGACTGCTTCTCCTTTCACAGTGAACTAGGAAGCGAGGTCAAGGGCTCAGCATGAGGGCAGCAGAGGAGAAGGCAGGAAGTACCGTTGAGGAAAGTGGAGGGCTGCTTAGACTGCAGGGATGCACAGGCCTGTGGAAGCAGCACCAGCACCCATCGAGGAAGAAAATTCAGCTGGCCCTCTGCCTCCTCTTCTCCCAGCCAATTCTCCTCCATCCCTTTCACTTTTCCTCACACCAACTCTTCTCCTCCTTCTCTTTGCCTTTCCAGATTTAAAACAGTTTGGACCTTGATGGACTCAGTACTCAGATATACTTGGTCACTTTGGTGCCCTTCTTCTTCTTCTTCTTCACTGAGGCCTTGCAGGAAGGAGAGGTGGGGTTGACCTGTGCTTGCTTTCGGAACATGGGCACCAGGGACTTGGTGGTCAATGTGTTTGTTTTCGGGGGATGAGGTGGGGGCAGGAGTCTGGGGGAAGCAAGGGAAATACAAGGACAAAACATCCAGACTCCCATCACATCAACAAAAGAAAAGATAGAAACTACATGATCATCTCAGATGCTGAAAAAGCATCTGATAAAATTCAACATCCAGTCATGATAAAAACTCTTGCCAAAGTGGTCATAGAGGGAACATATCTCAACATAAAAGCTACTTATGACAAACCCACAGCCAACATAATACTAAACAGTGAAAAGCTGAAATCTTTCTCACTAAATTCTGGAACATGACAAGGATGCCCACTCTCACCACTTCTATTCAACATAGTATTGGAAGTCCTAGCCACAGCAATCAGACAAGAAAAAGAAATAAAAGGTATCCAAATCAGAAAGGAAGAGGTAAAACAGTCATTATATGCAGATGACATGATACTCTATGTAGAAAACCCTAAAGACTCTACACAAAAACTATTAGAACTGATAAATGAGTTCAGCAAGGTAGCAGAATACAAGATTAATATACAGAAATCTGTTGCATTTATTTACGCTAACAATGAAATAACAGAAAGTAAAAAAAAATCCCATTTAAAATCACATCAAAAAAACCAAAAAACAAAAAACCTAGGAATAAACCTAACCAAGGAGGTGAAAGACTTAAATGCTGAGAACTATAAAACTATAAAGGAAATTGAAGATGATCCAAGGAAATGGAAAGATATCCCATGCTTTTGGAATGGAAGAATTAATATAGTTAAAATGGCCAAACTACCCAAAGCAATCTACAGATTTGATGCAATTCCTATCAAATTACCCATGACATTTTTCACAGAACTAGAACAAATAATCCTAAAATTTATATGGAACCACAGAAGACCCAGAATTGCCAAAGCAATGCTGAGGAAAAAGAACAAAGCTGGAGGCATAACGCTCACAGACTTAAGACAATACTACAAAGCTACAGTGACCAAAACAGCATGGTATTAGCACAAAAACAGACATACAGATCAATGGAACAGAATAGAGAGCCAAGAAATAAACCCACACACCTATGGTCAGTTAATCTTCAACAAAGAAGGCAAGAATATACAATGGGGAAATGACAATCTCTTCAGCAAGTGATGCTGGGAAAGCTGGACAGCCGCATGTATATCAATGAAGTTAGAACACACCCTCACACCATTCAGAAAAATAAACTCAAAATGGCTTAAAGACTTAAATGTAAGACATGACGCCATAAAACTCCTAGAAGAGAACATACACAAAACATTTTCTGACATAAATCTTAGCAATGTTTTCTTAGGTCAGTCTCCCAAGGCAATAGCAAAAATAAACAAACGGGACCTAATCAAACTTACAAGCTTTTGCACAGCAAAAGAAATCATAAAACGAAAAGACAATCTAGGGACTGGGAGAAAATATTTGCAAATGATGCGACCGACAAGGGCTTAACTTCCAAGATATACAAACAGCTCATACAACTCAATAACAAAAAACCAAATAACCCAATCAAAACATGGGCAGAAGACCCAAACAGACATTTCTCTGGCCAAAAGGCAGATGAAAAGATGCTCCACGCTGCTAATTATTAGAGAAATGCAAATCAAAACTATAATGAGGTATCACCTCACACCGGTCAGAATGGCCACTATCAAAAAGTCTACAAATAATAAATGCTGGAGAGGGTGTGGAGAAAAGAGAACCATCCTACACTGTTGGTGGGAATGTAAACTGGTGCAGCCACTATGGAAAACAGTATGGAGGTTCTTTAAAAAACTCAAAATAGAGTTACCATATGATCCAGCAATCCCACTCCTGGGCATATATCCAGAAGAGATGAAAGCTCTAATTCGAAAAGATACATGCACTCCAATGTTCATAGCCACACTATATACAATAGCCAAGACATGGAAGCAACCTAAGTGTCCATCAACAGATGAGTGAAGAAGATGTGGTACATATATACAATGAAATATTACTCAGCCATAAAAAAAAAGAATGAAATAATGCCATTTACAGCAACATGGATGGACCCAGAGATTATCATACTAAGTGAAGTAAATCAGATAGAAAAAGATAAATATTATATGATATCACTTATATGTGGAATCTAAAGAAAAGATACAAATGAACTTATTTACAAAATAGAAACAGACTCACAGACCTAGAAAACAAACTTACAGTTACCAAAGGGGAAGGGAGGAGAGGGATAAATTGGGAGCATGGGGTTAAAAGATGTACACTACTATATATAAAATAGATAAACAAGGACCTACTGTATAGCACAGGGACCTATATTCAATATCTTGTAATAAACTATAATGGAAAAGAATTTAAAAAATAGATATAGGGCTTCCCTGGTGGCGCAGTGGTTAAGAATCCGCCTGCCTGTGCAGGGGACACGGGTTCGAGCCCTGGTCCGGGAAGATTTCACATGTTGTGGAGCAACTAAGCCCGTGCACCACAACTACTGAGCCTGGGAGCCTACAGCCCGTGCTCCGCAACAAGAGAAGCCACCACAATGAGAAGCCCGCGTACGGCAACGAAGAGTGGCCCCCACTTGCCACAACTAGAGAAAGCCCGTGCGCAGCAACAAAGACCCAATGCAGCCCAAAATAAAATAAAAATAAAATAAATTTTAAAAAAGAAAAAAAATAGATATATACATATATCTATATATAACCAAATCACTTTGCTGTACACCTGAAACTAACACAATATTGTAAATCAACTATACTTCAATTTTTAAAAGAAGAAAAAAAAACCCCATCCAGACTCCCTCCTCAGTTCTCTCACCTTCCTTCCTTCTCTCCTGTCACCCCCTCCCTCCTTTTGGTTCTCAATTTTCTTATCTAAAAACACAGACTAAAGAGTCACTTACCTCACTGTGGCTCAGGTGCTAATTCTCTATTTCAATTAACCTCTCCTGGCCTGTAATAGATCCCAGATTCATTTGCACGCTTTCTTTCATGTAACCCTTAGAGTAACACTGAGACTGCTACCTCCATTGACTAGATGGGGTAACTGAGACTCAAGAATGGTTAAGTGACTTGTCCAGCTGGTTGTGATGCCTGACTAGCTAGATGACCTGGCTGGTAAGTAGCAGAGCCAGGATTTGAACCAAGATCTCACTCCAATTTCAGGCCCATCCATCCCAGCAACATCGTTCCAGGCCTGGGAAGGATCATTCTGACTCATTTCCACTGAGAACACACAGGTCAATGTCAAGCCCAAGGTTCCAGGAACCGAAGTCCTTATTAACATATAACTAAAGCATTGGCTCACTGAACTCAGGTCAGACCCAACGAGGAGAGAGTGGAGTGAGTAGGGCAGGATCTGGTTACCCCCCGGAAGGCCATCAACTGTCCCAGCTGGCAGGCAGAAACCCGAAGGATATTTCCAGCCCCAGACCCAGGGAGTAATAACGAGCTGGGGTGGATTTGCTAAACGGTTTTCTAAAGTGGAGAGACGGGTGGTTGCTAATTCTGTAGGTGGATTTCGTCATCAGCTGTAGGGCTGCGATGTGACTTCCTCAGAAATCAGAGCAGCCAGAAACTCTCACTTCTGTTTCTCGAGGGGTGAAGGAGAGCCCTTCCTCAGGGGAAAAGCCACAAGGTTCAGGATAAGTGTAGGGGTGTAGAGGGAGACACCCAAAGGGCCCAGGCAGGGTGAACCCCCGCTGGGCACCCAGGCCTGACATCCTGCTGGTTTCTGGGCTACCAGCACCTGGTGGTCATGACATGGCCAGACCTCTCTTTCTAAAGCACAGCTCCTGGACTTCCCTGGCGGTCCAGTGGTTAAGACTCTGTGCTCCCACCGCAGGAGGCACGGGTTCGATCCCTGGTCAGGGAACTAAGACCCCGCATGCCGCATGGCACGGGCAAATAAATAAATAAATAAATAAATAAATAAATAAATAAATAAAAATAAAGCACAGCTCCAGCGATGCCAGACACATCCAGGGGCTCACAGCTGCACCCCAAGCCTTTGCTTCAAGCCACCCCTATAACCTAGATTAACCCCATCCTCCCCAAACCACCTGTTTATTTAAGTCCTGCCATTAATTAGTCAGTCATGATTGTATTCATTCAATAAATTCAGCCACCAAACAAATACTGAGCACCTATGTCAGGTGCTGTACTAAGTTAACTCACAGATGAGTGAGACTTAAGTCCTGGCTTCAAAGAGAGTGATCTAGGTGGGGAGAAAGATGGTGGCATTGTGTACACAGCCCGTGGGAGGAGGGGTTGGTGGGTGCAGGTTGTAGGGAGGGTGGGGTGAGCATCGAACCAGGCTGAACGGGTCAGACCCGGCGGCCCTTCTCTGGGACCCAGTGAGCCGGCCTAGAGAAGGGGTCTGTAGGGGCATTCAGGGGAGAGGCCAGCACCCGGCACAAAAGTGGGGGCCAGTGCCCAATGGCAGTGTTGCCGGAGTGTGAAAAAGAGAAGAGGAGGCCGGGCCCAGAGAGCCTAGCATACAGTTATAGGGCAACAGAAGAGAGAACCGTCCAAGCAACTTTCCCTGTAAGCACCACTCAGCCCAAAACACACCAATTAAAAAAATTCTGAAAAGCCCAAATCTTTTTTTTTTTAATTAATTAATTTATTTTTGGCTGCGTTGGGTCTTTGTTGCTGCATGCGGGCTTTCTCTAGTTGCCGAGAGTGGGAGCTACTCTTGACTGTGGTGCGCAGGTTTCTCATTGCGGTGGCTTCTCTTGTTGTGGAGCACGGGCTCTAGGCGCACAGGCTTCAGTAGTTGTGGCTTGGGGCTCTAGAGCGCAGCCTCAGTAGTTGTGGAGGACAGGCTTAGGTGCTTCATGGCATGTGGGATCTTCCTGGACCAGGGCTTGAACCCGTGTCCCCTGCATTGGCAGATGGATTCTTAACCACTGCGCCACCAGGGAAGTCCCAAGCCCAAATCTTAAAGTCCAAGTTATTAAAGTGTAAAGCAGTGACCAGATAGACACACTTAGATATGTGTATAAGGATCTTACCTCAACTGTGGAAAACGGATACAGCTAAATGTCTATTAGTGGGAGAGTGATTACAATGAAACGATACATGGCTCTACTCATCTGGAAATATGAATTGTTAACAGTTGCTGAATCTGCCTTCACAACAACACTATACGGAGGTTACTGTGATTATCCCACTACACAAGTGGGAAAACTGTGGCTCAGGGAGCCTCGGTCCCCTGCCCCAGTGAGTAAGTGGTGGCTACGGAATTTGAACTCCAGGACCGATGCCCTTCACCACTCTGATATAACTGTTTCTAGATCTAAAGTGTAGAGAAAGCTAAAATACAAGTTTACAAAACTGTATTATGACATGGCCCCATTTTGTTTAAATATGTATTTGTCTATGTGTATATGCTTGTATTTTGTTAAATCAAATGAACATTTGGCCATTTTTGACTTCTAAAAAGTTCTTTGCCCTTTCATATGGTTCAACCTAGCACACGTGCATGTGTGTTGGTGTGTACACATTCACACCCATGAATAAAAAAGTCTGTAAGGATCTATACCAAATTATTAGTAGTTTTGGATGGTGGGAGTATGCCTGATCTTGCTTTTTTTTTTTTTTTTTTACACGTTTTCATATTTTCTGAAAACTAGCGTAAGTTAAATGTTTTCCTGTGGGTTACCTGTTTCCTCACCACAGCTGCTGATGACGACAGCTATGTGAGATTAAAATGTACCAAAAGTGCAGGAGCCCAGCCCCCCTAAATTACAGCATCCGAGGCCAGTACACTCATGGCCATCTCCCCTCGGGAGCTGAGAAGTCAAAGCATAGGCAGAAAGTTGTCACAGAAAGAACTCAGAGTCTGCTGACTCAGGGGACAATGCTGACATATGCACAGGACAAAAAGGATGACAGCCAGGACCCTAGCTGACAGCACTGGGAAAATCGCCGTCCAGCACTAAAACTGCTGACATGGATCTTTGAGCTAGGGGGGCCAAGGAGGCAGTGACTTGGTAAGACTACTTCCCTAAGAATCCAGCCTGGGAGAAATCCAGCAAAAGAAAGCTATTTTAGGTCCCAGAAAAATGAGGCTGAACTCGTGCTCCAAAGAGAGGTCATGATAGAAAGTTAATGAAATGCTCATCTCCAAAAAACTTTCCCCCACCCATGGTGTGCAGCTCCCCCGCGTATCCTGGCACCAGCAAGGGCCACCTCCAGGCACTGGGACCAGAAGCAGGTGTAAGCCTGTTGGCCAGAATAGCACTTTCGGGTCTGACTGTTCAGTGGAGACTGCCTCACTTATGCAACACCTGCTGATTATTTTTAACTTGGACCCTCACTCCCTGCTCCCACTCATCTCTCCTCTCTCATTCCTCTGGCCCTGCTCCTGACAAACCTACTCAACATCCGTTCACCTGCACACAGCGCCACTCTCCTAACCGGAATGTCTTCTCATCACTTCATCACCCATTCAATCAGCACCTACTGTGCGTCATGTATTTTCATCAGTGAAATCACCACTCCCCAGACTCACAACACAGCTTAAACACCACCTTTTTCCAGGAAACACAACACCGAGGTATAAAGGTTTAGACTCCATGTCCTGGGAACTTTGCTAGTCCCACGGAAACAGGGACTACACCTAATCTTCTGGTATAAAGAACAGGTGGGTCCTGAATCCATCCCGTGGTCTTGTGACCTTGTGCTTTTGCATGTGTGGCTTTCTCTGCCTGGAATGCTCTTACCTTCCTTACCCTCTGGGCAAATTCCTTCCCCCTCCTCCTCCAGTTTTTTCTCAGTGAGCCCCTTCCTCTAGTGCCAGGCAGTTAAGCCCATCCTCTCCCACCCTAGCACATCCCTCAAAAGTACCCTGTGCATTTTATCACGTGTACTGTAATTACTTATAACATGTCTGATTGCCCTGATTACCAGCAGAGGGGTGGTCCCTAAAGAAGGACTGTTCTACTCCTTCACCTAAAGTTTCAAGATTTTATTTGGTCCCTCTTGGAAAATGACGGCTTAAACAACACAAAAAGCAAAATACAAAGATAAAGAGATGTATTAAGGTTAAACTAATAAATATATGGAGAATTCACCCAACAGAGAACAGACATCCTTTTTGGGTGCACATAGATCATTCACAAAAATTAAACATGGATTAGGCCATAAAGGAAGATTCAGTAAATGCCAGAGAATCAACATTATACACACCATGTTGAGACCATAACATAATAAATTTTTAAAGTATTAACAAAAGGATTGATTGTAAATCCAAAAAAAAAAAAAAGATTTTATTTGTTGCCTAAATGAATAAGCAAAAATACTAATAATTATAGCCATGGCTTACGAAACCCCTCCATGTGCCAAGAACTGTAAACAGGCCATCTCAGCCTCTCACAAGTTGGCAGACACCAATCGATCTGAGAAAGTTAGCTGATGTATATAGCAAGGTCAGCTAACCTGTCCGTGGTCCTAGAGTGGCAAGTGGTGGCATCAGGATTTAGCCTCTGGCCTTTGTGACTCCAAAGCCCCTGGTCAGCAAGTAGGGCAGTCTCAGGACACAGAAGTCACCTCCTGATCCTCTGTGTGCAGGGGGCGGTGCTGGCTCCCACTCACATTTATAAATATGCCTCCCACCCTGTAATCCCTGTCCTATTTGCTCACAAGCAATCACCTCCAGATCAAAGACTCACTAGGATTTAAGGAATCTAGAGGAGACATGGAGATTTTTTTTTTTTTTCTTAAAATGGCTTAATTTCTTTGGTGGCCCGGGGAACATGAATTTTGTCTGACTGGGAAAATCCTTTGGTTCAGGGGCAGCTGCCAGACCACGTGCCTGTCTGGCTTTGGACTGGGACCTCTAGGGCAAGAAACAAGACAAATGTAGAGCGGAAACAGCCCCTGGACATACTCTTCAAAAAAATCACCGAGCTGTGTCTGGGGGGATGGGGTTTGGGGTGAGGGGAGTGGAGTAGGGGGAAGACGGCAGGGACGGTCGGTCGGCAGGGAGGATTGGTCATCTGTGGGCTGGGTTGTCTTAAAACCTACATGTGCATCTGAACTTAGGACACTAAATCCTGTTTCTTTCTCAAGGCTATTTTGAGGGAGCAAATAATCCGGGTGGGAGTGTTCTATCAACTACAAATGTCTATAAGTCCTCCCACTCAAAGCATTTCAAGGAAATCTGTCTCCCTCTCTTGACTCTAAGCCTTTCAAGAGACAACTCGGCCATCCTCAGCTCTGGGTCCCCAACATCTTAACACTCACTCCCCAGGGGCCTGAGCATACAGTGAGGATTCAACATGCATCTGAATTGAACGGAACCTCATCCGGGTAGGATAAAATCTTAGTGTTCAGTGACAACAAGAGACAGCAGTCAGATGGTAAATCAAAAACTCTTTTTTTCATAAGCATTTTAAAAAGAGGCAAATAACAGATTTCCTTCCCCACTGGCACTTGGCTGAGGCCAATGTCATCTCTGATCCCTGACCTTATTCCACGGGCTGTTTGGAGAAGGTGGCTGGTCCATGATGCTCTGCTCAGTTTGAGAAACTGTGCTTGGTGATGCATGAAGCTCACTTCTCTGGAACTGCTCCCCAGTGTGAAAAGGAGCTGCCTTTCACCTGGGGCCAGCCACACCTTAGCCGAGGAATGACAGGTCTCTGAGGGCTGCTCCCGAAGTCTGAGCACTGAGCCTGAGTCTCTAGGTTGGCAAGGACTCGGAGGCCATGCTCCTCTAGGGTCCTTGGGCAGCTCCAATGGCCAGGGAGGTGCTCTCCCTCTTCAGGGAGTTGATTCTGCCATAGGATGCTCTGCTGTGGGGCGGTCCTGGCCAGCCAAAGCCCCACCTCCCAGAGCCCCCCACCCCAGTACATAAACTACCTCTTCCTCCCCACAGCCCTCAGCTGTCAATCAGCCTCTCTGCAGTCTTCCCTTCCACAGACTGAACTACTCATTTTATGAGGCTGACATCCTCCTCACCGCTCTCTGGACAGCCTCTAGTCAGAGGCTTCAAATCTTCTTTGACTCTGACCACGGTAAAAAGCACATCTTACAAGGCCAGTCCATGCTCGTGTGCGCGTGTGTATACAACCAAACCAATTTCATGAACCTTCTTACATGGAGTATACTTGGATGCTTTCTAGTCTGTTTCACTCTTTCGAATGCTTAGCTGCAACCCACTAAACGGATATTTTGTGACCCAGAACTGAAAACACTGCTCTGGTTTCACCAAGCCGGTCATCCATGTCCAGCTTTGACTGGTTATTTAGCTCAGACACTAAGCCTTCCTTTCCACATGGCTTAGCTGATGCAAGCTGTGGGTAGAGTCCTGGGCATCATTCTACCCTGGGATCTCTCTGGCTTCGCCTTTCCCTCTACCACGCCTCTCCTCGACCCAGCAAATACACACGAACCTCAGCAGGCGGCAGGTTGGCCTGAAGCTTCTTCCTGCCCCACCATCAACATCATTTACTCAGAACACCTGAGATGCTTTTCTCTGCTTTTTTCCTGACCTCTTCCCATCTTCCTGCTGTGTAAGCTGGAAGGTCCCAGGGGTCAGAAGTCTCACATTTGAGGCAGGCAGCCGAGATTCATAAAGAAACCCCAAGCATGAAAAACAGCTGTAGATGACCGACGAGGGGCGTAGTCCACATAGATGGAGGCTAATCCCTTCTCCCTGAATCTTCTCCCCTGGGGGACCCAGAGGCCAAAGGCCACCACCTCCAGCTCATCGTTTTAGATCAGCTTCTGTCCATCCTAGAATCTGTTCACTAAATCTTTTTCCTTACCCTTTATTGGCTTTGTCATAATTTCGGTGATGTGGAGAACTGGGGATACCACATCTTGCTCCAGGATTACACTTTTCTGAACTTCAGTTTTCTTATCTGTAAAATGTGGCTAATTCTTTCTGCCCTGCTTTTCTCAGGGGGTTGTGGTGAACAGGAACAGGTGTGAAATGCATTGTAACCTGTAAGGCACTATGTAAATATAAATCGTTACATAAACTATACGTCCTTTTGCTAAGAAATGACAGCCATAACTCTGATCCCCTAATTACAGCACGGTGCATTCATGCTCTGCATTCAGTAAAGGCACAGACCCCCATCATCAACCCCCAAATGGCATCTGCACTTTACCCCTGAGTGCCGGGTGAAACCAGCTCTCCCTTGGGCAGATATCTGATGTCATCAAAAATTCATTGGGTCACAGCAGCTGGCGAATCCATTGTCTCCACTCATTTGTACCTTCATTCAGAAAGATAACTAGACTTGGGAGAATTGTTCCCCAAAGCAGTCAACTGAAATACAGCCTAAGTTCAGCTCTTTAGGCCAATCAAGAAAATAAAGGATGTGTGTGTGGTTGTGTGTGTGTGGGGGAGGTCAGAGTCATCTTAGATCAGACTTTGGGGACCATCATTATCATAATAGCCACCAAGTATGGAGGACTTACTATGCTAGGTCCTGTGCCTTAAAGAATTATTTCCAACCTTGATGAGGATGCTCAAGGCTCATTTTACACACGAGGCTAAAAGGTTAAGAAACATGCCCAAAGGGATAAACTATAATCTGCTTTTTCTCATTCAGCAATAAGCAAGTGAAACCCCAAGGCTGGTGTTGGGCTTTGCCAAGGATGTGACTGAAATGCTGGGTTTGAGGTCTACCCTGGAGCCAAGGGCCCCCAGAATGAGGACTGTAAACCGGAGATGGGGCTTTCATGGTCAGAACAGAAAGTAACTTCGGCCTTTTGCAGGAATAGGAAGCAGATGCCAATTCCCTGGGGTGGGTAAGGTTCTCGTTGCTACACAGTCCAGGGTCTGTGCTCTTTACAAAGAGCTGAGAACAATTGTTTCTGGGCTGGAAGCTTGGCTGCTCAATGATTAATGAGAATCTAATATCACTTTTGTTTGGACCCCAAGCTAAAAGAGGGAAGAGGCAACACATGTGCCTCTCCTGTGTCCAAAATTCTCTGAAGGTTACCCACTGCCTACAGGCCAAAGTCGGAACGCCTTGGCTGGCGTTCAAGGCCTTTCTGGTTGGGCCCCAACCAGCGATCTTAACATTTTCTGATCTCAAACTTCTGTCCCAGCCAGACATCCTCAGCCTCACCCAATGGGTTCTGCCCATTTGTCTTCCTGCGACTCCCAACAGGCAATGCCCCTCACTGCTCTCAGCAGAGCCGACTCCACTCAGCCTTGAAGACCCAGCCTAGGGCCTCGTCTTTCTTCTGGACTCTGCAGCCCATCCCTTCGCAGACCCCACAGCCTTCTGATCGGGGCCTGCACTAATAGCTGTTAGGTTGGCCTGCATCTCTCTGGACCCCTCACCCAGATGCTAAGGGCCTGAGGAGCAAGGAGGCCATACGTTACGTTTCTGTGTCCTTCACACAGCACTTGCTATAGAAATGACAGGAATTAAATAAACACTGTTGAGTTAAAGAGGGGATGGATGGAGGGAGGTGGTAGTGTCAGAAGTGGACCAGATCTCTAGGCACAGAGGTCCCTAAACCCTGTAAGCTGGTCCTCACAGACCAGCCTTTGGAAAGAATCTAAGCTCAAGGACAGAAGGAAGCTCAGAGGTGATCTGGTTTGGCAGCCATTGGACTAGAACTTCAGGTTCCCTGTCCCTCCCACCCGCCCTCCCCCATAGCCTAGACAGGTGACACCTCTTGGAAAGGGTCTGGCTGCTGCTCAGCTTTCCACCTTCCCAACCCCACAGATGCACAGATGACTTTTTTGAGGGGTATTTTAATAGTTACCCAGAGAAAATAAGCTTTCATGATACACACATAGGGAATGGTGGTCCAGCCTCTTGGCATTGCCCAACCATGGGCAGGTTTGTGTCCTCAGACAAAGATGAGAGCCAGTGAGGCCCCTCGCCCCAGGGGCAGCACTCAGTTTGAGAGTGGTTTCCTGCCACGGGAAGGAATGACTCTCACCCATCCTCTGCTCCCTATCCCACTGTCGCCTACCCAAGACAGAATGCCAAAGGCTTGGCAGGGCCCGGAGCTTACTGGTCTTCTCCAAAGAGATGGCTATTTCCAAAGGACACTTTCTGGGAAAAACTAGCCTAATTCTGTACAAGACCAACTGAAATTCCAGTACCCTCCCTTCCCTAAGGTATAGGCAGATCCAGAGCCCCCCTTCCCCAGACACACCCCAACCCAGGTCTTTTCCTCTGAAGCCCTGGGGCCCCCATGAAGCACAGGCTATCAAGGGGTACCTCTCCAACCTGAGGCACCGGCCCTCAACGGTTGTAAGGCTGGGGTGTGGGTCCAAAGCCAGGGTCAGGGTGGTAGTGATCTCAAGGACACCTTTAAATCTTCATTCAGAGTGGGAGCCAATCAGAACTCCTAGACAAACCTGCCCCAGGTCTCCAAGTGCTCCCAGAGAACCCCTCCCTTCAGAGTCCCCCAAATCACATCCCACCGCTACTCCCACCCCAACCCCCAGGGCTGCTCCTCAATCAATCAATGAACAACACTGTATTCAGCTCCTACTGTGCCCCTGGGCGAGTGGAGGGCTGCCCTGGGGGAAGAATCAGCTCCCTCCAGAGAATTAGATGCTTAAGAGTCAATGGTGTCTGCTGCCCCCTAAGCCACGGCAGCTGGGGGTCTACAAGTGGTAAATCTAGAACACCCCTCCAAGGATTCTATGCCAAGGGGTCCATCCCTGTCCCCTCACCCTGTAGGATGGGTAAAGCCCTGGCTTCTCCTCACTGCTCTCCCAGGCCACCCACCTGTGCCCTCCTGCCCACTGGCTCAGTCCAAAAATCTTCCCATAAATCTCAAATACGTGTGAGGGCAGGGGCTCTGGAGGAGATAGGACGACCCCCTTCCCGCATCCCTGCCCTCCCTCCACCAGGCTGGTTCCCCAGTGTGGGAGGCGAGCTCAACAGCCCTCTCTCCCTGGAGTCTAGCGAGCTCTCCGGGGCAGCCCTGGCGGCAGCGCGGCGGGAAACCGGGAAGCCCAGCTGTGTCGGCCACCCGCCTCCAGAATCCTGGCCCCGCTCCCTCCTCCAGCACGCCTGGAGTTGGGGCCAACAGGCAGGATCAACCATCCAGAAACTTTCAATGGATCAAGCCGACTGGGAGGGAGAGAGGGACGGGGGGAGGGACGGAGACGCGGACGCGGAGGTTCCAGGGCAGAGCCCCCGCTCTTCACTTACCATCTTGCTCACATCCATGACCGAGGCTGCAGGGCACCCCCCCCGCCCTTGGAGATCCCGCGTGCCCCGAACGTTGCTCCCGGCTAATTCAGCCCGGATGGTGCCATGCTGCGGGGAGGGCGGCCGGCAGGGCCCCCGCGGACCGGGGAAGGCGGCGGCGGCGGCGGCGGCGGCGGCAGGACCGAGGCTGGTCCGGAGAAAGGAAGGGGAGGGGGAGGGGGAGGGGAGGCGGGGAAGGGGGAGGGGGCCGCGCGCCGAGCCGCAGCGCGCACCGCGGGCGGGGGAGGCGCGGCCCGGCGCGGTGGAGCGCCCGGGGGCCGGGGAATCCCGAAATCTGCTGCAGGCGCCCGAGCCGCCGCGGCGGTGGCGGTGACGGTGGTGGCGGTGCGGGGATGCCGGGCGGGGTGGGATCAATGGACGGATTCCCGGGGCCGGAGCCTGCGGCCCGGGCGCGCGGCGAGGGTGTGATTTGAATAACAAAAGGTCGCTTCTCCCCGAGGCCCGCGGCCAGGATCGCTGAGCCCGCAGCGAGGCCGCCGGGGAGTGAGTGTGAGTGTGTGCGCGGGTGAGCGCGTTTGGGTGGTGGGATCAGTGGGACTCAGGAAGTGAGCGGCGGAGGCGGCTGAAAAGCGGGGAGAGCTGGGGGGCGCACCGAGCCGACATTCCAGTGGGGGCAGGGGGTCTGCTCGGCCCCTCCCCACTTGGCTTCACTGGACAAAGGCGGAATTCAGACCCAGTGGTTAGCCGCCTGTGGCTAATCCGGAGGGGACGCCCAGAAGAGTCTGGGGTCCGCAAACAGATGGACGAATAGCAGGAAGTGGTACAGGTATCCCCGGAAGGCTCCGAGGCCCCCCGCAAGGGAGCCCAGAGCCAACCTGCCTACTGGCTTCTAAATGATGTCTGCCCTGAGCTCAGAGCCCCTTTCTCTCAAGCCAGACTCCCTTACTCAATGCCTAGTCTGCCTAAGAGAAATGGGAGAGACTCCTCTCTGCAAGGAGATGCGGCTGGTGGCGGAAAAGGGCTCCTGGCAAATGCTCTTTTGGGGCACGGTCTCCAGAAAAAGGCTGGAGGCCCAAGCCTATGGTTTCAACACAGGCTGCCTCACATCCTCGGAGGAGCAGGAAGAAGCAGCCTTCCAGGTCAGCCGAGTCAGCATGGACCCCAGTCCACTTACACCAAGCCTGCTTTACAGGGTAAGGAAACTGAGGCCCAGAGAAGGGGAGTGATTTGCCCCAGGTCACACACCTGGCGAGAAATGAGGGCAGAAGAAACCTCACTAAGGACAGTGCAGCCCAAGCCCAAAAGAGCTTCTCGTGCTGCCACGGAGTGAAATCCATTTTTATAAACAGGTGACAGGATGCATCCACAACGCTGGCCCTCTGACCCACACCAAGGGGCTGGGGAGGCAGCACTGGTAAGTCCCCCATCCTGGCCCCAGGGTCTGCTGAGCTGACTAGGACAGCACCCTCCCCTTCAAAGCTGAGTTCTTGATCTATGTCATAGGGGCTGTTTCTCTGCCTGCCTTCTAGGGGGTTGTGAGAACCCCATGATATAAAAGATGATATAAATAAGATATAAAAGCAGAAGTACAGGAAGGTCAGGGGCTTTTTGTCGTGGTGGTTATTTTTACTTCCCAGCTCCAGAGCCCAGTCCAGGGTCCCTCAGCTTCAGGAAAGGGCTCTCTGGGCCCAGGTCTCTCTGTCTAACCCTGAGTCTGGACTGCACACTGACTCTCCCGCCCCACTCCAGGGCTGCCCCTGGCAAGCCCAGCTCTTCCAGCACTGTGCCCCAGCCAGGGAAGGCAGGAGGGTGCCCTGGTCAGTTCTGGTATTCTGGGCTCCACAGACCCTGCTACTGACTCATGTCTACAAGAGTCAACCCAAATGAGGTACGAGGCAGGAGGGAAGCATGCCACCACTTCCTCATCCTCCAACCCGGACACCCAAGGGAGGTCAGGGCCAGGTGAGCCAGCAGGAGTCACCCAACGCAGAAATGAGTTTTGGATTATCTGGTTGTTTAAATGGACAACCACCTTTTTTCTTTAAAAAAAATAAAAGATAGATTTCATGTTTTAAAAATAGTATGAACCTGGGACTTCCCTGGCGGTCCAGTGGTTAAGACTCTGCACTTCCAATGCAGGGGCCACGGGTTCAATCCCTGGTCAGGGAACTAAGATCCCATATGCTGTGCCTCGTGGCCAAAATAATAATAATAATAATAATAAATGAAAAAATGAAAATAAAAATATTATGAACCCTTAGGCCTGGGGTTGATCAAGGTCTCCCAATAGATCTTGACATCTTAGCTGGCAAAGCCCATTTTCTCATTGCTAAAATGGGGATAGTGACACCTGCTTCACACACAGGTGTTAAGGGTTGAATGAAAGATCTTTCCCAAACCTTACCTGTAGTAGGTTGAATGATGCCCTCCCCCACCCCCCGCCCCGCCCGCCGCCACACACACACCACCAAAGATATCAGGTCCTAATCCCTGGAACCTGTAAATACTACTCTACGTGGCAAAGATCATGTGCACATATGATTAAGCCAAGGCTCCTGAGGTGGAAAGAAGACCCTGGATTATCTGCGTAGACCTTTGATGCAGTCTTGGGCATCCTTGTAAAAGGGAGATATGACACACAGAGGATGTGGAGATTAGAGTGATGCGGCCACAAGCTAAGAAGTGCTGTCAGCCACCAGAAGCTGCAACAGGCAAGGAAGAGATTCTCTCCTAGAGCCTGTGGAAAGAGTGGGCCCCGTCAAAACCTTGATTTTGGCCCAGTGATGTGACTTCGGACTTCCGGCCTCCAGAACCAGGAGAGAATCAATTTCGGTTGTTTTAGCTACCAAGTTGATGATAATTTGTTACAGCGGACACAGGAAACTAACATACTGCCCAAAGGCAGTGAGGGCCAGTGTCACCGCTCCAGACAGGCGCCTGCCTCAGGGCTGCTCTCTCTGCTGGACTTCTTTGCTGGGGAGCTGCTCTTGTGAAAGAGAGGCCAGCAGGAGCCACGAATAGGGCTGTTCCTCTCCTGCTCCATTTGGGGGGTGGGGGGGCACCCCGGCAAATAAGAAAGTACCTACAGGCAAGCATATGGATGCACGTGTGCACACAACATACAAATACAGGGAAGGAGCAAACAGCTTCTTAAGAGAGCCTGGGCTTCTTTGCCTTGGCTAACCCATCACCTGCTAGGCCTGCCCAGCACACAAACATCTTTGGGTGCCTGCCTTTCCTGCAACTCTTCTTGGGGTGACAGGTTCAGACTTAGAGAAGAAGTGAAAAGATGGGGGCTTTGCATTCCCCATTCCACAGCGTCTGTGCCACGAGGCATCCTGTGGTCTCAGGTTTTTAAGGAAAGACATTTCTAATTGTGCCACTACAGAGAGAAGCAATTTGAAATGTGCATGAAACCCAGCTCAGGCTGGAGGAGTCTCTTTTGAATAAACTGGATAGAAAGAGAAACAGTAGGTCAAAATAAGAATGCTGTGCCCCTCAGGCTGCTGTCCTTTCTTCATCAGCTCCAGGGCACTATATTCAACTGTCTACCGGACATCAACACCTGGGAAAGTCTCACAGGCACCTCATACTCAAGGAATCCAAAGATAAAATTTTCTTTTCCCTCTGTTTTCACAATCTGCTCCTGCTCCTGTTTTCTGTCTTCTTTAATGGTTCCACATCCACTTAGTTCATCAGGCTAGAAACATCAAGGTCAGCCTTAATTCCTCCATTGACAACCGCCACTCTCAGCCCTTCTAATCAGTTCCCGTGTCCATGCAGTTCTTTCTTGCCAACAGTTTCCAGTCTATGTCTTCCCTCCCCATACTAATTGCTCCTGCACTGGATAAGACTTTAAACCACAGCCTCCTAACCGGCCTCCCTGCCTCCAGTCGCTACATGTCCAGTTCATCTTCTACACCTTTAGCTGTGACTCCTTACTGGCTGACCCCAAATGGAAACAAAAACAAAATGAAACAAAAAACCCTTCCACAGTTCATCTGGCCCTCAAGGTCCTTACTAACCTGGCCTCATCCCCCTCCATTCTAGCCACCTTCTCCCATCCTTTCCTGTCCACCCCATCAGTGAAGTCCTGGCCCACCTCAGGACACTCCTGGAATGCCCTTCCCACCTCCTCAGCCTGGAAGATTCTTTCTCACCTTTTAGAACCCATCTCAAACATCACCTTCTCTACAAAGACCCATCCAGACATAGCCAGTCACTCAGAGTCCCTTCCTGCAATGGACAGCCTCTGGGTATAGCCTGCATCAACCTTGGATGGGGGTGGTCCTTGCCCTGGGCTCTCTCTGCTCACCTGTGAGTTCCCTCAGGCAGAGGCTGAGCCTCCCTGAGTGCCCCACCCCATACTTACTTACCTGCCCCAGGCCTCTTGTCAACCCAAATTCCACACCGGAATCACTGCTCCACCTAACTTCAACTAAGAAGTGCTAAATGGACCCAGGAAGCCAGTACAGAAGGTGCAGAGGATGTGTCCTGGTGGAGGGTGACACCTACTGGAGAACCGTGATTCTGCCGCCTAGCCCTACAACTACCACACTGAAGACCCCACTGAGAGGCTCAGGGCTGGGCCTTCGAGTACTCTGAGGCATGAGATTCCATTAATTCCCAGTAATGAGGTTTAAACTAAACAATAGGGACTTCCCTGGTGGTCCAATGGGTAAGACTCCGCCCTCCCCATGCAGGGAGCCCAGGTTCAATCCCTGGTTGGGGAACTAGATCCCACATGCATGCCGCAACTAAGAATGCACAAGCCTCAACTAAAGATTCCGCATGCTGCAACTAAGAATTCCACATGCCGCAACTAAAAGATCCTGCATGCCGCAACGAAGATCCTGTGTGCCTCAACTAAGACCAGCGCAGCCTAAATCAATAAATAAATATTTAAAAAACAAAAAACAACTAAACAATACTCCCTACAAAATGGCCTTATATAATGTATGTTACTATGCTACCTGCTACCACTAACAGTAAGCATATACAGAGGGCTGCAAAGTTTATAAAATGCCTTTTTGCCCATTATCTCATTCAACTCAGGTAAGGCAGATAGAATAGGTATTATGATTATTACAACACTTATTTTGCACGTGAGGTGTTGTAGAAGAAAGAAAGCCGGAAAAGGCACTGAGATGGGGAGGGGAGGTCCAAAGCTTCTTTAGCTTTGCCTAACGTGTTTTAGCATTTCATAAGGAGAATGTAATGAAATATTTTACCTGCATCATAACGGTGGCTGTTAAATTAAACGGTGGCTGTTACATTTCTTTCTCGAAAATGTAGGCTCCGGAGTGAGACAGACCTCAAGTTGAAATCTGGCTGCATGACTTTCTAGATATGGGTAAGTTCCTTAACCTCTCTGAATTTTAGTCTTCTTCCCTGAAAAGAAATAAATATTCTACCTCCCAGGACCGATGTTGAGAGTTAAAGCAAACCAGTGCCTGTAAAGCACACAGCACCGTGGGGGGCTGGCCTCAGGCTTGGCTTTAGCACACCCATCTCCCCATTTCCTTGGCGGCTAGTTCCTGAAAAGTTCTAGATATTTTCTTCTTAAAAAGCTGAACTCATAAGAAAAAAGAAACAACAACAAAAAAAGCCAAGGATAACAGTAGTCATTCTGATTTAAATGACAGTAAGTTAATAGGTTTGTAGGGAGAAAAAATATAGAACTACAGCCACTATACCCAGCCGAGCCACAGAGGACATTAGCCCGCAGCCACCAGCTGAGTAGCTCCTAATCTTCCCGTGCGGGCACATCTGCAAACAGAGGCTTGGCCAGGGTGACTGCGATCCCAGCACCGCCTGTGATCCTGGTGGCTCCGTCATGGAGTATTTCCACGGGTCTTTCTTTGGACAGAACTTGGCCTTTTCAACGAGTCACTTGGACTCCAGTGGGAAAAGCCTTCCGCTGCCTCTCTCTGCAGGGACATGATTACCCTTAAAAGTTGAAAAAGAAAAAAACCTCAAGATGCATAAAGAGTCCCCTGATCTAGTACGTATCTCGGGATACCTGAAGGGCAGGGCATCACAAGGCGAGTGGGAAGGGGGGTGCTGCTGGCAGCGGGGGTGGGAGGTGAGGTGGGGGCACTGTGTCATGCTGTGAATAATAATAGCAACTGATAACGTCTCCTGAGTTCTTACCAGGTGCCAGGCACTATGACAAGTACTTTACAGGCGTTATTTCTTTTAGTCCCCACAACAACCCTGTATACTAAGCGTTACTATTATTATCCTTATTTTACAGATAAGGAAGGAGACCCAGAGAGGTTAAGTGCCTTTCCCAGGGCCCCATAGCTAATAGGCAGGGGAGCCAGGGTTGAACGCAGGCAGTGTATTCCAGAGCCCCAGCTCGTAGACCCTACTCCGCTCGAGGCCCCTATTGCGGGTTCATGCTGAATCGCACTGGGCAGCATCCTGGGCACCTGGCACTGCCCTACCTGTGGGAAACCTGCCCTCACTGGCGTTGGCAGGAAGTGTGAACTATGTTATTGTTAGTATGTATTTTAATTTACGGGGTTGTTTTTCTTCATTTTAAAACCTTGTTTATTAATTATATATTAATTACACTGAATTCGGCTGCCTTCCCCTCCTTCCCCTAAGTGATTGGCATAAATCCCCAGTGCCAGGTACCGAGCATCAGTGATTCAAATGCAGGGCCTGCTGGCTGCCTCTTGGACTTCAACCCTTATTCCCTCTCCCTTCGCTGTGTGTGCTGCTGTATAATAGGCTTATCTACTGTGGATATGCAAGGATGGGCCCTAAGAAATGACTCCTTAGGCAGTTGAAACATTTCCCCTGAACACACTAAACAGGGCTATATCTTAGAGATACCTGGCATTGTCCCAAATTCTGAAACTGAAGTTAAAATAAATATTGACTATAACACGCCAGGGAGAGAGAAAATGATTGCAGCTTAGGCAGGAAACTAATCAATGAATGAGATATCTGGGCATGACCGAGAAAATCCCTTAACCATAGGGGAATGAGGGGAAGTAAAAGAAAAGCAGAGAATGCAGAAGGGAGACCCCAGAGTTAAGAAAGTACTAGAAAAGAGAGTGAACTGCTAGGTAGGGACTAAAATTCCCACCTCCTTGGTGGTTACAAATGTTACCCCAGCATCTGGAGGTTACAAAGGGAATCAACCTCCATCCCCACATTATCTTGCCACAACCTCTCAGCTGGAACCAGTGGGAAGTCTTTCCCATGACCTCTTGGAGCATACCTCTAATTTATATGGAATCCTAGTTATTTGCTTTCAATATGCAAATTTCATTCTATAGGAACCTCTCAGCAATATCCAGGTGCTGGTGACATGGTGACAATAAAATGTGAAGCTGATAACTCTCTTGGGGAGGCCTTCGGCTGGCAGGGGCAGCTGGTGGCAAAAAGGTTCCCCACCTGGACGTTTCTGCCGAGCCCTGGGCATCCGTGTGAAACGACTTAGCTCAATGAGTTGCCACAGCTGCCCCCAGAAGCCTCATCCTTTGTGGTCCTGAAGGGCCAGATTGTCAGAAGCTTAACTCATCTGATTGGAGTCCCGAGCTCACGCCACAGCCAGGTACCGGGTCTGCAGGAACCCCTGGCTTCCTTGTGGACAGGCCACCAGCCCTCCTCACCTGGACCAGCCTCAGGTGTGTTGATGTTCACAAGAGGCCCAAACAGGAGCATGGGTGGTAATCTCCATAAATCTCCATTTTGGGCACTGAGCAGGCAGTGCCACCAAATTGGCACAAGGGCTCTGGCCTGGCCTCTGAGCAGCCGCTCGATAAAGGTTTAGCTACTGAAGGGCAGTGTTGAGCCTGCATTAAAAGTAATAAACATCTGTGAGTGGCCTGCCCATCACAGGGTCCACGGGAGCAAGGAACTCACCTGCAACGTGCCAGGCACCAGACCAGATGCTCTGCCTACCCTGTCCTGTCTCATCCCCCCAGCTCACAGTTCTACAGATATGGATCATGAGCTACAGAGAGGCCAGTGTCTTCCCAAGGTCCCACAGATGCGACTATGACAGGTCGTCTGCCTGCAACTTCCCTGCTTTCCCTCTGTATCCACAGCCCACTTTCCCAGGGTAAACTCAGGCACTGCTGGGGCTCAGATCACTGTCTGCTGACAGCTTGTCAGCCTTCCAGGAGCAAGGCCATGGAAGCCCCTCTATCAGCTGGGATGTGTCTGCCCCTGCTGGGACCGCTGGAGATGTCACAGCTACCCCTGGGGACCCTCAGCATAAATGAGTAATGAGAAGAGGCCTGAAGTGCCACTTAGAGTTGGGAAAGGTCAAGGGCTCTGCTATCATCAGGCCCCCTCCAGGACCAAGGGAGTTGCGGGCGCATACCCGGGAGCCCAGGGGTGCAGCTCCTGGAAATGTCCCCTCCTGGTCAGGGAAAGGGCCTTCCTAGGAGGAAGGGCCAGTGGTCTGGGGTACCCCTCTCACTCTGGCACTAAGTGTGCATGAGCCTGAGTGCTTAA
Source organism: Balaenoptera physalus (assembly GCF_965194825.1). NCBI lineage: Eukaryota > Metazoa > Chordata > Mammalia > Artiodactyla > Balaenopteridae > Balaenoptera > Balaenoptera physalus. The sequence goes on from NC_138898.1 coordinate 83,827,449, forward strand.
GCCCTGGTTTTATCATCTGCGAACCTCCAGATCTAGAATTCTATTTCCAGTCCTGCTTACCAGTGGCTCCCTTTGGGACTTCAGTTGCTGCAGCTGCTAAAGCATCCGGGAAATGTGCTTCCCTCCAGAGAAATGATACACATAAATGGGCTGGGGTATGAGTGGGCCAGACAGCAGTTTCAAATCGAGAAAACCAGAAGCTCTCAGGCAATTCAAGAGGACTGTGCAGGGCTGCTACCAGGCCCCTGCCAATCCTGGAGCAGCTCGTGCATCTGCACGGACAGGGACTGCCCTACACCCCATTTCAACTGCCAGCGCACTTGAACTTTCCTCCTGTGGGGTCCGGGGAAGGAGCGTGTGGATGGAACTGTGGCGGGAGATGGGCAGCTGGGGAAAATCGGAGCACGTGCAGGAAGACTGGGCGGCAGGGCTGAGCAGGAGGGTAGCGTGACCAAGCATGGCGAGTGAAACAGGCCATGTGCATCTGTGTGGAAGCGGCAGGTCCACGGGGAGGGAGAGGGACTCCCAGCTAGGACACTCAGGCTCATGTGTAGGCAGCAGAAAGACAGACAGGCTGCTGTGTACGAAGAGCCAGACACAGACTCAAGAGGTAAAGCGGGGCTAGTGACCCTCGGCTTTTGGAGCTGGGCTGAGGCTGGCTGGAGCCCCTGGTGAAGGTGGAGGGGAGTCGGGCCATAGAGGGTGGGCTGAGTGATGGCTCCTGCTGCCCCTCCAGCCTGTAGATTCTCTCTTGCCCCGCTGTGTTTGAGGCCAGCTGCTGGGAGTGCTACCTGGGAAGCTCCAGGGAGGAGACAGGCTGGAGGCTGCAGGTGGTCAAGGGCAGCAGTGGGGAGCCAGGAAGACAGGGCTTCAAGAAGGGAACAATCGGGAAAGGGGAACGGCTGCAGGATGAAGGCGGGGCAGAGGAAGATCTGACCCTGGGGGCTGGGGGCAAGTGGTCCTGTAAAGAGGAATCAGGAGGAATTAGGACAAGGGCCCTGCTTTCCGGGGCATTGCGGGGAGGAACGTGGTCTTCACTGCATTAAGTCCGCCCTGCTGGCTGGCCATGTTCCCAGGGAGGGCCTCTGGCCACGCCGCAGTTTGAGTAGGTGGGGCTCCGAGACGCAGATCCAGGAGTCTCCCGGGAGTCAAGGGAGCCAGGAGGGCCATGTGGGAGGCTCGCTTGGTCCTCAGGACAAGAGAACCCAACTCAGGCCAGGCCCAGGTGAAGGCAGTAAAGCTCTCAGAGGATGGGTCATTTGCTGGCTGTGGGCTAAGGGGAACCTTTGTTTCTAAGCCCCTTGGGGGACTTCCCTGGTGGTCCAGTGGTTAAGACTCTGCACTTCCACTGCAGGGGGCACGGGTTTGATCCCTGGGGAACTAAGATCCCTCATGCCAAGTGCACTGTGGCCAAAAAATTAAAAAAAAAAAAAAAAAAAAGAGCCCTTTGGGACCTTAAGTACAACTTTCAAACTGATCTTTTCCCTTCGGTATTTATAGGGGACTCTTTGTAATGAAGTCATAGCAAAGGACTTTTCAAATGCTTCTCGTCCCTAGAGTGTGGCCTAAATTGTCATCATCATCGTCATCATCATCATCATCAACGGCACAGCAGCCCTCAACATTATTTACCCAGCCCGTTACATAGGACATGATGCTTGGTGTGGCAGTGCCCACCTCTGAATTTGAGAAATCAGAAGCTGAGAAGCAAGGCGGAGGGTGGAGGAAAACAGGTTATTGCCAGCGGTGGCTCACCACCCCCGCTGCACGCTGCCATCACCTGGGAAGGTGGGGCCCCACCCCAGGGATGTTGATATAACTGGCCTGGGCACTGGCATTTTCAAGCTCCCCCAGGATGTGCTGATGTGCACCCGAGACCGGGAACAACTGAACCACCAACCAACCACATAGCTGGGGCACAGGAAGCCCCGCCCCAGTCCTGGCTGAAGCCGAGGGATGCAGGAGATTAGGAGGTGTGGCACTTCCCTTAGCACTTCTACACTGGGAATTTCTGAGCTTCCACCTGGAATTTTCCATCCCTTGGCCAAGGTTCAGCATAAGCGGGGACCTCTGAACCCTTTGCCCCTGGTAGGTTTCTTTTCCCTCCTTACATTGCCATTCCATTCCCCCCCCACCCCTGCCATATTACACACCGGTGTCCCTTTCTACATATTTGACATCACAGGCGAAAGAGACTCCAAGCACGGCTGAGCTGTACAAAAATGCCTGGCATACCCCCAGAACCAATCCATTCTGCAAGACTTCCGCCGAGGAAGAAACGTAGCCCACTCTCAGGATGCCGCTTTTAGCTGGCGGGTTGTGGGCAGCAAAGATCTGCTGGATTTCTAAATCCTCTCCAGGCGGCCTGTGGGTGGCTGGTGGGGGTAAGGGGCCTGTTAGAAGCACAGAGACAGATGCGAGCCACTCAGCCAAGGCCCTGAGTCAGCGGACGGCCTGGAAACCTCGATGCGGGGGCCCAGGCTGCCAGAAAGCACTCCACTCCTGCCCTCCAGGCTCCTCCCTGGAGGCAGGAATTTGGGGCTCCCTCAAATGGCCCAGCCCAGAAGCTACCAGCCTCTTACTTGGAGGGGTTTTTCCACTGCTCCTCCATGGGGAGGACAAGTCCAGGGATGTGTCTCGCCCAGTTATCTGATGAACAAGGACCTGTCCCGGGAGCATGGACCAGGGCAGGAAGGCAGCAACTCGGAGACGTCTGTAGCGACCAAGCACCGGCGTTTTTGTGTTGGAGAGGGCGGCCGCCAGGCTAATTCCGTGTTATTACAGCCTTACAGGAAGCCAGCCTGGCCCAGCTGTCAGCCAGCAGCAGTTTATGGGCCTTGGGGGCAGAGGGAGGGAGGGAGAGGAGAGAAAGGAAAACAGCCCTCTCCCCACCCCAACCCACCCCGCCCAAAAAATTGATCCGGAGTTATTTTTAGGTGCTTATTCATCCCACACATTCCTTTTCAAGAGCCAGGACATGGGCTCTGTACAAAAGCCATTTAGCAGAAGGCAGTTGCTCACACAGGCAGATGGGGCAGGGGACACCTGTGAGCACAGGGCCTGCGGGAGAAGGAGGGAAAGTGAGAGGGTCTTCGAGGACCCCCTCACAGTAAAAACATCCCAGGATTCTGAAGGCAGAGTCAGAAGTCTGGATGAATAAAGGTTTTTAAATCCACATTCCCAGGTTCAAGTCCAACCCCCAGCTTTCTCTTGCCATATGGCCTTGGGCAGCTTACTGGGAAAGTCAGATAAGACCCTGGGCTGCAACCCTGGCCACATGTGGCCTTGGGCAAGTCACTCAACCTCTCTGTGCCTCAATTTCCCCATTGATGAAAGGAGGCTAGTTAATGTAGGGAAAACACAGAGAATTGCCTGGTATATCCAATGTTATGTAAGAGTTAGCTGTCGTTTCTATTACAGCACCACACATATGTTAATTATCGCTGTCAGTAATAATAATCATTGAAATAGTACATTGGAGCAGGATGGAGTATGAAGCCACAGAAGGTCTGAGGTGGAAGAGGTAAAGTTGCAGCAAGTTGTAGTCATGACCCAACGCCTGCCAAGGATGGGAAGAGGCTTTGCTCTGTTTAGGTGCGAATGCTGAGACTTCGCTTCTCTTCTTGTATGTAGGGTAGTACCCACTCTTGGAGGGCAAATGGATGCACATAGTACGGCCACAGGGGGCTGCTTGGTAATGCTAGTTGACTCTGAAATCACCTAGCCTGCTGTGATGGCTAATTTTGTGTCAACTTGACTGGGTCACAGGGTGCCCAGATATTTGGCTAAACGTTATTTCTGGGTGTGTCTGTGAAGGTGTTTCAGGAAGAGATTAACATTTGAATCAGGAAACTGAGTACAGAAGATGGCCCTTCCCAAAGTGCGTGGGCATCATCCAAGGTTGAAGGCTTGAATAGACCAAAAAGGCAGAAGAAGGGAGATTTCAGTTCTTTTTCTGCCTGATCGCATGAGCTGGGATATCAGTTAGGCCTGGAACTTACACCACTGGCTCCGCTGGTTCTCAGGCCTTTGGACTTAGACTGAATTACACCACTGGCTTTCCTGGGGTGTTTAGCTTGCAGATGGTAGCGTGAGCCAATTTCCTATAATCAATCAATCAATCAATCAATCAATCAGTGTGTGTGTGTGTGTGTGTGTGTGTGTGTGTGTGTTGTTTCTCTGGCTGCCCACTCAATCAGACCCACATCTGGCCTCTCTCTGCCAGCCGTCACCCTTATTTGCACGGGCCACCCTCCACCTGCCCCCTCCCCGACACCCACCTGCCTCACTTGTGGCTCCTTCTGCCCTCAACACCCCTTACATGTTAACCCAGCTTTTACTAACCTCTCCCTTCTAGTTCCATTCAGTAAACCTTTACTGAGTGTCTACTATATGCAAGGCACTGGGCTAAGTGCCATGACTACTGAGACAAATAAAGCCAGGGTCTCAGCCCGCAGATCATTTCAAGCCCATGTGAGGGTTACCTGCACAAGAAGACAGTGCAGGTGGCCAGGGAGCACCAAGCAGAGGCTGGAGGCAGGTGGGGGAAGGGGCAGAAGGCCAGGGACATCTTCCTACAGGAATGTGATATGCAGTGCATGGGATGTGTGCTCAGTGGCCATGAGCTCTTGGGCCACCTCCAAGGGCTCCTGAGGGGCAGGGCTCAGTGAACAAACCAGATAAGCAAACCTCTGTCTCCCATGGGGCCAAACAGGGCCAAAGTGTCACCAGCAACATTCCTAGGCAGACCTAGTGTTGCAGAGAGCCTGGTGACAGTCGCCCTGATTCCCACCCCTAAACTCCTGCAAGAAGAGGCTTGGAGGCTCTCACATTTTTCCTGTGGGTGGCAGTCAGGGGAGTATCTGGAATCTTTTCTCTCCCTTTGCTTCACACAGAAACCCCCAAAAGTTCCCCTCCCTCATGGCATTTCAAGCTGCTTGATTTGCCAAGTACCTGGCCTATTCTTTGTTTTACATTTTCAAATCCATTTTTCTCCTTAAAGCTGGAGACACTTCCTTAAAATACAAGCTCTCCACTGGCATTTCTTGCTGTGTTTTTAAAAAGTCTAGAGTTGGTACCAAAAGCATTGGGAAGGCAGTTAGGACTCTTGGGGTTTGTTCTTGGATCTTGTTCTTGAGCAGATTGATGAGGCCAGGGCCTTTTTGTCTCTCTTGCTCATGGCTGAAGCCCAGCCTCCAGAACACTGCCTGGCACAGAGCAGGCACTCAGTAGATAGTGGTTGGATGTAGGAATGAATGCACGCAAGAGATCAGTTCACCGATGTGCCAGGCTCTATTCTGAGTGTGGGGTACACACGGGACTCTGCGATCCCTCCCGCTAGTGAGTGCCTTTGACGTCAGCAAAGGGCTTTCATACCCAGATCTCATGTCTCAACATCCTGTACAGCAGGAGTGCAGTTGCCTTTCACAGATGAGCTAAACAAGACACACAGAAACTAAGGGCTCACGTACGAAACAGAACTCAGGTCTCTTGTTGGATGCGTGCGCCAACAGTATGGCTGTAGGCTCTTTCCATTGCTTCTTGCTGTCCCGTTATACAGTCAGGGAAAATCTTGCTCTTCCAGTGGTCTGGAGTTCATCTGTCCATCCACCCACCCACCCAGGCCGGCCTTTACTTGGTACCACCATGTGCCAAGTTCTGTGCTTGGCTCCAGGGGTGGGGGGAAATGTGGGCAGGTGAATGTAAAAATGGAGTAAGAACAGGACTCAGGGACTGATCTTTCTACTAACAGTGAAGGAAATGACATCTCCTCTGTGGCCACCAAGGAAAAGAGTTAAACACAGAATTACCATAGGACCCAAGCAGTTCCACTCCTGGGTATACACCCAAGAGCATTAAAAACAGGGACTCAGGTAAGTGTACGCCAGTGTTCAGAGCAGCATTATTCACAATAGCCGAAAGGTGGAACAACCCAAGTTGCCCGCCAACAGATGAACGGATGTATAAAATGGAGTATATCCATACAATGGAATATTCTTCAGCTATCAAAAGAAATGAAGTTCTGATATATGATACAACGTGGATGAACCTTGCAAACTTATTCTAAGTGAAATAAGCCAGACACAGAAGCCAGACACATTTTCACTTATGTGAAATCTAGAATTTGGAAATTCACAGACACAGAAAGTAGGGTAGATGTTACAGGGCACAGGGTTGGAGGGGAAAAGGGAGCTATTGTGTAATGGGTAGAGAGTTTCTATTTGGACTGATGAAAAATTCTGGAAATAGTGATGATTGTTGTACAACATTATGAATGTGATTAATGCCACCAAACTGTATACTTAAAACTGGTTAAAATGAAAAATTTTATGATTTTATATATATTTATATATAACCACAATTTTTTTTTAAAGGACAAACACACCCAAAACATGATTGCAGTAGTACAGGAGCAAACATATGGGTCAGTGAAATAGAACAGCAAGTCTAAAAACAAAGCGGACTATTCAGGTGGTACCAATACAATGGAAAAAGTCCCCCTCCCCGGGGCGGGGTGTGTGGAGCCAAATGTAAAAAGCAAAACTACAGACTTTGAATAAAAATACAGAAAAATCTGTTTATACCTTTAGCAATGAGAAGACCTTCTTATGCAAGACATGAAATGATGACACCAAAAAAGAAAACATTTTTCCTGTGGTAGTACAGTCTTTGATCTGGACAATCTGGCAGGATCTAATAAAATTTCAAATACATATAAATATAGATATCATGTAACCCCTGGGCATCTGTCCTAGAAAAATGCTCCCATGAGCCGTGTTCAAGGGCATTCCCTGAAACATTGTTCCCAGGGAAAAAGCAAAAACAACTTAAATGTTTCCACAAGAGCAGAGAGTTCAAACAAACTAGGGCACGTTAATTCTAAGGAATACTATGCAGTAACCAAAAAGAACTAGGTTGATCTAAAAATGCTAACAGAAAAAAAAATCTCAAAAAAAAAAAGAAAGAAAGAGGAAGATACCCTGGATCACGCCAAGTGGATCTGCTTGCTGGCTTACCAGCTTCTTCCTCATTTTCAAAGAATTTTGCAGGTGGAATGCACATCTGCCCAGCTCCACGATGACACTGTGTGATGCTATTTGAAGAGCTGTCAGACTTGTGATAAGACCTTGGAACGTCCTACCCTAGCAGCTGAACTCTGAGGGAGGGAAAGTAAGGAAGGGGGCACCTGGATTGGGTACTGGTATTCACGCATGTAGTGGGGGCCAAGGGAGGGAGGAACGCAGAGAAAAAACTATAAAAACAGCCAGAAAGCAAACTAAGGCAAGCCGGTGTGAAGGCCAAAAGGGCCATACCAAGTGCAGTAATATTCTAACCACTGGCCCGTCATTTATGGGTGGAGACACATCCTGTGATATCAGCATGTCCTCAGATGATGCTTTAGGTCATTTTGTCTCCTCCTACTTCTGGCCACTTCCAGGGCTGAAACTGTAGATCATTCAAGGAGGATCCTGGGTTATGGTAAACGAGGGCAGTCTCGCAGATGGCTTTCCCTCGAAGCCTGCAAAAATGTTTGGCTTTGGTCTCACTGGGTGTCCTAGCGTCCCCCACACTGGTGCCCAGCCCACTCCATTTTTCCCAGCTCCTTTCATCTCAGGAAGGGGAGGGGACTCACACTTCTTGAGCATCCAATATCACATTTCATCCTCACGATGACTGTAATTAGAAAGGTAAGCAATGTGCCCGAGGTCACACAATGAACAAGGATCAAGGCCAGGATCAGCATCAGAATCTGGGTCTGTTTACATCTAAGACTCATGCCCTTCCCGTTAGCTGACGCTCCTGAGGAACACTGAGTACCCGCTGTGTGCAAGCGTCTCTGTTACATGTTCCAGAGTTAAAATAAGTCAAGTCCTGATCTCCAGACAACCTAAGTGAACTCATGGAGAGTATGAGCTACAGTACGTGGTAAAATGACTACAATGCCATATTTGACTGGTAAGAGAAGTATGACCAGAATGTTACAAAGGTCATGAGCGGGGGGTAAGACACAACAGGTAGAGAAAGACCACGAGGCAGAGAAAGTTTGGGGCACGTCTAGAAAATAGCAAAACAGACATGTGGCTTGCTGGTCTTCTTCCAACCCTTTTTGCTGTACCCTAAGGAATCCCTCATGCCATTCTGCCCAAACCTCCCCCCCAATAAAAAGCCAACAAAAACCCAGCAGTACCACCAAACCAACTCAAAGAACTCCCCCTATCCTCAAAGTTTTCTCAGCACCTCTCTTCATCTCCTTGTTTATTACTATAGATAATGGAGAAAGTGTCAAGAAGAGAAAAGACCGAGGACAGAGCATTGGGGAAAGTCTCCATCTAGGATGCGAGGAGCGGACACTGCAGGAGCCCAAGAAAGTGCAGACAACGCGGTAGGAGAAGATGAGGACCGGGGGCTGCCCTAGAAAGAGGAGTTGGCCAAATCCTTCAGGGAGATCCCTGAGGATGGGAACCAGGGGGAGAGGGGAAGGCAAGGCACTAAATTAAAGATGCTGGGAATTCCGTGGTGGTCCAGTGGTTAGGACTCCACGCTTTCACTGCTGAGGACTGGGGTTCAATCCCTGGTCGGGGAACTAAGATCCTGCAAGCCGTGTGGCATGGCCAAAAAAAGAGAGAGACGCTGGCTAGGTCTCTGATGCCATCTGGGGAGCAGCCGCAGCAGAGGAATTCAGGCCTAAGTCAGACTGTGAGATGTTGAACATCTGGGGAGAGGGGAAAGGGGGAGGCAGGGAAGTGGCCTTCTCTTTGGAAAAGGCTAGTGGTGAAGGGCAGAGAATCCCAGGAAGTTCCTAAGGGGATGGAAAATTCCTGAGAAGGCAGTAGGGTGTGTAAGGAAGGGGAAGATCTGTACCTGCTCGTGGGCATAACGGAAGGAATGGGCAAGAAGTGCAACAGAAGAGAGATGGACGACCGAGCAAGGAGGAGGCGAGCTCAAGGGAACCAGGGAGTCAGTGAAGCATGGTCGGGGAGAGGTGGGGAGGGCGGGGTGTATCTGACGACGTCATGGTGGAAAAAATCAGAGATGGGGAAGCAGTTTGCATTGGAGGGTCTCCATCTTTCCCATAAGGCTAAGTTAGCTTCTGGAAGGAAGGAAGAACCAAGAGAACGTGGTGTCCTGGAATCAAAGGTGGGAAAAGGGTTTTCGGATAGTAAGCAAGGGGATGGTGAGGAGGGGGAGGCGGTGAGGATCTCTTCTTTTGAGAGTGTGAAAGGAAAGGACGGGGAGGGGGGCACCCTGAGGAAGAGGCAGGGTGGGAAAGTGGGTTTTAAAGGTTGGGGGACACATGGGCATGTTTACAGGCTGAAAGGACGGATGGGAGGGAAAATTACTGAAGAATGAGAGAATGGGGACAATGACAGAGCAACGTCTCCGGGACACCAGCTGGGCAGGCCAGCGTCCCAGCAGCGTCCTGCAGCCTCGCCACACTGGCGACCCACGTTGAGGCTGCTTCCCCAGTGAAAATCCCCACCTCTTAGCACATGAACTGCTGCAAAGCCATGGTGGTCCACCCAAAATGCGCACGCTTGTTACTTTTGGATGTAACTACAGGAATTTACACTTATCCTAATGACATTTCATAAATTGTCTTTATGACCATCTGTTCCAGTACAATGACCAAGAAAACATTAAACTCGGTCTGTGGTTTGCCAAGTCCCTTTTCAGTTCAGCTGTAGCACTGGGTATGTGCCAGGCCATGTGAAAAGCAAGACACTATCCTTGCTCTCAAGATGCATATAGTGTAGTGTGGGGACAAACAAAGACAGACCATTTTAATACAGTTTCAATATCGTGACAGATGCTATGAAGGAAGGAAGTGGGACGGTTCCCATTGCCCTAGAATTGGCTGCTGGGACCCAAAGCTGAGGTTCAAGCGGTGATATGAGCTCTATATGCTAGAGTCAGCTCCCAACCAGCTTCCTAAGAGGCATCCAGACCAGCAGGCTGCTCAACAAACCACTTAGGAATGTGCAGGATGCTAGGATTACCTGGAGGAGGGGGTCACGTCCCCAGCCTGGGGCTCAGGGCCGAGGATGGCTGAGCCGCCTGGTGAAGTAGGGCACTAAGCGTGTTCTTGGAAGGAGTGGGGTAGGTGTGTGGCACGTTGGTGTCACTAAGACATAAAGTCCAAGGCAGGTGAATCTGGGGAGCTGGGAAGTTAGGGGTAATGGAGGAGAGGGCTTTGCAATGGCAAGCTATCAAGGTCTGGGACTCGAATGGCATGGGAGGCTTTTCTCCAAATTACAGGCGTTCCCTCACCAACAAGGGGATTCCTTCCACACCGCTCTGACCCCCAGGCTACAGCAGATGAGACTGACCTATGGCAGGGGACGAGAGTAGGCCTGGGTTTTAGATGCTCCGCTGGCACCTGTGTGGGGGACAGCATCAAGGATGGCCAGGTTGATGGTGGTCCAGTGGTTAGGACTCCACGCTTTCTCTGCCGAGGGCCTGGGTTCAATCCCTGGTCAGGGAACTAGGATCCCACAAGCCACGAGGCGCAGCCAAAAAAACAAGGATGGCCAGGTTGAAAGAGACCAGTGAGGGAGCTACTGCAACGGTCCAGGCGTGAAATGATAAGGCCTGTCCCGGAGCAGTGGAGGGAGACAAGCGAGCAGAGGGCAGAGACAAGACATATCTAGAAGGTAAAACCCAGTGGGCCGGGGTAATACACAGGCTGGGAGCAGCAGGGAGGGCAGGCTGACTTGGGCAGTTAATAGAGCCACGGTCCTACTAGAGCAAGATGGGATGGGATTCCAGCACAGAGGTGGCGTTAGCTTCAGACAGGAGGGGAGACACCTTCTGTTTTAACAGGTGAGAGGTGGAATGGATGGGTTTGAGTTCAAATACATTTTGAGGTCTGGTGGTGGAAGCAGAGAACATTTGCACCTGATGACTTTGGTTTTCTGTGTAAAGTACAAGCCGAGCAAATGAGAGAGTCACGGAGCAGTGTTAGAGCCCCAGTTGAATGTAGAGGCTGTTTTGTCTTTTGACTTTGCTTATGGTATGTTTTCCTATACTGAAGCTTCTAATTTTTACGTAGCCAAATCAATCAATTTCTCCTTTATAGCTTCTAGGTTTCATGGCATGCCTTGAAAAAGCCTTCCCCCATATGGCAATTTAAAACAAACAAAACGAAATAAACAAACAAAACAAAAGCAAGGCAGTGCCCTATGTGCTGATATAAATGACATCCAAGATGTATATTGTTAAGTGAAATAGCAAGTCCACGTTGACGATAAGCTTGCAGACGCATAGACTGTCTCAGGGAGATCGTCCAGAGACTGTAAGGGAGCTGCCTCTGGGGAGTCAACTGGTTGGAGTGGATGTTACGGAGGTCACAGGGCGGGGGGTGCGCAACAGATCAGAGGGTATGAGCAAGATGAACTGACAGCAAGGACGCTGCTGACCAAGGGGAAGGGGAGAGGATGTGTTTCAGACACAGAGCAGTTCCTGAACCCAGGAACAGAGATCACCTGGTCTGAGAGGAGAGTGCACAGGATAGACCATATTTTGCACTAAGGTTTATAATAGCTAATATTGTTCTAAGGTACAAAAAGGCTAAGCAGCATTGACAAGGGCGCACAGCTAACAGGCCCATTACATTCTGGCTTCAGGGCCTAATTAACCTTCACCACAAGGCCATGCCACGTCTCACAACATCATACTATGTGAAAAAGCAAGACACAACACTGTTTATAGTATGAGTACAATTTTGTAAAAAAAATTATCAATATATATGTATGTGTATATATATGTGTGTATGTATATATATGTGTGTACATATTTATAGGCAGTATATTTATTTATAGGCAGATACTGGAAAGAAATACACTAAATTGTTAACAGTAGTTATCTGCGTGGGATTAAAAACAAGTTTTTCTAGATTTTCTACAGTTAGCATTAATATTATTAACAGAAAAGAAATGTTATCGGAAATAATCACTGGAGTGGGCAAGCATTAAAGACATTTTACAAAAATAGGCTTTCTGGAAAAAGATACCTTGGCAACATACCCTGAGAATTTGAATAGGCAAAAAAAGAAGTATTCTGCTTGATTCATGGGGTAATAGTGGAAAGAACGTGAGATTTAGAAGACCTGGATTCAGACGACTTAGAAAAGTGTTAACTCCCTAAGCCTCCATTTCCTTATGTAAAATAAGTGTGAAAATAATAAAGCTTGCTTTATGTGGTTGTCGTAGAGACAAAGAGTAGCCCTGCTCGCCACAACTAGAGAAGGCCCGCACGCAGCAATGAAGACCCAACACAGCCAAAAATAAAAAAAATTAAAAAAAAAAATTAAACTGTGATTATAAAAATACAAGGCCTATTCTTGACTAATCAGTCACTTTGATTTCATAAAATGGACATTAAAATCAGGCTATGGGTTGTATTATTGAGCCATAATTATAGAATATCTCAAGTTTCCTCTTATTCTTTTTTTAAACATTTTTAAAAATTGAAGTATAGTTAATTTATAATGTTGTGTTAGCTTCAGGCGTACAGCAAAGTGATTCAGATTCTTTTTCAGATTCTTTTCCATTATAGGTTATTACAAGACATTAAATATAGTTCCATATGCTATACAGTAGGTCCTTCTTTCTCTATTTTATACATAGTACTGTGTATATGTTAATCCCAAACTCATAATTTATCTCCCCCCTACCCCCATCCCCTCTGGTAACCATAAGTTTGTTTTCTATATCTGTGAGTCTATTTCTGTTTTGTAAATAAGTTCATTTTTATCAATTTTTTAGATTCCACATATAAGTGATATCATACGATATTTGCCTTTCTCTGCCTGACTTACTTCACTTAATATGATCATCTCTAGGTATCCCCCTGTTGAAGCTTCCTCTTATTCTAGCTCAAAAATCATTGTTAGGTCCAAGAGGACTGCTTCCTTGACACGCAGCCCCGTATACCCAGTCTCAGGGCTCCCAATCTTCCTGGAAGCCAAGGCCATGTTCTCTGCTTGCCCACAGCTATTTCAAGCTTCCAGGCATCCTCTGCCCACAATGGCTCATAACCCTTTCTGTACCAAACCAAAAGACAGATTCAATTTTCTAGAATGCCTACCCCTGTGTCTACATCCCTTCTTCCCTCTTACTTTGGTGTTGGGAGTTGTCCCTCTTCCTGCTGAAGCCAGCATCTCCAAAGGATTCCTGTCCTGAGCTTTCCTATCTTTTAAAGCCATCGCGCCCTTGGCCTTAGAGTGCCATCAGCTCACCACTAGACTAGACTACAACAACCTTCCAGTTCCCACTCTCAGTTGACTATGGTCCATCCCTATATGCAGCCAGAATAATCTTTTTTTAAAAGTTGAGATATAATTCAGATACCATAAAATTCACCATTTTATATTCCCAAAGTATGAGGATTCCAATTTCCTTGATGGGAATGCTAGGCCAGAAGGATGATGGCATTAAAACATCTACATTTCCTTCTAAGAGTTTTATAGGCTTAGCTCTGACATTTAGGTCTTTGATCCATTTGGAGTTCATTTTTGTATAAAGCATGAAGTAGGGGTCCAACCTCATCTTCTGCATATGGATATCCCGTTGTCCCAGCACTGTCTGTTGAAAAGACTATTCTTTCCCCATTGAATGGTCTTGGTACCCTTGTTGAAAATAAACTGACCATAGACATATGGGTTTCTTTCTGGACACTCAATACTATTCCACTGATCTGTATTTCTGTTCTTATGCCAGTACCACACTACTTTGATTACTATAGCTTTGTAGTAAGTTTTGAAATGGGGGAGTATGAGCCCACCAACTTTGTTTTTCTTTTTCAAGATTGTTTTGGCTACTGGGGGTCCTTTGAGTTTCCATATGAATTTCTGTATCAGCTTGTCTATTTCTACAAAAAGGCACTGAAATTTTGATAAGGATTGCATTGAATCTGTACATCAGTTAAGGGAGTACCGCCATGTTAACAATATTAAGTCTTCTGACCCACGATCATGGGATGTCTTTTCTTTATTTAAGTCTTCTTTAATTTCTTTCAACAATGTTTCATAGTTTTTAGTGTAGAAGTCTTGCACATCTTTCGTTAAATGTATTCCTATTTTATTCTTTTTGATGCTATTATAAAAGGAATTATATCCTTTATTTCATTTTTGGATTTTTCGTAACTAGTGTATAGAAATCCAACTGATTTTTAAAATATTGATCTTGTATCCTGTAACCTTGTTTGATTCATTTATTAATCTAATAGTTTTCTTCCTTTTTTGGTTGTTGTCGTTGGTGGACTCTTTAGAGTTTTCTATACATGTAAGATTATGTCATCAACCAATAGAGACAGTTTCACTTCTTCTTTGTCAACCTGGATGCTTTTTATTTCTTTTTCTTGCCTAACTGCCTTCATTACGACCTCCAGTACAATCTTGAACAGAAGTGTAGAAACAGACATCCTTGCTTTATTCCTCATCTTAGGGGGAAAACCTTCATTCTTTCACTATTAAGTATGATGTTAGTTGTGGGATTTTTGTAGATGCCTTTTCTCAGGCTGAAGAATACCTTAATTCCTCCTTCATTTTTGAAGAATAGTTTTACCAAATATAGAATTTTTGATTGGCAGTTCTTTTTCTCCTTTCATCACTTTGAATATGTCATCCCACTGCCTTCTGGCCTCTGTGTTTTGTCTTGTTTTTTAATGAGAAATCAGCTGTTAATCTTATTGAGGATCCCTGTACACGATGAGTCACCTTCCTCTTGCTGCTTTCTCTCTTTGTCTTCGGCTTTTGATAGTGTGATTATGATGCATGTAGGGGGGGATCTCTTTAAATTTACCCTACTTGGAGTTCGTTGAGTGTCTTAGATGTGTAGATGAATGTTTTTTCATCAAAACATCAGCATGTTTTCAGCTATTATCTTTTCAAATAGTCTATCTGCCCAGCCCCCCTTCTCTTTATGGGATTTCCATTATGCATATGTCAGGTCACTTGATGGTGTCCCACAGTCTGTCCCACAAGTTCATTTATCTTCATTCTTTTTCTTTCTGTTCTTCAGACTGGATAATCTCAATTGACCTATCTTCAAGATCACTGATTCTTTCTTCTGCCTCCTCAAATCTGCTGTTGAGCCCCTTCCAGTGAATATTTTTGTTTGAATAATTATACTTTTCAATTCCCTAATTTTCTCTTTTGTTCCTTTTTATAATTTCTATCTGGTGACTGTCTCTATGTGAGACTCCATTTTCATACTTTCCTTTCATTGTTTACATACGGTTTCCTTTAGTTCTCTGAACAGATTTAAAATAGCTGATTTAAAGTATTTGTCTAGTAATTCCAGCTTCTGGGCTTCCGCAGGATCAGTTTCAATTAATTGCTTTTTTTCCCTCCTGTGTGTGGATCATATTTCCTTATTGTTTCTTTGCACGTTTCATAATTTTTGTTGAAAGCTGGACATTTCAAATAATATAACGTGACAACTCTGAAATCAGATTCTGCCCCCTCCACAGGGTTTGTTGTTGCTTCTTATTGTAGTTGTTGTTTGTTTACTGACTTTCCTTAAGTAATTCTGCAAAGTCTGTATTCTGTGTCAGGTGTACCTACTGAAGTCTTTGCTCAGTTAACTTGAGTGGTCAGCTAATGATGAGGCAGATATTTCCTTAACCTCCTGGAAACAATAAATTGCCCACTCTTCACTGAGGGGTTCTGTATGTGTGTTGGGACATACCTTTAACACTCAGCCAGGCAGTTTATAACTCTGCCTCAACTTTCATGTCCTGCTTGCACAGAGCTTCAAGGGGATTCAGAGGTGACAGATTATTGTCTTCCCAAGCACATGGCCATCACATGCACATAGATTCCAGGAATATGTCAGAGCTTTTTAAAGCCCCCTATGGACACTTCATTCCTCAGCCTTTCCTTTTTAGTTTTATGTTAGTCTATTGTTTACGCCAACTGTTATCCATTGCCTCAGGCAGCTGTGATGTCAAAATCCTTGACAAATGTTCCCAGGAAAGGCTTTTAGCATTGGGACAGTTCAAGTAAGGTCAAAAAAGGACAAGCCTTCCAAGTGAGGTCTTCAAGGGAAGCACTAGCAGGTCAAATAATGACTATTCTACATGATCTGGCTGCTGCCTAACTTTCAACTTCATCTCCTATCCTTCTCTGCCTCACTCACTCTGTTCTATATACTCAGGCATTCTTGCAGTTTCTTGAACAAGCTTGTTCCTGCCTCAGGACCTTTGCACATACTGTTTCTGCTGCCTGCAAAACTCTTTCCCGGGTTCTCTGCTTGGCTGGTTCCATCACTTCATTATGGTCTGTGGTTAAGTGGTACTTCATCAAGGAGGTTTTCCAACTACCCTCTCTAGTATAACCTCCTTCTTACCCAACCCCCACCTCCAACACTCACTATTCTCTTTCTCTCTCTCTTTTTTTTTTTTTCAAATAGTACTTTTCACAATCAGGCATCATATCACATATGCACTTGCTATTGTCTGATTTTCCTGTTGGAACCTCAGTTCTATGAGGACGAACTCTGTCTAACTTACATTGTATCCCCAGCTCCTAGAACTGTGCCTGGATCCACTAATAAACAAATATTTGCCTAAAAATAAAGTCACCTCCTAGGATGGATTTGTATTATGTCAGATTAGCAAAACTGAACTACACTTTCCTTGTATAGTTCCAAATTAGTATGAGACTTTGCCCAAGGTTTGGAAGGCAGCCATGAAGGAGCGACCATGCTCCTTTATGCTCAGAAGTTGGGGCAGGGCACCAGGCACGGCTGCAGCTCATGCACATTGCCAGGGTCATCTGGCTGCCCTGGAGCAGCAGCTGGGCCTGCAGCTCCTCCAGCCCTAGCTTCTCTAACTCCTGGGCCAGGTGCATGTTTAGCTCTGTGACAAACACCAGTACCCCACACGACACCCTCATTATCCAAGTTGGAGGAATGGAGTCAATGAGAAATTGACAAGGGTTCCAGGCTATCTTTGTGGGTTCCAGGCTATCTTTGTGGGTTCCAGCTCAGCCTATAAGGTTCCAGCTTTTTCTTGCTTTCTCCACTTCACATCCCTCTTCCCTTCCCAACCGGCCTATGGCCTTCAAGGTCCCTGTGGTCTTCAAGGTCCAGCACCAGACACAGAGACAACAACTTCTCAATGACAGGGTAATGGGTTCCCACAGCTGCACAAGGTCAAATCTTTATGATAGATCTCTTATTACATGTATCTCTAATCTGCTTCTCTGATTGAACCTACCTGATACGCCTCCTCTGTCCTATAACTTCAACCATTCTCTATTAATTTATCCCTATCTGTTTTTTTTAAAAAAGTTCCCCAATTAAAAAAATTAATTCCCTCCTTGAACAACCCCTCCTCCCTTTCCTAGTCAAACTTCCTGAAAGACCTGCATTCATTCACTGTCTTCATTTCAAGAACTCCTCTTGCTCTTGCTAGGTCAACAATAAGTTCCATCTGCAAAATCCAAAGGACACTTTTTTTTAGTTCCATCTAACTAGAGCTTGTCACTCTGACCTCCATGAAACTCTCTTCCCTTGGTCTCCATGGTACCAAGCTTTCCTGGTTTCCCTCCTTTCTCTCTTCATTTTCATTTCCTTGGCTGGCTTCTTCTCAACCTGTGTGTTAAATGTTGGGGTCCTCAGGGCAGTTGCAGACCCCCTTAGCCCTCTGCACTCTCTCTTTCAGGGGCCTCATCCACCCCCATGCCTCCAATTACCACCCATACACCAGCATAACTTCCATTTTGCTGATCTCCAGATCTTAGCAATGCCACAGTGACCTCAGACTTAACACATCACAAATCCACCCTGACCATCCCTGCAAATCTAACAACACCATTGTGCTTTCAGTTGTGGCCAAAACCAGAATCCTGAGGATAATCCTTAACCAGTGACCGAGTCCTGGCAATTCAGTCTTTTAATGCAGCACCCCCCTCCAGTCCATGTCTCTCTGTGTCCATGTTTACCACCATCATCCTCCTAACTGACCCTTTGCCCCACCATCCCATTCTTCACAATGAGGCCTTCCTTTCATCCTGTCCTACCACCTCATTCAAAAATTTATAGGGTCGCAACTATATGCCAAAAGGATCTTTAAAAAGTGCAGGGGCAAACATGACATTATTTTGCCTTGAAGGTTTTCCATTGTCCTTAGGATGAAATATAACACTCTCAACACAGCTTCAAGGCCCTGTGCATCTGTCCTGTCTCTTCATCCCTACCTTAAGCCCCTTAACCCCTCCTTGTCTACCCTGCAGGCATGCCACACCATTCCTGGAATGAGCAGCATCTTCCTAACCCTCTGGCCTTCGCACCCTGGAATTTTCTTGACCTTCTCTTCCAGCTAATTCCTGCTCTTCCTTCAGATCTTGGCCTGAATCTCCCTTCCTGCCATCCCCAGACCAGGGTGGTTTTCCTATTATTCACGCCATAGCGCCTGTTCTTCTTTATGGCCACGACATGTTTGTCATTACATGTTGAACATCTGTCCACCCACCAGACCCATGAAGGTGGCACCTGGTCCTGCCTTGTCCACCCACCACAGGTGCCAGCAAGGCTGGCACAATGCCTGCACATAGCAAGCGAGCAATAAATGCCTGTTAAATAAATAAATTTAAAAGGCTTGAAAGCTGTTTATCTAGATCAATATCCTCATTTCACACACACACACACACACACACACACACACAGCCCAATACAAACAAACAAAAAAATCCTATAGCCCAGAGGGAATTAATATTCCTGTTTTCCAGGACACAAGAGTTTTAGTTGTTTCTGCAGGCCTTTGACCTTGGAATGCTTAAGGAGGCATTGACAAATACATATATACACACACTGGAACATTCCAAAACACACCTGCTACAAAACTCATAAACAGAAGCAAACTGTTCTGACCATGCACCCACCTCCTCCTTGCTAATGTGTCCCCAGCTGCTGCCCTAGAGGCATTTGCTGCTAATCCATTCTTGCTCTGCTGGTCAGGCAAGGCCAAGGTACCTGGGATGGGGCATGCTATTCAAGGACTTCAGGAGTGAGGCTGGAGGATTTAAATGAACTCCCAGCGGCAAACATTACTATTCATCATCCACGTAAGATTTATGAAGGGCTGGGAGGTGCCTGGAGTGGGGCACTGCGGAGAGGATCTAAGCATGCATCAGATGAGATGTTTGACCAAATGAGCTGTGAAGGTCCCTTTGGACCCCAAAAGGCTGTTCCTGTGAGGTTCCTGGGCTGGAACTGATCGGAACAGAGTGAGGAAGATGGTTTTGGTAGCTGTGTACACGCTGGAAGAGAGGTGGCCTGGCAGGAGGCACAGGCTTTCCTTCAGGCTTGTGGCAGAGACGCATAGGACAGCAGGGCGTGTGCATGTGCATGTGTGTGCATGTGTGCACACGCATGTGTGTGGATGTGCCTCAGGGAAGCCATAGGGGTAGGAGGAAAACAAGCTTGGAGGAAGAAATGAGACCACTTGGGGCCTCTACTTTTCAGGCATGGAGGAGAGAGGCATCTTGAGGCTCTAAGCCTCTGGAAGTGCAGCTCGTGGAGGCTCAGAGCTCATGGGCATCTATGTATCCTGACCCTGCCCCTGCCCACGTGGCACTGGGAGAAAAGAGCACCTGGTCCCCACTTGTTAAAGGGTCTCTTCTGGTCTCTGAAGTTCATCAGGGAGGAACGAGAGACAAAGGACCATTTGTACAGCCCTTCACAGTTTATAAAACCCTTTCATGGGCATTATTCCACAATGGGAGGCAGTGTGGCTTGAGTCAAGTCCCAGCTCTGCAGCCAACCAGCTCGTGAACTTGGACCAACTACTCCCCCGAGCCTCAGTTTCCCCATCTCTAAGTAAGGGTTAGAGATCACCTCTAACCACTTCGTGGGTTGCTGATTAAATCCGGTAAAGTACAGCACAGCATCTGGTGCCAGGAAGCACTGTATACCTGCTGCTGATCGTTCGTATTATTATGTGGTCCTCATAACAACTTTGCAAATTGGTATTATCCCCATTTGCCACTTGAAACTGCTGCACAGAGAGGTTAAGTGATTCCCCGGGAGTCTCACGGCTACATGCGTGACACTGCTCCTTCCAGGGCACCATGGTGACGTGGTGCTTCAAGAGTTTCAAAGAGGTTCACCGGTACGTGAGTGGACTGCCTAGAAGTGAAATTGCTGGGGCTCAGGGCATGCAAATTTTAAACTCTATTTCCAAACGGATCTCCACAGTGGTGACAATGTACACTACCACCACCAGCAGACAGTGCCCCAGGGGGCCCACCTACTTGCCATCATTTGTGTTCTCAGACATTTCGATTTTTGCCAATCTGATGGGTGTGAAATGGTTTTTCTTATGTTCATTGGCCGTACACATTTCCTCTTCCGTGAAATACCTATTTATGTTTGTCCACTTTTCTACAGCGTTGCCTGTCTCCTTTCGTGTAGATCTGTACTAGTTCTTTATATCTTCTCATTACTAGTTCTCTGCCAGTTTTCTACAGGTATTTCTACAAATACCGCCTTCGGCCTGTGAACTGTCTTTTTATTTATAATGGCATCTTTTGTGGACAAACTTGACAATTTTCTTTGATATTTTCCTTTATTTTTGCACTTTTGGTGTCATATTTAAGAATTTTTCCCCTGCTCTAAGATCATAAAGAGACTCTCTCATATTTTCCTCTAAAAGTTTTAAAGTCTTGGGTTTTACAGTTAGGCCTTTAATATACTTCGAATTTATTTTTTAGTTTGGATATAAAGTAAGATTCTAATCTTATTTTATGTTTCTCCTATGGAAAACCAGTTGCTTTGGCATCACTTATTGAAGAATCCATCTTAGTTTGGGTTCCCACAGAAGCAGACTCCAAAGAGAAGAGGATTCTAGAGCAGACAGTTTACTTGGGAGGGGCCCCAGGCAACCCTGGGGCAGGGGGTCAGGAGGGTGAGATGAGGAATTTCTCTTACTATCGGATGAGCACTTCTATGCATGTGAAAGGATATTTGTTCTCTTTATTTCACATTTCTAAGTGTTTGTGGCATCAGGGTTTTCAGGTTGTCTGGTCCACTCTGAGGTTATAACCAAAAGTCTCCAGCAGCTCCAGGACCTCTCCCCAGGAGCCCAGCTGGTGCCTCATATCTGCTCCCTCACACCACGCCTTTAAAATCTAAGGTGACAAACACACACCATCTGGGCCCAACCTTCCTTCCCAGCTTCATTTCCTCTGTGCCTCACTCCCTTCCCAACCTGTATCCCCAAACTCTCCTTGATCCCAGAACACCAATCTCTTTCATACCTCTGGGTCTTTCCACATCATGTTTTCTTCACTGAATTTTTTCTTTGGTGCCCTCAGCTGTAAGACTTCAAGGCATGGTTCAAGGGTTACCTCCTCTGTAAGCTTATCCTCCCCGTCTATTAAGAGTCCTTCACGTCCCTCCTAGCGCCCCTAGAGCATCCCTACATCCCTCAGCTAGCACACTCACTCTAGCTGGGGATGAGTCTCTCCTCCAAGAAACTGGGTGCAATGCTGGGGTCTTTCCTCCATCCTGGACCCAACACAGCACCTGCCCAGGCTGCTGGTGCCCCACCCTGTGAGCCACAATCCCAGAGGTACTGTCTGCAAACCCACCAGGGCTTCCTTGCCTTGAGCCGGGTGGGACCTCACAGAACTTTCTGTGATTGGAGAGTGAGACTCCCACCACCATGAAAACAGAAGGCTCTCAGTCCCACAATGAGTGGGCAACGCTGCGTGGACCCACAGAATGTGGAGCCCGGGTTTCAAAGGGGTGTCCACCTTCCTCGGTCTGTAGGAGGGGGGTGGGGAGGGGCTCTTGACAGAGACCCTCAAGGGGTGAGTGGCTGGAAGGCGGCCAGGTGCGGCCTGGAAGAGAGGGAGCTGGGTTGAGGGGAGATGTGCTTGGCCACCCCTCCAGATGAGGGCACCCGGGACACAAAGCTCCACCTGTCAGGCTCCACGCAAATCCTCCGTCTGCCTGGTTCTCCCAGGCCTGGCCCTGTGCCCGCCACCGGCAGCTGCCACCCTCCCTCCCTTGCTCCCTCCCTCCCTCGGGGGCCTCTGGTCCTCTCCCGGGGACAGCTGCACTGCAGCAGCAGGCGGAAGGGGGTTTATCACAGGCCTCCCAGCTCGGGGTCCGAAGAGCAACCTTCAAATTGCTGGATCCTCCCTGGCAGCCAGTGGCAGAGAGTGGCCCCATAGCACCTGGTGTCCTCAACTTGAGTGACAAGCAAAAGACAGGTGCTTCCAGCTGACTGGTTGACCAGAGGCTCTCTTCAAGGCCCCCTTCCTCTTCTGTGAGCTCCCCTGGCTCAGCTCCACACTGTGGCTATGCCTGGGACCCCTGTTCTCCCTCTGCAGAGCCTTCTGGACAGCCTGCAGCCAACCCAGACAGCAGGACAACAAAGCAAACACCCAGAAGGAAATCCTAAAGAGAAATGCGGAGCAGACTCTTTTTAAATTTTTTATAAAGGCAATACCCGCTCATTGTACAAAATTATGTATACATGTATAGATGCATGAATGTATAAATTTATGTATACACATACATATAGGAATGGATACTATAAATACAAATTTTGGCTGTGCCATGGCACTGGGGGGCAGTCAGTCTCCTTGGAGTACAGTCAGTGACTGCGTCTGTGTTTCCACGAGGAGCCCAGGCCACAGACCACGAGAATAAATAGAGGGTGACGACTGTCAACAAAATGAACACTCAGGTATCTTAGAAACGGCTGCAAGTAGAGAGACGTCAGCTGAGTGGGTTGTGACAGGTGCATGTACGGAAGATGGTCTGGAGCCCTGATGGATTTTATTTGATCTTGAATGTGAACTCCCTGGTGTGAGAGGTTTCTTGAACTTTGTGTCCTTGGTCCCTGGTGCAAAACAGGTGCTGGTAAGAGCTATAGAATAAATTTCATGCATTTTGCATTTCCCAGCATGCTCACAGTCAGACGCCCCAGCCCCAAAGAAGGCAGAAACCTTTACGTAAATAATCACACAGGGGCAGCGAGAGCCCAGCCCAAGCTGTAGTCTCCACTTTCTGATCATTCTCTCCCCCCACCCCAGGTGACGAAATCCTGGGAAAACTGTCCTAGCTGAGACAGGTTGGATGATTGTGCAAAAGCTAATGAGATGGTGTATTTTTGATTATTTAATATTCCACCACCCAGAGGAAACATTTTTATTTACTTCCTTCTTTTCCCTATGCTATCTTTTCATTTTTATTTTTACCAATAAATAAAATCTTTAAAAAAAGAGATGGTTGGGAGATTAGGAACCAAGATGGCGGAGTAGAAGGACATGCTCTCACTCCCTCTTGTGAGAACACCAGAATCAGAACTAGCTGCTGGACTATCACCGACTGGAAGACACTGGAACTCACCAAAAAAGATACCCCACATCCAAAGACAAAGGAGAAGCCATAATGAGACGGTAGGAGGGGCGCAATCACAGTAAAATCAAATCCCGTAACTGCTGGGTGGGTGACTCACAGACTGGAGAACACTTATACCACAGAAGTCCACCCACTGGAGTGAAGGTTCTGAGCCCCACGTCAGGCTTCCCAACCTGGGCGTCTGGCAATGGGAGGAGGAATTCCTAGAGAATCAGACCTTGAAGGCTAGTGGGATTTGATTGCAGGACTTCGACAGGACTGGGGGAAACAGAGACTCCACTCTTGGAGGGCACACACAAAGTAGTGTGAGCATTGGGACCCAGGGGAAGGAGCAGTGACCCCATAGGAGACTGAACCAGACCTACCTGCTAGTGTTGGAGGGTCTCCTGCAGAGGCGGGGGGTGCCTGTGGCTCACCGTGAGGACAAGGACACTGGCAGAAGTTCTGGGAAGTACTCCTTGGCCTGAGCCCTCCCAGAGTCCGCCATTAGCCACACCAAAGAGCCCAGGTAGGCTCCAGTGTTGGGTTGCCTCAGGCCAAAAAACCAACAGGGAGGGAACCCAGCCCCACCCATCAGCACTCAAGCGGATTAAAGTTTTACTGAGCTCTGCCCACCAGAGCAACAGTCAGCTCTACCCACCACCAGTCCCTCCCATCAGGAAACTTGCACAAGCCTCTTAGATAGCCTCATCCACCAGAGGGCAGACAGCAGAAGCAAGAAGAACTACAATCCTGCAGCCTGTGGAACAAAAACCACGTTCACAGAAAGATAGACAAGAGGAAAAGGCAGAGGGCTATGTACGAGATGAAGGAACAAGATAAAACCCCAGAAAAACAACTAAATGAAGTGGAGATAGGCAACCTTCCAGAAAAAGAATTCAGAATAATGATAGTGAAGATGATCCAGGACCTCGGAAAAAGAATGGAGGCAAATATCGAGAAGATGCAAGAAATGATTAACAAAGACCTAGAAGAATTAAAGAACAAACAAACAGAGATGAACAATACAATAACTGAAATGAAAACTACACTAGAAGGAATCAATAGCAGAATAACTGAGGCAGAAGAACGGATAAGTGACCTGGAAGACAGAATGGTGGAATTCACTGCTGCGGAACAGAAAAAAGAAAAAAGAATGAAAAGAAATGAAGACAGCCTAAGAGATCTCTGGGACAACATTAAATGCAACAACATTCGCATTATAGTGGTCCCAGAAGCAGAAGAGAGAGAGAAAGGACCAGAGAAAATATTTGAAGAGATTATAGTCGAAAACTTCCCTAACATGGGAAAGGAAATAGCCACCCAAGTCCAGGAAGCACAGAGAGTCCCATACAGGATAAACCCGAGGAGAAACACGCCGAGACACACAGTAATCAAACTGGCAAAAATCAAAGACAAAGAAAAATTATTGAAAGCAGCAAGGGAAAAATGACAAATAACATACAAGGGAACTCCCATAAGGTTAACAGCTGATTTCTCAGCAGAAACTCTACAAGCCAGAAGGGAGTGGCATGATATACTTAAAGTGATGAAAGGGAAGAACCTACAACCAAGATTACTCTACCTGGCAAGGATCTCATTCAGATTCGATGGAGAAATCAAAAGCTTTACAGACAAGCAAAAGCTAAGAGAATTCAGCACCACCAAACTAGCTCTACAACAAGTTCTAAAGGAACTTCTCTAAGTGGGAAACACAAGAGGAGAAAAGGACCTACAAAAACAAACCCAAAACAATTAAGAAAATGGTCATAGGAACATACATATCGATAATTACCTTAAGCGTGAATGGATTAAATGCTCCAACCAAAAGACACAGGCTTGATGAATGGATACAAAAACAAGACCCATATATATGCTGTCTACAATAGACCCACTTCAGATCTAGGGACACATACAGACTGAAAGTGAGGGGATGGAAAAAGATACTCTATGCAAATGGAAATCAAAAGAAAGCTGGAGTAGCAATACTCATATCAGATAAAATAGACTTTAAAATAAAGGATGTTAGAAGACACAAGGAAGGACACTACATAATGATCAAGGGATCAATCCAAGAAGAAGATACAACAATTATAAATATATATGCACCCAACATAGGAGCACCTCAATACATAAGGCAACTGCTAACAGCTATAAAAGAGGAAATCAACAGTAACACAATAATAGTGGGGGACTTTAACACCTCACTTACACCAATGGACAGATCATCCAAAATGAAAATAAATAAGGAAACAGAAGCTTTAAATGACACAATAGACTAGA
This sequence comes from Balaenoptera physalus, assembly GCF_965194825.1. Lineage (NCBI taxonomy): Eukaryota > Metazoa > Chordata > Mammalia > Artiodactyla > Balaenopteridae > Balaenoptera > Balaenoptera physalus. The sequence continues at coordinate 83,853,089 of NC_138898.1, forward strand.
TAGATTTAATTGATATTTATAAGACATTCCATCCGGAAACAATAGATTACACTTTCTTCTCAAGTGTGCATGGAACATTCTCCAGGATATATCACATCTTGGGTCACCGATCAAGCCACAGTAAATTTAAGAAAACTGAAATCATATCAAGCATCTTTTCTGACCACAACGCTGTGAGATTAGAAATGAATTACAGGGAAAAAAACGTAAAAAACACAAACACATGGAGGCTAAACAATATGTTACTAAATAACCAAGAGATCACTGAAGAAATCAAAGAGGAAATCAAAAAATACCTAGAGACAAATGACAATGAAAACACGACAATCCAAAACCTATGGGATGCAGCAAAAGCAGTTCTAAGAGGGAAGTTTATAGCTATACAAGCCTACTTCAAGAAACAAGAAAAATCTCAAATAAACAATCTAACCTTACACCTAAAAGAACTAGAGAAAGAAGAACAAACAAAACACAAAGTTAGCAGAAGGAAAGAAACCATAAAGATCAGAGCAGAAATAAATGAAATAGAAACAAAGAAAACAATAGCAAAGATCAATAAAACTAAAAGCTGGTCCTTTGAGAAGATAAACAAAATTGATAAACCATTAGCCAGACTCATCAAGAAAAAGAGGGAGAGGACTCAAATCAATAAACTTAGAAACGAAAAAGGAGAAGTTACAACAGACACCACAGAAATACAAATCATCCTAAGAGACTACTACAAGCAACTCTATGCCAATAAAATGGATAACCTGGAAGAAATGGACAAATTTTTAGAAAGATATAACCTTCCAAGACTAAACCAGGAAGAAATAGAAAATATGAACAGGCCAATCACAAGTAACGAAATTGAAACTGTGGTTAAAAATCTTGCAACAAACAAAAGTCCAGGACCAGATGGCTTCACAGGTGAATTCTATCAAACGTTTAGAGAAGAGCTAACACCCATCCTTCTCAAACTGTTCCAAAAAATTGCGGAGGAAGGAACACTCCCAAACTCATTCTATGAGGCCACCATCACCCTGATACCAAACCAGACAAAGATACTACAAAAAAAGAAAATTACAGACCAATATCACCAATGAATATAGATGCAAAAATCCTCAACAAAATACTAGCAAACAGAATCCAACAACACATTAAAAGGATCATACACCATGATCAAGTGGGATTTATCCCAGGGATGCAAGGATTCTTCAATATACGTAAATCAATCAATGTGATAAACCATATTAACAAATGGAAGAATAAAAACCATATGATCATCTCAATAGATGCAGAAAAAGCTTTTGACAAAATTCAACACCCATTTATGATAAAAACTCTCCAGAAAGTGGGCATAGAGGGAACCTACCTCAACATAATAAAGGCCATATACGACAAACCCACAGCAAACATCATTCTCAATGGTGAAAAAGTGAAAGCATTTCCTCTAAGATCAGGAACAAGACAAGGATATCCACTCTTGCCACTATTATTCAACATAGTTTTGGAAGTCCTAGCTACGGCAATCAGAGAAGAAAAAGAAATAAAAGGATTACAAATTGGAAAAGAAGAAGTAAAACTGTCACTGTTTGCAGATGACATGATACTATACATAGAGAATCCTAAAGATGCCACCAGAAAACTACTAGAGCTAATCAATGAATTTGGTAAAGTTGCAGGATACAAAATTAATGCACAGAAATCTCTTGCATTCCTATACACTAATGATGAAAAATCTGAAAGAGAAATTAAGGAAACACTCCCATTTACCACTGCAACAAAAAGAATAAAATACCTAGGAATAAACCTACCTAGGGAGACAAAAGACCTGTATGCAGAAAACTATAAGACACTGATGAAAGAAATTAAAGATGATACCAACAGATGGAGAGATATACCATGTTCTTGGATTGGAAGAATCAATATTGTGAAAATGACTATACTACCCAAAGCAATCTACAGATTCAATGCAATCCCTATCAAATTACCAATGGCATTTCTTACAGAACTAGAACAAAAAGTCTTAAAATTTGTATGGAGACACAAAAGACCCCGAATAGCCAAAGCAGTCTTGAGGGAAAAAAACGGAGCTGGAGGAATCAGACTCCCTGACTTCAGACTATACTACAAAGCTACAGTAATCAAGACAATATGGTACTGGCACAAAAACAGAAACATAGATCAATGGAACAAGATAGAAAGCCCAGAGATAAACCCATGCACCTGTGGCCAACTAATCTATGACAGAGGAGGCAAGGGTATACAATGGAGAAAAGACAGTGTCTTCAATAAGTGGTGCTGGGAAAACTGGACAGCTACATGTAAAAGAATGAAATTAGAACACTCCCTAACACCATATACAAAAATAAACTCAAAATGGATTAGAGACCTAAATGTAAGACCAGACACTATTAAACTTAGAGGAAAACATAGGAAGAACACTCTTTGACATAAATTACAGCCAAGATCTTTTTTGATCCACCTCTTAGAGTAATGGAAATAAAAACAAAAATAAACAAATGGGACCTAATGAAACTTCAAAGCTTTTGCACAGCAAAGGAAACCATAAACAAGATAAAAAGACAACCCTCAGAATGGGAGAAAATATTTGCAAACGAATCAACGGACAAAGGATTAATCTCCAAAATATATAAACAGCTCAATATTAAAAAAACAAACACCCCAATCCAAAAATGGGCAGAAGACCTAAATAGACATTTCTCCAAAGAAGACATACAGATGGCCAAGAAACACATGAAAAGCTGCTCAACATCACTAATTATTAGAGAAATGCAAATCATAACTACAATGAGGTATCACCTCACACCAGTTAGAACGGGCATCATCAGAAAATCTATAAACAACAAATGCTGGAGAGGATGTGGAGAAAAGGGAACCCTCTTGCACTGTTGGTAGGAATGTAAATTGATACAGCCACTATGGAGAACAGTATGGAGGTTCCTTAAAAACCTAAAAATAGAATTACCATATGATCCAGCAATCCCACTACTGGGCATATACCCAGAGAAAACCACAATTCAAAAAGACACATGCACCCCAATGTTCACTGCAGCACTATTTACAGTAGCCAGGTCATGGAAGCAACCTAAATGCCCATAGACAGACGAATGGATAAAGAAGGTGTGGTACATATATACAATGGAATATTACTCAGCCATAAAAAGGAACACAATTGGGTCATTTGTAGAGACATGGATGGATCTAGAGACTGTCACACAGAGTGAAGTAAGTCAGAAAGAGAAAAACAAATATCATATATTAACGCATATATGTGGAACCTAGAAAAATGGTACAGATGAACTGGTTTTCAGGGCAGAAATTGAGTCACAGATGTAGAGAACAAACGTATGGACACCAAGGGGGGAAAGTCGGGGGGGGGTGGGTGGGGGTGGTGGTGTGATGAATTGGGCGATTGGGATTGACATGTATACACTGATGTGCATAAAATTGGTGACTAATAAGGACCTGCTGTATAAAAAAATAATTAAAATTAAATTTTGAAAAAAAAGAGATGGTTGGACCATATTCCAGATAAACTTTTAAATGTCATTTTTGCCTTGAAGTTTAAGAATTTCATATTATTAAAAATAATATAAATACAATTTTACAAGATTGCATAATATCTCATCCTATGGATGTTTTGGTTCATTCAGCAACTACTTATTTTATGCCTACTATGTGGTAGGCATTTTCAAGCACTGGGTGTATCAGAAATTACTCATCCACCATCTGTTGAATGTTTAGGTTGTTTGCAATTTTTCATTCTTAAACTAACACTATGATAAACATCTTTGTATGTAAGAGGGTTTTTATATTTCAAGTTATTTTCTAAGGGTAGATTCTTAGAAGTTGAATTACTGGGTCAAAGAGTAACAATATTGTTAAGATTCTCAATACATTGTGCCAAATTGCTTTCCAAAAAGGGTACCAGGGACTTCCCTGGTGTCCAGTGGTCAAAACTCCATGCTCCCAATGCAGGGGGCTGGGGGCCCAGGTTCGATCCCTGGTCAGGGAACTAGATTCCACATGCCGCAACTGAGAGCCCGCATGCCTCAACGAAGACCCGCTGCAGCCAAATAAATAAATAAATATTTAAAAAACAATAAGGCATACCAATTTGTACTTTCTTTATCAGAAGAGTATCTATTTTGTATATCCTGACATTATTCAATTTTGTCACTAGGAAAAAAAGTACAAATATCTTATTAGATTAATTTGTATCTCTTACTAATTTTTCCTGTGTTTTAAAATTGTTTTTCTTCCTTTGTGAGTCATCTATTCATGTCCAGTTATCTATTGGAGTCTGTGTCTTTCTTAGAGGTCTGTATAAGTTTTTTATATACTAAGATAGTTACTCTATCATTTTTAAACATTATCTTTAAAAAATAATATCTATGATTTTATTCTTTTACTAATTTTAATTTTTTTAATAAAGATCATCAAAATCACCCATGAATATAGTTTTAAAATCAGATGGTAACACTATCAAGAAAGTGAAAAGACAACCAACAGAATGGGAGACAATATTTGCAAATCATATATCTGATCAGAGTCTAGTATCCAGAATATATAAAGCACACTTACAACTCAGCAACAAGAAAAACAATCCAGTTTAAAAATAGGTAAAGGACACGAATGAACATTTATCTAAAGAAAATATACAAGTAGCTAAAAAGCACCTGAAAAGATACTCAACATCATTAGTCATTAAGGAAATGCAAATCAGAATCACAAGATACTACTTCACACCCACTAGGGTGGCTATTAAAAAAAACAAAAACAAAACAGAAAATAACAGATGTTGGCAAGGATGTAGAGAAACTGGAACCCTCATACACTGCTGGTGGGAAATGTAAAATGGTGTAACTTCAGTGGAAGAGTTTGTGAATTCCTCAGAAAGTTAAATATAGAATTACCACATGACCCAGCAATTCCACTCCTAGGTTTATACCCTAAGAATTGAAAACAGGTATTCAAACAAATACTTGAACAATGAATGTTCATAGCCTCACCATTCACAACAGCCCCAAGTGGAAATAACCCCAATGTCCTTCAGTTACTGAATGGATAAACAAACAAAGCTGGTATTATTCACACAAGAAAATATTATTCAGCCATAAAAAGGCATGAAATACTGAGACATGTTACAACACGGGTGAACCTCAAAAACATCATGCTAAATGAAAGATGCCGACACAAAAGGTCACATACTGCGTGATTCCACTGAAATCAAACTTCCAGAATAGGTAAATCAGTAGAGACAGAAGGCAGATTAGTGGTTGCCAGGAGCTGGAGGGTGGGGGGAAAGAGACAGGGGGTGGGGAGGGGCTGCTTGATGGGTATGTGGTTTCCTTTGCAGGGGGGCATGAAAATGTCTTAAAACTAGACAGGGGTAGAGGTTGCACAACACTGTGAATGTACTAAATGCTACTGAAGTGTATACTTTCAAATGGTTAATGGTTCATTTTATGTTATGTGAAATTTTACACCACCACCACCAAAATCAAGTGGTAAGGACAGCTTGTAATCATCAACAAGCCATCATCTGTTCCATCCTCCCAATTCTACTTCCCAAAGGCAGTCATGCTTTTGATCTCTTTTCCCTTCTCATAATGAATTCGAGATGTCCAATTAATATACTTAGGCTGCCATTTCTTCATTTACTAATTTTAAATGTTACCTAATGACTTCCTATTATGACAGATAAGATATAATTCCCTTAGCCCTCCCACCACCTCTCCTTCCTCATCTTCTCATCATAGTTATACAAATATATTAGTGAAATAATCAGTGTTTAAATGATGACTACAGAGAAATGTCACTCAGGGCTTCCCTGGTGGTGCAGTGGTTAAGAATCCGCCTGCCAATGCAGGGGACACAGGTTCGAGCCCTGGTCAGGGAAGATCCCACATGCCGCGGAGCAACTAAGCCCCTGAGCCACAACTACTGAGCCTGCGCTCTAGAGCCCGCGAGCCACAACTATTGAAGCCCGTGCACCTAGAGCCCGTGCTCCGCAACAAGAGAAGCCACCGCAATGAGAAGCTCGGGCACCGCAATGAAGAGTAGCCCCCGCTCTCTGCAACTAGAGAAAGCCCACGCCCAGCAATGAAGACTCAACGCAGCCAAAAATAAATAAATAAAATAAATTTAAAAAAAGAAATGTCACTCAGCACAGATTCAAGTGGAAAGGGATGATTACATTTCCATTCTTGCTCAATTTTTTACTTTTCTGGGAGTTAACAATTCCTCTGTTCTTTTAGTTGCATAATTTCCTACATACACGTTCTGAAAGTTTCCCAACTGCTCTGCTGTGTCGGATATTGTGTGGGGTGTCTCATCTCCAGGAGGCAACCCTCAGCATCCTTTGCCACTTGCCTGTGCTGGATCCACTTTTCCTGAATCTCACGTTCCCCCTTCCTCTTGTCTTGCTGAAGTCCACCCTCCAGTAAAAGGATTCCCAGAGATACATTTTTTGCATCCTAGATTATCTGGAAATATCTTTGTTCTGCTTTCACACTTTATTATTAGTCACTTGGCTGGGTATGAAATTGACAGAAAATCCTCTTCCCCCACAACCCCGGGGGGCATGCAACACCTAGCCTCCAGAGTCACTCTTGAAAAAATTTGGTCCCATCCAACTCTCATTCCTTGGCCTGATGCCTGTTTTTCCTCTCTGGAAGCTTGTAGAACCTCGTTACACCTGGTGTTCTAAAATTTCACTATGTTATGCCTTGGCGTGTCTTTTATTATGCTGGCAACTGGTGGTCTGCAATTATGTTCCTTGTACAAATTCTCTGATTTCCTCACCTCTGTTGCCTCTGTGTCTCTTTCCAGAACTCTTAAGTGTGTTTATATTGAACATTCTGGATTGATTCTCCATGACTCTCATCTGTTCTCTGTACTTCTCAACTCCTTGTCCTTTTTTGCTACTTTGTGAAAGATTTCTTCAGCTTTAGCTCCTCTATCTTCTACTGAAATTTTGAGTTCACTGCCCTCTTGAACTCTATGAGAATACTACTTGGAAGTTCCTGAAGTTTTCTTCTGAACTGGCATTGTCTTTGTTTTTTATAGATTGCTCTTTCCTGATTGTTAAGTTCTTTTGTTCATGCAGGGGCTTGCCTTTCCTTATCCGACAGCTAATCCTTTTTTAAAATAATTAATTAATTAATTAATTAAATTATTTTTGGCTGCGTTGGGTCTTCATTGCTGTGCGTGGGCTTTCTCTAGCTGTGGTGAGCGGGGGCTACTCTTTGTTGTGGTGCACGGGCTTCTCATTGCGGTGGCTTCTCTTGTTGAGGAGCATGGGCTCTAGGCGTGAGGGCTTCAGTTGTGGCATGCGGGCTCAGTAGTTGTGGCTCATGGGCTCTAGAGAGCAGGCTCAGTAGTTGTGGTGCACGGGCTTAGTTGCTCCGCGGCATGTGGGATCTTCCCGGACCAGGGCTCGAACCCGTGTCCACTGCATTGGCAGGCAGATTCTTAACCACTGCACCACCAGGGAAGTCCCCGATGGCTAATCCTTGATTAGCTGTTTCTATCAGCTGTGTGGCTCTAAAAAGTTAATTGGAAGTTCCATGTGGAAGTTCCGGGGGGTGTAATGTACCAACTGGCAAATTTCGTTTTAGGGAGGGTGCACAGGGAGCCAGCCCCCCTCCGGGCCTCCCAGAGATCAGGCTGGGGAGAGTACTGCTCTGAGGACTTGAATTTCTCCAGAGAAGCACCTTCTGATCACCTGCCTGGGAGGTGGATGTACTTGGCTCATCTGGATGGAGTGAAGGTTCCAGGCTAATCCCTTGTTTTCAATACCCTCTGCCACATGGAGTTTCTTTTCTTTTTTTCTCTTTTTTTGGGTGTGTGTGTGTGTGTGTGTGGCTGCGCTGCGGGCCAGCAGGATCTTAGTTCCTCGACCAGGAATCGAACCCGTGCCCCCTGCAGTGGAAGTGCAGAGTCCTAACTACTGGACCGCCAGGGAATTCCCAACAAGGAGTTTCTGAGTGAGGATCTCCCCTGGGTCAGTTTCTCCCACCTGGTCCACAGCTGCAGTATAAATGCCTGCCTGCTTGAATACAGCGGGGGCGGCAGGGGGGGTGGTCAGTTCTTACAGACGGACATCCTCTCCACCTGACTTCAGTCCCGCCTCCCTCCTGACCCCCATCCCCACCATGATGTCTCCAAGCTCAAGTGCCTCTGCACCCAGCAGAACACATCTGCCCTCCTCCTGTCATCATCTCTTCCATCCTCTCCAAACTGTGTTAAGTATCTCATTTAATAATGATCCCTTTCTCATTCTTTGTCTTGGTGGGTCTTCATCATTCTTATTTTCACTATTATTGTAGCAAATCTTGGGAGATGAAGGTGTGCAGCCAATCCGCTACTTTAGCTGAAGTCCTGTGTTGCGCTTTGACATACGAAGCCAGTGATGGGTTAAATGACGTCCCCCCAAAAAGATATGTTGAAGTCCTAAACCCTAGTACTGCAGAATGTGACCTTATTTGGAAATAGGGTTGTTGCATGTGTAATTAGTTGAGATAAGATCACACTGGTTAAGGATGGGCCCTTAACCCAATATGACTGGTGTCCTTATAAGAAGAGAGAGACACAGAGACCCACAGGGAGAACTCTACAGGAACACGGAGACAGAGGCTGGAGTGACGCGCCTACAAGCCACAGGCTACCAAGGAGTGCCAGCAAACACCAGAAACTAAGAGGCAAGGAAGGATTTCTTCCTGGAGGTTTCAGAGGGAGCATGGTCCTGCCAACAGCTTGATTTTGGACTTCTAGCCTCCAGAACAGTGAAACAATAAATATCTGTTGTTTTAAGCCACCTAGTGTATGGCACTTTACTACAGCCAACCTAGAAAACTAATACAGAACCCTTAACTTTTTGTGATCGCATAAATCAGCGTTGTTTTCACTGTGTTTTTCTTGTTTTTATTGTTTTTGGCTGTGTTGGGTCTTCGTTGCTTCACGCAGGCTTTCTCTAGTTGTGGCGACCGGGGGTTACTCTTCACTGTGGTGAGCAGGCTTCTCATTGCGGTGGCTTCTCGTTGCGGAGCATGGGCTCTAGGTACGCAGGCTTCAGTAGTTGTGGCACGTGGGCTCAGTAGTTGTGGCACACGGGCTTAGTTGTGGCTCATGGGCTCTAGAGCACAGGCTCAGTAGTTGTGGCACACGGGCTTAGTTGGTCTGCGGCATATGGGATCTTCCCGGACCAGGGATCGGACCCGTGTCCCTTGCATTGGCAGGTGGATTCTTAATCACTGTGCCACCAGGGAAGTCCTCACTGTGATATTTTTGACTGCTTTAAAACTCAAAGGTCCTCCTCTACCCCGAACTTCCTTCTACCTTCTTTAAGTGTTTTTCTAATGGTTTGATTTTTTTCCCCCTCAAATTTAACTTTTTTATCTGTTTGGAATTTATACAGGCATGCAGCTTGAGGTGAGAATCAAAAACATCCTCTTCTCCCAAACGAGCCCCACCTAATTTATTAAATAATCCTTCCATTCCTATTGACTTGTGAGGTTACCTTTGACATAAAATTAATTTACATGTGTATAAAGTATGTTTCTGGGCTGTTTATACTATTCTACTGATCTACTTATTCTTAAACGAGTAAGTCACTATTTTAATCTTTAAAATGTGTTTTGATATTTAGTAGGGAAAGTTTCTCCTCACTGCAATCTTTTTCAAAGTTTTAACATTTTTCTTTTTTTTTCTAAATTTATTTACTTCATTTATTTATTTTTGGATGTGTTGGGTCTTTGTTGCTGCACGCGGGCTTCTTCTAGTTGTGGTGAGCGGGGGCTACTCTTCATTGTGGTGCGCGGGCTTCTCATTGAGGTGGCTTCTCTTGTTGCGGAGCATGGGCTCTAGGCACGTGGGCTTCAGTAGTTGTGGCTCACAGGCTCAGTAGTTGTGGCTCGCGGGCTCTAGAGCACAGGCTCAGTAGTTGTGGTGCATGGGCTTAGTTGGTCCACGGCATGTGGGACCTTCCCGGACCAGGGATTGAACCCGTGTCCCCTGTGTTGGCAGGTGGATTCTTAACCACTGCGCCACCAGGGAAGCCCTTAAAATTTTTCTTATTTATTCTTCCTGATAAATTTTAGAAAAACTGAAGTTCCAAAATAAATTCTACTGGGGTTTTGGTTACAAATAAGACAAGTATAAATTACACTAGGAAGAGATGACCTCTCTACAAATTCCATAGTTTCCATCTGGAAACAAAGTACGTCTCTCCACTAGCACATCTGCTTTATATCTCTCAGTAAAGTCTTATAATTTTCATCAGGACCCCTCTATCACATATACCCTCCCCCCCCAAAGTCACTCCTTATTCCTTTACCTTACCCTGCATGTATAGTATATTCATCATTATAAGAAGAATAAGAAAAGCAGCTAATATTTAGGGGGCTCACTAGATGCCAGACATTGTTCTAAGCCCTTTTATAAGCATCATCTCACTAAATTCTTGCACCAGTATGAGTTGGTACCTATCATTTCCACTTACATATGAAAACAACTAAGACACAGAGAGATAATTAGTTCAAGGTCATAGAGACAGAACCAGGTTCAAATCTAAGCAATTTTACTCTGGAGCCCATGGTCTTATCTCAAATCAATATTTTTACTATTCAGCTGTGAAATAGAATGAGGAAGCCTTTTATTTGCTGATATATAAAAACTGCCAAGATAGTTGGTTAAGCGAAAAAGTGATTCTGAACTATCATTCATATAAAAAGTGGGGAAGAGGGTAATATTCCAGTATATGTATATTTGCTTATACATAAAAATAAAATATTTGAATGGACACAAAAAGAAATTAGTAAGTGAGCGGTTCTCTCTCTTGGAGTTGAGCAGAAACGAGGCAGTAGGGGGACAGGAGTGGGAGGGAGACTTTTTGCTTTTTTTTTTTTAATCAAGTAAGTGTATTACTTCCTCAAAATTAAGTAAATTTAAAAAATTTTAATTTAAAATAAAATACATAGCAGACACTCAATAAATATATTATAAGTGAAGGATTAACGATTATATAGATTCTTACAAAGATATTTTATGGTCTTGCTGCTTCTCTGAATAGGATCTGTTTTATAGTATAGTTTCAAGCTGCTTGCTAATATATAGGGAAATATATTATTCGTTTTTATAATCTCACTCCTAACACTTTTATTCCTTATAGTGAACTTGCTTATTAATTCTAAGACCCTTTTCCATTGGTTCTTCTGGGTTTTCAGTGAACAGGGCAGGTCCATAAATGTGTTCAGACAGGCCAGGGATGAAAACGAGGAACGGTAAGGATGGTGGTAAAGGAAAGAGTGTGTTTTCCATGTAAAGACACTGAGTTCCATTTTTTAAAAAACACTGTGTGGGCCAAACGAAACAAGCCCACAAAAGAATCCAGCCCTTGGGCTGCCAGTCTGCGGCCTCTGCTTTGCTTGCAGTATTCCCTGTTCACTCATGCTTTCCCCCTCCCTCTTCCCCTCAGCTACACCATCCCCATGCCTCCCCCCCCACCCCCCACCCCCGGCTCGCCCCACCGCATTTTCCAAAGTCTTCCTCCAGACCCACCTGCCCCCAGGCCTCCCCAGCTCCTCCAGTCTGCATGGAGCTTTCTACTCTTGTCCACAGCTGTCAGGTTTAGAAGCACTTTTAGAATCACGGCAAGACTCAGTGTGGCCCCGGGCTCTTTAATAAGCAACTTGAGACAGTTAATCCTGCCTTGCTGGGCTCCTCCCACCCTTGCCAGCATCCTCTGCTTCTGTGGTTAGCGGATCAGATCACAGTGACCGTTCAGCCCACCCATTCTTCCTGGGGTCTAGGAGCAACTTAAACTCAGCAATCAAGTCTGATTCATGCACGACGCCTGGCGCCTGGCATTGCAGGCGCTTGGGAAACCTTGTCTGCTGAGTGACGAAGGCCGTCGGGCAGGTCTTCCTCTTGGCAGGCGTTCCAACTAACCCACGCATCCAAAACGCTGATGGAACTTTGTAGAGCAAGCTAAAGAGGATGACGGCACCCCTGTCCTCCAGGGACCAGGCAGAGCCTCCATGAGGGTGGGATCCGGTTTTTACACCTGTCACGTAGAGCAAGCCCTCAGAAACGTATTTATTGGCTGGCCGACATGATGCTTACCGCCTGTACAGCCACCCAGAGACAAAAAAAAAAACGATGTATGAGGGACACCAATAAGAAGGGGGTGAGAAAAGTCTCACGGGGCTTCATGACCCTGGAGCACCCATGGAGCCCCTCACTGAGACGTGAATACTTCTGCCCCTAAATGAGAATGATTGCCTTCGCCCCGCCCAAGGCTGTGCGAACATTCACATTTTATTCTAGCAAAAACTCTATCTTGTACGGTGGTCCTCACTTGAGAGATGAGAAAATGGAGACTGGGAGAAGTTAAGTGACTCGTCCACGATCACACGGGGAGCGTGCCCTGCAGCCAGAACTGGGACACTGGACTTTGACTCTACCTCCGCCGTTCTTTCCTGGGAGATTCCAGGTAGGAATTCTGAAGAGAGGTGGCAGGGGTTTGACTGATCTGACCTGCAGAGGAGAAGCCCGGGGTTAACTGCTGTCCCACTGCACTGTGGTAGAGACTGAGGTTGTAACTGCAAGTGACACAGATCCTTCTGTTGCTCATGAAGCCCCCATTCTGGCATTGGTGGTGGGAGGGAGACAAATGATGAAACCCGAAAACAAATAAACAAGGTGACTCTACCCAGTGGTAAGTGTCATGAAGAAAATACAGTGAGCTGATGAGACAGTGAGTGGGTACAGCTTTCTGGGGAGTCAGAAGAAGCCCCTTTAAAGAGGCAGCAACTGGATGGAAAGCAAAGAGCAGATGCAAAGTTTCTAAGACAGGAGCAAGAGGCTGACACATGGTAAGCAAGCTGAGGCTGGTGAGGGTGTGGGCAGCTTACAGAGGACCTTACAGTTCAGTTAACGAAGGTGGATTTTATTCTAAGCAATCAGGAAGCCCCTGGAAGGTTTTAAGCAGGACAGTGAAATAATCTGATTTATGTTTTGTTTTGTTTTTTAATTTTAAGCTCTCTGGCTATGCTGCAGAAGATGAATAATAGGGGACTAAGACTCAGATAAAAAGAGCAGACTGAGCTGCCATACATATGACCTCTCCCCCACAATATGTAGACATACTAGAGAAAAACACATTAAAAAAATATCATTAACATGGAAATGAACTTGAAAGCATCTCCAGGTACCAGAAAGCTACCGTGGCAAATGAGATTTGAAGCCACATGCTACGGGATAAACACACCAGATACGTGCTATGAGGCAGGGGTCCCCACCCCCTGGGCCACGGACCGGTATCCCGTGGCCTGTTAGGAACCGGGCCACATAGCAGGAGGTGGGTGGCGGGCGAGCGAGTGAAGCTTCCTCTGCCGCTCCCCATCGCTCCCCATCGCTCCCCATCGCTCGCATTATGCCTGAACCATCCCCCCGCACCGTCCGTGGAAAAATGCTGGTCCCAGGAGTGGGCAGAGCAGCTCTTACACCTCCCTGTGCACTCCACCTCCCCCCGCCCCCCGCGCCATGCCGGGCTTGACAGGGAGGGCACACTCGTCCGAGGTAACTCTCCAGGACAGGAGGTAGTTTTAAATACAGACAAGAAGGAATTAACAAGAAATGACTCCCTGGCCCCAAGCACTAAGCCGGTGATTTCATAATTAAGACACCGACACCACACTGGCACTCTGCTCCCTGTGGACCCACAGAAAAGCTGGTATAACTTCACTCTTCTATCAAGAAAAAAAAAGTTATTTTCTTCTCTGTCTTCTCTCTTCAGACATAACATCATCAACGCAGCTCTTTAAATATCTGTGCCAGGAGGCTATATTTAGTGACTGTTTGGCCCTTAAAATGAGTCTGATTTCCTGTGGCAAAAAGTTCTCAGCAACAAGGAGAGAGGCCTGGAGAATTCTGAAGTACTGACAAACAGCTTTAAAGCTGGAGATGTTCAAACAGTGTAAGAAAGGAGTTGACTGCTTTTTCTGGAGCGATGACTGGCATCCAAGATAGAGGGAGAAAAACCATAATAAAAGGGTGTTCGCTCTGAACACCACCAAAGTCGTTCGAGAGAACAGCCTGACACCAGGCAAGTATTTGGGCCGATAACTGAATGTGGTACATGGTCCTCTTTCAGAGAGGCAGGAGGGAGATCAGTTTACTCATTCATTCACTCACTCACTCACTCATTCACTCATTCATTCAGTGACATTCATATACTCATTCATTCATTCACTCACTCACCCACTCATTTACTAACCACATTTGTGCATTTCCCCACGTGCAAAGCCCTTTGGTTTACAAAGCTCTAAGTCATGGGGCAAACAAGATACACAATCCATGGGACTTAGAAGGGTGTCCCTAGAAAGGGCCCTTGGAGGGACACAAAGTGACTGCTGTGGGGGACCTGGAGGGCGATGGGCACTTCCACGGGGGCCGCTCAGGAAGGCTTCATGGGGAGGAGAAACCAGCACCAGCACTGGCTACTGCTCCGGGCCCTCTCATTCAACCCACTCACTGAGCCCAGATGTCAGTACGTTACCCCATATTCCAGATGAGGAGTTTTCCCAAGGCCCCCCCGCAAGATAAGTAACCAAACTGGAGCTGGAGCTAAGGTTGTTTGACTGCTAAGTGCTTAACTACGTGGGCCAGGCCGTCTGCAGCAGAAGGAGGCCAATAGAAGTACATCTGCCAGACTGCAGACAAAGGTCTTACGCCATTTCTCCCTTGAAGACCTGGGGCACTCAAAGTGGCTCCTCTCTGGAAAAGGCACCAGATCTGCTCCCTCCTCCAATGCAACCTAGACTTTCCACACTTTCCCTCCTCAGACACCACTGTCCTGTCCCTCTGCGCGTGGGGTCTCCGGGGTCTCCACGATGACCCAAGGGAGTAGAGGAATGCACACTTACTTAGTCCTGACTAACGTTTGCCAAGCAACATGCCATTCTTTTTTTTTTCTTTAACATTTTAGTTTGAGATAATTTTAGACTTTCAGAAGAATTGCAAAAATAGTACAAAGTTCCTGTACATCTTTGCCTGGCTTCCCCTTATATTAACTAACATCTTATATAACCTTAGGAAAAATCATCAAAATGAAGAAATTCACTTTGGTACAATATTATTAACTATATTACAAAATTAATTTGGATTTCTCCAGTTTTTCCATGGTACAATATTATTAACTATATTACAAAATTAATTTGGATTTCTCCAGTTTTTCCATTAATATCCTCTTTTTTGTAAATTTTTTAAATTTTATTTTATTTTATTTTATTTATTTATTTATTTATGGCTGTGTTGGGTCTTCGTTTCTGTGCGAGGGCTTTCTCTAGTTGCGGCAAGTGGGGGCCACTCTTCATCGCGGTGCGCAGGCCTCTCACTATCACGGCCTCTCTTGTTTCGGAGCACAGGCTCCAGACGCGCAGGCTCAGTAATTGTGGCTCACGGGCCTAGTTGCTCCACCGCATGTGGGATCTTCCCAGACCAGGGCTCAAACCCGTGTCCCCTGCATTGGCAGGCAGATTCTCAACCACTGCGCCACCAGGGAAGCCCTATCCTCTTTTTTTTTAATTGAAGTATAGTTGATTTACAATGTTGTGTTAGTTTCAGGTGTACAGCAAAGTGATTCAGTTATTTTATATATATATATATATATATATATATATATATATATGCACATATATATTCTTTTTCAGATTATTTTCCATTATAGGTTATTACAGAATATTGAGTATATTGGGACTTCCCTGCAGTGCAGTGAAGTGCAGTGCAGTGGTTAAGAATCCGCCTACCAATGCAGGGGACATGGGTTCAAGCCCTGGTCCAGGAAGATCCCACATGCTGTGGAGCAACTAAGCCCATGCGTCACAACTACTGAGCCTGTGCTCTAGAGCCCGTGAGCCACAACTACTGAAGCCCGCGCGCCTAGAGCCCATGCTCCGCAACAACAGAAGCCACCACAATGAGAAGCCTGCGCACCGCAATGAAGAGTAGCCCCGGCTCGCCACAACTAGAGAAAGCCCGTGCACAGTAACGAAGACCCAACACAGCCAAAAATAAATAAATAAATTTATATATATAAAAAAAGGAATATTGAGCATAGTTCCCTGTGCTATACAGTAGGTCCTTGTTGGTTATCTATTTTATATATAGTAGTGTATATATTAATCCCAAACTCCTATTTTATCCCTCTCTCCCACCCCTCGGTGTCCTCTTTCTATTTCAGGATCCAATCCAGGATCCCAGCTTGTATTAATTGTCACATATCCTTAGTCATTCCTGGTCTTTCATGACCTTGACATGTTTGAAGAGGACTGGTCAGTTATTTTGTAGAACATCCCTCAATTTGGGTTTGTCTGATGTTTTCTCATGATTAAATTGAGGTTATGCACTTTTGGCAAGAAAGCCACATAGGTGATGTGCCCAGGTCAGTCTACATCGTCATTCATTTCAATACACTGCCCTCTCTGACTTTCTCTGTATCCTCAGGGCAAACCCATTCGAGAGGTATTACTACCCCCACTAGATAGATGGGAAAACTGAGGCAAAGAAGTTAAAGCATTTGCCCAAGGTCACAGAGGTGGTAAGTAACAGAGACAGGATTTGAACTCAGTTCTGTCTCTGGATCATGCTATTACACACCAAGCTGCTACTTCAAGTCTTTCTAGTTTAAAATAATTCATCATGACCTTGACTGAATATAGGAAGTTGGACTTGGATGTTAATATAATTATTCCTAGTTCTACAAGTGTGATTCTAAAACCAATGAATAATAAGGATAACAGCTAACATTTACTTATTGAGCACCTACTATTTGCCTGGCATAGTGCTTCATCTTTTCTATCTGAGGTATCATATTCAGACCCTTCCAACAACACGATGGAGTGGGCACTCCAGGGCACAATCCCTTATCCCAAACTCTTGCGGGCCAGGTGTGTTTGGGAATTTGGGGGTCTAGGTAACACCTTCTAATTAAACACAGTAACGTCTTTGCAGTGTATCATATGACCATCCATTCTAAGATGGGCAAATAACAGACTATAAATAGGCCCAGACAAGAACAGGTCAGGTACCAAACTTTGAAAAGAACTTTAGGTTTCCAGAGCCTCTGGGATTTTGTGGGGATAACAGACTGCAGGCCTATACTATTATGTAAAGTAACTTGCAAATGAGGAAACAGAGCTTTAGGGGGTCTCACAGCCAGTCATTACCCAGGCCTGCCCCCTCACTCTGAGGCCTAATTCCCCTGACATTTAAGACTCTCTCCTATCACTTGGTTTTTATTCCCCGTTTTCCATGACAAAACACATTCTAAATATACTCAACTGGCACTCAAAATAAATGAAAATAAATTTTCAAAACTCCTAGGCTCAGCTGTTCCTGGAGGAGGGGTCTGGGAGAGATGCAGGTTGTTCTCAACGACATAAGGACACGCTTAATCGCTCAGACTTCCCTTCATAAGTCCCAGCTACATCATCTATGACTCGATCCAAACTCCTCATGGACCTGGAAACACGTGTAGCCTATTTTGCCTCTTGGGTTGGATGTGCTTTAGTCCCCACTGTTTTCACAGGGAGGTATCCTTTCATTTGCCCTATAATTACCGTCCAGTTTGGAGGTTTGCGAAGAAAGTTCCGGACTGCAGCCATTATCCCCAGTCTAGGTCATCTTCATGATTCCTGACTCCTTACCAAGCCCCTGCCCATCCGCATTCTCACTTGACCCTAGGATGATGAAACTGACAATACGTACTGTATTAAGTAGGTGGTGATTTACACACTGGAGGGACGGTCCTAGATAAATCAGTGATGAACCCAAACAAACAAAGACAATTCATTACTCCAGGAATAACAAAAATGCATGCAGGAATGTATATCAAAATATAGGAGGGGGAGCTTCCCGGGTGGCGCAGTGGTTAAGAATCTGCCTGCCAGTGCACGAGACATGGGTTCGAGCCCTGGTCTGGGAAGATCCCACATGCTGCAGAGCAACTAAGCCCGTGCGCCACAACTACTGAGCCCGCGTGCCACAACTACTGAAGCCCGCATGCCTAGAGCCCGTGCTCTGCAACAAAGAGAAGCCACCTCAATGAAAAGCCCGCGCACCGCAACGAAGAGGAGCCCCCACTCGCCGCAACTAGAGAAAACCTGCGCACAGCAACAAAGACCCAATGTAGCCAAAAATAAAAATAAATTAATTAATAAAAATATGTATATATAGGAGGGGCTTAGCTGTCTCTAGCATGTACAGGGTCATGATAAAGTTGACACTGAATACAGAGTTAAAACTCTGGGGGGATAATGAAGGGAAAGTGATTGTCAGGGGATGGAAGGCACCTACATTAATGAAAGTGAGATCTTTCTCTTATGTAATGGCAGGTTCATACTAATGGCTATAATGAAAGCAGTTTAAGCAGGAAATAGTTGGGGAGGGAGAAAGAACTGGGCCAGGAGACTGCTGGTTTTTGGTAACAAGCCTGTGGAACTGACTCTTACCTCCTGTACGTGTATACCTTTAAGGAAAATAAAATCACACAACTAGTCATGGGTAGAGCCTCGACCCAAACCCCATGCCCTGCCCTGGGGGCCTGTGTTCGTTCCCGTCTGCATCCTTGCTTCAGCCTCTGTCTTTCCAGACTGGGCAGTTCTCACTGCATGCCCTCTGTCACCTTAACTGTCACCTCTGAGCCAGATTTGTGCCTCAATGTCTTTCCTGTGGCCTTAGAACCAGAAATGCAGATTCCTCCAAGCAGGCGGTTCACCCGAGATCCTGTGCAAAGGCAGGCCGATGTGTTCAGGTCACGGTCCAGGAAAACACCTCCTGAGATCTCCGGGTAATCCCTCCTGTGGTTCTGCACACTACCCTCTGAAACGGCACCCCTGAAAACCCGGGGTCTTCCCTGTGTAGGTTCTTGTCTAGATGAACCTCAACCCGGGCCTCATCAGGGAGCAGACAAACCAGACCAAGACCCATCCATTTACTTATCCAACAGCCACGTGCCTACACTCTGTGCCAAATAGTGCACTAACCCCCAAACTCAGATGTTACTAAGTACAAGTAAGAGAATGATTATAAGAGCTGATATTTCCGAGTGCTCACCACGTGGAAGGCAATGCACTGAGCATCTTTTATGTATTATGCCATTTGATCCTTTCAACAACCCTATGAGGTAGGTATTTTTATTACTGTAGATGCTCTTTCAACAAATCTCTACTTCATTGATCCAGATTAACCTATGCCCACCAGCATCTCTGTAAAGCGGGCTGCCTGGGACCCCAGGCAGGTAAACTGTCTGGCTCTAAAGCCCATGCTCATCACGTCTACAGAGTCTTGGGGCACAAGCCAGACCCAGACACAACTGGGTCTGCCTCAAATTTGGGCAGTGACTTGCAGTATGGACTCTATTTTTCTTTTCTAATCTTCATTTCCCTTTAGGAAACTGGATTGAATCAGAGGTCATATCTATATAACAACAGGAACCAGGGAGGTAAGGTCAGAGCATGAAGCAGGCTGGCAGAAGACAACAGGGAGTGGTGGAGACTGTGGAAAATCAGTGTTTATGCCCTGGCCACAGGTTTCAGGTTTATTTGTAAAATTTAAAGAAACACATCTGTAGCTGCTAGCTTGAATCTCGCACATCCTGTCTGGCTCTAACATTCTCTAAATCGAATAGATTTGATAGGTCGGGCCTCAAGTTCACTGCAATGGCATCATGACAGACACTCCATGTGGCCTCTGATTCAGTGTCAAAGAGTTTTTCTGGAAAAGAAATTTATGCTACAAAGTTAGGCCTGATGGGCTACCACTGGGAAGGTGAAAATCAAAAGACACTTCCAAAGTTGTGCAGTGCTCAGCCTGGGCAGATGCATCTGGCAGTTCTAAGCAGAAGACAGAAGATGGTGCCTGGGCAGAAGTGACCAATTGCAAAGGGCTTCTCACTGGGTGTTTTCTGAGTGACTTTGGGAGGCCAGTTCTTTTGGTGGGGGGACAGGCCCATCTGACCAACGCAGAAGAAGTTACCCATAGAAACTAAGTGCAGCCAGGGTTATCCAGGAGGAAAGGTCTCACACAGAGAGAAAAGCCAAACAGAATTCAGTGTCTGAAGCTGAGAACCAAAAGCTGGGGTAACAATGGCCAGGTGTTGTTAGAAGGCAGCCAATTCTGACATGGTTGTTGCTTCAGTAACTGCACTTGCAAGGAATCCCAATTTTCTAAGCCTTTGGGGCAATCTCATCCAACCCCCTCACTTCACAGAACTATAGAGGGTAGGGAACATGGCAGAACAGAGAGAACCACAGCCAGGAGAGGCCAGGCTTCCCAATTCTTAATCCAGAGCTCCAGGACCTCCTGGCTGCTCTGCAGCTAAGCCCAAGGATACGGGAACATTCCAGACCACCAGCGAACCTGAGTAAGTCTCAGGACACAGCAGGCCCACCCTGCGGGAAGCCCTTCATTTATTCCCACCTGTGCTTCCTGCCTTTAAGTCAGTTCCCTCAAGCAAAGACACCATCAGGATCCTATAGTAACAGTGGGATTTCCCACCTGCCTTTTTTTTTTTTAATAGACAGCACAGCACTTGATCAAAAAAAAATTTTTTTAAGGCTAAGTAACTTACATCTATGATCCTCAAACTTGGAATCGCACCAGAGAACTCCATGGCCCCGCAGGAAAGAATGTTTTGAACAGGCTGCTGAATTGTTTTTTCCAGGATAAAGCACCTGTGAATAAGTGCCAAGCGTGGAAACCCAATGTTTTATCTATAGCCACAACAAGCATGGATGAAATAACAAGTGTTCCTCTAGGTTTAAAAGTGTGGCCTGTCTGTGCAGCGAGGCCTGGGCTCCACTGGGCTTCTTGCCCTGGAGCGTGTGTTACCTGTTACCACCCTGTATTAGCTTTTATCACTGCTGTAACAAATTATCACAAACTTAGCAGCTTAAAACAACACCCATTCACCATCTCACAGTTCCATAGGTCAGAAGTCCAACAAGGTCTCACTGGGCTAAAATCAAGGTGTCCGCAGGCTGCAATCCTTGCTGGAAGCTCTGGGGAAAATTTGCTTTGAAGCTCACTCCAGTTGTTGGTAGAATTCAATTCCTTGCTATTCGAGACCCGAGGTCCCCGTGTCCTTGCTGGCTGTCGGCCAGGGGCCACTCTGAGCTTCTGGAGGCTTCCCTTGGGTCCCTGCAGGTCGGCCCCTCCATCTCAGAGCCAGCAATGGCACATTGAATCCTTCTCTCACTTGGAATCCCTCTGACTTCCCCTTCTGCCATGTCTCTCTTCTGCTTGGCAGCCAGAGAAGATTCTCTGCTTTTAAGGGCATGTGTGATTAGACTGGGCCCACATGGATACTCCAGGCTCCTCTCCATATCTTGAGGTCCTTCATTACATCTGCAGAGTCCCTTTCGCCAGGTAACAGAACATAGTCACAGGTGGATATGTTGATGGTGGGGACGTTATTCTACCTACCACATTTCACTTCACATTTCTGAGCTGCAGAAACAACACCTATCAGTCCACCAACAGAACATAAATCAGGCTCCTAGTCCGCTGGCTCTAGGTGTACCGTGCCTGCACACGGAAGTCACCTCTGTAAATCTGTCCCTCCCACTGAATTTTCCACTCCTAAAACACTCACCTTGAACCCACCAGTGTTGCCAAAACTTTCGTTTCAGTCCAATGTGACACAGATCAGATGCGTTCACCTCGGTGTAAAGCACCTGCCTTGGGGTGGGAACTGGGCCCATTCCCTTTTCCGTTACAGCAACCATCAAATACAATTAGGTCCTTAAGATGCACCATTAGTTCATTTGACAAACATCTGCTGAGGTCCTACTGGGCACTGAGCCCTTTGCTCAGGGTGGGGAGGCCTACAGAGCAGGCTAAGCTAAAAGGAAGCTCACGGTCCAGTGTGGGACAGACACCCAGATAAACACGGTAGCACAGAACACACAGAAATAGCAGTCAGTAAATCTGCCTGGGTGGGGGTGGAGGGAGACTTCCCAGAGGAGGGGCCATCGAGGGTGGGACTTAATGGATGAAAAGACTTTGGCAGGTGGATGAAGTGGGAGAGGCGTTCTAGGCAGACGAGAATGCTGCCACCTGGAAAAACCCAGGAATGAAGCAGCCGTGGGCTGTGCTGGGAAAGCGCTAAGGCGCTTGGTAGGGCTGCGGGTGTTAACATTAAGGCTGGCCAAGCTGGGCTGTGTGCGTGACAAGGAGCTTGGGTTTCAGCTTAGAGTAACGCATAACAAACAGAGGTTGTTAAAACCTGGAGTGATACAAACAGCTGGACCTCTTAAAACCAAACTCTGACGGCCAAGGAGAGGGTAGATCTCATGAGGGTCGAGACTGGAGGGCAGGAGGGCCGGGTGGGCCATGCAATAAATAGCTCGGGCTTGAGATGAAGGCCTGAACTAAGGTGAAGGCGATGGCGGTGGTGGAGAAGTTGGGGCGATACGGCGTGCAATCAAGGAGGCAGGAACAACAGGCCTCCGTGACTAGCTGCAGGGGTGCAGAACAGAGGGGTCTCCTGGGATGACTGGCAGAATTTCAGGTGGAACAGCCCGAGATGGTTTATAAACTGAGACTCTCTGAAACCGTGAACAAAGGAGAATGAGCAAGTCTGTGGCAGGAGATGGAGACCAAGTTTAGGTGGTTGGGTTTTTCTTTCTTCTTTTTTTTTTTTTTTTCTTTTTTTCTTTTTTGAGTCGGATTTTTCTTATCAGCAGTAACAAGGCCTTGGCTGTACAGGGAGATCCCATCCTGGAATAAGGGTCTCAAGGGAAGCAGGAGATCGCAAGTCACTGTCGAGCATGAGTCAGGGAGTTGACATTCAATAGGAAGTCCCCAAGGACGACCCACGGTTACATCAGAGAGACGGTGTCTTCAGGGATCCTCTTGGTGGCTCCAATCGTGCTCATGTGACCCCAGATTCAGGGTTCGCAAATCAGGGTTCACATTTTAGAACTGGGACCAAAAATGGTTGATGCCCATTCAGTCCTTCACCCAAAATATTTTATCCTTCATTCCACGAACCCTTATCAAGAGTCGCTCGAGGGCTTCCCTGGTGGCGCAGTGGTTGAGAATCTGCCTGCCAATGCAGGGGACACGGGTTCAAGCCCTGGTCTGGGAAGATCCCACATGCCACGGAGCGGCTGGGCCCGTGAGCCACAACTACTGAGCCTGCGCGTCTGGAGCCTGTGCTCCACGACAAGAGAGGCCGTGACAGCGAGAGGCCCGCGCACTGCGATGAAGAGTGGCCCCCGCTCGCCGCAACTAGAGAAAGCCCTCGCACAGAAACGAAGACCCAACACAGCCAAAAATAAATAACAAATAAATAAATTTATTAAAAAAAACGAGTCGCTTGGGGCCAGACACTGAGCCAAGAACTTGAGCTGACAAAGAAAAGGCACTCAACATATATATTTTTTGAATTTCTACCATGTGCCAAGCCCAGAGAGGTGGAGCCCTGGGATGACCTGTGACTCCAAGGGAAGCTGATCTGGATCTTGCTCGGAGAGGAAACCACAGAGCTCATGCCTGTCTCTGAAGGATTATGGGAAATGGGAGGGAAGAATATAGCAACAGTTAAGCCAGATCCAAGGAAAACCGAACAGAGAAGGTATCTGCTTCCAGGCCAGTATGGGAGAGGGGACACGTGACAGCCTAGTAAGATATAATAACACACACAGTAACTGTCTAGCCTAAGAACTGTCACCATGGTCTGGCCCCAGGGACCACACAGCCAGACGGAGACCTCAAAGAACCACTGTTAGAAGGTCAGCGTTTCTGCCATGTTCCCAGGTGACATTCTCCAAGCTCCCAGATTCTCACAGTGGCTCATCATGCCTGGCTTGATCTAAATCTTCGGAACAGGAGCCAAGCCTGTTCTGTGTTTCAGAAGCCTATCACCCGGGTCTTTGGTTTATTCAAATGTGCTTCTTTTGAGCCTAGAGGCACCCTTTCTTCTCTCATTCTCTCCTTTGAGAACTTCTCACCACCTAATTTATTTCGTATTTAACAGACCTCCTGAGCTTTTGCTGGTGTAAAGCCCTCTGCTAGACACTGGGGCAACTCACCAAAAGATGAGTGAGAAACGAGGGCCCGGGACTTCCCTGGTGGCGCAGCGGTTAAGAATCCGCCTGCCAATGCAGGGGACATGGGTTCGAGCCCTGGTCCGGGAAGATCCCACATGCTGCAGAGCAACTAAGCCCGTGAGCCACAACTACTGAGCCTGCGCTCTAGAGCCCATGCTCCACAACAAGAGAAGCCACCGCAATGAAGTGTAGCCCCCAGTCGCCGCAACTAGAGAAAGCCCGTGCGCAGCAACGAAGATCCAACGCAGCCAAAAATAAATAATTAAATAATTTTTTTAAAAAAAGAAATGAGGGCCCGTCTGCCACAAAGGAAGGTAGACACAAGACACACATGAACGGGAGCCAAGGGCACCATGCTAAATGTGGGCTAATGATAGGTGTCAACTTCCCGGCTACGTGTTACAGCAGGGCTCAGGGTGTGCTGCTTGTATATGCGTGATTCATAAATCAAACATTTCCCAGTTCTAGGGCAGCATCACAAGTGCTTTCACGGGGGAGGCTGTGTTTGAGAGAGACCTCAAAGGGTGGGTGGATATCTAAATGGCAGGTTCTTACTTAGCCTCCTTAAGACATTCTCCTACTCCCTGGGAGGAACCTTTTTATAATCCTCTGCATTCTGAAATATATAAATAGAGAAAACTGCATGAAGCAAAAATGGACAGCTTAATGAATTATCATAAACCACCACCCAGGCCAATAAACAGATGGATGGCAGGACCTCAGAAGCTCCCCTGTTCTGAACATCCTACCATCACTAACCTCTCCTGCACCAGGGATGACCTTTATCTGGACTTTTATAATAATCACTCCCTTTTTTTTCTTTTCAGTTTTATCATCTAAGCAAGCACCCCTAAATCCCAGTTTTGTTTTGCCTGTTTTTTGAACTTAATATAAATGGAAGCCTTCAGAGTTGTCCTTTGGGGTCTGCCTTTTTTCCCCTCAACGTTATGTTTGCAAGAGTCACCCGTGTTGTTGAGGGAAACTACAGTGTGTTCATCTTCACTGCTGTATAGTATCCCAATGAGAGACTAGATCACAATTTATTTATCCATCTACTGCTGATGGGCTTTTGGACTGTTTCCAGTTTGGGGTTATTACAAGACATGATTATGAATAGTCTTCTAAATATCTTTTGGTGCATGTGCATGCATTTCTGTTGGGTATATAGCTTGCTGTGGACTTGCTGGGTTATTAGGTGTGCTTATCTTCAATTTTGGGATAATACCAGGCTGTTTTCCAATGCAGTTGCACCAGTGTACGCCCCCCCTCAGCAGCGCATGAGTGCTTTCACTGCTTCACATGCTTGCCAACACTTGGCACTGTCAATTTTTTTTTCATTTTTATTTCAGCCATCCTGTATCTCACTGTAATTTTAATTTTCACTTCCCTGATTTATAACGAAGTTGCACACTTTTTCATATGGTTACTGGCCATTTGCTTATCCTCTTTTGTGAAGCACCTCCTGCCTGTTTTTCTATTAGGTTGTCCTTTTTTTTTTCTTTTAAGTTTTTTTTACATATTCTGGATAAAGGTCCTTCGATAGTTACGTGTGTTGCAAAAAATCTTCTGGGAGGAATTTCAAATGTCCAAATAAGTCAATTTGGAAAAGACCTAGGGGGAAAAAAAAAGAAATCTCTGTACCTTTTCTAAGTTACCAGCCCCAGGCCAGGCTTCAGTTTTAAAGGGAAGTATGGAAAGGAAAGCGTACAATTTGAGATCAGACCCACCAGGTTCAAGCCTCAGCTCCTCAGGCCACGTCCTGAGCGCTCTTGGGCAAGTCACAGAGCTCTCTGGGCCTCAAGTGTCCACACTTGAGAACTGACCAAAATTACCTCCTGCACGGTTGTTCTGTGGCTGAAAAGAGGTTATGTGTAAACGTACTTTAAAAACTGCACATGGTGGTAGCTGTTGTTAAATCAGAAGCAACTGGCCACACTGGCTTCCTGAACGGCCCGACCAGCTTCCTGAGCTGTGTCCCAGCACTAAGAGCAGAGGTGGCAGCAGCCACCTTTCAGATCCAAGAAGATCCCTTCTCTCTTTCCCGCGGGCTAAGCCAGAGGAACCTTCAATCCCCAGCTCTCTCCCCGCAGTGTCAGACTGTACTGCCCACAGCCTGGGACAGGGCTCCTCCCTGCCTGCCCAGGCAGGAAAACAGGAAGCAGTCCCCACCCTGCCAGGAGGTGGGGCTGACTACTTCCCTCTCCAGGTGGGCATCTCTCCAGGACATCAACCCTTCTGGATGCAGGAGAAGCACTGGCCGCTGGCCTGTGGCACCACTGCACCAAGCTGTGCCCTACGCCCCGCCCAGGTCACTCCCACACTTTGTCCCGAGGTAGTGGAATAAGTGGGCCCATGCATGGGGAGCATAAAACGGGCCTCATCAGTGCCTCACAAGCAAGGAATGCTTTCAGTGCCCAAGTGGGGCTGGGAATCTGCTCTCCTGGACCACACGGACACACCCTATCCCTTCCCAAGGTGCACTAGCATCCTTTCATGAGCCCCACGTCACTGGTACCTGGGCCCCATTCCACATACAGGGGGCAACTGGAAACCCCTTTCAAGAGAACAGTTGAGAGCTCAGAAGAAATGTGTGTCCTTATTCTAATGGCAAAGGCTGCTTACAGGAGTTTTATAAGCTGAAATATTTGAGAGCTGGAAGGACCCTCAGAAATCTTTTCCAGCCTCCTCATTTTGAAATGAGAGATGCAGGGGCAGAGCCAGAGACAGATTTCCTGTCTCTGCACTCATCCTAACCTCCCTTATGCCCTGCTGCAAACTCCAGCACCTGCACGCAGGCCACTGCCATCAGCCACGTCCAGGTGCCCGGGACACTAGGCCAGTTTCTCTCCCTACCCTGTAACCTCTTCTAGCTCAGAAAGATCTGACCTGAAGCAGAATGAAGCCCTGGGAAGTCCAAGACCACAGTTTGGGAATGTTTATCAAGTGTTCTGAACCTGACGGAAATTCAAACCGTCAACCTTGAGCCCTAATTCTGTTTCCAGCCCCTGCAGGCTCTTTCCTAAGTGAAGTCTCCAACCTAGAGGGCCATGTACTTCCATGGTACCCTGGGTGCCCAGGCCTGGCACACAGGGCAGGCACTTAGTGAGATATGCTCATTGGGGAAATCAAAGGAGACAGAGGGAGACTCTCCAAAATGTGCAAAGGAAAAGCACTCTGCAAGTGGAGGTCTGCCTGCGGCCCCCAGGCTGCTGTAGATCCTCCGACTGTTGTATGTTCACATGTTTGGCAAACAGGCCCCAGTGCCTGCCTCATGCAAGGGCCCACTGGGCACTGAAACCCAGACCCTGCCCTCAAGACCTTCCAGTCTGGAAGGGAAGCCAAGATGTGTGTGTGGATGAATGGGAGGGACATACAGTAGCTAAGGGACCCTGCTCACCTGAACCAGATGGCAGGGGCTGCCTGGTGGAGGGAGGCCCTGTAAGTTAAGGTCTGCAAACGACAGGGACTAGGGACCATGATGGTGCCACATCATGTGGGGTCTCTGGGCAGCCAGCAAAGGTTCCTGGAAAAAGGGAGTTATACGGGCAGTGCTGGGCTTTAGAGACAATCCATCTGGCATCAGGCGCTTTGGGAGGTAGGGAGGATGGGATTACAACGATGCAGGCAAAGGAGGAAATAAGGGCAGCGACAGCGAGAAGCAAAGGAGGGAAGGACAAGAGAAACATCACAGAACAGAGTGTGGCTGTGAGGGCAAGAGGCGGGGAGGGCTCAGAGCTGATGCCCGGGAGATGATGGGCCTGATGGGGACCAGGCACAGGCGTTCACAGGCTGGGGAGGCCCAAGTAGAGTCTGGGGCATGTGTGGTTTATCAGGGGGCAGACATCCAAAGGGAAGTGGTCACACAGGCCAGGAAGTCAGAGAGTCGGCGTCACTGAGGTGAGAACAGAAACCATCCTATGGAAGTGAGGGCAGAGGAAGTGGACAGGAGGAAAAAGAGAAGTGGGGTGAGGACAGAGCCTTGGGGACCCCAAGTGTTAGGGGAGGAAGGAGGACGAGAGCTGGAGGGGGCCAGGCAGTGCCACAGGGATGGCAATCGGGGCCAGTTTTCCTGGGTTTGAGTCCCAGCTGTCACTTACTCACTTCAGAACCTTGAGCTGGTTATTAACACCTCTCAGCCTCAATTGCCTCATCTGTAAAATAGGGTTTATAACCTGTAAGTTTGTTGTAAGACTTGAAAGGGGAGATTTGTGCAAGGCCCTTACACTTGCACAAGAGTAAGTGTGATAAGTGCAGGCTTTTCTCATTAGTATCAGTGGGAGGAAACCAGAAGAGGACAAAATCACAGACCCAAAGAAAGCTCTCGGCATCCTTTCTAGTTTTCAATACCAACTAAGGGAGCAAGCAGGGGACAGGAGGGGTACAGCACCTTTTATGTTAGAAACCATTCCTGTGTAGCCAGGGTTGAGACCCACTGATCCCTCTAGCCCAACCCTAAAATTTTTCAGCTGGTTAATCGAAGGTTGAACATCTTCTGAAGATCATGAACGAGATGGCAGAAACACCCCCTGACTTAAACGTGGAGAAGAGGACTTGTCATCTGATTTTGAAGCCCTGGCTTGTCTGTCTACTTGCTATGTGGCCTTGGAAAAGTCACTTGGCCTCTCTGAGCCTGAGCTATGAAATAGGTTAAAGGCTATAAATCCCCTAGCATGTTCCTAGGACCCAGCAGGCCCTGCATAAATATTTGTTTCTGTTCCTGGCTCTTTCCATTGTATGATTGGTTAGGTCCTTTACTCCATCGTGGGTTCCATCCAAGAGATTGTGACTAAGGGTTTGTTCCTTCCCCTGTGTTTCCAGAGCCCCATCCTCTCCTCTGATCCCAGCATTCACCTGCCGCAGAGCAGAGCTGCTCAAACTTCCGTGTCTGATTGAAATGCAGGCTCTGATGCAGCAGGTCCTGCCTTGCTAATGGCTCCAGGGATGCCGGTGCGACAGGTCCTCTGTCCCCCGTGCAGAGAAGGCCCGCAGTGGCCGGTCCACCTCCCTGCTGACTCCGGAGCTCCTCTGGGGCCACTCTCTTTACATTACTCATCTCTGAGTTCCCTTCATGGTATGTACTCACTAAATGGATGTTGAAAAAACAAGTAAACCATAGAGAAAACCATTTTCCAGCTAAGTAAATACAGACAGGGTATTTTGTTTGTGAGTGGACACCCTCCCGATTCATTCCAGAATTGCCCTCTTGCCCGACTTGAGGACAGTGTGGTGGGCCTGAGACCTGGAACCCGGAGTCCTGGGTTTGAATCCTGACCCTTTCACTCACCAACCAGAGGCCCTGGGCAAGTTACCAAGCTCTCATCCATAAAATGAGGGTGATAACACCCAACCACAGTGCAACCCCAAGGATGGCTAAAACCTGATCTATAAACTGTAAAGTACTCCAGGCAACGTATCATTATTACTGCAGCTTTTTTGAGGGCGGGAACTACTTTTTATTTCCCTAGAGCCTGAAGGTTGCTTGTGATGGGCTGGGTGGGAGACACACCAGGGGTCTGGTTGCAGATGGGGACTGAGGCAGGCAGGGCAGGGGTCCCCACTCTGGCAGGGACACTGGCCACGTGAAGTGTGAGGATGATCCCAGGAGAGTAGAGGAGGGAAGGCTTCCCGGAAGAGGCTGGCAGTGGTGGGGAAACAAGGCGGGTCTGAGGGCACAGGCAGCTGGGGAACGGGCCTGACCGGAAGGAAAGCAGAGAAATCAGAGTCCCCTGATAGGCCTGGGGCAGGGCTCCCGACTGAGACTGTAGAGACAAGGCAGGACCAGGAGGGAACTTGGGGCCATTAGGAAAGAACATCAAGTAATTACAGATGTTCCCTGCAGCCCAGAGCTGAGTTCCCCATCCAGGCCAGGCCTCCCTGTGGGACCAACCAGTCACTCTGTACCCTTGACTACAGCCACTTCACCACTCACATGAGCCTCAGGCATGTGAGGACAGAGGCAAGAGCAACATGACACAGTCCCGCCCTCAGGAAGCTCACAGTTTACTGAGGGCCACAGAGAAATGGGGACAAGACAGGTAGCAGGTGCGAGGCGTTCAGAGGTGGAAGGGACCAATTCTGCTCCTGTCTCCACTCAGCCAATAAGTCTCATCCACACCCATCTCCAGACCATTCCCCATTCCTGGAATGCCCCTGTCCCTCCTCTCCACCCAGCAAGTGCTAGCTCAGGCTGAAGGGTGGGGTTCAGACCTCAGAGGGCTCCCACCCCCTTGCCACCCCCTTCCCACCCCCATAGCCTGTACTTTAAGCACACACTCTTAGTAATTATTGCACTAACTAGTAACACTTCTGTCCTTTTACTGAAGAGTTAATCACAGCCCGCCCCAGTACTTACCCTTGGGCTTTTTTTCAGGTTCCCTCTCCCCCTCAGAGTACAGCAATCATCACTGCAACAGTGCTCCTCAGTTTACAAAATGCCTTCACGCATATTATTTAATTGAATTCCCCACAATCAACCTGTGACGTAAGTAGTATCCTTATTTTACAACAAGGAAACTGAGGTTTAGAAAGGTTAGACAGGGACTTCCCTGGTGGTCCAGTGGTAAAGAATCCGCCTTCCAATGCAGGGGACGTGGGTTCGATCCCTGGTCGGGGAACTAAGATCCCACATGCTGCGGGGCAACTAAGCCTGAGTGCCGCAAACTACAGAGCCCACGCGCTCTGGAGCCCACGCGCCACAACTAGAGAGAAGCCCGCACGCCGCAACGAAGATCCCATGTGCTGCAACTAAGACCTGATGCAGCCAAAAAATAAATAAATTAATAAATAAATAAATTAATTAAAAAGAAAGGTTAGACAACTTGCCTGGGGCCACACCACCCACCCACGTGCCTGGCAATCAAACTCCAACCTCTTCTAGCTCCCATGCCAGTGCTCTGCCCAGTACTCAGAGGCCACACAAGGTAGTAGTTAAGGCCACACAAGGTAGTAGTTAAAGGCTGGGATCAATTCCAGCTGTGTGACCTTGGGCAAGTTATTTAACTTCTCTGTGCCTCAATTTCATCCAGGTAAAATGTGGCTGATACCCACCTCATAGGTCCTTATCGATACCACCTCACAGGACCTTACTGAGATTAAAGAAGGAAATATAATAAAGTACTTAGAATAGTGCCAAACACAATAATTAGTTACAATTATTCTACCGCCGCTAATTCTCATGGTCTCTTAACTCATTAAAAAATTTTTTTCCAACTCATGTTTATATCTCATAATACATTTCATAGGTAGTCATTAAACAAAATACATTTTTGCAGCCTAAGGTGAGGTTTTAGGATTATCCTCTTTCCTTTTCTTCACTCTCCTACTCCCCTAATAGTTTCAACAATAGAGAAACTCTCTTTTCCTGATTCATTCTACCTCCCCTCCACACTACACACCCACAGACACACACACGCACGCGCGCACATGCACACACACATGCACGTGCACACACACACACACACACACACACACACACAAGCCACTAGGT
This sequence comes from Balaenoptera physalus, assembly GCF_965194825.1. Lineage (NCBI taxonomy): Eukaryota > Metazoa > Chordata > Mammalia > Artiodactyla > Balaenopteridae > Balaenoptera > Balaenoptera physalus. The sequence continues at coordinate 83,884,700 of NC_138898.1, forward strand.
CAAATCTGGCCAATTATCAGTGTTCCATAGAATGTAAAATACTGGCAAACACTGACCTAGACTCTCCTTATTGGGCTGTCCCTGGATAGCTAGAGAAACTTTCATAAACCTAATTTCTTTCACTATAATGGGTCAAAGTCTTACGTGTATTTCTCTATTGCTCCAGTTTTTACTTATTTGAGACTCTAGAAGGAATGAATTACCATTTATTTTCCTTTGCCGTTAAAAAAAAAAAGATTCACACTGTTTCCTGGAGCAAGAACCCTCATGTGCCCAGGCAGCTAGTTGAGGCCATAATGCCCACAGCAGACAGGTAGCTTCCTTCTTTTCTGGGGTCCAATCCACAAAGTCAGAGAATAAACCTTAAACCCAGCTGGGCCCTGAGAGACAGAAGTGAACAGCCGTCTCTCCCATCCCACCTGGGGTAGGATGATGACCTAGGAAGGGGACACTCCCTACTTTACATCACCCAGACACACCTGCGAAGGGCCTGGAAAAAGAAGAGGAGGAAGTCCCCTGGGATGAAAAGCTTCATTCTTTGCAAGATTCTCCATATAGAACACTCAAGTCAGGACCTCACCATCTGTATCTACAACCCCAAAGCCCTTCCCTCACACGGTACTGTATTTGGGGGTGGGGGGGAGCAGAACACAGCAGGAGAACCAGCCTCTGGCAGTGGAGGTCCCACTGGATCTTCGAAGGTTCCACTCTGAGAGCAAGAGTGAAGAAAAAATGTGCCCATACAGTTTTGGCCCTGGGATTAAAAGAGGTGCTGTGCCCTTGGAAATGGATTTTGCATACAAACGAGCCAATGAACACCATAAACATGTCAGCTTTATTCAGTCCAGTCAATACACAAGGCATTAAAACTCTGAGGTAAAAATGGATTGTGGCTTTTTGTTGATGCCAGCGAGGAATTTTGGCCCCCAGCCCTGCTCAGGCTGGACAAATGGGGCAGTCTGCCTGTTAGTTGTCCGGCACATCTTGGGGGATGAAACCAAAACCCTAATTCAGGGTTCTGGGCACCCCAGGGCAGCTCAACTTGACCAGCATGGGGCCACTGGTCCAAAAGCCTCAATTCCTGCCCCCGGGCCGGCCCCCTCCTCCAGCCCCCAGTCATCTTCCAAACTCGGCCACACATCACATTTCCCACATTCCTTCTCACCGCTCAGACCCCTTCAGCCGGGCCCTCGGAGACCGACAGCTGGGGGTGGTGTGAGCCAAGCAAGAGGCACAAGGAAGGGGGTGCTAGGGGTGGGGGGAATGTCAGCGCAACCCTGAAGCTGTCGAGAGGGGAGGAAAGGGCTCCCTACCCTTCACATCCCCGACCCAGCGCCCCACTCTCGGCCGCCACACTTGCGACCCTCAGTACTCCCCCAAGTGAGCTTCCCCAGCCTAGGGGCAAGCCTTCCATTCGGCTCCTTCTCGGGTTCCTTCCCCTCTCACCGCCCCTGTGACCCGTGCCTTGCCCCGCCGGGGTGGGCTCCCCTCAGAAGGCGCCGCACGGATCCTGTCAGCTCCTCGGAGCCGCCCTGCCCTCTTCCCCAGGCCAGCCGGGTGTCCCCGGGGTCCCCGACCTTCCCTGACCGCCCTGACCTGCGCACCAGATGCCCTCTCTCGCGGCCCCCTTGCTCTGTCCTTTCCTGGGTCTGCAAGATCCCTACTCCCTTCAAGTCCGCTCCAGGACACGGCGTCTCTCGGGATGCCCCAGCCATGCGCGACCCGGGGTCCCCCGGTCCTCACCTGAGTCCGCTCGAAGCTCTCTCGCTCCGCCGCCTCCATCCCCGCGCCGACCCCACGTCGGCTCAGCACCTTTGGCAGGGGGTTGGGTACTTGCTTCATGGAGCTAGTCATCCGGTCCATGTCGCCCAGCGGAGCCGAGTCAGGGGCCCTCGGCAGCCCCGGGATCCCCACTGCGCTGCCCGCCCCGCCCTACCGACTGGGATCCGGCGCTAACGGGACGGCTCCCGCCTCCCATTGGCTGAGAGCACTGCTACTCTCCTGAGGCCCCGCCCCCGCCCAGAGGCTTCCCCGTCCGCCCCCGCCCTCTCCAGAGCCCCTTGACTCGCCCTACCCGGCTGGGCCCTAGGGACGGTGAGGCGCGCCGTGACCGGTCCGGAGGCCTGTCCGTCACCGGACCCCGCCTCCCCTGGCGGGGGCGGGCCTGGGGCGGGGCTTGGGGCGGTCCTGACCTGCCCTCGCCCTCGTCTCCCCCGACGCCCCGCGCACCGCTCTCCCCGCCCTGCCGGCGCCCGAGTCTTCCCCGCGACCAGCGCTCTCCCAGTGTCGGGGCCGCTGCGAGATCCCGGCTTGGTGGGTGGGTGTCAAGCTGGCGGGGAGTCGGACCGCCCGCAGGGAATCCGGGCCCGCTTGGGACTGGCCTATTTACTCCTTTCGGGCCAGGGACGAGAGAGCGCGCGTTGGACCGGCTCGGCGGCCGGAATCCCAAGATGCGCTGCCTCGAGGCCCGGCTTGCGCAGGTTGGGTCAGCTTTTTGCAGACCTGGCCGCCATGGGTAGCGACTCCCGCCCAGCTCCCTCTGCTTCCTCCCTTATCCTCCCCCTGCCTCGAATCCCTGCCCATCCCTTTTGTAATGTTCGCAGACTAGGGAGCGCTGGGCTGGGTCGGGTCAGTGGAAACTTCTCGACACCTTTCCAAACCTCTCATCATCTGGATCTGGCCAGAACGTATTCAGACACTTTATATTTATCCCCAGCTCTGGGACACCCCTCCCGTCCTGCTCAGTCGTCAGCCAGGGTACCGACAGGCGGAGGGAAGTGTGATCCTTAGCGGAGATGCTGAAGAAAGTTAAAAGTTTTCCGTTCAATGCCAATTTTGGTGTTTTAAAAATAAATGCTTTTGAAACTCAAAGAAAGCCGTTACTTTTTAAAAAAAAACTAAAAGCTTTTGATAAAAATTTGCACATTCAATAGAGAAGTGGAAGAGGGGGTGGGCCTCGGTAGGCACTAGGGAGCTACTGAAGGCTTTGCCAGCTGGCATTGTGTGGACGGGATTATGGGGGCGAGAGGGAAGGGAGGGAACCAATGCGGAGACTCCAGCAGTAGGTGAGACAACGAGGGGCCTCCACTAGCGGAGGAGCGGAGAGAGTTCGGTCCTGTGGGAGGTTCTGTGAATAGGTTTGGACAAAGGGAATGCGGGGAGGGAGTGTCGGGGCCAGAATTTCTGTAGAAGAAGGATTTAAGGGTGGCATCGTGATGGAGGGGAATTGCATTGAGGCTACATTTGCATAGCAAGAACCCTGGTTTCGCCTTCTCTTAGACTGTGTTTTTAGGGGAGGCCTTAGGAGTGGCTCTCCTTGGGTTTCTCTGGGATGGGGTTAGCTGTCACCTAGCTTTGGGTTCTTTGCTCTAGTCATGGGAGAGGAGGCACCTGAAAAGAATTGTGACCTAAGGTAGAAAACCAGTCACCGGGAGACCGCAGTCTCTGTCTTTCCCCTCCTCTCATTTCCTACTAGTGCCTCCCCCTGGCCAAACCCAGCTGGAGGCAGGAGGGCTAAGGGTGATGGGTCAGGTACTGCCCCCTCCCCTCCTTGCAGGCTCAGAGCAGAGTGGAGAAGAGCGGAGGCTGGATCTGGAGGTTCCCAGCCTGGGGTGGGGGTGGGGAGGGGCTCACAAGAGTGTACCTACAAGGAAAACAGACAAGCTTCCTAAGCTTTACTTCTCTGTGCCCATTCTGTCCTGTACCCACCTCCTGCTCTGGACCCAGCTAAAGAGTGATTTATGATCCTTTGCCCTGAGTTTATGGCTTCAATAAACAGCGGCCCTTTAAACAGGGATTAAGGGATCAGCCTACTTCTTATTAGAATCAACCAGAGTAGGAGTCAGGAATTTGTGGTTTGGAGGCACCCTGTGGAGAAAGATTCAAGCGAGTTACCTTCCACTGTGAAACTCAAGAGTGAGTTAAAAATAAGATTTCCCACTTGCCGCAGCAGCAAAAACCTTTGCCAAGGGTGGAGGGAAACCCTCCCCCAGGAGGTAAACTACAGGATTCTGCCTGCTTCCTTCAACTCTTAGCATCTCTCCCAGCAACGTTGAAACCACTTGTCTTATACGTTCTGGGGATGCCATTTCCAGACGTGGAATCTATCTCTGGGAAACCCATAGGGGGATCAAAACTGTCTTGTTACCTGCCTCTCCACAACTGGTGAAATCTGCCCTACCCCACACCTAGTTTGGATCTGATTTAATATCTTATGATACATAAGCTGACCACACTGTTCCTACGGGTTCCTGGAGCCCAAGTATACATATGTCGATAGCTTGATGAGATATAAGTAATATATATTAAACTGCATATATTTAAAATACACAATCTGATGAGGTTTGACATACATATATACACTCATGAAAACATCACCACATCAAGAACATATCCATCAACCCCAAACGTTTCCTCATGCCCTTTTGCAATCCAGTCTTACTTCCTCCCAAACCTCTGTACTTAGGCAATTACTGATCTGCTTTCTTCTACTATAGATTAGTTGCATTTTCTAGAATTTTATATAAATAGAATCATACAGGATGTACTCTTTTTTGTCTCCCTTTTTTCACCAAGAATCGTTAATTTGAAATTTATGTATGGATAGTCCACAATTTGTTTATCATTAACCTGCTGATGGACATTTGGATTCTTTCCAGTTTCTGACTATTACCCTCCTCCCTGAAAAATGCTATGAACAGTTGTGTACAAGTCTTTGTATGAACATATGCTTTCATTTCTCTTGGGTGAGTATCTAGCAACGAATGTCTGGGTTGTATGTATGTTTAACTTTTTAAAAAATTGCCAAATTGTTTTCCAGAATGGTTGTGCCATTTTACATTCCCACCATCAGAGAGTTCCAGTTGCTTCACATCCTTGTCAACACTTGATATGATAGACTTGTAGATTTTAGCCGTTCTAATGAGTGTGTGGTGATATCTTATTGGTTTTTAAATTTGCATTTCCCCAATAACTAATGATGTTGATTGTCTTTTCAGATACTTATTTGACATCTGTATATTCTTTCTGGTAAAGTGTTTATTTAAATCTTTTGCCCATTATAAAAACCTTTTTGTATTGAAATAAGAATAGACAGAGTTGCAGGATGGTGGTGGTGTCTATCATTTTTCTCCACTGTGAAGTTACTGTTTTTCCCTTTGTAATAAATAAAAGTTGGGGGGAGCTACTTTGAGGCTATGCCAATACGCTGCTTCTCCTTAAATTTTTTGCCCATCTTTTAATTGGGTTGTTTGTCTTTTTACTGAATGAATAAGTGAGTTTAGCAAGGCTGAAGGAATCAGAGTGAATATACAAAATTCAATTGTATTTCTGTACACTAGCAGTTAACAATCAGAAATTTAAAAACAATACCATATAGAATAGTAACAAAAATATGAAGTACTTAGGGATAAATTTGACAAAAGACATGAAAGTCATGTACGCTGAAAACTAAGACATTCCTGAAAGACATAAAGAAGACTTAAATAATGGAAAGCTACACCATGGTCATGGGTCTGAGACTCAATTTTGTTAAGGTGCCAGTTCTTCCCAAATTGACTGACAGATTTGATGCAGTTCTGATTAAATTTCCAGCAGCTTTTTTGTAAAAGCTAGTAAGGTGATTCTAAAATTTATATGGAAAGGTAAAGGATCTAGACTATCCAAAATGACTTTGAAACAGAACACATTTCCACTATTTACATTACAAGATCAAGACTTATAAGGCTACAATAGTCAAAACAGTGTGGTATTGGTGAAAAGGTAGATATATCAATCAATTGAACAGATTAGAGAGCCCAGAAATAGACCCACACATATACAGTCAGTTGATTTTCCAAAAAGGTACCAGGAAATTCAATGGAAGAAAGATAATCTATTTTAACAAATGGTGCTAGAACAATTGGATAACCATTAAAAAAAAATCCAAATACTTCAGTCCTTTCCTCACACCATATATCAATACAAAAATTAACTCCAGATGGATCATAGACATAAGTCTGAAAACTAAGACTTAAAACTTATAAAAGAAAACAGGAGAAAATCATAGTGACCTTAGGTTTGGCAAAGGTTTGCTAAATACAACACCGAAAGCATGGAGTACAAAAAGAAAAAAAAAATCAATAAAAAGGACTTCATGAAAATGAAAAACTTTCGTTCTTCAAAAGACAGCTATGAAAATGAACAGGAAGGCACAGACTGGGAAAAGGTATTTGTAAAACATTCATCCAACAAAGAATTTGTAACTAGAATATATCAAGTATATATTTTTAAAGTTTGCATGGCTTGGATTTTAAATTGTTCACACAGATCAGGATGACCCAGGCACAAGAAGACAGTGTAGGGAACGACATACAGACTTTACAATGACAGGGATCTGAGTCTGAGATGCTGCTCCACTGAATTTTTTTTTTTTAACATCTTTATTGAGTATAATTGCTTTACAGTGGTGTGTTAGTTTCTGCTCCATAACAAAGTGAATCAGCTATACATATACATGTATCCCCATATCTCCTCCGTCTTGCCTCTCCCTCCCACCCTCCGTATCCCACCCCTCTAGGTGGTCACAAAGCACCTAGCTGATCTCCCTGTGCTATGTGGCTGCTTCCCACTAGCCATCTATTTTACATTTGGTTCCACTGAATTTTAGTTGTGGGTTCTTGAGCAAGATACCTAATGCTCTGAGCCTCTTAACCCAGTGTAAACCAGGAAGAATAATAATATCGCTTTCATTCACTCAGCAGACGTTGGTTGAGCTCCTAGTCTGGAGAAGGCACAGGACTAATGGGGTTATAAATTTACTGTTTGGTTATGGATACACACGTTAATAAAAACACATCCTACACAAGGAGGCAAGGTATAGAATAGAGGTAGGAGAGTGCCACATTTCTCCAGATATTTGTGGGATTAAAGAAGAATTGGAGGGAATTCCCTGGCGGTCTAGTGGTTAGGACTCTGCGCTTTCATTGCCGAGGGCCCAGTTTCAATCCCTTGGATCCCATTTATGCAAACGTAAAACGTATATCTCTCTATGTGTGCATATGTGTGCATGAATACATAAGAAAAAAAGGTAGAGTTAGATCTGTATTTACTGAATTATAAGAATGTCTGTGTTAAATTGTCAAGAGGAAGAGAAGAAGCAAGCTGCAAAGTAATATGTATAGAATGATTCTACTTTGGTAGAAACAAGCAAACAAAATGTGCATAGAGCTGTAGATAAGCTTTTGTATGTGAATGAACACAGAAAAGGGTATGAAACGACATAATCCAGGCTGCTAATACTTGTTATGAGATGGAGATAGGGTTTTTTTTAAAAAAAGTATTATTATTTATTTATACATTTACACGTTTATTTATTTTATTTTTGGCTACATTGGGTCTTTGTTGTTGCACGTGGGCTTTCTCTAGTTGCGGTGAGCGGGGGCTACTCTTCATTGCAGCGCGCAGGCTTCTCATAGCAGTGGCTTGTCTTTGTTGTGGAGCACGGGCTCTAGGCACGCGGGTTTCAGTGGTTGTGGCAGGCGGGGGCTCAGTAGTTGTGGCTCATGGGCTCTAGAGCACAGGCTCAGTAGTTGCGGCGCACAGGCTTAGCTGCTCCGCAGCATGGGGGACCATCCTGGACCAGGGCTCGAACCCATGTTCCCTGAATTGGCAGGCGGATTCTCAACCACTGTGCCACCAGGGAAGTCCCGGAGATAGGGTTTTATAGAGATAGAGATTATTGCTTTTATGGATCTTTTAATTTAGAAAATAAAATTAAGAAAATGTAAATATAATAGTTGATAAACACAGAAACAACAAAACACACCCCAAGAAGTGCTTTTAATGTTGGTTAAAACAGACTCTCAGCTTATTACCAGCTGGTGCACAGTAGGAGCTCCAAGACTGAAAACTTTCCTTAGTTATGCAGGGATGACTTATACTTTATCATCCAAAGGCTTTGCCAGATCTTGAAATGTTCATGCCGGTACTCAAAATGTTAACTCTGTGTGTGTGTGTGTGTGTGTGTGTGTGTGTGTGTGTGTGTGTGTGTTGTAGGGGAGTCAGGGTAGATTGGAGAGAAGGGTGGTGACCAGTAACAGGGCAGCAGAGACCTACCAGCAATGGTCTGGGGTGCCCCACACCTGACCAGGCCAGGTAAGCTGGAATGGGGCACCTATCCTGGTTGAATCAGGAGCTAAGGCAGAACCTGATCCTGGAGCCTGGGGCTGTGTCAAGTCAGAAGCCAGGGAGACAGGAATTAAGCCAAAATGGGAACCCCAGCTAAAGCCGGACAAGCAGCCTGCAAACCAGGAGTGGGGGGACAGTGCTGAATTGACCCCAGTGATGGACCAGTGTCAAGTGTCTGCAGGGCAAGCTGATCTTCTCCTGCACTGGCAAAATAATGCCATTGACCGAGATGAGGAATACATTCAGGGAAAGATAATGAGTTCACTTGTGGACACTCCGGGGTTCAAATGCCACACAGAGATGTCCATCAGGCTATTGGAACCTCAGAAGGGCTGTCAGAGCTGTAGATGTAAGCTGAGTGTCACCCTCATAGAGATGAGAGGGGAAGCTGTGGGCCTGGATGAGAGAAGAGAGGAGGATACAGAGAGAAACTTGGAGCAAGTCACACACTGGGAGAAAATATTTTCAAAACATTTATCCAATAGAGGACATGTATCTAGAATATACTAAGTATACATATTTAAAGTTTACCTGGTTTTAAATTATTCACACAGGTCAGGATGACTAAGGAGCAAGGGGACAGTGCAGGGGACCAAGTCAGGGATTTGCAACAAGGATCTGGGTCTGAGCTTCCACCCCACCGTGTTTAGTTATCACTTGGACAAGTGATAAGAAGCATCCTCAAGAAATGGTCAAGGAAAAGGAGACTGAGAAAATGAGGATGGAGAAGTAGAAGGGAGGCCAGCAGATCTCAGTGCCATCAGAGCCCAGGCAGGAGAGTATTGCAAGAAAAAAGCGGTCCAATAAAAGTGTCAAAGGTCACAGAGGATGAATGGGAGAGGCCCTCGAAAGTGGAAAGTTGTGCCTCTGATGCAGCAGTTTGCGTACGTGTATGGATGCTGCAATGTTCAGGCGTCCCCAAGGTTTGATAATTCACTGGAAAGACTCATGGAATTCACTGAAAGCTGTTAGACTTGTGGTTACAGTTTATTACAGTGAAAGGACACAGATCGAAATCAGGAGGGCTCTGCACTTGGAGCTTCCAGTTTTCCCTCCCAGTGGCGGTGTGGGCAGGGCTAACTTCTTCCAGCAATGACATGTGACAATATGCATGGAGTATCGCCAACCAGGGAAGCCCCCCATCCCCAAGCCTTGCGTGTGGAATTTTAATGAAGCTCCATCACGTAGACATGGTGGTTGCCCTTTAGTCTCCATCCCCTCCAAAGGTCAAGCTGATACTGTGTGGCCCCAAGCCGCCATGATAAATCACACTGTTAGACTGTCCAGTGTGGCCAAGGCCCCCAGGTAAACAGAGATGCTCTTATCAGACAGAATGCTCAAAGGGCTTTGAGATCACCACCCAGGAGCTGAAGGCAAAGCCAGCCCTCTCCTTGGGTAAGGTCAATGCTTTACGACACAGATGCTAACTTGCAGTGAGTTGAGAAGTGAACTAAACACAAGCAGGGGAAGTTGTCACTGTGGCTCTATGGCACTAATCCAAATCATGTGTCAGGAAAAATGAAGGTGGAGAAATGGGGAGGAGCAGAAAAATGGAAAGATGGCGAGGGGCTACAGGAATGCAGAGATGCAGGCTGCCACGAAAGCACAGAGTGGAGTCCAAGGCCATGAGAGAGGAGACAGGTGGAAGACACTTAGGTTGTGTCCAGAGAAGGGTAGGATTGGGAAAGGATTTCTGCAGGGAAGATGAGGTTCCGCATCTGGCAGTGAGATTCTAAAGTGGGACCGGGTATCACCTCCGGGAAAGGAGGAGACAAAGAACTGGGGGTGAGAGTTGATGGGGCCATTCACACTGGACGTGAGATAGCCCAGAGCAAAATCAGAAGAAAAATTCCCTGAAGGGAGAAATCTGTGACTAGGGGTGTGGCAGGATAATACTGAGTTGGCCAAAAATTTGTTCAGGTTTTTCCGTTAGATGTTAAAACCTGAACGAACTTCTTGACCAACCCAATATTTTTGCAATACATCACTGAGGTCTGCTCCCCCCTCACCACGCTTCCCACAGTATATTCCCTTGCCCCTTATCCAGTGGCATTTACTGCCTCAGGGGAAGAGAGATACAGCAGAAAAGCAGAAAGAAATGCTTTGGGGTTACAGAAGCCTAGAGTTTGAGTTTCCAAAGCCTGGAAGGGCACAGTTATGCCATAAACAGTAGACAGGAAAGAACAGAGGAAAGATCAGCCTTTCCCATCCTCAAACCAGAGAAGTCAGAACGTCTCCCATGAACCCAAGAGCTGTGGGCAGTGGCCCAGGGAGCTGGCATCGACTTGTGGGGACCGTGCTTTGAGGGCACAGAGCGCACAAGGATGTCTTGGGGGTGTCAGTGTGGACAGATGCTGACAACCAAGGACCTGATGGCTCCCCCCCCCCCATTCCTTAGCACTATAAGGTCCCCTGGAGAAAGGCACCATGAGACCCTGAACTGCTGGAGATGGGCTCTGCCCTCTGGAAGACCAGGAGCTCAAAGGAGAACTCCAGCTCGCTTATGGAAAAACAGGTACATTTCATCTGACTGTGAATTTTGCAATCTGGATACCTAACACGTGTAGACTAGGGAAAGACTTCTTTCTGATACGGTGTTTGGACCAAACTTCCATCCTTATTTGCCCAGGGTTCCATTTTACAATACCCATCAGTTTTCTTGATTATGGGGAAACATAGCCTTTCTTGAGTAACACTTTTTTCTCTGTAGTTTCTAATGGTCTCCAACCAATAAAAAGGGCTGCTAAGGTCATTTTCAGGAAGAACTGAAGGAGCCAGCCAGACTCCAGCAGTAGTGAGTAAGAGAGGGTGGAGGGCTTCTATAGGCGGCAGTAAGCAGGGCCATGGTGGGTGGCAGGGCACATGGCAAAGAGGGCCAAGGGTGATCCCACGTTCTCAGTTACACTCTGGGATGAAGCAAGTTCCCCTACAAAACCATTTCCTTGAAAGACTCTTTTGTCCTTTCCAGGACCACGTCTCTGTGCTCCTGACCATATGACAGGACCTGTTTGGCAGCCTTTGCCCCCACCCATCTCTCCATCATTTAGCAGCAATGGGCTGTTATGGGCTAAATGCGTCCACCCAAATTCATGTGTTGAAGTCCAAACCCTCAGTTCCTTAGAATGTAACTGTATTTGGAGATAAGGGTCTTTAGAGAGGTAATTAAATTAAATGAGGTCATTGGGGCGGGCCTTAATCCAATGACAGTTGTCCTTATAAGAAGAGGTGATTAGGACACCGAAACATACATAGAGGGAAGGCCATGTGAGGACACAAGGAGGAGGTGACCATCTACAAGCCAAGGAGAGAGGTGTCAAAAGGAACCAACTTGCTGACACCTTGATCTTGAACTTTTAGTCTCCAGAACTGTGAGAACATAAATTTGTGTTGTTTAAGCCACCAGGTCTGTGGCACTTTGTTATGGCAGCCTGAGTAGGCTAACACACCTGTTACTCAGAACACTTAACCCTCTCCCTCTAATGTGAGGATATAACCTCCTTTCCAGGGACTTACATACCTGTAAAAATATGTTCAGTTGAGAAACTCAGGAGAACAGAACTTTGCTTGTGTTTTCATATTGCCTCTTATCCTGTGGCTCCAATCCCATTTCTCATTCATTCAGCTAATGTCCATGGCTGATTTTGTGCAGGAGGACTACACAGGCAGAGAGACAGACGTGGTCCTTGCCTGCATGGAACTTGCAGTCTGGTGGCAAGGTATTGTCAGCCTGACAAATAATACAGGGCCATAGACACACAAATGCCACAGATTCTAAAGCAATATGAATCACTTGAAATAGAATGGTATAGAGAAAAGAGCATGAGCTTTGGAGTTAGACATATCTGGGTTTTCATTTTCCTTTCTTGTCTGTTCTTTTTTTCAGTTAAATATTTAATGACCACTTGCTATCCATGTCCAGAGACATAGGGATGACCACAGAAGATACTATCTTTCCCCTTAAGAAAAACATAATCAGAAACTGTTCTTAGGATCTGATATATAATTTACATTTCTGTCAGTTTGCATTCATCAAGAAACATTGGCTCAGTGTCTCTACATGCTGGTCTAGACTGCATACAAATATGAATGGGAAAAGTTACTCTATCATAGAGCTTTAGTAGAAAGAAAGAAAGAAAGAAAGAAAGAAAGAAAGAAAGAAAGAAAGAAAGAAAGAAAGAAAGAAAGAAAGAAAGAAAGAAAGAAAGAAAAAGAGGAAAGAAGGAGGAAAGGACGGAGGGAGAGAGGGGGAAGGAAGGAATGAAGGAAGGAAAGAAAGAAAAGAAAGAGAAAGAAAGAAAGAAAGAAAAACGAAGGAAGGAAGAAAGAAAGGAAGAAAGAAGGAAAGAAAGAGGGAGGGAGGAAGAAGAAAGAAGGAAAGAGTTAATAATTCTGGCTCATTCAAACACAAGGGAATTTATAGGAAGACTATCTGGCAGGACTAGTTACATAATTTGGAGAGGCCAGTGCCAAATGAAAACGCAGGGTCCCTTTTTCAAGAATTTCAAGACAACAGCAGAGCATTGAACCAAGTAGGGGTCCCTTCCAAGTGCAAAGCCTTGTAAAACTGCACACACAGGTCATAGGTCCATGAAGCAAAGCCAGCCCTGCTATGCAGGCAGGGCAGGCAGGAGAATAAGGCTTGCAAATGGGAAAACCATGACAGCTACAAAGGACTCATCAGTGACTTCAAGTTATGTTCACAAAATCTTTAATCCACACTTTAAGGGGTGGAGCCTAATTCTCCTCCTCTTGAATGTGGGCTGGACATAGTGATTGGCTTCTAATGAATAGAACAAAGCAGAAGTGACAGAGTGTGAATTTGGGGACTAGGTGGTGAAAGGCACTGCAGCTCACTGCAGGGAAGCCAGCTGCCATGACATGAAGACATTCAAACGGCCCAGGGAGAGGCCCACAAGGCAAGGAACTAAGGACTTCTGCCAATAGCCACATGTGTGAATGAATCACCTTGGGAGCCCATCCTGCAGCTGCATTCGAGCTTTCAGATGACTGCAGCCCCTGGGGGCACGTTGGATGAAACCATGGGAAACCGTAAGCTGGAAACACCTAGCTAATCTACTCCTGAATTCCCAACTGTGAGATAATGAATATTCACTGTTTCTGTCACTACTTTTTGGGGCAATTTGTTACACAGCAGTAGACAACCAACACAGCACAGAAGCTGGAGCTACATGATAGGTCTTATAGTAGACCTTTCTGGTGGATCCATCCCTTTCTTCTTCAGCCTTCAAGCACTTGCTCAAGATTCAAAATCTTGGGAGAGAGTATCTGAGCTTAGGTCAGGCTGAGCAGGATAGTTAGAGAAAGGATGTCAAAGGTGTCCCTTTGACAGTTTTCTGTCTTAATGGGCAGGTACTTTGGGTTTACCCTCCCTCTGAGGTTGTCCTTATTGGGAGAGGGATGCTGTTGGGAAGAGAAAAGGGCCCAGGTACAACAAATGTCTGCTAGTTCTACTTAGGGAACTCAGATCAGATTTTTTTTTTTTTTTTTTTTGGCCACACCTGGTGGCTTGCAGGATCTTAGTTCCCCAATCAGGGATCGAACCCAGGCCCCCTGCAGTGGAAGCTTGGAGTCGTAACCACTGGCCCTCCAGGGAATTCCACATGAAAGAGGACTCACAATAAAAGTGGCCAATGAGCATCAAGGGAGAGTCCTTGCTTTCATGATGGCTGTGGGATGGGAGGTTCTGTCCTCTCTTAAAGGAGTTTCAGGCATCTGTAGCATACAAGGAAGGAGATGTTGGGTCTGGAAACTTCCCTTGGGACCACCCGTCCCAGGTCAGCTAATTCCTAGAGATGGCAACTTCCCTGGGAGTGTACCTTTCATATGCAAACCTTAACCACCTTCTTTATGGAGTGCTCATCCCAGGCCACTACCCACCTGCCCTAATCACCCCTGGGCCAGGTACCAGACAACTAGGGATGGCCCTATCATACCCCAGAGCCCACTGAAATTATCCAAAGGAGCCAATCCTAAACCTATTGACCCTGCCTCGCCCATTAAAACCACAACAAAGGCTCTTGCCATTTTCCTTTCTCCCTCTGCCTCCTGATGGGATCTGTGAGTATAACAAACTACTTTTTCAATGGCAGTCGTCTCCCGATCTGTCAGCCTTGCCATACCTGAGTAATAATAAAACCTGCATTTTAAAACATTGATGAGTCTAGCTTCCTGGCTCACTGTCACTCTCACCAACATTACTCCGTCTTGATTCCTGGTGATTTCCGTTTGCACGCAAATCATCCTCCCGCATCCCCGGTTCTCAGTTCCTTGTCCTCCACCCAATCCCAGCCACCCATTCCCAAGTTCGTACCCTTGACTTCATAGATATCAATCACTCGATTCTGTGCTTTCCACTCACTGACCACCACCTCTTATCCTTCCACCTTCCGCCTCTAGAACCTGACTCCAGTTCCGTGGGGTCTGCAATCCTTTGAGTCTACCACCTCTTCATTGCCCCCGCTGCCACAGTCCCCCATTCCTCTCTTAGCAATGAAACCGAGCAGGACACTGTGGGGCTCCTGGGCACAAAAGGCTTCCTGTGTCCCCTGTTTCTTGTGTGTAGGAAATAGACTTCATTCAGCCTCCACGACCTTCCCTGAGTTCCAAAGGGCAGGTTCAAACAGTTGCTAAACAGGGAAGGGAGGCGATGCAGAGACAAGGGAGGAGAAGCCAAGATACAATAGTGCAGCGTTGGGGCAGGGTCCTGGTTCCCCCTCAAGGGATACACACAACAATATCTTTGAGCTCTTATGCAGAACTAAAACCCCCAACAAATGGAAGATGTTAGCTACTAGATGAAGCATTCTTCACTCCAGAGAGAAGGTCACAGTTTGCCCATCACCAACTGATGCCAGGTGATCTCTGGATTGAAGGAATGTGGGCCCTGCAGGCACACAACACAAGGTTGTTGATCCTTATCAACAACCCCGCCCCTGGGCTATAAGACTCCTCACACACACACCCCCCACCCTCATCCCCAGGTTGCAACAGACACACAGTTTTGCGGGCATTAGCCTACTGTGGCCCCCTTTGCCTGGTACAGCAATAAAGCTATTCTTTTCTGCTTCACCCAAAACTGTCTCTCAGATTCAATTTCGTACCAGTGCACAGTAAGAGCCAAGGTCTTGACAATAAGCCACAAGACCCTACATGCTTTGTCCCCCATTATCTCTCTGATATCACCTGCTATTCTTCTTCACTTCATTCACTTCTCTTTCATTATACTATCTCCTCTAACAAAGCCAGGCACACTTCTACCTCAGGCCCTTTGCACTGGCTATTGTCCATCCCTGGAACATTCTTCCTTCAGATACCTGCAGAGCTCATGCCCTCACCTCCTTCAAGTCTTTGCTCAGAGGTCACCTTCTCATTGAGGCTTTTGCTGAGCACCTCCCACCACTTCTACTCTTTCAGAGCTCTTACCTTCCAATGTACTATCTAGTTTACTTATTTATTATGTTTATTGCTTATCATATAGCTCCCCTCCCCCTACAAACATGAAGGCAGAGATTTTTCCCTTTCACAGCTGTATCCTCAGCCTCTAGAAGAGTGCTTTGCATACAATACATGCTCAATAAACATTTAATGAATGAACAGAATATTAGCCCCTGAGATAATCTTGTCCAACTTCCTCATTGTAACAATAATAAAGACAACAGAAGACCCCGCTGCAGCAACTGACATAGTTAATCACTGACCATAGACCCGGCCCTGCGCTCTCAGCTTTTAATGCATTACCTCATTTAGACCTCAGGGCGACTCCTTGAGCTTAGTATCACTACAATCTCCACTTTCCTGGTAAGGAAACCGGGGTTAATGGAGAGTTCAGGTTCAGGAACTTATCTTAGATCCGCAAAGTGATAAGTGGTGGTGCTGGGCTCTGAGCCAGGCAGCCTAAGTCCAAGCCCGCGCTCCCAGCCACCGGCTCTGCTGCCTGCAACATGCAGATCACGTGCAGAACGTCCCGGAATGAGAAAACTGCTTCACACGCGGGAGGAATTATTATGTAGGACGCTGGGAACCGGCTTGGTGCAGATGTCCTTAGTCAAGCTCCTTGAATTTGCTGGGGTTCCTGGTTGGGGGGAGGGGTGGGGAGCGGACGGGCAGGCGGGTGGGTGAGTGGTGCCTCTCTGCCCGCACCCTCTCCACTCTAATGCACTTGGTGGAGCCTGACAGCCCCAGGAGAGCCTTAATGGACCTGCAGAGTCACAACTTCAGCTGAAACAGTGGCTAATAATGGAGGAGGCAAGGTCATTAAGGACCAGAGCAGGGAGGTAGAGGAAAGAAGAACTGTGATTGGCTTCTAAGGATCCAACCCCACTCTGGCCAATCCTCGGCTCCTATCTCTCCATCCACAGCTTCTCTCTTCTCTGTTTCAGGGTCCCAGTGTCTACCAAGCCCCCAATCCATCTGTATGCCTGGGTTTCTCACCTGCCAGGAGTCCACCTCACCTGATTGCTTATCCCCCAGCCTCCATCCCACCTGAGACTGCATTGGAATTTGGGCGTGGTGCTGGGACAGGATTCCTTGAAGGGCAGGAGCAAGTTTATGTAGTAAAAGCTTCCCTGTGATTCTATGATGCCACCCCCTCTCTGCCGCGTCTGCTGAGAGCCACTGCTGTGGAGTTCTGGTTTTTTTATTCCTTCCTTCCTTCCTACAATACATTGGTATTAAGTATTTACTGTATGTCAGACATTAGCCGAGGCACTATATCAAAGATGTATTAGATAATTGGACAGCTACATGTAAAAGAATGAAATTAGAACACTCCCTAACAACATACACAAAAATAAACTCAAAATGGATTAAAGGCCGAAATGTAAGGCCAGACACCATCAAACTCTTAGAGGAGAGCGTAGGCAGAACACTCTATGACATAAATCACAGCAAGATCTTTTCTGACCCACCTCCTAGAGAAATGGAAATAAAAACGAAAATAAACAAATGGGACCTAATGAAACTTCAAAGCTTTTGCACAGCCAAGGAAACCATAAACAAGACCAAAAGACAACCCTCAGACTGGGAGAAAATATTTGCAAATGAAGCAACTGACAAAGGATTAATCTCCAAAATTTACAAGCAGCTCATGCAGCTCAATATCAAAAAAACAAACAACCTAATCCAAAAATGGGCAGAAGACCTAAATAGACATTTCTCCAAAGAAGATATACAGATTGCCAACAGACGCATGAAACAATGCTCAACATCATTAATCATTAGAGAAATGAAAATCAAAACTACAATGAGATATCATCTCACACCGATCAGAATGGCCATCATCAAAAAATCTACAAACAGTAAATGCTGGAGAGGGTGTGGAGAAAAGGGAACCCTCTTGCACTGTTGGTGGGAATGTAAATTGATACAGCCACTATGGAGAACAGTATGGAGGTTCCTTAAAAAACTAAAAATAGAACTACCTTACAACCCAGCAATCCCACTACTGGGCATATACCCTGAGAAAACCATAATTCAAAAAGAGCCATGTACCAAAATGTTCATTGCAGCTCTATTTACAATAGCCAGGACATGGAAGAAACCTAAGTGTCCATCAACAGATGAATGGATAAAGAAGATGTGGCACATATATACAATGGAATATTACTCAGCCATAAAAAGGAACAAAACTGGGTTATTTGTAGTGAGGTGGATGGACTTAGAGACTGTCATACAGAGTGAAATAAGTCAGAAAGAGAAAAACAAATACCGTATGCTAACACATATATATGGAATCTAAAAAAAAAAAAAAAGGTCATGAAGAACCTAGGTGCAGGATGGGAATAAAGATGCAGACCTACTAGAGAATGGACTTGAGGACACGGAGAGGGGGAAGGGTAAGCTGGGACGAAGTGAGAGAGTGGCGTGGACATATATACACTACCTAATGTAAAATAGATAGCTAGTGGGAAGCAGCTGCATAGCACAGGGAGATCAGCTCAGTGCTTTGTGACCACCTAGAGGGGTGGGATGGGGAGGGTGGGAGGGAGGGAGATGCAAGAGGGAAGAGATATGGGGACACATGTATATGTATAACTGATTCAATTTGTTATAAAGCAGAAACTAACACACCATTGTAAAGCAATTATACTCCAATAAAGATGTTAAAAAAAAAGATGTATTAGATAATTCATAGCAGTAGCATAACAGAAGCAGACAATTTTAGAATAGAATCAAAGCACGTGAACCCTGAAGAGGATCCAGATGGGAACAGCAGCTTCTGGATCTGAGCTCCGGGTGATTCGGGAGTTTATCTCTCCCCATACCGCCCCCCGCCCCCCCCCCCCGCCCCCCACCGCCGTCCTGCCTGTGTGCGGCCCTCGGCATTTCTCACGTGGACTCTATAGCAGTCTCCCCACCATTTTTTTTAAAATATAAATTTATTTATTTATTTTTGGCTGCATTGGGTCTGCATTGCTGCGCGTGAGCTTTCTCTAGTTGTGGAGAGCAGGGGCTACTCTTCCTTGCAGTGCGCAGGCTTCTCCTTGCAGTGGCTTCTCTTGTTGTGGAGCACGGGCTCTAGGTGCACGGGCTTCAGTAGTTGTGGCATGAGGGCTCAGTAGTTGTGGCTCGTGGGGTCTCGAGCGCAGGCTCAGTAGTTGTGGCGCACGGGCTTCATTGCTCTGTGGCATGTGGGATCTTCCCGGACAAGGGCTCCAACCCGTGTCCCCTGCATTGCCAGGAGGATTCTTAACCACTGTGCCACCAGGGAAGTCCCCTCAAGTTTTAAAAAATGATTTTTCATTGTGGTAAAATATGTTACATAACATAAAATGTATCGTTTTAACCATTTTTAAGGGTACAATTCAGTGGCATTAAGTACCTTCACAATGTCATGTGACCACCACCACTATCCATTTCCAGAACTTTTCCAGCAAGCCAAACAGAAACTCTGAACCCATTAAACAATAACTCACTACTCCCCCCTCCTGGTCCTCAGTAACCTCTCTTCTACTTTCCATCTCTATGAATTTGCCTCTTCTAGGTACCTTATATAAGTCAATCATACAATATTTATCCTTTTCTGTCCGGCTTCTTTCATTTGGCATAATGCTTCTCCATGTTGTAGCATGTATCAGCATGTGGCCCTTTTAAGGCTGAATAATATTCTCTTGCATGTATATTCCACATTTTGGGTATCCATTCAGTGGTTGATGGGCATCTGGGTCATTTCCACCTTTTGGCTATTGTGAATGATGTTGCTATGAACACGGGTGCATCCCTGCTTTTGATCGTGTTCCCAGCCTGTTCTCCATACAAACGTCAGGCACGATTTCCTAAAATACAGATTTGATCATTTACTCTCCTACTTAAAATCCACAAAATGCTCCCTGTTGTTCACACAGTCGAGTCCAGACCTGACCTGGGTGTTTGAGTCTTTTCACAATTCCAGCCTACGCTTTCTGCTCCCCTGCAACCTTCCCTTGTGGTGTTCTGTGTGTTTTCCAAACACACCCTGCCCTTCCCAGCTCCCGATGTTTCTGCATGTGCTCTTCTCTGCTTGCCAAGACGCAGTGTAAACACCAGTCTTCTTCAATCCTGATAGTGAATGAACCCTACCTTCTGCCATGTCCTGGTTCTGAGGATAGACAGAAGGGATAGGAATTCCCACCTCTGTCACTTGTTAGCTGGTGACTTTGGGCAAGTTTCTTAACCTCTCTGAACCTCTTTCCTCATCTCTAAAGTATATTACTGAAAGATAATTTTCAGAAAAAGGCAAAATCATGGCTTCATACAGGTATAAAAATGAACACACGGTAAAGATTTTATTTTACTCATAATAAGGGAACCAGGCAGATGTTATGACTGGTTCAAAAGAGAAACAGACACTTTTACAGATCAAGAATATTGAAATGAATATGCAAGTAGAGGCAAACTGGTTTTTCCACAAAGAGAGAGTGCGCTTAATTGAACTTCTGTCGGATGGAACAGAATTCACGTGTCTATCAGTTACCTGCACCTTGCAGAGTTGTAAAAGAGTTCCCATAGAATCAGAATCTGATAGAGCGAATGGTATGCTATAGATACTGCATTGCTTTCTCTATTTGACTTCAGTCCTCACCAATATTTTTTTCCTTTCTTTCTGGGCACAAGGAAGACAACTTCCAGGCCCCCTTATGGTTGACTGAGGTCTTGTAGGGGGATCTGTACAATGAATGGACAGGTGTCATTTAGCTGCTGGTTCAGAGTTCATTTTATCCTGTTGTTGCAATCACAAAAGCGTGCTCAAGATGGAACCTCAGTTGGCCTGGATCCCTGAGTGACCATGTGAGCAAAGCTTCTTGACCACCCATGTTAGAGTGGGACATAAACTGAGATTTGGGCTTATTTGTTCTGCAGCATAACTTAATTTATCCTGTCTGATCTCAAAGGACGTTGTGACCAAGCCCTTTATGCAGGGCTTAGCATATAGAAGCTACCCAATCACTGTTCTTACTTTCCTTAACATTCCACTGTAGCACTTATTACATTGCAACATAATAATATATTACTGTGTCTAAATTTTTTGCTAGAACATGATTGCCACAGGCTAGGGAGCATAATTTGTTGGCCTCCATATTCTCAAACAGCACCTGGTCATCCAGTGGTTCGTAATAAATATTTACTGATTGAATAAATCAAGTATCTGTTGAATTCAAGCTCTGCCACTTGAGCTAGTTATAAATTTTTGGAACCTTAGTTTTTTTTATCTCTAAATTAGAGGGAAAAATTTCCTAACAGAGTTGTAAAGAATGAAAAAATATCATGAGGATGTGGGAACATGTTATCGGTTTTAAAATTACATGCAAATGAGAGGGATTATTATAAATTTAAAAACTAAGTTATAAATTAAAGGTCCCCAAAGATGGAGTGACTGAGCTCAAACCAGGACTAAAACTTGAGATTTTGAGACTTAAAAGTTCAGCGTAGAAGGGGACCTGAGAGGCCTTCTGGAAGTCTCTTTGGGGGCATCAACCATTGGATCTCCAGGGTCCTACATGAGTATACTCCTTTTTTGACCAAATGGAACTGGAGACTGAGTGACTCACTGCTGATGTCAGGGGCTCAGCAGGGAGGGGCAAGTGTCTCATGAGATTCCCATCAGCCTGGGATGAGTTTGAGGGTCCCTGGAGAGCCAGTAACCATGGGAGAGGGCAAGGACACCAGCCCCTGGCAGTCACTCTGGGAGTTTGTGTTACCCAAGTAGCCCAGGATTTCCCTCAAGGGACCAAGAGGTTTGTTTGTTCCCTAATTAGTAAAGAGTAAAGGAGGATATTTCTGATGCTCTGGTCTGAGAGCCAAGATTTTCGATTTTGTAGCTGACCAGCGGGGTCTTATTGCAGCATGAGGAAGTAGACAAAACCACAGGATATGGATCTGGAGAAACTGGTGATAGCCTGCGCTCCACCACTCCCAGAAGTGTGACCACAACCCCAGTACTTCATGTTTCTACTTCTGCTTCCTTGAAAATGGGAATCCTTGTCTTCCTCACCTCACAGGATTGAGGAATACTCTAGATGTGTTTTTTAAATAAGGCAATAGGTATATCAATGTTAGCTATTTTGACAATTCTCATCACATGGTACTGTACAAATTTCACTGTAAATATTTGTTGGCATGTCAGTCCTCTGTTAGACCGTGAACTCCTAGGAATCAGGGAAAGTCTTTGCCACTTTTATGTGTCACCCCTCCCTCACCTCAGGGCCCCCAGCACCTAGCAGAGTGTCTAGCACAGAGCCTGTGAAAGTGGCTGAGAAGAAGAAAGGACTGAATGGAAAGAACCAGGTGCAGTATGGACAAAGATGTTTATTTCTACAATTGCCTCTCCCTTACCAAACCCTGCCCATCTTTCTGGACCCAGCCCCAGTCTCCTTCACGAAACCTTGCAGAGCTAGATCTGCACATGGTGATCTCTCTTTTAGCATCTATTCTAACCTTCTGATTTTATGAATGAAGAAACTGAGGCCCAAGGAGATTGTGTCTCCACTCAAGCTCCCACAGGTCCCGTATCTTGTAAGGGGTCTTAATTGCTTTGTGTGCATTTCCTTCCCACCCTCCCCAGACCCCCAATCCCTGAACTGTACCCTCTGAAGACTGAGCCAAGTCTTCCTTTTCTCATATCTCTCCTTTGCCTTCCTCCTCCAGTGCCTGTGTGTGACCCTGGATCTCAGGTAGATCCTCAGTAAAGACTCATAGAATGGACTTCTCTGCAAATTGGCCCCTTGGCAGCGAAGAGGTAACAAGAGTCTTGGAAAGATGGTAAGTGACTGTTGCCATCTGCTGGTAGCTATGTGGAACTACAGACAAAAGTCCTGCAGGCTTGCATGTCTTGCCCTCTTCCTGTATATATACCACTGTTACTGGAGCCTAGGCAAAGGGTGTCTGGCAACGTTCGTGCCATAGTCCACAAATGTTTGCTGAGTCCTTCACTTCTGCAAAGATATTTACACTTAACTCCTGACCTCCAGGAGCCTACAGTCCTGTAGAGAGCTAAGAACATCAGTAAATATGTTACAATTGTAAACGAGTACCGTAGGGGAACAAACAAAATATGCCAGTGTCCTCCAAAGGCAGGGGTGGTCTGCTACTGTTTGGGAGCATGGAGGAAATCACCAACACCCCATGGAAAATCTCAACATTCTCACCAAAGGGAAGAAGCATTTTGGCATTTGGGGTCTCATTTGGCAAATAGAATTTTGAAGGGATAGACTGGGACAGAGAGGGATGCTTTTGTAGAGGAAACAGCATTGAGGAGATGGAAGGAAATTACCACTTGACGGCCTGAAGTGAGCTAGGGATTGTCTCTTACGTTATTCAGGAAAGCACAGAGTGGCCCAGTGTGTTTGGTTGGGTAAGTCGGCTGGAAAAATAGGCTGCAACCTGGTCCAGTGAAGCTGATGTTGTCAGTGCCCCACTCATAAGCCCTCAGGCCTTACCATTGTATCCCAGCCTGCCAGCATCTGCATCTCTTGAAGGGTCTCTCTGGTGGCCCACTCTGCCCTTATACACAGCAGAGAGGAAGGGCATCCCTCCCATACCCCAGCATCCATTAGCCCATGACTGACTGGAATTGGTATATAAATACCCCTGCTCCCTTGCCCCTTGTGTTGGGTTAACTCTGAGACATACGTTCAACCATCACTTCCTAGAGGTCCCCCAACAGGACTAAGCTCAGTTGCCCACAGTGGCAACTTGCCTAATAAAACACCTTTATTTGTTGCCTTCCCTTCCCTGTCTCACTTCCCCATTTCTTACTGGTGTCTCCTCAGATCACTTCCACAATATATTATATACTTTCAAATTTTTTATCTCAAGGCCTGTTTCCAGGGAAAGTCAATCTAAAACATCATGGAAGACCTGGGATGTAAGTTAAGACGATTGGACTTCGAGCAATAAGTGCTTCCTTAATGCCAAGTCATAATATAAATGTTAATTTTTTTTTAAAGTAGCTTTTCTTTTATTTATTTTTAATTTTTAAAAAAAAATTTTATTTGTCTGTGTTGGGTCTTTGATGCTGCGCACTGACTTTTTTTTTCGTTTTCTAGTTGTGGCGAGTGGGGGCTACACTTGGTTGCTGTGTGCGGGCTTCTCATTGCAGTGGCTTCTCTTGTTGTGGAGCACAGGCTCTAGGCACGCGGGCTTCAGTAGTTGCAGCACACGGGCTCAGTAGTTGCGGCTCGTGGGCTCTAGAGCGCAGGCTCAGTAGTTGTGGTGCACGGGCTTCATTGCTCTGTGGCATGTGGGATCTTCCCGGACAAGGGCTCCAACCCGTGTACCCTGCATTGGCAGGTGGATTCCCAACCACTGTGCCACCAGGGAAGCCCCCATGTTAATTAGTTTGACAATCCTTATCTCATTGCACCGTACAAATTGCACTGTGATTATTTGTTGGCGTGTCGGTTCTCCCATTAGACCTTGCACATTATTTGCAGATAGTGTCTTATAAACTGCCATCCTCTCCTCCACATTCTCTCTTGTGGCTGTGGGGCTCTCCCAGCCAGTCTGCACTTAGCTGGGCACATATTGCTATACAGTGACCCAAGAATGAACACATCCTAATCTCTGCCCTTACTTTGAAGATCTAACTCAGCCTGATGGAATGCTGCATTTTTTCATCTACTATTGGTCACAAATTTCCAAGATTCCTTCTTTTATCATTTCCCTTCTGTTTAAAGAACTTCCTTTAGCCATTCTTTTAAGGCAGGGAGCCAGGACTTTCACCCCCTCCCAGCAGTAATTAGGTATTGCTCCCTACTGTTAATGGATTAAATGTACCAGTTAAAAGAAAAAGATTGGCAGAACAGATTTTTTTTTTTTTTTTGGCTGTACTGCACGGTTTGCAGGATCTTAGCTCCCCGACCAGGGATTGAACACGGGCCATGGCAGTGAAAGCGCTGAGTCCTAACCAGTGGACCACCAGGGAACTCCCCAGAATAGATTTTTTTAATGACCAAACTATATGCTGTCTGTCTATAAGAAACTCAATTCAAATATAATGATACAGGTAGGTTAAAAGTAAAGGGATGGAAAAAGGTCTAGCATGCAAATATTAATCAAGAGAAAGCAGCCAGGGCTATATTAATATCAGATAAAGTAGACTTCAGAGAAGAAAAATTACCGAGGACAGAGAGAGACGTTACATAATAACAAAGGGGTCAATCTACTAAGAAGGCATAGAAATCCTAAACAGCAGACCTGCAAAGTGTATGCACCAAACAGCAGAGTTTCAAAATATGTGAAGCAAAAACTGATAGAAATGAAAGGAGAAATAGACAAATCCACAATTATACTTGGAGGTCTCAACACCCCTCTCTCAAAAACTGATAGAACAACTGTACAGAAAATCAGCAAAGATATAGAAGAATTCAACAACACCATCAACCAATAGGATTTAATTGATGTTTATAGAGGGCTCCACCCATCAACAGCAGAATACACATTCCTTTCAAATACCTGAGAAACATACATCAAGATACACTCATATTCTGAGCCATAAAACAAACCTCAGATCAAAAAGAATTGAAATCATACAGAGTGTGTTCTCTGACCACACTGGAATAAAACTAGAAACCAATAACAGAAGGATAACAAACACTTGGAACAAATACTTGGATACTAAACAACAGACTTAAAATAATCCATGGTTCAAAGAGGAAGTCTCAAGGGAAATTTTAAAAATATATTGAGTGAAACTACAACATATTAAAATGTGTGAGACAGAGCTAAAGCAGAGCTAAGAGGAAAACTTATAGCACTAAATGCTGACATTAGGAAAAAGAAACAGTCTCAGATCAATCATCTAAGCTCCTACTTTAAGATATTCGAAAAATAAAAGAATAAACCCAAAGCAAACAAAAGGGAAGAAATTATAAGAAGTAGAAATCAATGAAGATTGAAAACAGAAAAACAATAGAGAAAATACAAGAAACCAAAAGCTGATTCTTTGAAAAGATCAATTCAGTTGACAAACCTCTAGCAAGAATGACAAAGAAAAAAAGAGAGAAAATGCAAATTACAAAATTCAGGGATGACATGGAGGAAACCACTATAGACCCTGCAGACTTCAAAAGTTTAATAAAAGAACACTTGGAACATCTACGTGTAGAACATCTACACGTACGAATTCGACAAAGATGAAATGAACCAGTTCCTCAAAAACTACAAACTATCACATCTAAACAACAATATGAAATAGATAATTTGAATAGCCCTGCAACTATTAAGGAAATTGAGTTTGTAATTTAAAACTCCTAAAAAAGAAATCTCCAGGCCCAGATGTTTTCACTGGAGAATTTTGCCAAGCATTTAAAGAGGAATAAATGTCAATTCTACACAATCTCTCACAGGAAGTAGAAATGGAAGGAGCACTTCCCAATTAATTTTATCTAGAACTACTCTGATACCAAAACTAGACAGACAGTACCGAGAGAGAGAGAGAGAGAGGACTACAGACCAATATCTCTCATGACTATAGACACAGAAATCCGTAACAAAATCTTTCAAATAGAATTCAGCAATATATATACCATAACAAGTGAGGTTTCTTCCAGGGATGCAAGACTGGCTCAATATTTGAAAATAAATCAACGTAATCCATCATATTAACAGACTAAAGGAGAAAAATCACATAATCGTGTTAATCCAAGAAAGCATTTGACAAAATTGAACACTCATTCATGATAAAAACTCCCAAAAATAGGCATAGTGGGGAACTTTCTCAATTAGGAGCAAAAAAAAAAAAAACCTAAACAACTAGAACTAACATCATCCTTAACAGTGAAAGGTTGCTTTCTCCCTGAGATTGGGAACAAAGCAAGGATGTCTACTCTCACCACTCTTATTCAACAAAGTACTTGAGGTTCTAGCTAGTGCAGGAAGTCAAGAAAAGGAAATAAAAGGCATACAGATCAAAAAGAAAGAAATAAAACTGCCCCTGTCTGTAGTTGACACAACTGCCTGCTTAGAAGTTCTAATATCTAATAAGGTTCCAGTATTTAGAATATATAAATACCTCTTACAACTCAACAGTGAAAAGACAAAGGATTTGAATAGACATTTCTCCAAAGATGTACAAATGGCCAATAAGCACATGAAAAGATGCTCAACATCATTAGTCATAAGGGACATACAAATCAAAACCACAATGAGATACTAATTTCCATTTACTAGGATGGCTATCATCAAAAGGACAGACAGGGTTGGCAAGGATATGGAGAAATTAGAATCCTCATACACTGATGGTGGGAATGTAAATTGATGCAGCTACTGTGGAAAGCAGTTCTACAGTTTCTCAAAAAGTTAAACATAGAGTTACCATATAACCAACAGTTTCATCTGTACATGTATACACAAGAGAAATGAAAACATATGTTCATAAAAATTTGTACACCAGTGTACACCATCATTCATAATAGCCAAAAAAGTGGAAACAGACCAAATGTCCTTCAACTAATGAATGGATAAACAAAATGTGGTATATCCATGCAATGGAATATTATTCAGCCATAAAAAGGAACAAAATACTGATATATGCTACAACAGGAATGAAACTTGAAAATATATGCCAAGTGAAAGAAGCCAGATGCAAAAGGCCACATATTGTATGATCCCATTTATATGAAATGTTCAGAATAGGAAAATCTATAGAGACAGAAGTAGATTAGTGGTTGCCAGGGCTGGGGGGGTGGGTGGGGGAAGAGGTTGCCAGGGCTGTTAGGGAGTGAATACTAACAGGTATGGGGTTTCTTTAGGGAAGTGATGAAAATATTCTGGAATTAGTAGTGATGATGGTTGCAGCACTTTGTGAATATACTAAAAATCACTGAATTGTACACTTCTGAATGGTGAATTTTATGGTGTGTAAATTAATTTCTAAAAAATAAAATTTAAAAAATTGATTGTATTTATGAAACAGATGAGACAGAACATAGAGCCCAGATATAGCTCCACACAAGAACTGAAGGGCAAAAGCAATTCAATGGGGGAAGGAGAGTCTTTTCGTTAAACGGTGCTGGAGCAATTGAGTTGGTAGGTAGTAGGTACGTAAATCAATCAGCCAACCAACCAGCCAGTCAACCTTGACCTAAACCTCACACCTATATAAAAACTAACACCCAATCCACCCTAGGTTCAAATGTAAATTTAAAATTATAAAACTATAAAACTTTAAGGAGAAAACAGAAAAAAAATGTTTGGGACCTAGGGCTTGGTGATGAGTTCTTCGGGATGACACCAAAATCATTCTCCATAAAAGGAGAAAATCAATAAATTAGACTTCATCAAAATTAAATCTTTGAGGCTTACCTGGCGGTCCAGCGGTTAAGACTCCCCACTTCCACTGCAGGGGGCATGAGTTGGATCCCTGGTCGGGGATCCTGCATGCTGCGCAGTGTGGCAAAAAAAAAAAAAAAAAAAAAAAATTAAATCTTTAACTCTGTGAAAGACGCTGTTAAGAAGATGAAAAGACAGGTTACAGACTGAGAAAAAGTATTTGCAAACCATGTATCTGACAAAGGACACATATCTGAAATTTATCTGATAAAGGACTCATATCAAAACTCAACAGTGCTATTTACAATAGCCAGGTCATGGAAGCAACCTAAATGCCCATCGACAGACGAATGGATAAAGAAGACGTAGTACATATATACAATGGAATATTACTCAGCCATAAAAAGGAACGAAATTGGGTCATTTGTAGAGACGTGGATGGATCTAGAGACTGTCATACAGAGTGAAGTAAGTCAGAAAGAGAAAAAAAAATATCGTATATTAACGCATATGTGTGGAACCTAGAAAAATGGTACAGATGAACCGGTTTGCAGGGCAGAAATACAGACACAGATGTAGAGAACAAACGTATGGACACCAAGGGGGGAAAGCAGTGGGGGGTGGTGGTGGTGGGATGAATTGGGAGATTGGGATTGACATATATACACTAATATGTGTAAAATAGATAACTAACAAGAACCTGCTGTATAAAAAAAAATTAAATAAAATTAAAAAAAAAAACCTCAACAGTGAAAACAAGCACTCTAATTAGAAAGTAGAGAAAAAAACACAAGAAACATTTCACCAAGGAGGATATATGGATGGCAAATAAGCACATGAATAGTGATAACCATTCAGGAAGTGAAAATTAAGACCACAATGAGATTTTGAAATGGAGCAGGGCCCTATGGTCCTTGCCCCCCCATGTCCTCCGCCTGCCTTTTGTCTGTGGAAAAACTTTAGCCAAAGAAAAGTTTAATCAGAGAAATGAGAAAATGCAGAAACAAAGGAAAACAGTCAAAGGAGACCAAATAATAATAGTTTAGTCACTAAGCATAGTCAAGGACCTTTAGTTCCTCCCTACAGGCTACAGATAATATTCTGAGCCATATCCTGTAAGCTGTTTTGTAGATACTGAAACCCGCACCAGGTGGAAGAAGTTAACTACATGATGACCAGACTGTAGCCATGACGTAAGCTGCCACAGTTCTGAGAACTGGCCTCAAGGAAATGCGAACAAACCGACCCTGAACTGAAGACTAACTGTACTTAAAACAATCAAGATGATGCTGGTCAGACCACTTCATGATTAATTTCAAGAGGACTGTCAGAGCTGACTGTGCTGTTTCTGCATGGAGCCCCCTACCTCCGCCTATAAAAGCTCTTGCCCCCTGATTGTCAGTGGGGGGAGTCGGCCTTTGGACAGGCGTCCGCCCTCCCCCACCCCCGCTGCCAGCATCCAAAATAAAGCAAACTTTCCTTTCCACCTACTTGGCCTCTTTATTGGCTTTTGAGCCATGAGCAGCTGGACCCCACTTTCGGTTACAATATCGCTACACACCTATTAGAACAGCTAAAATGAAAAACACGTGATAATACCAATGCTAGCCCAGATGCACAGAAAACTGGTGGAAACATACATTACTGGAGGAAAGGTCAAATTACACAGTCACTCTGGAAAATAGCTTGGCAGTTTCTTTAAAAAAACTAAACATATATTTAATTTATGACCCCAGCAGTTAATTGCATGCCTGGGCGTTTATCTCAGAGAAATCAAAACCTATGTCCACATGAAAACATCTGTGTGCATGATTGTTCTTATTAGCTTTATTTGTAATAGCCCCAAAATGAAAACCTACAAGAGGGTAGTGGTTAAATAAACTGCAGTGTGTCACTACATGGAATACTAGTTAACAGTAAAAAAGAATAAACTATTGAAACCTACAACAACTTGGATGTATCTCAAGAGCACTGTGTGAAGTTAAAAAAAAAAAACAATCTCAAAAGGTCACGTCTGATATGATATGATTGTTTGTATCACCTTCTCGAAATGACAAAATTATGGAGAAGAATAGATTAGTGGTTGCTAAGGTTTAAGGATGGTGGGGGAGGGGAGATGTGACTGAAGAGAGAACACTGGTGAGATCTTTGTGTTGACGGAAAAGATCTGTATCTTGGTTGTAATGGTGGCTACACGAATGTACACGTGATAAAGTAACAGAATGATACAGACACTTTATACTAATGTCAATTTCCTAGGTGTGATATTGTACTGTAATTATGTAAGATGTGACTATTGGGGAAAACTGGGTAAAAGGTACCCCTGACTTCCTTGTATTGTTTTTGCAACTTCTGGTGAATCTATAATTATTTTTTTTTAAAGTTCTTTAGGCTATATAGACATAGGCATCTTAGGATTGGTAGGTAGACAATATTCATGCTTATTAATTAATGCCTTATGAGAAAACACTGCCCAATATGGATGCATTTCATATACTCTGCACCAACAGGCTATGAGGTATTGTACAGAGTTTAATTTTCCATACAACATAAACTTATCTCTCTAAATAATGTTAACACATTTCATGGGCATTTTGCCAAAATATATTAACATTGTCCCTGCTTTTTTTGCCCAAACAAAAACATAAGGCAGAATTCAATACCAGGGTCAGTTCAGGGATTGGGGACTTGCCAGGCAGTCAGCTGCAAATATCGACTGCTTTATTTTCTTTGAAGAAAACTCAGTTTTTATTGAATAAGAATGTTTATTGAGCAAATGAAATCTTTATTTAAAAAAAAAAAAAAGACTGGTGAAAAATAACCTCTCCTCCCCACCAGACCCATGCAGCCTTCTGTTGGAGAAATTCTTCAGGCTCCACCAAGGGGGGCAGAGCCAAGAGCAGAGAAGGATCCAGGCGTTTTGGACTGAGAATTGAGCAGTCACTGTTGTTACTGGGCTCTTAGTAAAGAAATGTATTTTTGCACCCATGCTTCCTTCGGTGTTGCACAGAGTTTCTGGCCTCTTTTGGTGGTGAATCTATGGAAAAGAGATGCTGACAGTCAATGCTAAAAAATTTCGCCTCCCGGAAAGGGGTGGAAAGGGAGGGGCAGCCCCCCACCTCGATCTTCTTGCTTGCTTTGCGGTACCCCTGGCACACTGTCCCTGCTCCCTCTTCTGGCCCTTGACCTCCCTCTTCTCTGTTTTCCACTGGAAACCACACTTCCTGGCCCACCTTCACCAGGAAAGATGTAACAACAGCTCTGCTCTGAAGCAGGTAATCTGCACCGCGCCTCTTAACTCTTCCGTTTTAATATAACAGTTTTGTTGGGATATAAGTCACTAATTTGCCCACTTAAAGTGTATAATCAGGGGCTTCCCTGGTGGCGCAGTGGTTGAGAATCTGCCTGCCGATGCAGGGGACACGGGTTCGAGCCCTGGTCTGGGAAGATCCCACATGCCGCGGAGCGACTAGGCCCGTGAGCCACAACTACTGAGCCTGCGCGTCTGGAGCCTGTGCTCCGCAACAAGAGAGGCCGCGATAGTGAGAGGCCCGCGCACCGCGATGAAGAGTGGCCCCCGCTCGCCGCAACTGGAGAAAGCCCTCGCACAGAAATGAAGACCCAACACAGCCAGAAATAAATAAATAAATAAATAATTTGAAAAAAAACCACAAAACCGCTATTTCAAAAAAAAAAAGTGTATAATCATAATTCAATGGTTTTAGTATATCGATAGATGATGCAACCATCACCACGATCAATTTTATAACATTTGTATTGCCCCGCAAAGGAACCTCTTATGTATTGTGCCACTTAATTCTTAATCACATTATCACGGGTTGTTAGCGACGGCTGCTTATATGGATGTGATTCCTGCCTTCCTGACCACACTGTGAGCTCATTAAGACTGGGGCTTGTGGTTGATGTCCCTGAATGGCTTCCAGCCTTTACTCCCTGAGAGTACTCGGAAGTGACAAGAGCCTAGGTCAGGGGGTGCTCTAACCTGGAGCAGGGGAGAAGAGCCAAAAGGATGGTGAAATAAGAGAGAGGAAGGGCTTTGTGGGTGTTTGAACATCCATGTGACATTGCTCCCATTGAGAGATGGGAGTCTATGTCCCCTCCCCTTGAATTTAGGCCAGTCTTAAGGACTGGTTGACTAATAGAGAATGGCAAAAGTGACGCTATGTGATTTGGTAGCTAAGTCATAGAAGGTCGTAGAGCTTCTGCCTGGTTCACTGAGCACTTACGCAGGAGCTTTGGACTTCCTCGTAAGGAGTCCTACCACCCCAGCTCGCCATAGTATGAGGAAGCCCAAACTAGCCCAACAGAGAGACCACACAGAGGGGCCCTGGAGGGACATGCCTCCAGCCCCCTGAGCTGTGCCAGCTCCAGCACCATCTGTCTGCAACGACACAAGAGACGCCTATCCAGAACCTTGCAGCCAAGCCCTCCTGGAATTCCAGACCCATGGAAACCATGAGAGATAAGAAGATGATCATTGTTGGATTAAGCCACTAAGCTTTGGGTGGTTGGTTATACAGCAATAGTTGACTGATATAGGCCCCTCACCTTCCTTCTACAAATGAGGAAACTTGACTTGCCCAAGGTCACACAGCTTATAAGTGAAAGAGCCACTGCTTTGAGCTCAGCTCAGGGCTCTTTGCCAGCTGTTGGTTAAGTGTTGGTGTCTTTAAAACTCCAGAAAGCCAATCAAGACACAAAGGAGAAGACCCAGGACATCCTGAGCCCTGGAGCATCCCCCTCCATATCTAGGCACTTGAGTGCCTCTTTCCCGTCCTTAACTGTCTCAAAATGATAACATTCAGCTTTGTCCCTGGAGCCCGTTTTCTCCCTTTCCGCACCGTTCTCTCATGCTCAGGAACCCAAGGTCCCCTGATTGTGTTTTTGCACTTAAAGATCGCTTCCATTTGCTGAACGTTTACTGTGTGCAGGCTCAGCACTAAATTCTTTGCATATACTAGCCTCACTTAGTCCTGCCAGGGACCCTTCCAGGTGTTGTGTCATCTCTCCTGCTACCGATGAGCTTGGCATGACATGCCTCCTGTCTACCTGTCTGCCTAGTCAGTAATACGTTAATCCTTCTCCCCTCCACCATGCTTCTGCCTGCCCCCTTTCCCTGGGCCACTCCCACTTAGCCTTGGGGGGGGGGTCTCAGTATAAATGTCACTCCCTCCAGGAGACCCTCCCAACACTAAGTTAGGTCCTCCTGTGACTGTGATGAAGGGTGGCCGAATATGCCGCCCCCAAATATGCCGCTTTGACGTGAGGATTATTTTGAACGAAAGACACTAAAAAAAAAACCCCAGTGAAACAAAACAAAACAGAAAAACCCCAGCAGGGGCAAGAAGAGCGTTCTGACCTCCCCTTTTTTCCCTGAAAGCAGGAGATAAAACTCCCATGTGAAAAATGTCCTCCTTGTACCAGGAGGAAAGAAATATTCTTAACGCCAGAGATAGAGTCAAGGCCAAGAGAACTCTGTAAAAACAGACCTTGTTAAGATAACTCTTATCAATCTTTAACTTTCCCCACCCACAGATATTTTAATTACTTTTCCACAGTTCCTTCCTTGTTCAAAAGCACGTAGCTTTTGCCACTTCTTTGGGTCTTCATCTTCCTGTGAGGCTCCTGTGTGCGTGTAAAAAGCTATATGTTTTCCTCTTGTTAATGTCTTATGTCGATTTAATTCTCAAGCCCAGCTGGAGCCCCTAAGAGGGTAGAGAGAAAGTTTTGCCTGCCCTGCAATATGCTCCCTCCTGCTCTCTTTCCCGCTGTCTTTTTCAAGCACTCATCACAATCTTGATTATCTATTTTGTGCAAATGTCTTTTAATGCCCTCTTTCTTATGCTAGATGTAAGGTCTGTAAGGGCTGTTTATTGTTTTATACCCAGCACTTAGCACAGTGCCTGGCAGGCGCCGGGCTCATGGTCTGCAAGCTAGGAAACCAAGCTCAGGGTTACACTTCTTAATGCCCGAGGTAAGGTGATAACCCAAGTCACCGGGTTCCCATCTTGAGGCTCATCCTGGCACTGTGGGGGTCTTCCCAGCATCCATCCAACAGCATGAAAGGTAAGGGACCCTAAAAGCCCAAAGGAGAAATACTCACATCACAGCCTGCTGGGAGCAGCTGTTTCTGGTGAATTCATAGCTACTCACCCACCTCCAGGGAGGGATCTTGTGGGTGTATTGAAAGCAGCAGAACTTAGCCACATCACTGCCACCTAAAGAAACAGGGAGAGAAAGGAGCTTGGACATGTCCCTTTGCTTCCATCCCTAGTCAGCCTGGGAAGGGAGTTGGACAGCGCCGTACGTGCAGCAGCTCCGAGATGAACGCTCAGGATAAAAACCAGGAAAAGAGGGAAAGCCGTGGGGAAGCTCTTCATGGTGCTACAAGCTGGGTCCTTCACAGCCTTCTTGCTAATTCCTCCAGTCTCAGCAGTGCCCTCTTTTATGGGGCTGAGTGGTCCCTGAAGATAATTCCAGAGAATTTTATGGTAGAGCACAAAAACAGCTCTTTTGTACTACAGCGGGGAAGCAACCTGATACCCGTGAAAGGGAGATTGGAAAGTGAGGAGGTGTCATGGGGCGGGAAGAGGTGGAGCCAGCACACCCCTGAGAGTCTCCCAGCCAGTGCAATGGTCTGAGGCAATGCTTGATTGTTTGAAAAGCAGAAGGAGAGGAAATGAAATAAGAATTCCAGAGAATTGACCTTAGTTGTTGCAGATAGATTCCTGGCTCTTGGCCAGAGTTTTCTTTTCTTTTTTTGGCCGCATGGCATGTAGGATCCTAGTTCCCTGACCAGGGATCGAACCTGTGTCCCCGCATTGGAAGCACAGTGTCCTAACCACTGAACCACCAGGGAAGTCCCCTTTCTTGGTTTTCTAAACATTGTTTATCTCTTGGGGAGGTCTGGACAGTCTCAGGACAGGCGCATAGAGCAGCCTGACCACACAATGGATGTTCTAGAATGACGCTCCTGGGGAGAAGCTTCAAGATGGCGGAAGAGTAAGACGTGAAGATCACCTTCCTCCCCACAAATACATCAGAAATACATCTACATGTGGAACAACCCCTACAGAACACCTACTGAAGGCTGGCAGAAGACCTCAGACCTCCCAAAAGGCAAGAAACTCCCCACGTACCTGAGTAGGGCAAAAGAAAAAAGAAAAAACAGAAACAAAAGAATAGGGATGGGACCTGCACCAGTGGGAGGGAGCCGTGAAGGAGGAAAGGTTTCCACACACTAGGAAGCGCCTTCGCGGGTGGAGACTGCGGGGGGGGGCGGAAGAAGGGAGCTTCGGAGCCACGGAGGAGAGCGCAGCCACAGGGGTGCGGAGGGCAAAGCGGAGAGATTCCCGCACGGAGGATCGGTGCCGAGCAGCACTCACCAGCCCGAGAGGCTTGTCTGCTCACCCGCCGGGGCGGGCGGGGCTGGGAGCTGAGGCTCGGGCTTCAGAGGTCGGATCCCAGGGAGAGGACTGGGGTTGGCGGTGTGAACACAGCCTGAAGGGGTTAGCGCACCACAGCTAGCCGGGAGGGAGTCCGGGAAAAGTCTGCAGCTGCCGAAGACGCAAGAGACTTTTTCTTGCCTCTTTGTTTCGCGGCGCGCAAGGAGAGGGGATTCAGAGCGCCGCCTAAACGAGCTCCAGAGATGGGCACGAGCCGCAGCGATCAGCGCGGACCCCAGAGACGGGCATGAGACGCTAAGGCTGCTGCTGCCGCCACCAAGAAGCCTGTGTGCGAGCACAGGTCACTCTCCACACCACCCCTCCCGGGAGCCTGTGCAGCCCGCCACTGCCAGGCTCCCCTGATCCGGGGACAACTTCCCTGGGAGAACGCACGGCGCGCCTCGGGCTGGTGCAACGTCACGACGCCTCTGGCGCCGCAGGCGCGCCCCGCCTCCTCCGTACCCTCCCTCCCCATGCCTGAGTGAGCCAGAGCCCCCGAAGCAGCTGCTCCTTTAACCCCGTTCTGTGTGAGCGAAGAACAGACGCCCTCAGGCGACCTACACGCAGAGGCGGGGCCAAATCCAAAGCTGAACCCCAGGAGCTCTGCGAACAAAGAAGAGAAAGGGAAATCTCTCCCAGCAGCCTCAGGAGCAGCGGATTAAATCTCCACAAACAACTTGATGTGCCTGCATCTGTGGAATACCTGAACAGACAACGAATCATCCCAAATTGAGGAGGTGGACTTTGGGAGCAATGATATATATTTTTTTCCTTTTTTCTCGTTTTGTGAGTGTGTATGTGTATGCTTCTGTGTGTGATTTTGTCTGTATAGCTTTGCTTTTACCATTTGTCCTAGGGTTCTGTCTGTTCTTTTTTTTTTTTATTTCTTAGTATAGTTTTTAGCACTTGTTATCATTGGTGGATTTGTTTTTTGGTTTGGTTGCTCTCTTCTTTCTTTCTTTTTTTTTATTTTTAAAAAATTGTTTAATAATTATTTTTTATTTTAATAACTTTATTTATTTTATGTTATTTTATCTTCTTCTTTCTTTCTTTTTTTTCTACCTTTTATTCTGAGCTGTGTGGATGACAGGCTCTTGGAGTTCCAGCCAGGCATCAGGGCTGTGCCTCTGAGGTGGAAGAGCCAAGTTCAGGACATTGGTCCACAAGAGACCTCCCAGCTCCACGTAATATCAAACAGTGAAAATCTCCCAGAGATCTCCATCTCAACACCAAGACCCAGCTCCACTCAACGACCAGCAAGCTCCAGTGCTGGACACCCTATGCCAAACAACTAGCAGGACAGGAACACAAACCCACCCATTAGAGAGAGGCTGCCTAAAATCATAATAAGGCCACACACACCCCAAAACACACCACCAGACGTGGACCTGCCCACCAGAAAGACAAGATCCAGCCTCATCCACCAGAACACAGGCACTAGTCCCCTCCACCAGGAAGCCTACACAACCCACCAAACCAACCTTAGCCACTGGGGGCAGACACCAAAAACAACAGGAACTACGAACCTGCAGCCTGCATAAAGGAGAACCCAAACACAGTAAGTTAAGCAAAATGAGAAGACAGAGAAACACACAGCAGATGAAGGAGCAAGGCAAAAACCCACCAGACCTAACAAATGAAGAGGAAATAGGCAGTCTACCTGAAAAAGAATTCAGAATAATGATAGTAAAGATGATCCAAAATCTTGGAAATAGAAAGGAGAAAATACAACAAACGTTTAACAAGGACCTAGAAGAACTAAAGAGCAAACAAACAGTGATGAACAACACAATTAATGAAATTAAAAATTCTCTAGAAGGGATCAATAGCAGAATAACTGAGGCAGAAGAAGGGATAAGTGACCTGGAGGATAAAATAGTGGAAATAATTACTGCAGAGCAGAATAAAGAAAAAAAAATGAGAAGAATTGAGGACAGTCTCAGAGACCTCTGGGACAACATTAAACACACCAACATTCAAATTATAGGTGTCCCAGAAGAAGAAGAGAAAAAGAAAGGGACTGAGAAAATATTTGAAGAGATTATAGTCGAAAACTTCCCTAATATGGGAAAGGAAATAGTTAATCAAGTCCAGGAAGCACAGAGAGTCCCATACAGGATAAATCCAAGGAGAAACACTCCAATACACATAGTAATCAAACTATCAAAAATTAAATACAAAGAAAAAATATTAAAAGCAGCAAGGGAAAAACAACAAATAAGATACAAGGGAATCCCCATAAGGTTAACAGCTGATCTTTCAGCAGAAACTCTGCAAGTCAGAAGGGAGTGGCAGGACATGTTTAAAGAGATGAAGGGGAAAAACCCACAACTAAGATTACTCTACCCAGCAAGGATGTCATTCAGATTTGACAGAGAAATTAAAACCTTTACAGACAAGCAAAAGCTAACAGAATTCAGCACCACCAAACCAGCTTTACAACAAATGCTAAAGGAACTTCTCTAAGCAGGAAACACAAGAGAAGGAAAAGACCTACAATAACAAACCCAAAACAATTAAGAAAATGGTAATAGGAACATACATATCGATAATTACCTTAAATGTAAATGGATTAAATGCTCCAACCAAAAGACATAGACTGGCTGAATGGATACAAAAACAAGACCCGTATATATGCTGTCTACAAGAGACCCACTTCAGACCTAGGGACACATACAGACTGAAAGTGAGGGGATGGAAAAAGATATTCCATGCAAGTGGAAATCAAAAGAAAGCTGGAGTAGCAATTCTCATATCAGACAAAATAGACTTTAAAACAAAGACTATTACAAGAGACAAAGAAGGACACTACATAACGATCAAGGGATCAATCCAAGAAGAAGATATAACAATTGTAAGTATTTATGCACCCAACATAGGAGCACCTCAATACATAAGGCAAATACTAACAGCCATAAAAGGGGAAATTGACAGTAACACAATCATAGTAGGGGACTTTAACACCCCACTTTCACCAATGGACAGGTCATCCAAAATGAAAATAAATAAGAAAACACAAGCTTTAAATGATACATTAAACAAGATGGACTTAATTGATATTTATAGGACATTCCATTCAAAAACAACAGAATACACTTTCTTCTCAAGTGCTCATGGAACATTCTCCAAGATAGATCATATCTTGGGTCACAAATCAAGCCTTGGTAAATTTAAGAAAATTGAGATCATATCAAGCATCTTTTCCGACCACAATGCTATGAGACTAGATATCAATTACAGGAAAAAATCTGTAAAAAATACAAACACATGGAGGCTAAACAATACACTACTTAATAACCAAGAGATCACTGAAGAAATCAAAGAGGAAATCAAAAAATACCTAGAAACAAATGACAATAAGAACATGAAAACCCAATACTTATGGGATGCAGCAAGAGCAGTTCTAAAAGGGAAGTTTATAGCGATACAATCCTACTTTAAGAAACAAGAAACATCTCAAATAAACAACCTAACCTTACACCTAAAGCAATTAGAGAAAGAAGAACAAAAAAACCCCAAAGTTAGCAGAGGAAAGAAATCATAAAGATCAGATCAGAAATAAATGAAAAAGAAATGAAGGAAACTATAGAAAAGATCAGTAAAACTAATAGCTGGTTCTTTGAGAAGATAAACAAAATTGATAAACCATTAGCCAGACTCATCAAGAAAAAAAGGGAGAAGACTCAAATCAATAGAATTAGAAATGAAAAAGGAGAAGTAACAACTGACACTGCAGAAATACAAAGGATCATGAGAGATTACTACAAGCAAGTATATCCCAATAAAATGGACAACCTGGAAGAAATGGACAAATTTGTAGAAATGCACAACCTTCCAAGACTGAACCAGGAAGAAATAGAAAATATGAACAGACCAATCACAAGCACTGAAATTGAAACTGTGCTTAAAAATCTTCCAACAGGGCTTCCCTGGTGGCGCAGTGGTTGAGAGTCTGCCTGCCAGTGCAGGGGACACGAGTTTGAGCCCTGGTCTGGGAGGATCCCACATGCTGCGGAGCAACTGGGCCCGTGAGCCACAACTACTGAGCCTGCGCGTCTGGAGCCTGTGCCCTGCAACAACAGAGGCCGCGGCAGTGAAAGGCCCGCGCACCGCGATGAAGAGTGGCCCCCGCTCGCCGCAACTAGAGAAAGCCCTCGCACAGAAACAAAGACCCAACACAGCCAAAAATAAATAAATAAATAAAAATAAAATTAAAAAAAAAAAATTCTTCCAACAAACAAAAGCCCAGGACCAGATGGCTTCACAGGCGAATTCTAACAAACATTTAGAGAAGAACTAACACCTATCCTTCTCAAACTCTTCCAAAATATAGCAGAGGGAGGAACACTCCCAAACTCATTCTACGAGGCCACCATCACCCTGATACCAAAACCAGACAAAAATGTCACAAAGAAAGAAAACTACAGCCCAATATCACTGATGAACATAGATGCAAAAATCCTCAACAAAATACTAGCAAACAGAATCCAACAGCACATTAAAAGGATCATACACCATGATCAAGTGGGATTTATCCCAGGAATGCAAGGATTCTTCAATATACGCAAATCAATCAATGTGATACAGCATATTAACAAATTGAAGCATAAAAACCATATGATCATCTCAGTAGATGCAGAGAAAGCTTTCGACAAAATTCAACACCCATTTATGATAAAAACCCTCCAGAAAGTAGGCATGGGGGAACTTACCTCAACATAATAAAGGCCATATATGACAAACCCACAGCCAACATCGTCCTCAATGGTGAAAAACTGAAACCATTTCCACTAAGATCAGAAACAAGACAAGGTTGCCCACTCTCACCACTATTATTCAACATAGTTTTGGAAGTTTTAGCCACAGCAATCAGAGAAGAAAAAGAAATAAAAGGAATCCAAATCGGAAAAGAAGAAGTAAAGCTGTCACTGTTTGCAGATGACATGATACTATACATAGAGAGTCCTAAAGATGCTACCAGAAAACTACTAGAGCTAATCAATGAATTTGGTAAAGTAACAGGATACAAAATTAATGCACAGAAATCTCTTGCATTCCTATACACTAATGATGAAAAATCTGAAAGTGAAATTAAGAAAACACTCCCATTTACCATTGCAACAAAAAGAATAAAATATCTAGGAATAAACCTACCTAAGGAGACAAAAGACCTGTATGCAGAAAATTATAAGACACTGATGAAAGAAATTAAAGATGATACCAACAGATGGAAAGATATACCATGTTCTTGGAAGAATCAATATTGTGAAAATGACTATACTACCCAAAGCTATCTACAGATTCAATGCAATCCCCATCAAACTACCACTGGCATTTTTCACAGAACTAGAGCAAAAAATCTCACAATTTGTATGGAAACACGAAAGACCCTGAATAGCCAAAGCACTCTTGAGAAAGAAAAACGGAGCTGGAGGAATTAGGCTCCCTGACTTCAGACTATACTACAAAGCTACAGTAATCAAGACAGTATTGTACTGGCCCAAAAACAGAAATATAGATCAGTGGAACAGGATAGAAAGCCCAGAGATAAACCCATGCACCTTTGGTCAACTAATCTATGACAAAGGAGGCAAGGATATACAATGGAGAAAAGACAGCCTCTTCAATAAGTGGTGCTGGGAAAACTGGACAGCTACATGTAAAAGAATGAAATTAGAACACTCCCTAACACCATACACAAAAATAAACTCAAAGTGGATTAAAGCCCTAAATGTAAGGCCAGACACTATAAAACTCTTAGAGGAAAACATAGGCAGAACACTCCATGACATAAATCACAGCAAGTTCCTTTCTGACCCACCTCCTAGAGAAATGGAAATAAAAACAAAAATAAACAAATGGGACCTCATGAAACTTAAAAGCTTTTGCACAGCAAAGGAAACCATAAACAAGACGAAAAGACAACCCTCAGAATGGGAGAAAATATTTGCAAATGAAGCAACTGACAAAGAATTAATCTCCAAAATTTGCAAGCAGCCCATGCAGCTCAGTATCAAAATAAAAAACAACCCAATCCCAAAATGGGCAGAAGACCTAAATAGACATTTCTCCAAAGAAAATATACAGATTGCCAACAAACACATGAAAGAATGCTCAACATCATTAATCATTAGAGAAATGAAAATCCAAACTACAATGAGATATCATCTCACACTGGTCAGAATGGCCATCATCAAAAAATCTACAAACAATAAATGCTGGAGAGGGTGTGGAGAAAAGGGAACCCTCTTGCACTGTTCGTGGGAATGTAAATTTGTACAGCCACTATGGAGAACAGCATGGAGGTTTCTTAAAAAACTAAAAATAGAACTACCATATGACCCAGCAATCCCACTACTGGGCATATACCCTGAGAAAACCATAATTCAAAAAGAGTCATGTACCACAATGTTCATTGCAGCTCTACTTACAGTAGCCAGGACATGGAAGCAACTTAAGTGTCCATCAACAGATGAATGGATAAAGAAAATGTGACACATATATACAATGGAATATTACTCAGCCATAAAAAGAAACGAAATTGAGTTATTTGTAGTGAGGTGGATGGACCTAGAGTCTGTCATGTCATACAGAGCGTATAAGTCAGAAATAGAAAAACAAATACCGTATGCTAACACATATATATGGAATCTAGGGGGGAAAAAATGGTCCTGAAGAACCTAGGGGCAAGATGGGAATAAAGACGCAGACCTACTAGAGAATGGACTTGAGGATACAAGGACTTGTATCCTTGTCAAGGAATGGACTTGGGAGGGGGAAGGGTAAGCTGGGACAAAGTGAGAGAGTGGCATGAACATATATACACTACCAAATGTAAAATAGATAGCTAGTGGGAAGCAGGGGACTTTCAGATCCATGTTTCATAACCCCATGCTCGGTCATTCTCACCCCCTGATATGCCCCCTGGCTTTAAAATTTTGAATTTAAGCTTTTTTAAAAAACCCATCTAGAACTATAGAATTTTTCAGGGCTAGCTGGGACCTTACATCTCACCTAGCCCAACCCTTTAAAACACCCCCTCAGAGCCATCCAGCCTGTTTTGACCACTCTGAGTGATGGGGAACTCACCACTGAACTCCTCAACCTAACACAGCTCTCCCTGTGACAAAGTCCTTTTAAGTTCTTTTTACAATTTGGCTGAAATCTTTACTTCTTTTGTTTCTACCTTTTGACCCAGTTCTATACAAAAATGCCTCATTTCTCCTCTTCTTTTGGAAGGTGAGGAAATTGATTGTCATTGCTTTTGTTTGGGTTCCTCTAAAGCAGACCCTGAGCTAAGGATTCCAGTGCAAGTAATTCACGCGGGAGGTGATTCCGGGAGACACCAGTCAAGGAGGGGGGAAGCGAGGCGGGGGAGGGAGGGTGCCAGTGTGGGGCAGGTGGTCAGCAGGTTACGGCCACAGGCAGCTGAAGCTCGGTTCTACTGGGGGATTCTGGGAGCGGGTGCAGAATAAGCCGGGGTTGGCCCAACTGCGGGGTGAGGAAGCGGGGATGTTCTCTGCATGTCTTTGGTTAAGGGCTCTGTCCCACGCTCCACTCCCAGCTCGTCCTATGAGCAAGCTGAGCGCGCTCTGTGATCAGAGAAAAGGCCCTCTGTCAGAGTTGCAGGTGTCCCTAGTGAGGAGTCTTTGGCTCACAGATGTTGAATGATGAGGGGGTATAGGCGGGGCCCCAATGACACCTGCTATGACCATTACAGTGTTTGCCCCCTAACTGTCCTCTTCTCTACACTAAGCTCCCCTACGCCTTCAATTTGCCCCACACCATCCTATGTGAAGGCCACCTTCACACACCAGTTTCTATGTTAATGAACAGCTACTGTGTGTTGGGGACCCAAATATTGCATAAATGGAACACAATAAACACTAACCATAAGGGGTTGATAAATCATCGATAAATTGGACAATATTAGAATTTGGAACTTTTATTCATTAGAAGACACCAATAAGAGAGTGAAAAGCAATCTGCAAGGGGGGAGATTTTTGCAATACATCTGTACTGGGTTGAACAGTGTCCCCTTCAAAATTCATGTCAACCCAGAACTTCAGAATGTGACCTTATTGGAAAATAGGGTCTTTGCAGTTGTAATTAGTTAAGAGGCGATCATGTCGGATTAGAGTGGGCTCTTGTGATATTGTTTTCTTTTTTTTATTGGAGCATAATTGCTTTACAATGTTGTGTTAGTTTCTGCTGTGCAATGAAGAGAATCAGCTATATGTATACATATATCCTCTCCCTCTTGGCCCTCCCTCCCACCCCACCCCCATCCCACCCCTCTAGGTCGTCACAGAGCACCAAGCTGAGCTTCCTGTGCTTTATAGCAGGTTCCCACTAGCTATCTATTTTACAGATGATAGTGTATATATGTCAATCCTAATGTCCCAATTCGTCCCACCCTCCCCTTCCCCCCCTGTGTCCACATGTCCATTCACTACATCTGCATCTCCATTCCTGCCCTGGATGTAGGTTCATCTGTACCATTTTTCTAGATTCCGCATTTACGCATTAATATACGATATTTGGTTTTCTCTTTCTGGCTTACATCACTCTGTATGACAGACTCTAGGTCCATCCACATCTCTACAAATGACCCAATTTCATTCCTTTTTATGGTTGAGTAATACTCCATTGTATGTATGTACCACATCTTCTTTATCCATTCATCTGTTGTTGGACATTTAGGTTGTTTTCGTGTCCTGGCTATTGTAAATAGTGCTGCAATGAACATTGTGGTACATGACTCTTTTTGAATTATGGTTTTCTCAGGGTATATGCCCAGTAGTGGGATTGCTGGGTCTTATGGTAGTTCTATTTTTAGTTTTTTGAGGAACCTCCATACTGTTCTCCACAGTGGCTGTATCAATTTACATTCCCACCAACAGTGCAAAAGGGTTCCCTTTTCTCCACACCCTCTCCAGCTTCTATTGTTTGTAGATTTTTTGATAATGGCCATTCTGACCAGTGTGAGGCGATTCTTGTGATATTGTGATTTATAATAATAAATAAATATTTAGTCTACATCTCCTGGCACACAGCTTCTAAAACCCTTGTAATTTTCTAAGCAATAAGAGGAATGGGAGCATCTTTTGATTTGGTATTGGGTCTTTTGTCCTCAGTTCTTGAAGCAGCTCCAGAGCAAAAAGGTGAAAGGAGTGTCGTTATTCACAAAAAGCCCCTTTCAACCACACCTGAGTTTATGTTAATGATGTGATTTTGGAAAACCCCCTAGATAGCCAGAGGATGGGGGCTGGTTGCCAAGGGAACCAACCATGTGATTGATTACAGGGTTGGAACTGTCAGCCCCACTCTCCAATATCCAGGGAGGGAGAG
This sequence comes from Balaenoptera physalus, assembly GCF_965194825.1. Lineage (NCBI taxonomy): Eukaryota > Metazoa > Chordata > Mammalia > Artiodactyla > Balaenopteridae > Balaenoptera > Balaenoptera physalus. The sequence continues at coordinate 83,929,450 of NC_138898.1, forward strand.
AAGCTAGAGGTTGAATTAATCCCCAGTGGCCAATGACTTAATGAATTATGCCTACACAATAAAGTCTCCATAAAAATCCCCCAAGAACAGGGTTTGGAGAGTTTCTGGGTTGGTGAACGCGTAGAGGTGCTGGGAAGATGGCATGCCTGAAGATCTGTGCCCCTTCCCATAATTTACCTTTTGTATCTCTTCCACTGGGCTGTTCCTGAGGTGTATCCTTTATAATAAAGTGGTAATCTAGTAAGTAAATCTAGTTTTCCTGAGTTCTGTGAGCCACTCCCATAAATTATTAATCCCAAGGAGGGGGTCATGGGAAGCTCTCTGATCTGTAGTTGGTCTGTAAGAAGCACAGGTGTTTCCAAACTCAGGTTCGGCTGCTCGTCACTCAAGAATCCAATACTGAGAGACAAGTGTTGGGTAAAAGGAAAGATAGCTTTATTGAGGAAGCTGGCAATCCTGGGGAGAAGGAGGACTCATGTCCCAAAGAACCACCTCCCGGCTCCCCAGGTTTTGCTCGGAGATTATATATGAAAAAGAGGAAGGGGCTATGTGCTGAGGAGGGGGTAATCTTCTATTTTCAGAGATGATTGTCCCTATCACACGGTTCCAAGTAGCTGTCATGTCTCACTTGTGTTTGGAACATTATCTGAGCCATAAATCTCTGGTCAGCTAGTCCTTCTGCTTCCAACAGGTGTGGGGTCTATGTGCTTGTGGGCAGCATACAGTTAACTTCTTCCACCTGGTGGGGGTCTCAGTATCTGCAAAATAGCTCAAAGGATATGGCTCAGAATATTATCTTTAGACCTTGAGGAGGAACTAAAAGTCCTTGACTTTGTTTAATGGCTGAACTGTTATTATTTTGTCTTGCTTGACTGTTTTCCTTTCTTTCTGCATTTTTTCATTTCTCTGATTAAATTTATTCTTTGGCACTCAGGGAAGGCCTAGAAGGCTAAAGTTTTTCTACAAATGAGAGGCTGGCGGAGGATAGGGGTGGGGTGGGTCTGTCCCAGGAAGGACCCATAGGGTCCTGCTCAGTTACAAGGTGGCAACCTGGGCTTTCAATGGGCATCTGAAGTGGGGCCAATCTTGTGGGACTGAGCCCTTAGCCTGTGAGATCTGACACTATCTCCGTGTGGATAGTATCAGAATTGAGTTAAATTGTAGGATACTCAGCTGGTGTCTGAGAATTTCTGGGTGTGAGGAAAACCCTCCCACATCTGGTCAGAAGTGAAGTATTGAGAGTAGAGTGCTGTAGTGAGTAGACAGGAAACAGAGAGTATTTTCCCCTGTCAGTTCTAAATCCAATGACTGGTGTCCTTATAGGAAGGCCACGTGAAGAGGCAGAGGGACACACAGGGAAGAAGCCCACGTGAGGACAAAGGCAAAGTTTGGATTGATGCAGCTACAAGCCCAGGAACGCCCAGGATCTTCCAAAAGATAAGAAGAAGCAAGAAAGGATCCTTCCCTAGAGCCTTCAGAGGGAGTGTGGCCCTCCTGACACCTTGATTTTGGACTTCTAGCCTCCAGAAACATGAGAGAATAAATTTCTGTTGTTTTAAGCCACCCGGTTTGTGGTCATTTGTTTCAGAAGCCCTAAGAAATGAACGCAACATATTATCTGTAAAAGGACGAGAGTTCAGAATATATAAGGAACACTAAAAATCAACAAGAAAAAGACGGACAACCCAATAGAAAAAAAGTGGCCAAAACTCAAACATTTTATGGAAGAGGAAACACCATTGATGAAGGGAAAGGGGCTTGATTGTATGAGTCATCAGAGAAATGCAAACTTAAACTGTAATGTGATATTACTTACACACCCACCAGAATGACTAAAATGAAAAAGATGGAAAATACTAAATGGCAATGAGAATATGGCACATAGGAAACTCACATACTGCTGGCGGGAGTGGAAAACTTTTGGCAGTAGTTACTAAAACTGAACATACATATATTCTACAATCTAGCAATTCTACTCCTAGGTGTATACCCATCAGAAGAGTGTACATACGTGCACCAAAAGACATTGTTTGTAATAGCCTCAAGCTGGAAACTACCTGAATATCTGTCAACATAGAATGGAAAATAAATTGTGGTTTGTTGATGTAATACAATACCGTACAACAATGAGAATGAACTACAATTACACAAAACCATGTGGATGTATCTCATGACCTAATGCTGAGGAAAAGAAACCAGACATGTTGGAGAAATATTGTAGGGTTCCATGTATATAAAGTACCAAATAAGCAAAACTAACCTATAATGATGGAAGTCAGAATAGGGTTACCCCTTGGGCATAGTGACTAGAAGAAAGGAAGGTCCAAGGGGGAGCTCTAGGGGGCTGGTACGCTCTGTTCCTTGATCTGGGTGCTAGTGGACCCTTTTATCCTTGTGAAAATTCATTGAGCTGTACCCTTAGGATTCATGTATTATATTTCAATAAATTAGTGAAGGGAAAGGAAATGATATTGCAAATAAAACAGATCACTATGCAATGAAGAAACTGTTTTATCAGAGTCATGACCTTCTCATTTCCCTTCCTTCCTCCTCTTTCTTTTGTATTCAGAATGTTCCTCATTTCAAAGAAAAGTGCTGGCTGGCTGTCACATCAGTCTGCATCTTGTTTGCACTGTTTCTGCTTTCTTCTTCCAAACCCTGACTCTCCCCGACCTGGCAGAGTCCATTCCAAGAGTCATGGCTCAACTGCAACTTCTAGACTCCTGCTTGTCCTCTAGAGTTTGCCTTTGCTGCCATAGTCCCTGGATCTGGGGCACCCCAGGAGTCCAAGTTAAGACCTCTTCTTAGCTTAAATAATTATATCTGCAAAAACCCCTATTTCCAGATAAGGTCACATTCTGAGGTTCTGAGTAGATGTGAATTTGGGGCAGGGGTATGATTCAACCTAGTACAGATGTATTGCAAAAATCTTCTGTGGGCCTGCAGATTGCTTTTTCACTCTCTTATTGCTGTCTTCTAATGAATATAAGTTCCAAATTTCAATGTAGTCCAATTTATCAACTTTCCCGCTTTATGGTTAGTAATTATGTATTTATGAGACATTTGGGTCCCTTCAGCCAAGGAGCATGTCTATAAGTGGACTTCTGCTGAAACCCCTCCTCCTTGGTACTTGTGTAACAGGCCCATCTGGCCAGGGCCTTGAGTATGTCCTTAATGCCAGCCCAAGACTGGTGGCCCTGGATCCCACTGTTCCTCCAAGTCCCTTTCCTATGGCTGAAGCCTCTGCCCCTACCTTCCAACCTGCTGGCTGGGCTCCCAGCACATATGTAGGGATTTCTCAGAGCCCCCATCCCATGTGGTTCCCAAGTTCTGAAATGTCATCTGCATTTCCACTGCTATAGACACTCTTTTAGAATCAGGCCTACTGTTCTGTTGTCATGGGCACTGGGCTTCAGCAGCCTCTCTGAAGGAAAGAGGGCTGCCTCTCTAGGCCCTCCTTTCTCAGCTGAGTTGCTTCTTCCTAGTTCCCCTCTTTATGGACTGAATTGTGTTCCCCTCAAATTCATATGTTGAAGCCCTAACCCCCAATGTGACTACACTTGGAGATAGGGTCTTCAAAGAAGTAGTTAAGGTCAAATGAGGTCATAAGGTTGGGGCCCTGATCCAATAGGACTAGTGTCCTTATAAGAAGTGGAGGAGACACCAGGGATGTGCGTGCACAGAAACAAGATGATATGAGGACACCGGGAGAAGACAGCTGTCTACAAGTCAAGGAGAGAGGCCTCAGAGAAACCAATCCTGCTGACACCTTGGATTCCCAGCCTCTAGAACCATGAGAAAATAAATGTCTATTGTTTAAGCTGCCCAGCCCGTGGTATTTTGTCACAGCAGCCTGAGCTGAGTGACACAGCCTCACGCTTCAGTGAAGGCTTCTCCCCTCCTCCTTGTTTCTAGGGTTGGGTTCTCCCAGAGGCAGATCCTGAGACAAGAATTTGAGTGCAAACATACTGGGGTGGAAATTTCAGGAAATGCCAGCTGGGGTGTGGGGAAGTGAGACAGAGATGGGAGGGCAGCTGATAAAGAAAGGACACTTTATCAAGCATGTCCCTTGTAGGCAACTGGGGCTCAGTCAGACCTCTGAATTACAACCAGAGTCCTTGCAGTTGAGGGCAAGGAAGTTGCAGCCTTCCCACCCATCGCCACTGGCTGGGGGCACTTGGGCCAGCCCTGCACATGGGTCAAGAGGGAGCCCTCAGGTGGAGCACCTCAGGTGTGTGCTGATGGAGGACAGAAGGAACAGTGAGAATGGGAGGGTGGGTGCTGAAGGATGTGGGTTGGGCACCCCCAGTATCTGCTACATGTGGACTCATGGGTAGGGACCAAATATCCTTCCACTGGGGGCAGAATGCCCCATTCTGTGTCTGCAAAGACTTCACCCCTCTGTACCTATGACCTATGTCACCAACTCACAGAAGCTTTCCTCCATCCTCCATTCCAAGCTGGACCGGGTAGCCCTCCCCTGGTTTCCAGAGAACACTGTGCTGCGTTGAATCACAGACACCATCGTTATCCCTTGCACACTCATTAGCCTTTTTATCTGCCCTCCTTCCTGGCCAGTGAATTCTTTCCATTCGTTTCATCACTGACTCTTTCATTCAACAAATTTTTTGTGATCTCTGCACTATGCTAGATGCTGAGATCCAGAGGTGAACAAGGCAGACACCGTCCTTGCTGTCGGGGAGTGTATATTCTAGTGGAGGGGCTAGACTGAGCAGAAAACAATTACTCAATAGATTATTAATGCTACCTGGATGGAGAAGCCCAGGGAGCTTTAAGAGTGTAGACTAAGGGAATGTGAACCAGGCTAGGGAGTCAGAAACTCTTCCTTTAAAGAAAGTGGCCTTTGCAACTTAACCCTGAAGGACAGCGTGCTGCTTATTCTCCAATTGCATGCACGCACGCGTGTTTGCGAGCACGTGCGTGCACACGCGTGCACCCACACACACTCTGCCCCTGCCATGCGTGATTCTCTACCCTCCTCTGCCCTGCTCAGCGCTTGGGGTTGACCTCCGTGGACTGCATCTTCAAGCTTCCTGGCCCTCTGACTGCCTCCTGGGTCCTGTTCATCCCGCTCTCTCCCTGCCCGGCCATAGCCTTGGCAGTGACCTGTGTCTCTCCATGGATTGAATTGAATCACGATGTGAATGCAGGTAGTCTGGCTCCAAAACTCGTGCTCTTCACCTCCAGGCTTAGGGGCGGATCTGGGTTTGGTGGAAACTAATGCTTATACAATTTGGTGGCCCTCTTTTTTTTAAAAAAGACACAATGCTACCAAATGAGGTGCAGGGCTCTCGAAGGGACCCTGCAAGTGAGGGGCCCGAGGTCAAAGCTGCAGAACCTCGTGGTGAATCCCCTCTGACTGCATTCTACTGCCTCCTGTACAGAGCATGGGTCGAGCATTTTCCTCTTTATCCTAAACACTATGGGGAGATATTAAGGAGTTTAAAGCAGGGGATAAGGTTAGAGGAGGGATTTATAAAGACTCCCCTGGCTGTTGTATGGAAGATGCACTAGAGAGGGACAAGGGGGGACGTGGAAGACCAGTAAGGAGCCTCCTTGTTTGTCTTCACAAGCCTTCAGCACAGAGTCTGGAACCCATTTATTGCACAAACGTTTGTTTAGTTCTTACCAGGGGCCCAGGCGCTGTCAAAGGCTCTGGAGGTGCATGGTGGACAAGACCCCAGCCCCGTCCTTACCAAAGCTGAGTACATGGACGTGAACCCCCCACCTGCTGTCGCAGTGGGACCTCGATCAGGGAGGGGGAGAGGCCAGAAGGAGGCACAGTGTGTTAGGGGGGTTTCCCCAGGGCTGAGAAGCTCCTCCAGGAGGTAGGAAATGTCCTAGTTTGGATCTAATAGAAGCAGGATGGAATCAAGAAAAGAAAACATGTTTCCAGGAATCGGAAAAAGACAAACCTTTTTTGGTTTGTTACCAGTTACTCCATCTATCTTCATGGCAGTTCTGTGAGGGAGGTTTTCTTATCCTTCCTTTTCATCCAAAGAAACTGAGGTTCAGAGAGGGGAAGTGATTTGTTCAAGGTCACAGAGTTAGCAGGTGACAGAGCCAAGGTTCAAAGCCAGGTCTGTCTTATGCCTGTGCCTTGTGCCTCTGAGTGTCTTAGGGTCCTGTCCCCTGGGCCCTTACCCTGAGAAAGGGCCTTAAGGTTAACTTGCTTCAGGCTCTGTCCTGGAGCCAAATGACTCCGCAATTAAGCAGGACATCAAAGCAAAGGACTAATAAGCACTGGATAGATAAGGTGCAGGTGCAGGTGTCAGGCTGCAAGGGCTGGCAAACTTTCAATGAGCCAATACAGAATGGAAAGTGCAATCAGTCCCAAGATTCACAACATAAACAACCATAAAAATGAACCGCTGGTTGCGTGGGATTCGTGCAGCTCTTCCCAATTCTGAGGCCCGAGAGAAGTTTCTCCAGGTGACTCTTGGAAAGCGGTCACTGGGTGATATCTCGATGGGGCCATACCCACAGCATCCTGACAAGAAGTGCTTTTTCCATAGGGCTTATCATTATTCTGAATTTAGAAAGCCAGGAGAAGAATGGTGAGATTTCCAGGGAAAGCCAGTCACAAGATATTTTTTCTCTAGAATCAGGAAATGTAGAGGCCAAAAAAAGCTTTCTTGAAAGTGGTTATTCCCCTTGGCAAAGTGGGAAGCAGCAGCATAGCACAGGGAGATCAGCTCGGTGCTTTGCAACGACCTAGAGGGGTGGGATAGGGAGGATGGGAGGGAGGCTCAAGAGGGAGGGGATATGGTGATACATGTATACACATGGCTGATTCACTTTGTTGTACAACAGAAACTAACACAGCATTGTGAAGCAATTATACACCAATAAAGATGTATTAAAAAAAAAAAAAAAAAAGAAGGGGCAGCAAGAGTAGAAACGGGATTGGTCAGGAGTCGAGGTGGGGAGGGTATCTGGGGTCATTTCGCAGTGCCGTTTTCCTCCGAGTCTTGCCTGTGTCCTGGGTGGAATGTTGGGTTGAAAGACCCAGGCACACAGCTTTAGGAGAGCAAATGCTGCATATATTCTGAAGGGATTTCCTGGAAACTGATAAGCCTGTAATTCTGGGAATTTAGATTTAAATTTTTTCTTTGGCCGGCTCAGCTTGCAGGATCTTAATTCCCTGACCAGGGATTGAACCTGGGCCCCTGGCAGTGGAAGTGCAGAGTCCTAACCACTGGGTGGCCAAGGAATTCCCAGATAACTGCCTTTTAACAAGGCCTTGGAGAAACAAGCCTGTGGAATTCTTTGGAACAAATAGCTTTGCAAGAGTTGAGACTTAGATCTGCAATGGGTCCAGAAGTTCTGACAGCAAAACATCTTCCTCTGCCAAACAAGCCTCTTGCCAATAACCTCTCCCAGCACATCTGTTTCCAAGAAAGAAGTGGGAATGGGGAAGGAGAGAGAGGTTGCCTCTCCGAGGGAACCAATCACCGGGGGGACAGCTGTGCAGGGACTCGCATGGTCACATGGTTGTCCTCTCCATAGGTGGGTGGAGCCTTGCTGAACCCAGTAGGAAGACTGGCTGGTGGGAGAGAGGAGAAAACCCAGGGAGGAGGAGAAGAAAGAGAAGTGGGAGAGGAGGAGAAGGGAGGGGATGAAGCTCTGAAAAGTTCGAAGGCTTTAAGCAAGTATAAGACTTTATGATGTGGATTTGGAAGAATTAACATTGTTAAAATGACCATACTACCCTTGGCAGTCTATAGATTCAGTGCAATCCCTATCAAAATACCAAGGGCGTTTTTCACAAAACTAGAACAAATCGTTTTAAAATTTGTATGGAAACACAAAAGACCCTGAATAGGCAAAACAATCTTGAGAAAGAACAGAGCTGGAGGAATCACACTCCCTGACTTCAGACTATATTGAAACCGTGCAACTCAGATTGGGACTTGAACCCATGTGCCGGGACTTGAACCCAGCCAAAACCCAGATTGGGATTTGAACCCATGGTCTTTTAACTGAGATCACACACTTGGTCTCAGGACTTAATGAAGCTCAGGTTCTTGATGTCTCATCGCAGAAAGAATTCAGTGAGAGACAAAGTGATGGGTAAGAAGTGGATTTATTTAGAGAGAAACACACTCCACAGACAGAGTGTGGACCACCTCAGAAGGTGAGAAAGGCACCAGGGTATGGGGTTGTCAGTTTTTATAGGGGTGGGTAATTTCATAGCCTAATGAGTTGGGGGAGTATTCTAGATATTTGGGGGAAGGGGTGGGGATTTCCAGGAATTGGGCCACCACCCACTTTTGGACCTTTTATGGTCAGCCTAGGAACTGTCATGGCACCTGTGGGTGTGTCATTTAGCTTGCTGATGTGTTACAATGAGGCTCAAGGTCTAGTGGAAGTCCACTCATCCGTCATCTTGAACCTATTTCGTTCTAATCAGTTTATGTTGTGTCCTCAGGCTATGTCATTCTTTTAAAGGTTGTGCCCTGCCCCCTTCCCTCCTGTTTCATTACTACAAAGTGACAGTAATCAAAACAGTATGGTTCTGGCATAAAAACAGACACATAAATCAACAGAACAGAACAGACAGCCCACATACTTATGGTTAATTAGTCTATGACAAAGGAGGCAAGAATATATAATGGAGAAAAGACAGCCTCTTCAATAAGTAGTGCTGGGAAAACTGGAGAGCTACATGTAAAAGAATAAAATTACAACATTCTCTAATACCATATACAAAAATAAACTAAAAATGGGTTAAAGACCTAAATGTAAGACCAGAAACCATAAAACTCCTAGAAGAAAATATAAACGGAACACTCTTTGACATCATAGCAATATTTTTCTGGATCTGTCTCCTAAAACAAAGGAAATAAAAGCAAAAATAAACAAATGGGACCTAATTAAACTTAAAAGCTTTTGCACAGCAAAGGAAACCATCAACAAATTGAAAAGCCAACTTATTGAATGGAAGAAAATATTTGCAAATGATATGACCAATAAGGGGTTAATATCCAAAAATACATAAACAGCGCATACAATTCAACATCAAAAAAACAACCCAATTAAAAAATGGGCAGGGCTTCCCTGGTGGCGCAGTGGTTGAGAATCTGCCTGCCAATGCAGGGGACACGGGTTCAAGCCCTGGTCTGGGAGGATCCCACATGCCGCGGAGCTACTAGGCCCGTGAGCCACAACTACTGAGCCTGCGCGTCTGGAGCCTGTGCCCCGCAACAAGAGAGGCCGCGATAGTGAGAGGTCCGTGCACCATGATGAAGAGTGGCCCCCGCTCACCGCAACTAGAGAAAGCCCTCGCACAGAAACGAAGACCCAACACAGCCAAAAAATAAATAAATTAAAAAAAAAAATTGGCCAACAAGCAGGCGCGGACCTTATTAAAAAAAAAAAAAAATGGGCAGAAGACTTGAACAGACATTTTTCCAAAGAAGACATACAGATGGCTAACAGGCACATGAAAAAATGTTCAACACTGTTAATCATCAGAGAAACGCAAATTATAACCACAATGAGATATCGCCTCACATTTGTCAGAATGGCTATCATCAAAAAGAACACAAATAACAAATGTTGGTGAGGATGTGGAGAAAAGGGAACCCTTGTACACTGTTGGTAGGAATTTAAATTGGTGCAGCCACTGCAGAAAACAGTAGGGAGGTCTCTCAAAAAACTAAAAATAGAACTACCATATAACCCAGCAATTCCACTCCTGGATATAGAGCCGAAAAAAAAAGAAAACACTAATTTGAAAAGATACATGCACACCAAAGTTCATGGCAGCACTATTTACAATAGCCAAGATATGGAAGCAACCTAAGTGTCCATCAACAGATGAATGGACAAAGAAGATGTGATACATATATATATATATATATATATATATATATATACAATGGAATATATATATACATATATATATACACACACACATACAATGGAATGGAATACTAAGCCATAAAAAGAATGAAATTTTGCCATTTACAACAACATGGAAGGACTTGGGGTTATTATATTAAGTGAAATAAGTCAGAGAAAGATAATTACTGTATGATATCACTTATATGTGGAATCTAAAAAATAAACTAGTGAATATAACAAAAGAGAAACAGACTCACAGATTTAGAGAACAAACTAGTGGTTACCAGTGGGGAGAGGGACAGGGAAAGGTGCAATATAGGCATAGGGAATTAAGAGTACAAACTACTATGTGTAACAAAAATAAGCTGCAAAGATATATTGTACAACACAGGGAATATGGCCAATATTTTATAATAACTATAAATGGAGTATAACCTTTAAAACTTGTGAATTTCTGTATTGTACACCTGTAACTTATATAATATTGTACATCAACTATACTTCAATAAAAAATTAAAAATAAATTAAAAATAAAACAAACTAGTGAATATAACAAAAAAGAAACAGATTCACAGATATAGAGAACAAACTAGTAATTACTAGTGGGACGAGGGAAGGGGGGAGGGGAAATATAGGGGTAGGGGATTAAGGGGTACAAAGTACTATGTGTAAAATAAATAAGTTACAAAGACATACTGTACAAGACAGAGAATGTAGCCAACATTTTAAAAATAACTATAAATGGAATATAACCTTTAAAAAGTGAATCACTATGTTGTACACTTGAAACTTATATAATATTGTACATAAACTATACCTCAATTTAAAAAAAAAGACTTTATGATGACCCCAACATTATTTTGCCGCTCCAGCTGCCACCTGGAAGGAGAGGTGGCTGAGACCAGACTCTGCTCATCAGCTGCCCCTGCCCCCAAGCAGGGGTCCTGAGTCACTTAACCCAGCTCAGCACTTCCCAACTGGCCCTCCTGTGCCAGATGAAGCCCAAGGTCCCTCTCTCCTCCCCGGTCCCTTGTCTGCCAGAGTGGTAGATAAAGTCTGTCAACCTGGCTGGCCGTGACAATCACCTGGACTACTTTTTTTTTAATTGCGATACAATTGACGTATAACATATTCATTTTAGGTGTACGACACAATAATTTGATATATGTATACACTGTGAAATGATTGCCACAATAAGTTAACATCCATCACCACACAGAGTTACAAATTTTTTTTTCTTGTGAGCAGAACTTTTAAGATCTACTGTCTTAGCAACTTTCAAATATACAATACAGTATTGTTAACTACAGTCACCATGCTGTACGTTATATATCTCCAGGGCTTATTCATCTTATAACTGGAAATTTGTACCTTTGACCCCCTTCACCCATCTTGCCCAACCCCTAGCCCCTGCCTCTGGCAAGCACCGATCTGTTCTCCGTATCTATGAGTCTGGGATTTTTTGTTTTATTGTGTTTTAGATTCCACATATAAATGAGATCAGATGGCATTTGTCTTTCTCTGTCTATCTTATTTCGCTCAGCACAATGCCCTCAAGGTCCATCCATGTTGTCGCAAATGGCAAGATTCCATTCTTTTTTATGGCTGAGTAACATTCCACTGCGTGTATGTGTGTGTGTGTATTTTTTTCTTTATCCATTCATCCTCCAGTGGACACTTAGGCTGCTTCCATGTCTTGGCTGTTTTAAATAACGCTGCAATGAACGTTGGGGTGCAAATAGCTTTTCAAGTAAGTGTTTTCATTTCTTTCTGATAAATACCCAGAAGTAGAATTGCTGGATCGTATGGCAGTTCTGTTTTTACATTTTTGAGAAAGCTCCATACAGTTTTCCATAGTGGCTGCGCCAACTGGGGCAACTTCTTCAAGAATGCAGATTTCTGGGCCCCATCCCAGCAGAGTCATCACGTATGGGGAGGGCCCAGGAATCTGCATTTTAAGTCAGATTCTGATTCTAAAGCCCTGCTAGGGTTGAGAACTGCTGTTCTGTGGGTCTCCTTTGTTCCTCCTCCCACCCCTTGGACTCAAGGGCTCACCTGTGCTTGCTTCCTCTCCCACCCTTGGGTTATGATTGTACTTCTTGATATACCAGCCGTGGGCTATAGCAGAGCTTATTAACTCAGTTTCAGTGAGTCATAGGACAGGTTTTGTCCGGGGTGGAAGCACTGTCCCAAACACAGACCAACTTTGGCTTAACGTGGCCACAAACTAAGCCTGGTCCCTCCCTGACCACAGCAGCTTCTGGCACCCCTCCATCTCCAGAATATCTCAAGGTACCTTGAGAAAGACTGTGGGTGACTCAGTGCATTGTCATTGTGCTGGTGGTCCGCCCAGAACCAGGGCAGGAAGTGTCACCTCCCCACACACAGACTGGCCATCCACGTCCAAGGCTCGCATCCCAAAGCAAGATCGGGCCAAGGCAGGACAGGACTTCTGGTGGACAGTTCAGGTGCCCCGCGATCAGCACTCCAATCAATGCCTCCTTTCTCCAGAGGCATTTAATGGCCACCAGAGAAATGAGACAGGAGGAAGCAGGGGGCACAGAGCCACTGGAGTGGCCATAGAAGTATTAGCAGGGTGCCCTGGGCACAGCAAGACCAGCTTCAGCTTCTCTGCCTCCTGCCTAAACTTAAGCCTGCCCACAGCCTCTACTATGGGCCAGGCATTCAGCTAAATGCTTCCCATGCATTCCCATGCCTGTTTAATACTCACAGCCGACCCATGATATAGGTACTTTCATTATGCTCATTTTACAGATGTGGTAACTGAGGCCCGAGAACTCAATTAGCCTCCTCCAGCACCACACAGCCAGAAACCGAGGAGGCTGGGATCAAATCCAGGTCCATCTGATTTCCTAGAACAAGTCATTTCTCCTTTATTTATTTATTTATTATTTGTCATCTAAACTAGTTGACTTGGTTTGTATTCTCCCAAATACAAACCCTGGGACAAGGGTTTGGGAGTATGTAGTTTATTCAGGAGAGGCAGACACAGGCGAGAAGGGCAGGCAGCCAGAAGTGTGTGTTGTCAAGCCAGTGACTGATTGGGAAACAGGGCAACGATTGGCAGAGAGCGGAGAACACGCTCCCTAGAGCTGTTCCGACCAGGGAGTTAGGGACCTGGGATGGTGGTTAGACACTTACTTTAATTAGCCGTTGGTTGAGGGCTGCCCGGGGGCTGTTCATTTCCTGGCACTTCTGGCCTGACCCAGCAGAGCAGCCTTCGGGACGAAGCACAGAGACGCAGATCCTCCTGGCTGATGGAAGAAGTCAGCAGCATGATGAAAGATACAGTCCGAGGGAAAGGCGCACAGGCAATGCATCGACAGCTTCTGTACACTAGTTTTTATTACAAAAGGGATGAACGCACATAGCAAGAAGTTTAAACACCCTAGAAAAGTACTGATAAAGATGTATCTTCTCTCTCCCTGACTCCCAGTCTGACTTGCCTAAGGCAACCACCTGTCACCTACAAATTGGCACTTGCCCTCTACCTCTACAAGGATCAAATTATGAGCTGCTGCAGCTGCTGACCATTGACACCCCCTGAAAGGAGTTCAGGGTGGAGATTAGGAATGAGGCGCTCTGTGCTCTGGGAAAAACTGGCAGAACATGTCTTTAGATAGTTAGATATTTTCAGGAGAAGACTTTATGAGCCCAACTCTTGCATCTCCTCGTATCTAGAAAAGCACTAAAATCCTTCATGGTGATGTTTGCTCCTCGTGACTAGCAGTAACCTTCACGAGACTAGCGGAAATCTTTTGCGAAAAATATGTGCTTGATTGCATGTACTTCCCCTTCACCAGAATCACATATATACTGACCTTCCCCCCTACCTCTTTGGAGCAGTTTCTCAGAGCTATCTGAAATGCTGTCTCCTGGACTATAGTCCTCATTTTGCCCCTCATTAAGTTTGTAAAACTTAACTCACAACTCTCACATTGTGCATTTTTTTCAGTCAACACAACTTTGATAGTTTGCATCCATCAAGTTGCTAAGCATACGTGGATCTTTTTTTTTTTTTTGCATGAATAGGATCATACAGTGCACGTCCTTGTGCACCTCGGTTTTTTTCACTTAAAAATATATCTTTGCTGAGTCCCCTATGAATTGGAAATTAGGTTGTTGCTGGTTTTCTATAACCACAAATAGTGCTGCCTGCATCCTTGTACATGAACCTCTGTGCAAATGTGTAGGACACATTTCTGGAGGTGGAATTGCTGGGTCAATGGCATGTGTGTGTATGTATGTGTGTATGTATTTATTCATTTATTTTGGCTGTGTTGGGTCTTCATTGCTGCGCGTGGGCTTTTCTCTAGTTGTAGCGAGCGGGGGGCTACTCTTGAGGTGCACAGGCTTCTCACTGCAGTGGCTTCTCTTGTTGCAGAGCGCGGGCTCTAGACCACAGGCTCAGTAGTTACGGTGCACGGACTTAGTTGCTCCGTGGCATGTGGTATCTTCCTGGACCAGGGCTCGAACCCGTGTCCCCTGCATTGGCAGGCGGATTCTTAACCACTGCACCACCAGGGAACCCGGTATGTGTGTCTAGCATTTTAACATATGCTACCAGACGGTCCTCCAAAGAGGCTGGCCCAGGAGACACACCTGTCAGCAGAAGGACAGGGTTCCAGCTTTGCACACTCTTGGAGGCTGTCCCCTCCTCACCACTGCCTGCTTCAATCCTTCCATCGTCCTGGCTGCAACTGTACCAGATTTTACAGTTTCCCTGATGAAATAAACGAGAACCATCAGATGGGAATCAGCAAAGGTAGTTTATTTAGCGCTTGCCTAGCAAGGGAATCAGACGCATCACCTGTGTTTGGCAGAGACTCACAGGCCTCCAGGGAGTGGGAGAGCTTCAGAGAGGACCAGAGGGAAGGCACAGGTATATCTTGAATGGAGGCTGTTGGCCCGGGAAGCTGGAGGCGGGATAACTAGAAGCAGACATCTTCTGTGATTGATTCGGGAATATATTTGGCCTTCTCTGGTTGGTTCTGAGTTGGAGAAAGGGGACAATTAGGAAGCTGGCGGTCACTGACCAATCTCATGATTCTGGGTTGTTTGCTGCAGAGGCTGTGCGTCAGAGTTCTGTTGTCACCTACAGTCTGACCAATGTCTGTTTGTAGTTCCGTCTCTCACCTGAAGACAACCAGCTCTCTTCCATCCTTAGAAAAACACTCTTGGGGGAATTCCCTGGTGATCTAGGGGTTAGGACTCTGTGCTTCCACTTCTTGGGAACTGGTCAGGGGTGAGGGTGGGGAAATAAGATCCCTCATAGCTGCACGGCGCGGCCAAAAAAAAAAAAAAGGAAGCAAAGACTCTTTTTAAAAAGAAGAAGAAGAAACACTATTCTTTAGAGAGTGAAAGCTCAATCACCGTTCAGAGGCCAGCTCTGGGCCGAGGATTTCTGCAGGCTCTCTTCCCCTATCAGAATGTCCTCTCTTGTTATTTAACGCTACCCTTGATTCTGCTTTGTATCGAGTTAAAAGAACTTTAATAGTCTGCTGCCAGGCCTTTCCTGTGCTCTGCAGACTCTCTGTACCTGAAGGCTTGTTTTGAACCGTGGAAGGTTGCCCTGCTCCCACCTGCAGGAACACCGACCCTCCCCGCAGCTGACAATGACTAATGGAGGGGGTGTAATTCTGAGGGGTGGGTCTCATACCACTGCCCAGTGGCTGGAGCCCTAATTCCCCTCTGCTTGATAACAGACTCTTATTGGCAGCTTTCCTTCCCTTGTATTACCTCCTCATTTTCCTGGTGTTTTTTCCTGTACCTCCCAAATATAATATCTGAACCCAAATCTTTGTTTTCAGGGACTGCTTCTGGGGAAAACCCAAACAAAATCAAAAGGTTTCCTTATCCCCATTTTACAGATGAGGGAAACTGAGGCTCAGAGAGGTTAAGTAACATATTTCAAGGTCATGCAGCTTATCAATCAGGATTGGTATTAAACCCACACTGCTTTTATTTATTTATTTATTTATTTATTTATTTATTTATGGCCGTGTTGGGTCTTCGTTTCTGTGCGAGGGCTTTCTCTAGCTGTGGCAAGCGGGGGCCACTCTTCATCGCGGTGCGCGTGCCTCTCACTATCGCGGCCTCTCTTGTTGCGGAGCACAAGCTCCAGACGCGCAGGCTCAGTAATTGTGGCTCATGGGCCCAGCTGCTCCGCGGCATGTGGGATCCTCCCAGACCAGGGCTCGAACCCGTATTCCCTGCAGCAGCAGGCAGACTCTCAACCACTGCACCACCAGGGAAGCCCTATAATTTAGCAGTCTTTTGATGCCTAAACAGCTCCTTGTGCAATAATGTGTTGTGTTCAAATTTTTTTACAAATTTAATTGAATCCAGCTATGCATGTATGTTTTTCAGGGTTCGTAACAGGACTCCCAAGGGCAGGCCAAGACCACTCCTGGGATACCCTGTGCTCAGGCTGTCTTCATTCCCTCCCAGCCTCGGATGGGCAACTCAGGGTGATTTCTGGGGCACGCAGTCCACTGTTGACACCCCAACCCTGCCGCCCAAGGGAGATGAGAACAGGCAAGACACAACCACCTTCGAAGGAGAAGTCACATTTTACTTAGATTGTTATTTGAGGACAGCAAGTGTGTCCATCTACACTCGACATACACATCACATAGTATAGAAAAAAAAAAAAAAGCTGGGATCCTCTCACCCCTCGGCTCCCACCCCATCCTCCCCTCACCAAAATGTGGGGAAAGACCAGTCTTAAAGGCAGAGAGGGTCTTTGTCCCCAAAGTAGCATGGAACACGCTGTGCCATGAAGCAAAACATCTCCTTAAACCCATATCTTCACAAAGGAATTCAACTCCCCAGGCTGGCCCCTCATCCAGGTCCTCCAGGTCCATTTCATTACAAAAACTAATGAGTTCCTGAAAAACTGTATTAGTCGTATCCCACGAGAGGTGTGCAAGGAGGGCCAGGATCTGGCAGTGAATGCAGCAAAGAGCCCTATGCTTTTGTTGGGCTTTTATTCACCTGCGAGGCTGCAAGTGGGACAGGCCTGGAGCATCCCCACTGTAATGGAGAGCTATGGGGGTTGAGAGGTCACCCATCCCCAGACAGACAGACAGACAGCCCGTAGGCCCCACCGCAAGACCAGAGGGCCCATAGAAGACGGCTGCAGGCTAAGGTACAAGCAGAGTCTGTCTGCAGGATAGGACTCATGCACTTGGGCTCTGATGAAACCCGGAAGTCAGAGAAGTGCCAGCTCCAGCTCAGGGTGAGGACAAAGGGCCGCCATTGCCCTCCTTCTGGGACCTTCTCCCCCAGCTCAAGAAAGGCAAGAGGCCCGGGATGCTTGGATCCCTCATTCAGCCCCCAGGAGCAGGCCTCCCCTGCCTTGGGTTTTTTAATAGACTAGACACATCCCCTGAGAATGATGCTAAGAAACAGGACCATTGCCTACCACCGCTGGCTCACCAGGCCCCAAGCAGCCTGTTAGGAGGCGAGACCCAGGCCCAAGCTCAGGGCTGAGGGCCGGGCAGGGGTTAGATGAAGGTGTTGTTGGCAGGGTGCCTCTGGACAGTGACTTTGGCACCCATCACTCTGGTCCTAGCGGAGGCTTTCGTCTGCTTGGCATCCAAGTTCTTCATGTACCTCTGGACCCACAGCAACTTCGGGTTGCCACAGAACCTCTGGCCCTTCCTGGTGGTGAAGCTGTGGGAAGAGTGACAGGGCACACGTGAGGTCTGGCAGGGGCTTTGGATCCCTTCACTTTCTGAGGAGGTCGTGTGGAAGCCCAGAGGACACGCTGCTGTCCCAGCCTCCTGGCAGGTTCCTGACACGATGTCTCCTCTCTGTGCGTCTGCATCCCTTTGTTTCAATAACCTCATGTTCATGTTCAGTCACCTCCTTGTCATATGGGGGAGGCCCAGCCCTGCCTTTAGATAACACTGGGTCTGAAGAGAGAGACACAATGTCTACCCACGGGGATGAGAGAAGATGCATTGAAAACCCCGAAGAAAAAAGGCCTCCAGTTCACACAGTGTGCAAGGAAGCGTGGCCGATAAGGATGCCAGAGCTGGGAGGGGGCAGTGGGATGCCCTTTTCCAAGCCAGCTCTGAGCGGTGGATGCCAGGCTGTGGAGCTGGGTCTGGAGCCAGTGGGGAAAATTACGGTTAATAATTAATTTTTTTTCTCAAAGATGCAGACAAAATTAAGATTCAAAGTTTTAATTAATTTCCATACTGATAAAAATAATTCCATGAATTCTGTAAACCATTGCATAAATGCTATAGTGTAAAAAAATTTAAACAAGTGTTAACAACTTTAAACAATTCACTACAAGTAAATGATTATGCATTATAAATACTACCTTCTGGGTTAAGAAAAGATCACATTTCTATGGCATGCCACTGTTTACACAGTGAGCTCACATTTGCTGTCTTGTAACTCTGAAGTTATTTGGAGTCCTAAGTGACCTTGAATAGGTCCCCTTTCTGAGCCTTAATTGCCTCCTGTAAAATGAGGATAATCAATCCTAGCTCATAGAAGGGCTGAGAGGGTTCGATAAGGGAATGTTATATGCCCCCAATGGTGCCTCGTATATATTTGGTGCTCACTACATGATTATTGACTCTGAATCCTCTTCCTAATCTTATGGATGAGGAAGCTGAGGCTCAGAGAGGTGAGGTGACCTCCCCAGGATCACAGAGCAGGGCCCGCAGTGATCCTGAAGGCTCATGTCTCCCTGCCCCACTCCTGCCAGGTGGCCGAGGAGTAGTAGTTACTTACATCACTCCTGCCTTGGGGCAGACACTACTGTTGGACAGCTGGTAGCTTATCACTCGTCTCTCAGGAATCTTCTTGGAAATGAAGGATATGCAGCAGGAAGAGGGGATGATCATGGAGCCTAAAAGACAGGAGAGAGAAGAGCCAAGTTCTTTGCCAGCCTGCTCTAGACTCTGGGCTTCAACATGGAGCCCGTCCCCTGCACTAAACACCTCCCGTCCAGCCACTGGGCTGCCCCCTTCTCAGCAGTCCCCTCCAGACCCAGGCTGCTCGGGCCTCCATCCTCTGCTGTGCCATTCCAGCCATGCCCTTGGGACGGCTGTCCTGCGTGAGAGACCCAGGGTGGGGTCAGAGATCTTACCTGCAGGGACAATGCTGTAGGTGCACAGGGCCATGAGCAGAAGGCTGGTTGCCATGGTCATGGGGCCTGCCATGTCCTGGAGAGCAGAGGAGGCAGCTCAGAGCTCAAAGCTGGGGGCAGGAGGAGCGGGGCTGGGACAAGGGGCGTGGTTGCCTGTGGAGCACTCAGACTCAGCACTCAAACTACCCTCTGGCCTTTACCAGGGCAGCTAGGAGGAAACATGTGCTTATATAGCCTCCCGGGGGAGCCTTCCCCTCCCCTCCTTCAAAGTCTTAGAGGCCTCTGAGATCTGCGAAAAGGAAGTTGTTGCTAGCTGAGTCAGGGGTTATCTTGTACTCTAAGAAAGGGCTGGGGGAGGAGGGCATTGCCCTGCCAGGGCAAAGTGCAAACGCATTGGATGCATAGTCAGAAGGCTGATGGAGATCCTGGCTCTGCTGCTTATTTCCTGTGGGACCCTGGGTAAGTCACTCACTCCGCTGAGCCTCAGTTTCTTCATCTGAAAATGAGTAAAGTTATCCTCTCTCCTTCCATTCATTCATTCATTCATTCATTCACCAACTCTTATTGGGCCTGTGCCATGTGCCAGGCTTCTAGTGCGGAGGCAGATGTGAGATCAAGTGTGCAGAATCAATAAGCCATAATACTCGGCTCAGTTGTCAGACAGAGTGGGACATGACACCCACCCCACCCCGCCCCCATTCCAGGCCCCCAGCCTGGGACCCCATGTTTAGAGACTCTTGTCACTGCTGCTTCCATTCCCAAACCCTTCACGTCCTCTCCATTTCACCTCTCATGGAAATACTTGCTTTTCTCCAGCCTCCCTGCTGTGGCCTCCCAGGAGCACACCTGTGTGGCAGCACAGTGGCCCACATCACCTGGCTGATGATGGCCAGCTGTGAGTCTACATCTCCCGCTTGACCACGAACACCTTGAGATCAATGTCTCATTTCCACGCCCACCAAGTCCCGTGCAGATCACCTGTCCCATGGCCAGTGTTTGTAGAATGAATATATAACGGACCGACTCCGAGTCACTCTCCTCTGGATCAGGGACTCCCATGTGGTCTCTGCCCAGCATGACTGGGGTCAGTGTGTACACAGGGGAGCCATGCAGCACGTCCTCTGATGGGGACAAGACTGCAGCTGGGGAGGCCAGCAGTGCCTGATCTCACAGTCCTTATTTATGCAGTGAAATAGTGAAATACTCTGAGGACCCCACTCAGCTCCTCACTAGTTTTGCACACGCCCCTCCCCAGCCAGCAGGAACCGCCCGCACCTGGCAGAGGATGGGGCGCATTCAGTGAGAGTCCTTTACGTATGCAAGGGTTTCTCACTGAGTCCATTTTAGGAAGCCGCTTCTAATCTTTGCTCCTCAACAATTCAGAGGGGATAGCCTGCTCTCTGTCTGGGTTGTATAACAGGGGGCGCTGGGAGGGGTGGCTGGAGATGGAAGAGACAGAGGCAGCACGCAGGAGAAGGGTGAGGACTGGGCCGAGCAGGGTGGGAAGCCTTCACGCACTGACCATATGTTGCGCATTGACCATGTGTTGCAATTCATTGGGATGGCAGAAGGTCATCGGCGGGACGGTTTGGGGTGGGGTGCCTCGCCCCAATTAGTAACGCTATTTAGGTGCTTTCCCAAGACGCTTTTTTTTTTTTAAAGGCATTTCTTTTTAAGTTTATTTCTTTTATTTATTTATTTTTGGCTCCGTTGTATCTTCGTTGCTGCGCACGGGCTTTCTCTAGTTGCGGTGAGCGGGGGCTACTCTTCGTTGCGGTGCGCATGCTTCTCGTTGGGGTGGCTTCTCATGCTGCGGAGCACAGGCTCTAGAGCACAGGCTCAGTAGTTGTGGCGCACGGGCTTAGTTGCTCCGCGGCATGTGGGATCTTCCCGGACCAGGGCTCGAACCCGTGTCCCCTGCATTGGCAGGCGGATTCTTAACCACTGCGCCACCAGGGAAGCCCCCCCCCCGCCCCCAAGATGCTTTTTAAAAAAACACCCAGTCTCGCTGCTCTGTATAGGAAAGTAAGGCAGGGACTACCAACCCATTTTACAAAAGGAAAAACTGAAATCTACAAAAGGTGAGTAGACACCACCACAGAGCTACTTATGCCGACTCCCAAAATGGGAACTGCACGTTCCCGCTGGAAGGGGGGATTCCAACAGCCCGAGCAGTTATTCAAAGTAAGAGTGGGAGAAGTAGGAGGTTCCAGGAAAGACTAGAAAGGGATAGCTATTGTAAACTGTGCTGCAATGAACATTGGGGTGCATGTATCCTTTTGGACCATGTTTTTCTCCAGATATATGAACAGGAGCGGGATTGCAGGATCATATGGTAAGAGAGCTAACATTTAGATAGAGAAGGAGGAGGAGAAGGAGAAGGAGGGAGAGGGAGAGGGGGAGAGGGGAGGGGAAGGGGAGGAGGAGGAGAAAGAGAATGAGGGGCAGGAGGGCAAGACAGCAGATGCAGGCAAAGACTTGGGGAATGGAGGGGGAGAGGAGAGCGGAGAAGAAAGGGGGTGCTGTGAGACACCCAGAACCCCTCAGCTCCAGCTCAGACCCTGCCCCTCTCCCAGTCATGCTTTGTCCGCCTGAGAAAGGGGGTGTTGGCCAGACCTGCGTTTCTCCAAATGTGGCAGTCGCACCACCATGGGTGATACCAGAATGGGCATTTTTCATTTTAATTTAAATAGCCTTGTTATGGCCTCCCTCTGTGATGAGGGGTTTTATATTTATAATAGTGATAGAAAAAATACGAGTTGACAAAAAAATTAAATAAAGCAAATCACAGAACAAATGATATGCACATAAGACAAAAACAGTGACAATATATCTGATCAGCTATCCAAGAATATCTGAAGTCTGGGAAGACTGGCCAAGGTCCCGTCTGAGGGGATGGCCAAGGTCCCCACCATGAGCAGTGATGTAGCACAGAACTCAAAGCTGTGGGAAGCTGGACCAATCAATGGACAGTAGCCAAGGGGACAAGGGGCTTCCAAGACACATCCTAATAAGAAACAATTGGAAGAAGTGAGCTGTTAGCTTGGACAAGAAATGCCTTCCATACCTGAAGACATGTCCCAACAAGGGAGAATGGGCCTTGATGGCCCTAAATGGTGCAAAAGTAGACCACAGACAAGGGTTGCGACCTTAGGGTGGGGTGGATGGGGCAGGAGGGATGACCGATGGAGCAGAGCCTGGTTTGCCTGTGAAGTTGCTAAGTACTTTGGAGCCCTTGTCCTCCGTTAATTTTCCCCACTTTCTACGCAAGGGAACTGAGGCTCAGAGGTCAGGAAAGGGGAGAGCTGCCGTTTGAACTGAGTTCTGAGTTCAAGGTTCGTGTGGTGCCTCTCACCAGTAGAGCTCAGCCTTGATCCTGTGCGCAGTGCGGCCACCTGGTTTGAGGTGTCGGGTTAACAAGGTCAGATCTGTGGTCTCATGACGTGACAGGTATGGTAGGAAGGGGCTGGGGGCAGGGAGACTGACTGGAGGTTATGTAGCTGCCCAGTGGAGGGACAGTCAGGGGTTGGAGCAGGGGTCCAGAGAGCTTAATTTGACTCTGCTTCATATATTAGATCTACCTGAAGAACCTGGAGGAGAGGGCGATGCAGAATCTGGGGTGCCCCCTGGTGCATTCCGGGTTGTGGGTAAGAAGCACCTGCACGTTCCCTAAGACCCACGTCATGGAAGTCAGCCCAGAAGCCACCTTTTTAAGCCCCTCCCTAAACCAGAGGAGACTGGCCGGTAGCCATGGTTCAGAGGATTTGAGAGTCACCTGCAGGATTGAAATCTTAGCTCAGCTGTGGGACCAATGTTACTTGACTCCTCCATGGCTTAGTGTCCACACCCCATATGTAAAATGGGACATAATGACAATGTCTGCCTCATGGGTTATTATGAGGATTCAATGAGATGATTCATGTCAAGTGTTTGGCTCCCCATCTGGATAGGTCAAGTGCCCACAAAAAGATGGTCATTGTTTTTCCTTGTTTTCCCAAAAAGTATTCATTGAGTATCTGCTAAATGACAGAGACAAGGGATCCAGGAGTGAACACAACTCAAAAAGCCCATTCCTTCATGGAAAGGCCATTCTTATGTTGGGAGCTAATATGTAATGTACAAAATGGTGATAATTGTATCCTATAATCTGTCAGGAGATGACATATAAAATGCCTTTTGTAAGTAGCCTTTTATAAACTCTTCATCGACCTGGAAGCATTAAAAATTTTACAAAAATATTGGCTTAGGGACTTCCCTGGTGGCGCAGTGGTTAAGAATCCGCCTGCCAATGCAGGGAACAAGGGTTTGAGCCCTGGTCCGGGAAGATCCCACATGCCGCGGAGCAACAAAGGCCGTGTGCCACAACTACTGAGCCTGTGCTCTAGAGCCCGCAAGCCACAACTACTGGGCCCATGCACCGCAACTACTGAAGCCCGCGCGCCTAGAGCCCGTGCTCCGCAACAAGAGAAGCCATGGCGATGAGAAGCCCGTGCACCGCAACGAAGAGTAGCCCCCATTCGCCACAACTAGAGAAAGCCCGCGCACAGCAACAAAGACCCAGCTCAGCCAAAAATAAATAAATAAATAATTTTTTTAAAAAAAGGAAAAAAATATTGGCTTATTTATTAAAGAGGTAGTTCAGTAAAGTGTATACCTGTTACTATATTTCAGCAAACAAAAAGTGGTCCTTCTTGTTTTGTTGTTTTTGTTACAACTTGTTTACAAGCTGGTGAACTGACTCAGCAATCCACAGGCTCTTCCGTGACCTTTAATATATCATGGCATCTAATCTAATCTTTACACTAATGACCCTGTGGACTAGATATTATGCATTTTGTTGCACGGAGGTGAAGTAACTTGTTCCTGGTCACAGTTCCTGACTGCACCTTGTTTGCAGCTGAAACCTGAAAACAAGGGTGTTAGAAATATGGGGAAAGTGAGGCAGAAAAAGGCTAAGAAAGAGGAGGAAAATGGACAAGATGATCCTAAAATTCATGTGGAAATGCAAGGAGCTCAGAACAGCCAAAACAATCTAGAAAAAGAAAGACGAAGTTGGAGGACTAACACTTCCAGATTTCAAAACTTACTGCACCCTAAAGTAATCAAGGCAGTTTGATACTGGCATGAGAATAGACATACAGATCAACAGAACAGAGCTGAGAGTCCGGAAAGAAACCCTTACATTTATAGTCAGTTGATTTTTGACAAGGGTGCCAAGTCCATTCGATGGGAAAGAACAGTCTTTTCAACAGTTGGTGCTGGGACAACCGGATATCCACATGCAGATAAATAAAGTGAAACCCTACTTCATACCACATACAAAAATTAATTCAGGGCTTCCCTGGTGGCGCAGTGGTTGAGAATCTGCCTGCCAATGCAGGGGACACAGGTTCGAGCCCTGGTCTGGGAAGATCCCATATGCCGCGGAGCGACTGGGCCTGTGAGCCTGCGCGTCTGGAGCCTGTGCTCCGCAACAAGAGAGGCCGCGATAATGAGAGGCCCGCGCACCGCGATGAAGAGTGGCCCCCACTTGCCACAACTAGAGAAAGCCCTCGCACAGAAACGAAGACCCAACACAGCCATAAAAAAAAAAAAAAAAAAAAAATTAATTCAATATGGAGCAAAAATCTAAATGAGAGATAAAACTATAAAACTCTTAGAAGAAAACAGGTGTAAATCTTCATGACCTTGGATTAAGTAACAGTTTCTTTGATGTGATATCAAAAGCACAAGCAAGCAAAGGAAAAACAGATAAGTTGGACTTCTTTAAAATTAAAAACTTTTGTGAATCAAAGCACACTATCAAGAAAGTGAAAAGCCAACCCACATAATGGGAGAAAATCTTTGGAAATCACCTGATAATTCTAGTATCCAGAATATATAAACAAGTCCACAATACAAAGACAAATAACCCAATTTAAAAATAAGCAAAGAATTTAACTAGACATTTCTCTGAAGAAGATATACAAGTGGCCCATAAGCACATGAAAAGATGCTCAACTGTGGATTGCTTAGTCAATAGGGAAAAGCAAATCAAAACCACAATGAGATATCACTTCACACCCACAAGGATGACTATGAAAAAAAAAAAAACAACAGAAAATAAAAAGTGTTGGCAAGGAAATGGGAACTCTCATATATTATTCATGGGAATATAAGATGGTATAACCACTATGGAAAGGTTTGGCAGTTCCTCAAAAAGTTAAACATAGAGTTACAATATGACCCAATAATTTCACTCTAAAGTATATACCCTAGAAAACTGAAAATATTTACACAGAAACTTGCACATGAAGGTTCATAGCAGCATTATTCATAGTAGCCAAAAAGTGGAAACAACCTAATGTCCATCAATTGATAAATGGATAAACGAAGGTACAATGCAATATACAGTGGAATTTTATTCAACCATAAAAAGGAATGAAGTACCGATATATGCATTATGTTAAATGACAGACACAACAGGCCAGACATCATATGATTCCATTCATAAGAAATGTTCAGAATAGACTCCATTCATAAGAAATGTTCAGAATAGACAAATCCATGGAGACTTAAAGTAGATTACTGGTTGCCAGGGGCCTGGGAGGAGTAGAAAGTAGGGAGATACAGGGTTTCTTTTGGGGGTGATGAAAATATTCTAGAATTCGATAGCAGTGAGCGTTGTACAAATTGTGAGTATACCACTCACAGGTACACTTTAAAGGGGTTAAAATGATGAAGTTTATGTGATGTGGATTTTATCTCAATTAAAAATTAGACGAAAAAAGAAAGAAAGAGAAGATGCTGTGGAAACATTCAAAATGTTTGTTCAGATGGTGGGGCCTTTATTAATGGCTTTATTAAAGCTGCGCCCAGTTTCAGAGACCTCGTCTGCCTCCCTCATGTGGCCTGACTTTCATCAAACAGTCTGATATATTAGACTGGAAACCGAGAGGGCGCAGGCAGGCAGGGAGCAGTGGGTTTTCCCCCGGTCCTCCCTTACCTTGGTCACACTTCCTGGCAAGCAGGCAGACAAGGAAGCTTCCTTCAGTGGGTCCCATGGCCAAGTCCTTAGAGAGTTGAGGCTTGAGGGCCCCCTTCTCTCTCTCTTTTTCCTCCTGTGACCGTCCTCAGACCCCAGTGCCTCCTTACTCCCTCCGTCCGTTCTTATATCAAAACCTACTCTATAGACAGGCAATAAAAGGCACACATTCTCTCTACACCTAAGTGACTGATAACAGCTTAAAATAAGAGGCTTCTTGTATTCTAGGCCTCTGCAAATGAGGACCATTGAAGCCAGGTTTCTGCTTCTTGGAGAGGGGCATTGAAAATATGCAAAGGGGGAAGGAGTGTGTGAACCCAAGGATGCTGAATTGAAAGCAGAGGTATCCGTGTATATATCGTCTTTTAGAAACACTGATACACCAATAGCATACCTAGCAAAGATATTTCTCCTTGGAGAAATACATGATTCTGGTCCTGGGTCAAAGAAAGTAGAACCTGGAATATCTTTTTGGTGCCAGAAAGTAAGAAGTTGCTCAAAGAATCATGGGGATATGTCAAGAGGACATAGGAGCCAGCTCTCAGGAGCTCACACTGGCCAAATCTGAGACAGTTGGACCAGTAATAGTTGATAGTGATGTATTGAATAAAATAAGAATCAATCAATCAATGAACAAACAAAGTAAGTTTGAGGTTGAATTTTGTCTCCCCACAAAAATGAATGTTGGGGTCCTAACCCCCAGTACCTCAGAATGTGACCTTATTTGAAGATAGGGTCTTCACAGAGATAATCAAGTTAAAATGAGGCCATTAAGGTGGGCCCTAATCCTGTATAACTGGTGTCCTTACAAAAAAAGGAAAATTGGACACAGAGGTAGACACACAGAGGGAATATGATATGAAGATACAGGGAGAAGATGGTCATTTACAAACCAAAGAGAGAGGCCTGGAAGAGATCCTTCCCTCAGAGCCCTCAAGGAAGAACCAACCCTGCTGACACCTTGATCCCAGACTTTTAGTGTCCAGAACTGACTGGGAGCAAATAAATTTCTGTTGTTTAAGCCCCTCAGTTCATGGTGCTTCGTTACGGCAGCCCTAGCAAACTAGGGAGAGAAGAGAAAGCTTTACACTACAGTAGGATGCCAACTAATAAATATAGAAGAAATGATGGAGTTAGAAAATCATCCATGGATGCTAAAATTAGTGGGTAAATGGGTGACGAGAGATGGGATATTTACATAGTCTCAAAGTATCTCCCCACAAATCACATGTGAATCACAAAGAAAAAATCAGTGACTCAATAGTGAAGAAACCTGGGGGACAAATTTCTTAAAAACCATGTGAGTCTTCCTAGGAAGGTTTGGAACTGGATTGGGGATCAAGGAGAGAATCAGCTATGGTATACTGGAATGTTCTATACCCAGACCGCTAAAAACTAGCTGTATAAACTTGAGCAAGTCACTCCCTTCTCCCAAGCTTCAATTTCCTCATCTATGTAATGGGCAGGGGGTGTGGGTGACATGATCATGAGACTCCAAGGAAGTTATGGATATGAGAGCTTTTAGTAAACTTCAAAGCATGGTGCCCCTGCAAGTCTTCACCATCTAACAGCAATCAGAGCCTTAAACTAGAGGAATTAAGCCCATTTCAGGCATTAGACAGCAGAGGAGCAAATATATGGGGTCATTGAGGTCTTTCTTGGGCCCCTAAAATTGAATATCAAGGCAGTTTGGCTCTGCTGGCTCTTTTTCTTTTCAGGGCCACACCACATGGCATGCAGGGTCTTAGTCTTCCCCCAGGGATGGAACCCATGCCCCCTGCGGTGGAAGCGCGAAGCCTCAACCGCTGGGCCACCAGGGAAATCCCTCTGCTGGCTCTTGAATGGGCTTTAAGGAAGAAGGGAAATGACTTGGAAGATAGGACCAACAATATTGGTCTTGCCCTTTTCTTGGGATCTGGGGTCTGGGTGACAGACAGCTGTTTCAAGATCCTTCCTGGGGTAGATGAAGTGGATGTGTTTTAAGAGGTTAAAAAAAAATCTGTCTCCTGGCCCTGCTAGTCTGATACAGATAATTGACGATTGCCCTCTTAAATAACTCACCCTTTGTTAAAATGCAAAGGTGTTTCTTGGTAGGGATAACAAATCCCTCACGTAAACCCACTAATAAAACTTAACCAAACTAGTCATCCGTCTAGCCATCCACCCACCCATCCATCCACTCATTGAACACTGCTGTATGCCAGGTGCCCTGCTCATCCCGGCATCCCAGGGGGGAACTATACACAGCTGCTGCCCTTGGGGAACTCACACTAACCCGTGAGAGACAAAGGCAATTATGGTACAAGTGGTAGGTGCCCGAATGGAGGGGCAGAGGACCACACTTTAGAGCAGAAGAGGTCAGAGAAGACTTCCTGGGAGGGGTGTCTCCAGGGCTGAGTAAGGCTGACCAAGGGGACTGGGTGGGGGTGGGGAGGAGTGGAGACGTGCTAGAGAGAGAGGTGTTCCAGGCCCTGGAGGCCACAGGTATGAGGTCAAGGAGGAGGGGGTGACTTGGTTAGGTATGGAGTTTCGCAGAAATCACTCTGGTTTTGGTAAATCAGAGTGGAGAGATAGTTGTGGAGGCGTTGCTGGGATCCAGGAGGGATACGAGGAGCCAGTGAGAGTGGAAAGAAGGGGAAAGATGTGAAAATTATTCGCAAAGTCAACTCGTCAGGGTTTGCTGTCATGTTGGTTGAGGAGGGAGAAGGAGGTGACTAGGGTAACACTCAGGTTTCAGACCGGGCTGCGTGTGTGTGTGGGGGGCTGTTCCTGGAGGAGAATTCACCAGCAGAAGCAGGTCTGAGTGAAAACCATGTGGGGCGGTCGGGTTCAGAGTACTGGGGGTTCTAGGAGAGCCTTCTAGTATGTGGCAGGTAGGGTGGTAGCGAGAAGTCTGGACATCCAACAGACTATTCGAGCAGGAAGGCTCTTAGGGAGTCTCACCTCTCCTGACACTTTGCAGACGGCAAGTGGAGGCCCACAGAGATTGCACAGACCCCAATGCCCCCACCCAGCCCAGCCCCAGACCGTGACAGAGTAGCACCAAGAGTACAGCCCTAGAGGCAGCCCATCCTGGGTTCCAGCCCTGCCCCTGCTGGGGGCCCCAGGCTAGATGTTTAACTTCTCTGAACCTCCGACAATTTGCTGGAAGAAAGGGGTGTGAAAGCTCACCTCCCAGGGTGATGGGGGTTCTTGAGCCTCAGTGAAGGACTCCATTCCAGGCCTGCCTTCTACGACTTGAAGGATCACCACCAGACCAGACCAGCATCCCTCTAGCTTTTCCCTTAAAGCCCCACTTGGCTCTTCTGAGCTCTTACCTGATCCTCTTATTATTCCTATTTCATAGGTGAGGAAACTGAGGCCCAGAGAGGTGAAATGACTTACTCAGGCCCCAAAACCAAGATGCAGCAGGGCTGGTCCTACATCTTCCGGTGAAGAACCACGGTGCAAGGCGGGCCGCTGTGTTGCGAGGTGCCGAGTCAAACACTGAGTCCCCTTCCTCAGTACCTCTCAAGCCCATCCCTTCCTGTCGACCCTAACTGCCACCACCTCTGTCCAGGCTCCATCAGCTCCCTCCTGGATTCCTGCCCCAGCCTCTTAAATGAAGGTGGCTGAAGACAGACAGAGTGTCTGGGGTTTAAAGTGAGGGAGATGCAGGAAGGAGCCAGGAGGATGGATGGGCGCTGGGGCGGGGAGCTCAGCGGATTCAGGAGAGCGGGCTGGGGGTGTCCCTGCTACCCATGGTACCCTTCCCCCTTGCCAGCCAACACACATGCAGTCCCAGAGGACAGGAACAGGGGGTGGTCCTGAGAGCCACTTACCTGGAGGTGACAAAGTGTCAGTCGCAGCACCAAATCTAGAAATGTTTCACCTCTCTTATCAAGTGTGGGAGAGTAGGAGGGGAGGAGGGGCCTCCCGGGCAGGGCGGGGAGCCTCCCATACATTTCATTTCTGCTTGGCTTGGAAACTCAGGAGCCCAAAGTTCATGAGGACTTTTGAGAAGTTGGCTTCGTGGCATCAGGCAGGTGAGTGCGCAGGGTGAGAGGCCATCCCGTCGGGGGAGTGTGCGAGCCCATTGTCAGGGTGGACTTCTCCCCAGACACCCTAAGCCCAGGCCTGGAAGAGATGTGGCCCTGCACAGGGCAAGGGGGAGACAGGTGACAGCTATGAAGCAACTTGCCTTTTGGTCTCTTGAGAGGAGGGCTTCCCAGAGCTCAACTTTTTTTTTTTCCATGAAACCCGTTTATTTTATTGGGCTATAAAAAAAATACAGACTCAGAAAGTGAATATGATGTAATCTCAAAGGCAAATAAATAGTTGATAGAGATGAAGGTGTCAATCAGCAAGCATCAAGGCAAATGAGTAAAAATAAAGGTCTATGTCCAAGGCTGGTGGAGATAAAAATACCACGCGGTAATGGTATTCAGGGCCGGTGAATGGAGTGTTAACAGGGATGTAGGATGGAGTAAGAAGTGTTTCCTAGTTAGTGATGTTAACTTTTAAATTTCTCCCCAAGAATGGTTTTTATTTCCTCAAAAGAAGAGAGGAGAAAACCACCCTCACCTTTAGTAAAATTTAATAAAATACATTGCAGTGAGTCTTTTAACAGACACACAACACCAATATGTAGTATGCTTGTTTCAGACTGAAGCAGGGTTAGAAAATATGATTATGTAATGAATCAAAACTTTAATTGTAGACCTGCTTATTGATGATGTATATAAACATACTAGTAAAAAAGACTCTTGACCAAGTAATAAAAACTAAAGGTATGTTTATGTCAGCGGCTCAGTGTGTGAAACTAACTCAAAAATCAACAATATAAAAATCTCATAATAATATTCAAATAATATAATAATAATATTAATAATAATAATATAATAATAAATAATATTCAAATAATAAAATTCAAATAATGTAAGTTTTACTTGCAGCGTGAATTTATGCATTCACTATATATGGTTTTTACCATACACCATGCTTATATTATTGGAGGCCAGAGCTCAACTTAAAAACAGGAGCACAGATAGTGGTACTGCTAAGCAGCTGGTCCTCTCTGCCTGGTGAACTGGGACAGCTGTAAACCAAAGGGAACTAGAAGATCCCCTTGTGTGTCTCAGTGTCGTTGCTACCTCCTAGATGTTGGAGGCCCCAGGGGAACAGAAGCAGGGGTCAAGAGATAAAGCTCAAAGAAGAAAGACATTGGTAGTGGGCAGAGCCATTCAGAGACAGATCTGCCCACGTTGGATGATAGTGAGATCCCCAACAAAGGGACCATGCAAGCACCTCTTGGCAGACCTCCAAGTAGGAAATTCAAGCTTCAGATGAGGAAGTCCCATTCAGTTCTGGGGTTCTGGGATCCAGGGAAGGACCCATTTCGGACTCGATGCCATTAGAACTCTAAGTCCAATGGAAAGACACATACATAAATGAATAATTACACTATAGCATGATAAGGCATACATAGCAGAGAGATTAAGGGCATGAGCTTTAGAGACAATTAGGCCTGGGTTCAGATACTGGCTCAGTCAGCCTCAGTTTTTTAATCTGTGAAGTAGGGATGAAACCCTTTGCTTCCCAGGGGTATTATGAGAAAAGAGTGAACCACGTGCTGTACATAATGTTCCTGGCAGGGTGCCCAGCCTGTAATAAATACTAACAAGGGGAAGTCATTGCTAGTGCCAAGCACCTGCAGGCACAAAGGTACAAAGGGATCTGGGAGTGCAAAGGAAGACACGGTTCTGCGTGGGAAATAGGGAAGCTTCAGAAAAGAAGGCAGCCTACTCCTGGGCATATATCTGGAGAAAACCATAATTTGAAAAGATACATGTAGCCCAATGTTCATTGCAGCACTATTTACAGTAGCCAGAACATGGAAGCAACCTAAATATCCATTGACATAGGAGTGGATAAAGAAGGGGTGGTACATATATACAATGGAATATTACTCAGCCATAAAAAAGGATGAAATAATGCCATTTGCAACGACATGGATGGACCTAGAGATTGTCATACTGAGTGAAGTAAGTCAGACAGAGAAAGACAAATATCATATGATATCGCTTCTATGTGGAATCTAAAAAAATGGTACAAAGGAACCTATTTACAAAACAGAAATAGACTCACAGAGGTAGAAAACAAACTTATAGCTATCAAGGGGAAAAGGGGAGGGGAGGGATGAACTGGGAGATTGGGTTGGCATATACACACTACTATATATAAAATAGATAACTAATAAGAACCTACTGTATAGCACAGGGAACTCTACTCAATACTCTGTAATGACCTATATGGGAATAGGATCTAAAAAAAGAGTGGACATATGTATATTTATAACTGATTCACTTTGCTGTACAGCAGAAATGAACACAACATTGTAAATCAACTATACTCCAATAAAAATTATTAAAAAAAAAAAAGGAAGGCAGCAGGAGCTCCACAGGACAAGGGGTCAAGGACATTCCAAGCCAATGGGAAGCCTGGTGAGCGGCAGATCGGTTGAGTTCCAGAAGGTGATGGGAGGAGGTGAGGTTGGGAGTTTGGGGGCAGAGATAACACACTGCACCTCAATTGTCCTGCCCCCAAAGCAACTCACATATTATTCCTTAATGTCCAGGGAAGTCACCATTGTCCCCTCCCCATATCTGATAATGTCTCTAATTTTGTTGATTGTACCTGTTTAACTCCCAGACCCATCTGTTCCTTCTCAATCCCATTCCTCTGCCCCCACTTGCCTCCCTCCAATCTGTTCTGCACATAAATGCAAGAAAGCTCCTCCTAAAATGCAAACTAGCCCTGCTCGCTCCCCTGCCTAAAATTCTTCACTAGGACCCCATCATCAACAGCTAAACTTTGTTCATTCCATCATCTCCATAATTTTTACCACTTCTGCCCACCACCTAATCTATTATACACTTAATTGAAATTGACTTCATCCAAAAATATCCATGAGGAGATTCCCTGGTGGTCCAGTGGTTAGGACTTGGTGCTCTCACTGCTAGGAGCCCAGGTTCCATCCCTGGTCAGGGAACTAAGATCCTGCAAGCCATGTTGCATGGCCAAAAACCCCCAAAAAAACAAAAACGAAAAAATAAAAATATCCATGAAATCACAGATTTAGTGTACTGGCTGTATTTTTTCCAATATGCATTGAAACAAACTCACAAGTGTTAAAGTAAACCAGGAGTGAGTGTGTGTGTATGTGTGTGTCTGTAGCAGAAACTATCCATGCTCTGCCCATATCTCCTTGTCCTTGTCAATTCAGGGCATGCTGGCCTGGCTTCCATTGCCACCACCTGGCTGGCTCTGCCCCCTGGGGCCAGGATGACCTGCTGGGAAAGGGGACTCAAGAACTCCACATGGAAGTGGCTGATACCAATACCAGTGATTATGAGCAAATAACTTGGCAGGTCTTGGTTGACAGACAAGTAAGGTGGGGCCAGTGATGTGCTGGTAAATGTTTAACAGCTGGCCGTGAGCGGAAAGCTCTGATTTGCAATGTTTGCTTATTCCTATGATGTAAATACTCCTAAAGTTGCTGATTCCAAGCTTTCAACCTGGTGTCACTGAACGTGGAGTTGGGAAGAGATGCTGTCTCAGGTCGGTATGCGCTGGCTTTGGTGTACCACTGGGTGGGACCCAGGATGAGGACTTAGGGGGCTCATGGTCCTTAAGTTCTGGGAGATGCAAGGAGGGGAAATAGTGGTGCTGAGAGGGAGGTTGGAATATATTTACTAGCCAGAGGCTCACCGAAAGCAGGTGGGTGCAGGAGGAGGGAAGGCGTCTGAGCACATACACAAAGGTCCTGATGGGCCACAGCTGAGGAGGTCACACCCTAAGAAGGCAAGGAGTCCCCGGGCTTGGGGACAGGAAGCCTTAACCATCAGGTTTTCCTGTCTTGCCTGAGGCCAGGTCCCATCCTTCTCCTTGTAGAAATAGCTCCTGCTTGGAAGCTAAGGAAGGATCAGATTCTGCTGATCGATGAAAGCTCATGGCTGAGGACCTCACTAAAAGGAGAAGTGAAAGGGGCATTCTTCTTGAAGGACTAGCCCAGCTGGATTTCTTCCCTAAGACAGAAAAACATGAGGCTGGAGCCACAGAGGCCCAGCTCTTTCCCTGGGCTGCCCAAGGATATTGAAGTTCTGGGTCTGGAGTCAGACACACTCTTCCCATTTACTTGACCCCAAATCTCATGGGGTCGGTTGGAATAATTGGGAATCTTATGCTTCTGGGATATTCTTGCTTGCCCTACCTCCTGGAAGCAGTAGGAGGCTTGAATGAGAGATCGTTACAAGAGCACTTGGCAAATTGCAAAGCATTGGGTAGAAATGAGTGGTGGAATGATGGTGATGCCTCATCCACCCAAGACCCCTGGGAAGCAGCTCCAACTCAATGACTCAGTGGCTCAGGCTACAGAGAAAGTCCTTGGTGAGTTGGGTAGTTAGCTATCCAGTAAGTTTTGGGAGTCTGGGGGAGATGGGGTTCTAAAGGAGCTCCTGGACACCAAGTGGGGAAATTGGCGGGGGGTGGGGTGGTGGTGGGATGAACTGGGAGATTGGGATTGACATATATACACTAATATGTATAAAATAGATAACTAATAAGAACCTGCTGTATAAAAAATTAAAAAAATAAAATTCAAAAAAAGTAAAAAAATAAAAAATAAATAAATAAAATAAAATAAAATAAAGGAGCTCCTGGGAGAGGTGGGAGCACCAAGACAGACGATGGCACTGAGAGAGGAGATGGGAAGAGTCTCAACACCAACCACTGTGCCCGTGAACCCTCTCCATCCTCAGGAAGCTTATAACCTCAGCAGGAAGACAGGGCACATGAGAAAGACCACTTTGCTCATCTTTTCCCTGGTTTCTGCTACCAAGGACCCTCAAGAATGGCTCCTTACAAGGAATGATCTCCTGATGGACAGAGTCTCCCGGAATATGATGACCCCAAAAGGAGAAGCTGTCTATACAACATGAGGAGTTCTAACTATTTTGCAATCTTTGAGAAACATGGGAAGACACTGGATCGAGAGTTGATAGACCTAGATTCTGATTCCAGCTCTGCTACTTAGCAGCTGAGCAGGCAAGTCACTAACTCTTCCAGAGTCTCAGTTTTCCTACCTGTAAGATGGGCATAGTGATCTCCACCCTGTGTGCCAGCCCAAAAGCATTGTCAAAAACTTAGCTGAGTTAGTGGGTGTGAGATGGGAACTCTTATTCAGATATGAAGGCTGATGAGTTCTGTTTCGTTGGACCACAGACCTGGATCTTTAGGAAGGAATGAAGAACATCAGAAATAGTAAATATGTGGGTAAATATTAAAGGCAATATTTTTTCTTTTAATTTACTTAAAATATATATAACTGGTTATGACAAAGATTTAAAACATTTTATTGTGAGGTTTATTACATATGTAGGTATAATATATATGATAATTATAGCATGAAGAATGAGAAGAAATGAACCTAGATGGTTGCAAAGTTTTTAGAGTGTATATCAGAAGATACAATATTAGCTGTAAATAGCCTGAAAAGTTAAGGATGTATGTTGTGTTCCTTAGAGTAACCACTAAAAAGGTAATGTAAAGAGATATAGCAAAAGAGCTAATAGATAAATTAAAAAGAAATTCTAGAATAAATATGCTATTAACCCAAATGGAGGCAGGAAAGTAGGAACAGAGGAACATAAGACAAAAGCAAAATAAAACAAACTAAAGGATAAGACAAACAGAAGCCAAATAAAATAGTAGCCCTAAACCCAGTTATACTGATGATTACATTAAATGTAAATGGATTCATATCAGGGTCCCCAAGACCATCTCTTCATTTAGAGATTCACTAGAAGGACTCAGGACTCATCATATAGTGTACTCATGCCTAAGATTTACTGCATTGATGTATTAAGAATGTACAGCTGTATTATAAGGAAAAAAGACTCAGGTGGATCTAGAGGAATCCATATGCAGGCTTCCTTATGCTCTCTGCCTCTCATGAAGGATCACATAGAGCACACTCTTCCTCCATCCATGGAAATGCAGCAACGTGTGTGTGTTCCTGCCCAGGGAAGCCCATTAGAGACTCAGTGCCCAAATTTTTATTGTGGTCTGGCCAGGTAGGCACACTCTGCCTAGTACGTACGAAAATTCCAGAATCCCAGAAGGAAGGCAGGTGTTCAGCATAAACCATATTGTTTGTACAAATGTTCTGGACAGAGTGAATCATCCTTATCTGCTAACTGTTGACTGGGAACACTCCAAGGGCCAAGTTCCCAGATGCCAACCACAGGCCAAACTTGCAAGCAGGTCTTCCTAAGGCTAGGTCTAAGGATAAGCCTACTATGTTAACTCTTTTCTGCACAGGACTAAATACTCCAATTAAAAGGCAGAGATTGCCAGACTGGATAAAAGAGCAAGACTCCACTACATGCTGTCTACAAAAGATGTGTTTTAAATATAAATACACAGATAGATAGGCTGAAAATAAATAGATGGGAAAAGACATATAAATATAAGGAGGGACATTTCATAATAATTAATCAGGAAAACATAACAATTATAAATATGTATGTACCTAATAATAGAGCTGAAAGGTACATGAAGAAAAATTGCCAGAATTAAAGGGAGAAAAAGACAAATCCACAATTATAGTTGGAGATTATAACACAGTTCTCT
Organism: Balaenoptera physalus; assembly: GCF_965194825.1. NCBI lineage: Eukaryota > Metazoa > Chordata > Mammalia > Artiodactyla > Balaenopteridae > Balaenoptera > Balaenoptera physalus. Next base: position 83,966,148 of record NC_138898.1, read on the forward strand.
CAGTAATTGATAGAACAAGTAGATTAAAAATCAGTTAGCGCATAGAAGATCTGAATAACCTTGACCTAACTGACGTTTGTAGAACACTACATTCAACAAAGGCAGAATACATTTTTTCCCAAATGCACATAATATGGCCATTGAGATACACAATATGCCTAGCCAATTGCTCAGTACATTTCAAAAAACTGAAATACTAAAGAAAATGTCCTCTGACCAAAATGGAATAAATTAAAACCAGTAACAATAACATATCTACAAAAATATATTTGGAAATTAGACATCACATTTCTTAATAATCCATGGATCAAAGAAGGAATTACAGGGGAAATTAGAAAAGATTTTGAACTGGATAATAACGAAAATACAACATATCAAAAGTTGTGGGATGCAGGTAAAAAAGTGATTAGAGGGAAATTTATAGTTTTTAATGCTTATATTAGAGAGAGAGAGAAAGGTCTAAAATCAGCGACCCAAATTTTTATCTTTAGAAGCTAGAAAAAGAGTACAAAAATTAATACAAAGTAAGCAAAAGGAAGGAAATAATAAAGATAAGAGCAAAAATCAATGAAATGGAGAACAAATGTAGAGTAAATTAACAAAGCCCAAAGTTGCTTGTTTGAAAGATTAACAAAATTGATAAAAATCCTAGCTAGATGTATAAAGAACAAAAGAGATGTTCTCACTGCAGATTCTATACACATTACGAAAATAAGGGAAAAAACCAATGGGTCAGAGAAGAAGTCACAAGGAAAATTAGAAAATACTCTGAGATGAATGAAAATAAGATACACTATAGTAAAACTTATGGGTTGCAGCTAAAGCAGTGCTTATAAGGAAATTGATATCTGTACAGGCTTACACTTAAAAAAAGATATTGATCTCAAATCAATAACCTAAACTTCAACCTTAAGAACTAGAAAAAGAAGAGCAAATTAAACCCAAAACAGGTAGAGAAAGAAAATTATAATGAATAGAGCAGAAATTAATGAAAAAGAGAATAGGAAAACAATAGAAAAAAATCAACGAAACCAAAAGTTAGTTCTTTAAAAAGATCAACAAAATTGACACACTTTTAGCTAGACTTACCAAGGAAAAAGGATGAGCAAACTGGGAATGAAAAAGGGTACATTACTACCCACCTTACAGAAATAAAAAGGGTCAAAAAGGAATAATATGCATAACTATATGCCAACAAAATAGATAACTTAAATGGAATTGACAAATTCCTAGAAGGACACAAATGATCAAAATTGACTCAAGAATAATTTGAAACTCTGAATAGATTTATAACAAGTAAAGAGATTGAATTAGTAATCAAAAACCACCCACAAAGAAAAGCCCAGCCCCAGATGGCTTCACTGGTGAATTCCACCAAATATTTAAAGAAGAATTAACATCAGTTCTTCACAAATTCTTCCAAAAAATAGAAGAGGAAGAAACACTTCCCAACTCATTCTATGAGGCCAGTATCATCCTGATACCAAAACCAGACAAAAATATCACAAGAAAAGAAAACGACATACCAATATCTCATAAATATGACACAAAAATTCTCAACAAAATGCTAGCAAACTGAATCTAGTGGCATAGAAAAATTATTATACACGATGACCAAGCAGGATTTATCCCAAGAAGACAAAGTTGGTTTAACATTAAAAAACCAATCAATATAATACACCATATCAGTACAATAAAGGGCAAAACCTTATGATCATCTCATAAATGCAGGAAAAGCATTTGACAAAATTCAACACCCCTTCATGAAAAAACACTCAAAACCTAGGCAGATAGTTCCTCAACCTGATAAAGGGCATCTACAAATAACCCACAGCTAACAACGTACTTAGTAGTGAAAGACTGAATGCATTCCCCCTAAGATCAGGAACAACCAAGGATGTCTACTCTCATCACTTCTATTCAACATTTTACTGGAGGTTCTAGCCAGGGCAATTAGGCAAGAAGAAGAAATAAAAGGCATCCAGATTGGAAAGGAAGAAATAAAACTATCTCTATTTGTGGATTACATGATATTATATATAGAAAACCCTAAATAACACAGACACAGACACACACACACACAATTAGAGCTGGTAGATGAGTTCGCGATACCATAACAATATTTAAAAAGTTGTATTTCTACACACCAGGAGTGAACAAGCTGAAAATGAAATTAAGAAAACAATTCTATTTACAGTAGCACCAAAAAGAATATAATAACCAGGAATACATTTAACCAAGGAGGTGAAAGAATTGTGTACCGAAAGCTACAAAACATTGTTTTTTGTTTTTTTTTCTTTTTTTGGTTTTTATTTTTTATTTTACAAAACATTGTTGAAAGAGATTTGAAAAGACCTAAATAAATGAAAAAACATTCCATGTTCACGGGTTGGAAGACTTACTATTGTTAAGATGACAACATTCCTCAAGTTGATTTACAGATTCAATGCAATCCCTAACAGAATACCAGGTGGCTTTTTTGCAGAAATTGACAATCTGACTCTAAAAGTCATATGGAAATTCAAAGGGCCCAGAATAGCCAAAAAGGAAGAAAAAAGTTAGAGGACTAACACTTGATGATTTCAGAATTACTACAAACTAAAGTAATCAAGACAGTTTGGTACTGGTATAAAGATCGATGTATAGATCAATGGAATAGAATTGACAGCCCAGAAATAAATCCTCATATTTACAGTCAATTGATTTTTGACAAGGATGCCAAGGCTATTCAATGGGAAAGAATTGTCTTTTCAACAGATGATGCTGGGACAATTGGATATGCACATGCAAAAGAAAAATAATTGAACTCCTACCTCATACCATATACAAAAACTAACTCAAAATGGATCAGAGACCTAAATGTAAGAGCTAAAACTATAAAACATAGGAAGAAAACATAGGGGTAAATCTTCATGACATTAGATTTGGCAATGGATTCTTAGATATGACCCAAAAGCATAAGCAACCAAAGAGAAAACAGACAGATTGGACTACACTAACATTTAACATTTTGTGCTAGGAAGCATATTATCAAGAAAGTGAAGGGACTTCCCTGGCAGTCCAGTGGTTAAGACTTCACCTTCCAATGCAGAGGGAGCGGGTTTGATTCCTGGTTGGGGAGCTAAGATCTCACGTGCCTCGCCGCCAAAAAACCAAAACATAAAACAGAAGCCATGGCTTCCCTGGTGGCGCAGTGGTTAAGAATCTGCCTGCCAATGCAGGGGACACGGGTTTGAGCCCAGGGCTCGACACGGGTTCGAGCCCTGGCAAGATCCCTCATGCCACGGAGCAACTAAGCCCATGCGCCACAACTACTGAGCCTGCGCTCTAGAGCCCATGAGCCACAACTACTGAAGTCCGCGCACCTAGAGCCCATGCTCTGCAACAAGAGAAGCCACAGCAATGAGAACCCTGTGCAGCGCAACGAAGAGTAGCCTCCGCTCGCCGCAAATAGAGAAAGCCCACGCGCAGCAACGAAAACCCAACGCAGACATAAATAAATAAATTTATTTAAAAAAAAAGAAGACATATTGTAACAAATTTGATAAAGGCTTAAAAAAAAAAAAGAAAGTGAAAAGACAACTCATAGAAAAGGATAAAATATTCGCAAACCATATATCTGATAAGGGAATTGTACCTCAGATATATAAAGAAATTTTATAACTCAATAATAAAAAGACAAATAACCCAATTAAAAATAGACAAAGGGTCTGAATAGACATTTCTCCAAATAAGATGCTAAAATGACCAGTAAGCATGTGAAAAGATACTCAGCATCATTAGTCATGAGAGAAATGCAGTTCAAAACCACAATGAGATAGCACTTTTAAAAATAATTAATTAATTAATTAATTATTTTATTTTTGGCTGTGCATGGGCTTTCTCTAGTTGCGGCGAGCAGGGGCTACTTGTTGCGGTGCGTGGGCCTCTCATTGTGGTAGCCTCTCCCGTTGCAGAGCACAGGCTCTAGGTGCACAGGCTTCAGTAGTTGTGGCACGCGGGCTCAGTAGTTGTGGCTCGAGGGCTCTAGAGCGCAGGCTCAGTAGTTGTGGCGCACGGGCTTAGTTGCTCTGTGGCATGAGGGATCTTGCCAGGGCTCGAACCCGTGTCGAGCCCTGGGCTCAAACCCGTGTCCCCTGCATTGGCAGGCAGACTCTTAACCACTGCACCACCAGGGAAGGCCCTGAGATAGCACTTTACACCCACTATAATGGTTCTAATCAAAAAGAAAGATAATAATATGTGTTGTGAGGATGTGGAAAAATTTGAATCCTCATGCAGTGCTGGTAGGAATGTAAAATGGTACAGCTATTTTGGAAATAGTCTGGAAGTTCCTCAAAAGGTTTAGAATAAAACCCAGCAATTCTGCTCTAGGGTATATAACCAAGAGAAATGAAGACATATGTCCACACAAAAGTTTGTACATAAATGTTTAGGGCAGCATTATTTATAATAGCCCCAAAGTGGAAACAACCCAGATATCTATCAATTGATGAATGGATAAATAAAATGTAGTATACCCATATAATGGAATATTATTCAACAATAAAAAGAAATGAAGTGCTGATGCATGCTACGTGGATGAATTTTGCAAACATTATGCTAAGTGAAAGGAATAAGTCACAAAGGATCCTATATTATATGATTCTATTCAAATGAAATGTCCTAACCAGACAAATCTATAGAGACAAACTATATTAATGGTTGTCTAAGTTTGGGGGGCAGGTGGAAAGAAAGTGAGGGGAAAAGGGGAGTGACTGTTAACAGGTACAGGCTTTTTGGGTGTGATGAAAATGTTCTAAAATTGTGGTTATTGTCACACAACTTTGTAAATATACTAAAAACCATTGAATTGCACATTTTAATAGGTGAATTCATGGTATAGAAATATATCTCAATAAAGCTGGTATTAAAAGTAAGGGAATATTATGAACAATTTTGACAAAAAATTCAACAACTTAGATGAAATGAACAAATTTCTTGAAAAATAAGACTGGCCAAAATGGACAAAAGCATATGCCAGAAAATCTGGTTTAAATAAGAAAAAAACACCAAAATTACATAAACTCTTTTAGAAAATAAAAGAGGAAAGAATAGTTCCAACTCATTTTATGAGGCCAGCATAACCCTGCTACATTGATAAAACTTGACAAAGAAAGAAAGAAAATTATAGATTGATATTCTTTATGAATGTGGATGTAAAAATGCTTAATAAAAGATTAGCAAATTGAATCGAGCAGTATATAAGTACATCAAATGGAATTCAAGGTTTAATATTTGAAAATTAACCAGAACAATTCACCACATTAACAGAAAAAAGAAGAAAAATGATATGATCAAGTCAAAAAAATTCAATACCCATTTTAAAAATACTCAATAAAAAGGGCATGATTAAAACTTTGTATGATCATATATCATATCAGTCCAAAAGCCAGCATCTTACTTAATAGGGAAGGCCTTACACTAAAGTTAGGAATAAATACACTCACTTTTCCAATACTTTTTAACATTGTGTTGGAAGTACCTAACCATTGCAATTAGACAAGAAAAGGCAATCAGGAAAAAGAAAGAGATACAATTGTATTTTTTTCAGACAGTATGATACTATGATTATACATCTGGAAAACCCTAAAGAATCATTGGAAAAATAAAGCCTGGAGTTTAGTTAATAGTCATGTACAAATATCAGTTTTTCAGTTTTGACAAATGTACTGTGGAAGTACAAGATGTTAATGATGGGTGAAATTGGGTGAGGGAGTTACAGAAACTCTTTGAACTATCTTCACAACTTTTCTGTAAACCTAAAATTGTTCCAAACTAAAAAGTTTATTTAAAAAAACACACAGTGATTTGGCATCCCGAGTGCACTATAGCCTGAGGACAAAATGGACTGCAAAAAAAATAATATTTAACTAGGTTCAGTAATCTTAGTATTAATAATACTTTTTGCTTTGTTATTCTGAAGCTATATTACACACTCACATAGACACATATAGTAGGGATAAAGTAAATATATAATTATTATAATAATCATTAAGAACCAAGATTTTTAACATAAGTGAAAAAATACAAATATTAAATGAAAGAAGTTAAGTTAAAAAAAAACATAACCTTACATTTGTATTGGAAATGTTAGTATGAATTTATGATATATTTTCTCTTTTAAAAGAATATACAGAAAAAAAAACCCTAATCACTATGCTGTACACCTGAAACTAACACAATATTGTAAATTAACTATACTTGAATAAAAAATAAATAAATAAAAATGTTAAATGCAGATAACAGTACAAAAAAAGAAAGGAAAATACAGTACGATTCCAACCATATGATATTCTGGAAAAGACAAAACCATAGAGGTAGTAAAAAGATCCATGGTTGCCAGGGGTTCATGGGGAGGGAGAGAGGAGTAAATGGAGCACAGGGGATTTTTAGGGTAGTGAAACAATACTGAACAATATTATATTCGGGGATGCATGTCATTACACATTTGTCAGAAGCCATAGAATGTACAACACAAAGAGTGAACCCTAATATAAACTATGGATTTAATTAATAATAATGTATCAATATTGGTTCATCAATTGTAACAAATGTACCACACTAATACAAGATATAAATAATAGGGAAGCTGTGCATGGTTGGGGAGAGGGGGGTTTGTCGAAACTCTCTATACCTTCCCATCCACTTTTCTGTAAATTTAAAACTGCTTTTTTTTTTTTTTCTTTTAAAAGTCTGTTGGGGGAGTTCTCTGGTGGCCTAGTGGTTAGGATTCGGGGCTTTCACTGCTGTGGTCCGGGTTCGATCCCTGGTGGGAGAGCTGAGATCCCACAAGCTGCGCTGTGCAGCCAAAAAGTATTAATTAAAAAAAAAAATCAGAACAACAAAACAAAACAAAAAGGCAACAGAATGATAAACAAAAAATTCTGACTAGTGGTAGCCAGGAGGGATAAAGGGAGGCAGGAGATGACAGGGGAGAAGCAAGCCCCCAGTTTTTAAGGTGGGCAGAAAGTTCCCAGATGTTCAATTTATTAGTTTACATCCACGCGAGCAGCCTGCTATTCTTACTCACGGAGGTTCAACTGACAAGAATCAGCAGGAACGATAGCAGAGGCCCTTGAACTTTAGCAATCATAGTCAGACTTTATAACCTATGATAACCGGTGGTGAAGATCAGGCCAATCTAGCAATAAGTCTGAGTTCTAGACCAGGCAATTTTGTTTTGAAATAGACTTCATTTTTTAGAGCAGTTTTAGGTTCATAGCAAAATTATGGAGCTGATGCAGATATTTCCCATGTATTTCATGCATAGCATCCTTTATGATCAACATCCCCTATCAGACTGGTACATTTGGTACAACTGATGAACCTACGTGGATACATCATTATCACCCAGAGTCCATAGTTTATATCAAGGTTCACTTTAGGCAGACCGACTGATTTGAAGAAACACTTTTGTGGCTTTCAAGTGCCTACATCACACAGATGACAGTGATAAAGAGCAGTAGGGTGTGGATATCTGTGTTAGTTGTTTCATCTCAACCCTTCCAAAGACTCACAAACCTGTAATTGTGGGATTTTAGGATTCTTCACACTCCCCCTTGCACCAAAATGTAAATTAAAAAAAAAAATAACTTTGTGATATTTAAAATACTGTTTTACCTTTTAAAAATCTTTAATGTTTAAAAACAAAGGGTTTTGACTGGAGCCAATGAAAGAGTGTTGTACTGTTTACCAAGATGGCGGGAAAAAAACACAAAATTTTTGATACATTCAAAAGAAAATATATAACGTGTAATTTATGAAGTTGATAACAATAATCATCACAGCTGTTTGTATATATATTTTTGATATATGTAGTGGGCCCAAGGAATACCATAGAACAAACTGCTCTACCAGTAAAGATTTTATTCTTTGATAAAGAAAAAAAATAAAAGAAAGTCATATTTCCTAGCTCTGCCCACTGAAAAGGCCTGGAAACAATGACCACTTATGGTAGCAATGGGTACTCCTAATGCCAAGATTGTGGTCTCTAAATACTATTTCCCACTAAAGAAACCAGGGAAGTTTGGAGAAAGTGACTTATCTCAGTTCTTGGGTAGGAAATGTCCAAGATAAGCAAAAAAGCAATCAAAGATAACTGCAGTTGTGTTAAAAGGATGCAGGAGCCAAGGTGAAGAGGGCCCTGCTGACCAAAGATTGGACAATTTGAAATGCAACAAAATATGAATTGCAAAGGATTAAAACAAAAAATATTAAAATTTATGAGTTCACAGTGGTATTTAAAAAACAAAACCCCATCGGTTACTCTATCAATTTCCTAGAGCTGCCGTAACAAAGTACCACAAACTGGGTGGCTCAAAACAAGAGAAATTTATTGTCTCGCTGTTCTGGAGACCAGAATTCCAAAATCAAGGTGTTGGCAGGGCCATGCTCCATCTGAAACCTGTAGGGAAGAACCCTCCCTTGCCTTGCTCGTCTAGCTCCTGCTGTTTGCTAGCACTCCCTGGTGTTCCTTGACTTGTAGCAGCATCACTTGGCCTCCATCATCACATGGCCATCTTCTCCTTTTCCTGTAAGGACTGCAGTCATATTGAGTGAAGTGTTTGTCCTACTCCAGGATGACCTCATTTCAACTAACTGCATCAGCAACAACCTTATTTCCAAAAAAACTCACATTCTGAGGTACCGGGGGTCCGAACTTTTTGGGGGGGGATACGATTCAACCCATAACAGTCACTTAAGGGATCCTAAGGAAGCAACTCAATCTGAAAACTAAAAAAAACCCAAAAGAATCAAGTAATTAACCTGGCTTTCCTGTACAAACCATATCCAGGGCAACCAAATAGTTGCCAAGGGGAATGTTCCCTCCACGAATTTCATCTAATAAATGAAAAAGAAACGATGAGATTGAAATGTTCCATTTTTCAACCTCCTAATGAAATAATGAATACAGGCAATGATCATTTCTGTCCAATATCACAAAAAGAGAGAAAGAGAAAGGGACATGAGGTCCCTCCTAATGGAAGGTCACAGTACCCGTAAGAAGTAGTCTTTGCAAAACAACTGAACCTGAATCAGACTAAGCCACTAACCATAGGTTTCCTAGAAATACAGGGAACAGAGGGATATATTAAATAATACCCCAGGTAGTCAATCAGCCATGTAGGAACTCTACAGGATCAACAACCAAGATTCTTCAAGCAACAAATCCCAAGGGAAAAAAATAAAGGAGGAAGGACAAACAGTAGGTGAACAAAAAAGAGACTTAAAAGACATGTCAGCCACTGCAGTGTGTGGACCTTGTTTAGATACTGATTCAAATAAACCAACTGTAAAAAAAAAAAAAGAAAAGAAAAGAAATATTATGGGGTAGTTGGGGAAATTTGACACACAGACTGGACATTTTATGACATTAAGGAACGATTAATTATTTGCAGCAACATGGATGGACCTAGAGATTGTCATACTGAGTGAAGTAAGTCAGACAGAGAAAGACAAATATCATATGATACCGCTTATATGTGGAATCTAAAAGAATGGTACAAAGAAACCTATTTGCAAAACAGAAATAGAGTCACAGAGGTAGAAAACAAACTTATGGTTATCAAGGAGGAAAGGGGAGGGGGGGATAAACTGGGAGATTAGGAGGGACATATACACACTACTATATATAAAATAGATAACTAACAAGAACCTACTGAATAGCACAGGGAACTCTACTCAATACTCTGTAAAGACCTATACGGGAATAGAATCTAAAAAAGAGTGGATATATGTATATGTATAACTGATTCACTTTGCTATACAGCAGACACTAACAACATTATAAATCAACTATACTCCAATTAAAATTAATTTTTAAAAATCTTTATCCCCTCCCAAAAAAAAAGACATATCAACCACTGCAATGTATGGACCTTGTTTAGATATTGATTCAAATAAACCAACTGTAAAAAAGAAATATTATGGGGTAATTGGGGAAATTAGACACATGGATTGGACATTTGATAACATTAAGGAATTATTAATAATTTTTTAGCTGTAATGGTATTGTAGTTATGTTTTTAAAGAGAGTCCTTATATTTTTGACATATATACTGAAATATTTACAGCTGAAATGATATGATGTCTGGGATTTGCCTCAAGATAATACAGAGTAGGGAGGGGGTGAAGTGGGGAGGCACACATATGAAGTATGACTTGTCATGCATTGATGATTGTTGAGCTGAGTGGTGAGTTTCACAAGACTGTTCTATTTTTGTATATGTTTAAACTATTCCATAATACAAAGGGGGACAAAAGCAATACAGTATTTCACGATTAAAATATTGTAAAAGTAAACGATATGGAAATTTTGTAGATATCACAGGTGGCTGCTTCAGGCTTGTGATAAGATTTCCGGGCTTCCCTGGTGGCGCAGTGGTTAAGAATCCGCCTGCCAATGGAGGGGACACGGTTAGAACCCTGGTCCGGGAAGATCCCACATGCCGCGGAGCAACTAAGCCCGTGCACAACTACTGAGCCTGTGCTCTAGAGCCTGCAAACCACAACTACTGAAGCCCGCGTGCCTAGAGCTGGTGCTCCGCAACAAGAGAAGCCACCGCAATGAGAAGCCTGCGCACCGCAGCGAAGAGTAGCCCCCGCTCGCTGCAACTAGAGAAAGCCGGCTCGCGGCAACGAAGACCCAATGCAGCTAAAAAAAAAAAAAAAAAAAAAAAAGAATAAATAAAATAAATTAATTAAAAAAATATTTTACAGATTTCCAATGATGACATCATATATGGTTTCCAAAAGTGCTCTATTTAAAGCCTGAGACATCTTAAATATGATGTGCTCTGGATACCCTCCTGAATGATTCAAAATATTGCTCTAGATATACACGCGTTGGAATAAAATTGTTGCATGAAATGTGAGAGTGGGGGAAACAGTATTCTTAATCAGTATATTATTTTCTATAATAGGTGAAACTACATGAAAATTAAATATTGTAAGAAAAAGAGAGAGAGAGAGACCTAAGAAGCATTGCGACCGAGTGTACTGTGTGGTCCTAGTTGGCGTCTTGTTGGAACAAACCGAAAAGACATTTTTGAGATAACTGGGGAAATCGAACACAGATTGGGTATTAGGTGATACTAAAAAACTGTTGATTTTGAAGGATGTCATAATAGTCATTATGACTATATCATAATGAAGGATGTCATTATGATTATATTATCCCCAAAAAGCCTTATTTATTAGAGACATAAACTGTAGTGAAAGAAGCCAAACACGAAAGGTCACATGTTGTATGAAATATCCAGAAAAGTAAACCCAAAGAGACAGACAGCTGATTAGTGGTTGCCAGGGGCCGGGGGTAGGAGTGACTGCATAATGGCTGTATGGGTTTCTTTGAGGCTGAAGAAAATGTTTTGAAACTAGACAGAGGAGGTGATTGTACAACATCGTGAATATACTTAATGTCACTAAATTGTATACACTTTAAATGGTTAATCTTACATGAATTTTACCTCAATTTTTTTTTTTCGGCCACACCACACGACTTGTGGGATCTTAGTTCCCTGATCAGGGATTGAACCCGGGCCCTCGGCAGTGAGAGAGTGGAGTCCTAACCACTGGACTGCCAGGGAATTCCCCCTACCTCAATTTTTAAAAGAGAAAACAAATAATATGGGAGAGATGAACAGAGTGGACATAAAGAAAGCAAGGTTGGCCAGGCATTGATAATTACTGAAGCTGGTAATGGGTACCTGGGGTTTCACTATATTACTCTCTTGATGTGTATATATGTTTAAAATGTTCTGTAACAGAAAGGTGTGTGTATTTGTGTGTGTGTGTGGGTGTGTGGGTGTGTTTAAGAGGACGGTTCTAGTGATAATAAAGACACTGGTGTCAAAGATTCAGGAAAAGATTTGAAACAAATAGTTTCATGAAATCAGAAAGTGGAAAATCCAATATTTGCAAATTAATGCATTGTTATATATAACATGCATTTTAAAAAATAAGCATATATCTAAATTAATAACTTACATTTTTTAACACCTTTATTGGAGTATAATTGGTTTACAATGGTGTGTTAGTTTCTGCTTTATAGCAAAGTGAATCAGCTATACATATACATATATCCCCATATCTCTTCCCTCTTGCATCTCCCTCCCTCCCACCCTCCCTATCCCACCCCTCTAGGTGGTCACAAAGCACCGAGCTGATCTCCCTGTGCTATGCGGCTGCTTCCCACTAGCTAGCTATTTTACATTTGGTAGTGTATATATGTCCATGCCACTCTCTCACTTTGTCCCAGCTTACCCTTCCCCCTCCCCGTGTCCTCAAGTCCATTCTCTAGTAGGTCTGCGTCTTTATTCCTGTCCTGCACCTAGGTTCTTCATGACCATACATTTTATAAATAGTACAAATATAATATTATAAGTAGGCATCATTCTCCCTAAAAGTTTATATATTCAAGTTGGGAAAAAGACCCTTTATTTTAGACTTCTTCAGAAGGAGCTTTGTCTTTGTGGTCTTTTTATATTCTAGCATTTAAGGCATATTTCTGTGATGAACAAGAAGTTCCCGTAATTAGAAAGGCATCCTCATTCCTGGAGCAGAACTATGTCCCAATGCTTCAGCAGAGCCTGGGTGACACGAGACCGGCCACGCCACTTGGCTCCAAGTCCTCGCCCATCAACCACCTCACTTTACCAACTCAGTTTCCGTGTTGAATAATTCTGATGGTCCATCCACAAAAACGTTAAGTCCAGACCTTCCCCAACAAAGTCTCATTATTTTCATTAAACCCCCCAAATGAGATTTACCTAGAGCCTGCTTTACCCATACTGGGACCCAGGTCCCCTCATATTATTCATCTGTCATTTCTGTGTGTCCCCAAGGGGCTGCTTCTCATGGACTCGAGGTGAATTTGTCAGTTTCTTCCCCTCTGGCCTTCTGACCACATCTGTCCCTTGTGAGATAACCATGCCCTGGGTGCACACCTTTTCTGACGGTGATCTCCACGGCTCTCACCTCTCTTGACTTCCAGAGAGGGCACCAATTTTCCTTTGACACCATATAATCCCTTAATTCCCCACAGAGCCGCTGTAATCAGACTATAACATCTGACGAAAGTATATTGGACGTTAATGGATAATAATCTGTAGCAGGGTCTGCAAACTGGTTTTTGTAAAGGGCCAAATAATAAATATTTTAGACATTGTGGGCCACATACAGTCTCTGTCACCTATTCTTTTTGATTGTTTGTTTGTTTTTTTGCTTTGACAGCCCTTGAAACATACAAAACCCAGTCTTAACTCCGTGAGCTGCACACGATGGGCTGGGGTGGATTTGGCTCGCAAGCCCAACATCTGCTGACCCCGGTGCACACCCTCCCAGCTGAGTCTTGGGAGGGGCTGCAGCCGGAGTCCACGGGTGCCAATCCCCCCACAGGACCCCTTCCAGCACTGCTCTTGCCCCACTCCCAGCCTCAGCTCTCGCAGGAGTCGGTTTCTGGAGAGATTGTTTGTGTTAGTGAGGTTTCTCAGAGAAACAGAACCATTAGGGTGGATACCTAGAGCTAGAGCTTACAGAAATAGAGACAGAGATTTATTTGAAGGAATTGGCTCACGTGATTATGGTTGATGACAAGTCCAAAATCTGTAGGGCAAGATGACAGGCTGGAAATTCAGGCTGATGTCACAGGGTCGAGTCCAAATTCCACAGGGCAGCTGACTTGGAGGCTCAGGGAGGATGTTTAGTTACAGTCTGGAGGAGGAGAATTGCTTCTTTTCGGGAACCCTCAGGCTTTGCTTTTAAGGCCTTCAACTGATTGGATGAGGCCCACCACATTATAAAGAGTGATCTGCTTCATTCAACGTCTACTGATTCAAATGTTAATCACATCTAAAAAGTACCTCCAGAGCCACATCTAGACTGGTGTTCAGCCAACACCTGGGCATCTTAGCCTAGCCAGCTTGATGCATCAAATGAACCATCCCTTTGCCTGTGCCTCAGAGCACATGTTCAATGGGCCTGAGGCCAGGAGAGAGAGAGAGAGAGACCTTTGCTTTCCTGCAGTCCAGTCGGAGCCCTGCCCCGTTCTCACCACCCCCCCACTTCCCCACCCCGCCATTTACTGTCCAAGGACTGGCCTCTTTCCAGGATAACTTAAAGTGAAATTTCTACTCCTTCCAGGGAAACAAAACTCCCACCCACACTTCCTTAGTACTGAGTCAACATGATGGGACCCAAATTCTAGTTCCAACTCTGCTGCTAACCCGCTGTGGGACCTGGTTTTCACCAGCTCCAGACCTCCTGCTGAACCCAATACACAGAAGAACCCTGGGGAACAAAGTAGACGTTCAACAGATATTTGTTACGTTGTCTTAGCTTTAGGAAGCCTTATCTGATCAGAAAATAGCTTTATTTCCCCAGGCTAGCCTTCCCTCCCCTTTTGCCCCTCAGCTTTGTGTCTCAGTGCCCATGTTTTGGCCCAGAGAACAGTATTCAGTTGTTTGCAGCTTGGGCCCAAAGTGACAAGTTAGTCTCCCTTCCTAGTAAGGAGAACTTATCACTGACAAATGTCACCACCTGCCAGAAATGGCAAGCATTCTATCTAACCCTCAAAACAATTCCAGGTACTTTCACCTTCAAGCATCTTTGCTGTCAGCATCTTTGCCACAAGCATTCTTGCCAGACATTTTCACCACGTAGCTAATTGGCTGGAACACATTTTTGCCGTGAAAGATAAAATAACTGGTTGACACTTTGGTTTGACAGTTTGGTTTCAACTGGTTGAAACGTGTTAGCATTTCTTCCAGTTAGTGATGGGACTGATGGCTTTTTCGAGCTGACGATTGACAGTGATTGGCCCCAAGAGCTGGTTTCTTATTTTGAAACACACTACATTGGAGGAGAAAGAGGCTGAGAGCCTCAAAGGCGTGGAGTTGAACCCACATTTCCCATAGAACTTTGGAATATCTATTAACAGACATGTGACAACATGCCAAGAACACAAACAACAGTGTAAGAGGCTTTCCCAACACAATACAGAGCTCAGTTACAAATATACATCCTAGTATTTGGAAACTGATAACTCTCTTGAAAGAAGAAATTGTAGCAAAAAGAAAAATAGTAAGATGAGGAGATGAATCAACAAACAGAAAAATGTATGATGCTGTGAACGAAAGAATTCAAAGACAGGGGCTTAGGTACAATCCACAAAATAGAACCAGTTATTTGTGCAGTATTGCCACGAATCTACACATATGTTCAGTCTACTCAAATATTTTGTATTTTGCAATAAAGTCTTTTTAATTTTGTTATTCAGTTTTTATGTTTCAGGGTGTTCTTTTTAATGTCCCTCTTTTTTTTTGTTGTTACTTTGCCTTTTACAGCAAACTTGTCTTATGGCCAATTAGTTACGTGGCAAAAAAATGTTTGCAGCAAAAATGCTTGTGGCAAAGATGTCTACAGCAAAGAGCTTAGAGTGAAACTACCGGACACGGGATTTACCTATTCTGGATGTTTCACGTAAATGGAATCATACAATAGGTGGCCTTTAGTGACTGGTTTCCTTCACTTAACATATTTTTTTCAAGGTTTATTAACATTGTAGCATGTATCAGTACTTTGTTCCTTTTTATGGCTGAATAATATTCTATTTATGGATAGACCACATTTGTTTATCCCTTCATCAGTTGATAAACATTCGGTGTCCTCACTTTTTGGCTACTGTGAGTAATGCTGCTATGAACATCCTGGTGCAAGTTTTTGTGTGGACATGTTTTCACTTTCCTTGGGTTGATAAATACAGGTTTTTTTTAATATATCTTTATTGGAGTATAATTGCTTTACAGTGTTGTGTTAGTTTCTGCTGTACAACAAAGTGAATCAACTATATGTATACATATATCCCCATATGCCCTCCCTCTTGAGCCTCCCTCCCACCCTCCCTATCCCACCCCTCTAGGTCGTCACAAAGCACCAAGCTGATCTTCCTGTGCTATGCAGCAGCTTCTCACTGGCTATCTATTTTACATTTGGTAGTATATATAAGTCAACGCTACTCTCTCACTACGTCCCAGCCTCTCCTTCCCCAGCTGTGTCCTCAAGTCCACTCTCTACGTCTGCGTCTTTATTCCTGCCCTGCCACTAAGTTCATCAGTACCATTTTTCTAGATTCCATATATATGCGTTAGCATACGTTATTTGTTTTCCTCTTTCTGACTTACTTCACTCTGTATGACAGACTCTAGGTCCATCCACCTCACTACAAATAACTACAAATTTCGTTCCTTTTTATGGCTGAATAATGATAAATACAATTTTAAATTTCAGCATAACAGTGCATGCAGCTATATCATACTGTACTGTAAACACACAACCCTCTTACTGACACTGAAGTTCATTTTTGGATTCTTTTTGCCATTACAAATAATGCTGTGGTGAATAATTTGGCACGTGAAGCCTTGCTGATATTTTGGGTTATTTTCTGTGTGAAAGCTATTCACAAAATGGATTGTGTTTAGAGGAGGGCGAACAGGATGGAGATTGAGGTTTGAATCCATGCAATGTAATAACTTCAGGGTATGGGGCACTTTACATTTTATGAAACATTTAACTTTTCCTCCCTTTTGCAGATACATGAAAAAGTGGGGATATTTAACCTGAAAACAGGAGACTTAGGGGGTCATAATCGCCACCTGTAAATCTCCAAATGGCACCATTTGAAACGGAAGAGATTAATTTCATATGATTCCGAAGAACAAGCTCTGCTCACTATTGGTCAAGCCTGTTGGGATTGAATGTTTTCTCCTAGCCCTTCCATATAGAGGGCAGCCTTTGAATAGCCTGGTGCTTCTGCCTGAGACTCAGAGGGGACTTCCTGTGAAATACAGATGGGTTTTATCTGCGAAAAGGAATTCTCAACTCTTTAGCAAGAACGAGATTCATCTAAATTTAGGCTATCAGCAGAGTTGAGGTTTACCACAGAGCTGACTTCCTGAGGGAAGGGAACTTTTTGTTCTGGGGAGTTGTCAAGTGATTGAGATAGGAGTGTGTGCACGTGTGCGTGTGTTGAGAGATTCAGCTGCAGATGGAAAGGAGGCAAAGGAAGTTGGGTTACAATGTGTAGAAGAAGTTGTGGTTGGGACACAGTGAGACTGAGTTTGTTTCTCGGGAAGGCACGTTGACCTAGGCTGGCGGTTGCCAGCGTCTCAGAAAGGGATCCAGGTCAACGTGTGTTCGTGTCAGTGAAGGTAACACTGAGAAATATGAACCTCTTGTCAGCACTGGGCCATGAGAATGGAAGACTATTTGCCCTAAAGTTGCTCGTGTTTGCCAAAAGAAGATGATTTTTAAAATTTTTATTTATTTATTTATTTTATCTTTGGCTGCGTTGGGTCTCCGTTGCTGCGCGCGGGCTTTCTCTAGTTGTGGCAAGCGGGGGCTACTCTTCGTTGTGGTGCGTGAGTTTCTCATTGAGGTGGCTTCTCTTGTTGCGGAGCACAGGCTCTAGGCGCACAGGCTTCAGTAGTTGCGGCGCGCAGGCTCAGTAGTTGTGGTGCACGGGCTTAGTTGCTCCACAGCATGTGGGGTCTTCCTGGACCAGGGCTCGAACCCGTATCCCCTGCATTGGCAGGCAGATTCTTACCCACTGTGCCACCAGGGAAGTCCCAAGAAGATGATGTTTTATTTCATTTTATAATTAAATAATGTTTTAATAAGCCGTTTCTAAAATCCTCCTGGCAAAAGTTCCCTACCTTGGATTGGGGGAAACTCCTTGACTTCTAGGCCTCCCTCCACCCCAATATTCGCCAACATGCAATGGTGGAACAGGAAAGGTTAACCATAGTAAACACTCCCACTCAGACAGGGGAAAGATGGAAGACCACTTACCTGGGACTGGGGAAAATTCCTTGACTGGGTCTTGATTCTGTCTCTGGAAGTGTCTCCCTAGTCCATCGCTCCCTGTAGCTCTTGGATTCACTCTTTAAGAAGCTCTGTCTACAGCATTACACCCAGCGGCCATATCTGAAGTAGACATTGGACCATAAGTTCTCCATGGGGGCTGAGTAACTTTCTCAGTTTGCTTCCTTCCTGTAGAATGTTGGAGGGTCCAAGGATGATTTCAAGTACTGAAACAGTCACTCTTTCTTTTAGTTCAGATTAATGGTTCTTTTGATGCTACAGCTTTCTCAAAAATTTAGTTGGTTTCATGAATATTTGTCAGATACAACCGAGTGAAACCAACTCATGCTACCAAATTTCTCATTTCTTTATCCAAAGCCAAAAATTCATTAGCTAAATCATCTTCCTTCCCGGTTAGCTCAGGTGATAGTTTTGACAAAGGTTTTGCCACTGTGAAACACGGACTGCCATTTTTTCCCAATCTCTAATGGCCCCAAAGACAATGCCACTTATTTTTAGATTTTCATACTTCCAGGTACCAATTCTTGTATAGGTCAGTATTCACTATAATGTTACAATAACCACCCACAAATCTCAGTAGCTTACCAAAAGAAGTAAAGGCTATTTCTTGTTCACTTTACATGTTATTCTATGGTCAGCCCCAGCTATGTTCCATGTCCCAGGCTGCAAGAGCATCTCTTATCTGGAACAAACCAGCCTCATGGCAGAGAAAAAGTACAAAGAGCAATGGTGGAAGCATGCAGTAGAAGGATACCTCTACTCACATGGTTCATTAGCTACTTTCAATAAATGCTCCTAAATGACTTTAGGAGTATGGGGGGAATAATCTTCTCTAGGGAAGAACAGTGAATATTTGGAACAATAATACCATCTACCACAGGGCCAATGAACAGAACCCTCTTTTTTAATTTAATTTTTATTTTATATTGGGGTATAGTTGATTTACAATATTGTGTTAGTTTCAGATGTACAACAAAGTGGTTCAGTTATACATATATCCATTCTTTTTCAGGTTCCTTTCCTGTATACGTTATTACAGAATATTGAGTAGAGTTCCCTGTGCTATACAGTAGGTCCTTGTTGATTATCTATTTCATATATAGTAGTGTGTATATGTTAATCCCAACCTCCTAATTTATCCCTCCCCTCTCTCCTTTCCCCTTTGGTAACCAGAAGTTTGTTTTTGAAGTCTGTGGGTCTGTTTCTGTTTTGTAAGTAACAGAACCCTCTTTCTACCTGAGTTCTGAACTAAGACATAAGACAAAGGAGGCAACATACACACAATCAAAATGACTCTTTTATTGCTAATATAGGCTAGATCGGAGGATGGCAGCTCGCTATAAGAGCCAAAATGGGATCCCTGATATACAAGCCCAGAGTTAAAAACCTTTCTGCCCAGTCGATGTTTTGCTGGATAGGGCAGGCCTGTAGGGGGAACCCGTTCCTGGAAGCCAACAGAAAATATACTCCAAGGGAAGGAAGCAGCTCATAAGCAAAGGTGAAGAGGGTGGGAGGTGAGGGGAGACACCTGATTTCTCCTTCCAAACTTTCCAGGCCAGTAAGTTATTCCAACTTCTCTGGAACAGAGTAAGCAGACAGAAAGAGGAAGGCCAGGAGTGTATTGCCAACAAACTCCCACCACATGGAAGGAAACATCCAGAGTGGGAAAGAAACACTTACAAAGTAGGTAACATGTCAGTGAAGACCAGTAACTTGCTCAAGTCCCAAGCGGGCAGCTGAGTGTCACCCAGCTCCAGGGGAGGGAGGGATCGATTTCTACTTAAGAGAGATCAGACTGTGCTTCATGGAGAGGAATTTGTCAATTGGGTAGAAAGGTTAAGATATGAGGAACATTTTCTGCCTGCCTTCATGTATCCAAATTTGTATCTGCTGATTTCATATAAATCTTCTCTTTGTGTTTGATGAGCATAAATTTTTTTTAAAATAGCTTTATCTTTTTAAAATATTTTATTTATTTATTTGGTTGCGCCAGGACTTAGTTGCAGCATGCGGGCTCCTTAGTTGCGACACGCATGTGGGATCTATTTCCCTGATGTGGGATGGAACCCAGGCCCCCTGCACTGGGAGCGCAGAGTCTTAACCACTGCGCCACCAGGGAAGTTCTGAGGATATACGGTTTTAAACCTTCCTCCCGGTCCACTCCCCAGGATGGCCATTCAAGAAACCATAGAATCAGTGAAAATTGGTTGATTCTGAATAAAAACAGCTTTATTGGGACTTATTAGGCCTATTTTACAGGCCCAGAGGGGCTGAAATGGTGCCTGAAACCCAGATCATAGGAGGCAGGTCTGGGATGTAAGCCCTGGTCTTCTGATTCCCATGCTGTGTTCCTTCCCCTGCCTCACCCTGCCTGTCTCCCCCGATGAGGGGGCTTGAATGTCTCAGTGCACGTGTGCCACTCCCCAATCCCCAGGGGATGGCTGCCTGCTGATGCAAGTATAGGATCCCAAGCCAGTGCCAGGCTGACCCACGCAGGGGCCCCGAAGAGGGGTCTTTGCCTTTCACCAGGCTGTGATTCCTTCCAGGCAGCAAAGCAGACACCGTGGAGGCAAGACATCACGGACGTGCAATTCCAGGATTTACTGCCAGCAGCGGCAGCCCAGGAGCAGGCCAGAGTCACAAACTCTTCTCAAAATTCTCCCCAAATCTGCCCCAAAACGGAGCTAAGAGACTATATGTGAATCGTGATCCCTCTGGATTCTTGTTGCCACCTCTGACCCATCCCCGTTGCCATGGCAACCGGAGGGGGATTCTCCTGGGTTTGTTTTGTGTGTGTGTATGGATTCTCCCTTCATTCTTGGCTTTCCTCACTCTTTTTGACAAAAGAATGCAAACCAGGCCATCCTTCTGCTTCCTTTCTCTCCCTACTTTGCTTCTCTTTCCAAGGTCTGAATCTCCCTAAAAGATCAGATTGACCTCTGTCACCTCCCCCAGCATACTCACTTACATCTTTTAATTCCTCCAGCCAGTGGGTGCCTTTGCCATCTCCTGTAAACAGGCTCTCTCTCGGATTTCTCCTTTAGGTTCCTACCTCCCGACAGTGAGGAGTTTATACTTCACTTCTGGTGGTGAGGAAGTCGCAGGTGGGATTTGAGCCCTATCTGTTTTGGGAGGAGATTGATCTGGCACTAGTGGAGGGTCAATAATCACAGCTACAATTTATTGGCCACTTGCTTTGTCATGTGTCTTACATATATTACTTCTAATGTTTTGAGGGAAGCTTTATTGTACCCATTTTACAGATGAGAAAGTTAAAGAGGATTAAGCCAGGTCCCTAGCTCATGAGTGGCAAAACCAGGATTCAACCCCACTTCTATTTGGCTCCAGCATCTGTGTCCTTCCTGTGTCCTCTCCAGAGGGGAAGCTGCTGGGGAAAATGGAGACCTAACTGAGGACAGCACAGTGGGAATCTAGTGCATGTGGAGGGGGCAAGATGTAAGTCCTCAGGAATGTAGTCTGGGTTGGCTGGTGATCCTCAGGAGGGACACACAGGGGAGGGGAGTAACTCCAGTAAATTATTTTTGGATAGCACTTTATAAAACACTTCCACAAATATTAACTTGTTTGTTGCTCTTCACAGATCTGGGAAGTAAATCCTATTATCCCCTTAAATTCAGGTATTCTGATTCAAAAGCTGATGCGTGTATTCCCACCTTCTCACCCTCCCACCCAATACCAGCAGCACAAACTCTAGGGAATAAACTCCTATAAAGGAGATCTGACTCTTAGCTGTGGTGTAATTTTGGGTAAGAGCAGTAGCAGCTATAACAGGGTGGGCAGGATATTTTCCATCCCCCAGACACACCCTCCACCCTTCTCCATCCTTCTCTGTGGAGTAGGCCGACCTTTATGCATCACATCAGGAGGCTCCGTGACCATCTGGCTTCAGGGGCGTTGACCAATGGGGGGCACCAGGAAGTTAGCTCTTCCCTCTCCTGGTACAGCTGCCCTCATCAGGCCCAGGAATGGCACCCTCCTCTTACCCCTCAGGCCCTGGAGGTATAATGACTCTTAGTCATTCCCAGCCCTTGGGTACCTAGCAGCCTACCTGGCCCACACTTTTACAAATAGTCCCTTTACTAAGTTTCCCTCAAGGACCCCATTTTGAGTGCGTCTGCCATCCTTTTACTCCAGGACCTTAATAAGAAAGATAGACCTGCAAATCTCTTGACCCAATGAAAGGTTATTTCTTGATCATATCACAATCCATTGCGGGTCTGTGTATGTGGACACATGTATAGGAACTCTGGGGAGGAGATGGAGGAAGTTGGGTCAGACAGTATAGAAGAAAAGTTGTGGGTGGAGGGTTTGTTTCTCTGGAAGGCTTAGGGCATGCTGACCCAACTTGACGTTTGGCAATAGCTCAGAAAGTGACTTTGCAGGTCAATGTGCGTTCACTGTAATGAAGGTTTGTCAATCACAGAGAAATAGGAATCTCTTGTCAGCATTAAGTTGTGGAAATGAAAGAGTAATTGCCCTAAAGATGCTGATGTTTGCCCAAAGAAAATAACTTTGATTTAATAATCATTTACTTTAATCTGCAACTTCTAAGCATAAAGCAATGTACTCACCTCCCTGGGAGTTATCAATTTCATGTAGACATAGGGTCTACCCTCAAGAAACTTGAAATTTCTTCATACTTAAAATTTATTTTTAAATTTACACACAGGAAAATTCATTCTTTTTGGCCTACAATCCCATCAGGTTTTTAGTTTATTTTAAAATTTGTATTTTTTTGCACATATTTTCATTGTGATATAATTCACATACCATAAAATTCACCATTTTAAAGTACCCAGTTCAGTCATTTTTATTTTGTAATCATTTTTATTTTTAATTTTTATTTTTTTGGCCGCGCTGTGTGGCTTGTGGGATCTTAGTTCCCTGACCAGGGATAGAACCCGGGCCCACAGCAGTGAAAGCACAGAGTCCTAACCACTGGACCACCAGGGAATTCCCTCAATCATTTTTAGTATATTCAGAGTTATGCAACCATCTCCACTAATTCTAGAACATTTTTATCATCCCCCAAAAGAGACACCATACCTGTTAGTACTCACTCTCCATTCCCTTCTGCCTCCGCCACCCCTTTGCAACCTCTAGTGTATTTTCTGTCTCTGGATTTGCCTACTTTGGACTTTTCATAAAAATGGAATCTTACAATATGTCCTCCTTTTGGACTTGTTTCTTTCACTGAGCATTATGTTTTCAAGGTTCATCCATGTTATAGCATGTTTCAGTACAATTCTTTTTTTTTTTTTTGGCTGTGTTGGGTCTTCGTTGCTGCGCACAGGCTTTCTCTAGTTGCGGCGAACAGGGGCTACTCTTCATTGAGGTGCGCAGGCTTCTCATTGCGGTGGCTTCTCTTGTTGCGGAGCACCAGCTCTAGGCGCGCAGACTTCAGTAGTTGGGACACGTGGGCTCCGTAGTTGTGGCACATGGGCTTCGTTGCTCCATGGCATGTGGGATCTTCCCGGACCAGGACTTGAACCTGTGTCCCCTGCATTGGCAGGCGGAATCTCAACCACTGCACCACCAGGGAAGTCCCAGTACTTCATTCTTTTTTATGACTAAATATTTCACTGTGTGTACACACCACATTTTGTCTATCCATCCATCAGTTGATGGACATTTGGGTTGTTTCCACTTTTTAGCTATTATGAATAATGCTGCTATATACATTCCTGTACAAGTTCTTGTTTGAATGCCGGTTTTTCAGTTCTCTCAGGTTTGTACATAGGATTAGAATTCCTGAGTCATATGGTAATTCTACGTGTAGCTTTTTGAAAACCTACTGCTGTTTTCCACAGTGGCTTCAGTATTTTACATTCTCCCCAGCAGTGTATGAGGGTTCTGACTTCACATCCTCACAAACACTGTGATTTCCTCTTTTTTTAAAATTATAACCATCCTGGGGAGTGTAAAGTGGTATCTCATTATGGTTTTGATTTGCATTTCCCAAATGGTTAAAGATGTTAAGCATTTTCTTATCGTCCATTTGTATATCTTCTTTGGAGAAATGTCCATTCAGACACTTTGCCCAGTTTTTTAATTGGGTTATCTTTTATTGTTGAGTTATTTATATATTCTGGATACTAGACTCTTGCCAGATATGTGATTTACAAACTTTTTTTTCCCATTCTGTGTATTGCCATTTCATTTTCTTGATGGTGTCCTTTGACACATAAAAGTTCTTAGTTTTGGACTTCCCTTGTGGCACAGTGGTAAAGAATCCTCCTGCCGAAGCAGGGGACACGGGTTCGAGCCCTGGTCCGGGAAGATCCCACATGCCGCGGAGCAACTAAGCCCGTGTGCCACAACTACTGAGCCTGTGCTCTAGAGCCCACAAGCCGCAACTATGGAGCCCACGTGCCACAACTACTGAAGCCTGTGCGCCTAGAGCCTGTGCTCCGCAACAAGAGAAGCCACCGCAATGAGAAGCCTGCGTGCCACAACGAAGAGTAGCCCCTGCTCACTGCAACTAGAGAAAGCCCATGCGCAGCAACGAAGACCCAAAGCAGCCAAAAACAAATGAATAAATAAATAAATAAATAATTTTTTAAAGTTCTTAGTTATGGAGGATTAACCAAGATGGCGGAGTAGAAGGACGTGCTCTCACTCCCTCTTGCGAGAGCACCAGAATCACAACTGGCTGCTGGACAATCATTGACAGGAGGACCCTGGACTTCACCAAGGAGGATACCCCACGTCCAAGGACAGAGGAGAAGCCACAGTGAGACGGTAGGAGGGGCGCAATCAGAGTAAAATCTAATCCCATAACTGCTGGGTGGGTGACTCACAGACTGGCGAACACTTATACCACAGAAGTCCACCCACTGGAGTGAAGGTTCTGAGCCCCACGTCAGGCTTCCCAACCTGGGGGTCTGGCAACGGGAGGAGGAATTCCTAGAGAATCAGACTTTGAAGCCTAGTGGGAATTGACTGCAGGACTTCGACAGGACTGGGGGAAACAGAGACCCCACTCTTGGAGGGCACACACAAAGTAGTGTGCGCATTGGGACCCAGGGGAAGGAGCAGTGACCCTGGGGGAGACTGAACCAAACCTACCTGCTGGTGTTGGGGGGTCTCCTGCAGAGGCGGGGGGTGGCTCTGTTTCACCGTGGGGACAAGGACACTGGCAGCGGAGGTTCTGGGAAGTGCTCCTTGGCGTGAGCCCTCCCAGAGTCTGCCATTAACCCCACCAAAGAGCCCAGGTAGGCTCCAGTGTTGGGTTGCCTCAGGCCAAAAAACCAACAGGGAGGGAACCCAGCCCCACCCATCAACAGTCAAGTGGATGAAAGTTTTACTGAGCTCTGACCACCACAGCAACAGTCAGCTCTACCCACCACCAGAGCCTCCCATCAAGCCTCTTAGATAGCCTCAACCACCAGAGGGCAGACAGCAGAAGCAAGAAAAACTACAATCCTGCAGCCTGTGGACCAAAAAACCACAGTTACAGAAAGATAGACAAGATGAAAAGGCAGAGGGCTATGTACCAGATGAAGGAACAAGAAAAAACCCCAGAAAAACAACTAAATGAAGTGGAGATAGGCAACCTTCCAGAAAAAGAATTCAGAATAATGATAGTGAAGATAATCCAGGACCTTGGAAAAAGAATGGAGGCAAAGATCGAGAAGATGCAAGAAATGATTAACAAAGACCTAGAAGAATTAAAGAACAAACAAACAGAGATGACCAATACAATAACTGAAATGAAAACTACACTAGAAGGAATCAATAGTAGAATAACTGAGGCAGAAGAATGGATAAGTGACCTGGAAGACAGAATGGTGGAATTCACTGCTGCGGAACAGACTAAAGAAAAAAGAATGAAAAGAAATGAAGACAGCCTAAGAGACCTCTGGGACAACATTAAACTCAACAACATTCGAATTATAGGGGTCCCAGAAGGTGAAGAGAGAGAGAAAGGACCAGAGAAAATATTTGAAGAGATTATAGTCGAAAACTTCCCTAACATGGGAAAGGAAATAGCCACCCAAGTCCAGGAAGCACAGAGAGTCCCATACAGGATAAACCCAAGGAGAAACACGCCGAGACACATAGTAGTCAAAGTGGCAAAAATTAAAGACAAAGAAAAATTATTGAAAGCAGCAAGGGAAAAATGACAAATAATATACAAGGGAACTCCCATAAGGTTAACAGCTGATTTCTCAGCAGAAACTCTGCAAGCCAGAAGGGAGTGGCATGATATACTTAAAGTGATGAAAGGGAAGAACCTACAACCAAGATTACTCTACCCGGCAAGGATCTCATTTAGATTTGATGGAGAAATCAAAAGCTTTACAGACAAGCAAAAGCTAAGAGAATTCAGCACCACCAAACCAGCTCTACAACAAATGCTAAAGGAACTTCTCTAAGTGGGAAACACAAGAGAAGAAAAGGACCTACAAAAACAAACCCAAAACAATTAAGAAAATGGTCATAGGAACATACATACTGATAATTACCTTAAACGTGAATGGATTAAATGCCCCAACCAAAATACATAGACTGGCTGAATGGATACAAAAACAAGACCCATATATATGCTGTCTACAAGAGACCCACTTTAGACCTAGGGACACATACAGACTGAAAGTGAGGGGATGGAAAAAGATATTCCATGCAAATGGAAATCAAAAGAAAGCTGGAGTAGCTATACTCATACCAGATAAAATAGACTTTAAAATAAAGAATGTTACAAGAGACAAGGAAGGACACTACATAATGATCAAGGGATCAATCCAAGAAGAAGATACAACAATTATAAATATATATGCACCCAACATAGGAGCACCTCAATACATAAGGCAACTGCTAACAGCTATAAAAGAGGAAATTGACAGTAACACAATCATAGTGGGGGACTTTAACACCTCACTTACACCAATGGACAGATCATCCAAAATGAAAATAAATAAGGAAACAGAAGCTTTAAATGACACAATAGACCAGATAGATTTAATTGATATTTATAGGACATTCCATCCCAAAACAGCAGATTACACGTTCTTCTCAAGTGTGCATGGAACATTCTCCAGGATAGATCACATCTTGGGTCACAAATCAAGCCTCAGTAAATTTAAGAA
The DNA here is from genome assembly GCF_965194825.1 of Balaenoptera physalus. NCBI lineage: Eukaryota > Metazoa > Chordata > Mammalia > Artiodactyla > Balaenopteridae > Balaenoptera > Balaenoptera physalus. Next base: position 83,993,180 of record NC_138898.1, read on the forward strand.
AATTGAAATCCTATCAAGCATCTTTTCTGACCACAACACTATGAGATTAGAAATGAATTACAGGGAAAAAAACGTAAAAAAGACAAACACATGGAGGCTAAACAATACGTTACTAAATAACCAAGAGATCACTGAAGAAATCAAAGAGGAAATCAAAAAATACCTAGAGACAAATGACAATGAAAACACGACGACCCAAAACCTATGGGATGCAGCGAAAGCAGTTCTAAGAGGGAAGTTTATAGCTATACAAGCCTACCTCAAGAAACAAGAAAAATCTCAAGTAAACAATCTAACCTTACACCTAAAGAAACTAGAGAAAGAGGAACAAACAAAACCCAACGTTAGCAGAAGGAAAGAAATCATAAAGACCAGAGCAGAAATAAATGAAATAGAAACAAAGAAAACAATAGCAAAGATCAATAAAACTAAAAGTTGGTTCTTGGAGAAGATAAACAAAATTGATAAGCCATTAGCCAGACTCATCAAGAAAAAGAGGGAGAGGACTCAAATTAATAAAATCAGAAATGAAAAAGGAGAAGTTACAACAGACACCGCAGAAATACAAAACATCCTAAGAGAATAGTACAAGCAACTCTATGCCAATAAAATGGACAACCTGGAAGAAATGGACAAATTTTTAGAAAGGTATAACCTTCCAAGACTGAACCAGGAAGAAACAGAAAATATGAACAGACCAATCACAAGTAATGAAATTGAAACTGTGATTAAAAATCTTCCAACAAACAAAAGTCCAGGACCAGATGGCTTCACAGGTGAATTCTATCCAACATTTAGAGAAGAGCTAACACCTATCCTTCTCAAACTCTTCCAAAGAATTGCAGAGGAAGGAACACTCCCAAACTCATTCTATGAGGCCACCATCACCCTGATACCAAAACCAGACAAAGACACTACAAAAAAAGAAAATTACAGACCAATATCACTGATGAATATAGATGCAAAAATCCTCAACAAAATACTAGCAAACAGAATCCAACAACACATTAAAAGGATCATACACCACGATCAAGTGGGATTTATCCCAGGGATGCAAGGATTCTTCAATATACGCAAATCAATCAATGTGATACACCATATTAACAAATTGAAGAATAAAAACCATGTGATCATCTCAATAGATGCAGAAAAAGCTTTTGACAAAATTCAACACCCATTTCTGATAAAAACTCTCCAGAAAGTGGGCATAGAGGGAACCTACCTCAACATAATAAAGGCCATATATGACAAACCCACAGCAAACATCATTCTCAATGGTGAAAAACTGAAAGCATTTCCTCTAAGATCAGGAACGAGACAAGGATGTCCACTCTCACCACTATTATTCAACATAGTTTTGGAAGTCCTAGCCACGGCAATCAGAGAAGAAAAAGAAATAAAAGGAATACAAATTGGAAAAGAAGAAGTAAAACTGTCACTGTTTGCAGATGACATGATACTATACATAGAGAATCCTAAAACTGCCACCAGAAAACTGCTAGAGCTAATTAATGAATATGGTAAAGTTGCAGGATACAAAATTAATGCACAGAAATCTCTTGCATTCCTATACACTAATGATGAAAAATCTGAAAGAGAAATTATGGAAACACTCCCATTTACCATTGCAACAAAAAGAATAAAATACCTAGGAATATACCTACCTAGGGAGACAAAAGACCTATATGCAGAAAACTATAAGACACTGATGAAAGAAATTAAAGATGATACCAAAAGATGGAGAGATATACCATGTTCTTGGATTGGAAGAATCAACATTGTGAAAATGACTATACTACCCAAAGCAATCTACAGATTCAATGCAATCCCTATCAAATTACCAATGGCATTTTTTACGGAGCTAGAACAAATCATCTTAAAATTTGTATGGAGACACAAAAGACCCCGAATAGCCAAAGCAGTCTTGAGGGAAAAAATGGAGCTGGAGGAATCAGACTCCCTGACTTCAGACTATACTACAAAGCTACAGTAATCAAGACAATATGGTACTGGCACAAAAACAGAAACATAGATCAATGGAACAAGATAGAAAGCCCAGAGATTAACCCACGCACCTATGCTCAACTGATCTATGACAAAGGAGGCAAAGATATACAATGGAGAAAAGACAGTGTCTTCAATAAGTGGTGCTGGGAAAACTGGACAGCTACATGTAAAAGAATGAAATTAGAATACTCCCTAACACCATACACAAAAATAAACTCAAAATGGATTAGAGACCTAAATATAAGACTGGACACTATAAAACTCTTAGAGGAAAACATAGGAAGAACACTCTTTGACATAAATCACAGCAAGATCTTTTTTGATCCACCTCCTAGAGTAATGGAAATAAAACCAAAAATAAACAAATGGGACCTAATGAAACTTCAAAGCTTTTGCACAGCAAAGGAAACCATAAACAAGACGAAAAGACAACCCTCAGAATGGGAGAAAATATTTGCAAGCGAATCAACGGACAAAGGATTCATCTCCAAAATATATAAACAGCTCATTCAGCTCAATATTAAAGAAACAAACACCCCAATCCAAAAATGGGCAGAAGACCTAAATAGACATTTCTCCATAGAAGACATACAGACGGCCACGAAGCACATGAAACGATGCTCAACATCACTAATTATTAGAGAAATGCAAATCAAAACTACAATGAGGTATCACCTCACTCCTGTTAGAATGGGCATCATCAGAAAATCTACAAACAACAAATGCTGGAGAGGGTGTGGAGAAAAGGGAACCCTCTTGCACTGTTGGTGGGAATGTAAATTGATACAGCCACTATGGAGAACAATATGGAGGTTCCTTAAAAAACTAAAAATAGAATTACCATATGACCCAGCAATCCCACTACTGGGCATATACCCAGAGAAAACCGTAATTCAAAAAGACACATGCACCCGAATGTTCATTGCAGCACTATTTACAATAGCCAGGTCATGGAAGCAACCTAAATGCCCATCAACAGACGACTGGATAAAGAAGGTGTGGTACATATATACAATGGAATATTACTCAGCCATAAAAAGGAACGAAATTGAGTCATTTGTTGAGAAGTGGATGGATCTAGAGACTGTCATACAGAATGAAGTAAGTCAGAAAGAGAAAAACAAATATCGTATATTAATGCATGTATGTGGAACCTAGAAAAATGGTATAGATGAGCCGGTTTGCAGGGCAGAAGTTGAGACACAGACGTAGAGAATGGACATATGGACACCAAGGGGGGAAAACTGCGGTGGGGTGGTGATGGTGGTGTGCTGAATTGGGCGATTGGGATTGACATGTATACACTGATGTGTATAAAATTGATGCCTAATAAGAACCTGCAGTATAAAAAAACAAACAAACAAAACAACTAATACTAAACTTTCATTGGGTTATTTATATGGAAATATGTTAATATAAATGTTTCAGACATTACATGAAATTTCTAAAAATCTTATATTTGTATTTGTATGGAAATATGTATGGAAATATGTCAATATAAATGTTTCAGACATTATATGAAATTTCTAAATATCTTATATTTGTATTTGTATGGAAATATGTATGGAAATATGTTAATATAAATGTTTCAGACATTACATGAAATTTCTAAAAATCTTATATGTTCTGGTATAATGTTATAAGTCATAATCCTAGTTATTACTTTAAAATGTATATCTCAGAAATAACTAATTTTCTTGTCAACTGTATTATTATGAACTTGCATCAAATCTTTAACTGTGGTCATTTTTAAGTCTTTTGTCATTTACAGACAGTTCTGGGTGTACTCTGATGCTTTTGCAAATATGTTCCTATAAAAGGGTTTCATCTTCAAGAAATTCATGGAAAAGACTCTGACAAGTACAGGTTTCTGGTAACTGACTGTACTGCTGAACTGAATGAATAAGCATTTTCAGAACTCTAATGAAAAACTGATGAACTCATAAAAGTGCTAACAAAAGATCAAGATGAAAAAAAAAATTAATTACATGGGACTGAGTGAACTGATGAGGATGAGTATAATTTTTGTGACTTTCTGTCTGAATTAAAAAAAAAAAATCCCACAAGGACTCAGAGGCAAAGAATATACAAATCAATTTTCACTGCAAAGTAAAGGAGCTGTTACAGTGGAGGATTACTGGACTGAATGTCAATATTATGACATAGTATGAGCGTGTTTCATGTTTGGTAATTGCAATCATTGTTGCTTTTGTTGTGGTCATCCATGTACAATGCTTGGTGTCAGTCTATTTATCTCTTATAAAAATAAAATACAGTGTGTGTGTGTGGAAAAAAAAAAGTTCTTAGTTTTGATGACGTTCAGCTTATCTATATTTTCTTTGGTTGCTTGTGCTTTTGATATGAAAACTAAGAAATTAGTGCCAAATCAAAGGTCACAAAGATTTACACCTATATTTCCTTCAAAGAGTTTTCTCCCATTCTGTGGGCTGTCTTTTCACTCTCTTTACAGTGTCCTTTGATGCACAAAAGTTTTATATTTTGATGAAGTTCAGCATATCTATTTTTTTTTATTTCCTGTGCTTTTGGTGCCATATCCAAAAATAACTGCCAAATCCAATGTCATGAAGATTTCCCCCGTGTTTTCTTCTAAGTGTTTTGTAGTTTTAGGGTTTTAACCCAGTTTGGGTTAACTTTTGTATATGGTTTTTTGTATAAGGATCCAACTTCATTCTTTTGCATGTGACATCCAGCTTTCCCAGCATTATTTGTTGAAAAGATTATTCTTTCCCCATTGAATGGCATTGGCACTCTGTCAAAAATCAATCGACCACATATGTGAGGGTTTATCTATTATGGGCTCTCTATTTTACACCACTTGTCCATATGCCTGTCCTTACGCCATACCACACCACTTTAATTACTATAGCTTTGTACAGACCATTCCTCATTCATCCTGCTTCCCTGTTTCTAATGCCTTCCCTGCCCTTTCAGACTCTCCCAATCCTTCCCCTCCTTCAAAATGATTTCTGTTGTTACCCTAGTCTTCTTCTCCCCCCTGGTTTTCCCCAGATCTTCAAGGGGTACCACAATTCATGTAGGCATTCCCCTTGACTTTTCTCTTTCTCTTACTCTGCGTATGCACTCCATCAGCTAAATCATAGGTGCCACCTCCAAATTATATTCCAAATCCACTTATTTCTCTCCACCTCGGCTGCTGTGTCCAGCCATGGTCATCTCTCTCCAGGACATCATTTTTTGGTTTCATTTTTAATATTTTATTTGTATTCAAGCATTTCACAAAATGACCATGATCATTAGTCACCATGGAAATGCAAATTAAACCAAAATGAATACTCCCCTGTATTGACAAAGATGTGAAGCAACTGGGACACTTATTGACTGCTGGGGGGAGTATAAAATAGCCCAACCGCTTTGGAAAACGGTTTGGCAGCTTCTACTAAAATTAATTTTATGCTGGTGCAGGCTGGGTTTTCTGGAAAGCACATTCTGCGAGAGAGGTGATCACTTATTGGGAGAGCGCCCTTGGGGTCAGCACCTAGGGAAGGGAAGGAAGCAGGACTGGAGAGAAAAACTGGGGTATAATGCAGTCTCGGTGAAGGCCTCAGCCTGTAACCGAACGCAGGTTCGGCCCCTCGCGTCACTAAACAGCCAATTAATCAAGGGGCAAACTTTGGTAGAGAAGAAAGGTACTTTATTCAGAAAAGCCGGCAATCTGGGGAGATGGTGGACTTAATGTTGAGAGACCAACTCCGAAGATTCTGCTCAGCCATGACAATTTTTGAGGGCAAAAAGGGGAAACGATCTCAGTTAATCATTAAGGCAGGAGGTCAGATTCTTTGTCATCTTTCCATTGCATGCAGACCTGCTGACTTCTCTTGGTCTTACTTGGGATGCTGTCTTGTTCACGTGGCCCGCCTGCAAGTTTACTAAGGGTAAGCTAGGGGTAGAGGGTCAGTCATTCTTTAACTGCTTAATTCTTTATTCTTACTCCTTCTAATTCAGGAAAGGAAGCAACAGGTTAGGAAAAGTGTCATATATATTTTTTTTCTTTTTTTTTTCTTTTGGCCACGCTGCATGGCTTGTGGGATCTTAGTTCCCCAACCAGGGATTGACCCTGGGCCACAGCCATGAAAGGGCCGAGTCCTAACCACTGGACTGCCTAAAATGTTGTATATATTCAGTAAAGCAGAAATCAGGAGCTAAATTAAATGTTTTCTAATGATCTCATCTCTTTGATTAATGTCTAAAGAAAACAGAGATGATCAAACAGAAAAGAGGCAAAGGAGCTGCTTACAAGTCGACCCCTGGGGAGTTTGAAGCTGCCATGATCCTTCAGAATTGTCACAGGTTGGGGTGAAGGATGCACCTTTATGCTCCCAGTTTATGTCATTGAATGTGGGCCACGCAGAAAAGGGTTGTGACCTCAAGCAAGGCAGCTCTCTTTAGCCGAGCCAATCTCCATAGAGTGCCCGTAGTGGAGGGATTTCTGCAGGTAGCATGCCTAGCAGCTGGGAAAATAGTCCTTTGTTTCTAAAGGGCGACCTGAACGGTACATCAATGTGTCCACCACTTACACCTGTCCTCCACTCCTAGATATAAATACCCAGTGCAGATGTATACACACACACACACACACACAAATCATGTATAAGAATGTTCATTGGCGCTTCATTTATAATAACCAAAGGAAAAGAACAAAAAAAAAAGGAAAACAACCAAATGTTAATCAACAGGAAAATGGACACATAAATTGTGATTTATTTATACAACCCAGTATTACACACAGCAGTAATAATAACAACAGGACAAACTACTGCTACTTAGAACAATGTCAATGAGTCTCATAGATAATATATTGAATGAGGGAAGCCATACATAAAAGCATACTACTATATGCTTCCATTTTTATGAAGTTCAAGAATGGTCAAAATGAATTCATGATAACAGCTGTCAGAATAAAGGTTACGGGGGGGTAGGAGGGAGGGGAACGGCATGGAGTAGGGCAAGGTGGAAACTGAGAAAGGGCAGGAGAGGACCTGAGGGATGCTAGAAATTCTCTTCATCTGGGTGAAAGTCACATGAGAGATATACATACATATATATGTGTGTTAAACTTGCCAATTATACTTAAGATTAACTTTTTACTGTAAGTTAGAGATGCTTTCATAAAAAAAAATTGAGTAAAAATATTTCATTAATTTTATTTACTTTTTAAAATAGTATTACTTGCACATATGTCTTAGTCCATTTGGGCTGCTATAACAAAATACCATACGCCAGGGGGCTTAAACAACAGACGCTTCATGGGATTTCCCTGGCGGTCCAGTGGTTAAGACTCCGTGCTTCGAATGCAGGGGGCGCGAGTTCAATCCCTGGTCAGGGAACTAAGATCTAACATCCCTCGGGGCGCGGCCAAAAACAAACAAACAAGAAACCCCAGACACTTCTTTCTTAAAGTTCTAGAGGCTGGGAAGTCCAATATCAAATTGCTGGCAGATTTGGTTCCTGGTGAGGGCCCTCTTCCTGGCTTGCAGGAGGCCACCTTCGTGCTGCGTCTTCACGTGATTCTGGTCTCTTCCTCTTTTTATAACAGTAATCCCATCATGGGGCGCCCACTCTCATGACCTCATATAAACCTAATTACCTCCCAAATGTCCCACCTCCGAATACCATCACCTTGGGGGTTAGGGCTTTAACATATGGATTTGGGAGGGACACAAACATTCAGGCCATAACAAAATTTTAAATGTACAAAAGAGATTATGAAAGAGCAAGCCCTCCCAGACCTACTACCCAGTCACTCAGTTCCTCTCCCTGGAAGCCTCAGAATTATTCCACGCAGAGTAAAAGTATTCTTTTCTCCCCACCTCTTTATATTTATGGTAGCACACTATATCCACTGATAATAACCTTGCTTCTCCACTCAACAAAATATTTTAGGTATCATTCCATATTGATACATAGCTTTCTCAGTTTTTTGTTTCTTTTTATGACTGTGGAGTACTCCTTTTGAAGGGATGTACCATCATTTATTAATCATTCCCGCAATGACGGACACCTGGGCTGTTTCCAGTATTTACTATTGCAATCAACACTGCAATAAATAGCTTTTTACGTAAGACATTTTCCACGGATGCAAGTATGTCGGTAGGTTAAAATCCTAGAAGTAGGATTGCTGCATCAAAGATATGTGCATTAGTCATTTTGAAAGATGTTGCCAAACTTACTTCTACAGAAATTGTACCAATATTCAATCCTCTCAGCAATGTCTGACGGTGCTCATTTCCCCCACTTTCTAAACCATAAATGGCTGATGGCACTCTGTCATAACCCCTCTAAACTTCCCACTTTCTTGGAATAACATCCGCATTCCTCACCACAGCCTGCAAGGGCTTCCACTGTTTGGCTGCTGCCAACCTTTCTTCCCAGACCCCACTGAAGCCAAGTTGGGGGAGATCCAAGGAGGATCATTGTAGAAAATGGGATGCCAGCCAGAAGGGGTCAGGGAACCGGCATTCCTTTCCCTGGGGGGATGTGTGTTTAGGCAGTGAGCTTGCTGCCGTGCACCCCATGCTATGAGTGTGGGAAAAGAGAGCTGGGGCGAGATGGCATGGCACACGAATGCCACGGAGGACTGAAGTTACATTGCTTTGGGGGTAGCCATCCAGGATTTTGGACCTACTCAGCTGTCCCCGAATTAAAACCATCCATCTAGATGTGGGCTGCTTTCCAGGACAGCCAGCAGGCGGGCAGTATTCTGCTTTGGGACGTGGCCTCTTCGCCAACAGACTAGAGGAACCCTACACAGGGTTGTCCACCAGGGGCCAGTAAGGACGTGCCTTGAAGGCTCCACAGCAGCTTATTGAAGCTGGAGTTGGGAACTGGTTAAGAAACGTCATTCTGCACCGCTGCCATCATCCAGGGAATGAGGAGGAAAGAGAGGGACTTACGGGCCAGGAAGGAGTAGCGCTGCTCAGTGGGGTCTGCCCAAGAGTGAACCCAAGGGACCTGCTCTCCTGCGCCTCTGGAACTGCCCTTGGGGATGGATGAGGTCCAGTTCCCACCCTACCCCTAGCCCCCCAGAGCCCTTCGGTCATTCTGTACCTTCTGCAGACATGCACTGGGGGTGGGGGGGGCGGTAAATCCAGGAACACCCCCGCCCCATCAAGTTGGGTGGTTGGCACTGGTCCCAGTGCTGCCTCAGCTGTGCGAAGTGAGACAGCTGGTGTTTGTTTAGCACCTCCTCAAACCCTCCACAGTCTTTCCTTCCCCACACCAGAGACACCAGCTGTGGAGAGCAGGAACTAAACAAGTATTTCTGGGTACCAACTGTGTGCCAGGCTCTATTCTAAGTGCTGCGATATGGCAGGTCCCTGCCCTCAGGGAGCTTGTAGTCTAGTAAGGGTGACAGTTAGATAAGTAAAGACACAAACAGGTGAGTGCACTGAAAGAAGGAACAGGGAGAGGTGACCTGGGAAGGCCCTTATGAGGAGCAGCATCTGAGCTGGAGACCTGATGGCTAAGAACGAGGCCACTATACTAAGAGCCAGGAGAGCATTTCAGCGATGAAAGAGCATGTGCAAAGGCCCTGAAGTGCGAACGGACTTGGCTTGTTTGAAAAACAGAGACCAGTGTAGTGAGTGAGGGAATGAATTCATTTCTTATCGTTGCCATAACAAATTACTATAAACTTAGTGGCTTAAAACAATACAGATTACCACTTTGCACCCATTAGGATGGTTACTATCTAGAAAACAGAAAATAACAAGGGTTGACAAGGATGTGGAGAAATTGGAACCCTTGTGCATTGTTGGATGGAATGTAAAATGGTGCAGCCACTGTAAAACAGTATGGAGGCTCCTAAAAAAATTAAAAATAGCATGACCATATGATCCAGCAATCTTACTTCTCCGTATATACCCCAAAGAATTGAAAGCTAAGTCTCAAAGAGCAGCATTATTCACAATAGCTAAAAGGTGGAAACAACCCAAATGTCCATCAACAGATGAATGGATAAAGAACGTGTGGTCCGTCCATACAATGGAATACTATGCAGCCTTAAAAAGGAAGCACATTCTGACACCTGCTACAACACGGATAAGCCTTGAGGGCATCATGCTAAGTGAAATAAGCCAGTCACAAAAAGCCAAATACTGCATGATTCCACTTATATGGGGTACCTAGAGTGGTCAAATTCATAGAGACAGAAAGACACATAGGGGTTGCCAGGGACTGGGGCGAGTAGGGAGTGAGGAGTTATCATTTAATGTGTACAAGATCCAAAGAATTACAGAGATGGACGGTGTTGATGGTTGCACAACATTATGAATGTACTTAACACTACTGAACCGTACACTTAAAAATGGTTAAGACAGTAAATGTTGTGTGTACTTTCCCACAATGAAAAAACATTGGGAAAAAAAACCCACATGCATTTATAATCTTACAGTTCTGTAGGTAAGAAGTCTGAAATGGGTTTTACAGGGCTACTTCAAGGTGTCAGCAAAACTGTGTTCCTTCTGTAGGATCTAGGGGAGAATCTGTTTCCTCACCTTTTCCAGCTTCTAGCGGTACCCTCATTCCTTGACTTGTGGCCCCCACCTCCGTTTTCAAGCCTCATAGCTCCACCCTCTGCTTCTGTCATCACATTGCCTTCTCTCCTTCTGACCCTCCTGTTGCCTTAAAAGGACCTTCACAATTCCATTAGGCCCGCTCAGATAATCCAGGATAATCTTCCCATCTCAAGATCCTTAACTTAATCATACCCACAAAGTCCCTTTTGCTACATAAGGTAGCCTATACATAGAATCTGAGGATTAGGACGTGGACACATTGCTCGTGGGTTTGATCTAGAAATGTCCACACTGGTATGTGTGCCCCCTGAGAAGTCACCTGTCCCCCAGCCTCCAAGTCTGGCACGTGGAAAACTAGACACTCTCCAAGGAGGAGGATGCTGGTGGAACCATAAACAAAGGCATCTCCAGGTAGCACATTTGAGGCCTGGAAATGTTTGCAGACCAAGAGTGAAAAGATAGGACAAAAAAGATTCATGGTACTGGGTTGCCCCCTCCCCGCGCCCATCTGCTGAAGAAGGCTCTGCTTTGTTCATGCCAGTCCTCTGTCCCCTGAGCTGAAGAGAAGGTCTTGGGGTTTTCTGGGGGCATAATTGGAAAAAATGAGAAGAGGGAGGCAGAATCAGAGAGAAGGGAGACCATTGGGTGCTCCCTGCGTTAGACTACACAGCCCTTGGCTGTAGGATATGTGATGTCACCACAACTCTCATCCTGCCAGGAATCCAAATGCAATTATCCCCAACCCCCCGGTAAGTGGCAAATGTATCAACATTCCATATGCATTTGTTTGTTTATGGAGTCTCAGAACTGAAGGTCCAAAAAGATTTTAAAAGGCATCTAGTTCCACCTCCAAACTGATGTTTGAATCACTTCAGTATTCTCATCAAGTCCCCAGATTGCCTCTGCTTGCACACTGTATAGTCACAGGGAGCTCACTACCTATTAAGGCAGCTCATGCCATGGATAGACCATCCAAACTGTCAGAAAGTTCTTTCTTTTTTAAAAAAATCAATTAATTAATTTATTTATTTATTTATTTATTTTTTGGCTGCGTTGGGTCTTTGTTGCTGCACACGGGCTTTCTCTCTAGTCGCGGTGAGCAGGGGCTAGTCTTCTTTGCAGTGCACGGGCTTCTTATTGCGGTGGCTTCTCTTGCTGTGGTACACTGGCTTCAGTAGTTGTGTCACTCGGGCTCAGTAGTTGCGGCTCACAGGCTCTAGAGCGCAGGCTCAGTAGTTGTGGCGCACAGGCTTAGTTGCTCTGCAGCATGTGGGATCTTCCTGGACCAGGGCTCGAACCCTTGTCCGGAGCATCAGCAGGCAGATTCTTAACAACTGCACTACCAGGGAAGTCAGAAAGTTCTTTCTTAAGTCAAGTGTGTCGCCCTATCATTTCCAGGTCTCCCCTCTGGAGTAACACAGGATAAGTCTACTCCCCCTCTTCAGGAAAGCCCTTCACATAGTTAGAGCCAGTGGTCTGGACCACTGAAGCTTCCCCACAGAAGTCTCCCTGGTCCCTTTAATTGTCCCTCATCAAGTTATGATTTGAAATTCCCCCCTTTCCTCCTAGTCCTAGTCACTTTTTGTTGGACAAGCTCTAATTTTCTACATCCTTTTTCAGAATATGTGTCTGAAAGTAGACCCAGAACTCCTGGAGTGGCCTGATGGGCACAGAGGAGATGGGACCACCACCCCCTTCCTCCTTCCAAGGCCCAGACTTTGATTCCAGCAGCCCAAGTCCCCACTCGCTATTTTTAGCTGCTCCACCACACTTTTGATTCCTGTTTTGCTTCCTGTTGAGTAAAACCTTAATTTTCATGCCCACTGCTGCGTCGTGAGCAGCATTAGTTTAAATATACGTAGCATTCATTGAAATATGTTCCATTGCTGTATATTTATATCCAGAAAATTACATGGTTATATTTTAGTACTAAACACAAAAGACGAAAAGAATCTTAGGTTCTCTTCCTGAGGTTCATGGGCACACAGACGTTGCCAGAACTACCGAGGGGGGCAGACTAGGGCTGGGAACGGATCTGAATGTCCAGCACAGAGAGTGAAGCATTTGTTTATTTTTCAGTAGTCGAATTTACATACATGTAGCAGTAGGCAGGATATTAGAGGGAAGTAGTGAAAAGGGAAGAAAATCGGGGCCGAGCAAAGAGGAATTCAGATCCTACTCCTACTGCTTCCCACTTGTGACCTTGGGCAAGTTACCTCACCTTCCAAAGCATCTGTAATCAGGGAAACAATATTCCAGTTGGCTACTTTAAACAACTGCTCTCTGGTGAAGGTGCTTTTCAGACTTTAAGTGCTGAAATAGGCCTTGGTTATCACTGTTGTTATATTACATCCCTTCGGGGCCTTCAGTAGAATCCCTCCTTCCTCTCCCACCTCTGTTTCTCTAACCCAGGCACCTTGCCAGTAGCCAATTCCAGGCCATAGCAACGGGGGGAACCCGAGTTCTAATTGTCTTTGCCATTTAACTGCATTACCCAGACACCAGTTTCTTCATTGGTATAATGGGGGTAAACACAGAAAAGGGGGTTTGTTGCCGCCAGAGGGCGCTGTCCTACGCGCGGGGGAGACTGGCCAGCGCGACCGGATTGGGCAACTCTGCACGGGGCGGGGCGTCTGGGAGGCGGGGCTTCCGGCCACCTCCTCCGCTGTTGCCATGGGAGACTGCCGCAAGGAGGCGGAAGGAGCCGAGAACCTGTCGGAGCCGCCTAGGGGAGTGGGATCCTTGGCGGCCATGGCGGTCTCGGAGCCCGGGTACCGGAGCTGGTCCTTGTGGCCCGAGGTGCCATCCGCCACCTTCTTCACCGCGCTGCTCTCGCTGCTGGTGTCTGGGCCTCGCCTGTTCCTGTTGCAGCCGCCTCTGGCGCCCTCGGGCCTCTCGCTGCGGTCCGAGGCCCTGCGCAACTGGCAAGGTGAGCAGGGCGGGGCCGGGCCCCGGGTGCCAGCCCTTTTCCTCCGACCTCGCCAGGCCCTGGGCTCTGGCCTCCCAGCATCCGCGCCACCCTGTCTCCGTCCGCATCATCATTCTGCCCACCTGGAGGACCAGCCCCATATTCCACGTCTTTGTCTGTGCAGAGCCCCATCTTCGTCATCACTGTAATGCTTCCCTACCCAGATTTGTTCCCTTCCCTGTCGCCATCCGACTGGTCAAGGCCCCCATATCCATTCGTAGCAAATGGGTTTCATTCACCCCTGCTCGATCACCAAGGAGGATTTTTCTCTTCCCCTCCCTTGTCACATTTACACCTACGTCTGCTTTAAGGCCCAACCCCCACTGAAAAAATTTTTTCTCTCGCCTTCGTGAAGACACTTGAGCTTTATCTGTGGCCACCCCTATAAGATCCTGGCTTCCTGGGGTTTAGAATTTCTTGTGCTTCTTCGTTTTTATCTTAATCCTCACTCCGATTTCCTGCTCATAGCGGGAGGGGGTATCTTGTACCTTTGGGAGAGGTGTGTGTTTTCTCGGGGAGGGTGAGAGATTTTGCAGACCAATTAAGTATAAACATCTGCTCACAAAAGATGTTCCTAGTCTCTGCTTCTTCCCCATTCTTTTCTGGGGAGGAAAATGGGAAATTTGTATGACTTGTTGTTTTGCAAAGCACATTCACATGCATTAATCTCATTTAATCCTCACGGTGATCCCATGACGTAATGTAGGCTTCATTGTTGCCCATTATTTAGATGACACTGAGGCTTAATGCGAAGACTCGCAGAGCTATTGAGTTATATAATTGACACAGGAACCCAGATTTTTCTTTTTATCGTGTGATGTGTTGGAACTGGAACCTTGGGGTTTATGATCCCCAAATTATATAGAATTGCTTCTAGAATCTTCACATTTATACTTGGGATTTCAGTGTCGGAAGTACTCAACAAGCAATGAAGTACTCTTCAGATAATGAAGCCTTACAGAGATGGCCTGACTGAGGTACATGGTTCATAGCCTGCCTCCGTGCTCAAATCTAAAACTGGTCCCTCCCACCCCACCCGAGATACACACAGCACATCTGTCTACAGAGACAGATGCAAAATGCCAGCCTAAACTGAGCTCCCTTTTTTTTTTTCTTTACTTCACGGCTTCTCTGAGCGTGGGGCTCACGGGCAATGTGAGTATTAGACATGTAAGAGACCTTTGAGGGCCTCGTGTGTATGCCTGTTATTATACAATGAGAGAAATGAAGCCAATAGGGCCTGTGACTTGACTGAGCTCAACCGGCCTTGATGTGATAGAGCCAAGATTCCACTCCAAGCCTTTAGGCTCCCAAGTCCAATGTTACTGCCACTTCACCGGTCCCCCTCCTTCAGTTTAGTATTTTGGCCTGCGGGGATGTAAAAGTACATAAGAGAGAGGACTGGTTCTAGAAAAATAAAAGTGAGATTCTTTGCTGTCTTATTGCATATAGAGCATGGCTCTGCCTCGAAGACTGGATCAGCATTTTCAAGAAAGACTTCTGAGTTCTGTATCTACATTATTAGTGATAGTTTTCTAATCTTTACAGGTGCAAAATAATTCATGGTCCCTTTTTTCTTCCTCTGAACAGCCACTATGGAAGGAGAGGTCAGGATTACAGCCGAGGAGACGGGCACAAAGAGTGTTAAGTGACACCCACCCAATCCACCTGAAGCCGTTACAATTAATTAACCCTCAAACTGCCCGGTGAGATAGGTCAGTATTAAAACCTAAAAAAGGATTATAAAGCACATTACAAATTTAAAGACCATCCCATGCTAAAAAGTGTTATTTTTTTCCCCACATGGAAGCCAGTCACAGATAAGACTTGCTCCAGGTCTGGGAAAGAGCAAAGATTAGACATCCACGCCTCTACTTTGAGTCCTGGGTCCTTCATTGTTGCCTCCCTCTGCTTATCCCACTGGCTCCGGGCTGATTTTCACTGGCAATGAGAGCCAGCTACTCCCCGTTTCCTAGGTGGGTTGTAACCTGGCTTTCCCTTCTTGGAACAACCCACCATTGGGCCTCTAACTCAGTTCCCTCTGCAGTTTACAGGCTGGTGACTTACATCTTTGTCTATGAGAACCCAGTCTCCCTGCTCTGCGGTGCCATCATCATTTGGCGCTTTGCTGGCAATTTTGAGAGAACCGTGGGCACCGTCCGCCACTGCTTCTTCACCGTGATCTTCGCCATCATCTGCGCCATCATCTTCCTGTCTTTTGAAGCTGTGTCATCGCTCTCAAAGCTGGGGGAGGTAGAGGATGCCAGAGGTTTCACCCCAGTGGCTTTTGCCATGCTGGGAGTCAATTCCGTCCGCTCTCGGATGAGGAGGGCCCTGGTGTTTGGCATGGTTGTGCCCTCAATGCTGGTGCCATGGCTCCTGCTCTGTGCCTCCTGGCTCATTCCCCAGACCTCTTTCCTCAGTAACGTCTGTGGACTTGGAATTGGGCTAACATGTATCCTTCCTAGAAGGTAATTGTAGAACAATGACATGCCAAAGGGTGAACCAAGTTGTAGGGCCTGGGAGGGGGTCAAGTAGATAGAGCTGTGGGCTCAGATGTAGGTAATCTGTGTGCTAGCTTCACCTTTGAAAACCATGTGGCCTCGGGCAGGTCACTTCCCTTCTTTAGGCCAGAGTTTTCTCATCTGGAAAAGATCACCGTAGCTCACTCCTCACACTGGCTCAGCACTGCCAGTTAGTAAAATATTCTGTATTGATTTTTTCCAAGGTGTAAACCTACATTTCATTAATTTTTTTTATTGGAGGAACCTGAAATACCCATGGGCTGGAGATGTTCCATGAAAGGAATAGGAAACAGGTTTGTTTGTTTTTGTTTGGCTTAATCTTTTTCTCAGAAGAAAAAAAATTTTTTTTTTATGGTAGGCTTTTACCATATGGGTAGTTAAAAACTTAGGATAAGCCTCATATTCCTTGTATAAATATTCTGGCAATTAGGGGAAAGTATTCTAAAATACAAAGTGGATTTTTTTTTAAACATCAGAATGGTAGTGTTTGGAGTTGGACAAGGTGCATTCCTGACATATCTTAAAATTTGTGATTCTATGAGCTGTTAGTGTGGGTAGTGTATAAATCCACATTGATAACATTGTTCTTATGTATCTTATTTTTAAATTCTAGTTCAATTTCATTGGTTTTAAACTTTTTTTCCTAACATGAAAATTTAAAGCTATACACTCCCCATGTAAGCACTACTTTAGCTGTATCCCACAAATTTTGATATGTTGTGTTTTCATTATCACTCAGTGAAAAGTATTTTCTAATTTTCCTTGGGATTTCTTTTTGGATCCAAGGGTTATTTATAAGGGAGTTGCTTAATTTCTAAATATTTGGTGATTTCCCAGATTTCTTTTTGTTATTGATTTCTTATTTTATTTCATGTGGTCAGAGAAAATTCTTTGTAAGATTACAGTCCTTTTAAATTATTTCTGGCCCAGCATTTGTTACATCTTGGTGAGTATTCTGTGTGTACTTGAAAGGAATGCGCATTCTGCAATTGGTGGGTATAGTGTTCAGTATATGTCAGTTAGGTCAAGGTACTGTATTGTTCAAATCTTCTATATCCTTATAGTTATTCTATTACTGGGAGAAGACTATTGACATCTCCAGCTAATACTGTAGATCTCTCTTTTTTGCTTTCAATTCTTATCAGTTTTTGGCTTCAAGTGTTTTGAAGTTCTGTTTATTGGATACATACACATTTGGAATTGTTATATCATCTTAATGAATTTACCCTTTACTGTTATGAAATTGACCCTTTAAATCTCTGGTAATATTCTTTGCCCTAAATTCTTCATTGTCTGATATTAATTTACTTATTCCAGCTTTCTCCTTTCTTAGAATTAGGATTTACAAAGTATATATTTTCCCATCCTTATATTTTTAACATGTTTATGTCTACATTTAAAGCATATTTCTTGTAGATAACATATAGGTGGTTCTCTGTCTGACAGTCTCTGCCTTTTAAAGGCTTGTTTAGCCCATTTGCATTTAGTGTAATTATTGATATAGTGGGGTTAAGTCTACCAGCTTGCTTTTTGTGTTCTGTTTGTCTCAAATGTTCTTTGTTCCTTTTTACCTCTTTTCCTGCCTTCAATTGCATATTTTTTTAGTATTTCATTTTATCTTCTTTGCTTATTAACCGTACCTCTTTGTTTTATTTTTTAGTGGTTGCTCTAGAGTTTAAATATGCATTTTTAGTTTATCACAGTCTACATTCCAATAATATACCACTTTGTATGTAAGAATCTTATTCCATTGTATTTCTATTTTCCTTCTTCCATCCTTTCTGTTATTGTTGTTATATGTTTTACTTCTACATATGTTATAAACCTCACAATACATTGCTACTTCTCTTGTTTTAAACAGTCAGTTATATTTTTTTAAAAAGCAACCTTTACTCACATATTTATCATCTCTAGTTTTCTTCATTCTTTCGTGTAGATCCAAATTCCCATCTGGTATCATTTTCCTTTAGCCTAAAGAACTTCCTTTAACATTACTGTAGGTATGCTGGTGAAAAATTCTCTCCATCTTTGGTTCTTTGAAAATGCCTTTAGTTCACTAAATATAGAATTCTAGCCTTCTCTGATCTCCTTTCACTTCTAAAGATGTCCTTGCATTACTTCTGGTTTGTATTGTTTCTGATAAGAAATCAGTAATCATTTTTATTGTTTCCCTGTATAATTCATTGTTTTTTTCTGGCTCATTTCACAATTTTTTCTTTATCATTGGTTCTTAGCTATTTAATTATCTTGTGCCTTGAGGTGGTGTTTTTGTGTTTACCTTACTTGGAGTTTGTTGATCTTGGATTTGTGAGTTTAGAATTTTCATCAAGTCTAAAAAAATTATCGTCATTATGTCTTGAAGTATTTTTTTTCTATCCTCTTTTCTCTTCTCCTTGTAGGTTACCAATTACATATATATAAGCTACATGGTATTGTTCAGTGGGTCACTAAGGCTGTTTGTGGTTTTTTTTAATTTTTGCCTTTTTTCCCCTCTACATATCAGTTTGGATAATTTCTATCACACTGCCTTCAAGTTCAGCAGTCTCATCTTCCACAGTGTCTACTCTGCTGTTAAACCCATCCAGTTAGTTTTTTATTTCTCATGTTGTATATTTCAGTTCAAGAGGTTCTTCTTTATGGTTTTCATTTCTGTATTGAGATTCTTTATCTGTTTGTTATGTTTATGTTTTCCTTTAAACACATTCACTTACACATTTATAATAGCTGTTTTAAAATACTTGTCTCTTAATACCATCATCTTTGTCCTTTCTGGACCTGTTTCTTTTGACTGTTTTTCCTCTTGATTATGGACCCTATTTTCTTGCTTTGTCCCTTGTCTTGTAATTTTTTATTTTTTGATAAACATTGTGAATACTGTGTTATCAAGGGCTGAATATTGTTGTCTTCCTTTAAAGAGTATTTTTTTTCCTAATAGGTAGTTAATTTACTTGTTAAGGCATTGCCTTTTGGGGGTCTCTTCTGAATGTCCTGGGTGTTCAGTGAAGTCTCTTTACTCTGGTTAGAACTTGAGCATGTCCCTGTCCTGTGGGAGCTCCAGGAGTTGTTAATCTTACAGCTCTTTGATAGTTGTTGTTTCTTCAGTAGCTGTTCTTTGCCTGACTGGAGGAGTCTCAGCCTATGTACGTGTACATTAGTAATTAGCTAAAAACTCGGGGAACCTCTTTGGACCCAAGGGGACTTGTGGCCCCATCCAGAAGAAGAGGAGGAGCTTCTTCTCCCTCCTCTCCATTACTGACCTGTAAATCCCAGGCCTGTTTTCCTCCCTGAACTCTTTGCCTCTCCAGCTCAGGAAAAAATACTGTACTCTGCTTGGATTCCCCGTGCTCGCTTTGGCAGCACATATACTAAAGTTGGAATAATACTTGGATTCCCCTTCCTGTGCTGTGGTTTAGAAAGTGCCTCCAGGCAGAAAGCCAGCTTGATCTTGAGGCTCACTTAATTTGTTTCCCTTTTCTTAGGTATCACAGTTTGGTAGTGTTTGTGGTCCAGAGTCTGAAAACAATTGTGTAAAATATTGTATTCTGGTTTATAGTTACATATGTGGGAGGACTAGTCTAGTATTATTACTTCATCAGAGTCAGAAGCAGAACAGATTCTTGAGATCATTCTGAAGTCATCAGCCATGACAACTTTTGACTTCCTTACAGCATTGGTTACCACCTGGAATCAGTATTTGGAAGCATACTGTCATCCCTGAAAGAATTTAGAAATAGCAAGGGCGTATTTGTTTATCACAATGACTAGGTACTACTACCGTTTGGTGGCTGGTGGCCAGGGATGCTAAATGTCCTATAATGAGTGGAACAGCCTAGCCCAGCAGAGAATTATCTTGCCAGTAGTATTCTAGTTAAGCACACTGCCTCAAGGAGCAATGTTCTTTTGGTGCTTCTGTACAGTCTTCTCTCTGCCAGCACCCCTCTTCTAGCTATTGCTACTCACAATTTAGGCTTCAGCATCCATATCACATCCTTAGAGAGAAATTTCTCAGATCTACCTCGGCTAGCTTAAGGTCCCCAGCGTGGTCATCCATCGATAAGCTTTTGCTCGTGGCCACTTATTCTACCCCAGTACTTGGTATACTAGATGTTCAATGAATATTTGTCGAGAGGACGGATGGATGGTTGGATAAAGGCTGACTCTTTTTGGCTGTCTAGGCAGTGATGGGCTGACACAGGTCGGATGACCAGAGTACCATCACATCCCTGGGAGGTGGTGACAGTGTGGGGGAAGGGCTGCCACAGAGGCCCACAGGAAGCTCACTTGGTCACATCGAGACAAGGTTCCTTCTATTTGGGACAAAGTACAAGAGGATGTCAGTCCTCCCAGAGGGTATTAGGACAGCCTCCTGCTTCATCCCACGGGAAAGACAGAGATGTGTGCTGGCTTCTGACTGTGATCGAAGGGGCCAGAGGGGCTCAGGAGACAGGATGGGTGTGTCTGGGGGAAGGTGAAACGTTCGCACCTGTCTGCCCTCTCCTGTTGCTGGGTCATGTTCTCTCTGAGGTACAGGGGATAGAAACTCAACTCTTGGTTTCCCCTGAGCTTGAAACTCCAGTCAGATATTATGGTGGCATAAGCACTAATTCCCCTGTGCAATCAATGTGGGCACCTGCATCCTGTGGGGAGTGTTCAGCCCTCCTCCCTTTAGCTGCCTCCAGTTTTCCTTAATATGCCAACCTCAGATGGCTTCACCTACTGCTACTCCATCGACCTCCCAGAGCGAGTTGCGCTGAAGCTCGACCAGAAGTTCCCCTTCAGCCTGATGAGGAAGATTTCGGTGTTCAAGTACATCTCCGGCTCTTCAGCTGAAAGAAGGGCCGCCCAAAGCCGGAAGTAAGTTATAGAACTCTGTGCTTTATTCCTAAAGCGATTTCTGGGCCTCTAGAGGGTGTGACTCGTTCAGTGTCCTGGGGAATAGGGAAGAGGGTGTGGGCAGCCTGGGCCCAGAAAAATCTGTGCCCAAATTTCTCCCGAGCACCCTAGATTCTGCCCAGCTGCATCTGAAGTAGGGACCGAGCAGGAAGGGGCTCTTGTGCATACTCCCGAGTGACTTGTGGCCCCATCCAGTGGCGTTAACAGCCCTCAGCGCCGACAAGCACTCTGTGCGGGTGGGATTGGGCTCCTGCGTGTGACGCTGGTAAGAAGCGCAGTCCACGCAACTGACTGGGAGCCTTAGGAGGTGGCACGGCCCGAACCTGAGAGGTCGGGTTTTCCTGGCCACCTGGCAGGAGAAGGCGAAGCTTACTGTTTCCCAGTCCAGGCACGTTAGCTCTCAATGGAAAGTGCTGGGCAAGCCGCCAGAGCTCACGTAGCCTGACTCCCTCCTTTCAGAGAGAGCGCCCAAAGGGGACAAGAGTCTTTCTCCAGGTAACACAGGGTCAGAAGAGCCCAGTCTAGAGCCAGGGGCCCCTGCTTCCGGGTCCTGCTCACTCGCTGTCGCCGCGGCACACGCTGCCGGCCTCGGGCGGCCTTCGCTGGTTTTCGCCGATGCTGAGAGTTCACGATGGAGGAGGTTTCCTTTCCTTCAAGTCCCTCCCAAAGAAAGGATTGAGTACAAAGTCAAGGTGCTTTGTCAGCGGCCCTTTTCTGCTTCAGCTGTGCAGTACATCTTGCCCCCGCGCTGGCCTGGAGGCAGGACTTTGGCTGAATCGGAGTCTGCTCCTTGTAGTTTATTTTAGGAGGTGGACACTCCCAGCCTTCAGCAGCTCAGAGCCCTCTGACCACTTCTTTTTTATTTTTATTTTTTTCACCAGGCCGCACGGCTTGCAGGATGATCTTAGTTCCCTGACCAGGGATCGAACCCAGGTCCCCACAGTGAAAGCGCTGAGTCCTAACCACTGGACCGCCAGGGAATTCCCCACTCTGACCATTTCTTAAAGGCAGGGACAGGTAGTGGGAAAAATAGAAACGCACACTCACCCATTTTGTTTCAGGCAAGTAATTCCTGGAGTCTAAATGAGTGGGAGGTGTTTAAATTTAGAATTAGGTGTATTGTAGCTTTTTGGCTCTTAATTGCTGTTCTCACAGAACCTAGAGAGAACTTAAGGGTCCTCGTTTGCAAACGCTCTCTCCCCCGCCCTGTCCCGTGAAGGAATCCCCTCTAAGACAGCTGACGATGTTCACCCCTGGCGGCTGGGGGCTGGCTCTCCAAGACAGCCCCTGATGAGAAAGGTCTTCCACGCTGAATCGCAGTTACCTCTCTGTAACTGTGATACCGTGGTGCCGGGTGATCCTGCTTCACCATGACGCGCAGATCTGGCCAGGGGCCATGGTGACTCTCTCAGCTCCTTCTGTGTCCTTTGCATGGCGTGGTGTTCGATCCCTCGTTATCCTGGCCTGCTGTAGGCACCCGGAACAGCACGTGATGTTTCGGATGACATGACAACAGGACACACGTGGTATTACAACACGCATGTTTGTTTCGGCAGCAGACCTGACTGCCTGGACAGCCTTGCCTCCCTGGAGGCTCTTGTCAAGCTTCTTATCGGCCAAAACCTCTATATTTTTAAAATGCCAGAAGTGCTGTTAAGTGTCCTGTATCTGTACTTAAGCAGCTGATTTGTAAGCTTAGGTTTGGATTGAAATGTATACAGGTTTAGTCTAGTTACCTAACACAGGTATCAGTGGTGTTGACATTTGTTCCTCATATTTGGAACTCTGCACGAAGGTCACAGGCTAAAACCCTTAGAATGTGTCCCCCTTTGTGGTCCCAGCCGCACGTGTCTGTGGTGCGGTCTCCAACCTCAGCACACACAGCTCCCCACATCTGTCACGTCGGTTCCTGCCTGCCAGGACTTTGAGTTGTGAGTCTTTATTCCTGAAGACACGGGTAGAATATCTCCCAGCAGACACGGCCTGGGCCCAAGCCCTGTGTTACCCGTTAGAGCCCTCCCCTCCTCCCTCCCACAGAGGTGGATCCATTCTCTCTGGGTACAGCTGCTGAGCCGACCACAAACACACTGACTGCTGTGATCTGGTCCCCATCTCCATCCGGTCCATCCAGTTTGCAAGCTGCTCTTACACCTCAGGGTGTCTCAGGCATGGGCCCGATACCCCTTCTTCCTGCTGGCTTACTGCAGGACCGTGAGTGGGCCCTGCGCCCTCTGGGCATATGTTTTCTGTCCAGTTGAGATTGACCTTCCTCCCCGCTTGGCACTTTTACAGCTGGTTATAGGAACCGTCCACAGCATGTTGTAATAGAAAGCAGTATAGTGACCCACGCTTCGCGCCTGCGGATCGACCGCTGGGGCTGCTGTGTGCCCCGGCATGAGTGGCTGAGTGACCATTTTCTCTCTGTTCCTTTCCAGGCTGAACCCTGTGCCTGGCTCCTACCCCACACAGAGCGGCCACCCTCACCTGGCCCCGAGCCACCCTGTGGCCCAGATGCAGCACACCAGCGGCCAGAAACTGGCCCCCTGGCCGTCCTGGGTCCCTGGGCACACGGCCAGCCTGCCTCCGTACCAGCCCACGTCCGGCCTGTGCTACGTGCAGAACCATTTTGGCACAGTCCCCAGCTCCTCTGGTGTCTACCCGGCTTCTGCGGGTGCCTCCCTGGGGGTCCAGCCCCCCGCCCCCCTCAACTGCCCCGGCACAGTGCATTCCGGGGCCCTGGCCAGTTCAGCGGCTACCGGCTCCAAGGAGTGCTCCAGGGTCCTGATCCCCTGAGAGAGAGTTTCCAGGGAAGCGATCTCCCATCTCGGCCTTCCGGGGAAGGTCCTCTCTGAGCTGAGATGTTCTTGACAAAAAGTTACTTTACTGAACACCTCTGTGTGCCAGGCTCTGTGTTGAGTATTTTGATCTGTGTCCCTATTTCAGTCTCATTCATCCTCATGACAACTTGGTGAAGTACAGCTTGTCGTCCCCAGTTTACAGATGCAGAAAGCGCAGCGCTCTGTGAGGACGTGAGGTCACGTGGCCTTGTAGTGGCGCAGCTGGGGCGCTTGGCTCCAGGCCCCGGCCCCGCCCACCCACTGTCCCGCCCCCCACAGGACACCGGGGAGAAGAGGGCGTTGGTGGTCAGTGGCTCGTTTCAGCTCTCTGTTTCCTTCCTGTCCTCGTGCGTCGTGCCCGTGGTTATGCCGTGTTCGTGTGTCTGCGCGTGCCCTTTGGGGGCTCCCAGCTGGTGTGCTCGCCCGTCCCCAGGCCTGTGCAGTGTTCCTCCCTTGCGGTGACCCCCCCGCCCCACACCCAGACCTCTGCCCCGGAAGTGGTGAGCCGGGCCAGCGTGAGCCGCAGCAGCATGCTTGTGGATCCGTAGTGTTGATTACCTTTGTATAAAGACACAGCCTCCAACCTGCCCTCGGTGTGTGGTGTCTCTGTGGTCTGGCCGAGCAACACAGAGGGCAGCGAAGAGAGGCACATCCAGGTCAAGTCAGGCAGACGGCTCCCCAGCGGGCATCTGACGTGAGGGCGTGAGTTGAGAAGGTCCCCAGAGAGCTGAAAGGACAAACGGGAAGGTTTGGCACCCCTGAGATTGGCAACAGCGGGGAGCCGCTGTGGTGTTCCCAGGGCTCCAGGCTGGGTCACCACGAGAAGGGCTGCCTGCGGGACCTTACACCAGGGAGTGGCACAGGCACCGGCCGCGGTGGCCTCTGAAGCAAGAGGCGGGGAGGAGAGCCCTGGCTTCTTTGCCTGTCGCCTGATCTACCAGCAGGGTCTCCTGTGGGCCATATTAACCAGGAAGCCTTTGGCAAATGAGCCCAGGAAATGCAGTTTGCAGGGTTCAGGCCCCCCACACACCACGCAGGGCGGGACAGGGATGTGACTGAGCCAACAGGCGCCCGGCCAGGCCGAGGGGAGCCCCTGGCTCCTGATCAGCCTTCAGCTGAGCTCTTTGAGGTGGGCTCACGCTGAGAAGACACGCCACATGCAGGTGTCCTCACAGATACCAGCGCTCGCGGCCTTCGTTTACTCCTGGAGCTGGACGGCCTGCTCGGGGCTGGCTTTTTGAGAGGCCCTGGGTATTAGAGGTGGATAAGACACACCCACAAATCCACAGCAGTGGACAGGGCAGTGAGTGGCCTGCACCGGGGCAGGGGGCAGGGCATGAAGCTGAGAGGGTGGCGCCTGAGCGGGATTGTGAATAGGATTCACCAGCCGAGGAGCTGGGGGCCCAGGCTGCAGCTGAGACCCGTCTGCAGCTCCGGAGCCTGGTGTCTCCAGCCACACCCAGCATCTTTCCCGTAGTGTTCACTCGCTGAGTGCAGGCTGCTGCGTGTCCCTTAGACATTTTCCCTCCAGTCCCAGCCTGTATCCAGAAGCAGGTGAGGTGGCCACCTGCTCCGAGTGTGGCACAGTCACCTCCCTCACGTCTGGCCTTCCTGCTGGGCTGTCTGGCTGGAGCTGCGGAGGCCTTGGGCCTTGGGGATGGTCAGGCTCCAGGGCCCTCACGCGATCCCGAGTAGAAAGCTGAAGGGCCCTCAGAGGTCATTCTGTTCAGCCGTCTCCTTCACCCCTGCTTTCCCTAATGGGGTTCCAGGGAGGCAGGATGGGTCTGGCAGAGCAGCTGACAGCAGCGCCTGCCTTGGGCTGCGGCCACAGCTGCTACGCTGAGACTGGTCCTTAGTCTGTTCCCCTGGACTTTGCTTGGGCCGTAGCAGGCAGCCTGGAGCCAGGTCAGAGGGGGCATTTCTCCGCCGAACACGCATATGAGAGGACCTGGAGGGGCTCCCAAACCCCTCCCCAACTTGCCTGTTCAATGATCCGCCAGTGTGCCCCCTTCCACAAACACCAAGTGTGTGTCAAGCCTCAGGCTGGGCCTGGAAACAGAAAGGTGAGCTCCGTGAGGGTAGAGAACCCCCCCTACACGGGGCTGACACGCAGTAAAGATCTGTTGAGCAATTGAATGAACTGGGATCCCTGCCCTTGGGGAGCTCAGTCTGGGGGTGGGGGGAGTGGACGATTAAAGAACTGTAATTCAGCAACGCTGTTCAGGCGCTCCCAGGAGGCGCCCAGACCAGCCTGGAGAGCTGGGGGTCGGTCTCGGATGCCCAGCGCACACCCTTCCACGGGGGCGGGGGGATGACTTTGGAGGGAGGGAAAGAGGAAGACCCTAACCACTGGCTGTTGTTAGGAGGATGAAGAATACAGCACATTTGGCAGAAGGAAGGCCATTATTCCCCGCACGCCAGAAACCTCTGTCCTATCCCCAGGCCAGGCGGGAGCCACTGTAGCCAGAGAAGCTTCCAGACTTCATCCAGTTTCCCCTTTTTCGTCAGCAGGGGGCAGCAGAGAAGCAGCCCCTTGGCCACCTCTGAAACCTTCCCTGGGGCCGGCGCTGGGGGTACAGGAGGAAGAGGGATGGCTCCCGTCCTCTGAGGAGGCCCCTCCCGGGAGGGAACCAGCTTTGTGATTAACCGCGACTCAAGTTAAGGGCCTTGAGAGGCATGGACGCCCTGCCCTGCGAGGCCTCCCTCCTTCACACGCCTGCTCCTTCATTCTTCCGTTGAACAAATGCTTTGTGAGCAGCTGCTGAGTTCCAGGCCTGTGCTTGGCTCTGGGGACGAGAAGATGGAGAAGAACGAGCCGAGCCTTCAGCGCGCTCACAGCCCATTGAGGGAGACGTGCTCTATGGAGAGAGAGGAGCAGGGTGCAGAGGTGAGGCGAGCCCAGCTTGCGGTGAGGGTGTCAGAGAGGAGACTTCCGGGAGCAGGAGAGTTAACCAGCAAGGGCAGGGCCCGGAGGAGGGGGGGTGACAGTGTGAGCCGAGGCAGGGAGGGTGCAGGGCGGAGGTGTGAGCCCGGAGGCTGGGAGGGCAGGTAGGAAAGAGCTGGACGTGATGGGAGCCCGTCCTGAGGCCCTGACTGAGGGGTGGGACAGGGAGAAACGGAGCCTAGGACACAAAGTGACTTTCCGGGGTCACACCAAGCGTGTGGCCGAGCTGAGAGCGTGTGCACAGCTCTCCCATCCGAAGTGCAGAGCTCCTGCCCTGCCTGAAGGCGCCCGCTCGCCCTCAGGTGGTGGGATGGGGGAGGGCCCCGGGTAGGGGTGGAGGCAGGACAGTCCCGTAGGATGAGGTTCCCCCAAGCGTGCAATGAGGGGACGGGGGAAGGGCAGAGCTGGCCTCGGAGCTGGGTACTGGACCTTGGACTCCTGAGACCCGCAGGGGCACCTCCCCTAGTCTGCATCTCAGGATGCTCCCTGGCCTCTGCTCTGCCCATCTGTGCCTGGACAACCGCCAGCTGCGGGAGCCGCGTCCCCCCACCTGGACCCAAAGCTCGGCTCCTGAGGCGCCTCCACACCGTCTCCAGATCCCAGGCCACCCGGGATCTGGCTCTGTTTTGAGCCTGGAGCCCCTCCCCAAGAAAGGTTGCCTGTCCAAGTCACATCCCAAGTCTGCTTCCTTAATGGAACTCCTCCTCCTGGGGGCCTGGCTTCAGCACCCCCGGAGCCAAGGGTCAGGTGGGCTACCCATAGAGGTGACACTGGGACAGCTCAGGCCTTCCCAGGGCCCGGGGCAGTTGGGACACAGAGGGCCCACACAAATACACACACATACAAACACACACACGTACCAACACAGGCACATATAAACACAGACACGACACTGAACTCACAAACCTGGGCCCTTACCCACATAAATTCAAGTTCAAATAGGTAGGTACACACCCACAAAAAAGCACACATATGTGGTTAAGCCACACACCTATATGTATTCGCACCCGTACACGCACAAAATCACGCATAGGCTGGTCTGTGCCCCAGTACATGCTGTACAGACATGCATGTGCACCTGACACGTCACAGAGCAAGGCAAGCCCTTGGGTGGGAACCCCTAACACCCCTCCTTGACCTTACCCGACGTGACCCTAGCCTCCCTCCCCAATGTCATCTCCCACCACCCTCCTGCTTTCCCCAAACAGACTGTGCTGCTGGCACTACGTGAGGTGACCAGACAGCTGGCAGGAAGCTTCTGGAGATGAGTGAAATCTTTAGGAGCAGGCATGGGTGGTGAGCAGGGCAACAGGAAAAGCCCAGTGGGCTGAACCTCCCTTCCAAGCGCCCATCACACGCTGCCCGGAATTCCACCATCAAAGCCATTCCTGTGGATTCGGCTCCTCCGACATTGAGGTAACCCTGGAAAAGATCCTGAGTTCAACCCTCGCATTGCACTTGGAAACGTGAGGCCCAGAGAGGGGAAGTTACTTGGCTAAGGACACCCAGTGAATCCATGGCAGGGCCGGCACAGAACCCGGGTCTCCTAACGCCTGTTTGCTCCGCTGTTCTGGTCGGTGGGTGGAGGAGTGGGCTGGTGGGCAGCTGAGATCACAAGCAGGCCCAGGCAGGGGCTCTCATCTGGCCCAGCTGAGCCCACTCGGCTGTGCTGACGCCAGGAGTGGTGGCATGGCGTCTCGGTCCTCACAGGGTGTCCTGAAGCCCCCTTCAATCAGACTCTCCTGCCGAGGCAGGGTGGCCTCGGTGTACGAGAGCTCTCCGAACCCCTCCAGGACGGTGGCACCTCTCTGGAGAGATCAGGCGCTCAGAAGAGCAGGTGAGACCCCTTCTCCCATCAGGCTGGGCCAGGCCCTGGAGGCAGGACACGCAGGACCCCCTCCCAGCCTCAGCTGCAGCCTGGGGTCTCCTGGGGAGAGGAGAGCAGAGAGTCCCCACCCGCCCCTACCAGGGCTGGACGGGACGGACCTCCACCTCTCCTGCAATCCCATCCGCACCTCTAGAGAATTCCCTGGCAGTCCAGTGGTTAGGACTTGGTGCTTACACTGCCACAGGCCTGGGTTCAATCCCTGGTTGGGGGACTAAGATCCCTCAAGCCGCAAAAAAAAAAAAAAAGTGCTTACCATCCCCACCTCTAGCTCCCCTTGCCGGGACCACACCCCTGTACACTCACCCTCCTGAAGGGAGATTTCAGGGGAGGCTTTTAGGGCACAGGAGAAACGCTCCCCCCCACAAACCCCAGCGCAGCCCCTTGCCCCCTTACCCTCTGCAGTGGCCAGGCCTCGCCGGGCCTCACCCGGGAAGAAGCGGGTCAGGGTGACGAGGAAAGCCCCCAGCAAGGTGGCCCCCCACAGCACCCACACACGCGGCCACAGCAGCGAGCCCACCGCCCGCGCTGCACCCCGGAGCGCAGCTCCGAGAGCGATCGCCCCTCCCCAGGGCTCACACCTCGGCCCCTACCCGGTCGGGGCGGCAGCCTCCTGGCCCAGCTTCAGTCATCCCCAGGGCCCTCCCACTCCGTCGTGCACCCTTTGGTTAGGGTCGTGGGTTGTAATGTGTCCTCCCCACCAAAATATGTTGAAGTCCTAACCCCGGTACCTGTGAATGTGACGTCATTTGGAAATAGGGTCTTTGCAGATGTAATTAGTTAAGATGAGGCCATACTGGATCAGGCGGGTCCTAAACCCAACGACTGGTGTCCTTATAAGAAGGCCACGTAAAGACACAGGGACACAGAGACCCACAGGGAGAAGACAGCCGTGTGAAGACGGAGGCAGAGATGGGGTGGGTGTGTCTGTCTATCAGCCAAGGGGCGCCAAAGATCACTGGAAGCCACCAGAAGCTGAGAAGATGGAAGAAAGTGTTCCTTCCTAGAGCATTCAGGGGAAGCATGGCCCCCTGGACACCTCGATTCTGGACTTCCAGTCTCCAGAACTGTGAAAGAATAAACGTCTGTGGTTTGAAGCCACCCAGCTTGGGGCATTTTGTTACAGTGGCCCTAGGAAGCTAATACGGGCAAGGGTGTCTCCCCAGATGGCTGCGTTCAGCACATTCGGCTGCATTCGGCTCTCTGCCGAAGAGCAGAGCGCAGAATCCCAGGAGCTCCTCACAGCCGGCTCCTCCGCCCTTACGCGGGCTCCCCGCCCCCGCCCCTCGCCGTCTCTCCACCAACAACGTGGTCAGTTGCACAGCATCCTGTTCTCATTCGTTGGCAAGGAACAGGGGGAGGTGAGTAGAAGAGAAACGACATTTGAACTCAGGTGACTGAGTCCCTGCTGGAAACAGGGAGGCCGGAAGAGGGAGGTGGTCTGCGGGCAGGGGTGCGAGTGGATGTGCCATTTAGGGCCGTGTGATGTTGCAGTCACGAGGTCACGAGGCGGAGACAGCTTGAGGCCTTGGAAAGAGATGGTGCTAGAACCCAGATTCTGGAGAATAGACTTCAGCCCCGGGCCCCAGGGAGAGGGAAGGGAGAGCTGGAATTGTAAATTGAGCCCGAGGAAGGAGCTCTGATCAGAAGGCAGAGGGGGGCCTCCAGGCTCCAGCAGCCTCTCCTGGCTGTGAGGCCTTGGGCAAGTCACCTGCCTTCCCTGAGCTCAGGGAGAATTGCCTGCGCCACACAGGGAGATTATATAGGTAATAAAGAGGGAGGGGGGTTCAAACCATGCTTCTTTCTAGTGTTTGACCTGGGGGCAAGGCACACATCCTCACCTGAGCTTCCTTCCCTCACCTGCCAAGTGGAAACAGTCATCCCTATCTTCAGGGAGGTTGTCAGAGGCACCTGACGTGATGTGAATGCAGCTTCGAGGGGTGGGGAAAAGGCTTTTATCAACTGTGGCAAATTGCACCAGTTCAGGTGGCCTTCTCCAAGCAGGTGCCTGTGTATTGCACCTCAGACTCCATGAAAACGGGAACTGTCTGGCTTGGGCCCTCATCCCCAAAGTCTGCGTTCACTCATTCACTGAACATCTACTGAGTACCTACTAGGTGCCAGGCTCTATTCCAGGTGTGGGGATGCAGCAGAGAGCAAGGTGGCCAAATGCCTGCCTTCAAAGAGTTTAATAATCTGTGTGTCAGGGTCAGGGAGGGAGAGAAAGACAATTAGCAAACAGAAAAATAAACAGAAAATAGTAGCTAGTGATAGGGTGGTGCAGAGCATTAAGACAGGACAATGAGGCATAGAGAGGGGTAACCTTAGATCAAGGAAGGCCTCCTGGAGGAGGTGACTTTTCTGCTGAGACTTGATGGAATCCAAGGAGCAGCCATGAGAGGATCAGGGTGCAAGCATTCCAGGCGGACAGAGGGACAAGAGCAGAGGGCCAGGTGGGAAGGGCGGAGCATGAGGGAGAACGGCCTGGGGTGATGCACACAGTATGCGCTCAATCGATGCTTGTTGCCCTGGGAATCTGCATGTGGGCAGCCTGGGCTGGGGAGGCCACACCCATGCTCACAGCTTGGTTCTCTGAGCCCAGATGACCTGTCCACCTGGCCCACAGAGAGCTCATTGTCAGGAGCCATGGATCCTGGGAGCCTGAGCCTTCACAGTGCCCACCCTCACTCATTCATTTCATTCATTCATTCATTCATTCATTCCCTTACCAAATAGTTACTGAGCATCTGCTACATCCCGGGCCTCATCCCAGGGGCTGGGGCACAAAGAGGACCACGGTCCCCTCCCATCGAGGTCTGATGAGGGAGACAGAAACCACGGTAACCCCGGGAGGCCCCAGCTCTGGGAGAGACATCTGCTTACCCCCTGCAGAGCACAAACAAGGGAGCAGCCAGCCCTACAGCACCCAGGAAAGGTGTCCCAGAGGAAGTGATCCCCGAACCTGGCCTAGAGGGCAGGCCTCCCCAGAAGAGAACGTGGAGAAGGGCATTCCAGGAGGAGAGGACAGCCTGGGCCAAGATACTGGGCCAGCCCAGAAAGTGTGGTATGGAAGGGCCCATGGGGCCAGCGCCGAGAGATCGATGTGGAGAGGCCGTGGTGGCCAGGGTGAGAAGGGCCCTGAGGCCTGGCCTAAGGCGTCTGGACTGGATCCTGTGGGCGGTGGAGACCTCTGTGGGTTTCCCTGCTTGGGTTACTCTGCAGGGGTCTGAAGGGAGCTGCACAAATTCACGTGGCGGAAGCCGGGCTCCTCCCCTGGGGCTGCCCCTGCTTTCCTCGTGTACCCAGGGCTCACGGGGCTGGAGGAGGACATTCAGGGATGGGCAGAGCTGGCCCTTCCACGTGCCTGAGCTGTCTGCCGAAGCCGGCTCTCTGGATCTCCCTGGCCATGTGATGGGGCAGCCCCTCCCCCATGCCACCCCCCACGCCGTCAGGGCATTCCTGTGGCTGGCAGAGAAGAAATCTAAAACCCCTGAGCCTTCTTGTCTGTCTTGTGTTGTTCTCCACTCCCAGGCGTGGTCCCTCTTCTGTTAACGCCCAGGGCTCCAGGTGCACAGAAGTGTTACCTGCCATTCCAGGTGAGGTAGGGCAGAGCCAAACTCCCCACATGGAAGGATGGAGCCCAGGTGTCCCACTCCCCAGATCCCACCTGCCCCAAGTTCTTCCCCTCTCCGCTGTCTGAGGAAGTGGGCAGATGGAGAAAAGGAGGGTTTTTCAGCCCTCACTTCCTGAGGGCTCTGCCAGGGTGAGGCAAACTCTCCGCCATCTTGGCCGTGGCTGCTGGGACAGCCCTGAGCCCACATCCCTCCTGGTCCCCAGCTGTAAGAGAAATCAGCTGGCCTCAACTGCAAGTGTCAAATCCTGCTACTCTAGTATCCCTTCTCCTTATCTGGGATGTGAGGAGGGACAGGAGAGACCAGGGCGTCCCCTGGGGCCTGCGGGAGAGGGCGGTAGGCCCCAGTAACAGCATCCCCTCCCCCTCACTCTTCCTTCCCTGGAGGAGCCCAGGGATGGGCGGAGGAGCAATTGAGTGTGTGTACGAGCATGGCGGCTTGGGCAGGTGGAAGGTAGATGCATCGTGTGTGTGTTCAACGTGGGAGCAGGTGGGTAAGTTTGAAGGTGCGGGTGACACTGCCTATTAGACATTTCTCCAGTGGAAAAGGTCCTTTCCCAGGCTGGTTCGGCCTAGGGGCACTGATGGTCGTGCGGAAAAGGCCCTTAGATCCCCTCTGGTCCTGAGAGGAAAGAAGCCTTTCCCAGGGCTGCACAGGGAGTAGAGGCAAATCCCACACCCCAGCATCCCATTCACCCCCAGAGACTTTCTCCCATGAGTGAGAACTGCCCGGGTCCTGCCCTGCCCTGCGTCGGCCTCCACCCAGGCCTCTCCAGCCAGGGTGGCTCAGTCCCCCTTGGTGTTCAGCCAGCCCTCTGGGATGTTTGAGGTGGAACTCTCTGCTTGGAGTCTAGCCTTAAGCCTTCATGCTGCAGTCCCAAGTCCTGATGGAAGAAGCCCGGGCCTCTCCGTAGGGCCTGGACCCCTCCCTTCTCAAGGGTGCCAGGGCCTTCTGGTGGCTTCTGCACCTGGGAGAGGGTCAGTTTTCCTGAGAACCAAGGTCTGACGGGGTCAGGTTCCGACTTGCACTGGGAGGCTCCGGGTGGCATTAGGTAACAGTTCCAGCCCTCTCCAGCCTTCGGAAGCCGGGCCCATCTCCCTTCACCTGTCCTGAGAGGCTGAGCTAGGTCAGAGTGAGGGCAGAGGACGGTGAGACCTGGCTTCTTTTTCCCCCGCCACCCTGCAGGGTCCCTGAGCCTGGCACCCCACACTGGGAGGCAGGGACTCTCGCTCCCATTTTATGGATGAGCATATCGAGGCTCTGGGAAGGAAGCCGCTTGGCCAGTAAAAGCAGAGTCTTGCTGAGCACCCAGGTCTTCAGCCCACTGATCCTGCCCTGCTCACAGCCAGGAAGGGGGCTTGCAGAGAGGGTGGCCAAAATGCCTGCTGGATGTGGCAGAACGGGCCTGGGTCTTCTCAGAGCTCTGTGTGTGTGTATGTGCAGGCATGCGTGTGCATGTACGTGTGTTTCTGTGTGCATTTGTGTACATGCATGTATGCGTGTGAATGGGGTGGGGGACCGGATTCCTCCATGAACCCCTCCCCTGCATGGAGCCCACTCTCCCCCTTGCCCTCACAGAACCTCGCTCCCCCTCCCTGTCAGAGAACTCCCCTCCCCTCCACCCCCTCAGGAGCCCCTCCCTCGCACAGAACCCCTTCCCAACATATATATAAAGTTCCATGAGGGACTGCCCTGGCGGTCCAGTGGTTAGGACTCCGTGCTTTCACTGCCAAGGGCATGGGTTCCATCTCTGGTCGGGGAACTAAGATCCCGTAAGCCGTGCAACATGGCCAAAAAAAAAAAAAAATTAAGTTCCATGAGATCAGAGCCTTGGTTTCATTCCCAACGTTATCCCCCGTGCCCAGAACGGTTCTTGTTCTCCCAGTCCCGGCACACGGCAGGCACTCAACAAATATTTGCTGGATAAATGTAGTAACTCGTTTAATCATTGCAATGCTCCTATGAGGTAGGAATGACTCATCGCTGTTGTCATATAGTAAAACCGACACGCAGAGAAGCAAAGTAAATCATCAAAAGTCATACAATTAAGAAGCGAGGATTGAACCCAGGAGGCAGATGCCAAAGCTCTGGGTTCTAACCTCTGTGCCAGCCCACTGGGTACGGCCGGGGTCCACTCGGCTGCAACGTGGCGGCGCTGGGAGTGTCGTCATCAGCTGGGGACACAATTCCTGGCTGGAGTCCAGCCTGCTGAGCCTCTCTTGCGGGTCCGCGGGCCCCTCCTGGTCTCACCCCTCTGCAGTGAGAGCCGAGCTGTGCTCCCCCTTAGAGAGGAGAGGGCTGCGCCCAGATGGGGACACA
This sequence comes from Balaenoptera physalus, assembly GCF_965194825.1. Lineage (NCBI taxonomy): Eukaryota > Metazoa > Chordata > Mammalia > Artiodactyla > Balaenopteridae > Balaenoptera > Balaenoptera physalus. Next base: position 84,027,745 of record NC_138898.1, read on the forward strand.
GAGAGACAAAAGGAAAAGTCCTGGGGAGAAGTCCAGAAGGTTCCTCGCAAGCCTGTGGAAGGCAAAGGGCCAGCTTCTAGTACAGGACAGGGAGAACCAGAAAGGTCCGCCAGGGTGTCTGCTCCTTCTGCAGCAGAACTTGGTGCTGGAAGTGTGTGTGTGTGTGCACGCGCGCGTGCGTGCGTGTGTGCATGTGTGTGTGCGTGCATGCGTGTGTGTGCGTGTGCGTGTGTGTGTGTGTGTCTTCTGTTGGGAGAGGTGGAAGAGGGGCTGGCCAGGCAGGGCTGAGCTCTGGAGAGGGAGGGACCACGGGGGTGCTGCCCGCTCTCGGGTGTGGGGGGCACCGGCATGGTCGTCAGGAGGCCGGCTTCACTGTGTGACCTTGGCCTCCCAGTTCAGGTCACTCAACTGCAGAACGAAGGTCATGTTGCCCACCGCGGAGCCTGCTCTGGGAGCTGCGTGGGCTGGTACAGCGGCCAGGGGGGCCCAGCTGAGGATGAACAGGCTGCCTTGGAAGACGGTGTGGACCCGTCACCAAGGTGAGCAGACAAGGGGTGCTGTGGAGGCTGAATGTGAGGTGCTGTAGGGTCCTGAAGACCATTAACTCTCTGAGAATTTGGGCAGAATTGGGGCAGATCACAGTCTACCTGGGCCTCGTCCACATAATGGGCATTTCTCCCCACTGCTCAGCTTCTGTCTGTTCCCTACTGTGTGAACTACACCTAGAGCCAGCCTTGTCTCTCCTCTCCTCCCTCCCTGCCCTACACCCGATGTGGTGTGCTCCAAGGACAAAGAACAAGATAAACTCAAGGGGCGAATATTGCTGGAACAAAGATTTACAGGACTCCTATCACTCTATCACAATGTGACCATTGCAATGTCCCAGAGCCCCCCCAAGCAGCATGTCCTGTCCCTTTCCCATCCCATATAAGGAAAGACATTTGCCGTGTTTTTCTCCCGCTCAGCACACTGAAAGTATACATACTCTGCCCAGTCAGCAGATGACTTGCAGGTTCCCTGGCTATAAAAACAGACCAGCAACCCATGCTTACTGTCGACTTTCCCTGGCTACCAGGAAGTCGGCCCGCTGTTCTTGCAGCGACCCTTCTCTTTAATAAACTCTACCTTCCTTACATTCTGCCTTGTGCCTGGAAATTCTTTTCCAACCCCCTGCTCGGACAACGACACCCGAGTCATCCTTTGCGGGCTGTACCTCCCTGAGGGCTCTGGGAGGGTGGTAGGTGATGGGGGCAGTGGTGTCAACAGACCTCACCTTTCCAGGGGTCTGGATCACTGCTCGGAAGCAAACACAGCTGCAAGGTGCCACCCTTCTTCAGGCTCTGGTCCCTTGTTCAGGGCTTTGCTGGGAATTGCTGGGTCTTGAGGATGGAGAGTGGGCCCCACCCTGGACCAGCCGGTGCAATGAGAAAGCTGTGTACACAGGAAGAAGGCCCACTCGAAAACCATGCTGTCCCTTTCTCGGCCGCCTTTGCCCCAAGCTGGCCGGGGAGGGGGTGGCTGCATGTTACCATCCTCTTCCTGCAAGGAAGAAGCCAGGTGCCCAGAGATGAGAAACACCAGGTGGGAATAAGATCTCTTTTTGCCTCAATGGGGGCCCACCCGTACTGGTCTGGGGTCCTCAGAGGCAGAACCAAAGACCTGAAAGCATCCTATCTGGTCTCCCCTTTCCAGCCTCCCTGTACCCATCCCCCATTCCTGTCCCCTCTGATCAGTGGCCAACGGAGTGACCGGAACACAAGGAAACAAGCCACAGCTCCTCCCAGCTCACACCCCTTTGATGCCGCGCCCCCCCCCCCCCCCCCGCCATCACACACATTGCCTTTGTTCATCAGCTCATTCAACAGGTGTTCAGGAAGGGTCTGCTCTGTGCCAGGCGCGGGTGCACAGGATCAGCTTACAGGCTGGAGGGGAGAAAGCCAGTAATCACACAGCCACACAAATGAATATCTAATTACCAACCGCGGCAAGTGCTCTGGGGTAAAGGAACATGGTTCAGTGGGGCGTTTAAACCGAGGACCCTGGCTGGCCAGGTAGAGGAGCAGGAGTTCACAAAGGACCCTGAGCAGGAGATGAGGAAAAGAGCACCAGAGGGTCACAAGCCACAGAAGGCGAGAGTGGAGGGGCATTCAAAGGGGCCAAATGCCGCTGAGACATTGAGTAAGATGAGAGAAAACTGTCCTTGGGGTAAAGCACAAACTTCTTAGTATGGCCATCAAGGCCCTTCAGGATGGCCTCACTGAGAGCTCCATCCACCCCTGGCTGCAGCAGTTACTGTGCCTACCTTGCAGTTATTTGCACTGTCCTCCCTGTCTGGAATTCCCTTCTCCTCCTGGCAAATGCCCAGTGATCCCACAAGTCTCAGCTCAAAAGCCACCTCCTCCGTGAAGCCTTCCCTGACTACCACCCCTCTGGTAGAGCATGTCACTACATCCTTGGGTATTCCCTTAGCACTTAGTACAAACCTCTGTTGGAACACATGGCAGACCAGTTGGGCCTGCCCAATGCCCTCTCCCCTCATCTTCCTTTGGGGAAACAGTGGTCTCAGCCCCAGCAGTACATTGGGATGGATCTAATCCAATTATGATAATCCTATGGTCTACTTTTCCAGCCTCCCTTACAGTTAGAGGTGGCCATATGACCCAATTCTGCCCAATAAGACATGAATATAAATCTATTGCAGCAGGCAGGGTTGGAAAACCTTTGCCTTCCACTCTTTATTCCATCTTGAACACAGATATGATGGCTGGAGCCATGGCAGCCATCTTGAGACCATGAGGGAAAAGTCAAGGACATTACAGAAATCTTGGTTCTGATACTATTGAACTGCTGAGCCAAAGCTAGCAGCAGACATACTTGGACTTCTTGTTTTGTGTGAGAAACAAAGCCTTCTTCATTTAAGCCATTGTTGATTGGGTTTTCTGTTGCTGGCAGCTGAGTGCCTCCCTGATACCCAGTACTTTACAATTTATTTGGTTGCATGTCTCCTTTCCCTACTTGAGAGAAGGGATCCTGCCTAGTTTGTCTTCAGGGCCTTCGACTTTAGCAGGGTGTTTGGCAGTGAGTCAGAGCCCGGTAAGGGTCCATTAACTTAAGATTTCTGAGGACCAAAGCCACTCCCAGGTGGAGGTGGAAACAGCAGTGACTTCAGAGGCTTAGTACTAGAGTTGCCAGGTAAAATACAGGATACCCAGTTAAACTGAATTTCAGATAAATCATGAATAATTTTTAAGTATAAGTAAGTCCCTTGTAATATTTGTGATATACTAAAAATTATTTATTGTTTACCTGAAATTCACATTTAACTGAGTAGCCTGTATTTTTATTTGCTAAATCTACTTAGGGCTGTTTTCCACAAAGCACCCTCACCTGTGTTCAGCGGCTCTTCAGTGGGCGTGGGTGGCGGGGCCTTATCCACAAGGGGAGAGGCTATTCCTGGGGCCAGAGCTTGGACGAAATGGGATGAGATGACTCTGGGAGCCTCACCGGCTTTCTGGCTGCAGAATGAGTAAGAGTGAGGCTGGAGAGAAGCCCCACTGTGAGTAACAGCCATTACCAGGAGGACCAGTGGGATATATGGAGATGCTGGGAACAGTGGAGCAGACTTTCCAGAAAGGCAGTGCTGAGACCAAGCCCTTCATGTCCACTGGCAGAGGCAAGCACGGAGCCCTCCCCACACTGGCCTGTGGGTTGGAAGTACTGACGAGTTGGTGTCAGGTCCACCCTGCTTCTCCCACTCCAGGGCCTCTCATACAACCCACAGCACCTCCTGTCCTGCCCGGCAGGCTGCCGGGTGTCTGCCTGTCTCCCTGTGTACCCGCAAGTCCCTTGAGGGTTCTTTCTTCGTGGCCCCCCATCTGGTGTAGCATAAAGGGCTCTGTGATGAAATGTGGAACTTGAGGCCAAGGCAAGGGATGCAGTGCCAGCTTCCTTCAGCCCCAGCTAAGGATGCTCCTGGGCTCCCTCCCTGACTCCTTCATTGCTCATGCGGTTCTCAGAGGATGCGATCAGCCCCTCAGTCCCTGGCCTCAAGGGCTCCTAGGCCTGGAGCTGAGTCTCAGAAAGGAGAGGAAGCTGGGTTCCTTGAAGAGCCACCTAATAATACAGGGGGTGCCATCTGACCCAGGCAGGCCTTCCAAGACCATTGTCAATGCCAGGGCCACCACTGATAGAGCCACCATCCTGGAAATGTCCTGGGAGGCTGGAGCTGCTCCCTCAGCGCAGGCTCCTGTGGCTGGGCTCTCCAGCCTTTTCACCTGGCCAGTCAGGTCCCAGGCTGTGCTGAGGACCTACTGTGTGCTCACTGTTGACCAAAAGAAAAACACACAACCTAAGAGTTGTAAGTTTCAGTTTTTATTCAGGGGGCTTACTGAAGACCATAGCCCGGGAGACAGCCTCTCCGTAGTTCTGAGGAGACTGCTCCAAAGCGGTAGTGGGGAAGAAGCCAGGACACATGGATATAGGATCCTGGCTGCAGAATACATGCAATCAAGTATACCTTTGGGTAAAAGGTCACTGCTAGTCACAAGAAACAGATATCTCAGTTAATGATTTTAGTGCTTCTTCTATGTATGGGAAGGTGCAAGAATCTGGGTCCATTAAAATTCTTCCTGAGATGTATCTAACTATCTAAGGGGCCTGTTTTTTCAAAGCACAGAGTGCCTCATCCTGTTCTTGGTGTTGAATTCCTTTTGGGGTGCACTGTAGGTCAGTGACTGCAGTGGCTAATGACTTGATCCTTGAAGAACTGGATGGCGGGCAACATTCTTTGTTCTACATCAGGTAGGATGTGGATCCTCTCAGAGCCTGGGAACAGACCTGGTTCTGGTCCAGGCCCCGCCACTGACAACCTGTATAATCTTCAGCAAGTCACTCCAACTCTCTGAGCCTCAGTTTCCCCCTCTGTAAAACAGGGATTATAACTACCGCCTGGGGTTGGTTGCAACAGTGAAAGCTTTGCTCATGTAAAAATCGTCTGTAAGCTGTAAAGAGAGGTGGATGAAGGCGTGGACCATGTGGGCTGGGGAGTGCCTCGCCCATTGACAATAATAGTCTTCCCTCACTCTAGGAAGGACAGGTAGGAAAATAAGATCTTGATGGCTTAAGTCCCAATATTATCTATTGCTGTATAACAAATTACGCCCAGATCTAGCAGCTTAAAATAACAAATATTTATTATCTCACAGTTTTTGTGGGTCAGAAATTTGGGAGCAACTTCACAGTGTGGTTCTGCTCAAGGCCTCTCTTGAGATTATAGCCGAGGTGTCATCTGAAGGTTTGACTGGGGCCGGAGGATCTGTTTCCATTTCCCACTCATAATGGCTGTTGGTGGGAGAGCCCAGTGCCTTGCCGGCTGTTGACAGAGGGCTCCATCCTGTAGCACCTAGGTCTCTCCATGAGGCTGCTTGAATGTACCCACAATGTGCCAGCTGGCTTTTCCCCCAGAGCTGGTGATGGAAGAGAGGGTAAGGCAGAAGTTATGATGTCTTTTATGATCCAGTTTTGGGAGTCACAAATCATTCTTTCTGCATATTCTACTGGCCACGTAGGCCAGTCTTGGTACAGTGTAGGTGGGGACTACACAATGACGTGACTATCAGGACGCAGGATCGTTGGGGGCCATCCTGGAGACTGGCTACCACAGTCCCCTGCTCCAAGATTTATACAACCTCCCCTTCTCCCTCATATACCAGGAATCTGGCCATCACGTTCCCCTCCCCCTTCACCCTCACTCTCTCCTTCAGTCACCAAGGCCAAGGATTGGGCCTCTACAATACCTCTTTCACCAGTTCCCCCATTTCTCCCCTCTGTTCCCACCCGGGTAAGATCCTTGTCACTTCACTCCTGAACACCCAGGCTCTTCTAATCCAAAATGTACGTATTGCATAAAACTTCTGTTGGCTCCCCAGGATACACAGATTCCTGGGCGAGACACTCAGCCCCTGCTCAGCACTCCTCAATGGACCTAACTTGAGCTTCACCAATGTTCTCTAAGCAAAGTGGTACCCCTTCACTGACCTTGTTAGCTCTGCCTGGAACACATTCTTTTTGTCTGTCTGTGAAACCCCTAGGCATCCTTCAAAACCCATATCCCATAACCCTTCTCTAACTGCCCAGGACAGTTAGTCTGTCCCTCCCCAGATACCCTCAGCCTCTGCTCACAAGCTTGCAACCATCTATTGATAATTACCTGCCAGGCTCTCCCTTCACAACTATGAGCTTCCCCAGGGGAGGCACAGAGTCTGGCTCATCTCAGGGTCCTTAGAACAAAGCCCAGGACTGGGCACATCTGCTGACTAGTGCTGGGAATGATGCAGGTAGGGGCTGGAGAGAACATCAGGCAGGACACGTTTAGCTGTGAGTAACAAAACCCCAACTCAAATTGGCTTAACAAATGAGGACCTTCATTATCTCACACAGAGAGAAGTCCAGAGGCAGGTGGGCAGTTGGTGTGGTATGACCAGCAGTTCAGGAACCCTCTGCTGTACGATCCCCATCATTGGCTTTGTCCTCTGGCCAGTTCCCCTCATGGCCACAAGAAGGCTGCACGAGTTCCTATGTCACCAGTGGACATGACAATATCCAGAGGCAGAAAGAGGCCATTTCCTCTAGTATCTTTCTCTTGGGAGCCAGGAACTCCCTCCCTGCAGCCTCCCAGAAGACCTCCCCTCCTGCTTCATTGGCCAGAGCCAGGTCATGTGCCACTCCTAAGCCAGTCGCCATCAGGGAAACCACCTGGGCACAGGGGCTATTGGGAGGCAACCAGCCAGACCAAGAGGGAGTCACAGCCTGACCATGAGAGGATGTGGGGGACATTTATGGATGGAGCTGGGAAATGGGGAGAGACTTTGGCACGTTTGGATCAAGCAAGGTGAGATGTTGAAGAAATAAAGTTGCTAAGGATGGGTCTCCAGACCCCTCCCAACCTAGTCATCTTTCTATTCATTCATTCATTCATTCCTTCAATAGTGATTGAGTAGCTATGTGCTAGGTCCTGGGTCAATCCTATGAAGTGAGTATTATTATTTCTATCTTAGAGTGAAGAAACTGGGCCCAGAGATGGCATAACTTGTTCAAGCTCCCAGAGTATGTGGGAATTGTCATATCTGTCTGGCTCCTGATGCAAAGGTCTGAGTCCCCCCAAGACAGGACCGCAGGGAGCTGGGGAGGGTGTGTGTCCCGAATGGGCCTCACTCCTCTAGGCCCTGACCAGCCCCCCAGGAAGCCCGGGCCTGGCTGGCTGGGGCTTCTGTGCTGTTTGTAAGGGGCCAGGGCCTCAGCCAGGGGAGAAGCTGTCTGGGAATCAGCTCCAGCCTCAGCTGCCTGGCAGGGGCACTCGGGGCGGGGGGGGGGAGGGAGGAGGGGGAGGGGGAGGGGAAGGGGAGGGGAAAGGGAGGGGGAGGGGGAGGGGTGCATTTCTCAGGTACAGATACCGATACACCAGGCTCCACCCCTAATCCATCACAGCACACCTCTCTGTCCCATAAAAGGCCACCATGGGCTCAAGCCCTGGGAAGGCAGGACGGTCCTCAGCCCAGGACCTGCCCCAGTTGTTTGGCCCTGCCCAGGGCGCCCACACCTCCAGCTGCCCAGGTAGGTGCTTTCGCAGCATGCGGCAGGGCAGGGGGGAGGGGGAGGGGGCCAGAGGCTAAGCACTGGAGGTGGCAGTCTTGCCACTCCACCCCTCCTTGGCCCTCCTGGGAAGCCAGGTTCAGGGCAAGGAGGGCAGAGAGCAGGCTGCCCGTTCCTGGCAGGTCAACCCAAACTGAGACTGAGAGCAGCTGAAGGCAGGAGGTGTGAGGAGGCAGAGTAGCTGGCTGGGCTCTGCCCTGCCCTCTGTCCTGTCCTAGTCTGTGGGGGGGTAAGGAAAGGGGGGAGGAAGGAGCTGGTGGGGGGCCTATCCCCCACCTGTGTCCAGATCTAGTGGTTCAGCAGGGAAAGTCCTGGGCTCTAGTCCCAGCCCTGCCATTCATTTACTGTGTGACCTTGGGCAAGTGCTTCAACCTCTCTGAGCTGAGTTTTCTCATCTGTACCATGGGGAGGTTGCCTGTGATGATCTTGAAGACTCTTCAGGGCTGACCATCTCTGCTTTAAGTTTGTGGTGGGACTGGATGTGGGTGACCCGCCCTCTTCCATCTTCCGCCTCATCTGCTCTCACCCTCATCCCATCCTGCAGCCATTTCTGACTTCCAGCCTTGGGTCTCCAGGCCAAGGACTGGAGACTTTGGGTAACTTTTCAGGGCCTTGTGGGGCCCAGATCTTCATGGTCATCTTCTCTCTTCCCCGGAGGCAGGCTGGGCAGGCATTTTTATCAGAGAGAAGGGGAGCGGAATGCCCAAGGCTGCACAGCTGGGGAGGTACAGGCTTGGCCTGTGAAGGGCGTGGGGCTGAGTCCCTGGAGAACCACCCCGAATTTCTCTAGCTCTGTGCTTCCTGGACCACCAGCAGCATGCAAATGTGTGCACCTACCTGGCCCCTGGCCTCCTGAATGGGACTCCTTGGCATGCACGGTGCCTGGGGGATTCCTCTGCAGAATAGTTTAGAAGCCACTGCTCTGGAAGGCCCAGGAAGGGGTAGGTAGTGAGACTGAGTCTCCTCTGAAAGCAGCCCTACAGAGATGGATGGGGGTGACACTTGCAGCCTGGGAGGCTCCTCGACTCTCCGGGAGGTGGGCACCAGCAGCATCTGGAACTGGGGGCCCCCAGGCACCCGGCTTAGGCCAGGAGTTAGGGTGGTCTCTGGAGACCTTTTAAAAAGGGGAGGAGGGGACTTCCCTGGTGGTCCAGTGGTTAAAGCTCCGCGCTTCCACTGCAAGGGGCGCAGGTTCAATCCCTAGTCGAGAAACTAAGATCCCGCATGCTGCGTGGCATGGCTGAAGGAAAAAATATTTTTAAAATAAAAATAAAGGGGAATAAGTGCTCAATAAATATTGATCGAAAAAGATAAATAAATAAAAAATAAAGGGGAGGAGGATGACCTCGACAAAGGAGGCACCCTCTGCAAAGCAGGGCCCGTGGCCATGTGCAGGCTGGGCAGCCCAAGGCACGGAGGGAGTTTCTAGGGCTCCTTCCTTCTCCTGCTAAACACTCATCCCTCTTGAAAAATACATTCTGGGGAATGAGGCCAGAGTTGTTTTAATTTCCTGACCTACCACATCCTTTTCTCTTGGCAGACTTGGCAGAGCCAGTGTTGCTAAAATGATTAAAATAATCCTGTTATCATCCCCCTGGCTCCACTCAAGAGGCTTTCCTTCCTTGTGGGACATGACCCCCCAGAAGCGAAGGGTCTCTCGCAGGCCCTGGAGAGATACCTCTGGGGTTGAAAAGTCTCTCTGATCCCAAATGTGGGCACAGCCCCTCCCCCAAGAAATTGCATTGAGGCCCACTTTGCAAAGAATCCTGTGAAAAATAAGCCTGAAAAGCAAAACCCAAAAACAGTGATGGGAGACAAGGGGATGTTCCATTGTCTTTTTCTAGAGAGCTGTCCTCCAAACTCACTGGTTCTACTGGTTCTGTCCCAGAGCTCCAGCTGTGGTCTCCCCCAGGCAGAATGCTAAGCTGGGATTCACTTCTGCCCCTCTTCCCCTCAATAGAAACAATCAACCAGTTTCCCTCATACCCAGACTCCAAGCATTCATCTTCAGAAATCAGATAATATAATAATAATATTAATAACATAATAATATCTCAGCAGATGATTTCCCCTTCCGTTAGCTTGTTTAATTCTCAGACCAACTTTGGAAGGTGTCTAGGTTCACCCCCATTTTACAGATGAGAAACTGAGGCCCAGAGTCAGAGGCAGATTTCCACGAAGCTGAAGTCGCTTAAGTTTCAAGACCCCCATTTGCTGAAAACAATAATATATGTGAAATGATCACTGAAGGTGCACTAAGTGAGTTTTACCTTTTCTGTCCTTACAAACCATCCAACTGTGACTTTATTCAACAAAATGAAACACGTTCTGGAAGATCGTATTTGTAATGTCGTATTCTTTTTCTCGAAGGGGACTCCTGTGAAAACTGCTGAGGTCCTGCCAGTGTCTCTTGGGGAGGAAGTGGCAAGACGGAGGCTCCAAGTCAGCGATCTTTCCCTCCACCACCTCCTGCCCTTCCTCCTGCCCCTTTCTACTTTCACCTCATCTTGTTGTTCCTACTGTTTTCAAGGTAATGGGTTGGTATGTTCTACCTGCCTTGTTTATCCGCAAAGGTGGGTGGTAGATTCATGGGAAATAATTGGGATAGATTTTCTTACTTTAAAATAAGCCTGTAATCTCTGTTACGGGGGATTAGACTAACTCATATCGTAAAAGGTGGAAATTACACGGGGATGGATGTCAGCTCATTCAAAGGGAAACTTAAGCCCGTCAGAGCTTTCACAGATGGATGGGCTGCCTGAAAAGGCAGTGAGTGCCCAGTCACGGGATGTGGACAAAGAGAGGCTGGAAGTCATTCGTTGCCGAAGAGGTGATTCCAAATTTAGGGAGGTGGGTGTTCAGGCAGATGCTGTGTAAGAGGGGACCCTGAGAGTCTGCGGGGGCAAAAGCGAGGAAAGAGACCAACCTAGCATGCAGGTGAGTGAACACAGGAGAGAAGGTCTCAGGATTGGGGTCGGGCTTAGAAGCCTGGATGGCCTCGGCTGGGGGGCGTTATGTCAGCTCAGTGTCCCCACATTTGGGGCAGGTAGTTGTCACCAGGGCTGCTGTTCTTTCTGACCCTACTCCCAGCTCTTCTCCGCTCCCGTTGTGAGGTTTTCATTTCTGCCTGCATTGTCACTCTGCCCCGACCCTGCTGGACACAGTGTTAAGATACCTCTATGTTTCTCCAGCCAGGATCCAGGAAAAAGTATATCTGCTCATTACCTTATCACAAGTGCTGCAGAGGTAGAATTTGACACCGGGAGGGACCTGAGAATCCAAACCCTTCATAAGCTGTCAGCTAGTCTGCACACAGAGCAGGACAGAGCCTCCGTTCCCTCATCTGTGATACGGGAACAATAGACCCCAGCTCTTGGGATTGGGTGAGGTTTTAATTAGATCTGTGGTCCTCAAACTTCAGCCTGCATCAGCATCACCTGGGGGGCTTTTGTTAAAAGCCAGATTTCAGGATCCCCTCTCCCCCAGAATTTCTGATTCAGTAGACTTTGGAAGGAGCCTGAAATGTGGCATTTCGAACAAATTCAAAGGTAACGCTGATGTTCCTGGTTTGGGGACCACACTTTGAGAATCATTCAACTAGACCAGTAGATTCTCTATCTTGGCCCGGAGACCACCAGCCCCTTAAAGCCAGGGACCAGCTCTAACTCATTTCCATTTCCGCTAAGGCCCACGGTAGGTGCTCCCAGGCAGTGCCGTTGAACTGAATGTAGATGGAAGCCAAGCAGCCTTGCCCTCAGAGGCTCTTTCTCAATGGCTGTCACTGGGTTCTGGTTGCCGTGTCAACAGCTGGAGCTGCTGCAGCTGGGCGATATGGGGAACGTAATCACGGGGCTCTTTGCAATAGTGAGGAGAGGGGCGGAGGGCCTGACCTAGCAGCACGTGGACGAGAATAGGGAGGTAGGCAGGGAAGACGTGGCTTCCGAAACCTCCCGTTACAGAGTCTCCCTCCCATTGGCTTTGCAGCGGCCCCAAACCCAGGAATAATTTAAACCTTCGTTGCATAACAGAGAAAGGAACAAAGGGAAGGGGGCTGGGCGGGGGAGGGGCTCATATGTAGGAAACAGGAAAGAGGAAGGAACCCTGGTCCCTGAGAACCAACAGACACTTGGCTACTTCATGCCCACTAACCCATTTACTCCTCACCCAGACCCCAAGGGGCCGCATTACAAGGACCCACAGTACCCGTCCAAGGTTACACAGCTGTCTGGGCCTTGGCGGCGTCCAGATTGGGAATCCGACCTGCTGTTGCCAAAGGCTATGTTTGTTCTTTCATTTCAGGGCTGCCTCTGAAATTGTTGAACTTTGGACGAGGTTAGAGGACTAGGAGCGTGGGGTGGCGGGGAGGCTGTGAGGAAGGTCTGGGGAAATTTTCACACCCCGGGGAGCCAGGCCAGTCATCACCTGAGCTTCTCCTTCAAAGCAACCACCCCCTCCTCTTTATCTGTTTTTGCGTTTGGGTCCACCTGAGGTGTGCCTTGCCGTGGACATGCCACCCTCACCCCTGTTCTGGCCAAGTGAGCCCCATAAGGCAGTGGTTCTCATATTCCAGTGTGGATAAGAGTGAAGCTTATTCAAAATGTCAATTTCTGCCTTGCCTCTGGAGAGTCTGGTCCAACAGCTGGGGGTAGCGATGCCCTAGGAATTGGCAGTTTTAATAGGCCCCATGATGATTCTGATGTATGGGGCCTGTGAACTGCCCTTTGAGACATCCAGCCAGGGCCTCCGCTATCTCCTGTACTTTCACCGTCCCTTCTGGAAGCCCCCAGGTTTCAGTGACTTCTCATTCTAGCTCCTGCTGCCCCTGCCCTCTCGTCCTCTCAGCTGTTCCCTGGCAACAATTCACGTCGTTGCCAGACACTGTCTCCAGACAGGATATCCACAGCTGCCCCCCGCTGGCCAGCTCACCCTGCAGCCAGCAGGCCCACACACACCCAACTGGCTTAGTAAGCCCCGCAGCCAGGGCCTCTGCTCTTTCTCATAAGGACCTGGCTCCTGACCAGCCAGGGAGCCTTTGGGCAGACTGAGCCAGCTGCCCCTGAAATCAGAGGGAACTAGGATGTCTGCCCTTTGTAAAAGAGGTTTGGGCAGAGAACCATCCCATCAATGGAGAAAGAACAGACTTTGGGTGCACCAGCCAGATAGAGCTGCTTTATTTCGTTGCCTTAGTTTCCTCATCTGTAAAATGGGGGCAAGACCAAGTGCTCATCGGAGAACTTCAGGAAGTTCAGAGTCCCCCTAGGCACGAGGTCAGGCATGAGGTTTGGCCAGAGGCTTAGAGGTCGGGGAAGTGTCTTCAGGCTCCTCCCCTTGCTCCTCTTTGACAATAAGGCTCACCTGCGTCCCTGCCTTCCGCCCTGCTGTCACAAATCCATCCTTTGCTCATCACCACGAACCTCAGAACACCTGGGAGAAGAGGTGGGGCGGGACAGGGTTTTTCTCCCCATTTTGCTGATAAAGAAACTGATTTCTTATCCAGGGAGGCCGTGCATCTGGTTAGCAGTCAAAGCAGAATTTGGCTCCTGATTTCCAGATGGAGGTTCTGTGCCTCTGTGCTCTGGTGACTGCCGCATCCCTGGCTCTATAAGTAGACAGGGCAGCCCCTTTCAACACACCTGGAGTGAGTTCCTGCTCAAGGCAAGGGGTTGTGAAGTGGTCTCGGAGACTGTAAGACTGTGCACCCCGAGAAGGAGGAAGCCGGAGTCAGAGGGAGCAGGGAAGAGTCAGGCTGACTGGGACAGGGGCCCTGAGAGGCTGAACCCTCCAAGGCAGAACTGCCCTGGGTGGGGCTGGGGGGAGCCTCCACCAGCGTGAGAAATGGTAGCACTCCGAAGCAAGAGTGGCACAAAGCCCCCCTCCTAGGCTGGGTGAGTTCCCCCAGGGGAAAGGACGGCTTCCAGGGTTGGGGTGAAGTGGGAAGGGTTTGGATGTGCTTGACACGCTCACAGGTGGGTAGCAGGCCCCAGTCACAGTTTAAACACTTACTAGTTGTGGGATCTTGGGGAGCTTGGGACACATCCCCTCACCTCTCTGAGCCTCTGTTTACTCATCTGTCAAATGGGAATCATAGTGTATACTTTCAAGAGAAGATTTGCAGTAACACCTATAGACTACTTAGCACAGCGCTCGGGATCTAGTTGGTGCTCAATAAATGGTAATTAGCTCCTCCCTTCTGTCCCATAGCAAGTGGGAGCCCATTGCAAGTGCTCAGCGAACGTTTGGTTCTATAGAGCAAGGAAAGGCTTCAAGGGATCATGGCAATCAAAAGGTATGCATACAGGGTACAGTCCTTAGCTTTGTGGGATGTTTTACGTGTAAAAGCTTCTGCTGTGGAGAGAAGCTTTGCTTTAGGGGTCAGTTTCTGGCCCCCCAGCCCCTGAGCTTTCTGTCTGTTGTAGGTGCTCTGAGCTTTCAGGTTGTTCACATTCAGAAGAATCTTGTGGGAAGAGGGTGTGGGACGGCAGAGAAAGGCCCTATCCTGATGGCCCCCATCTCTCCCTTAGAAGACCACATCTTCCTGATGAGCCCTTAATGCAGTGGTGCCCGCACCTTCACCTGGACAAACCTTCTTCCATTCTGTTCAGTGGAGGGACACAGCCCTTCCAAAAGCAACAAAGCAGTGGCCTGCACAGGTCACAAAGTCCTTGTTCTGCCCTGACCGCAGTCCATTTCCCTGTCTCCCTCTCATTCCAGCCTTGGCTCTGGCACCCCTGCCCCTTGGACCCTCATTCTCGTTCACCCAAGCCCAAGCCCCTTAACTCCAGGCCGCCTTTCCTGAATCTTCTGTGGCTCATCCCGCAAATGCCTCCATGCTGCCTGCATCTGGCAGAACCTGGGGGTTGGGAGGCAGAGAGAGAAGAGGCTTCTGAGACAGACCTGCCCTGGAGACACTCAAGACTGACGAGACATGATTTAAAGAAGGAAATACTCTGGGCCTTGGAGAGCTGGACAGTAGTGAGGGAGCCATCACTTCTGGAGGGATCAGGGCATCTTCCAGAGGTGGAAGCATTGGTAGGAGATGGACATATAAACATGGAAGAGAACAACATTCCTAGTGGCTCAGAGGAATAAAAATGCACAGCATGTACAAAACTGGATTCATCCAGTTTTGCTACAGTGTAGAATTTGTGGACAACAGTTATAAAGATCAAGCTGGAAAGATACGTTGGGGCCAGATTTTGAACGCTCTTTCTGCATTCCAGACTAAGGCAATCCGTTCATTCCACAAACTGTTGTGCCCCTTTATGAGAACCGAAACACAGATAGGAATCAGCCTCGTCCTTTACAGTAACCAGTATGGATGGGGGCTGGGGTGTGCCTGAGAACCTTGGAGGGAGTCTCAGGAAAAAAGCTTGATACACCAGATCCCTGGAGAGATTGAGGATCTGTTTCTTTTAAATTGTGCCGGGGGGGAAGAAAATGAACTTTCAGAAAGAGGACGCACAGCACGAGCCCTGTAATCATAGGGGTGGTTGGTTCGGCTGTGCATCCCCTGTACAATGTGTCAACAAAGTCAGTGCTGCTTGATGACTTGACTTTTAGGCTCAAGGGACAAAGCAAAGAACATATTATGTACAATGCAAATGTTGTCAAGCTCGATAATGAAAATATGGAAGTTCAGACAGCTAAGTGGGGAGACAGAGGCGGGGGTACAGAGCAAAGGGAAGGGCAAGGATGCTGAGAGCTTCATGGTACGGCATGAAAAGATACTGCTTGCGGTGGATGGCTCAAGAAATAAAGGTCCAAGGCTATTATTTCAATTATAAAAATGATTAACAGAGGAAGTAAAATAGGTATATAAATAATTATGTTGACATGTGGGCAGGGGAGGTGGGCTGTGGTTTTAATAACCTAACTCACCATTAGCAGGACTCTAGAGGTAACACCTAAAATTTCAGACAACATGCAGCCACACAAACATTTATTTACCAGCATGGAAATAAGGACCAGAAGCAAGTGCGAAACGAGGTAAGAAGTGATTCTTTCCGAGCAGTGAAGATGAGGCGCAACAGAGGGGAGTTGGCAGGAAACTGTTGTCTGTAACCCCACACGTGTTGAATTTTGATTTAAGAAAAATGAAGGGGATAGTCACTGTTCTTTACCTATTGGGAGCCAGTCAAAGAGTTGGTTCTTTGGCCAGTGACAAGGTTGTTTGAGTATTTTTAGAAGTATTTACGTATTTGACTTAGAATACATAAAACATTCATAAGGCACAAAATGTGAAAGATACAAAGGGTGTACAGTGACGCTTCCTTTGCCCTTGGTCCCGGTTCTCCCATTCCTCTAGAGACAACCAATGCTATCTCTTTTTTTCTTTCCACAGAGGTCATACACATACAACCAAATATATATCCACAGTGTGTACATTTTTTCCTCCACTTTCCCCCACTGCAATGCTTTCAAAAACACCAACAGTAGCATTCCCTGCCTGTTGGCCATCACCTTGTATTTTTCGTTCATCAATTTATCTGAGAGATTGTTCTGTGTCAGCAATGAGCTTCCTTATTTGTCTTCTTTATAGCTGGATGATATTCATGTTTGGATGGGGAAACAATAAATGACAGTGTCTTTTTCCACACAGCTCCACCGACCCTGTGTCATCAAACTTTCAGATTTTGTCATCATTGTAGGTGAAAACCAGTATCTTGGTCAACTTTTAATTTGCATTTTTTCTACGTGTGGGGTTGAATAACTTTTCATATGGTTAAGGGCCATTTGTATTTTTTCTTCTGTGAACTGATGATTCCTATCTTTTGCCCTTTTATATTAATAAGTCTTTTCTTATTAATTAGTAGAGGCTGTTTATTAGACAAATATTTCCTCCTGGTTTGTCCTTTGCCTTTGGACTTTGCCTGTAGGTCTTTGTCACACATTAAGTTTTGATTTTTTTTTAATGTTTACCTTTTTTTAAAAATTTCGGCTGCTTTGGGTCTTCGTTGCTGTGCGCAAGCTTTCTCTAGTTGTGGCGAGCGGGGGCTATCCTTCATTGCAGTGTGCAGGCTTTTCATCGCGGTGGTTTCTCTTGTTGTGGTGCACGGGCTTCTAGGCACATGGGCTTCAGTAGTTGCGGCACGCAGGCTCAGTAGTTGTGGCGCACGGGCTTAGTTGCTCTGCGGCATGTGGGATCTTCCCGGACCAGGGATCGAACCCGTGTCCCCTGCATTGGCAGGCGGATTCTTAACCACTGTGCCACCAGGGAAGTCCCAAGTTTTGATTTTTATGTAGTGGTTTTCTCAGTCATTTATGGCTTCTAACTCAGAAAGTCCTCTTGGAGATTAACACAATTCTCCTATGGTTTCTTGTAGAACTTTTCCTTTTTCTTCTCTTTTTAAAAATTGTTTACATCTTTTATCTATCAGGAGTTTATATTAGTGTAAGGTGTGAGATGTGTCTCCAACTTACATTTTTTTCCCCAGCTGGCTAGTGAGAGTATGTTTTGAGGAGGAAAGTTTAAGGGACAGGAAGGTAGGGCACTGAGCAGAGCAGTATAAGAGGAAGTTTCCCTGGTATAGGTATAGAAGAAACTGGAGGTGGCATTCGAGTCAGGAACTGCTGAGATCATCCAGGTGAAAGGTGAACCCAGGTAGGCCTAAACTAGGGCAGGGAGAGCAGGAAAGATGAGAAAGGGGGAGGGTGGTCCTGGAGATAGAATCCCTAGGACTCAGCTACTGGTTTAATGGGAAAAAGTAAAAGAAGATGCCTGTCTCCTGCCTCAGAGATGCTATCAGCAGAGAGAGAGAATTCAGTGGTATGTGTTCTGGCTTCACAGAAGGCAGGGTGCAAGGATTCAGAGGCAAAGTTTGAAGCCTCTCTGGGACACTCAGGGAAGATTGTTCAGCAAGGTGGTGAAAAGGCGAGAGGGAGTATCAGAGATCTGGGGGATGAATTTCCCTACTGCTCTCTTGAGGGCCTAGCATAGGAGTTACACATTCAGTCCCTTAGTTAGACAGGGGTACGCCCCACCCTGAGGGCTACTGCATTCATCCAACCTGTTGGAGGGACTGATTCAATGGGGTGAATCAGACATGTTCCTGACAGACTGGAAAGATGGAAGCCTAAAACTGGGGCCACGGGAATAATCCTCTCCTTATATAGGCCTTTAGTATTTTCAAAGTAATTGGTTGTCGTTGGTGGGTACCATTTTTAAAGATGGAGAACGGGTTCTGAACGAAGTGAGTTGCCCACTGTTCCAAAAGGAATTCGCAGCAGAGTCTGTAATAATAATAACAACAACAACAACTTACATTTCTAGAGCACTTACTATCGCACTGAGCTAAATTGTTTATGAACATGAGTTATATCATCTAATCTTCATAATCCTGTAACATAGGAACCACGGCAGGAGGAAGAGGTGGGCTTCTTACCCCCGACCAAGACAGCCTATCTTTCCAAACCCGAAGTGCCCTCTGCCCCCTCCTGCCTCTTCGGTCCAGTCCTCGCCCCCTGCCTGCTCACTTCCTGCCCCTCGACCCAAGCAGGCCAGCATTCCAGTCCCAGGCTGGAGGGACCCCCGACACTGTTCATGCAGGTTCGCCATTTTCAGGCGAGGGCACTGAGGATCGTGGAGGAGAAAGAGTCGCGAACACACGCGAGCGGCGGCCGGCAGCAGGAGGCCAGACGGCGCGGCTCACGGCTATTGCCCCCACGGAACTGTCAAAGGCGTGAGGAGACTCCCGCCCCCTCCCGGACTACATGCTGGGCTCCGAGGTCCCTCTGCTGAGCTGGGACGCTGAGGGGGCGTGGCCTTCAGGGCCGTACCAAGAGCGCGGATTCGCAGGGGGGAGGCCTGGCCCCAGAAACAAGCGCACGGCCGGGTTGGGCGGAGCGGCGCCGCCGTCGGCCACGCTCCCACCCCCGCAGCCGGCGCGGGCGGTGGTAGCGCCTCAGTGGTGTGGGCCTGCGTCCTCCTCAGGTGTCCGTACTGCAGCCGGCCGACCGTGGTGAGTACGTGCGTTCGCTGGTGCTGGATTGGCGGGGTCCGGTCGCCAGGACTCTGGGTGCCCGGGCTCCGGGGCCCGACGCCTTCTGGCCGCCTCGGCCGCCCGGGCCCTAGGCATGGGGGCGGGCTCTTGGGCCGGGTCGCTGCCCAATTCGCCCGACGCCGGCGCGGAAAGCGCGGCTCCCATTTCGGCCCTTCTTAGGGTGGCCCTTCCCCTCGAGCTGACCTCTCGCGGAGGCTTGAGGGTCGTCGTTTCCACGGCCGAAGGCGCCCTACCGGCCCTTCGGCGGAGGATCGGGTCTCGGCGTGAGAGGGCTCCAGCCCCCACGCCGCCACCCTTGGGCTAAGCCAGTTTTCCTCTCCGAGCCTCAGTTTCCCCGTCTGTACAGTGGGCCTCAGGAGGCGGCCAATTATTGGGTTCACTCACGTAGGACGCGCTCGATGAGTGTGGGTGGGACCCGAATCTGACCCCGCAGCATCAGGTGGGTTTAGTCGAGCCCGCCAGCCCTGCCTCTCCTGGGAAACGTTCTGCGTGCCGGCGGCATCCCTGGGGGACAGTGCTCCTCGCGGGCAGGTGCCTTGGCAGGTGCTTTGCCGGGCTCTGCTGGGCAACCGTGATACCCTTAGCTCGTGGGAGCAATTGGGAAAGAGGTGGAGGTCTTCTGGGCGGCGGGGGCACTTGACCTCGACTTCTTGCTTTTCATTTCTCGATGAGAGTCACCACTGTGTGAGCCGGTGACCAGTACTGAGAAGTTTGGGGCCATTTCAAAGAACGTGGCTGCCTCCTCTCTTAGACCGACAAAATACAGCCTTCCTTCTGAGCTTGGCCGAAGTAGGGAATAGTGCTAAGACCAAGGGAGACAGGTCTGGAATGGGTAGTCCTCGGTTGGAACCTTGGCATCTTGGCAGGACACAACTTCTTGGAGCCTCTGTTTCCTACTCAGTAGCCCAGACAGTGATACAGCCCACCCTGTAGGCCCCCACAGGGTTGAGGTTCTGAGGCTCAGAAGAGAGGGTCTCGGAGGGTGACGTTGAGAACTGTGACATTCCACGTAAGTTGAGCAGTTAACTAACCCTCTGGGATCCAGTGTCCTCACTGTGCAATGCTGTAATTCACAGGCCCACCTGTTTGGGGAGAAATCATTGATTCATCAACCACTCACAAGTTCTGTCTACACAAGTCCCCTTTGAGTGGTTGTGGGGTTGGCTTGATCAGGAAAAAAGTCCAAAAGTCCCAGTTAGTAAAGCAGTGAACCCAGAAGAAACCACTTTCTTTTCTTTGTGTCCCTCTACGGAGTTCTCATTTTCCTTTTGAGAGAATGGTCAGTTCTTGAGCTTCTCATGATTTTCATACCACCTAGTTTAATCAAGTCTAAAAAAGTGGTCTGCATTTCAGAGAATAGAATATTGGCTTCCAGTTGGGTTGTAGTGTTGAAAACTTCAGAGTGATCGTTAACTCTCCCAAATCCTTCGTGTCTAGAACTTGAAAAAGTTACAGATAGGTTTGAGCACCTGGAAATAGCAACCTTGATTGCAGTCAGCATGAGTAAGGCAGGTGAAACTCCTGAGTGGTATGAGTTTGTAAACAATCATGAGGTGTATGAGGTGCTTGTTGCCAGACAAGCCTTAAATTTTAGGACATGCCAGTGACTCTGAATTGATCCTTCCTTAACCCCTTGAACATCAGGATCTGAGTTCAATAAAGTTCACGTGTACTTAGGAGATAGACTATTTGAAATCAGAACTGCTTGGCAAATCCAGAACATTTACTTGTTAAACTCATGGAACATTTCAAGTTCATAAAAATGTAGCTCTTAAGCAACTTTTTTTTTTTTTTTTCCTAATAGAGGCTTCTGTAATTGTGGGACTTTTCGTGGTTCCAGAGGGCCCAGCTGCCCCGGCAACATCTGCTTCCTCATGCTTTAGGAAGGAGGAGAGCCCTGGATGGGGTGGAGGGTGGGGTGTCAGAGGACCTGAGCCCCAGCTCGGGCACTAGCACTGTGTGCTTTTCACCAAACCACCCCAGGCCCGGGGACCTCAGTTTAGTGCTATGGGATTTAACTTACATGTCAGATTCATTTAAAAATTAAAATGAGAAAAAAGTGAAATGGAGAAATGACTTTTTATAAAAATAGATTTTATTCTGTTTACAAAATTACTAAGTGCTCATTATTTTTAAAAATACTCATATCAGAAGGAGAAAAACAAATACCGTATGCTAACACATATATATGGAATCTAAAAAAAAAAATGGTTCTGACGAACCTAGGGGCAGGACAGGAATAAAGACACAGACGTAGAGAATGGACTTGAGGACCTGGGGAGGGGGAAGGGTAAGCTGGGATGAAGTGAGAGAGTAACATTGACATATATACACTACCAAATGTAAAATAGATAGCTAGTGGGAAGCAGCTGCATAGCACAGGGAGATCAGCTCGGTGCTTTGTGACCACCTAGAGAGCTGGGATAGGGAGGGTGGGAGGGAGACACAAGAGGGAGGGGATATGGGGATACATGTGTACCTATAGCTGATTCACTTTGTTACACTGCAGAAACTAACACAACATTGTAAAGCAATTATACTTCAGTAAAGATGTTAAAAAAAAAACTCTTATAGAAATACTCAATATAATAGTGAACATTCCTCGTAGCCTTACACTGAGACAAAAAAATTACTGCTAGTGGTGTAGTATATATTCTCCAGATATTTTTCTTCACAAATAAAAACATGTATTACCTAGATTTTTTTTTTTTTTTACTTAAAACAGCAGGAATTTTTTACTATTTAAATTTAAAACACAGAATTAAGATGAAACTAGTCATGCTGTTCTGAGTCTTGCTTTTTATTACTTAACATGATGTCTTTCTATAGCAGTATGTAAAGATCCACCTCATTCCTTTTTAAAAACCTCATTCTTTTTAAAAATGACAATATCCCAGTAACCAATATTATTGAAAAAAATGTATGTTGTTTGCAGCCTTTTACTGTTATGAATTCTGCTACAATGATTAGCCTTGCTCTTTATCTTTCAGCGACTGGACAAATATTTTTGCATAATGAATTCTTAGAAGTGGAAGAACTGGAACATTTATGAGCTTTTAAATGTATTCATTTAACAGATGTTGATTACCTATGATATATCAGGCACTATTTGAGGTGTCGGGCCTATAGCAGTGAACAAAACACACAAATCCACCACGGCTCTGACACATGGTTTGTCAAATGATGATATAATTTCAGATTTAACTTTTTACTATGTGTCAGATTCATTTGAAAATTGAAATGGAGAAATGACTGTTTTTTATAAAAATGTATTTTTTCTGTTTACAAAATTATTAAGTGCTCATTATAAAAAGTCTATTACAGAAATGTGCAATATAGACAGCGAATGTCCTTCATAGCCTTACACTGAGACAGTTTTCAGATGGAGAAAAATAGTACAGAGGAGTACGTGTGTTTGTAAAAATGGGGTGACTTTAAACGTCAATAGATATTGCTAAACTTCCCTCCAAAACTGATAATCTTGTTATGTTCCCACCAGCAGAGACTCATCATTTTTTTTTAAATTTTATTTATTTTATTTTATTTTTGGCTGCATTTGGTCTTCGTTGCTGCGCGTGGGCTTTCTCTAGTTGCGGCGAGCGGGGGCTACTCTTCGTTGCGGTGCGTGGGCTTCTCATTGCGGTGGCTTCTCTTGTTGCAGAGCACTGGCTGTAGGCGCGTGGGCTTCAGTAGTTGTGGCACGCGGGCTTAGTTGCTCCGCGGCATGTGGGATCTTCCCGGACCAGGGCTTGAACCCGTGTCCCTTGCATCAGCAGGTGGGTTCTTAACCACTGCGCCACCACGGAAGCCCAAGACTCATCATTTTTTAATTCATAATTCTAGGGCCAGTTGCTAACTGCTAATGGCAGAGATGCTTTTTTTTTTTTGGCCACACCGTGAGCGGCATGTGACCTTAGTTCCTGGACCAGGGAATCGAACCCTCGCCCCCTGCAGTGGAAGCATGGAGTCTGAACCACTGGACCGCCAGGGAAGCCCAGAGATGCTTTTATTTCAGGAAAATTTATGTGAGACCCTGAGCTAAGTTTGTATCAGGTATATATATATAATATATATTATATATATATATATATATGTTATATATATATATATTATATATTATATATATATATATATATATATATATAACATATATATATATATTTTTTTAAGTTCTTCTGATGACCCCAAAGGCTGGTGTTTCCGTGCCCACTTCACAGCTGGGGAGGCTGTCTCAGAGATGAAATCACTTGCTCAAGTCTATGAGGGTGAAACTAAGGCCTCACATAGGGCTGTCTGCTTCCAGAGCCCTCCCTCCTCTTTTTGTGCAATGTTATCTCACATTTTCTGACTGTAGAGGATTTTGGCGGGGGATGGGGGGAGGGAAATCTAATACATGTAATTGCTTAATAACATGATTGTTCCTCGCTTCCAGTACCGCAGTGCGCAAGGATGTCTATCTTGTATCTCTCACTGTACATTTCGTCATAGCGTAAGAAACTTAAATGAGTATCTTATACAGAGATAGACAAAGCCAGTTCTTTTATTATTATTATTATTATTACCATTATTATCATCACCATGATTATATAAGCTACAGGACAAAACTTGTTATCTTGTGCAGTTATCTGGCATGTAATAGAAATGTAGGCTCACGGAGCAGGTGGGGAGAAGCTCCTGGGTCAGAGGTAGCTTTCTAGCTTATACAGGCACCAGCTTGTAGTGGTCCACACCGGCCTTACATTCTTCATCCGTCAAGTGTAGGAAAGAATCCCTGCTCCACCTGCCTCCTGGAACCGCTCAAGAAGTATTTATTTTCGGTAGTGAATTCTCTTTGTTCTTGGAAATGTTTCCATCCCTGAGAAATGACATTTTAAAACACGTTTTTGGGCTTTAGGGTCTAAACTTCTGTGTTTAGGGCCTGGTTTAGCACTCAAGCACTCTGACGGGGAGAGGACCAAGCAAAAGTGAACAACGATGACAGAGTGTGTCGAGTTCCTTCTTGAGACAATGCGTGCGAGGCGTGTCCTCTCGGTGCTGAGCTTGCTGTGCGCGCTGGGGAGCACTCAGGACGAGCTGACTTTATTGGGGAGGGCAGGTCCTGCAAGGCTCCACGGAAGACGGGACATTTGAGTTGGATCTTGGAGGGTAGCTAGGAGTTCACGGATCCCACCAAGACACACCTGCTCTGGGGCGTGTAAGGGTGTAGGTTGCCTGATGCTTGGAAATGACTGGGGCTTATCTGAAGGGGTCTTGTGAACCATGCTGTGTGATGGGAAAGCTTTTCAATAGGTCTGTGATGTGACTAGCACGGAACAGTGTATTCTTTTCTTAGGTTTGCGGACTTTCTTACTTCTCTCTGGATGAATTCATCATTTAGAAATCTTACTCTGCCTAAATCTGTGTCATACCATTTCAGAGCTCTACATCCTGAAAGTGTTTTTCCTCCCCCAGCCCCCTCCCCAAGTGAGGTGTTTACATTAGTTGTGTGCCTGCTGGGATGTGTGTGTGTGAAGGTGGCGGAGGAGTCCCATGGCGCAAACCATGGCTCTTTGCGGACTGGTGGCTCCTGTTGGTTGGGTCCACTGGAGCCAAATCCATCAGCCTCTGTTATGCCTGATGCTGGTTGGCATGGCAACACGCTCGGGGATGTCGTGAACAAAGCAGCTGGGGGACCTGGTCCTTCTTCTGGGTGGCTTGTGGAGAAAGCTGCTGACATAGGGGGCTTACTTGTTTTACTTATAAAGAGGTGATGTGGTGGGGGAACATCTAAGAATTATCCTTTACTTGGAGTGCTGGAGGGTGAGGCATTCTGGTCTGTACGCAGCTGAGAGAATTGTACACGTGCTTCCCTG
Organism: Balaenoptera physalus; assembly: GCF_965194825.1. Taxonomy (NCBI): domain Eukaryota; kingdom Metazoa; phylum Chordata; class Mammalia; order Artiodactyla; family Balaenopteridae; genus Balaenoptera; species Balaenoptera physalus. The sequence continues at coordinate 84,052,247 of NC_138898.1, forward strand.
AAATTAATCTGTTTCAAAGCTAAACTAGAATAAAATGATGAGCCAAACTGTGGTGCCATCGGCCGTAGACTGTTTCTCAGAGAACTGGATTCTTTGGGAGATGTCCTGTAGTAGGAAAATAGGATGGAAAAAGCTGAGTTTTGTCCCCTGGTTGTAATCACGGAGGAAGATGGACTCTGTAAGGACACTCTGATGTGGGGTTGTGTAATCTGCTTCTAGGTGAAAATCAAGAATGGCGTTCAGTCATTTTTTTTAAAAATCTCCCCTAGTTTTGTCTTCAGTGCCTTTTCCTGTGGCCCTGTGCACCCCATTCCTTTTGCCAGAGCAGCCTTTCATATCACTTCTTCCTTTGACGCTTAGGTAAGAGCACTGTGACCAAGGTAACTTTGATCCTCATGGCACACACCATCGTTGCCCTGGGTAGGCTGGGTCTGTACAAAGGTTGGAGGACTGGGTAGGAACACATGAACTCATGCTCGCCTTCCCTGAACCCGGTGTGCTGACTCTGTATCTATAGGTCACTTGGGGTCAGTTTTCAACACTGAAAACAGGGCTGACGGTTCTCGAAAACACAGGAGAATGGATCAGCCAGTTGTGCCCGGCTTCTTTCAGAGGTGGGGTTTCGGGTGGGACTGTGGTCTTGTGAAGAAGGGCATTTGTTGGTTTCAGTTAGGGTTTCAGAACCTTTGCGATTAGGAAACCACATGGCATTACCTGGACATGTTGGACACAGTGCCTTATGTAATGTGACTTGCAAACTCTAAAAGGTCATTGAGCAAGACCGTCCCGCCTATCTGAAACCCCCACCCTGCTAGTGACCTCACCGTCCCCTGGTCCCCGAAGCTCTAAGGACAAAAGACATTTTCCACTTTCCCCTTGTCTTCACTCTGGGGTGCCTCCACCACACAGTTCCAACAGTTTTTAGTCTTTGAATCTCCTTCCACTGCTGTGGTCTTATTGTGGCCCCTGTCATTTCCTGCTGCGCCAGCTCTCGAATTGGCCTCCCTGAGTCCATAATTCTCCCTCCCCGCCCCACCCCATCACTTCTTGTGATCTGTCCATGGTACCATTGCTCATGAAGCCCAACTCTTATCAACCCTCCTTTGCTCAAGAATTTACAGTCACTCTCACTGTCTTACTGTTTTCTGTTTATTTTTCCTTCTTCTCCGTCTGCTTCCACCAAGAATATGGAAGTGGCTTATATTAAAAGGAGTCTCATTCTCCCTATCCCTAATGGCAATATGGGGGTTGGAGAAGAATGTGGATTCACTGAGAACAGAGAATTCCCCATCATTTCCACGAGTGTAGGCCAGCACATAGAATAGTGCCGGGCATGAAGTAGGCCCTCAGAAATGCTACCTGGATGAGTGGCAGATGAGTGCTTATGGTTTCTCTCTCCTGAGTGTACTGCCGAGCTTTCTCCTGCATATTGACTGAGGTGCCAATATTGGGTCTGATCTGTGTTTTTTAAGATTATTCTAAGATGCAATATGAACTTTTTGTAGGATTTTAGTTTCCATCTAGGTGTGAAATTTTAAATGTTTCAAGTTCCTCCTGCCATTGATAGTTTATTCAATAATTATTTTTTAATTGAAGGAAAGAAATGACTTGTGTACTGCCCCTCCATCATAGTATTCTATGTCTTTCTGGATATTTCTAGATCAGTTAACCTGGATGCCAAAAACATGAATAAATTTGTTTATTTAAAAAATTCTAATGAAATGAATAAAAGGGATCTAATCTAACCTTTGAGTGTCTTTTGTATGTCAGGTGTTTCATATCTCATGTGATGATCATAACACTGTGAGGATGGTCAGCAAGGAGACCGAGGCTGAATAAGCAATGTGCCCAGGGTCCCGTGGCGTGTAGGTGGCACATCTGGGGTTTGAACCAAGGTCTGTCTACCTACATGGAAGGCCCATGAAGAACATGGAAAAGGCCCATGTTCTTTTCATGGCTCAACAGGGTTTTATTTTAGGTTTGTTGAATTTCAAGGCCCACACCCTCCTCAGCAAAACCAAGAACCGTGGAAAGAACCTAGTTATTGAGAGAAGGCCCCAGGAGGCAGGTAATTATACCAAAAGACAGTCAAGGGAAGTCATTGTGATGGAGCACAAAATTCATCTCAGAGCTTCGTGGAAGGCAAGGAAAGAAGGACAGGATTCACAGCAAACATGATGGAAAAAAGGAAGCGCATCAGTTTATCACAAGAAGCACTTGTCCTTGGGGCTTCATATAACGGTCACGGAGTAAGGCAGGGGGCAGCAGCCTCCGTACTCAGGAGGCGTTTGAAGAGCCCCTCGTGTGTACCAGGCCCCCTGTGAGGTGCTGGGACTGCACTGTGTGTGGACAAGATCGACAGGATTAGATAGATGGCTTAGGCCAGGGTGGAGGGAATGTTCTAAAGAACAGAGGAGTGTGACCACAGGTCACCCTTTCTGGGACCCACTGGGGTAAAGGCAGTGAACTTCACACTCCCTTATAATACTGTCAGGGCAGTTTTTTGGGGGATGGGAGCCAGAGAATAGACCCAGAGTGGTGTATTTTATCAGGCAGGGGTAGAGCAGGGGGATCTGGGAGAGCGAGCGTGGAGAGACCCTTTGCCAGAGGCGGAAGGCAGGCAGTCCACAGTGGAGGCCCTGAGCGCATCTTCCACGCTGTGTCCGGCTATTTTGCTGTGGAAGTTGGAAAGCCTGGCTTGGCTTCTTGCCCCTTATCGGGTGACTGTAGGCAGAGCCGGGAGTTCTCAGCAGGCAGCACTTGTTGTGGTTCAGTGCTCCCGGCTGAAGGGCCAGCATCCTGTACCAGCGAGTGGGAAGCGAGAGAGGTGCTGGAGCTTTTGTGGATTCAGTCACGCAGCGGGTAGATGGTGAGCTCTGTGTCATGCCAGGCCTCCTGAGCACGAGGGCTCCTGAAATGCAGGGCAGCGCCAGCCAGACACCAGCCCAGCAGTGCTGTCACCTGATGGTATAGTCAGGATATTAAACTGCCAGGTGAACCCCAGGCCAGGCAGTGAGGCGGCTTCTGTCTACAGCTTTGCCTTGTTCTACAAAGGTGGTGAAGGGCATACAGGTGGATGATTGAGTGGCTCTGACGCCAGTGGGTCTGGGTTTGAATCCTGGTTCTAACGCCTATCAGCTCCCAGACTTTGGACAAGGCACTCTAATCTCTGTGCTAATTACAGCTCCTGTACCTCAGAGCGTTGCTGTAAGGAGGACATTAAGTAGTAGAAAGTCATAGTGTGAATGCTTCATACCTGGTAACGGCTGTTACAATTAGTATTTATTTAGAAAAAAATAGATACGATGGCAGGTGGGGACCTAGGGATAAGCTAGCGTATGGCTGCTCAAGGCTGTTTGGATTTGTCCCGAGTTTCCTGATGTCCAGAGCAAAGCGTGGGGGGGAGGCCTATAAGGGGTGGGAGTGGCTGCTGATGGGTACAGAGATTTCCTTTGTGGGGCGGGGGTGATGAAAATGTCCTGGGGTTAGCTAGTGGTGCTGCTTGTGCGATGGGTGAACATACTGAAAACCACTGAATCGTACACTTTAAAATGGTGAATTTGGGGTGGGGGGGGCGTGAATTATATCTCGATTTTTTTTTAAATAAATATTTATTTATTTATTTATTCTGGGACCCTGCGTTGGGTCTTCATTGCTGCGCACGGGCTTTCTCTAGTTGTGGCGAGCGGGGGCTACTCTTTGTTGCAGTGCATGGGCTTCCTATTCGGGTGGCTTCTCTTGTTGCAGAGCACGGGCTCTAGGTGCGTGGGCTTCAGTAGTTGTGGCACGCGGGCTCAGTAGTTGTGGCACGTGGGCTCAGTAGTTGTGGCTTGTGGGCTCTAGAGCACAGGCTCAGTAGTTGTGGCGCACGGGCTCTGTTGCTCTGCGGCACGTGGGATCTTCCCAGACCAGGGCTCAAACCCGTGTCCCCTGCCTTGGCAGGCGGATTCTTAACCACTGCGCCCCCAGGGAAGTCCCAATATATCTCGATTTTTTAAAATCAGGTTTATCAGTCTCAAGTCCTTGAGCAGCTAGACTCTCACTAGTTGTGCTACTGAGTCCCCATCACCTCGAGCGAGTTGTGCACACCTGCGGCAGACACATTCACTGCTCACGGCCTATTTCTGTCCCCACCCTCCCATCCCTTAGCCCTCTGGAAGTTAACCTCAGCTAATGCCCTGTGAGTGGGAGCGTGGTGTGTCCCCTCTGCCCTGAAGCATTTAAGGTCTGGGACCAGTCCCCCCCAGTCTTCTCACCATCACAGAAGCCCTGCAAGTTACGTGTTGAGTTGGTGGCATCACAAGGAAAAAGCTGCTTGAAGCACCAAGTCCCCTTAAGGAGGCCAAGAGCCTGGCAGAGACACCTGGCCTCCACTGGACATCATGAAAACTTATGCATTACATCACTTGGGGCATAGGGCAGGGCTGGGAGGGGGACACCTTTCCCTGGTGCTGTGGCCTGTGTCCTCATAGCCCCTCCCTCATGCGTGCTGTGTGAGGCGGGTCTTTTCTAACCGGAAGCCACAGCCGATGCACTGGAACCCGAGCGTGTCCCCACTGCTGGCTGCAGCCGAGTTCACAGCCCTGGCTGTCAGCGGGAGCATTCAGCTCAGCTTCTGGGAGCATGTCAAGTGATTGAGTGTACCTGCCCCGAGTGACAGTGTGGTGTAATGTCAGGCCAGCATTTTGTCTGCCTCCCCTCTAAGAGAACATGGTCAGGCAATCAAAAACTCTCAGCAGCTCCTGGTTTAGTGCAGGTGGCGTAATAATCGTGGACACTTTCACGGACGCCGTGAGACAGTCCTCTGTCCCCATGGGGTCTGGTTCTTACTGACTCGCTCATGCTGTTCTGTTGTGACCTTCGATAACCCCACTGCCCACATCCTACCATTTAAAAGCATGGTGTGACTCGGCAGGCAGAGATCACGGAGATGACCTTCAGTTGGTGCTCAGACACACTTGATTGACACCAGCCTTTAACGCATGGCAGTGGCCTAATGTCAAGGCGAAATGCAGGCAGAGCTGGGGATCAAAACAGTGCCATCCAAGGCCCGAGCCTGACGGCGGTCTGGCCTGACCTCGTGATAAAAGCTGGCCCCTGGGAAGTGCGTGGCCACGTGTCTATCTGCCGTCCTCCGTCAGCGCCTCCATCACCGTGTGTAGCTGCTGCCCGCAACAGCCTTGTGTGGCTCCTGTCCTCGTCCCTCCCCACCCCACCCCCGGCAGAGACTCCGTCTTTGCTGAAGGGCACCGTCTCCTGCTGGCCAAACCTAGGGTGACAGGCCAGCCTGGGAACCAACCGGGACGAAGATGAGCCAGGAGTTGGGCCACCCCCTTGCTCGTCTGCAGGTAGATGATGACTAGAGCCGTGACAGGAAGTGACAGAGAGGGTCTCGTATGGCCCTTAAATCTCCCTCTTTGAGTTGCTGGCTGTGAGACCTTCAGTGATTTTCTGGTTCCTTAGGTCTTCAAGTCCGTGTCTGTAAAAATGGGTGAAATATTTATCTAAACAGGCTAATCATAAGAGTCAAAAGAAAGTGGTTGTGTAAAGCACCTAGCGCGGTGCTCAGCACGTGGTGGCCGTGGGGTCAGTGCTGTCCCCGTGCCCGCCCCCTGCTTAGCGAGTAGGCAGCGCACGAGGTGCTGATGAGGACTGCAGCCTCTCTCTCCTGCAGTGCTCAGTGCTGGGTTTTTGAGAACCACGGTCCTTACTCAGGTGACGAGTAAGACATAACTTGAGCTTCAGGAGCTCATAATCAGGTCAGAGAAGTGGACGGGAAGGTAACTGACTATAACCCGAGACAGAGGCTGCCAGGTGCCGGAGCTGAGTGTGAGCGTGAAGCCGGCAGCCAAGCTTTTATGGAGGAAGTAGCATTCGAGTTAACCCATTAAGATATAGCTTTGATGGCTACGGAAAGAAAGCGAAGAACATTCTTAGGAGGGAAAACAGTGAAGCAGAAACAGGCAGCAGTGTATGAGGTGTGTCTAGGGGGGCTGATAGGAAGGCCTCACAATAAGGATGCTACTGGATTTTTTTTAAAAAACTTTTTTGTTTTAAACCAATTTTTGACTTACAGAAAAATTGCAAAAATATTGGGTTGGCCAAAAAGTTCGTTCAGTTAGCGAATACATTGTTCAATAAAATTCTTGGCAAAAATGAAAAATATGTCTTTTATTTATTTTATTAATTAATTAATTTATTATTTATTTTTGGTTGCATTGGGTCTTTGTTGCTGTACGCGGGCTTTCTCTAGTTACAGCGAAAGGGGGCTACTCTTCGTTGCGGTGCGTGAGCTTCTCATTGCGGTGGCTTCTCTTGTTGCGGAGCATGGGCTCTAGGCGCAAGGGCTTCAGTAGTTGTGGCACGTGGGCTCAGTAGTTGTGGCTTGTGGGCTCTAGAGCGCGCGCTCAGTAGTTGTGGCGCACGGGCTTAGTTGCTCTGTGGCATGTGGGACCTTCCCAGACCAGGGCTCAAACCCGTGTCCCCTGCACTGGTAGGTGGGTTCTTTTTTTTTTTTTAATTTTTATTTATTTATGGCTGTGTTGGGTCTTCGTTTCTGTGCGAGGGCTTTCTTCAGTTGTGGCAAGCGGGGGCCACTCTTCGTCGCAGTGCGTGGGCCTCTCACTATCGCGGCCTCTCTTGTTGTGGAGCACAGGCTCCAGACGCGCAGGCTCAGTAATTGTGGCTCACGGGCCCAGTTGCTCCACGGCATGTGGGATCTTCCCAGACCAGGGCTCGAACCCGTGTCCCCTGCACTGGCAGGCGGGTTCTTAACCACTGTGCCACCAGGGAAACCCATGTCTTTTATTTCTACTTAAAACTGAATGAACTTTTTGGCCAGCCCCAATAGTTCAGCGTTTTCTTACATTTCTCACCCAGCTTCCCCTAAAGCTGGGTTAGCTTGTTAGCATCTTGCAAAATTATAATAAAGTTAGCAAGAACAGGCAATTAAGACTGGTAGAATATCATTAACTATACACCAGGGGTCGACAAACTTTTTCTGTAAAGGGTCAGATAGTGAGCACTAGAGGCTTTGTGGGGCCAGAAGGTCTCTGTCACAGCTCCCAAGTCTGTTGTTTTAGCAAGAAAGCAGCCATAGATCATCTGTAAATGAATGAGCATGATGGTGTTCCAGTAAAACTTTGTTTTCAAAAGTAGTCAGCAGGGGGGCTTCCCTGGTGGCGCAGTGGTTGAGAATCTGCCTGCCAATGCAGGGAACACGGGTTCGAGCCCTGGTCTGGGAAGATCCCACATGCCGCGGAGCAACTGGGCCCGTGAGCCACAACTACTGAGCCTGCGCGTCTGGAGCCTGTGCTCCGCAACAAGAGAGGCCGCGATAGTGAGAGGACCGCTCGCCGCAACTAGAGAAAGCCCTCGCACAGAAACGAAGACCCAACACAGCCAAAAATAAAAAAAAAATTAAAAAAAAGTAGTCAGCAGGCTAGGCTTGGCCTGCAAACCACAGTTTACCAGCCCCTGAACGAAACCCTGCCCCTCATTAGAGTTTCACCAGTCTTTCCTCTCATCTTCTCTCTGCTCCAGGATCCTACCCAGGACCCCGCCTGGCACTGAGTTGTCATGCCTCCTGAGTCCCCTCCAGTCTGTATCAGTTCCTTCCCCTTTCATAACCTTGATGCTTTAGGAGATGGCTGGTCCATCATTTTGTAGAATGCCCCTAACTTTGGGTTTGGTTTTGTTTTGTTTGTTTTAATATCTATTGGAGTATAGTTGCTTTACAATGTTGTATTAGTTTGTGCTGTACAGCGAAATGAATCAGTTATATGTATACATATATCCCCATATCCCCTCCCTCTTGAGCCTCCCTCCCACCCTCCCTATCCCACCCTTCTAGGTCGTCACAAAGCATTGAGCTGATCTTCCTGTGCTATGCAGCTGCTTCCCACTAGCCATCCATTTTACGTTTGGTAGTCTCACTTTGGGTTTGACCAGTGCTTTCTTGTGATTGGAGCGAGGTTATGCATTTGTGGCAAGAACACCACAAAACTGGTGGTGTGTCCTTCTCAGTGCCTTGTCTCAGGGGTTCATTACAGGTGATGCCTGCCTTGACCTCTTGGTTAGGTTGGTGTCCGCAGGGTTTCTCCACTGCGAAGTTTCTATTTTTCCCTTTGTAGTTAATAAGTATCTTGGAGGAAATACTTTGAGACTATGTAAATCCTGTCCTCCCCACCCTACCCCGCCTCAGGACTTTTTGCCCACTGATTTTAACACATCCATTGGTAGATCTTGTCTGCAACAGTTCTTACTGTGGTATTTGTCTAATGGTAATTCTCTGTTTTCCTCTTTCCTTCTACATTTATTCGTTGGAATCCTGCTGTGAGGAAGAGTTGTTCTTTTTCTCCCGTTTATTTATTTCATTATTTATATCTGGACTCATAGATGTTTATTTGTTCTGTGGTTAAAAACTCCACTAGCAGTGAACAATCCAAAGAGGAAATTAAGAAAACAATTTCATTTATAATAGCATCAAAAAGAATAAAATACTTAGGAATAAATTTAAACAAGGAGGTGCACGACTTTTACACTAAAAACTGCAAAACATTGCTGAAAGGAAATAAAGAAGACTTAAATGGAAAGACATTCATCTTCCTGGATTGGAAGACTTAATATTGTTAAGATGGCCTTATCCTCGTGCTCCCCACCCCCACAAAGCAATGTACAGGTTCAGTGCGATCTCTATCAAAATCCCAATGGCTTTTTATGCAGAAATGGAAAAGCTGATTCTGAAATTCCTATGGAATTGCAAGGAACCCCAAATAGCCAAAACAATCTTGAAAAAGAACAAAATTGGAAGACTCATTAATTTCAAAACTTATTTCAAAGCTACAGTAATTAAGACAGTGTGGTACTGTCATAAGGATAGACAATGGATAGGTCAATGGAATAGAATTGAGAATACAGAACTTAACTCATACGTATATGGTTAATTGATTTTTTTTCCATAAGGGTGCCAAGGCCATGCAATAGGGGAAAAAATAATGCTGGGACAACTGGGTATCTGTATGCAAAATAATGAAGTTGAACCCTTACCCCACACTGTATACAGAAATCAACTCAAGATGGATCAAAGACCTAAATGTAAGAGCTAAACTATAAAAATCTTAGAAGAAAACATAGGGGTTAATCTTCATGACCTTGGATTTGGCAATGGTTTCTTAGGTATGACACCAAAATCACAAGCAGCAAAAGAAAAAAAAAAACAGATAAATTGGACTGTTATGGACTGAATGTTTGTGTCCCCTTAAAATTCATATGCTGAAATCCTAACCCCCAATGTGGTGGTATTAGGTGGGGCCTTTGGCTGGTAATTAGGTCATGAGCATGAAACCCTTGTGAATGGGATTAGTACCCTTATAAGAAGAGACATGAGAGTTTGCTTGCTCTCTGCTCTCCGCCATGTGAGGATATGAGAAAGCAGCTGTCTGCAAGCCAGACAGTGGGCTCTCACCACACACTGGATCTACGGATGCTCTGATCTTGGACTTGCCAGCCTGCAGAACTATGTAAATGTTTGTTGTATAAGCTACATAGTCTGTGGTATTTGTTATGGCAGCCTGAGCTTAGACGCAGACTTGTTGTTTCTGTAGCGGGATAACTTAGATCTTATTCATCGGTCTGCCGAACTGTTCCTGTTTCAGAAACATAGATACCATCCAAAAATTTTTCTGATATCCTTGTTTTGAACTGTTGTGGCTCGTGAATCCACGCAGCCGACTTTGATACACGTTCACCGCCGCCTCCTTCAAGAACTAACTCATCTTCCTGGGCTTGAGATAGTTAACAGGCGACGCCTGGCCTCATCCGAACCCTGCGGATGTATTTTTTGCCCAAGAAATTTTGGATTTCAACAAGAAGACTACTTTTGAATGATAGTGTGGACGGGGAAGTGAGAGTTCAGAGACCTCATCTTGTAACGGAAGCCCAGTGTGACAGCCTTGATCGTGTTCTGTATGTGACTACAGATAGTGCCAGTGATAGCCAGGTCCTTTCTGTTTCCCCACCATTCGTCACCCCGGAGCCTCTTTCTCTTTCCAAGGAGGCCGAGTTCTACATTAATGTGATTGAAGACCCTCCACAGGGTGCCCCTGGGGCCCTTCACAATAACCGTGTGTCCCTTCAGAGTGATGTCCATGTTTTCTGGAGTGTTAATAGTCTGTTAAAACTGGGCTTCATCCCCGCAGTAGATGCAGCAGAGAGGACACAGCTTTTTTTTTTTTTTTTTTTTTTTGCCACACCACACAGCTTGTGAGATCTTAATTCCCCAACCAGGGATTGAACCCAGGCCCTCGACAGTGAGAGCACAGAGTCCTAACCACTGGACCGCCAGGGAAGTCCTGGCATGGCTTATTTTAATCTGCTTCTGCCCTGAAGAATACGAATGGGAGAGAGAAGTAATCCACCAAGGTTCTTTGAGTGCCTACCATGCATTCTGTGCAGTTTTACGCATATTATCCTCCCAGTAGCCCTTTCAGAGTTATCAGTGATGATGATTCTCCATTTTAGACAGGAAAGCAGCTGAGGGAAGTTGAGTGTTGCCCAAAGTCATAGAACTGTAAGTGGCAGAGCAATTTTGAACTCGTTTTTAGTTTTCTTTAGACCTATGCCCCCATTTTCCCTTTAGGCCCTTCTGGATCCTCTTCTCCCCCTGCCCCCCCATCACTGCCATTTTGCACCCTCTCCCATCAAGAAGCCGTCCTAAGCCAGCCCCTGCCCAACCGTGAGCTGCGCTGGCCAGAATCTGTACTGTTCATTTTGGCAAGGAAGTAACTGTGGGTCTTGTCTCTTTCCATAGAAGGGCAGGGGACATCCCCTGACCTAGTTTGTCTTCGCCTGTTTAGCTGGCAGGGTGCTAGGCACGTGACCTACCTGATGGACGTGGAAGAGCCACTCTTTTTTTTTTTTTTTAATATAAATTTATTTATTTTTGGCTGCGTTGGGTCTTTGTTGCTGCACACGGGCTTTCTCTAGTTGTAGCAAGCGGGGGCTACTCTTCGCTGCGGTGCGCGGGCTTCTCATTGTGGTGGCTTCTCTTGTTGTGGAGCCTGGGCTCTAGGCGCGCAGGCTTCAGTAGTTGTGGCACGTGGTCTTAGTAGTTGTGGCGCACAGGCTTAGTTGCTCCGTGGCATGTGGGATCTTCCCGGACCAGGGCTCGAACCCGTGTCCCCTGCATTGGCAGGTGGATTCTTAACCACGGCGCCACCAGGGAAGTCCCAGAGCCACTCTTGATATGAGTGGAGTGTTTCTCCTCAAGGCAATTTCACTTTGGACAGTTGTCTTCAAATCAACATCACCATCAATATTTCTATGGTACTTTGCGGAATGTTTCCACAAGCATCATTTGTGCAAAAGCCAAACAAGGATTAAAGGTCCACCTTGTGGGCTTCCCTGGTGGTGCAGTGGTTAAGAATCCGCCTGCCAATGCAGGAGACACGGGTTCGAGCCCTGGTCCAGGAAGATCCCACCTGCTGTGGAGCAACTAAGCCCGTGAGCCACAACTACTGAGCATGCGCTCTAGAGCCCGCGAGCCACAACTACTGAAGCCCGAGTGCCTAGAGCCCGTGCTCCGCAACAAGAGAAGCCACCGCAATGAGAAGCCCGCGTACCTCAACGAAGAGTAGCCCCCACTCTCCGCACCTAGAGAAAGCCCCTGCACAGCAACGAAGACCCAGTGCAGCCAAAAGTAAATAAACAAATTTTTTTAAAAAAGCCCACTTTGTTGGCTAAGGCTCAGTGAGAAGTAATTTGCTAAGGTGGTAGTCAAGCCAGTCTCCAAATTTGGTTCTCTGAACTGCTGCCAAGTCCCACACCCTTTTCACTATGTTCCCCTGCCCCAGTTTTTCTGTTTTATAATCCAATGGACTGGAGAGAAATCAGAGAAAAGATAGGGCTGTTTGGTTCCCCTCAATGTTATGGTCCCTTCTCTGTGAAACCACTTCTAGTTAGAAAAGTCATGATTTTTAGTTGAAATTCGAATATTACTTTCGGAAAGTGGTCTTGGTTTCCTATGATATGACTGAAAAATAGAGTCATATTTCCAGAGTCAATAGATGATTAAAGAAAAGTAGTTACTCCCTTTCTCTAGGGGATACTAAATGGAGGCATTTGGAAATTTGATGTAACACTGTCATTGTGAAGGAATAAATAAATAAAGGTAGGTAGGTTTTTATTTATTTTGTTTTGTTTTATTTTCCTGTGAAGATGGTTTGGAACAAGGACAGGTTACTCCTCACGCCAGAGCAGACAGGTGAGTTTGGATAGAGGTGCCATCACCTTTCCATTCTGGTCGGTGGAAGTTGACAAAGACTGAGCTGACCTTGTCTGCTGATGGTAGAAAAATGCGGACAGAGGAGCACCGGGGTTTGGCAGGGGTTCCAAGTCCTAACCTGTGTGTTCTTAAAGCCCAGAAGTGCTGTTGCTGTGCCTTTTTGAGTCATTTCAGACCTTCCGAGCTCTCTTCTGGCCTGCCCTCTGCCAGGCACCGTCTCCTGTCTCCTCACAGTAGCTTCTGGGGCCTGTGTCCACCCCACCACCTTCCATCCCTTTAGTTAGAGGACTTGTATTGCATCAGATATAAGGACCCAGATGTAAGTCAAGGTGAGCCCATCAAGAATGGTTGAAAGATGATGAATTGAAACTCAACGTGCTCCTGTTGGCAGCGGTTGGGGGAGGCAGTGGGGGAGGGAGGGGTGGTGGTCCTTCCACTGCAGTTCAGCCTGAGGCAGGTCTCGGGACGAGTCCTCTGATGGCTCAGGTTCCCTGAAAGGCGGGACGGGGCAGACTCTGGGAGCTCTAGACGTCAGAACCCAGATGCTTACTTTCCTCTCAGTAAAGGTCGGGTTTCTCCAGAGCTTTTGGGTGTCTCCAGACCATATTTCTCTAAACTCTTAAGGAAATCCAGGAGTTTCTGGGAGTCACCCAGACTGGCTTCCAGGGGCAGAGCTGACGTGTTCTGGCATTTACCCGCATCCTCCTGGGTGTCGCACATCCAGAACACGAGGCGCAGGACAGAACAATAGTTAACAACGTCTTTCCTTATGCAGGTGTCACACCAGGCGCGTGTATTGTCTTATATAATTTCAGCAACAGCCCCTATGAAGTAGTAATATTATCCTTGTTTTACAAATGAAGGCACTGAGGCTCACAGAGATTCTAAGATTCGTGTGTGTGTGTGTAAATGTCGTGACGTAGGGAGTTTAAACGTATGATCTGTTTTTAGACACAAATCATCTGTAAATGATTATTGAAATGTGCTTTCCCAGGACTCTGGTTCTTTCTTTCCGAGTCACCCACTGCCCTGCCTTGACGGTCTCCCCTCCAGCCTTCACACAGAGGCGGGCTTAGGGGACTAAGGAGCCGGTGATGAGTAACTCACAGCAGGAGGAGAGCTGAGAGGTGGAACTAGTGTGTCTCCAGGCTGTGGTCCCCAGGTTGGTGTGTGGTTGTGACCCTGGGCCTGCACCTCCCGCTGCACACCTTTCCCACTTAGTACCACAGAGGGTCTCGTTTACCGGGTATGGTTTCCGTGGTGGAGAGGGCCCATCTTGTCTGTATATCCATCTCTCCAGTTTCTTCTCTTTGCCCATCCTTCTGGGGCACAGGTGTTCTGGCCTCCCTGGAGTGCTTATTGATTCTTATATGTAGGGGTTTTTTTGTTTTTGTTTTTTAAAGAATCGATTTTATTTATTTTGGGGTGTGTTGGATCTTCGTTGCTGCATGCGGGCTTTCTCTAGTTGTGTTGAGCGGGGGCTACTCTTCATTGCGGTGTGCGGGCTTCTCATTGCAGTGGCTTCTCTTGTTGCGGAGCACGGCCTCTAGGCGTGCTTGCTTCAGTAGTTGTGGCTCATGGGCTCTAGAGCACAGGCTCAGTAGTTGTGGCACACGGGCTTAGCTGCTCCGCGGCATGTGGGATCTTCCCGGACCAGGGCTCGAACCGTGTCCCTTGCATCGGCAGGCGGATTCTTAACCACTGCGCCACCAGGGAAGTCCCCATGTTTTTGTTTTTTTACCTTACTTCCCTCCCAGCCTTCTGGGGATGCAGTGCTTTGTGGAGTTACTCTCACCTCCCCAGGTTAGCAATATGTCTTGCAGAGGGAAGGCTGCAGAGAAACGTTGAAAATAAATTGCTTTTTGGAAAATAATTTGACAGTGAGTCAAGAGTCCTAAAAATATTTATTCCCTTTGATTCGGAAATATTTCTAAGATATATTCAGAAACTCAATAATCAGAGGTGCACAAAGATTTATCTTGAAAAGATATCAGTTATCCTGTTTATGGTGGTGGTGTTTATAATAGTGAAAATATCCAGTAAGCTGCTCTATATTCATAGGCTGGAAGAACATTTGAGATTTTTTAAGCTTCACAATTTAATAAATGAAAAAAGCAGGACAAAATTATATGTAGTATAAAACCAATAATGTTAAAAATAAATATATTTTACAATATACACGTAAAAAATGGGTGGGACAAAAACAAATAGGTGTTTGGGTTATGTTTTCTTTATGGTTTTAAATTTAGCGTATTTTCTTCAGTAAGCATGTATGTATGTATTCATTTATTTATTTATTTTTAAAATTTATTTATTTTATTTATTTATTTTTGTCTGCATTGGGTCTTTGTTGCTGCGCGTGGGCTTTTTCTAGTTGCAGCAAGCGGGGGCTACTCTTTGTTGCGGTGTGCCGGCTTCTCATTGCAGTGGCTTCTCTTGTTGCGGAGCACAGGCTCTAGGCGTGTGGGCTTCAGTAGTTGTGGCACGTGGGCTCAGTAGTTGTGGCTCGTGGGCTCAGTAGTTGTGGCTTGCGGGCTTAGTTGCTCCGCGGCATGTGGGATCTTCCCGGACCAGGGCTCAAACCCGTGTCCCCTGCATTGGCAAGCGGATTCTTAACCACTGCGCCACCAGGGAAGCCCCACATGTATTTATTTTTAACTTTTTTATTTTGAAATAGTTTCAGATTTACAGAGAAGTTGCAAAATTAGTGCAAAGAATTTTTGAATACTCTTTACGCAGATTCCCCAAATATTACCATTTTACCTTATACTCTCTCTCTCTGTCTTTTAAAATTGAAGTGTAATTGACCTACAGCTCTATGTTAGTTCCAGGTGTACGACATATTCTATACATTACATAATATTTCTGTACATTACAAAATGATCATGATAAGTCTAATTACCGTCTGTCACCATGCAAAGACATTACAATATTATCGGCTCTGTTCCGCATGCTGTGCATTTCATCCCTGTGACTCCTTAATTTTGTAACTGGAAGTTTGTTCCTCTTAATTTCCCTCAGCTATTTCATTCATCCACCCGCCACCCGCCCTCTCCTCTGGCAGCCACCTGTTTGTTCTCTGAATCTGAGTCAATTTCTGTTTTGTTTTTTAGATTCCACGTATAAGTGAATTCATATGGTACTTGTTTCTCTGTCTGACTTATTTCACTTGGCACAGTGCCCTCTAGGTCCATCCATGTTGTTGCAGATGGCAAGATTTCATTCTTTCTGATAGCTGAGTAATGTCCATTTTATACATATACCGTCTCTTCTTTATCCATTCATCTATGGAAGGGCACTTAGGTTGCTCCCGTATATTGGCTGTTGTAAAAAATGCTACAGTGAACAGAGGGGTGCATATATTTTTTTAAATTAGTGTTTTTATTTTCTTTGGGAAAATACCCAGAAGTGGGATTGCTGGATCATATGGTAGTCCTATTTTTAGTTTTTTAAGGAACCTCCATAGTGTTTTCCACAGCGGCAGCACCAGTTTACATTCCCACCAACAGTGCACGAGGGTTCTCTTTTCTCCACATCCTCGCCAATGCGTGTCTCTCTCTCTTTTTATCATGTCTTTTCCTGACCTTTTTGAGGATAAGTTGTACATATGGACATATGAATTACTCTTAAGTACTTCAGTGTTTCTTTTCTAAAATTCAAGGGCACTTTCTTACATAGCCATAGTATAATAATCAGTATCGGGAAATTAACATTGATATACTATGTTGTCTAATCATAGCAGTTATTCAGATTTCCCACTAATGTCTTTTATAGCAAAAAAAAAAAAAAGATCTTTTTTCTTTTTCTTGGTCCAAGATTGCACTGAACTGTAGCCACTCTTCAGTTTCCTTTGATCTGGAGCAGTTCCTCAGTCTTTTTTTATCTTTCATGACCTTGACATTTTTCAAAAAGTCAGGCCATCTCTTTATAGAATGTCCCTCAGTGTGGATTTGTCTGATGTTTCCACGTGATAAGATTCAGATTATGTTTTTCGGGGAATGTCACAGAAATGGTATTTTGTCCTTGTGCCAGTATTGGACTTTGATCCCTTGGTTATGGTGGTGTTAGCTAGGCTCTCCACCAGGAAGTTCTGGTTTTTTCCAGATGGAATCAATAGCTTCTCATCAGACTTTTACCCACAGGTTTTAGTACTCATGATTCTTGTCTGAAACAGTTATTACTATGGTGGTTGCCAACTGGTGATTTTCTAAGCCCTTCATTCTTTCTGCATTTGTTAGCTCACATTCTACTCTAAGGAAGAACTTTCCTTTCTCACCTATGTGTTTATTTATTCATTTATGTATTTATATCAGTATTGACTCTTGCATTATTCTTTGACCTTTTGGGTTATAGTCTGTCACTGACGGTATTTATTTTAATGCTCAAGTTGTCCCAGATTTCCCAGTGGGAACCCCCTCATGTAGACTCCTGTGTTCTTTAGCCATGTCCCTGTCATTCTTCAAGCCCTTCCTTACCCTTTGGCACAGCAAGGTGATCCAGGTTCATCCACTACTTTTCCTGCCCTTATTCTCGAGTCAGCCATCTCTCCAAGGAGCCCTGGTCTCTTTGGATGGAGAATGATGTTTAGAAACCAAGATTTGGGTGCTAGATGGCTCCTTGCTCCTAGGGTATCATTACTTCTAGGCCCTCTCAGCAGACAAAACTAGGAAATACACACAAATCACATGCATTTCTATGTGCATCTTTATATATTAAGAAACCATTGTGTATACTGGTGTCTCCAGTTTCAGTCCAGCCCCACAGCGTTCATTCCCCAGTCTCTCTTCCCGTATTTGTACCTCCCTCCTTCAGCAGTAAGAAATCCAGCTCCCATGTATTTAATTTCAGAAGTAACACGTGAATACCAACCATCTCCTTAAAAAGAACAGACAAAGCAAAGGTCCCTTTAGACACCCCAATCATATTCTAGGTGTTTCCTAGAGGAAATCACTATTGTATATATCTTCCTGGATCATATTTCTGGAGAAATACCTAATTTTTCTTTTATTTCATTAATGGTTTCCTAATGAAAATATAACTTTCTTTTTTATTTAATATATTTTGTCAGTCTTGCAATGAGAGTACCATTAGCTCCGCTTAACTATTTTTTAACTGTTGCATAGCATTCCATTACTTGGAATGGAAAACGTAAGCATCCAGTTTGGGGCTGGTACAAGCAGTGCTGGGCTCAGTGAGAGGCACAGTTCAAGAAGAGAGTCACCAGACCCAAGGATCTGGGCATTTTTTTTTCCCCATAAGAAAACAGCTTTAAAAATATTTTTCTGATTAGGTAAATAGCCATTATTTTAAAAGAAGCAAGTAATACATTAAAAATAAAGTGGGAGTCTTCCCTGGTGGTGCAGTGGCTAAGAATCTGCCTACCAATGCAGGGGACACGGGTTCAAGCCCTGGTCCGGGAAGATCCCACATGCCGTGGAGCAACTAATCCTGTGCGCCACAGCTACTGAACCTGTGCTCTAGAGACTGTGAGCCACAATTACTGAGCCCACGTGCCACAACTACTGAAGCCCACATGCCTAGAGCCCGTGCTCCGCAGCACGAGAAGCCACTGCAATGAGAAGCGTGCACACTGCAACGAAGAGTAGCCCCGCTCGCCACAAGTAGAGAAAGCCCCGCACACAGCAACGAAGACCGAACGCAGCCAAAAATAAATAAATAAATAAATAAATAAATAAATTTATTTATTTTAAAAATAATAATAATAAAATAAAAATAAAGTGGGGGATAAAATTAAAATCTCACCCCTGAGATAATATTTTGGTAATCCTTTCACATATCATCTTATGTATATACATACATAAATATTTCTACATCATTGGGGCATAGTACCTATGCTGTTGTATTGTGGATACTTATTTTGCAGTGTGACTTATATACAGTGTATATACTTATATACAGTACGATCTTTAATGATGAATTCTTACGTAGATAAACTCCCCTGTAACTATCACCACAGATAAGATACTGCACATAGTCCAGCATGCCAGAACCTTCCCTTGTGCCTCTTCCTCCACTTATGACTCTTGACCCAAAGGGAACCACTGTTCTGACCTCTGTCACCGTAGATTTTTTGCCTTTTCTTGAAGTTCAGCTATAAGTGGAATCCTACAGTAAGGTACTCTCCTGTGTTCAGCTTCCCTTGTTCAGCGTTACGTCTGTGAGATTCATCTGTGTTACTGCGTGCAATAGTTCATTCTTTTTCATGTCTATGGGTACTTAATACTTCTTCTTGTTTACTTCTTGTCGTTCAAAGAATTTTTCATAGTAGTAACAGCTACATTTATTACAGCACATACTCTGTGCTAGGCACTGTTCTAAACCCTTTACAAGTTCAGCTTGTTTAATCCTCACAATAACCCAGTGAAGTGGGTACTACTATTATTATAATAACATGTCCATGACTCTTTATCAGGTTGAAGAAGTTCCCTATTATTCCTAGTTTACTGAATTTTTTCATCATGAATAGATGTTGAATTTCTCCATCCATTGATAATCAGGTGGGTTTTTTAAAAACCTGTTTATATAGTGAATTACATTGATGTTTGGATATTGAACTAACCTTGTATTCCTGGAGAAAACTCCATTTGATCATGACATAGTATCCTTTTTACATATTGCTCAATTCGATTGACTAATATTTTAGATTTTTGCATCTGTGTTCACGAAGCATGTTGGTCTGTAGCCTTCTTTTTTGTACTGTCTCTGTCTGGTTTTGGTATCAGAGTAATACACACCTCATAAAAGAGTTGGGAAGTCTTCTATTTTCTGAAAGAATTTGTACAGAATTGGTATAATTTCTTCCTTAAATGTTTGATTTAATTCACCAGTGAAGCTGTCTGCTCCTGGAGTTCACTTTTGGTGAAGGTTTTAACTAGTAATTTGAATTCTTTTAGAGAGCTCTTCAGCTTATCTGTTTTTCTCAAATGAGCTCTGACAGTTTGTGCCTAAGGAATTTGTCCATTTCATCTGAGTTATCAAATGTTGACATAAAGTTCATAATTTCCCATATTACCCTTTAAATGTCTATAGAATCTATTGATGTCTTTTTCATTCCCTATATTGGTGATTTACGTCTTCTTTTCTTCCTGATCATTCTGCCTGAGGTTGATCTATTTGAGAGCAATGTATGTGTCAAGAGTTCTAAGAATTCAAATCTAGTCAAGAATTTAAGGATTTTTTAAATTAAATTTTTTTTTTTTTTAAACTTTTGGCTGCATTGGGTCTTAGTTGCTGCGCGCGGGCTTTCTCTAGTTGTGGCGAGTGGGGGCTACTCTTTGTTGTGGTGCACGGGCTTCTTATTGCGGTGGCTTCTCTTGTTGCAGAGCACGGGCTCTAGGCGTGTGGGCTTCAGTAGTTGTAGCACGGAGGCTCTGTAGTTGTGGCTCGTGGGCTCTAGAGCACAGGCTCAGTAGTTATGGCTCACGGGTTCTAGAGTGCAGGCTCAGTAGTTGTGGTGCACGGGCTTAGTTGCTCCGCAGCATGTGGGATCTTCCCGGACCAGGGCTGGAACCCGTGTCCCCTGCATTGGCAGGCGGATTCTTAACAGCTGTGCCACCAGGGAAGCCCTAATTATTATTTTTTAATTTTTAAAATTTATTGATTTTGGCTGCACCGGGTCTTAGTTGCGACACGCGAGATCTTCACTGGGGCATGTGGGATCTTTAGTTGCGGCATGCGGACTCTTAGTTGCAGCATGCATGTGGGATCTAGTTCTCCGACCAGGGATCGAACCCGGGCCCCTGCATTGGGAGCATGGAGTCTTACCCACTGGACCACCAGGGAAGTCCCCAAGGATTTTTTTTTTTAAAGAGAAAGATTTTTGTTTAAAGATACTTTTCTTAATATTATTTAGGGAAGAAATCAGAATGGACGTCAGTAACAGACACACATTTTAATTCAAACTGCACCCCTCACCAGCTGTGTGACCTCAGGCAAACCACTCAAACCCACCTGAGTACTGATGTCATCGTTATAAGGAGAAAATAGTAATTTCCGTGTAGAGTGGCTGAGACATTGACGTACACCCCAAAAGTGCCAGGCCCCGTGCCTGCTTACATGGGCACCCGTGCATCTGTTACTCAGAGTGAGAAGTTGGAGACAACCCTGCCAAAATCACCCCTGCGTGCAGTGTGCCCACGTTTCCCTGGAGCAGCTACTCACTTCTCCCCTCTGTCCCCACAGCACTTTGTAAACAGTGGTTTTACAGCATTTCTCACATTTGACCGCAGTGTCTTCTGTGTTTCCTTGACCAGATTGCGCACTGCTGCACAGCCGGGCCATGTTTTTCTCATCTTTTCTCTCTGGTGCCCATATAGATTTAAGTGCTCAAAAATATTTTAATAAACGCAGAATAGGAAAGTCATTACATAATGGTACGTCAAATCAGTGGACCATCAGGCAGCCAAAGAAAATATCATTATAAAGGATTCTTTAGCAACGTGAAAAACTGTGTTACAAAGTAGAATACGTTTTATCTACTTTTTAAATGAGTGTATGTAGATGCGTGTGTATAATGTATTTATATATGGAAAAAATGAAAGAAAACTCTAGAGAGAAAACAGCCCTGTGGGTAGTTAGCCTCTGCCTGACCTTTCATCCTTTAAGATAACCATTTGAGCGGGGTGAGACTGAGATGGGAGGTGCTGAGTCCCCTGTCGCTAGAGGCTGTACAGGCACAAAAGGAATCACTGGAATCGCGGGGCACAAAGGGCTCTCGAGGTGCCTGGTCCAGGAGGCCTGAGGCAGGCATTCCTTCCCCGCCACGGTTTACCAAGTCCTTCCTCTTGGGGCCAGAAGGAGCAGTGAAGTCCCATCAGGGAGCAGCACTTGTGTCTGTGCAGAGGGAGTTGGGTTTGAAAAGATGTCATACAGACATGATGGTGGTGTGCTTGGGGGCTGAGAGACTCATTTACCCCTGAAGATGCTCCTCCTTAAAAGCCGAAAGCCCGGCTCTGTGGGAAGCACGGACTGTTCTTGGGACCAGTTTCTTAATCGAAAGAGTTAGTACTTCCCCCTTTTTTCAGAGTCTGCCCTGTGCCTCCCCGTCTCTCTTCCTATTTCCTGAGTCCTTAGGATGTGCCGTGGATCACATGTCACAGCTTCATTGTCTGCTTTCGCTTTCCATAGCTGCTCTTGTTTAACATGAACTAGAAGCGTGTGTGTGTGTGTGTGTGTGTGTGTTTCAACGCGCTCAGGGAAAGAAGATCCAGGAATCAGTGTTGAAGTATTAACTCAGGTCAGAGACTAGGGGTTTTCCTCCTGGCATCGTCACCAATCAGCCGGTTCAGTTTAATGATCATTAATTTGGCAGGTCTGTGTCCCAGGCCCCTGGGGTGGCAGGCACTCTGTCATTAAGCACAGTTTACCTAGCCTTGTGTTGACACATCTCCAGTGATGGAGGTGGGGGGCCACGCCTCACAACAGCTCATTTTCTTTCTACATATTTTTGTCAGAAAATTCTTCTTGGAGAGTGTGTGAACCTCTGTCTTCCGTTACCGCACAGGGTAAGGGCTCAGGCCCTCAAGACTGCTCCCCACACCCCGCTTCAGATGCCAGTCACAAGCCCAGGTTGTCACCTGTGCTTCTTACCAATCAGCTGTAAATGTGGATTCCCACAGCCGGCTACTCGGGTTTGATGAATTTGCTAGAGCAGCTCACAGAACTCAGGGAAACACTTACTTATATTTACCAGTTTATTGAAGGATATGATGAAGGATACAGATGAACAGCCAGGTGAAAAGATACATAGAGTGAGGTCTGGGAGGGTCCAGAACCCAGGAGTTTGTGTCCCTGTAGAGTGAGGGTCACTCTCCCAGCACATGGATGTGCTCACCAACCTGGAAGCTCTCTGAGCCCCACACTTCTGGGGTTTTAGGAAGGTCTCCTCATGTAGTCATGATCAGTTACTCACTCTATTTCCAGCCCCTCACCCCTCTCTAGAGAAAGGAGTGGAGGCAGGGACTGACAATTCCAAGCTTCTGTTCATGGCTTGGTCTTTCTGGTAACCAGCCCCTGCACAGGAGCCTACCCAGAGTTGCATTTGAACAAAAGATGCTCCAAGTGCTCTTATCACCTAGGAAATTACAAGAGTTTTAGGAGCTCCGTGCCAGGGGCTGGGGGCAGAGACATATATATATGTGTGTGTGTGTGTGTATACATATATATATGTGTGTATATATATATATATATATTTTTCTATTATCTCACAGAACTCCTGTGAAGTCTCTTGTACCCATAAATTGCCTTGTGCTAACTTTTAGTAGGGTTACTAAGTTATACCCTCAGAATGCCCCAGAGTACATTGCCTTAGGGGATCTGTGGGTTTGCCCCACTTGGAGTTCAGGCCAGGTGGCCGAGGCCCCAGAGAGGCTGATAGAAACAAGCGCACGTGGCTGTCCACGACCGGCTGCAGTTCCTGTGGTCAGCGCCTGTGGGGCTTTGTCAGCCGCATTTGTGCTGAGTGATGCTAGGTCTTCTGCCTGCTTCTCGCCGAGTCATGCTTTCACAGATCCAGCTCCCCTGGCTGCCTTCCTCTTTCACGTCACTGCATCAGACACAGTGCCAGTCATGCGTCTCCACATCCCACCCGTAAGCCCTGTTAAGTGGGGGAAAGGTCGTCAGCTGGGGCATTTGGGCATCTGCATGGAATGTTGAGAGTGTTCTAGTCTAGGATGCCTTGGTCATAGCTCCATGTCTGCATTGATCCTTTGGGTGTGACCACTGTTCAGGGTTACCACCCTATGACATGGTTCTAATCATGCCACACCCTCGCCCTGTCACCATCTGCAACCAGGGCTCAAAGACCTTAGACACGTAGAGGGCTCCTGGGCCCTTTGCAAACTGGTCTTAATCTGTTTTTAAAGGTCATTCTCTTCCTCACCAGCCTTTTACCCATACATACACATGCATCTCATCATACCACTCTTGAGTCACACTAGATTCTTGTAACTACTGCTCTTTTATCATTTACACCTTGGCATGTGCTTCCTCTGTCTGGAACGACTCTTACCTCCTTTTCTTTTTTTTTTTTTTTTTTTTTTTGGCTGCATTGGGTCCTCATTGCGGCATGCGGGATCTTTTCGTTGTGGCTCATGGGCTTCTCTCTAGTTGTGTGTGGGCTCTGTAGTTTGTGGCACGCGGGCTCTCTCGTTGAGGCACGTGAGCTCAGTAGTTGTGGCTCACGGGCTTAGTTGCCCTGCGGCTTGTGGAATCTTAGTTCCCTGACCAGGGATCGAACCCACGTCCCCTGCATTGAAAGGCGGATTCTTTACCACTGGACCACCAGGGAAGTCCTGACTCTTACCTCCTTTACCTGACTGTTGGACCCTGGTCATTTTTCATCACCCGGCTCAGAGGTTGGCCCCTGGGTGACCCTTCTTTGACTGTTTGGACTATCTGACCTTCTTCTTCCTCAGAGCTCCATTTTCCCCTACGCCTGGCCTCCCCATGGTGTTGAAAGCATTGGGATATGCCTACAAATCACAGCAATGAGTTGGTGCCCTCCATCTCCCACCAGCGCAACGGTGGAAGAGGCCTGACAAAAGAGAGAATTTAAATAAGATTTAGAGACTTATAATACCCAAAACGTTCGGGATACAATTTTAAAAATCACCATACTGAGAACTAGGAAAATCTCAACTTGAGTGAGAAAAGACAATCATACAAGATATAAAGAAGAGCCAAACAGACATCTTAGAACTGAAAAATACTATAACAAAAAAAAATAAAAAAAGAAAAGAAAACCAGAACTCAGTGTATGGCACCACGGCAGAATGGAGACGGCAGAGGGAATCACCAGTGAGCTTGAAGACAGAACAATAGAAATTAACCCAGTCTGAGCCACAGAGGGAAACTAGACTGATAAAACTGAACAGATCCTCAGGGACCTGTGGGACTAATAACAAAACACATTTATGTCATCGTGGTCCCAGAAGGAGAAGAGAAGGATGGTGGGACTGAAAAAGTATTTGGAGAAATAATGGCTGAAGAGTTCCTAAACCTACAGATTCAAGAAGCTGAGTGAATCCTAACCAGGATAAACTTAAAGAAAGCCGCCCTGTCTTGTCTCGGTTTAGGTGACTGACGAGGTGGACACTGTAGCCAGAGGGGAATGTGTGCCGGCTGCAGTGCTCTCAGCAGGCTGCCCTGGGGAGGCACTTTCCCCTGAGTATCTCTCAGGCCCTGCAGGATGAGCTATTAGGCAAGAGCAGGCTTGGTTTCCCGGAGGATTTCCCCCTGTCTTAGAGCCACTGAACCATGGACGAGTTTTGTGACTCTGAGCAGACCCTGCTCCCACTGCAGCTGGGGGGATCTGGGCTGCCTGGAGGTGGCAGTGCCTGTTCGCCTGGGCTCTGTGCTTGCTAAAGGGGCCGACTGACTCACTCGCTGGCTTACTTCCCTCCTGTTGCTGCATCCATGGCCGGCTCTCTGTGATGTCAGTGCCAGCTTGGTTGATCAGTCATTTACTGACCAGAAGTTACGTACAGCGAAGGCAAAGCCACAGATACTCCCTGGAGGATGATTTTACGCCCCTGGTGTTGTAAACAGTCCGATGGAGAAAGAGCCCTTCTGTTCTTGCCTCGTTTGCCCTTTCAGAAGCTGACGAAGCTCCCACCATGTTCTTGGCCTGGGCGGCCAGCAATTTGTCCGCCCTGCTCTGCAGGGTGTCTGGCTGCCTGGGGACTGGAGTGGCTGCCTTTGACCTTCAGCATCAGTGGGAACTGGCTAATTGGTGAAATTCAGGAGGAATAGCGCCCGTCTCTCTATCTATCTTAGGTATCTATCTATCTATGCCCGTTTCTGAATGTACATTGTCTTTATGATAAAAGTGAAAACTTACGTACAGACTTACTTTGTAATAAAAGATCGAATCAGACCTGCCCTATTTGGGGTGGGCGAGACCTACTTGGCTAGTCTTTTGATGTACCCCCTTTTTCTGTGTCTAACCTTACAGATGAGGACATGAACGCCTACTGCCAAGTAAGGGATTTGCACAGCTGGAGGCAGAGCTTTGGCAAGAGCCTGGTCTACTTAAGAACGTACTCTATTTTCTCACGGCCGTTTTGGGTTTTTTTGTTTGTTTGTTTGTTTTCTGTTGCTGACAAATGTTGCTTTTGGCCCCATGAGCTCTGTAGTGTTTGGCGTTCCTCCTTTCCACTAAGTGTAAAAGAATGGATGATTAATGGGCAGAAAGATCACACAGGGCTCCCAGAGGCTCCTTGGAGGGCCTGTGGGGACCTCAGACTGTCTCATGGTCACCCTACCACACCTGAAATGGAGGGACGCTCACCAAGCAGGATGGTCAAAATTTTCCCATCAGAATATTTCACACAGCAGAAGAGAGTGATTTTATGTCACAGGGTCTTGTTTCCCAGACTGTATCAAGGTGCCTCAAGGCACCATAGCCGGCGCCCAGAGGTTCTCAGGGAAAGTCCACGTCTGTCCTCGTTGGTGCAGCTTGGGGTGATTCTCAGTATCAACGGTGGGATCTTCTACATTCCTTTGATCTTCTACATTCCTTTTGATACTTTGTGTCTTTGCAAAGCTGGGTTTTCAGGGGTTGTTTGGATCCAACTACTCCTAAATGGAACGATTAGGTATTTCTCTTGGCCTAGGGATACCATGAAAATTTCACTGAAACACCAGGGGTTCCATGAGCTGAGAAAGTGTCCTGGAGGATTGCCACACGGGCACGCTCCCAGTCCCAAAGTTCTTTTCAGTCTGCAGGCTTCACGTTAGTGGTTCATGCAAATTTTACATTCTGTGTGTCGTAGTGAATTCACCGACTCCCTTCATTCATTCCACGGGGAGTCATGGAGCACTAGATTATGTGCCAAGCACTGTGCCAGGAAAGTGTGACGCCTGGAAGTGACGGTCGAGCCGAGGTCTGAAGACTGAATAGGAAGCAAGTAGAGGGGGGAGCATGCCAGGCACATGTAAAGGCCCTGGGGCAGGGACGCAGGGACGCAGGCTGGAGAGATGGGTAGGCGTGTTCGTGTGCCCTTCAACGTGACGATGATGGTTTAACAGCTTGTTCTCGGCTTCAGCCCCCACGCACGCTGCTCCGCTCCGAGTGGGAAGCGTAGGGTGAAGGTTTTTCCTCCCAGGTTGACTTCCTTCTTGCCAGCCTGCCAATCCTTCCTTCCCACCGTGTGCCAGGTGCAGAGGTGCCTCTGACACAGATACCCGTGTCCGCTCAGCCTCCCCACTTAAACGGGTAGCGAGCACAGCCCTCCCCTGGGAAGCTGGCGCCCCTTTCTGGTTTGCCGCTTGGGTGAGCTGCTTACCCCTTGGACCCTCCGACTCCCGGTTGTAGGTCAGATGCTCTCCAGGGTCCTTCCCACTGCCCTTCTGCAGCTTTTGTCTGTCTGACCTCAGAGTTAACGCTGCTGGGGACATTCTCAGGTCTGTGGAGACCTCAGGTCTGAGTGCTGGCCGTGTCCAGCATGCTGGTGAGGGCCTGCTGCAGGGGGCCAGTCACATTCCCTGTGCGCAGCGCCTGGTCGTCTCCGCAGTGGGGCAGGAATTCGTGGTGTCCTGACTCTGAGCTCAAAGGGAGAGGCCTGGGATGCTGAAGGAAGCAGCAAGTCAGGTGTTCGAGACAGAGGGAGAGGGGAGAAGGGTGAACATAGCCTCACAAACTGCACTGTAATCACGTGCCTGTGTTGTGCTTTCCAGAATCTAAAACCGCTCCATGATTGTATGCCACGCTTTGCCAGCCCAGCTACTCTAGAATCCGATGCTCATTCATTGAACAGTTCTACTCAGTTGCTATACCTGATGCTCATTATCTGCCCTTGTGGGCTGACCCTGTAGTCAGGGAGATGGCCAGTGGGGAAAACGTATAATATGATGTCAGGTAGTGATCAGGGCTGCGATGGGGGAAGGGCAGGGTGAGTGACCAGATACTATAGCGAGGCCAGGTCTCTCTGAGATGGTGACCTCTGAGCAGAGACCTGAATGAAGCGGGGGAGAGAACCCTGCAGGTAACTAGAAGAGAGTCCAGGCAGCCGTATTAACATGTGCAAAGGCCCTGGGGCACGAGCAGGCCGGGAGACTTGAGGAGTAGTAAGGAGGCCAGCGTGACCGTGAAGTGCGAGGAAAGGGGAGAGCAGTGAGAATCGGGGTGGGAGTGGTACCCAGGGGCGAGATCGAATGGGACTAATCGACCAGGTTAAGGATGTTAGATTTTGTGCTGAGTATGACATGAAGTCGTTTGAGGGTTTTGATTAGGGAGGTGACAGAGTCTGACTTACTTTTTCAAAGCCTCCCTCTGGCTACTGTGTGGAGAACGGCCTGTTAGGCACCTCTCGCAGGGTCGGGCGTGCGGGAAGGCCGCCACGCAGCTCCCCTTGCTCTGCGCGCCGTTGCTTTAGACACCTCCTCCAGGGCTGCGCTTTCTCTTCTGATTGCTGCAGTCGACTGGCGTGCCTGTCAAGAAACAGTCATTTCGTTTGGTGGGCATCAGTCCCCCCTCGGTAAAGTAAGGGGGCCGGGTGGCCTGAGTCAGAAAGATGGCCGGACAGGGAGCGGGCGGTCGTTGCTGCGATGTGAGGGGCGCCAGCTGGGGGCTCTCCGGAGTCAGCACATCGGCCCTGCCCGGAACCCCCAGCCGCTTCCAGCCGGGCTCTGAGATCATGTGGGACAGGTCCCCTCCCCTCCGCTTCTCCATGGCAGTAGGCTTGTGGGCCAGATGACAGTGCCACCGCCAGGGTTGGATAGAAAGATGTGACTAACATTGAATAAATATTCAGTGTGTTTATAAGTTAATGCTTAAATATAAACAGTACTCTCTGAGCACTAGATTGTCCTTTAACGTCAGATATCGAAAAGGGTAAGCTGAGATGACTCAGGAACTCAGCATGAGGAAAGCCCCTCAGATTAATAACGAAGCCAAGAACCAGGCTTGAGGGCCGTCCTGAACGGCCCGTTCCCGGCGGGTTGCACAGGTCAGCAGGGCTGATGCCCGGCCCTCCGATGACAAGGTGCTCGGCTGCAGGGCCCACCCTGTGGCTTCCTGGAGGCAGTGACAGCTAAGGGAAGTCAGATGTGAAGTAATCTCCCATTGCCCAAGTTGCCGAGCTGTGACTAAGGCATTCCTGACCGAGTCTGGAGCCGTGGTTGCAGTGAGAACCACCCACTCGGTGACAGGGCACAATGCCGCTTCCAGAGCCGAGCCCGGCCTCGGTGATAAGAGGCAGAAATGCGCTGCTGGGGTTTTAGGTCCTCTCACCTCGGCCTTTGTTGACTCATATCTACATACCCGTCAGGTTTCAGTGGTGGAAGGACCAGTTGAGCACCTTTCAAGGGAACTAAGTAGGTTGGTGTGCTGGGGTCCCAGAGACCACCCTCTGGCTCAGTGATTCACAAGGACTTGCAGAACTCAGAAAAGCTGTTTTACTCCCAGTCACGGTTTATTACGGCAGAGGGAAACAGACTGAAATCAGCAAAGGAAGGACTCCATAGGACAGAGTCTAGCAGGAGCCAGGCAGAAGCTTCCAGTTGTCCTCTGCCAGTGGAGTCACGCGGCAGTGCTTGCTCCTCCCAGCAGCCACGTGTGGAAGCCCACTCGAGCCTTGGTGTCCAGGATTCTTATTGGGGGTCAGTCTTGGAGGCATCGGGCGCCCAAGTGCCTAAGCTCACCTCCAGCACCCCAGAGGTGACACCAGTATGTGATTCAGAGCCCCAGGTGTTCCCCTAAATCACATCATTAGCATAAGCTATGTGCGTGACCCAAGGTCTCTGGTATATGGAGACATCTTATCAGGCGGCACATTCCGAGGCCTCAGGGGTTATTTCCTTGGAGCCATCCAAGGGCCAGTCCTGAAGACCTTTGGAATGTGCAGGGTTTAGGGCATGCCGGGCCTGCCACACAGCTGGGGAAAGGGTTTGCTGTGAAGCGACCCCTCTATCGTGTGGAAGCAGTGCCTCTGCTCTGTCCTTGTGGGGCTGGAGGATGCTGGTACAGGGAGTCTGTGGCTTCCGTTCCCAGTGTTCGCAGGGGGCCCAGTCCTAGTTCCAGCCTTAGCCTGCACCCAGGTGTGCCCAGGGCTGTGCAGGCACCGTGCAGGCCACGTGCCCTCTTAGTCCTGGTCCAAGGCTGCAGCTGCTGCCCCGAGGCTGCTAGTTGCTGCAGCCCCTGGGGCGTGAGCCCCAGACCAAAGCCTTCAGGGGGCTTCCCAGCAGGCCTCAGATGGACCCTGCTGACGTCTGTCGTTCTGTCTCCCAACAGTTTCTTGATCAACATGGGAGACTCCAGTGTGGAGGCTGGCGCCACCGCATCTGACACGGTGGCTGAGGAAGTGTCCCTTTTCAGCACGACGGACATGATCATGTTTTCCTTCATTGTGGGTCTCCTGACATACTGGTTCCTCTTCAGGAAGAAGAAAGACGAAGTCCCCGAGTTCACCAAAATTCAGACCACGTAAGTGACTCGCTCAGGATCCCTCGAGAGCACATCTCTGCCATCCCAGCAGTGCTTGGGCAGGAGCGAGCCGGCTGAGAGATGCAGGGTCTCTCGTATCGTGTTGGGCTGCGTCTTGGGTTTTGCCTTATTGATGGGCTCTGCTTTGGATCCACCTTCATAATCCCTTATGTTTACTCTGCGTTTCACAGTGTTCAGGGTCCTTTGATACCTGTTTCTTATTCAGGCTTCACAGGAACCATTCAGAGTAGAAGGCACCTTGCACAGACAGGTAACCTGAGGCTCAGGGCGTTAAAGGTCATCAGCGTAGGGCAAGGTGTGGGGAAGGGGCACAGAGCTTCCGTGCCCCCTCTGGGGTGCCACCCTCCCAGCCCCTCCATGTGTTTGGCAACCCCGAAACTCTCCAAACCCCATCCTTTTGGGTTTTTATGAAGGTTTTGTTATGTAGGCATAATTGATTAAATCATTGACTATTGGGGATTAATTCAGCCTCCAGGCCCTCTCCCCTCCCCGGAGGTCAGTAACCCTAAATGAAGGCAGTGACCCTGCCCTCACCGGGCTCTTGTGGGTGACGTTTATGACGTCACCTAGCACTGGTTCTGCCGCAAGGCAGCTGCTTAGTGTTTGTGTCAGCAAGTATCTCGTACCAAGCAGTACGCTGGGCGCTACAAGTATGCAAAGGTGGCCTTCACATTAAAGAGGCTAAGAAGTCAGGACATTGAAAGATACTTTTTGAAAAATGGTTTATGAAATGCTTTCACGTGTATGATCTAATCAGGGCCTCTGCGACAGCAGTGCCCACTCGGTGGCGGGGGGCGACGGCCTCATCGCTCATGATGGAGGGAGAGGCCAGGCAGCCGGGACACACAGGCTCTGGGGACTCCAAGAAGGACTTTCCCCTTGGAGGGATCGGGAAGGTGTGCTGCTGAGGGGGGCCACACCCCGAGGCTTCGAGGGCTTTGTCAGCAGAGGGCCAGAGGGAAGCTGGGAGGCTGGGCAGGTGAGCAGGGTCCAGCCTGTTCCCTCGGGGTTGGGCAGGCCCATTCCTGGTGTGGCAAAGTAGTTTTGCTGAAAAGATATGGCACTCGGGATAAGGGGACCAGTGTCCCAGGGCCCAGTTTACAGTAGCCCTGCGCTTCCTTGTCTGTAGGATGGAGGTGTGTCCCCACCCCCATCCCCGAGTGAGGCTGAGCCGCGGGACAGCGTGGGGCCGCCAGCCTCCCCGTCCCCAAGATCTCTGGCCTCGCAAGATGGACTTGAAACAAAACTCCTGGACTTGTATCTTGTGGATTCTAATTGTTTCTCTTTGCCAGGATGCTGAAGCGATAGTTCCCTCTTCATAATCCTAAAATTTTAACCCTATATGTTTAAATCCCCTTCTCATCCCTTATTATGTCATGGTGAAGACCCCATGGCCAGGGGTTCTCCGTGTACACTGTGCAGGGAAACGGTTACAGTGCAGTGGTTAGTAGGGTCTAGGCCCTGACACCGGGTAATGCAGGTTTGAGTCCTGACTCTACCATGTATTAGCCGTACGACATTTGCCCTCACTTAATCTTTTGAAGTCCGTGTCCTCAACTGTAAATTGGAGATAATAATGGAACTTACCTTATAGGGTTGTAAAAGTTAAACGGCATAAACCGTCATAGAGCTCTTTGCCCAGGTCCTGGAGCCCTCCAATGGTATGTATTTATGGTGCGCGGGCTTCTCATTGTGGTGGCTTCTCTTGCTGCAGAGTACAGGCTCTAGGGTGTGTGGGCTTCAGTAGTTGTGGCACGTGGGCTCAGTAGTTGTGGCTCATGAGCTTAGTTGCTCCGCGGCACGTGGGATCTTCCCGGACCAGGGATCGAACCCGTGTCCCCTGCATTGGCAGGCGGATTCTTAACCACTGCGCCACCAGGGAAGTCCCTATTCTTATTATTAATACCATCTCCAGTCTTACAAGAGCCCTCCAAGGACACCATTATTACCCCATTTTGCAGAGGAGGAAACTGAGGCACTAGTGATTGAGGAGTTTGCCCGAGGCCACCTAACTCACAAGTAGCAGAGCTGCCTTTTGAACCCAGATCTACAAACTCCACACCCCCTGTTTTCCCCGCTTTGCCATGCTGCCTTCCGTCTCTTAAGAGGTAGTAAATATCCCAATTTCAATGATGAGAAAACTGAGACTCAGAGAGGTCACTTAGCTGATACATCTGGGCCACCAGCTAGATGGTGGCCGCCACCTCCTGCTAGAAATCCCGCACTGTTGTCCCTGCCCACTCGTACTTTCAGTGAACACAGGTGGTTTTGGCCGCGGCACGGTGCCTCCCTTACCCCACCAGGTCAGTGGAGGGTGATCAGTGGGCGCTGGACGCGCCCAGGGTTGTACCACGAGTTCTCACCACGACCCCCAGTGGCTTCTAGTTGGTCTTCTAAGGCCTTTCAGGCCTTCACCACCTGGGGTGGTGAGTCCAAACCTTGGGGCATGGATGTTTTTTAAAAACCAAGCCAATGGGAACAATTGTGTCTGAGCAGCAAGCACAGGACACACACCTGCAGCCCCCTGACCCTGGACTTACAGGTGCAGGGGATTCAGAAGGAGTCCCTGTGTTCACAGGTGAATCTCCCAGGCATGCTGGCCTCTGGGGCCCTCACCACCAGGCCAGATTTGGCTTGAGAACCTCAGGAGCCCAGGGAGGGCTTAGAGGGAAGGTCAGTTCTGGAAGGCCTCCTGGGTTTTTTTCATAAACGATTTACTGAAGTACATAACAGGCAGACGTAAAAGTATACAGATCATAAGCACACAGTTTGATTATTTATCACAAAACGGATAGAATCATGTAAGAAACGGCCCCTCTTCCCCCTCCAATCCCACCACCCCCAGGTCACCCACTCTCCTGCCCTCTCGTGACATAGACGAGTGTTGTCTGTGTCCCGGGATGTGTAGTATTTGGCCATTCTTTCTGAGATTTCTCCATGTCGTGTGTAGTCGTAGTTCTCTCGTTATCATTGTTGCACGGTGTTCTGTTGTGGGAATAAACTGTAATTTATTCATTCCCATCATGATGGCCCTTTAGATTGCTTCCAGCCTGGGGCGCTGTTACCAACAGTCCTGCAGGAAACATCCTGGTACGTGTCGATGTGGTTCCCGTGTGGATGTGGCTCCCATGTGGACGTAGCTCTGTTGGGTGTGTGTTGGGTGTGGAGTTGGGGGTCAGAGGGAAGGCTCACGTGCGGCTCTGTTAGATATAGCCAGTTTTCCAGCATCCAGTCCCACCCCCAGCATGTGGGGTTTCAGTTGCTGCCCATCCTCACCAACACTTATTTTTGTCAATTAAAAAATTTTAGCCATTCTAGGGAATCCCCTGGTGGTCCAGTGGTTAGGACCCCGTGCTTTCACTGTCAGGGGCCCAGGTTCGATCCCTGGTCAGGGAACTAAGATCGCACAAGCCATGCAGTGCAGCCAAAAAAAAATTTTTTTAATTGAAATGAAATAAAATTTTAGCCATTCTAATGGGCATGTGGTGGTAATTGTTTTAACCGCATTTCTCTGATGTCCAGTGACCTTTTCATATGTTTGTTGGCCACGGAGGTATCTTTTGTGACGGTACATTCAAGACTTGGCCCATTTTTTTCCTGTCGGGCTATTGGCCTTCTTGTTGATTTGTTACAGTTCTTTGTATATTCTAGATCTGAGTCCTCTGTTAGATATCTATGTATTGTCAATATCTTTCTGTAAAGTTGCCTTTTTACTCTCTTCATAGTGTCTTTTTGTGATCAGACGTTGTGCCTTAAACTGGCCCCGTTTGTCAACCTTTTGGTTGGCCTTCACCTTTATGGTTAATGCTCTTGTGTTCAGTTTAAGAACTCTTATCTTATGGTCATGAAGCTTTTCTTTTGTATTTTCTTCTAAAAGATTCACTCTTGTAGTTCTTATCCTTAGATCTGCCATCCAGCTGAAATTGATTTTGGTATCAGCAAATTGTCAAGGAGCTTCGAAAATCATTTTTTCCTGTGGTTATCCATCCACTTGACCCAGCACCATTTATTGAAAAGGGTTATTCTTTTCTCACTGCACTAAAGTATCCCTGTAGATATAAATCAGGTGACCGTATAGATGGGGGTTGATTTCTAGACTACTTGTTCTGTTGATCTGTTTTCTGTCCTTTTGCCAATACCACATGTTCTGCTTTCTATGATTTTATAGTAACTCTTGACTTGGTAACTGGTAGTCTAGGTCCTCCAGCTTTGTTCTTCTCTTTTAAGATTCTCTTGGCTTTTTTTGGGCCCTGGGCATTTCCATATAACTTCTAGAAT
Organism: Balaenoptera physalus; assembly: GCF_965194825.1. Classification (NCBI taxonomy): domain Eukaryota; kingdom Metazoa; phylum Chordata; class Mammalia; order Artiodactyla; family Balaenopteridae; genus Balaenoptera; species Balaenoptera physalus. The sequence goes on from NC_138898.1 coordinate 84,086,272, forward strand.
CAGCTTGTCCAAGTCCACCAAAACAAAAAAACCTTCTGTGATTTTAGTTGAGATTGGGTGGAATCTATAAATTAATTGACATCTTCCAGTATTGAGCCTTCTAATCAGTGAACATGATTTTATCCCCCGGGGAGGTCTTTTGAATGGTTCATAATAGCAATTAAACACTGGTTAAAGAGGAGCAGTTATGAGCAGCGCATTCTCTTAACCATAATCATTTTAAAAGTCGCTCTTTCATCTCTCCTCCCACTGGCTCCTCAGCCTTTGCTCAGCTTGTACCTCTGGGCAGAGCACCGGGGCCAGGGCAGCTCCTGATGGAAGGGAGCCCAGGGGGATGGTGGCTCCCAGAGGAGTCTGAAGCTCAGGGAACCTCTCCGTGCCCCCAAGCGCTTTGTTCGTGCATGTAATGCAACACCCCTCTGGCTGGGTGGGAATTTGTTTCTATTTCTGTCTCCCATAATGCAGAGGGAGCATCCCATTCCTGTCTGGGTCCCTCGCTCTGTGCAGGGCCTGTCGGAGTGAAGATACTCAGAGAAAGGCCGTTGAATTAGTAAATGCTAAACCTGCATGTGTGTCTGCCTCTAAGGCAAACTAGCTCACAGTCTGGGTGTGGCTTATGCTAAAATTTTTTTAATTTTTAAATTAGAACATTGAAAACCCTGGCAATTCCATATAAAAGTCACTTATAGCTTCTTTTGGAAAAAAAAACAAAACAAAACAGAGGACCTGACCCCATGGAGCCCACCGTGACACCTGCCAGCAGAGGCTGAGGCTGAGCGGGGCCACCCTTCTAGATGGGGGCTGCACCGCAGCCTGTGCCCCCCAGCCAGCCCTAGCTGTGCTCCTCCTCGGCTCTGCTCACAGCCCCCCCACCCCCCTGCAGTCTGCTTCACTTGCAGCACCTGAGTGCTTTAAAGAAAAACAAAGCTTTTTATTATGGAACACTGCAAGCAAACACCAAAGCATGGAGCATAGGAGAGGGAACTCACGCACCTGTCACCCAGTTTCAACAACTATCCGCTCCTGGCCAGTCGTGCTTCCTTCCCCTTCCCCACTGTTGCTGGATTATCTTAAAGCAAGCATGTAATTTCATAATTAACCCTATAATTCATATGAATTATGAATAAAGAAATCATATGATTTCCTAGGAAATTGGAAATATTTCCTATGAAATTATGTGGAAATATGAACTACGAGAATATTTCAGTCCTCTCAAACTCAGGGACTCCCCTTTTTAAACCTAACACAGAGCTATCCTCCCACCCCTGTAAGTTCACAGTATGTCTCAGTATCATTGGATACTCAGCCGGCATTGTTCGTAGCTCCCTGAGTGACTGATGAATTTTTTTTAACCTTTTTTTTTTTTTTTTAAATTCAGGATCTAAACCCACACGTTGCAATTGACTACCAAATCTTTTAAGTCTCTCTTTGGGAGGTCAGGTCTATTGAGGTGTAATTTACATGCAGTAAAATTCACCTTTTTAAAGTGTACAGTTTGACGCATCCTGACAGGTGTGTGCAGTTGTATAACCAGTGTTGCAGTCAGGATACAGGACGCACCACATCCCAGAAAGCGCCCCCCCCCCCCCGCCCAGGTCCCATTGCAGTCGCCACCCCCCAGCCCCACCTCTGGCAACCACGGATCTGATTTTTGTCCCTGTAGTTTTGCCTTTTCCAGACTGTCATGCAAACGGGGTTATGTCATCACAGCCTCTCGTGCCAGGCTGCTTCCCCTTAACATAATGTCAGGTCTCTCTCAGTCCATGGGCTTCCTTCCATCCCTGTGATTCCCTCGCGGCATTTTCGTTGAAGAACCCAGATCATTTGTTTCCCAAAGTTTCCCACAGTCTAGAATTTTGCTGCCTGCATCCCACTGGGGGTTGCTTCTGAGAAGCCACAAAAGAGCTCATTTTCCTCCGTGACCTTCATTTGACGGCCTGCTCTTGCCAGAAGGGCCGGGAAAGCCAGGAGTCAAGGGTACCGGCATCATCTCTATCCATCTTTATCTCCTTTTTCCACACCCAGCTCAGGGCCACTCTTTCTAGAGAGGGGTCCTTGGCTCTGCCGAGCACGACGATAGAAACACCAATGGGTTTTACAAAGAGAAGAGCGCAAGGAAAGGCCCCTGTGGCCGTGGAGGTGGACAGTGCCCCAAGTGTCCTGCATCCGTGGAAATGGCGAGGCTGTGGGCTCAGGACATTCACGCCACCCTGCAAGCACAGGCGTGGGTTTTCTGATGCCACCTGACCACCAAGGGACCTCTCCTGTCCCTTGATGAGATTGGGGTAGTTTTGCTGTTCTAGCCAGTGCCCGAAATCTTGAACGTGGCCTGTCTGGGAAAGTGATGCAGAGCCGAGTGTCATCGGACCTTCTGACCTCTCTGGGCATTACCAGGGCACTCGGTGCTGGTGGCTCCATCTCTGTGGGCCGGGCACCAGGGCACAGGGACATGCGGCATCCTCGGGGGCTCACATGCAGTTGGGGCACGTGAGGATGGTACAATGACGATGCTCGAACAGCCCAGGGCGCCACCGGGGAGGGGGCTATGTCAGGATGGAGGTGCCCCCCGAGCTGAGTCTGGGAGGCTGAGTAGGAAGCTGGGCCAGGGCTGCGTGTGCAGAAGCCCAGGGCAAGGAAAGCAGGGCCTGCTCTGGGAAGGACGCGTCTTGGTAGAGCCTGGGTGTAAGTCGCCAAGGGAGTCAGGGGTCATGAAGGGAACTGAGATAGAGCAGAGGCCAAAGGATGGATCTACAGGGCCTTGGGGTTTTATCTGACCCTCGTGGGGAGCCGACGGGAGGGCTGGTGCCAGGGCAGCCCTGAGACCAGCCATTCCTGAATGCAGTTTGGAGTGGATTGGAGGAAGGTCGTCGGGAGGCATTGGCGCTGACCAGGGCCCGCGGTACAGATGGCAAGCAGGGCACGGAGAGCAGCAGTGCCAGTGGCCCAGAGAGAGGATGTGTGCTGGGGCTTTCTAATACTTTAATTCTTGCACCCCTGTTTTACAAGAGGCAAAGCTGATTCGGGGGGAGGTGAGTAGCTTACCCAGGGCTGAGAATGAATAAGCCCCGGAGCAGGACTTCACTCCCCATGCTGTTGCCCCGACTCCTGCTAGCCCCCCGCCCCGGCCCTGTCGTCGTCGCCCCTCCCACCCCACTGTCCTTTCAGGGCCACTTTGTCTGTGACTAGAGCCACGTCATCCCAGTGTCAGAGGACGTGGCTTTTCCTCTGTCCTGGACAGGCTGGGTGACCCTGAGCAGTTTCTTGGGCCTCGGTCTCTGCACAGTAGCGCTAGCCCTGCCTGGCACCCAACTGGCCCAAGAGAGGGCAGGCCACCCGGGCCACGGCACGTTGTGGAGTCCCGACGGGCACGGTGGTGAACACGTGTTGAAGGCTGTGTGGGTAGGGGGTCCACCAGGGGACAGCAGCGCCCTCGAGCCCGGAGCAGCCTAAGTGACAGGGAGGAGGCTCCCTGGGAAGGGCAGTGAAGTGCGAGCGGCGGCTGCTGTGTCAGCCTCCTGACCGATGGGGTGGCCGGGCAGCTGCAGCCTTGCTCTGCACGGTGGGAGCAGATGCGAAGCCGCGGGGGCCCGGGGCTTTCACAGGCTTGGAGTTGCTGCTTCAGCCCCGAGCCTCACTCCCCTCCGCTGTCTAATGGGGTAGAATCCTTTGCCACTTCACAGGGTGGGGACAATTAAATGGAGTAAAATAAAAAGCATACAGGAGGCGCTCAGTAAGTCGTAGTTCCTATTCCCTTTTTTGTCTTTGACCAGCGGCCTCTCACACCTGCTTCAAGCTCCCACCTGTCCTCACTGGCCTCCATTGGCGCTGGTTCCCGTTCTTGGCCCCGTCAGTGGAGAGAGCTGCTGTTTTTTCTTTAAGCTCCAGCGGACCACTTTGTCTTCACCAAAGGCAGCTCTTCCAGACCGTTAGCTTTCTGCCACGAGGCTCCGGGCCGGCTCTGCCCCATTCCAGCCGCCTGCTCAGCTCTCGTCCCCTCTCCCGTTGTGCTGCCCTGGGGACCAGAGAACTTGTCGCCACACGCTAGGCTCTGGAAGGGAGCCGTTCAAAAGCAACTGCCCTGTGTGTCGCCAAGGGCAGGGGAAAGTCTCCGAAGAAATCAGTTCCGCTCTGCAGAAAATTTAAATTTCAGAATAACCCTTCTGAGCCCTGCCTGGGACTGGAAACAAAATGAATCACGCTGGGCCATCGTGGTTCATCTCTGTCCAAGTGACTCAGTGCTTTTGTCCACCCTCCCTCTCGCTTCCCCACCCGGCGGGCTGCAGTTGACTTCCGAAGCCTGAACCAGAGACACTCCTGCTCCCAATTTGGGAGCAGAGAGCCCTAACTGGAACCATCTGTGCTCCATTCTGGAGCCGCGCGGTCTCTGGGCTCCGTGCCTGGGTCGGCTGCGGCCTCTCCTGATGGGCCGTTTGTACTTGGATGCCTTCCAAGGGGGCTCCTTACTTGCAGACGTCTCAGCAGCGAATGCGGTGCCCACCTTGCTGGGCGTTCCCCGTGCTGCGCGACAGGAGGCCGACACGTGCTGGTTCCACAGCGCACTCTGCCCCCAGGTGACTGGACCCAGCATCGTAGGCTCTGTTACCCACAGTTCTTTTGTAGGGAGGGAGGTGGGAACCAGATCTAATTCAGTGTGATCCTGAGGCGCCCCGGCAGCAGGCTCACTGCGCTCCCTTTATGGGGAAACGGCCCTGCCATAGCGACCTGCACCACCGCCTTCCAGTGTCCAGAGGAGCTTTGTTCCGCCTGCACGACTTACTTTTTTTTTTTTTTTTTTTTTAATGGGAAAGGGGGAGGATGTGGGGAGAAAGGGCTCTGATATAAACAGTTACCAAGGAGACCCGAGCCGGGGTTGGAGAGGTTTCCTCCTTCCCTCGGTCCATACAGAAGGAGGAGGGGTGTGTGCCAGACGCAGGGGCTCACGGGAGGTTCCAGCCCAGAGTCCTGGTTCCTCCCTGCTGGAGCTGCCAGACGCAGCAGCTTTCCCAGGCTGCGGGGACCGAGGCAGGCAGGGGCTCAGCAGGGCTTCCGAGAGGACCGGGGTGTCCGGGAGGATGTTCGGTGTCCGCGGGCCGGTGTGCCCGCTGCCAGCACCGGCGGAGAATGGACAGAGCCCGACTCGCTAGCTGCTGGCTCCCCGCCCGTCTCCAGGAGAGCAGCACGCTGCCTTTTCCCTCCAGTCCAGAGGTGAGAGTAAGAAACCATGGGGTGCACGTACTCATCTCTGCAGGACGAGCCCATCCTGAGAAGGTCAGTTCCAGACAATGTCCGGGCAGACGGCGTGGAGGCCCGCGGGCACCCCTACTCAGTGTGGCTGGAACTTCTTCCCCGGGCAGGGATGCCCGGAGGCACGAGGAGGGCGCTGTGTAGAGTTGACCGCAGACTCGGGGCCAGTCCTGGGGGGCTCGCCCAGGCACGGCCACCCTGGCTCCTTCGGTCCCGGTTTGCAGGCTGCATTTCTCTGCTTCCAGAGGAAGGAGTTTAGACCGGAAACCAGAAGGGCCCCCATCACCCACTCCTCGGCCTGTGAAAGATCGGGTTCCGAGTGCACATCCGGCACGAAGCTGTCAGGAGGGGTGAAGCCAGCCGAGGGCGCCCAGGTGCGGACCTGCTCGGGGCCCGGCAGCCGGGCGTCGCGGTGGGCAGCGGCGGAACCCGCCTGGTGTAACCGGTGGGAACATGGGGAGCTGCCCAGCGCCAGGCAGTGACTAGAGGCACGGACAGTGTCTAGAGGCACGGACAGTGTCTTCCCCCCGCCTCCACGGGTTTGCCTTTTCCCTCAGGGGCTCTGGGCGTGATCCTCCTTTTCCCCACGGGCCGAAGCTAATGACGGGACCGGTGCTGCCTTCAGAAGTGCACGCCCTTCTCAGGAGCGCCCTTCCCCTGGGGGCGGGCGCCCTAGCACCTCCTGCCCGCCCTCCGACACCCCCAGCGAGACCCGCGTGGAGGGCCCCCCCCCCGCCCTTGCTGCCGGCCCGGAACATCTGCCCCGTGCAGCTGCGTGGGCACCCCCCGGCCCTCCTCCCCAGAGCTCAGCTCCCACCCGCTGCTTGGGTCTCATCCAGGAGCCCCTCGGCTGCCGCTGCCACGGCTTTCCCTCCTGGGAGCCGCCTTCCTCTCTGAGAACAGAGCGCAGCCCTTCCGAGGGGCCTTTGCTGGGTTCTGCGGCCACAGTGCCTCCCTCAGGAGCCCCGTGGCATGGCGTCCGCTCCGTCCATTAGGTCTTCGCACACTTCACCCTGTTGAAATCACAGAGTGACCCAGGCAGCTTTCTTCTGCCCTCCTTATCCTCGAGAGTTAGACAAGTTCCAGGTGCTGAGCGAGACCGTGGGGTGGCTGCAGACGCCGAGATGCAGTGTTTTCCATAGAGGAACCTGAGGCCTCAAGGGGCCCGACTTGTCCGGTCACAGGCCCATTTGGTGGCAGAACCAGAATTTGAACCCAAGTCCCTGCTCCTGGTGCGTGGCCCCTCCGCTTCCTCCGTGATTCTCCTAGGCTCTTTCTCCAGCCTGGCGATGGGCCCTTGGAAGGTAGAGGCTGCCTCGCGTTTAGTCTCACGCCCTCGGCACCGCCCAGAGCACACGTCACCCGGAGATGGAGAAAGGGCAACCGGGCGCTCCCTGGGCGGTGGGGTCCCTCTGGTCCCTTTCTTCAGCAAGGCCCCAAATCTGCTCAGATGTAGCTTCTGTGGAAACCTCTGTCCTTTGAGAAAAGAGAGCTTCTCTACTGACGTCAGACCCTCTCAGGTGGGTAGGGGGGCCTCCAAAGGCCTCCAGGCCACCTCAGCCAACCTTCTGCTGGGCAGAGATTCAGGACTGACCTCCCAAGAAGCCCATAAAACGTCATGTGCTGAGTGCCGGGCATTGTGCTGATTGCAAAGAGATACACAGATAGCTCCCCCCAGATTGTGAAACCCAGGCCTCAAGTTGAGCAATGAGAATACGCTGAGGCAAGTGCCTGGACGGAGGCCTGAAGACGTACTGAAGACGGTGACAAACAGCCTCATGCCTGAGCGGCAGGGAAAGGTGCTCTGGAGAGGAGCTTAGGGCTGGTGTCTTCAGGGATAAGCAGGAGTTGGTGGCAGAGGGTTAGAAGAAGGACACTCTAGGCCAAGGCGTGGTGGGTCCAAGGGCACGATGGAACCAGGGAACGGCGGGCTGGTCATTGTGGCCAGAGCATTTGGAAGGTGGAGTGGGGTGGATTCTAGACCGGTGGGCCCCTTTCTCTTACTTAGAATAGCTTCTCTGATGTGGGTCTCTACCCAGGGTGTAGCTACTCTAGTCATCCTCGCCAGAGCCTTCAAAATCAATCCATCTATATCCGCGCACAGCGTTTCTTAAAATAGCAAGTAATTTGTATCTTCTTAGTACAAAAGCCTTACATTTTCATTGCAGGAAAGAAAAGAGTGGAGGAGTTGGGAATAGAAATTAGCGAGAAAAAGAAACAAAAAAGACTCATAATTGCTCAACCTGAGGACAGAACAGCTCTTAACACATCAGCATCTACCCTTCTGTACCTTGCTTTTACACAAAAACGGGATTGTGTCACCTGTGTTACTTTGTAGCCTGCCTTTCCCATTTGACAGGAACGTCAGGTGATGGTCTGTGCTGTTCGGTACAGAGCGGCGTGCGTCACAAGGCACTAGGCTGTTCAGCCTCTCCCCTGTCTTCAGACGTCTGAATGTGTATTTGAATATAAAATGTATTTTTAATTATAAAAGTAACAGAAAACAAAAATTTGGAAAATTAGGGAAACCCTCTCACCCGTTATCCTAACGCTCCCGTGTCCTCTGTCTGAGATGCTGGTGTGTTTCTCTTCAGGCCACTTTTCTATGAACAGTTAATCATGTGCGTTCTACTTCTAAGGACACAGATTCTGCTTTTCCTAGAAGAGGGCAAGTGTGAGGGAAGATGCATTGGTTACCCTGCTGGCTTGTTTCTCGCTTGGCTTTGCGTCTAAATTTCTCCCGGAGCGTCCGCTGTGGCCCATCCACACATGGAGAACTGGCAACGGTCAAGAAATTGATGAAGAAGAGTTCCATATAAGTGAATATTCCAAAACTCAAGCCTGGCCCCTTTTAGGTGTCAACTGAATGCATTTACTTTGTTTTCATTTTTTTAATTGAGGTGAAATTCACACCCCTTAAAATTCATGGCTTTCACCATTTTACAGTGTATAATTCAGTGGCTTTTAGTGCAGTCATCGTGTTGTACAAGCACACCGCTACCTAATTCAAAACCTTTCATCACCCCAAAGGGAAACACTGTCACTCCCCACCCCTCCCCCCAGCCCCTGGCACCACAAGTCCACCTCCCGTCACTGTGGATTTGCCTATTCCAGACGTTTCCTATAAATGGAAATTGCATTTAGTTTTGTACCTGCTTTTTTTCTCATGATTTTTCATCAGAAACATTTGTCTAGGTTGCTGGTATTTAACCATCAGTTTAAATTTACATCTGATCTTATGTTTAGTGGGTAATATATTCTCATGACTCAGAATTCAAAGCTACTCAGTGGTGGAATTCGCGTCATCGTGCGCCTTGCTTCCTTTCCTAATGGTGTGTCTTGGTGAGCACGCCGTGTTAGTGCTCATACAGACAGACAGGGTTGTAGGTTATGTTGTAGTTTAGGCTGCACACAACTAGAGGGTTAGTGAAGACGCGGCCATTCGTGGCTGGGCGCGGGCAGAAGTTGGACATGTGGCCAAGATGCTAGACACAAGACCCCTTTGAAGTGCAGGTTGGAGCTGGGCGTGGGAAGATGGGGCCAGGCCTGAGCGCCTCTGCTCATTCGTGCTCCTGCCCTGGCCCTGCTGAGGTTAGGGATGGGCTAGCCTGGGGATGCCGGGATAAATGGGGAGTCGGGGATGGCCTGCTCTGGGTTCCTGTGCAGCTGGGCCCTCGCTGGGTGGGAAAGGCTGGGTGGCCAGCCCCCCACTGTCTCCCTGCTGCCCCTCGGGGGGCTGTTGCACCGAAGGGACCTCGGGACGAAGGAGGGAGGCTGGAAGTGGCCAAGCCGGGCACCGGGCCTCACCTCCCCCTGCGGCCTACTGTGATGTTATTTAATGCTAAGACCCTGAAAATAGCATTAGTCCTGTACCTACTGACCTAGTGAAAAACCCAGCGGGGGCCTAGACATGAAACTGCTGATACCTTTATGTTTACGAAATACCTGTCTGAACAGCTTCGCAGGGGCATCCTTAAAAGAAACCTTCAGTTACATAAGTCTTTCCACGGACTCCAGGCCTCTAGCTCTGACAGACATTGCTTCATGCTGTTGTGATGAGTGTGTGTGTGTGTATGCGTGTGTGTGTGTGCGCGCGTGCGTGTGCACACACACGTGCATGCTGGCACTTCACTCTGTTACACTCTACTGTGCACAGGAGGCAATGGAAAGAGCAAAGAATGTATGTCTTTCGCTCCCTGGGTATGAATGCAGTCTATGGGGCGTGTACCAGAGAGTGAATTGCTGGGCTGTAGAGTCACAGGAGGTACTGCCAAGCCGCGTTCCAAAGTCGCCGTGCCATATTGCCCTCTCCCAGCTGCGTGTGGGAATTCCCATTGCTCCACAACCCCACCTGTTTGAGATCTTGTCTGTCTTTTCAGTTTTAGCCATTCTTTCTGGGTGTATGATCTCACTGTGGTTTTAACTTCCTTTTCTCCGGTACCTAATAACGTCGAGCACCCTTCCCTATGTTCTTTGGCTGTTTCGATGCTCTCTTTAAGAAGGTACCCGTTCAAGCCTTTTGACAATATTTCTGTCGCAGTATGTGTCTTTTCTGATTGATTTGTAGGGATTTCTTATATTCTCAACCCTAGTCCTCGTCAGTCAGGTACGTGTACATTGCAGACACCTTCTCCCGTGCTGGGGCTTGCCTTTTATTCCCTTAATGGTGTCATTTTAAACAGAAACAACGGTATTTTAGTGTTCAGATTTGTCGCTTGGTTCAGACCGGCCATATTTCAAACATCCTAAATATTTACCATCCAGAGGTAAATCACCTTGCTGTCTTAGGCCTGAGAGTCCCTGGGGAGGCTCACTGGGTTGCTTCAGGTGGCTCTGCAGGCCTGGGGCAAGGACAGAGAGAAGGAAAAGGACCAGAAGTGGAGAGGGAGGGGCAGGAGGCCAGAGCTGGGAGGTGGAGAGTGGACGGGCATGCGGGGCAGTGGTGCCGCTCTCCGGAGGGGATGGGGTCCAGTTCAGGGCTTTAGAAGGTGACAGGGTCACAGAGAGGGGAGCAGGTAAAAGTGGTCCCAGGGCAGGGGAGGACTGGGGGGTGGGGGGGGCGTGTCTTGGGAATCCCAAGGGACTTGCTATTCAAGTGGGGCCTTGGTGGGGAACAGGGGTCTGTCGGGTGAGCAACTGGAGTGAGGACGCTCTGGGCGGAGAGAGTGGTGTTGACAGAATTCTAAGGACCATCATGGAGGGCTGGTGTGTGGAGGGGAGTGGCAGGCGAGGCTGGGACAGGTTCTGACGGGACTTGTGCACCCCTGGTCCTGTGGGTCATGGGAGCCATGGAAGGTTTCAGCGCGCAGCAGTAGCACGGTCAGAATCTTATTTGGGAAACTCCCGGTTGCCTTGAGGTGGGGACCATTGGCTGTGGATGGTGAGCGGCCGGGGAGTGAGCTTGACCCTTCGTTCTCGTGTTCTCATGTACCCGGGTGGGTCAGCCCTGGCCCTGCGAGGCGTTGGATTTGGACTTACCAGGCCCCGGAGCCTGGGTCCTGCCTCTTCCAGCCCCGGCACTGGACCAGAGGCGGCTGCTGGCGGGGGCACCACAGAGTGGAGCAGGCGGAGCTGGAAATGCCCCTCGCTGCTGCCATGTGCCTCCCGTGCCCATCAGACACTTTTATTTTTCAGGACCTCCTCTGTCAAAGACAGCAGCTTCGTGGAAAAGATGAAGAAGACGGTGAGTTTTCTCTTCGTGCTCGGCCCTGGTGGGTGTGCGGGGGCATCCAGAAGGCAGGCTTCACTGGACGGGAGGAGAAGCAGGCGGGAACCCGGCTCAGCTCCCTGTGTGTGTACTTTCTGGGCTAACCAGAGCCTCGAGGCTGCTCTGCTGTTGCTGGGACAGTTTACTCTGCTTTTTGAATGTTTACTTCTTGAACAAACCAAACTGTAAGAACAGACCCTCCCTCTGACTCAGATGCCGCCCCGTCTCCTCCCTCCCAGACCAGGCTGTGTCCATGAGCATGTGTAAACCTCACATAGCTGTGGTCCTAGCACAGCTACAATTTTATCTGTTTGTTTCTTGTTTATTTAAGTGTTGAATTTTATGACCAGGTACTTCATTCACACGGTGAAAATCCAAAACAAACTATTTAGTGGAAAGCTTCTCTCCTAGCCCGTCACCCATCACTGTCCTTTTAGTATTTTATAGATCCTTCTAGAGCTTCTTTATGCACATATAATAAAAACAAATATAGACTTTTATACTTTTTAAACACAAAAGGTGGCATATTACATACACTGCTATAGACCTTCATTTTTTTCCCATTTAATGATATGTCTTGGAGCTCTTTTCACAACAGTTCAAAGATACCTCCCGCATTCTTTATTATAGTTGCGTGATGATTCCATGTGTGGCCACAAGTACTATAATTTGTTTTAATACTGCCTTGTTGATGGGCGCTTGGAATATTTCTAATCGTTAGCTCTTACAGACAGTGCTGCTGTGACTGTGTAGGTCAGTTTGCATATTTGCAAATACAGTAAAATCCCAGAAGTGGAATTTTTGGATCAAAAGATATATGCATTTGTGATAGAAACTGCCAGATTGTGCCCCACCCCCGTAGAGGTCACGCCGCGGGACTGTCACTAACAGTGTGAGAACACCTGTTCCCCACAGCTTTGCCGACAGAGTCTACTATCAAAGTTTGGGATTTTGCCAGTTTTCTAGGTTACAAAAAAGATATTTCTGTGGAGTTCTAATTTGCATTTTTCCTATGAATGAATTTAAGCGAATTTTCACGTTATGCTGGCATTTCTTTTTTTTTTTTTTTTTACAGATTCTCTGTTCAAATCTTTTGCCCACTTTTCTGTTGGGATTGATCTTTCTCAAGGAACTCCTTAAACTTATTAGAGTGATTAACCCCTTGTCTGTGATATGAGTTAAAAATATTTTTCCCAGGTAACAGTTTGTGTATCATTCGGCTTATTGTGTGTTTGCTTGTTCGTTTTGCCATGTTAAAGTTCCTTAGTCCATTTAACTATTCTGTGACTTCTGGACTTCGAGTCATCATTTGAAAGGCTTCCCCACTCTAAAGAGATAAAGGAATTCTTCCATATTTTTTTCTAGTATTTTTATGATTTTGTTTTCCATATTTAAAATTCAATCTGTTGGGAATTTATCCTGGTGTAAGATGTAAGGTATGGGTCCAACAATTTTTTACACAGCTGTCTAAATTCCGTGTAATAAAGTCCATCTTTTCCCCACTAGTTTTATCATAAATGTAATTTCCATGGGTATTTGAGTGTAGTTCTGTATTTTCCTGTTCTGGTACTTTGATCTAGCTGTCTGTGTATAAACAATATCATACTGTTTAATTATTTTAATGTTGTATAATTATCATAACTTGTTTTAATATCTGTAGCACTAGGCACTTCCTCCCTCCCCCCCATCACTCTTATTTTTCAGTTTTCCTGGCTGTTACTTCATACGTATTCATTTATTTTAGGTAACAGTTTTATTGAGATATAATTCATATTCCATACGGTTCTCCAATTTAAAGTTTACACATCAGTGATTTTTAGTATATTCCCAGTTGCACAAACTATCACCACAATCCATTCTGACACTTTCATCATCCCCAGAAGAAACCCTATGCCCAGTAGTAGTCACTCCCCATTCCCCCACCCTGAGCCCTAAGCAACTATTCATCTTTTTGTCTCTATAGAGTTGCCTATTCTGGACATTTCATGTAAGTGGAATCATACAGTATATGGCCTTTTGTGGCATCTGTCACTTAGCATAATGTCTTCAAGGTTCATCCATGCTGTAGCATGTGTCAGCACTTCATTCCTTTTTATTGCCAAATGATGTTCCAGTGGATGGATTCGCACTTATTTTTCCACAGGATTTTTAGGATCAAATCGTTGATGAAAAAAGAGCTGTTCAAGTTTTTATTAGGATCGTGTTACATTTCTGTATTGATAGAGGGAGAACTGACATCTTGTACGCTGAGTCTTCCCGTGCAAAATCAGAGTGCCTTTCCATCTGGTTGAGTCCTTTATCACTCGGTAGCTTCTCACATGTTTCTTGTATGGCTTATTTCTAGGTACTTTATATATTTTGATGCTACCATAAATATTTAGCTACTGTTTTATATCCTGTTTTGCTCCCTTGACATCATAAGCATTATTTTAAAATACCTTTTTAAATGATCTTTAAATGATTTGTAGAAAATTCAGGAAATGTAAAAGGTATGAGTCCCTCCGTTTTATTTTGTCATTTGTACCTGTCAGTTAGGGCTCTGTGCCAGGCCAGAGACCCCTCTAGGCATTTTGGGCACTGGGAGGCTGCCGCAGAGAAACCTCATGTCTACAGAAAGGGACCGGGGAGGTGGCCTGTGCCTTGCTTCCACCTTCCAGATCTTGCAAAGCACATCTGGACCTAATTTGCTGCATCCCTGGCTGCAGGGAGTCTGGGGGATGGAGTTCCAGCTTTCCCAGAGTTGCTGCCGTGGGCACAGTAGGAGGGTGGGATGAAGAGCCTGTGAGCCAGTCTATACGGTACCTTTCCGCATTGTCTAGATGTTTATAAAGCATATGCGTTACTTTTGTAAACATCCAGAAAAACTCACCCATGATTCCCCCTTTAGAGACTCTTGGTATATTTCATGCCATTCTTTTTCCCTGTGCATTTATATGTATAAACACACACATATATGTGGAGTGGGTATGTAACAAAATTGGATTATGCTATACATAGTCTTTGATCACTTTTTTTTTTTTTTTACTGAATGTCATCTCTGCATTTTTACACATGTCCTTTAAAAATCTGCCCAGAGTGTGACTTTGAGCAGCTTGTGTGTGTAGGATTATCTTGATGGCTCCAGCTGAAGTCAGCTAGGTGGCCTCTGACCCCATCCGCTGCAGTGGCTGTGGCAGTGAGATGCTAGCCCCAGAGCGACTTAGAAAGGACCTGAAGCAGGCAGGAAAGAGGGTGCCCTTGAGGGACGTGCCTGCCCCTGTGGTCACCTAGAGCCTCCAGTGAAGCCTGTGGCCCTTGGCCCCCCACTGATCCCGCGTGTCTGCCCGTCCCTAGGGCAGGAACATCGTCGTGTTCTACGGCTCCCAGACGGGGACCGCCGAGGAGTTTGCCAACCGCTTGTCCAAGGACGCCCATCGCTACGGGATGCGGGGCATGGCGGCAGACCCGGAGGAGTATGACCTGGTGAGCTCTCGCCGCGCCCTGCCCCCTTCCTCCCATGCAGTGCAGTCCAGGGCATCAAGGAAGTCGCGTCTGGATCGTGGAGACGCTTAAAGGGCTGAGTTAGCCAAAGGGACAGACAGGAACAGGCGTCTCTTGCCATCTGTTCCAGCAGCCAGGTGGCCCCAGTTGTAAGGACATTAAGAACACCTGGCCCAGGTGTGCGCATACGCGCGTTCAGCAGCGCTCACGCTCAGCCTTCCAAGCCCTCCGTGCTGCAGGCTTTGCAAGTGCTGGGCAGGTGCCAGCAGGAGGGACTCGGGCACCTAGTGGATTGGTTGTGGCTTAAAAGATGAAAGGGTCTCAGCAAGTCAGGAGAGGAACCGTTTCTCATCTCCCCTCAACCCCCACCCGAGAACTGCAGTTCCAGGGGAGCTGGACCGAGGAGTCGGGGGGTCTTGGCTCTAGTGCCACTCTGCCCTGACTGCCCGTGTGACCCTGAGCGAGCGCCCACCGAAGGCCTTCCTTGACTCGTCTACAGAGAGGCGGTGAGGGTGTTGGGTGAGCCATCTCCAGGAACCCTTCAGCTGGGCTTTGAAATGAGGCTGTAAAGCCTCAGCTTTACACATGCTCGCATGTGTGGGCTTGGGGAGGGCCCAAGAGAGCCCAGGAATTGAGGGAAGGGCCCCCATCTGGAGCTGCAGGATCCCCGCCTTCTCCTGTCAGCCATCCTTGGCACGGGGCTCCTCCGGGCCAACACAGGACTGTCTGCAGGACACGGTCCCCACTTCCTGGCCCCAGCTGCACCCAGCCTGCCTCTGAGGGCGGTGGGGACCCGCTCACCTTGCTATCTCTCCTCCGCGCATCGGCTCTTTCTCCAGTCGTGGCTCTCCAAGGGCAGGAAACTTCCAGCAGTCTGCTTGCCTGTTTCTGAGACAGCCAGGCCAGCGGCCCCAGGTGGACTCAGTGGGCAGGGAAGGGGGGAGTGGCCCTTAGGCACCCAGGAGGGGCAGGGCTGGCAGGGAGCAGGCAGTCCTGGGAAGATGCCCCAGGGAGTTGCCTTCCTGCTTCTCCCCTGAAGGGTCATTGCCAGACATCGGGGTGGGGGAGGCAGTGTCGGGCTCTTGCTGCTCCAACAACATGATAAATGAACTTTCCCTTAGAACCACTCTCTTCTGAGGGCCAGCTGCTTCCCACATGTGCCACTCCGTCTCCCAAACCAAACCATCCCCCACCTACTCCACGCCCCTGCCTTCGGTCTTGGGGACGAGCACCACTACCCATCTGTCTTAGGACCTGGGTTTCGAGTTGGCGGACAGTTGGTTAGGAATTAGCGCGAGCCCAGGTCCTGCTGTGCCCCAGGGACTTTGTGGGATGATGCGGTTCTCCGGAGGTGGCCCAGGGCACCATGTTCCAAGTGCCAGCCCGTGGCCTGGAACCCAGCATACTTCTCTCAACACCCCAGGCCCTCACCTGTGCTCTTCTGGGCCTGCTGTTCCCTTTGCTCTTGAAATGCACCCCGTCCACTTGAACCCTGGACTCGCCCATCTGCACCCCTGCTGGGAGCAGGCTTAGTCTTGGTTGCTGGGCCTGGCCCTGCCTTTGTCTCCCCAGGGCGACCTGAGCAGCCTGTCAGAGATTGAGAACGCCCTGGCAGTGTTCTGCATGGCCACCTACGGCGAGGGGGACCCCACTGACAATGCCCAGGACTTCTACGACTGGCTCCAGGAGACGGACGTGGACCTCTCTGGGGTCAAGTACGCGGTGAGTCACCCGTGTGGGCTCATGCAACCTCCGGAACCCCGTGTCAAAGAGGAACTCCTCCAGTTCTCACCTCGTTTGATCAGCTAGGGCAGGCCCAGGCGCCAGGACAGGGGCTTCGAGCCGAGGGCCTGGTAGGGAGCTCGTGGCAGGGAATCCCAGGAAGGCCCCTCATGGGGCGACCCTGTCTTCCGCCCGGGCCTGGCCCAAGAGCTCCCCCTCCCATGCCCCAGCCCCACTTTGCTCGGGAGCATTTGCTACTGGAGACTGAAGGCAAGAAAAGAGCGGTGGGCTGACCAAGATTCTGCTGGGCAAGGAGAATCTTGAATGGGCGGGGTGAAACCCCCCTGCTGCCGCCAGGGTCAAGGCCGAGGTGGTTGAGGAGGGGCCTGGACTGCAGGTCACCAAAACAAAGCCGCCTCTGGGGCCTCACAGTGCAAGGGATCTGGCAGGGACCGCTGACCACTGGCCCCTCATCCACACAGGTGTTTGGCCTTGGGAACAAGACCTATGAGCACTTCAACGCCATGGGCAAGTATGTGGACAAGCGGCTGGAGCAGCTCGGGGCCCAGCGGATCTTTGATCTGGGGCTGGGCGACGACGACGGGAAGTGAGTGACCCCTCCAGGGCCCACGCCCTTGCAACCCACCCCCCCCCCCTCCGCCCCGGCTGTCGTGTGTCAGGAGCCACAGGTTAGGGCTGGCCGGGGCACAGGAGGGGAGGACAGAGCCATGATGTCAGCGCAACTCCGTGACCCGCCTCACCACGGGGGAGGGAAGGCCAACCCCCCCATCACCAGTCCCCACCTTCTTTGCTCATCCACACCCTCCCGGCTCACCCGGCTCAGATGGGGCCTCCCGTGGTTACTGCAGACCCTCTGGACGCTTCCTGACGCCCTGGGTTACATCACTGGGCGGGCTGGCGTGAAATGAACCCTCCAGCTCGGAGGGGTGATGGGACAGAGTCCGAGCTCTGCCGGCAGCCCCATCTGGAGCCTGGCTCATCCCCTCTCGTCCCCAGCCTGGAGGAGGACTTCATCACGTGGCGAGAGCAGTTCTGGCCGGCCGTGTGCGAGCACTTAGGGGTGGAGGCCACTGGAGACGAGTCCAGGTGAGTGTGCGCAGGTGGGCCGGGGCCTTGGGTGCTGCCTGCTGATGGGGGGACTGGCCTGGCGGGTGTGGTGGCGCTGGAGGAGGCTCCATCAGGGTGCGGGAGGCGCGCGGGCCCAAGCGCTTGGGCTGTGCCTGCAGGTGACGGTCAGGGCGGGATTCCTGGCCTCCTCTGGGCAGAGCCTCGGGCCTGCTGACGGGGCGCCCCGCCCTCCGAGTGCCGTGCTGGCCCCTCCTGCCTCCCACGCTCGCGCATCTCCTTCCTCGTGGGTCACGTCTGGCCCCGCAGCCCTCGCTGCACGTCCCATCGCCTCACAGCCTCACTCCCTCCTTGGGACCCAGCCCCCTCCCGGCCCCCGGCCTCACCCTGTGTCTCCCTTTTGCAGCATTCGCCAGTATGAGCTTGTGGTCCACACAGACATAGACGCGGCCAAGGTGTACGTGGGCGAAATGGGCCGCCTGAAGAGCTACGAGAACCAGAAACCGTGAGTAGAGAGCATGGCTGGGGCCGGACAGCTGGCCATCCCGTGCGTCCCTGCAGGGCCTGTCCTCCCAGGCCCCGTCCTGTGGGGCTTCCTTACCCCCACATCCAGGAGTGGGCCTGGGTGAGGGCACCTACGTTTCCATCTCCACCGCACAGGAGGGGGTGAGGCCTGGAGCAGAGAGAGATGGGAGGCTGCTCTGAGCCCGGGGCCCTGGGGACCCCTCCCCTCCGCTCCCAGCGGTACCTCCGCCCAGGGCGTGGCCTCAGGGGGACTGGCCCTTGCTCAGCTTGTACTTCATTTGCCCTGTAGATACCCTGGGGAGGGGGGTACCCACCAGTTCCTGGACCAGGACAGTGAGTTCAGCTCTGGGTCGAGGTGGAACTTGGGCAAAAGGGGTCGCGTCCTTAAAATCTGCCTCGATGTCTGGACGTTTTGTCCAGAAACATAGTGTTCCTCTCTGGGGTCCCTGACTTGCCCGTGGGTGCCACCCAGAATTCTGCTGGAGCCGCCCAGGAAAGACCTCCTAGAACCACCAGGCTTTGCGACCAGCAGCCCTGCTGCAGCTGTAGCCGGAAAGCCCGACATTTCAGTGACTTCACAGAGTGAAAGCGTCTCTCCTGTTCACGTACAGTCCTGGGCACCTGGGCGGAGGGGGCTTTGCTCCACACCGTCACTCGGAACCCAGGCCCCGTCTGTCTTGGGGAGCCACCTTCAAGGGCCTGGCCCTCCTTGTGCTCTGCTCACCAACGTGTACAGAGTGTGGAGGGTCCCCCAGGTTTTTAGGGACCAGCCTCAGTTTCCATGTCTGTAAATGGCGACACTGATAACCTAGCTCTACCCCCTTGCGGGGTGCCGGGAGCACCGCTGTGGATTAGGCTGGGAAAGCCCATTACCTAATTGGAGAGGTTTCCTCGTGACCCCTGGAGGCCAGCTCTGATGTTTCCTGTGTCCTATGTGGCCAGAAGTGTCCCTTGGGGTGGGAAGATTCAGACTGAAGGCCTGGCCAGTCACCGAGCTGCTCTCCCCACCCAGCCCCTTCGATGCCAAGAACCCCTTCTTGGCTGTCGTCACCACCAACCGGAAGCTGAACCAGGGAACTGAGCGACACCTCATGCACCTGGAATTAGACATCTCAGACTCCAAAATCAGGTATCAGCTGCTGCCACCCCCAACCCCCTCAAACCTTTCACTCAGGCATCCTGTTTGGGTGCAGAGCTGCCTTCCACCCTCCTCCTGAGCCTCGCATCTACCCCAGGTATGAATCTGGGGACCACGTGGCTGTTTACCCAGCCAACGACTCTGCCCTGGTCAGCCAGCTCGGCGAGATCCTGGGTGCCGACCTGGACGTTATCATGTCCCTGAACAACCTTGACGGTGAGTCCTGGGATCCAGGCCTCCCTACCTACCTGGGCCTGAGGTGGCTGGTGGGAATGGGCCCCTTGGCAAGGTCCATAGGTTGAGCTTCTGCTTAGGGCTAAAGCCTGGTGCCCTAGAAGCCCTCATAACCAAGACCCCAGTTACAGGTTGTAGAACAAACTCGGGGTCAGGGGAAAAGGTAGCTGCAGGGGCTGGCGCTCTCCCTTCTGGGGTTCCCCCATCCCCTTACTGCCATACTCCCTTGAAGGAGTGTGGGTGCCTGGAGACAGAGCCAGCCCCGTGTCCTACAGGGAAGAGAGCCACAACAGGCCACTGAAGGCCCTCTCTGGCTCCAGGGTCTCCTCACCTGTGAACCCAGGGATCCGAGTCAACAATCCTGACGGCCCTCCAGGTCCATTCAGGGTGCTCAGAGTGCAAGGGGCACTACCGTGGGGCAGGGCTGCCCGGCCTGTGAATGCCCCCAGTGCCCCCACTGTCCACTGACCTGGGGCCCAGCTCGGCCTGGCCCTGCCCCGCTCACTCTTGTCCTCAGTGACCTGAGCCTGGGCTGCTCCTTCTCAGCAGCTCCAGAGTCAGCCTTGAGAGGAGCTGCGTGAAAGGGGGCTGATTTCTATCAGAATTCATCGTGCCGGCAGTGGACGCACGGGAGTGCACGCGTGGGCCTTTCTTGCACTGGGGAGCACGGCTCTTGCGCCATCCGAGGCAGGACCTTGCTGGGGGTCAGGAGGGGTGTTGGTGCTCACTCTCCCCCAGGAGACTCCGGGCCCCTGTGAAGAGCCGTTCACTGCCAAGAGCTGCTTAGAGAGAGGGCTGCGGAGGCTCAGAACCAGAGGCACAAGTGGGGCTGCAGAGGAAGTGCCGCACCTGCCCCTGTCTTGCAAGGCCTGAGCCCTGCTTTCTGGGCTCACACAAGAGGGTGCCTGGGTGCAGGGAACACCTGCTGCTTGATGTAGGTGCTGGGTACACGAGGACTTTCAGTTCATGAAAATCCATCAAGCATTGCACTGTGACTTGTACACTGTACGTAGGTCATACTTCAGTACCAAGTTCAAACCCCTCCCAAAAATAGACCCAAACCCCTAAAGGCCGAGCCGTCCTGGGCCAGGCCCTCTCCTCTCCATGTGGCTCGGCAGCCTCATGGTGCCACGGGGCTCATTTGTGCACAGGAATAAACGCCCCTGCAGTCATGCCTCTAAGAGATGGAGTTGCTCCTGGGTCCAGTCCAGCTCTAGCCTGCTTGTGGGGAGCTGTCAGTAAAGCCAGCCTGTTGACTGTGGTAATGGAAGGCCCCTGGCAAGGGCTGGCGGGGGGTTCTGTCCCAGCAGCTGCCCCTGAGTGCACAGGATGCTGCCCCCAGAGCTTGGCCCTTGGGTGACCCATGCACAGACCTCCACGTGTGTCCAAGCATAAAAACTGACCTGGAGGGGGCTCTGCTGTCACAGCTGAAGGCCCGGTATTGGCATCGCACCGTCATGAGCCTGGAGCCCCCCCACAGTGGACCAGGTCCAGCCCGCAGCCAGGCAGGACACACGTGGGGAGCTCCCCCTCTGCAGCCCTCTCTCTGAGCAGCTCTTGGCAGGGGAAGGGGCCCCGAAGGGGCTGATTCTCCTGGGTGGGGCCAGCGACTGCCAGGCCTGCCCCGGCAATGCCCTGCCTCTGATGAAGACCGCCTGTCCAGCGTGACGCGCGAGGGGGGCCGAAGCCTGAGGCTTTGCCCCCGAAGTCAGGGAAGGACCAGAAAGAGCCGCTCTTGCTTCCAGTGTTCCCTGGGCTGCCCGCTTCCTGAGAGCAGGCCTGAGGCTTTGCCCACCCCATCCCGTGGCACCGTGCCCATCCCGGGGGCGGCCACTGACCCCGAACCCCGCCTGCCCTCTCCTTACAGAAGACTCCAACAAGAAGCACCCCTTCCCCTGCCCCACCTCGTACCGCACGGCCCTCACCTACTACCTGGATATCACCAACCCGCCACGCACCAACGTGCTCTACGAGCTGGCCCAGTACGCCTCAGAGCCCTCGGAGCAGGAGCAGCTGCGCAAGATGGTCTCCTCCTCGGGCGAGGGCAAGGTGGGCCTGCCACTCGCACCCCAGCACCCCCAGGCCATTCCCCAAGCTGCGTGGGCCCAACTTCAGCCCTGTCCCCTAGGTCCCCGTGTCTCACCTACGTCTGCCTCTCCCCAGGAGCTGTACCTGAGCTGGGTGGTCGAGGCTCGAAGGCACATCCTGGCCATCCTGCAGGACTACGCGTCCCTGCGGCCCCCCATCGACCACTTGTGTGAGCTGCTGCCTCGTCTCCAGGCCCGCTACTACTCCATCGCCTCGTCCTCCAAGGTGTGGGCTCCAGGCCTGCCCGCTTATAGAAGACATAGTGTTGGCTCCTTGGAGGGGCCGGGGTCCCTGGGCCACAGCCCCAGCTCTGCCCCCCGTGGCCAGGGCAGTTCACTCGAGACTCCTGGGCTGTGTGTCCAGAGCTGCAAACTGCTCTGCGGCCCCAGTGCCGAGAGCCAGTCAGGAGAGCTGCCAGGAAGGGGCCTTTGAACAGGTTTGGGCGCCGCGAAGGGTGTAAAGAGGCGCTGAGCAGGGACCCCCGCGGCAGGGTGGGTGGCAGGAGGGAGGGGGCCCGCGGCACCGCCACACTCACTCCGACCGTGCCGCCCCGCCAGGTCCACCCCAACTCCGTGCACATCTGTGCCGTGGCCGTGGAGTATGAGACCCAGTCGGGCCGCGTTAACAAGGGCGTGGCCACCAGCTGGCTGCGGGCCAAGGAGCCCGCCGGGGAGAATGGCCGCAGGGCCCTGGTGCCCATGTTCGTGCGCAAGTCCCAGTTCCGCCTGCCCTTCAAGGCCACCGTGCCTGTCATCATGGTGGGCCCCGGCACCGGGGTTGCCCCCTTCATAGGCTTCATCCAGGAGCGGGCCTGGCTGAGGCAACAGGGTGAGTGTACGGGCCCTGGGCGGGCGGGCGGGCGGCAGGGCTGGGACTGGGGTTCCACATCCCCGACTGCTGCCGCCCCAGGCAAGGAGGTGGGGGAGACGCTGCTCTACTACGGCTGCCGCCGCTCTGACGAGGACTACCTGTACCGCGAAGAGCTGGCCAAGTTCCACCAGGACGGCGCCCTCACCCAGCTCAACGTGGCCTTCTCCCGGGAGCAGCCCCAGAAGGTGAGGCCGCGGGCAGGCCCCCGCGGGGCGGAGGGCTGGCGGTGTGAGCAGCCCTCCTCACAGGCGCCCCCACCCCCAGGTCTACGTGCAGCACTTGCTGAAGAGGGACGGGGAGCACCTGTGGAAGCTGATCTACGACGGGGGCGCCCACATCTACGTCTGTGGGTGAGTGAGGGCAGAGGCGGGGCGGGGACAGGGCCTACCTGCCCGCGGGGGAGGGGGGGCCCCCACCCGGCCCCCAGCGCCACCTCCTTCCCGCCCGCAGGGACGCTCGGAACATGGCGAGGGACGTGCAGAACACCTTCTACGACATCGTGGCCGAGCAGGGGGCCATGGAGCACGCCCAGGCCGTGGACTATGTCAAGAAGCTGATGACCAAGGGCCGCTACTCCCTGGACGTGTGGAGCTAGAGTCACCCGGGCCCGCCCTGCTTTGCGCCTCACGCCCTACAGACTTGCTCCCCCATGTAATCGCTTTCCTCACTCCCTTCTGCCAGTCGCCTGGGTGGGTTCTGCTGGGCCCTGCCACAGGAGGCAGGCCCAGCGACTGACAGAGACTGCTCCAGGCCCGAGGTGTACCCTCGGACCCGCCGGCCCCAGGGGGCGTGGCTGAGGGTGACCGGGCCAATGCTCCGCGGACACCTCGGGCCCTCGGTGGCTGAACGGAAGGGGCGCCTCCTCTCAGCTGAGTGGGGCCTGGCCCCTCCCCGTGATTTTCAATGAGTGTAAATAATTTTAAATAACCTCTGGCCCTTGGAATAAAGTTGTTTTCTGTATTTACCTGGTATTGCTTGCATAGATCTGGGGCCTCCACCTGGGTCTCCTTAACTCAGACCCCAGAGAGACCTCAGGAACCCCCGGACCCCACGCTGTTGGTGGCACAGAGCCCCCAGACCCCTGTCTTACCAGCAGGAGAACACACACCAAGCCTCTCTGAGCCTCTCGCCCTTTATTGAGGCCGCTGGCCCCCGGCTCCCGCAGGCGGGGACACAGGCCCGGGTCTTCCTCTCCAGCGCCGCCTTCAGGGCCCACAGAGCCCACAAAACCCAGGGGAGAGCAGACAGACCCTCCCAGACGAGAGGAGCCCCCACCCCCTCAACACGTGGCGTTCAGAAGCCCCTTCCAGGCCGGGGGTGCCGTAGAGAGCTGTGCCGGCAGGCAGGGAAGGCCCAGCCTCATTCTTTCTTGCTCCCGTGCTGCTGGTGGTGGAACTTCTGGTGTACAACCCGCAGGGTGGTGAAGAAATTGCCGAGGAAGAGGAGGAGGAAGGGGAAGCCACACATGAGCACCTGGGGGAGGAATCGGGGTCAGGACAGAAGCCAGGCCCGGCCCTCCTGGCGTCCTCTCCAGGGGCCCGGCTCACCTGCCACTCCTTGCACTCGGGGTCCCGGGCCAGGTTGAACAACGTCAGCGCATTAAAAAGCTGCCAGAACTGGGAGGGAGGGCGGTTTTTACACACAGTCCCTGCTCGAACCAGAGCCGGGGACGGACAGCCCGATGGACAGGGACACTGGTACAACTTACGTGTCCAAAGAAGAGGAAGGGCAGCAGGAAGGTGAGGCCCCGCCACATCCAGGACTGGAAGCCCTCTGCGGGGGGCACAACCAGGACAGAGACGACCCCACCACTCAGACCCAGGTCAAGAGGAAAGGACTTTGCCCTTCCAGCTCCTCCGTCAGGATTCCAGAGAGGGGCGGCCACGCCCGACTCACCCACAGTGAGGTCCATGGTGTGCCTCTCGCCCAGGGCCCGCAGGCGGTACAGACAGCCGCTCTGGTAGTAATACTGGAGGAACTGCACAAAGCCTGGAGGGCAGGGGGACATCAGGACTGGGCTGGAGTCCCAAGTCCCTTTCCCGCCCCTCCCGAGGGGGGCCAGTCCTAAGCTCAGCAGGACCTCTGAGACACTCACTCTGGTACATGGAGAAGGACAGGAACTGGTTCCGAAACTTCTGGTACATGAGGCCATCGGGCCTAAGGCAGAGAGCAGAGGGAGGGGTCGGGGCTCGGGGATGCCACCTCTCCCTGCCCCGGCTCCCCCGGAGACCATGGGACCAAGCCGGCCCACTCACCAGGTCAGCATGACTCCTGACAGGAACGTGGACACGTAATGATGGAAAACCCACCAGCCTTTGATCCTGCATCAGGAAGCCACCGTCACTCCTGTCCCCTCAGCCCCCAGGATCAGTGCTCCGGGACAGGAGGTGGAAAGAAACCAGTACCCCAGCTTCTCACAGGGCCACGGCACCTGCTGCCCTCCCCTCCCCCGCTTTCTAGGGCAGCTCCAGTGTCACCCCCCCCACCCCCATCCCCGGGAGCCGGGCTCCGGCCCGCGCCCACCGGGAGCCGTTGTTGATGAGGATGCTCTCGCGGATGGTCAGGGTGCAGTAATACCAGACCAGCAGGAAGTTGAAGGCAGCGTCTGTCACCCTAGGGAGGGGTACAGAAGGTTGGTGCCAGAGCCTGGAGAGGGCACAGGGTCCAGCCCCGTGCAGCAGGACACCCACCTGGAGTTGAGGAGGAAGCGGCAGGTGAAGGAGATGAGGATGAGGATGATGGTGAGGTAGAGCTTGAACTTCTCGTACTCGTCTTTGTAGGCAAACCTGGGGAGGGGGGAGGGGTACACACTCGTGGGACACGCTGGGATGCTGGCAGGGCCCACCCACGCCTCTGGACACACTGCTGTGGTGGCATGGGGCCAGCATGGGGGAGCAGCCCCTGAACCCCAAGCTTAGCCAGGGAAGCTGGGGCAGACTGGAAGGGACCTGGGGCAGTGGACGGGGAGTAGGGTTGAGACCCCGCCCACGACAACAAATTACTTAGCCTGCTTGCTCAGGAGTGTCACGTTGACATTGCCCAGAACCAGGCTCAGATACAACCTGCGGGAGGGAACACCAGGTGAGAAGAGGTAGCCTTCAGCCCCAAGTCCACGGCAGCAACCCACACCTGTGACCACACCACCCTCCTCCCAACCCACAAGGGCCTCCTCGGAAACCCTGGCTATATTCTGACCCCCGAGCGCCCAGCCTCCCACCCACAAGGACCCTCTCCCTCGCTGACGCTCCCAGGCCCTCCTGACCCTGGTCTCCCTTCCCGAGCCAGCTGAGTCACCAAGCCCTCCTCCATTAACACGGAACCACTTTCTTGCCAATCCTTGCATTGCCATCACCTCACCATCTAAGCTTGTCTCATCCTCTGCCAGAGGAACTCCGTGAGGTGACTGTAGGTTACAGTCGTATTAAGCAGCTGTTCCCATATGGGCTCTTGTTCACGCTCGAGCCGTACGCACAGGCTCAGAGGGGTTCAGGGACTTGCCCGAGGCATGAAGAGATTATGGGGCACAGCTGGGGCTGGGGCCGGGCTCCCTCTCCCGTGCTCAGCTGTGGCCTTGTCCAACCCTCTCCCACATCCTCCATCCTGTCTCTCTCCGGGCAGGTGACATCTCCGCTGCCTCCTCACCCTCATCTCTGCAACCCCCCTCATCCCAGACAACAAGGGCCTACACCCACCCTTTCCCACCTCCCCAGGGACTTCCCTCCATTGTTTAGTGCACCTCTTCTGGGTCTCTCCCTCTGCTGGCCCACCTCTCAGCAGGTAGATACGCTCAAGTCTTTCCTATGTACAAAGTTACACACACATCCAAACAAAAGCCACTCCTCAACTCTCATGCCAAGTTCTAGTCACTGGTTTCTAGTTACCAGTTTCTCCTTCCACTCACAGCCAAGCTTCTGAAGCACGGCCTAAACTTGGCTGTCTCCTCAGCTCTTCTGTCATCCCCAGTATCAACTTCCACCCCTACCCTCCTGTGAAGCGGTTCTCTCCAAGGTCACCCTGACTTCCAGGAAACATTTCCCCTTCTGTATTGCATTTGACTGCCTCCCACGCTGCCCCGGGCCAACTGATCTGAGACTACTGGCCAGTCCGTCCTTCCTTGTCTTCTGGGACACGCTCTCTCCCAGTTGTCTTGCTGCCTGCAGTCTCTGCGGGATTGTTTTCCCTAAGCCTAGGCTTCTGCCATGTCCTCTGCTGTGACTGCAGCTGATCTAAGTGCATGATTGACCTGTCACTCTCCCCTGCCCACTGGGCCAGAGGGAAGCTCTGCAGGCTGGCTCCCCCTCTGGTCTCATTGCAACCTCTTACCTCCTACTGTGAGCTATGGCCATGACACCTACTATTTCTGCCTTCCCATGTCTGCCTGGCTCACTCCTCTTTATCCTTATGACTCAGCTCAGGCACCACCTACTCCAGGAGGCTTTCTCCGACCTCCCAAGTGGTTAGGTACCCCTCACTGTGCTCCCCCCATTCCCTACACTTCCCGCACAAAGCACTCATTGCAGTGAGCTGTCACTGTCACTCAGGCTGTCCCTGAGACAGGACTGTGTCTGACTGGTCAGCCCAGAGTGGGTGCAGGAAACCAAGCAGAGGAAGACGGTGCTTCAGGCCTCCCTCTCAGAAATGGCTGTGAACTGAGCTTGGGGGAGGAATCTTACCCATTCTGCTTGGGCAAGTAGGCCTCCATATCAAAGAAAAGGCCTTGTCGCTCCTTGATCTGGTTTTCCAGCTCCTGCGCAGCTTTCTCGGCCTCTGACGGGAGGGAGGGTTTACATCTGCAGGTGCGGCCACAGAAGCCAGAGTCAGAACAGGGGACCCCCACGTGTGATATCACACCTGACACCTGCGCGGCAGGAGAGCAAATGCAACCCAGAGAGGGGAAAGGCCATGCCCAGGGACATCTGGGAGTCAGTGCCAGCTCTCTACCCCACCAGGTCAGACACCCACCCCCAGTCCGAGGCCACAGGGTATGGGGGGGGTGGGTATGATGAGGTATGGGAGGGCATGAGGGAGTATATGGGGACAGGTCCTAACTTCTTTAGGACAAGGGCCAGCTCCTGGAGCTGCTTCTTCTGCCGAGTGATGGAGCTGGTACAGTTGTTCTGCAGCTTGGTCAGCTCCTCCAGCTTCAGGCGGTACAGCCGGTGGGTCTCCTGAGAACCAGGTCGGGGTAAGGCTCAGGCTGGCTAGGGGGCTCCCGAGCCAGAGCCTGCTGGGAAGGAGGTGGGGCATGGACTCCTCCAGGGCTCCTTGGGAGGGTCTCAGCAGGAAAGGAGACAGCCAGCTGTGCCAGCCCAGGGAACTCCCTGAGGGTACTCTCTCTCCAAGGCAGGCAAGGAGGCAGGGGTCTCCCTGTAAGCCCAGAAGCCCCCACAGTACCCCTCTCCCAGAAACAGGAGTTCTCTGAAGGTTTTCTTAGTCTCAGCCCATCTACTAGTTGTTCCCCCCCCGCCCCTCTGGCTTATCCTGAATCTGGATTCTAGGCTCATGGGTCTACCTTCTGGACCAAGCAGGCTACCTAAAGCCATCCCTGGCCCTCTCAGATCCTCCTGCAAGTGCAGGGGAAGATGAGGCTGTCCAAGATGCCTGCTGCTCTGGCACTCGCAGCATCTTCCTCCCAGAGTAAAGGTCATCAGGCTTTACCCCTTGGACCTCTTGCTATAAGACCATTCCTCTACCCTTCCCCCAACACCTTTGACCCAAGGCTTCCCAGAGCACTTTGCCCCAGTGGGTAAGTCTTGAGAAGGAACAGCCTAGAGATGGGGCAAGGGGCAGTGTGAGGAAGGTCAGGCAAGGGCTGAGACCAGGACAGTGGTGACCAGGCTGGGAAGCACTAATGGTAGCAGCTTGGCCGGGCCAGGGGCAGTCAAGCTTCAACGTGGACAGGAAAGGGCTGGAACCAGTCCAGGAGAGGCAAAGTCCTGATCAAGTGCCCAGCTGACCTGGGCTCTACCCTGCGTGGGTCTTGTTTCTCATGCCCAGGAGGGGCCACCTCAGCCTACCCCCAGCCACCACACTCTCCTGTCTGCCTTTCCACAGAACAGCACAGTGGCCCATACCAGCCAGGTCCAGACGATTCCTCCCTTGGCTTCCCACTGGTCTCAGAGAGATTCCAATCCCTGTCGAGCCCGTGAGGTCTCTTGGCAGGGTCTGGCCCACCCACTTTTCCCCTCACTCTCTGCAGCAGCCACGTGGTCCTGTCTCGGTGGGAGCTGTCCTTCACCCTGGATGGGCCCCGCCCCCATCCAGGGACTTCACCTAAACACCACTTCCCCCGACCTAGGCCAGGCTGCCTCCCGGACTGCTCCCCAGCCACACTCAGCCCAGACCGCGCGGCCCGAGGGTGGGGAAGGCGCTGCTCGCCGATCCGGCCCGGCCGGCGCCCACGGCGCATTTGCTCAGTGACTGACACAAGACTGGCCCCGGTCAGCTCGGACTCTCCTGGGAGGGGACCGGGTCGGAGTCGGGGCCTCTTTCCGAGGCCTCAGAGGGAGGCCGGAGGTCCGCCTGGGTCAGTGGGGTCACTCCGGGGTCGCGGCGGCCGCGCGGGGAAGAGGTACCGCCGCCGAACATTCATTTGAGGCCGAGAGGAGGGTCCAACCGGGGACACCAGGACCCGGGGCCTCGCCGCCGTCGGGAGCGACACCAGGGTCCCCGACCCCTGACCCCGAGCTCCCCGCTGCCCGACCCGGGGCTGCCCGACCCTTGACCCAGAGCCAGATAGACATGGCTCGGAACCAATGGGGGCCCGCATCAGCACTTACCTGGATGCCGTGGAAGTCCTGCTGGAGCTCCTCCCAGTCCCGCAGGCAGTCGCCCAACGGGCCCGGAGGCGGGGGATGCATTGCTGCCGGGCCGTGAGCCGGACGAGCCGAGAGTCGAGGACAGAGCCGCAACCCCGGCGGGCCCGAGGCGCCTCCGCCTCCGCCGCCTCCGCCGCCTCCGCCGCCTCCGCCCCCGTCAGCTTCCGGGCTCGAGCCGCAGCGACCACCAATGCGGAAAAGCCTGGAGCGGCGAGCGCGCTGGCCCCGCCCCCTGCCTGAGCCAATCCGGGACAGGGGCGGGGCCGGGGCGGGACCACGTGCTCCGAGGGCCGCTCGCCCGGCTGCTCCCAGCTTGGAGGGCGGTGGCAGCCCCCAACCGCGGCACTCCCGGTGGCGCCAACTGTGTGGTGCAGCCAGCAGTGTCCTTGCCTGTCAGGCAGGGAATAAACCAAGGCCCAGGGAGGTGCCACCTGCCTCAAACACTTTCTCCCTTGGGAAGCTGCTCTTTGGCAGGGAGGGAATTCCGAGCCTCTTGGATTTTTACAAGGGCCCCTTTACTGTCTCCCTGTCTCCAAGTTCACAGCTAGTGTCCCTTCCCACAGCCACCAGACTGCCCTGACTAAAACACAAAGCGAATCCCCACCATGTCCCTGCTGAAAACTTTACAATGGCTCTGCCCTTCCTGCCAGGAGGTCCCTAAGCCATCGCTCTGCAGCCATCCCAGGCTCTGTTCCAGTTCAAGTCCCGACTAAAGCCTGCACTGCCTGAAAAGCCCTTACCCCTCTGGCAAAACCCCAGTCTTTGAGGGCGTGGGCTCCTGTTGGGGCACAGGGGAGTGCTACTCTAACCCTCTGCAAAGAGTCCTAGGAGGCAACATGGCGTTCACCTGTATGTCCTCAGCCCTGCCCAGGTGTCAGGGAATGTTTGCTGGATGAACATGGACCGACATGTTAAATTCTCCATCAGTCCCCTTGTCTCCTGACTCCAGGCTCGTTCTGTGGGCGCTGCCAGCACTCAGAAGCACAATCACAGGAAAATTCCTTTTGAGACCAGAGGAATTTCTAGAAACCTGGTTGTGAGGGATGGGAGGGTGAGAATCTCTTCTTGGTGAACACAGCCAGGCAAAAATGAGTGAGGAGCAAGGAAAGGACATCTGTACAGGTGATGGAGCAGTAGGGAGTGCTGAAACTGGGGATGAGGCAAGGGTATGCCCTTGTGCCAGGAGCCTCTCAAAGCTGTGAAGCCTGCGGCCTGAGCCAAGGCTGAGCTTGGCATCTCTGGGGCTGGGGGATCTCCACCCATGGATGGGCATTGTGACTGTGGAGCAACACAAGGCTGGGGGAACCCTTGGAGCTCCCACCAGGCAGCCTCCAAAGGGTCCACGTTATGGGGGACATGAGCGGCAGCTGCTCTGGCAGCCAGATGCTCCTCCAGAAGCAGCCTCAGGAGTGCAGTGGGGGTGGGTCCAGGATGCCCCAGGGATGGGGGTTCTCGCTGAGTCTGAGCACCTCCTGTGCTGGCACAAATGAGGAACCTGGGAAGAACCACTGCGGGAGGCTGACACAAGGCTCCAGGCAGCAAAGGCCTTCTCATTCCTGGTTACACACCCTGGCCCACTAACCACAAAAAGCTCCCAAGGCAGGTTCTTCTGGACCCATAGCTGAGCCACAGAGAAAATCAGTAGAGTGGATCCAAGATGTCTGTGACGATGTCTCCAAGGACAACCTTCTCCCACTCTGACAGCTGAGCCACCAAAGCCCGATTTGGACGCATGTTGGTTTTACACTTCTTGACGTAGGCCCAGGACCTCTGTGAACCCAAGGAGAGAAAAGCAGGCTTCAGGATTGGACCTGGGCCCTTTCCACCTTGATCACAGCCAGCTCAGGAGGGACAGGAGGCACTTGCCCAGGGGTCAGCAACATAGCTTAAGGACAGGACAAAGAAACAGCAGCAGCTTGGGGTTAATAGATTAGGGCAAGGAGTTGTAGGAGCTGGCTCTGCCTGGGGCAAGCCCCTCTGCATTCTGAATATAGAGACAGAAATCATTCTTATGTCAGATGGCTCCAGTGAAGGTTGAGAAAACATATGTGAAACCTCCTGTGGACAGGAAAGCACCATGCCCATGCCTGGCACTCAGTGCTGCCTCAACAAAGATTTGCATTGTAAGTGGATAAATGAATGGAAAGGGGAAGAGAACTTTGGCAAATTCTCTGAAGAAGAAAAACTGAAGCTGCCTTCTTTTAGGTGCCCACCCCAAAATGCAGGAAAGGTTATTACATGAAGGAAGGTGACCAGCTGGTCTCCATCTGGATTGAGGATAGAGGAAAAAGGAAAAGGCAAAAGCAGTTCCTCAACAAACTGTGGAATAGAAGGAAACTATCTTAACATAATAAAGGTCATATATGAAAAGTACACAGGTAACATCATAATGGTGAAAGACTGAAAGCTTTTCCTCTGAGATCAGGAACAAGGCAAGGATGCCCACTTCCACCACTTCTATTCAACGCTGTACTGGAAGTTCTAGACAGAGCAATTAGGAAAAAAAGAAAAGGCATCCAAATTGGAAAGGAAGAAGTAAAATTATTTCTGTTTGCAGATGATATGAACTTAATGATCTTGTATGTTGAAAACCTTAAAGATTAAACACAAAAAAACTGTTAGAATAAACGAATGTAACAAAGTTGCAGGATACAAAATCAGTTGTGTATCTAACTAACAATGAACAATCCGAAAAGGAAATTAAGAAAATTTCATTTACACTAGCATCAAGAGAATAAAATACTTAGGAATAAACTTAACCAAGGAGGTAAAAGACTTGTACACTGAAAAATGCAAAATGTTGCTGAAAGAAATTAAAGAAGACTAAAATAAATGGAAAGACATCCCAGGTACATGGAATAGAAGATTTAATATTGTTAAGATGCAAATACTACCCAAAGTGATCTAAAGATTTAATGCAATCTCTATCAAAATCCCAACAGCGTTTTTTGCAGAAATAGAAAAATCCATCCTAAAATTCATATTGAATCTCAAGGAACCCCGGAATAACCAAAACAATTGTGAAAAAAGAGAGACAAAGTTGGGGGTCTCACACTTCGTTATTTCAAAACCTTTTAAGTTATTACAAAACTATGGTAAAAGAATGTGGTACTGGCATAAAGACATTTAGACCAGTGGAAGAGAATAGACAGCCCAGAAATAAATGCTCACATATATAGTAAAATGATTTCAACAGTGGTGCCAAAACTATTCAATGGAGAAAGGAGAGTCTTTTCAACAAATGGTGTTAGGAATACTGGATATCCACATGTAAAAGAATGAAACTAGTGTAACCTTACACCATGTACAAAAATTAACTCAAGATGATGGAAGGCATAAAGTAAGAGCTAAAATTATAAAACCCTTGAAAGAAAACATAGGGGAAAAGCTTCATGATATTGGATTTGGCAATTATTTCTTGGATGTGACACCAAAAGCACAGGCTATAAAAGAAAGAACAGATTGGTTTATATCAAAATAAAAAACTTCTGTACATCAAAAAAAAAAAAAAAACCTTCTGTGCATCAAAAGACAAAATCAACAGAGTGAAAAGGCAAGACAGAATGGAAGGAAACATTTGCAAATCATATACCTGTTTTATGTTTCAACCTTATTTCAAACCTTTTAAGTTATTATTACAAAACTATGATAAAAGAATGTGGTACTGGCATAAAGACAGACATTTAAGACCAGTGGAATAGAATAGACAGCCCAGAAATAAATGCTCACATATATAGTAAAATGATCCCAACAAGGGTGCCAAAACTATTCAATGCAGAAAGTGTTAATATGAGGAATATATAAGGAACTTCTAAAACTCAACAACAAAAAACAAACAACCCAACTAATAAATGGGCAAAGGACTTTGAATAGACATTTCTCCTTAGAAGATATATGAATGGCCAATAAGCAGGCAAAAAGATGCTCAACATCACTAATCATTAGGGAAATGCAAATCAAAACTATAATGCTATACTTCCTCAAACTGATTATGATGGTACTATAAAAGGAAAGAAAGAAAGGAAGAAAGGAAGGAAGGAAGAAAACAACTGTTGGCAAGGATGTGGAGAAATTAGAACCCTTGTGCACTGTTGATGGAATGTATTAAATGGTACAGCCTCTGTGGAAAACAGTATGGAGATCCCCCCCCAAAAATTAAAATAAGAACTACCATATGACCCAGTAATTCGTCTACTGGGTATATACCCAAAAGAGTTGAAGGCAGGGTCTCAAAGAGATATTTGCACAACCATGTTCACAGCAGCATTATTCATAATGGCTAAAACATGGAAGCAATCCAAGTGTCCATCAATGAATAAATGGATAAGCAAAATGTGGTATATACATACAAGGGAATATTATTAGCCTTAAAAAGGAGGGAAATTTTGACATATGCTACAACATGGTTAAACCTTGAGGACATTATGCTAAGTGTAATAATCCATTCATGAAAAAACAAATACTTTATGATTCCACTTATATGATGTACTTAGTGTAGTCAAAATTACAAAGACAGAAAGAAGAATGGTGGTTACCATGGGCTAGGGGGAGGGGAGAATAAGGAGTTATTGTTTAATAAATATAGAGTTTCAGTTTTACAAGATGAAAAGAGTCATGGGGCTAGGTGGTGGTGATGGCTGCACATTATGAATGTATTTAACACTACTGAATTATATTCTTAAAAATGGTTAAGACAGGGGCTTCCCTGGTGGCGCAGTGGTTAAGAATCCGCCTGCCAATGCAGGGGACATGGGTTCGAGCCCTGGTCCAGGAAGATCCCACATGTCGCGGAGCAACTAAGCCCGTGCACCACAACTACTGAGCCTGAGCTCTAGAGCCCGCGAGCCACAACTACTGAGCCCTTGTGCCACAACTGCTGAAGACCACATGCCTAGAGCCTGTGCTCCACAACAAGAGAAGTCACCGCAATGAGAAGCCCACGCACTGCAACAAAGAGTAGCCCCCGCTCACCACAATTAGAGAAGATAAAAACCATATGATCACCTCAAGAGATGCAGAAAAAGCATATGACAATATTCAACATCGATTTATGATAAAAATTCTCAACTAAGTGTGTACAGAGGGAATGTACCTCAACATAATAAAGGCCATATACGACAAGCTGACAGCTAACATCATACTCAACAGTGAAAAGCTGGAAGCTTTTCCTCTAAGATCAGGAACAAGACAAGAATGCCTACTCTCACCACATTTATTCAACATAGTATTTCAAGTCCTAGACAGAGTAAGAAAAAGATATCCAAATCAGAAAGGAAGAAGTAAAACTGTCTCTCTTTACATACAACATATATATAGAAAACCCTAAAGACTTCACAAAAAAACTCTTAGAACTAGTAAATTCAGTAAAGTTACAGGATACAAAATCAATATACAAAAATCAGCTGTTTCTATACACTGATAACAAACTATCAGAAACAGAAATTAAGAAAATAATCCCAATTGCATCAAAAAGAGTAAAATACCTAGGAATAAATTTAACCAAGGAGGCAAAAGACTTGTACACTGAAAACTATGACACTGATGAAAGAAATTAAAGAAGACACAAATAAATAGAAAGATATTCCATGCTCATGGATTGGAGGAATATTGTTAGAATGTCCATACTACCTGAAGCAATCTACAGATTGAACACAATCCCTATCAAAATCCCAATGGTATCTTTCAGAGAAATAGAATAAACAATCCTAAAACTTGTATGGAACGACAAGACCCCAAATAGCCAAAGCAAATTTGAGGAAGAAGAGCAAAGCTAGAGGCATCACGCTTCCTCATTTCAAACTATATTACAAAGCTATAGTAATCAAAGCAGTATGGTATTGGCATAAAATATATACACATAGATCAATAGAATAGAATAGAGATCCCAGAAATAAGCCCATACATATATGGTCAATTAATTTAGGACAAAGGAACTAATAATATGCAATGATGAAAGAATGGTCTCTTCAATAAGTAGTGCTGGGAAAACTGGACAGTCACATGCAAAAGAATGAAATTGGTGGGAATTCCCTGGCAGTCCAGTGGTTAGGACTCCGTGCTTCCACTGCCAGGGGCTCAGGTTCAATCCCTGGTTGGGGAACTAAGATCCCGCAAGCCGCACAGTGCAGCCAAAAAAAAAAAAAGAAACTGGACCACCATCTTACACCATACACAAAAATCAACTCAAAATGGATTAAAGGCTCAAATGGAAGACCTGAAACCATAAAACTACTAGAAGAAAACATAGGTGGTAAACTCCTTGACATCAATCTGGTGGTAACTTTTTGGATTTGACATCAAAAGCAAAGGCAACAGAAGCAAAAATAAACAAGTGGGACTACATCAAACTAAAAGGCTTCTGCACAGCAAAGGAAACCATCAACAAAATGAAAAGGTAGGGGCTTCCCTGGTGGCACAGTGGTTGAGAATCTGCCTGCCAATGCAGGGGACACGGGTTCGAGCCCTGGTCTGGGAAGATGCCACATGCCGCGGAGCGACTAGGCCCATGAGCCACAATTGCTGAGCCTGCGCATCTGGAGCCTGTGCTCCGCAACAAGAGAGGCTGCGATAGTGAGAGGCCCGCACACCACGATGAAGGGTGGCCCCCACTTGCCACAACTAGAGAAAGCCCTCGCACAAAAACGAAGACCCAACACGCCATAAATAAATAAATAAATAAATAAATAAATAAATAAAATTAAAAAAAAAAAATGAAAAGGCAACCTAAGAAATGGGAGAGAATATCTGCAAATCATGTAACTGATAATGGATTAATACCCAAAATATATAAAGAACTCATACAACTCAATAGCAAACAAACAAAAAATCTGATTTTTAAAAGGGCCAAGATTCTGAATAGACATTTTTCCAAAGAAGACATACAGATGGCCAACAGGTGCATGGATGGCAACAGCCAAAATGCACCTCCCTTGGAGAACCCTGAACAAACACTGGTACACAGATTGACAGCATTGGGGGACACACAGATGGTGCTGCTGGCCACAGCCTTGCACAGCCTGAGTCCCTGGGCCTGCCCTGTGTGCCCAGCCTCAGGTCTCTAACCCAGATCTCGGGTTGCCTCCCTTGGATGTGGTATGCTGGGTAAAGCCCTGGACTTGGGGCTCCCCTCCCTGACCCTTCCCTCCCAAACCCCCCACCCCCAATTAAGGCCCCAAGTCGGTGCTGGAGACCCATTCCTCTGAGGTGCAGCTCTGACCCCAACTCCTGGACCAGGGAATACATACCTTCAGGGTCTGCTCATTTTGGTGCATAAGGTAGGCCAAGATGGCCGCACAGCTGCGACTGATGCCCATGGTGGAAAAGACCAGGATGACAGAGCCAAGCTCCAGGTGAACTTCTGCAAATGGAAGGAAAGGTGTGAGGTTGTGTGTGGCCCCCTTCCTTGTGGGTCTGTAAGATGACTGGCCTCAGTGGGTCCAAGAGTAGGTTCAGAACCAGCACACCATGGTCTAGGCAAGTCACGTGACATCTCTAGGATACTGTTTCATTGCCTGGCAAACGGGGATCCTCAGACCTAGCTGGCAGTTCACGAGAATCACGCCTGGGCGTTCAGCATTATCATGCAAAGGCCTTTTCTGGGCTATGCAGCCTTCCTTCCCAGGAAGGTCTGCTACCAGTTGACCTCCCCAGGTGGGGATAAAAGGACTGTACCCCAAGGGCACTTGGGTGCTGATAGAGGCAGGGTAGCCTGAATGTGAATCACAACCAGTAAGTACTGGCTGTTGGGCTTGGGCACTCTAACCCACAGTTTCCTCATCTGGAAAATGTGATAACAGTATACTACCTACCTGATAAGATTTTGCACTGTGCTTAGCCCAGTGCCTGGCACACAAGTGTCAGCTAACCACACTCAATAACGCCCCTGGGACTGTCAATCTCACCCATTGAGGGGTGGGAAGGAAATCTAAGCTGGCATCTTAGGCTGGCTGGTAACCCCCAAGAACTGAAGATAAATATACCAAGTGCAAAATCACAGACTGTCAGAGCTGGAGGAGGACTCGGATGATTAAGGCCAACTGCCTCATTGTATGGATAAGGAAACTGAGGCACAGAGAAGTTAAGGGTTGGCTCAGAGCCACCCAGTGAGGTGGGGCTGGAGAGGGGGCTTCTTTGGGCCACAGGGCTCTGCCACCCCATGATGGGACCCAGGGCAAGTCTCAGTCTCAGGTCCTAGGCAAGTGATAGTTACAACCTCCCAGAAAAATACAGGATGTCTGGGCCAAAATGCCATTCTCGGGCTGGGGGCTGTGTTGGTGCTGAGCAGGCCGTCCTGGGGTGGGCCTCTAACCGGACACAACCTTGCTCTCTCCAGCGATCTTGCTCTCCTTAGGATGACTGAAAACTCCACCCTCAGTGAGGCAAGCGGCTGGTGGGCACTGCTGTGTGAGGTAGGAGAACAGAAGGGGCACTGGGCCCACACACTGGGGACCATGGAATTCAGAGATGGAAGGGCTCTGGAGTCTTCCTTCTACCCCACCACACCGACCAGATAGGAGGGCCGGGACAGAGTGATGCCGAGACTGGAGCTTGGCCAGGTGTGAAAGGGCATAGCGACCCATCCAGGGCCAGAGCACAGGGCACTCAATCCACAGTCTGGGGCTCTCATTTGGCCCCACTGCTCCCAAAGTAAACGCGTGGCTGCCCATATTGCCAAGGACCCCCCCCGGGAGGCAGGCTTGTCCCGGGGCTTGGCCACACCTGGCTGGGCATGTGCTGGGCCCTGCCCTTTTTCTCCTGAGTGCTGGGAGTGGCAGTCAGCAATAGGCATGTGGATGAGGTACCACAGCCCCTCTGCTCCCTGGGCACAGAACAGTTGCTGCCTGGTTAA
The DNA here is from genome assembly GCF_965194825.1 of Balaenoptera physalus. Lineage (NCBI taxonomy): Eukaryota > Metazoa > Chordata > Mammalia > Artiodactyla > Balaenopteridae > Balaenoptera > Balaenoptera physalus. The sequence goes on from NC_138898.1 coordinate 84,124,032, forward strand.
AGAATGCTCCTTACCAATGAAGTGACAGAGGTGGCGTAAAAAGGGTGTAATGTTGGCTTCCAGGGAATCTTCTATCTGGATGTGCAGAAGCTTGTCGGCGTCACCTACAAAACTAAACGGAAGAAAAGCACAGGTAATCAGGCAAACTCACACAGAGCCCTACTGTGGCATCCTTCACCCACAGCAATGGGATCATAGGGGAAGGAGGCTGAACTAGCATCAGGGAGATCTGGGCAAATAAATGAACCCCTCTCAAAAAAACAGCACCTACCTCATAGGGGTGTTGTGTAGATTAAGTCAATTAATCTATGTAAAGCATTCAGCAATCTGCTTGGCACACAGTAGTGCCCAATAAATGTGACATTATTATTATTAAACAAACCTGGTGCTTTCCTAGAATACAGTGAAGATAGTGAGGGTGGAAAGGAATATGGAATGAATCTGCTATGTTAAATGGAGAAAGCAAGGTGAGAAGGATGGAGAGTGGTGGGCCTGCTGTTTTAGATAGGATGGTCATGGAAGGCTTTACTGAGGAGGTAACATTTGGGCAGAGGTTTAAAGGAGGTGACAGAACAAGCCAGGCAGTTATATGAGGAAAGAGTGTTCCAGGTAGAGAATACAAGTGCAAAGGCCCTGAGGGCAGTATGTTTCATATGTTTGAGAAACAATAGGGAGATCAGAGTGGCTAGAGCTTTATGAACAAGGGGGAAAGAGGAGGGAGATGAGGCATGTGGCATGTTTAATGAGAAGATGCCCGCAAGGATCTTGGCACAATGTCTAGTGTGCAGTGAGCACTTGGTAAATGTTATTTATGAAGACTAGGGCCTACTGGTGACATTCATTCACTGTGGTATGCAGAAAGTTGCAGTAGATTCAGAAATGAAAATATCCTGGTTTAGTTTCTGCATGAGCACTTGCTGTGACAAATACAAGCGCAATTCACCCTGCATTCATTCATTCGTCCATCCATCCTTCCCTTCCGCCTCATCCCTCTCTCCCTCCCCACCTGACCACCGATCCACCATCCATTCATCCATCTATCCCCAACCATTCATTCTTTCCTCAGATACTCACTCAATGCCTATTGTGTGCCAGACCTTGAGCTGGACCCTAGTGGACACAAGATGAATCAAATAGGGCCCCTCCCAGCTTCAAGGAGCTCCCAGTCTGATGCGGGAGGCAGACACATAAACAAATGGCCCCAATCCAACTGGCTAGGTTTTAGGATAAAGACCTGCACATGCTACTGAAGAGGAAGGGCAGGGAAAAGTCGAGGGAGCTGGGGAAAGCCTTACAATGGAGGAGACATCTGGGTGGAGAAGACTGAAGGATACAAGGTTAATATATACAAATCAACTGGATTTCTATATACTAGCAACAATCAGAAATTTAAATTTTATTTGATTTTTCTTGGCTATGCCGCGCAGTTTGCGGGATCTTAGTTCCCCGACTAGGGATTGAATCCAGGCCCCAGGAGTGAAAGCACGGAGTCCTAACCACCAGCGAATTCCCAAGAAATTTATAATTTAAATATACCATTTATAATCACATCAAAAATATCAAATACTTAGGAAGAAATCTGATACAAGATGTGCAAGAACTGTACACTGAAAACTATAAAACATTGCTGAAAGAAACCAAAGAGCAAAGTAAACGGAAAGATAGACCATATTAATGAATCAGGAGATTCAACATTTTTAAGATGTCAATTCACAAATTGCCCTATGGAATCCATTCAGTCCCAGTCCAAATTCCAACAAGCTTCTGTATAGAAACTGACAAGTTGATTCTAAAATTTTATGGAAATTCAAAGGAAACAACTTTGAAAAAGAACAACAAAATTAGAGGACTAACACTACCTGACTTCAAGATTTATTATAAAGCTACAGTAATCAAAAGTGTGGAACTGATAATAAGGCCCTACTGTATAGCACAGGGAACTAAATTGAATATCCTGTGATAAACCATAACAGAAAAGAATACGAAAAAGTATATCTATAACTGAGTCACTTTGCTGTACAGCAGAAATTAACACAACATTGTAAATCAACTATACTTTTTTTAAAAATTTATTTATTTATTTTGGCTGTGTTGAGTCTTCGTTGCTGCGTGCAGGTTTTCTCTAGTTGCGGCAAGCAGGGGCTACTCTTCATTGCAGTGCGCGGGCTTCTCATTGCGGTGGCTTCTCTTGCTGCAGAGCACGGGCTCTAGGCGCATGGGCTTCAGTAGTTGCAGCATGTGGGCTCAGTAGTTGTGGCTCATGGGCTCTAGAGCACAGGCTCAGTAGTTGTGGTGCACAGGCTTATTTGCTCCGCGGCATGTGGGATCTTCCCGGACCAGGGATCGAACCCGTGTTCCCTGCACTGGCAGGCGGATTCTCAACCACTGCGCCACCAGGGAAGCCCCAGTCAACTATACTTTAATAAAAATTTTTTTTAAAAGAGAAAAACAAGTGTGGGAAACTGGTATAAAGAAAAACATAGATCAATGAAAAAGAACAAAGAATCCAGATATAATCCTGTACACGTATGGTCAACTGATTTTCAACAAAGGTATCAAAGCAATTCAACAGGAAAAGGATCACCTTTTCAACAGTGATGACTTCCACATGCAAAACAATGAACTTTGTTCCATATCAGGCACCATATACAAAAACTGATTTCAAAATGTATCACAAGGGACTTCCCTGGTGGTCCAGTGGGTAAGACTCCGCGCTCCCATTGCAGGGGACGCAGGTTCAATCCCTGGTGGGGGAACTAGATCCTGCATGCATGCCACAACTAAGAAGTCCACATGCCACAACTAAGACCTGGAGCAGCCAAAATAAATAAATAAATATTTTTTAAAAAATGTATCGCAAAACGTGAAGGTTAAAACTACAAAACCTTTAGAAGAAAATATAGGAGAAAATCTTTGCATAATTCAAGTGTCCGTATATGCATGGGTCTGTGTTTGGACTCCATTTTGCTCCATTGGTTTATTTTTCTATCTTGCACCAGTATCACAATGCCTTACTTGCTGTGGTTTTTTTTTAAGTCTTGGTATCTGGTCAAGTAAATTTTCCCATTTGTTGTTATTCACTATTCAGCTATTTTTGCCCTTTGTATTTCCATATAAAATTTTAAATTACTATATCAATTTCCACAAATCCATTGGAATTTTATTGGCATTCCATTGAATCTATAGATCAATTGGGCAAGAATCAACATCTTTACAAAATTGATTCTTCTAATCCACAACTACGGTACAACCTCTGTTTATTCAGGTGATCTTTACTAACATCCTCTAGCTATTCAGATAATCTTTAGTAATTCACAGTAATGCTGTATACTTTTCTGTGTAGAGATCTTGCACATCCTTCAATAGGTATAATCCTAGATATTTAATATTTTTGTCCTATTGTAAATTATATGCTTTTAAAATTTCAGCAAACTTATTTAAGTCCAATAATTTATCTGCAGGTTGTTTTGGTTTTTCTGTGTATACAATTAGACTGTCTGTGTATAATGAAAGGTTTTTTTCCCTTTTGATTCCTATTTTATTTCTTTTACTTGCCATATTTCACCAACTAGAACCTCCAGTACAATGTTAAATAGAAGTGGTGATAGTTGCATCTTTGTCTTGTTCCCGGGCTCAGAGGGAAAACTTTCAACATTTCATCATTGTGACGTTTGCTATAGAGATTTTTGTAGAATTTTATTTTTAGATCAAAGTTCCCTTCTATTCCCAGTTTGCTAAGATTTTTTTAAATCATGAATGTATGGTGAATATTATCAAATGCTTTCACTGCATTTACTGAGATAATCCTGATTTTTCCTCTGCATTATCGATATGGTAAATTACATGGATGGATTTTTCAGTGCTAAAACCACCTTGCATCCTTGGAATAAACCCAATTTAGTCATCATGCATTATCCTTCTTATATATCTCTGTATTCAGTGTGCTAATATTTTACTTTAGGATATTTACATCTATATTCATGAAGAAAATTAGCCTATAATTTTCCTGTATTATAATGTCTTTCTCAGGTTATGAAATCAGAGTTTATGCTGGTCTCATGCGACAAGTTGAAAATTATTCCTCCTTTTTATTCTTAAAAAAAATTTTAATATTGGGTTTATTTCCTCCTTAAATATTAGGTAGAATTCATCACTGAAACTATCTAGACCTGGAGTATTCTCTATGAAAAATTTATATTAGTTATTGATCCTAATAAAATTTTCTATTTTGTCTGATGTCAGGTTTGATAGGTTGTATTTTTTTGTTCAATACATCTAAATTTTTATGTTTCTCACAATAAAGTTTTTATAATACCCTCAAGATATTTTTTATATCTGTAGGATATGGTAGAATCCCCTTTTACAGATGGTTATTTGTGCTTTCTCTCTTTTTTGTCAAGGGTTTATCAAATTTATTATTTTTGTAAAACTATTTTGACTTTCTAGATCCTATTTTATTGTTTCTAGTTCATTTTATCTGCTTTTATTATTCCTTCCTTCCTTATTTGAGTTTAGTTTGCTGTTTCTTTGGTAATTTCTTGAGATAAATGCTTAACTACTTGATTTTTAGCCTTTCTTCTTTTTAATAGATGCATTTAAAGCTATAAATTTCCCTCTAAGCACAGCTTAGCTACATTCCACAAGTTCTGATATATTCTATTTTCATTATCATATAGTTGAAACTATTTCATAATTTCCATTTTGAGTTCTTTTTTGATCCATGAGCTGTTTTAAAATTTATTTCTAAGCTTCTAGGAATTTCCTAGTTATATTTTCAAATTATTGCTTTCTACATTAATTCCACAGTGGTTGAAGGCCAACTCTATATGATTTGAATCTCCTGAAATTGGATGAATCTTGTTTTAGGGACTATCATATTGTCAGTTTTTATAAATCTATTTCTTTTTAAGTAAGTATTGGTAGCTTGAGTCTTTTGAGGAAATTGTTAATTTTTCAAATGTATTGACATAAAGTTGCTCATAATCTTCCAAATTATTCTATTTTTAATTAAAAATTTTATTGAGATCAGTGTAGATGATCATTTATAGTTTTTATCAAATTTGGAAAATTCTGGCCATTATTTCTTCAAATGTGTTTTCTGTCTCCCCATTCTCCTTTCCTTTGGAGATTCTAATTACACATGTTAGGCCACCTGAAGCTGTCTCAGTCTTACTGAAGTTCTATTCTAGTTTCTTTTTTTAAGTCTTTTTCTTCTCTATGTTTCATTTTGTATACTTCTATTGCTATGTCTCCAAATTCAGCAATCTTTTCTTCCACAGTGTCTAATCTTTTAATTCCATCCAGTATATTTTTCATCTCAGACTATACTTTTCATCCCTAATATAGGGCTAAGTTTTTCCTCACTACTGAAGCAGTAGTCTTCTGAGTACTCTGTATGATGCACTGTATACTGTAAGTTTTGTTTAATCTGACTGGAAACACAAACTCCTCCTGGTCCCACATAATCTCTGGGGATTGCACCACCTGTTCATTTCTATTGGTTTTTCTCCCTGCCTTGAGTAGTTTTCTCACATGCACGTGCTTATAAGTACTTAGCTGAAGACACAGGAGGACTCTCTGCAGATGTCCAGAGTCTTTCTTTGTACCCAGCTCTCTATTCTTCATGCAGGTCTCCTGCAAATTCTAGCCAACTCAACAGCTCTGAGTCCTCAACTCTACCCTCAACTCAGAAAGAATAATAGGATCTGTGTTGGCCCCCTCCCTGTACTGTGACCTGCAAACAATCTCCAAGCAATAAGCTGGTTTGATTGTGGAGCCCACCTTTTTTTTTCCTCTCAGGAATCATTGTCCTGTGCTGTCTGTTGGCCATTGTCTGAAAAACCCTCGTTTTAGATGCTTTGTCTGAGTATTTTTAGTTGTTTAAGGTGGGGTTGTAAATCTGGTGCCAGTTACTCCATCATGGCCAGAAATGGAAATTCTTCTCACTTACATCCTTTTTCTTAAATTTATTTTTGGCTGCACTGGGGCTTCATTGCTGCACGTGGGCTTTCTCTAGTTGCAGTGAGCGGGGGCTACTCTTCATTGCAGTGTGTGGGCTTCTCATTGCAGTGGTTTCTTTTGTTGCAGAGCACAGGCTCTAGGTGCATGGGCTTCAGTAGTTGTGGCACGTGGACTCAGTAGTTGTGGCTCACGGGCTGTAGAGCGCAGGCTCAGTAGTTGTGGTGCACGGGCTTAGTTGCTCCGTGGCACGTGGGATCTTCCTGGACCAGGGCTCGAACCCGTGTCCCCTGCATGGGCAGGCAGATTCTTAACCACTGTGCCACCAGAGAAGTCCTCTCACTTACATTATTGAAGGATATAGTCTCTGGGTACAAAATTGTGGGTTAGCAGTTATTTTCTTTCAGTGCTTTAAGATTCTATTATTTATTGCTGGATAACAAAATGTCCTAACACTCAGTGGCTTAAAACAATAAAAATTTATTATCTATCAATTTCTATGGATCAGGAATCTGGGAGCAGCTTATCTGGTTACCACTGGCTTAAAATCTCTCATAAAGTTATAGACAAGCTGTTGTCATCTGGTCTCATCTGAACGCTCAATTGGAAGCTAATTCACATGACTGTTGGCAGGATTCAGTTTCTCACAGGCTTTTTGACTGAGGGCCTCAGTTCATCACTAGCTGTTGGCTGAAGACCGTCAGGTCCTTGCCACATGGACCTCTCCATAGGACAGCTCACCGCATGGTAGCTGACTTCCTTCAGAATGAGTGAGCAAGAGAGAGTGAGCAATACTGATGCCACAGTCTTTCTGTGACCCAATATCAGAAGTGACAGCCCATCACTTTTGCTTTACTCTATCCATTAGCACACATCAGTAAATCTAGCCCACATTCAATGCTGTGAATGGCAGGAGGTGGGGAATCACCAGAAAGGCTACGGACTACAAAGACACATTCCATATTTCCTTCTAGTTGCAGTGATTTCTGTTGATGAGTCAGCTGTCAGTCTAATTATTGCTCCTTTGAAAGTAATGTCTTACTTCTCTGCTTTTTTTTTTTAATATTTATTTATTTATTTATTTATTGGCTGTGTTGGGTCTTCGTTGCTGAGCACGGGCTTTCTCTAGTTGCGGCAAGCGGGGGCTACTCTTCGTTGCGGTGCGCGGGCTTCTCATTGCAGTGGCTTCTCTTGTTGCGGAGCGTGGGCTCTAGGTGCGCGGGCTTCCACAGTTGTGGAACAGGGGCTCAGTAGTTGTGGCGCACGGGCTTAGTTGCTCCGTGGCATGTGGGATCTTCCCGGACCAGGGCTCGAACCCGTGTCGCCTGCATTGGCAGGCAGATTCTTAACCACTGCGCCACCAGAGAAGTCCCTCTGCTTCTTTTATTTTTATTTTTTTAAATTAATTAATTTTTTTTTTTTGGCTGCATTGGGTCTTCGTTGCTGCATGCAGGCTTTTCTCTGGTTGCGGCGAGCGGGGGCTACTCTTCGTTGTGGTGTGTGGGCTTCTCATTGCGGGGGCTTCTCTTGTTGTGGAGCATGGGCTCTAGGCGCATGGGCTTCAGTAGTTGTGACACACGGGCTCAGTAGCTTTCACTCGTGGGCTCTAGAGCGGAGGCTCAGTAGTTGTGGCGCATGGGCTTAGTTATTCCGCAGCATGTGGGATCTTCCCGGACCAGGGCTCAAACCTGTGTCCCCTGCATTGGCAGGCGGATTCTTAACCACTTCGCCACCAGGGAAGCCCTCTGCTTCTTTTAATATGTTCTCTCTTTCTTTGGTTTTCAGCAGTCTCACTAAGTGCCAGACGTGATTTTCTTTAGATTTACTGATTTTTATATAGTATTTTTTATGACCAGATGCCTTACTGAATTCTTGTGTTATTTATATAAATTCTCTCTGAGCTGAATTTTATTAGCTTTGATCAGGAGCTAGAAGAGGTAGGTTGTACAGTGCGGGGCCTTGGTGATCATGACTGGACACAGCTGGGAAGACACAGGCTGACAAGCAAGGCTGTGCAGAACTTTCCTGCTCTTTGAACAATGATGAGTGAGGGTGTGTGTGTGTCTGTGTATGTATGTTCCTAGCACCAAGGAAAATCTGAGGCATAAAGGTTGCTGTGTCAAATGTTTCTGTCCTCTCAAAATTCATACGTTGAAACCTAATCCCCAAAGTGATGGTATTTGGAGGTGGGGCTTTGGGGAGGTAATTAGGTCATGAGGATAGAAATTGAAACCCTTATGAGCGGGATTAGTGCCTTTATAAAAGGGACCCTAGAGAGCTTTGCCACTTCTGCCACGTGAGGATGCCATCTATGAACCAGAAAGCAGGCCTTCATCTGACACTGAATCTGCCAGTGCCTTAATCTTGGACTTCCCAGCCTCCACACCAGGAGAAAAATTCTGTTGTTCATAAGCCACCAGTCTACAGTATTCTGTTACAGCAGCCCAGACGGACCAAGAGAGGGGTCACTTCTCAGAGGGCCTGAGACAGGAAAAGCAGGGTAAACCAGGATATTTTACATCAGAATGTTAAGTACCAAGAAAGTATTACTTTTGGTAAGATTTAAGTATGGGGTATGGGGCAAGTGTGGGGTCTCAGTCAGGGGCAGAGGATGCCATGGCCATGCCAGGCAATGAAGTGCAGGCCAGGAATAGATGAAAATAAATGCAGACCCTACTCCAGTGTATGCTGACTTCCAAAAGCCCTTTCAATTCTGTCAATGCATGCCACTAGGAATCTTATATAAATAAATGATACTAATATTAAAAAAAAAAATGGTGTTTCTACTTACAACGGCCCTGTCTCCATGGAGACGTTGACATGTGCTTTGATTTTCAAATCCTTCTGAATTTTAGGGTCGCAGGCTTGCCTGAAATTTCCCAAGTAGATCCTGCCTGGCATTATCTCAACAGGGTACGGTTGGAAGGCATCCAGTTCCTGAGGTGGAGAAGGAGAAAGGCTGCTATGATAATAATCCCCAGAGAAGAAGTTGCTTTTGTTTCGTCTCTTGAAATGTGGCTCAGCAAACAAGCTTAGAAAGACAAACTGGGACAGTGAATGAGACTAACCCAATGTTCATTGTGGCACTATTTATAATAGCCAAGACATGGAAGCAACCTAAATGTCCATCGACAGAGGAACGGATAAAGAAGATGTGGTACATATAACACATGGAATATTATTCAGCCATAAAAAAGAATGAAATAATGCCCTTTACAGCAACATGGATGGACATAGAGATTATCATACTAAGTGAAGTAAGTCAGACAGAGAAAGACAAATATCATATGATATCACTTATATGTGGAATCTAAAAAGGTGATACAAATGAACTTATTTACAAAACGGAAACAGACTCACAGACATAGAAAACAAACTTCTGGTTACCAAAGGGGAAAGGTAGAGGGGGGAAAGATAAATTAGGAGGTTGGGATTAACATATACACACTATTATATATAAAATAGGTAGTCAACAAGGACCTACTGAATAGCACAGAGAACTCTGCTCAGTATTCTGTAATAACCTATATGGGAAAAGAATCTGAAAAAGAATGGATATATGTATATGAATAACTGAACCACTTTGCTGTACACCTGAAATTAACACAGCATTGTAAATCAGCTATATCCCAATATAAAATAAAAATTAAATTAAAAAAATTAAAAACAGGGACTTCCCTGGTGGTCCAGTGGCAAAGAATCCACCTTCCAATGCAGGGGACACGGGTTCAATCCCTGGTCAGGGAACTAAGATCCCACGTGCCGCGGGGCAACTAAGCCCAAGCACCACAACTACTGAGCTCACGCACCTCAACGAGAGAGCCTGTGTGCCACAAACTACAGAGCTTATGCACTCTGGAACCCGCGCACCACAACTACAGAGCCCACACGCCCTGGAGCCTGCACGCCACAACTAGAGAGAAGCCCGCGCGCCGCAACGAACAGCCCACGCCCCAACGAAAGACCCCTCATGCCTCAACGAAGATCCCACGTGCCACAACTAAGACCCGACACAGCCAAAAATAAATAAGTAAATTAATTAATAATTAATAAAGCTTTTTAAAAAAATTAAAAACAAAACTACCCTTTGATCCAGCAATCCCACTTTTGGTATATATCTGAAGGAAATGAAATCACCATCTTGAAGACATATCTGCACACGCCCCCAACCCCCGCCCGTCCAGGATCATTTGAGCATTTTTCACAAAAGACATAGACATGACCTAAGTGTCCATCAATGGATGAATGGATAAAGAAAATATGGCATATATATACAATGGAATGTTGTTCAGCCATACAGAAGAAGGAAATCCTGTCATTTGTGACAACGTGAATGGACCTTGAGGCCATTGTGCTAAGAGAATAAGTCAGAAAAAAACAAATATTGCATGATCTCACTCATATGTAGAATCTAAAAAAGTGAAAGTTGGGACTTCCCTGGCAGTCCAGTGGTTAAGACTCCACACTCTCAATTCAGGGGACACAGGTTCTATCCCTGGTCAGTGAACTAAGATCCCACATGCCACACGGCATGGCCAAAAATAATAATAATAATAATAATAAAATAATAAAATAAAATAAAAATAAAAAAGCGAAACTCATGGAAACAAAGAGTAGAGTGGTGGTTGCCAGGGGCTGTGGGGGTGAGGGAAATGGGGAGATGTTGGTCACGGTTATAAACTTCCAGATATAAGGCAAATAAGTTCTGGGGATCTAACGTACAGCATGGTGACAACAGTTAACAACACAGGGCTTCCCTGGTGGTGCAGTGGTTAAGAATCCGCCTGCCAATGCAAGGGACACAGGTTCGAGCCCTGGTCCGGGAAGATCCCACATGCTGCGGAGCAACTAAGCCCATGCGCCACAACTGCTGAGCCTGCGCTCTAGAGCCCGCAAACCACAACTACGGAAGCCCGCGCGCCTAGAGCCCATGCTCTGCAACATGAGAAGCCACTGCGATGAGAAGCCCGCGCACCGCAATGAAGAGCAGCCCCCGATCGCTGCAACTAGAGAAAACCCACGCACAGCAATGAAGACCCAACGCAGCCACAAATAAATAAATAAATAAATAAATAAAATAATTAAAAAAAAAAACAAAACAGTATTATGTACTTGAAAGTTGCTAAGAAAGTACATCTTAAATGTTCTCATGGGCTTCCCTGGTGGCGCAGTGGTTGAGAATCTGCCTGCCAATGCAGGGGACACGGGTTCGAGCCCTGGTCTGGGAAGATCCCACATGCCGCGGAGTAACTAAGCCCGTGAGCCACAATTACTGAGCCTGCGCGTCTGGAGCCTGTGCTCCGCAACAAGAGAGGCCGCGATAGTGAGAGGCCCGCGCACCGCGATGAAGAGTGGCCCCCACTTGCTGCAACTAGAGAAAGCCCTCGCACAGAAACGAAGACCCAACACAGCCATAAATAAATAATTAAATAATTTTTTTTAAAAAAGTTTAAAAAAAAAAATGTTCTCATCTCACACACACAAAAAAAATGGTAATTATGTGAGGTGATGGATGTGTTAATCTTATGGTAATCATTCTGCATATGTGTATCAAATCATCTTGTTGTAAACCTTAAATTTACACAATGTTATATGTCAATTATATATCAAAGCCAGGGGGAAAATTACAAAATTTGATCGTTTCCAAGGAAAGATTATTAGAGCACCAATCAGGTGTTTAGAAACAATTATCATCATATAATAAGACTAATCTTATAAACAAGTTGGAAAACAGCCAGAAAAGCATGCCAGTCTAAGACTGTTCTCAAAGCATGCCTCCAGGAGACTGAGAACTAATGAAAATTCCCCTAACGGTTTCTTGGGTGACCTATTACAGTTCAGATGTCTGTAATAAAACAGTGGCTACATATTTGTTGTTGGCATGGATTGAAAACTTACTTGTTACATTTAGTAAAATAAAACCTAGGCATAACCCCCAAAGAAAAAAAAAAAAGAAATTCACTAACATTGTATGAACTGATGTTTCTAATATGATCTGTTTAGAGACCCCTTTTTTCCCATCAGTTTTCCATGGGAAATGTTAACCTATATAATTTCAAAGGTCAAACCAGCTCTAAAATGCCTCTGGCTCCAAGTCTGACTCAGAAATAACATGTTAAGTACCTCAAGCTATTTTGCTGTCCACTTGAGCCTTTCAGAGCCTTCTGGCTTCAGCACACCTCCCCTCACCGTGAACCTACCACAAGCCCACATTCCTCCCAAACTCTTAGCCTCAAAAGCCTTTATCAATGAGCAGACACCACGCTGAGCCAACCCTCAAGTTTGTGAGACACACAGCCCTTCTACATGCAGGCAGGCCCACTACTTGCGGATGTGACCCAAAGCACTCCCCAGGGTTCAGGGTGACCCCGCCCAGAACGCTCAGCTTGCCGGGGGCCAAATGAAATCCTCCTGGTTTCATTCGGAAAATCTCACGCAATACCCACCACAAATCTGTCAACTCTTCCTGATGCTTTCGACCCAGCTTCCTTTCCTGCGGTTGTAACGGCTGTGGGGGAGAGGGTGTGGGACGGATAAAACATGCTCTGCCGTTAATTCTAGAGGACACGATTTTGACAACCACATTGACAAATGTAAAAGGAACTGGTATCACAAATTAACATGCCCAAACCGAGCCCACTGCCTTCCCCCGACACTACCACTGCCTCCTCCTGTGTCCCCTTCTCAATGAGCCACACCACTGGCCACCTGTCACCCGCACCTGAACTGTGGCATTATTCTAGACTCCTCCCTCTCCCAGGCCCCCCGCCCCATGTCTAATCAAAGCCGTTTCCTAAGTATTTCTTGAATCTGTCCTCTCCTCTTCATCCCTGCCTCCAGGCAGGTCTCCCCAGACCCACTTTGCCCGCATTGGTCTGGGCTCTGCTCCGCAATCACAGTTGATCTTTCTAAAGGGCAATCTAACCAGGTGCCCCTCCCCGGACTTAAAACCACTCGGTGGGGCTCACCAGCATCTCTCTCTAGTGTGGTCTTCATACGTGCCCTAGTCACAGAACCCCTTTGCTCAAAGTGAAATCTTATTTAAGGGGTGCCACATATAAAACGGGAAATTAGAAATCACTGTGTCTAAAGGAGAGGGGCAGTCTCAGAGCCCAAATTCTGTGCCTCCATCTCCCCTCGCAGGAGTTCCTTGGGGAGCAGAAGGGACACTCCTGCTTTACACTGTGTCAGAACACGTAACAGGAAGGGAGCGGGGCTTTCACTCTTACCCCTGAATTAGTAACAAAGGTCCCAAAGTAGGGAGTGGCAAATGCTTGGAACGTACATTCTAAAGAGGGAACAAGCAGAGTAGAACTCACCCATCCAGGCCCTGCTAGATACCACCAGCCACCACCCTACCCCTCTTCCCAATCTACTTAAGAAGACTGGGGGCAAGGACAAGTCTCAGGTGTATACACGTCAAAACTGACCAAACTGTACATTTTAAATAGGTGCAGTTCATCCTATGCCAATTCCACCTTCCTAGAGCTTTAAAAGGAAAATAAAGAAGGTGAGGTATCAGCATGTGGCGTCTGCAGACCAGAAAGACTCCCTCCCATCACTGCAAAGCCAGTAAGGGTGCTCCTCTAGGAGCGAGGAGGAGGGCCTGGCAGGACGGGGAGGCTGGCTGTACACCTGTTGAGCGGAACATCATAGCTCAGTGGAAGAAGGAGAAGAAGGCCTTTGGAGAACTTGACATATATACCCTGCATTTGGGAACAGGTATGACCCCAGACACAGGTCCCTACCTTTTCACACAGGCTGACTGGAGCAGCCAAGCCAGCAAGGCAAGAAGGGGCCTCCTTCCTCACTGTCACACTCCCCTGTGGCTCATTCTGGGATTCAGGTGAAAGAATGTGGACGCGGTGGGAGGTCATGAGCTACCAAGGGAAGGGAAGGGCATTGGGGGTACTCCTGTCAGGAATTCTCAGCTGGCTCTCTCTGAAGGATGCTCAGTAACAGTCGGGGCCCCCTGAACACAGCCCCAAGAAAACCAGCAACAAAGGCCAGCAGCAGCACACAGAACCTGGATGGGGCAGAATGAGAAGGCGGCACTTCCCCACCACTGACAAATAGCCAGTCATGCAAGACAGGGCCCACACTGGACCCCCCAGCACCAAAGGGACCAGACCCAGAAGAGGGGACGTAAGGAGGTGTCCATAAAGCTATCCCACACCCCTCCCCACTCCCAGCCCTCAGCCCCCAGCAAATGGAAGGCTGCCCAGCTCTGGAAGATGAGAAGAGGAGATTTGAGTTGAGATTGGAATGTTAAAGTAGCCTAGATTGTACTGGACTGTTTTTACGCCCTTTTCAAAAAATTACTTCAAAAACACACAAAAGTAGAGAGAATAGTATAACAAACCTTGGATCTATCACCCTTCTGCAAGCATTATCAACTAATGGCCCATTTTGTTTCATCTATACCCCTGACTTCCCAACCCTCCCCAGATTATTTTGAAGGAAATTCCAGACATCATATCATTTTAATTATAAATATTTCACTATGTATCTCTAAAAGATAGGGACTCATATTTTTAAAAACATAGCCATAATAATGTCATCACAACCTTAAGAAATATATAACAATAATTCCTTACTATCATGAAATTCCAGTTCATAGGCACATTTCCCCCATTGTTTTATAATATGACTAGACTGAAATTTTCCATAACCGGAAGCGGCCAGAAAGTATGGAATCTGCCCACGATGCTGCAAAGGGCAAGAATGAGAGCACAGGGCTTCCCTGGTGGCGCAGTGGTTGAGAGTCTGCCTGCCAATGCAGGGGAAACGGGTTCGGGCCCTGGTCTGGGAGGATCCCGCATGCCGCGGAGCGGCTGGGCCCGTGAGCCACAGTTGCTGAGCCTGCGCGTCTGGAGCCTGTGCTCCGCAGCGGGAGAGGCCGCGATGGTGGGAGGCCCGCGCGCCGCGATGAAGAGTGGCCCCACTTGCCACAACTGGAGGGGGCCCTCGCACAGAAACGAAGACCCAACACAGCCATAAATAAATAAATAAACCCAAAGTTTAAAAAAAAAAAAAACCTGGGACTGGAGATTATCTTTAAAAAAAAAAAGAATGAGAGCACAGTTGAAGGCAATTGCTGGAAAGAATGAAACCTCTGCAGGTTCACATTCCATTACATTCAGACCCTTCAAGAAACCAGATACTATAAAATGCCCCCAGGGACCAGTCCCTGCCTGCCTATCATTGCCACCCAGTGCTTGCCTTACCCTCACCCCATTCCCTTCTGGTTTGGCTCCAGGAAGTAAGTGCTCCTCTGGGCTCCAGACATCTGGTACATCCCTTGGCCACACCTTATTACAACCCCTGTCTCCCCCTTTTTACTGTATCCTCTGGACCCAGCCAGGGTTTGTGTGGCCAGACGGCTAAGGATGGCGAGGCAGCCTCGAATCATGATGGCCCTGCCTGCCCGTGTGACTTTGACTACGACCCACCATCCAGAACACCCTGCCCTGGATCCCTGCCCTCTGAACCAACTTCATCTATTAAACACTGCCCTGGATTTTGCCTGAACCTGGCGATTATAAATTCATCATACTGGACTGGACCTCCTGGCTGCCCCAGGTTCATTCCCGAGCCATCTTTGACATCTCTTCCATCTTTTCGATGTCATCTGTCTCCTTCTTCTCTTTCTCCAACCCTGCTCCCTGCCCCTCGGTCCCCAGGGGAAGGCCATGCTCCCATCCAAGCCTGCCTGTGCTCAGCACCCTGCCCTACCTGCGGCATCCAGATGATCTTCTGTGTCCGGAAGAAGTGGTACGTGGCCGAGAAGCTCTCGTAGCCTCCTCTCAGGATATGGATGGGGTGGCAGGTGAGGTGAGTCAGGGTCCTGCCACACTCAACGGCAGCTCCAAGCACAACTCCTAAGAGTAGAGACCAAAGAGATGAATGTCCCCTGCGTGCTCACCATTTGCCTAAAGGCCCGGTGGATAGGCACTCCATTCTGAAAAGCAATTGTCTAGAAAGCTGAAGCAAATATAAATAGAGATGAATGCTACAATTAAAATTTAAAAAGCAATTCACCACCAAGTAAGCTGATCTTTTTCTGTAAACTCCGAGATTTCATTTTTTTTTTTTCATATTGTCGCAAGGAAGGATGATTCAACATGAGGGGAATGTGTATGTATATATACAACATCACATATTATATACCATACAATTCATCTATTTAAAGTATATAAATTAATGTTTTTTAATATATTCACAGTTGTGTAACCATCACTGCAGTCAATTTCAGAACATTTTAATCACCCCCAAAAGAAATCATGTACCAGTTAGAGAGTTTCATTCCTCATTTCCCTCCAAACATCCAGCTCTAGGCAACCATTAATCTAATTTCTACGGATTGACCTATTCTGGACATTTCATAGAAATTGAATTATACAATACGTGGCGTTTTGTGTCTGGTTTCTTTCACTGAGCATAATGTTTTCAAAGTTCATCTATGTTGCAGCAAGTGTCAGCACTCCATCCTTTTTCATAGCTGAATAATATTCCACTGCGTGGCTCTCCACCTTTTGTTTACCCATTCATCTACTGATGAATATTTGGATGTTTCCATTTTGTGGCTATTATGAATAAGGCTGCTATGAACATCCATGTGCAAGGTTTTATGTGCACATGTTTAATTTCTCTTGGTATATACTGTGGACAAAGAATGTTGCTTGCCATATTAGTAAACAAAGGATGCTGCAGCCATCAAGCCATCAGCCACTGCAGCTGCCCCCGACTGTGCAATTTGCCATAAGTGGGCAAATTATACGCGTGTGGGTTTTGGTTTTTGTTGTTCTGTGGTTGTGATTTCTTACCGAGTGAGGATGGGGGCTCCATAGCACTAAAGTGAGGTCAGGTATAGACTGTAGAGGGCGTTGTCTTTACTGACCAACATTTCCTAGGATTTCAGGGTCCAGCCGACAATCCTAGGATTGCAGACTGGAGCCCAACAGGATGAGCTTAGGGAAGAGGAGACAATTTCCCGGCTAAGGACCTCCTGAGAAGACTGGTTTTATTAAAGGTGGAAGCCTAGCGCCACCCAGTGACTGCTGGTGTGAATGCCCAACCCATGGAACTCCACCCATACATATTAGTCACTGAGCCACAAGCAGCAGCAAGGGGTGGTCAGCCCAAAGCAGGGGCTGAATGGAGAATGCAGTGGAGCCTCAGTGAAGCAGATTAGAACTGACCACGTTCCAGCGTGTGGCTGGAGTGACTGCACTGTTCTCCAGCATCACTACCCTGGCCTTAGGAGACCAGACAGAGCCAAACTGCCCAGGTTTGAATCCTGGCCCCACCACTTACTAGGTGTGGTGGTTTAAAAACTCTCTCCACAAACCTAGAAAAATGGTACAGATGAACCGGTCTGCAGGGCAGAAGTTGAGACACAGATGTAGAGAACAAACATATGGACACCAAGGGGGGAAAGCCGTTGAGGGGTAGGGATGGTGGTGTGATGAATCGGGCGATTGGGATTGACATGTATACACTGATGTGTATAAAATTGATGACTAATAAGAACCTGCTGTATAAAAAAATAAATAAAATAAAATTCAAAGAAATTTAAAAAAAAAACTAATACTAAACTTTCTTTGGGTTATTTGTATGGAAATATGTTAATATAAATGTTTCAGACATTACATGAAATTCCTAAAAATCTTATATGTTCTGGTATAATGTTATAAGTCATAATTCTAGTAATTATTTTAAAATGTATGTCTCAGAAATAAATTTCCCTGTTAATTGCATTATTATGAACTTTCATCAAATCTTTAACCGTGGTCATTTTTAAGTCTTTTGTCATTTACAGACAGTTCTGGGTATACTCTGATGCTTTTGCAAAATTGTTCCTATAAAAGGGTTTCATCTTCAAGGAACTCATGGAAAACACTCTGACAAGTACAGGTTTCTGGCAACTGACTATACTGCTGAACTGGATGAATAAGCATTTTCAGAACTCTAATGGAAAACTGATGAATTCATAAAAGTGCTAACAGAAGATCAAGATGAAAAAAAAATTAATTACATGGGACTGAGTGAAATGATGAGGATGATTATAATTTTTGTGACTTTCCGTTTGAATAAAAAAAAAAAACTCTCTCCACAAATTCTTTCAAATGCCTCCCTTTAAAAGGTTGAGTTTAGGGACTTCCCTGGTGGTGCTCCCAATGCAGGGGGCCCAGGTTCGATCCCTGGTCAGGGAACTAGATCCCACATGCATGCTACAACTAAGAGTTCGCATGCCACAACTAAGGAGCCCGCCTGCCACAACTAAGGAGCCCGCCTGCCACAACTAAGATGGTGCAACCAAATAAAAAAAAAATTAAATATTTAAAAAAAAAAGTTGAGTTTTAATTCCCCTCTCCTTGAGGGTAAGCTGTACTCAGTGACTTGCTTCTAATGAATAGAATGTGGCAAGATTGACTATTTAAGTCCCAAGACTAGGTCATAAAGGGTACATGGCTGTCCCTTTCTCTCCCTCTTTCTTGGATCACTCGCTCTGGGGTACACCGGCTGCCCTGTCGTGAGGCCATCTAAGCAGCCCCATGCAGAGGTCCATGCAGTGAGGAACTGAGGACTCCTAGCTATTCCCATGTGAGTGACTCATCTCAGAGGCACATTATCCTGGCCTGGCCAAACCTTCACATGACAGCAGTTCTGGCTGACGTCATGACTACAACCTTAAGACAGGCTAGAACCTCCCAGCTAAGCTACTCCTGAATTCCACAGAAACGAGTAGATAATTAATGTTTATGGTATTAAACTACTGAGTTTTGGGGTAATTTGTTACACAGCAATAGATACCCATGGTCCCACACCTGGGGAATGAGTTACTTCACCTTCCTGGACCCCAATTTCCTCATCGATAAAGTGGGGATGTTACCTATTAGGGCATAATTCTCCATGGTCGTTCATGTTTCTACATATCCTCTGAACAAAGGCACTGGCTTTTCAAGGATATGTGTATAACAAACAGCCTTGGATGATAGAGACAGTTTCTGCCTCTAGAGCCAAGGGTGGGCAGGCTTTCTGCCCATTTGTTAAAAAAGATTCAGGCCCCCTAAGCTCAGAGTTCTCCATAATACCACCCACTGCATTCTGGCTACTCTTATTGCTCTGAGAAATAAAGCCCTTTGTCTCTGACCCAGGAGCCTCATGTCTTTTGCCAGCATCCATGAAACCACGGCAGGCTCACTTGTCATCTTGCAAGGAAGGAAAAAATCCCAGACCCTTCCCAGTTCCTGACATTGCCATCCTCATCGGGTTGCTCTGCAGATGGCATGAGGTGACCCAGGCAGAGCTCCTGGCCTGTGACCACAGTGCTCAATAACTTAGCTCATATTCTTGCTGCTGTTGTAAAAGCCCACCTTGATCGCCTTCATCAGTGTTGTCACCACCATTGTCACCTTTTAGGATTCCCTTCAGGGAGCTGGTGCTGTTATCATACACCACACAGTATTCCGCACACTCCAGATCCACAGACTCCGGGACAAGATATTCACCTGCCCTCTAAAGAAACCACAGAAGAAGGCTATTGGCGGGTGGGTTCGGCTGAACCCGTATTCCCTGTACACCAGCACTGGGAGGAGCCGGAGGCAGGACCCTGTCCATCTCCCTGACTGCACACAGGCACGGAAGGAAGCACTGAGAGTGGACCAGAGAGTCTGCTAAACTCCAAGGATCTGCCACACCCATATTCCCTCCTGGGGGAAGCTGACCACAGCTCACTGGGCCAGAGGTAACTGCCTGGCCAAAGAACAGTGGTCTATTGACCAGCCCACAGCCCATTAGGTGCCCTGGCATGAGTGCTCTGAGAGCAGTCGTGGCCACCTTAACTAATGACATTCCTGTCTGGGGGAGAGTGTTGGCGTTGGGGATCGAATCCAAAATCTGCCATGAAGAGGGCAGTAAGCAGAAGCCTTGAACGGACAGAAGTCATAAGCAAGCAGGTATAATGAGGCAGACTGTAAGCTCAAATGGAAGCTCTGAGAGAGCAGGAACTTTTGTCCCTTTATCGCCACTGATGTATCCTGAGCTTCCGGCACAGTGCCTGGCACACAGTAGGCCATAAATATGGTTAAAGGAAGGAATGGGCGAGGAGGAGCTGGGGACTGGCTGAGTCAGCATTATGCTGGACCACAAGGGCAGGAACAACAGGTGCCTTCTGCCAAGGAGGTGATGACCTCTCCCAGTACCACAACTGCCCAGGACTCCAAAGGCTGTCCCAGATCTCGGGAAGGCCCAGCTGGTAGCAGCAGAGAGGTGAGTCTTCACTTGTTCACAATGCTTCCTGAAAGCCCCCACTACTCAGGGAAAACTGAGCCTGGCTCTGTCCCTTGTGACCTGAACTGACTGTCGTAGAGGCCCTGACAGAGGACATTCAGGTGGGATAGGACGAGTGTGCATCTACTGTACTTCAAGGCAGAGCGGTAAGGCCCCTGGAAGTACAGACCCGGGACGTTCTCCAGGATTCTAAGGAGAGAAATCATATTCGTCTAACAGAATTGGGAGACAGATGGCGCTCAGAGGATGAGCAGGATTTAGACAGGTGATAATGAGGGGGTAGAAGGCTCTGGGTATGGAGGAGAGCATGAGCAAAAGGGGAAAGGTGAGCACAGCCCCTAGAGGCTTGAGCAGGTGGGAGCACAGGAGAGTTGTGGCCGAACATCCATTTTTACTTAAAAAACATTCATTGAGGACTCACTTTGCACTTACACTGTGCTAGGTTCTGAAATACGGAGATACAAAAAAAGAGAAAAAAAACAAAAAGGGAAATGCCTGAGTTGGCCTGGAGGACTCAGAAGGGCCTCATGGGACAGGAGGCATTTGAGATGAGGCTGTGAGGGCAGGTGGAAGTTTGCCACATGGACAAGGGCTGGGGGAGCATTCCAGGCTGAAGGGACAGATACCCATCATTCATTTTTTAGTTAACAAATAGGTCCCAAGCACCTACCGGATGCCAGGGACCAGAGTGAGCAGCCGGGATACAATGATGAACAAAGCATACACGTCCCTGGGTCACAGAGAGCAGTGTGTCCAAGGGACCACACATATTGTCATTTCCTAGATTGTAAGAGACCATTGGTTGTAAGATGCACCACCAATGTCATAACATCTGCAACCAGGAGTGTACACAGAAGGAGAGGTGTGTTGGCACATAACGCTACTTCAGGCAGGGCGGGGAGCAAGTGGTCCTGGGAAGACCTGAACTGGTGATCTAAAGCCCAGACCTCCCTCTTGGGCCCTGTTGCTCTCTGTGTCCCCTGCACACTGGGTTCACCTTCTCAGACCACTTCGTCCTGAAGCCTGAGTCACGACCACCAGCGACGCTCAGACTCCCATCCTCCAAACTCCACCACCAGAGTAGAAGGAGCAGCCTTCCCTAATGCCAGTTCTGATTTGCTGTTTTCTTCCCAGGCCAATCACCGTGGCCAGGGTCTGGATCCTATTCTAGGGAGCACCACTAGACCCCCATGATTTAAGCAGAGAGAGGAGGAGTTCCCCTCAAAAAAGTGGAAGTGCCAGGCAGAAAAACAACAGATGTTGGCCACATTCACTTTTGGGGGAAAAGACTTGTCACTTTAAGGTGCAAATCAATTGTAGGATATATTCCAACCTCAGAAGTGTTAAAATACAAGGACAAATGAGCATCTTAGAACCCAGGAAACACGGCAGGACAAGGTTGTGGAGGTGTCAGGGGAGAGTGGAAGCATGCCGGATGAGGCTGGAGAGGGAGGTGGAACCAGATCCGGTGCGTGAACACCGACTTGGGGGCTGTGTGTCCCGCTGATGCTGGGGTTCCCTTCCGGCCTTCAGGCCTGTAACCTCCTGGCCAGAAAGTAGGGGAGGGGAGGTGTGAGGTGTCAGCCTGGCTGAGGGGCTGAGGCAGAGGGAATGCCTCTTTTCCAGAGCTGGGGGTACTGCCAGAATCAAAGGAACACACAGATTTGAGAGGTGAGTTGGAGGCAGAAAGCCATACAGGATGAAGGGGCTCTGAATCAGCTGCAAAACACCAAGGAAGGCCTGAAATGGAGATGAAGAGCTAGGGTATGGAGCCGGAAAACTAAAAATCCAGAGAGGAAAAAAGCAGATAATGACACGCTAGGGCAGGGAAAGGGAGGTGTTAGGAGCAAGCTTATCCCAGAAAAATACTTGAGGCAGGGCACAGGCTCCCTGGCAAGTTGTGTGGGAAAGGGCCAGAGGTGGAGTGCATAGCAGCACGGTGGCAGTGGGAACAAGGAGAAGGGGGAAATATTGCAAGACAGAATTTTGGAAGTAAAATTGACAGGATGGCTAACTGCATGTGAACAGCTGAAGCTGTAAGCTTGGATGAAATCTCTGAAGAAAGTATACTGACCGACAGATATACAAGAACAGAGTAGTGGTTTCTTCAGGCGGCAGCAGAAAATGAAGCTGAACCAAAGAGGCAGAGAAGAAACCAGGGAAGCAAGGGAGAACCTGGAAGTCAAGGGCAGAGAATGTGGTCAGGATGGGAGGGGTCAAGGTGGAGCCCAAGTGAAGGCTGCCAGTCTCAGCAGTGACCAGAGAGAGAAGACTCCCCACGGGGCTGGAGGGAAGGGCTTCCCTGCAGGAGCGAGGCCGGTGACTGCCTGCAGGGCCCAGTCATTATAAAAGCTGGACCAGGAATAGGAAGACAGGATGGAAATGGAAGGGAGGGGAGGGAAGGGGCTTCCGTCTCTCGGTTATACTAACTATTTCTATGGCTTGCTGTCTGTTGCCCGAGTAGGAGAGATGCTCCCTGAGGCAGGGAGAATGAATTAAGGGCATCTTGTATTCTGTTGTATCCCCAGGGTCTGGAACATTGCCTGGCAAGTCAAGGAATTAAAGTAACATTTGCTTAATGAAGCTGTTGACCGTGGGGGGCAGTGGGGAGACCTTAAGGAGTGTGAAACAGTGTAGGAGACCCTCATGGTGGACGCACAAGGGCAGTCCTGTCTCTGCCGCCCACAGTGTCCAGTAGTAGGTGCTGCCTCCTGGACCTCGGACACAATCTCCCATTCTCCCCACCCTCCTGTAAGGTAGCCCCAGATTCTGACTCTGCCCATATACCTTCTTCACGAGACGGGCTGTAATCACATGGCTTTCATCATACTCCCGTTTGGAACGCACATCTGAAAAGGAAAAGTATTTAACTAATAACTGCACTTGCAAAGGAACACATGACCAAACTAGAGCACTTACATCAGCATTAACGTATATTTGTTTGGCAGTTAGGCAACAGTTGTCGCGAATTTAAAATTCAAAGCGTGTAGTTGTCCTATTCTAGGCTGCCCACATAACTCCCCTGCCCCCTCATATCCACACCCATATCCCCCGTAAGGAACAGTGAGACTCCGCATCTATGATTTAGGGGGAGCTCTCTCTGAGGCTGAAAAAAGCAGGGAGGGGAGAAATCAAAGTCAGGGTAGCCTCACACTAAATGCCCCATGGAATTTTAGACCCAAATTCAGACTCTAGAGCCTAGGAGTTGAGGTTCTAATGCCCCTGTGAGGACAGAAGTTGTGGTATTGATGTCCTCTAAGTTGGGAGGATCATGGAACATAAATCCTAAAAAGAACCGTTATGCATAAATCTTAAAAAGGACTGTTATCCAAAATACACCAAGGATTCTTAAAATACAAGAAAACAGTCAACTCAATTTTAAAATGGGCAAAAGATATGAACAGACACAGCATACCAAAGATAAATGGCAAATAAGCATATGGAAATATGCTCCACATCATATGTCATCAAGGAAATGCAAATTGAAACACGAGATACCACTACATGCCTATCAGAATGGCAAAAATTCAAAACACAGAACACCAAATGCTGGTGAGGATGCAGAGCAACAGGAACTGTCATTTGTTGCCGGTGGGGATGTAAAATGGTACAACCATTTTGGAAGACAGTTTGGCAGTTTTTAATAAAACCAAACATTCTCTTAACAGCAATTGTGCTCCTTGGTATTCACTCAAATGAGTGGAAAATGTATGACCACAGATGCTTATAGTAGCTTTTTCATAACTGCCAAAACTTGAGAGCAGCCAATATGTCCTTAAGTAGGTGAGTGGATAAATAAACTGCGGTACATCCAAACAATGGAATATTAATGAAACTGAAAAGAAAAGAGCTATCAAGTCATGAAAAGATATGGAGGAAAGTTAAATGCATATATTTGACAGAAGCCAATCTGAAAAGGCTTCATTTCACACTGTCCAATTCCAACTATATGACATTCTAGAAAAGGCAAAACTGTAAAGATCAGTGGCTGCCAGGGGTTAGTGACAGAGAGGGATGGATAGGCAGAACATACAGGATTTTTCGGTCAGGAAAACTATTCTGTGCGATATTATCATGATGGACATATGTCAATATATGTTTGTCAAAACCCACAGAATGTATCAATACATCAACCTTAATGTAAACTGTGGGCTTTAGGGGATAATGATGTGTCAATGTAGGTTCAACAACTGTAACAACTATACCACTCTGGTCTGGGATGCTGATAGTTGAGGAGGCTGTACCTGTGGGGTGTGGGGGGAGTCAGGGGTTATATAGGAACTTTCTGTACTTTCTGTTCAACTTTGCTGTGAACCTAAAACTTCTCTAAAAAACGTCTATTTTTTTTAAAAGACATAAGCAAGCACTAACCACAAAAGAAAACATTGATAAACCTAATCCTATTAAAATTAAAAATTTCTCTTTTCATTAAAATACAACATTGAGGGGACTTCCCTGGTGGCACAGTGGTTAAGAATCCGCCTGCCAATGCAGGGGACACAGGTTCAATCCCTGGTCCGGGAAGATCAACTAAGCCCGTCCGCCACAACTACTGAGCCTGCACTCTAGAGCCCACGAGCCACAACTACTGAGCCCACGTGCCACAACTACTGAAGCCCACACGCCTAGAGCCCATACTCCACAACAAGAGAAGCCACCGCAATGAGAAGCCTGCGCACCGCAATGAAGAGCAGTCCCCACTCGCCGCAACTAGAGAAAGCCCGCACACAGCAACGAAGACCCAATGCAGTCAAAAAATAAATAAATAAAAAATTTTAAAATACAACATTAAGAAAGCAAAAGGGCAAGCCAGAGACTGAGAGAAAATATACCTAATACAAATAACTAAGAAAATATCGTATCCAGAATTTCTAAAGAACTTACAAAAATTCAGACATCTGAAGATATCTTTATCTGAAGATACCTGTAATATGAGACACATTTAGAAACAGCTCAAGACCACATCCCTAGGCTGACTCCAGCCCAGTAAAGTGCCTGCCTGAGGAAACTCAAGGCTTCCAAAGAACTTTCTGTTTATTCCAGCCAACACCTGAAGATAGGACCCCTGTCTCCCAGGGCCCTGTGGAGCGTAAGAACCTAACTCAGATAAGCACCAGTTAGCAAACCCCCTGGGTTTCACATGGTCCAACTCCCATCCCCTTTTTGTAGTTTTTCGCTTCCCTGACTGAGTTCCACTCATCTCCCTCCCTACTCCCTCACTCTCCCTTTAAAAGGCCCACTTGCCTCTGTGCAAATTGAGGTGGAGTTCCATTCACACTGGACTCTTCCCTATGGCAATAGTATACTACCGATTAAACTCTGTGTTCACCACTCTGACTAGTGTCTGGCTTTGTTTATCTTTAACATGATTTAACAACAAAAATGAACAAACGACAGTATAGCTACATACCATAACATAAGCGAATCTTAATCATAATCTTGAGCAAAGGAAGTCAGAGACATGGTCTATATGGCTTAAAAACAAGTGAAACTGAGTATAGTATATTATAAGCTTGTTTCACTCATAAATATAGATGGGAAAATCTGAAATGAATAGGAAGCTAAACCTAACAGTGTTCACAAAAAATAATATAACATGATCTAGTAGGAACTCTGTCATACTAGAAAATCATACTAGAAAATCTTTAAGATATTAAAGAAGGGACTTCCCTGGTGGTGCAGTGGTTAAGAATCTGCCTGTCAAAAAGTTAAAAAAAAACAAAAAAAGAATCCACCTGCCAGTGCAGGGGACACGGGTTCAAGCCCTGGTCCAGGAAGATCCCACATGCCGTGGAGCAACTAAGCCTGTGCGCCACAACTACCAAGCCTGAGCTCTAGAGCCCATGAGCCACAACTACTGAGCCTGTGTGCCACAACTACTGAAGCCCGCACGCCTAGAGCCCATGCTCCGCAACAAGAGAAGCCACCACAACGAGACGCTCACGCACCACAACGAAGAGTAGCCCCCGCTCACCGCAACTAGAGAAAGCCTGCGTGCAGCAACAAAGACCCAAAGCAGCCAAACATAAATAAATAAATAAATAATTATTTTTAAGATATTAAAGGAGAAAAACTATGTTCATTTTAACAGATTAAGAAAATTTTCAATTCATGTCATGAAAAAAATTCTTAGTACATTAGGTATATATGGTAACTTCTTTAACGTGATAGGTAAATTACTCAGTATCTACAGTAAACATCATACTGATTGATAAAGTGAGAAACAAGACCAAATGCTCACTATTACTGTAACAGAGAAGAACAAACCTGACTCCATATTGGATCTATTCCTTTATCTCTAACCTTTGTGCTCTGTTGCCTCTGCTTAGTCATGCTGGCTCTACACCTTTGTAAAGGAATGTTGCCTATAGCATGAAGTATATATAATAGCCCTTTCTCAAGGTTCTGACTCCCAGGCTTGACCTTTAAAAGGTATAACGTTTGTCTTGTTGGAGGTTTACAGGAACATTGTGAGCAGACCTATGTGGACAGCTGCAAGAAGAAAGATTATTAATAATAATAATTATTATTATTATCCCCTCTGGAGTCTGGCCAGCACCAAGAAGTTTGCAATAACCAGCCACATGCCCTCCCCTTTTAGTATAAAAGGGGCCTGAATTCTAACTCAAGTAGGATGGTTCTCTGGGACACTAGTCCACTATCTTCTCAGTCTGCTGGCTTTCCAAATAAAGTCACTACTCCTTGCCCCAACAACTCATCTCTTGATTTATTGGCCTGTGGTGCAGTGAGCAGTACGAGCTTGGACTTGGTATCATCATTGTTCCTTTTTTTTTTTTTAAACATCTTTATTGGAGCATAATTGCTTTACAATGGTGTGTTAGTTTCTGCTTTATAACACACTGTTCCTTTTTAACACTGTACTGGAGGGCAAAGGGTATAGCAATGTAGTGAGATAAGAAAAAAATAAGTATAAGAATTGAAACAGAAGAAATAAAACTTTTGTTATAAGCAGATAAATGATTGTTTTACATAAAATCCAAGAGAATCACAAACAATTAGAATTAGTAGAAGAGTACATCAAGGTTGTTAGATACAATATATTTTAAAAATCAATAATGGTCTGAAAGTGGAGAAAAAAGAGAATGTTTTAAAAGAGAAAAAGGCTTGTAGTAATGTCTCAATGATCCAAGTGTCTACCAAAACTTGCAAATCAGCAACAGAGACTAAAGATGTGGATGTGCATACCGGCAATGATTCAGAAATCCTGTAAAACCAAGAAAAGTTACAAGAAAATAGAAGCTGAAGCCCATTCCATAAATGATCCTGTGAATGATGAAAAACCTATGACAAAAAAAGAAAAAGAAAAAGTTTCTACCAGAATAGTCAGGAAGTGCCAAAGGGTGACAGCAAAGTAGAGGAGAATAAAAAGAAAAATACCTGCATGAGAAAAAAAAGTAAAATGATAACTCTGGAAAGTAAATCAAGTTAAAAAAGCAGCAAGACTGCTCAGAAGGGGCCTGCTTGGGTGAAAACAACTCCTTCTACAGATCTTCTTCTTTACGTGGGGCCAATTCCCAAAAATGTCTCCTTTCCAAAAAGATAATAAAAAGGAAAAGTCCAACATGCAGAGTGAATCTAAAGTAAAATGCAGCATCTCTAGGAAAGTGCAGGTGCACAGGATCTCTTACCACGATCTCTTACCACTGCAGCCAAAGGAAAACTTAAAAGAGGAGTCAAAAGACCAAAAATTACTCTTCAAAGGGAAGAAAACAGGCTCCCCTTCAGAAAATAGCAGCAGAAGGGGCAGATAAGAGTCTTGCTGGTTTTGCTGCCAGTATAAAGGAATCTACTGGTACTTCATCCTCTGAATAAAACCTGAATTTCACCCAGGGGGTGAAATTTCAGATAGTTAACATCAGGCTGACATTATGCGCTGTAAAATGGAAAATGATCAGAACACAACAGAGAACCTCCCTGGTAAAAACTCAGCAGGTGGAGAACCAGTTTCACCACTGCTTCTTCTCCCACCAATAGAAAAATGTGGAGCAGTGTCTAGAACTACACTGGCATCACCTCCTGTTACCATGTCAATAGATGAGTCTCAGGATACTGATGAAGATGCAGGCATCCACAGTCATGATCGAAGTGACCTAAGTGACAACATGTCAGAGGGTAGTGATGATTCTGGACTGCACAGGGCTCAGCCAGTTCCACAAGAAACTAGTAGAAGAAACGCAAAGGAGGTCTTGGCAGTCTAAGGGACTGAAGGTGATTTTGTTTGTATCTTCTATGCTCCTTTTTTTAGAAAAGAAAAAGATCAGAGCAAACATTTCAATCATCCTTTGGTTAGTGTACACATCCTTGAAAAAGCAGCTAAAGGGAGAAGTAATTAAACTTTGGACAAGGCTTTAGTTCCTAGTTTGTAAATCTATTACATTTTATATTCATTCACAGTAATAGACAATCTTTTATTTTGAAAACTGCTTTGATAGTTTCCGATGTTGATTTTTAAGTGGTACTCTTTTCCTTAGGACTTTATGTATACCTATTGATTGTTGTATAAATTTTAGCAAATCCAAGGGAGTTAGTATGCTAAACCAGCAGACATCTAATCTGTTAGCTTCATGTGTTTAACTGAAATGAGAAGGCCAAGATGGCATTTTATTGCCTTGTGCAGCTACCACTTGTTTTTCCCCATGTCTATCTTTTCCTGTTTCACTTTAACTTATTCTCAGTTCCTTGTTTAGCATATTGGCATACTTAATAGCAAATTATTTGAAGAATTTGCCTGCTTTATATAATTTTAGCACTTAAAAAAATGTTTAGAGATGATAAGACATTTAAATTGAAGTAAACGTAAACCAAAATGTGAGTAATGGAGACCTGATTGAAACAAAAAGGTGCTTATTTGGGCTTTGTTAGGACTGCAGCCCAAGAGACACCGATTCAAGAAGCACTTGAATTGTGTTCCGCCAGATTACAAAATGGGGGAGGCTTATAAAGGGCAAAAAAACTTCACAAGGTTACATACATTGTTTGTCAAGAATTAGGATTGGAGTTGGCAAGAAGTAAGGGTGCTTGTTAAGCAAGGATTGGTTGGGGATTGAGATGATTACATAGTTTCAGTGCGGGAAGAGGGGGCTCAGACTTTGAGACTACAAGGTTGAAGCTAGCAGCTGCTAGCAGATACTGTTTTGAAAATGCTGGTGGTATCCGTGAGTTTTATATGGTTCAGAAAATTCAACTTCTCAGTGATGTAGGAACATGTCTAAAACCACATCCACAGTGGCCACCCAGATCCATTTTGGATGCCTGAACCATAGATACTCCATTTTCACTTTTAAATGATCTTAAATATGTCATCAAAAAGTTTTTCCAACAATTGACATTGTATCAGTCTAGGCATTTACTTCCTGAGTTTTGATCAATATTTCTTATTTGGGTACATTAATCACCATAAAAACAGTGATTTTGATCCATTTTTGCTGTTGTGGCTGCTATAATGGCTTAAGATGTTGCACATTGTCATAGTTTTAACCTATGTAGTTTTTTCTAGAAATAACATGTGTTGAACAGTAACACTTTATACCTATATACACATGTTTACTCTGGTCTCTTTGGAGGAATGCTTTTAGCCTTATTTGCAAAAGGTCATTTTTCTTTGCTGCAATTATCTTTTGCAGAATATTAGTGTGTGCAAGTTTGAGCAATGAAACACGAAATGTGCAAGTTCAATCCATTGAATTGATTTTCACATCTTTTCTCTATGCCAGAGTCTGTATTTTGTATGCTACTTATTTTGAATGGATGTAGTAAATTCACAGCTCTCAGCTTTTATTTTGCAATAACTCAACCCCTAGGCTCTATAGTGAAAGGATTTTCATCTCAAATACCAGCCATCAGTAATTTCTTTTTTTTGGTTGTTTCTTTTTGGCCTGTTTTGGTACAGCTACTTCCTAAATGACAGTGTTAAGTCATATATTTGAGAAAAACGGTTGGTGTCTATATGGCTACTCAACTGAATAAAGAACTCTAAGTGATATTTGGAAAGTGCAAACCTGGAATGAGGAGACATGATTATTCCTTCAAACTATACAGAATCTCACTTGTATAATAGCTATCTATGGCTTCAGAATTTCACAACAAACTCAGGATAAGAGAGACAGTATGACTGCTGGCAGACCAGCTGCAACTTCCTCTGAACACAATAAAAAAGACTAGTGAAACTCAAGTACATTCTAGATTAAAAATCCACACTTTCCCAGGGATCTTCACAAACTAGTACGTGTCCTGGTTGTCCCATTGAGACAGGCTGGAACCTGGGACCCTTTGCTGCAGTACTTGCACCTGGACAAAAGTCTCCTCCAGCAATAAATACAAAGAAACTATAAGGGACTAAAAATAACTACATGCATGCCCAGTTGGGGAAAATTATGAACAACAAGATACAAAAAGACCAAAAACCCAACTGCCACTTCTGAGGAGTTGGGAGCAAAAGCAGGGTGCTACACATGTACCCTGCACACAGCACTAACAAGGGGGCGGGCAGACCACCTTATTATTATAATTCAAATATATACTCTCTTACTGACAGAGTTGACACAAAGCAGAATTATAAGCCAAATATAGAAGATTGGTTCAAGATGGCGGAGTAGAAGGATGTGCTCTCACTCCCTCTTGCGAGAGCACCGGAATCACAACTAACTGCCGAACAATCATCGACAGGAAGACACTGGAACTCACCAGAAAAGATACCCCACATCCAAAGAAAAAGGAGAAGCCACAATGAGACGGCAGGAGGGGTGCAATCACAATAAAATCAAATCCCATAAATGCCGGGTGGGTGACTCACAAACTGGAGAACACTTATACCACAGAAGTCCACCCACTGGAGTGAAGGTTCTGAGCCCCACGTCAGGCTTCCCAACCTGGGGGTCCAGCAACAGGAGGAGGAATTCCTAGAGAGTCAGACTTTGAAGGCTAGTGGGATTTGATTACAGGACTTCGACTGGACTGGGGGAAACAGAGACTCCACTCTCGGAGGGCACATACAAAGTAGTGTGTGCATTGGGACCCAGGGGAAGGAGCAGTGACCCCATAGGAGACTGAACCAGACCTATCTGCTAGTGTTGGAGGGTCTCCTGCAGAGGCGGGGGGTGGCTGTGGCTCACCGTGAGGACAAGCACACTGGCAGCAGAAGTTCTGGGAAGTACTCCTTGGCGTGAGCCCTCCCAGAGTCTGTCATTAGCCCCACCAAAGAGCCCAGGTAGGCTCCAGTGTTGGGTTGCCTCAGGCCAAACAACCAACAGGGAGGGAACCCAGCCCCACCCATCAGCACTCAAGCGGATTAAAGTTTTACTGAGCTCTGCCCACCAGAGCAACACCCAGCTCTACCCACCACCAGTCCCTCCCATCAGGAACCTTACACAAGCCTCTTAGAGAGCCTCATCCACCGGAGGGCAGACAGCAGAAGCAAGAAGAACTACAATCCTGCAGCCTGTGGAACAAAAACCACATTCACAGAAAGATAGACAAGATGAAAAGGCAGAGGGTTATGTACCAGATGAAGGAACAAGATAAAATCCCAGAAAAACAACTAAATGAAGTGGAGATAGGCAGCCTTCCAGAAAAAGAATTCAGAATAATGACAGTGAAGATGATCCAGGACCTCAGAAAAAGAATGGAGGCAAAGATCGAGAAGATGCAAGAAATGTTTAACAAAGACCTAGAAGAATTAAAGAACAAACACCTAGAAGAATTAAAGAACAAACAGAGATGAACAATACAATAACTGAAATGAAAAATACACTAGAAGGAATCAATAGCAGAATAACTGAGGCAGAAGAACGGATAAGTGACCTGGAAGACAGAATGATGGAATTCACTGCTGTGGAATAGAAAAAAGAAAAAAGAATGAAAAGAAATGAAGACAGCCTAAGAGACCTCTGGGACAACATTAAACGCAACAACATTCGCATTATAGGGGTCCCAGAAGGAGAAGAGAGGGAGAAAGGACCAGAGAAAATATTTGAAGAGATTATAGTCGAAAACTTCCCTAACATGGGAAAAGAAATAGCCACCCAAGTCCTGGAAGCGCAGAGAGTCCCAGGCAGGATAAACCCAAGGAGAAACACGCCCAGACACATAGTAATCAAACTGACAAAAATTAAAGACAAAGAAAAATTACTGAAAGCAACAAGGGAAAAATGACAAATAACATACAAGGGAACTCCCATAAGGTTAACAGCTGATTTCTCAGCAGAAACTCTACAAGCCAGAAGGGAGTGGCATGACATATTTAAAGTGATGAAAGGGAAGAAACTACAACCAAGATTACTCTGTCCAGCAAGGCTATCATTCAGATTTGACGGAGAAATCAAAAGCTTTACAGACAAGCAAAAGCTAAGAGAATTCAGCACCACCAAACCAGCTCTACAACAAATGCTAAAGGAATTTCTCTAAGTGGGAAACACAAGAGAAGAAAAGGACCTACAAAAACAAACCCAAAACAATTAAGAAAATGGTCATAGGAACATACATATTGATAATTACCTTAAACGTGAATGGATTAAATGCTCCAATCAAAAGATACAGGCTCGCTGAATGGATACAGAAACAAGACCCATATATATGCTGTCTACAAGAGACCCACTTCAGACCTAGGGACACATACAGACTGAAAGTGAGGGGATGGAAAAAGATATTCCATGCAAATGGAAATCAAAAGAAAGCTGGAGTAGCAATACTCATATCAGATAAAATAGACTTTAAAATAAAGAATGTTACAAGAGACAAGGAAGTACACTACATGATGATCAAGGGATCAATCCAAGAAGAAGATATAACAATTATAAATATATATGCACCCAACATAGGAGCACCTCAATACATAAAGCAACTGCTAACAGCTATAAAAGAAGAAATCGACAGAAACACAACAATAGTGGGGGACTTTAACACCTCACTTACACCAAGGGACAGATCATCCAGACAGAATATTAATAAGGAAATACAAGCTTTAAATGACACAATAGACCAGATAGATTTAATTGTTATTTATAGGATATTCCATCCAAAACACAGCAGATTACACTTTCTTCTCAAGTGCACACAGAACATTCTCCAGGATAGATCACGTCTTGGGTCACAAATCAAGCCTCAGTAAATTTAAGAAAATTGAAATCATATCAAGCATCTTTTCTGACCACAACACTATGAGATTAGAAATCAATTACAGGGAAAAGAACATAAAAAACACAAACACATGGAGGCTAAACAATACATTACTAAATAACCAAGAGATCATTGAGGAAGTCAAAGAGGAAATCAAAAAATACCTAAAGACAAATTACAATGAAAACACAGCAATCCAAAACCTATGGGATGCAGCAAAAGCAGTAATAAGAGGGAAGTTTATAGCAATACAATCCTACCTCAAGAAACAAGAAAAATCTCAAATAAACTATCTAACCTTAAACCTAAAGGAACTAGAGAAAGTAGAAAAAACAAAACCCAAAGTTAGTAGAAGGAAAGAAATCATAAAGATCAGAGCAGAAATAAATGAAATAGAAACAA
This sequence comes from Balaenoptera physalus, assembly GCF_965194825.1. Taxonomy (NCBI): domain Eukaryota; kingdom Metazoa; phylum Chordata; class Mammalia; order Artiodactyla; family Balaenopteridae; genus Balaenoptera; species Balaenoptera physalus. The sequence continues at coordinate 84,157,821 of NC_138898.1, forward strand.
AGAAAACAATAGCAAAGATCAATAAAACTAAAAGCTGGTTCTTTGAGAAGATGTACAAAATTGATAAACCTTTAGCCAGACTCATCCAGAAAAAGAGGGAGAGGACTCAAATCAATAAAATCAGAAATGAGAAAGAAGTTACAACAGATACTGCAGAAATACAAAGCATCCTAAGAGACTACTACAAGCAACTCTATGCCAATAAAATGGACAACCTGGAAGAAATGGACAAATTCTTAGAAAGGTATAACCTTCCAAGACTGAACCAGGAAGAAACAGAAAATATGAACAGACCAATCACAAGTAGTGAAATTGAAACTGTGATTAAAAATCTTCCAACAAACAAAAGTCCAGGACCAGATGGCTTCACAGGTGAATTCTATCAAACATTTAGAGAAGAGCTAACACCCATCCTTCTCAAAGTCTTCCCAAAAACTGCAGAGGAAGGAACACTCCCAAACTCATTCTATGAGGCCACCATCACCCTGATACCAAAACCAGACAAAGATACTACAAAAACACAAAATTACAGACCAATATCACTGATGAATATAGATGCAAAAATCCTCAACAAAATACTAGCAAACAGAATCCAACAACACATTAAAAGGATCATACACCATGATCAAGTGGGATTTATCCCAGGGATGCAAGGATTCCTCAATACATGCAAATCAATCAATGTGATACACCATATTAACAAATTGAAGAATAAAAACCATATGATCATCTCAATAGATGCAGAAAAAGCTTTTGACAAAATTCAGCACCCATTTATGATAAAAACTCTCCAGAAAGTGGGCATAGAGGGAACCTACCTCAACGTAATAACAGCTATATATGACAAACCCACAGCAAACATCATTCTCAATGGGGAAAAACTGAAAGCATTTCCTCTAAGATCAGGAACAAGACAAGGACTCTTGTCACTATTATTCAACATAGTTTTGGAAGTCCTAGCCACGGCAATCAGAGAAGAAAAAGAAATAAAAGGAATACAAATTGGAAAAGAAGAAGTAAAACTGTCACTGTTTACAGATGACATGATACTATACATAGAGAATCCTAAAGATGCCACCAGAAAACTACTAGAGCTAATCAATGAATTTGGTAAAGTAGCAAGATACAAAATTAATGCACAGAAATCTCTTGCATTCCTATACACTAATGATGAAAAATCTGAAAGAGAAATTAAGGAAATGCTCCCATTTACCACTGCAACAAAAAGAATAAAGTACCTAGGAATAAACTTACCTAGGGAGACAAAAGACCTGAATGCAGAAAACTATAAGACACTGATGAAAGAAATTAAAGATGATACCAACAGATGGAGAGATATACCATGTTCTTGAATTGGAAGAATCAATATTGTGAAAATGACTCTACTACCCAAAGCAATATACAGATTCAATGCAATCCCTATCAAATTACCAATGGCATTTTTTACAGAACTAGAAAAAAAAAATCTTAAAATTTGTATGGAGACACAAAAGACCCCGAATAGCCAAAGCAGTCTTGAGGGGAAAAAAAGGAGCTGGAGGAATCAGACTCCCTGACTTCAGACTATACTACAAAGCTACAGTAATCAAGACAGTATGGTACTGGCACAAAAACAGAAATATAGATCAATGGAACAGGATAGAAAGCCCAGAGATAAACCCATGCACCTGTGGTCAACTAATCTATGACAAAGGAGGCAAGGATATACAATGGAGAAAAGACAGTCTCTTCAATAAGTGGTGCTGGGAAAACTGGACAGCTACATGTAAAAGAATGAAATTAGAACACTCCCTAACACCATACACAAAAATAAACTCAAAATGGATTAGAGACCTAAACGTAAGACCGGACACTATAAAACTCTTAAAGGAAAACATAGGAAGAATACTCTTTGATATAAATCACAGCAAGATCTTTTTTGATCCACCTCCTAGAGTAATGGAAATAAAAACAAAAATAAACAAACGGGACCTAATGAAACTTAAGAGCTTTTGCAAAGCAAAGGAAACTACAAACAAGACTAAAAGACAACCCTCAGAATGGGAGAAAATATTTGCAAATGAATCAACGGACAAAGGATTCATCTCCAAAATATAGAAACAGCTCATGCAGCTCAATATTAAAAAAACAAACAACCCAATCAAAAAATGGGCAGAAGACTTAAATAGATATTTCTCCAAAGAAGACATACAGATGGCCAAGAAGCACATGAAAAGATGCTCAACATCACTAATTATTAGAGAAATGCAAATCAAAACTACAATGAGGTATCACCTCACACCATTTAGAACAGGCATCATCAGAAAATCTACAAACAAAAAATGCTGGAGAGGGTGTGGAGAAAAGGGAACCCTCTTGCACTGTTGGTGGGAATGTAAATTGATACTGCCACTATGGAGAACAGCATGGAGGTTCCTTAAAAAACTAAAAATAGAATTACCATATGACCCAGCAATCCCACTACTGGGCATATACCCAGAGAAAACCATAATTCAAAAAGACACATGCACCCCAATGTTCATTGCAGCACTATTTACAATAGCAAGGTCATGGAAGCAAACTAAATGCCCATCGACAGACGAATGGATAAAGAAGATGTGGTGCATATATACAATGGAATATTACTCAGCCATAAAAAGGAACGAAATTGGGTCATTTGTAGAGACGTGGATGGATCTAGAGACTGTCATACAGAGTGAAGTAAGTCAGAAGGAGAAAAACAAATATCGTATGTTAACGCATATATGTGGAACCTAGAAAAATGGTACAGATGAACCAGTTTGCAGGGCAGAAATAGAGACACAGATGTAGAGAACAAAAGTGGCGGGGCGGGGGTGGGGGTGTGATGAATTGGGAGATTGGGATTGACATGTATACACTGATGTGTATAAAATGGATAACTAATAAGAACCTGCTGTATAAAAAAATAAATAAAATAAAATTCAAAAAATAAAATAAAATAAAAATAAGCCAAATATAGTATGGGCACTGAGGCTTTTCCCTTCTCTGTAGCCTCCCCAATCTGTTACCCTGAAAGGGCCTTTCCCACATCTAATTAACCAATAGTTGCTCTCAGGAAAGGATCTCATCCACCACTCCTTGGGAATATAACACTTAAGAATTCAGTGTATCATTTATTGTCTTGAAAAATGATAATAAACTTCTTGAAATTTATGACCTGGATATCTATTCATTCTCAGAGGGAATTATCATGTGTTTACTAAAATATACATGTTTTAGGCTGAAAATAAAAAAGCCCTGAACCTGATAGATTCACTGGTGAATTCTACCCAACATTTAAAGAAGAATTAATATCAATCCTTCTCAAACTTTTCCCAAAAGATTGAAGAGAAGGGAACACTTCCTAACTCATCGTATGAGGCCAGCACGACCCTGATACCAAAGTCAGACAAAGACACAGCAAGAAAAATACAGATCATATTCCTTATAAACACTGATGCAAAAATCCTCAACAAAATGCTAGCAAACCACATTCAGCAGGATTATACATCATGATCAAGTGGAATTTATTCCTGGAAGGCAAGAATGGCTCAACATTCAAAAATCAATTTAATTTACCACTTCAAACGAATGAAGGAGGAAGAAAAACTACATGATTATCTCAATCAATGCAGAAAAAGTATGAAAAAATTCAACACCCTTTCAAGATAAAAACACTTGACCAACTAGGAATAGAAGGAAGTTACCTGAACATAATAAAAAAACATATATGAAAGACCCACAGCAAACATTATACTCAATGGTGAAAGACTGAAAGCTTTTCTTTAAGGAACAAGACAAGGATGCCCACTTTCACTACTTCTATTCAACAGAGTGGTGGAAGTCCTAGACAGAGCAATTAAGCAAGAAAAAGAAACAAAGGGCATCTAAATTGGAAAGGAAGAAGTAAAATCATCTAAGTTCACGGAAGATATGATCTTATATGCAAAAAAATCCTAAAGATTCCACACACAAAAAACCTGTTAGAACTAATAAATGAATTCAGCAGAGCTGCAGGACAGAAAACCAACACAGAAAAATCAGTTGTACAGTTGACCCTTGAACAACATGAGTTTGAACTGCATGGGTCCACTTACATGCAGATATTTTTCAATAATAATTACTACAATACTGAACGGTCCATGGTTGGTTGAATCCACGAATGCAGAAGAACCACAGACACGGAGAGCTGACTATAAGTGATACACAGGTTAATCCCCACGTTGTTCAAGGGTCAATTGTATTTCTATATACTATCAATGAACAATCTGAAAAGGAAATTAACAATTCATTTTCAATAGCATTAAAAATAATAATATACTTGGGAATAAAATTTAACCAAGCACGTGAAAGATTTGTATTCTGAAAACTACAAAATGTTGCTGAAAGAAATTAGAGGCAAAAAAAAAATTCTGTGTTCACAAACTGGAAGACTTAATATTGTTAAGACGTCAATACTACCCAAAGCAATCTACAGATTCAATGCCATCCCATCAATATTCCAATGATGTTTTTTGCAGAAATAGAAAAATCTATTCAAAATTCATGTGGACTCCCTAGGGACCATGAACAAGACAGTCTTTTCAACAAATGATGCTGGGAAAACTGGATATCCACATGCAAAAGAATGAAATTGGATGCTTATCTAAACATCACATACAAAAATCAACTCAAAATGGATCAAGGACCTAAATGTAAGGCCTAAAAGTATAAAAATTGTAGAAGAAAACATAAGGCAAAAGCTTCATGACATTGGATTTGGCAACAATTTCCTGGATATGACAAGCAACAAAAGAAGAGATAGACAAATTGAACTTCGTGAAAAATTTTAAATGTTGCATATCAAAAGACAATATCAACAGAGTAAAAAGGTAACCCACGGAAGGGAAGAAATTATTTACAAGTCATTTATCTTGTAAGGAATTAATACCCAGAATATATAGAGAACTCCTAAAACTCAACAACAACAACCCAATTCAAAAATGGGCAAAGAACTTGAATAGACATTTCTCCAAAGAAGATATACAAATGGCCAATAAGCACATGAAAAGATGCTCAACATCACTAATCATTAGGCAAATCAAAACTACAATGAGATACCACCTCACACCCATTAGGATGGTTACTAAAAAAAGATAAAAACCCAGAAAAATAACAATGTTGACAAGGATTTCGAAAAACTGGAACCCTTGTACACTACTGGTACAAATGTAAAATGGTACAGCTGTTACAGAAAACACAATGGTGGTTCCTCAAAAAATTAAAAATAGAATTACCACATGATCCAGCAATTCCACTTCTGGGTATATACTGAAAAGAACTGAAAGCAGGGTCTCAAAGAGATATTTTGTACACCCATGTTCATAGCAGCATTATTCACAACAGCTAAAAGGTGGAAGCAACCCAAGTGTCCATCGATCGATGAATGGATAAGCAAAATGTGGTATATACATACAATGGAATATTATTCAGCCTTAAAAATAAAGGAAGGGCTTCCCTGGTGGCGCAGTGGTTAAGAATCCATCTGCCAATGCAGGGGGACACGGGTTCGAGCTCCGGTCCGGGAAGATCCCACATGCCACGGAGCAACTAAGCCCGTGCGCCACAACTACTGAGCCTGCGCTCCAGAGCCCACGTGCCACAACTACTGAAGCCCCTGCGCCTAGAGCCCGTGCTCCACAACAAGAGAAGCCACCACAATGAGAAGCCCACGCACCACAATGAAGAGCAGCCCCCGCTTGCCGCAACTAGAGAAAGTCCATGCGTAGCAACGAAGACCCAACACAGCCAAAAAAAAATAAATAATTTTAAAAAATAAAATAAAATAAAATAAAGGAAATCCTGACACATGCTACAACATGGATGAACCTGGAGGACATTATGCTAAGTGAAATAAGCCAGTCACAAAAAGACAAATACTGTATGATTACACTTATATGAGGCACCTGGAGTAGTCAAAATCAGAGACATAAAGTAGAATGGTGGTTGCTAGGGTTGCAGGGAGGAGGGACTGGGGAGTTATTGTTTAACGGGTAAAGGGTTTCAGTTTTACAAGATGAAAAGAGCTATGGAGATGATGGTGATGATGTACCACCGAACTGGACATTTAAAAGTGGTTAAGATGGTAAATTTTATGTGTATTTTAATCACGATGTTTTTAATTGTGGGGAAAAACATCATAATACAAGTTCACGCCAATCAGAGGGCAAAAAATTTAAAGGGTGACAAAACCAGGTATTGGTAGGTTTTGTTTCTTTCACTGCTGATTGGAGTATAAAATTGATACAATGTCTTCGGAGGGCAATTTGACAATAATGTAGTGAAGGTGAATGTGCAACTTGGTACTTCCATTTCTGGGAATATATCCTGAAAAAATTCTTGCACATGAATAGGGAGAGAGATACAAACTGTTCACTGCAGCACTGTTCATAATAGCAACACAATGCAAGCAACACATCACAATCAATTAGGAATGGATATATATTGCAACTACCAGTTAAAATAAACTAGATCTTCATATACAGAAATGGGGGAAACAGATGAACCAGTTTGCAGGGCAGAAACTGAGACACAGATGTAGAGAACAAACGTATGGACACCAAGAGGGGACAGCAGCGGGTGGGGGCGGGGGGGTATGATGAATTGGGAGATTGGGATTGACATGTATACACTGATGTGTATAAAATGGATAACTAATAAGAACCTGCTGTATAAAAAAATAAATAAAATTACATTTAAAAAAAAAGTAAGTTGCAGAATCACTGTACATTATGGTACTGTTTATGTAAATGTTTGAACCATACATTACTTTGGGATGCCTGCCTATGTAGTAAACGTGTAAAAATACAGAAGCAGTCATCTTCAGGGAGGGAAAGGAAGAGGATCAGGATGGAGTATAAAAGAGGGGTACATCTGTGTAACTTTTTATTATGTTAAATCTGAATGGTGGGTACGTAAGTGTTTATGTGTATTACTATGTGTTTGTTAGATGTTTAAAATATTTCACTAAAAACAATAGTAAGAGGACTCAAACATGAGTCTTCTGGGAACTTTTCTTCCAGATTTATTTAATCTGGCAATATTCCAAGTCATGTTACAGTTAATAGTAGCATTTTGAGCTATGCCTAATTAGTTTAATAGTTTTCTAAAGTAATTTATTACCCTTAAAAGTTTGTTAATTCATGAAAAAATAATCTTTGAAGGACACTGTTCACAACATTTTTTAAAGTACTTACCCAATAAACAGAGATAGTTGGGTTCAGTTAATCTGGATAGTTTTGTGACCTGATTCAAGATGTTGTAAAGCTCTGTTGGTTCACACAAAACCAAACCAGTCATCCTACAGGGAAGAATCAATCATATAAAAGCTTAGTGCATCTTTCTATTTTAGTTGAATGACCACAAAGTAAGATAATTAAACTCTTTCTTAACATGCCTTCAAACAAAGGTGAAAATAATCATGAATGTGATCAGGGAAAATTCCAAAATTTATAGTGAAATGTGTGTAGGGGAGGTAAACATTGCACACAACATATCTGAACCATATAAATACAAAGCAGGCTGTAAAATAGTCACCAATTCACTCTTTCTTTCAGTAAATAATTACTGAGCACTTACCACATGCCAGGCACTGGAAATAACTGTGGTAAACTAGACCTACCCTCATGAAGGTTACAGTATAGCATGGAATGCAGACATTGAACAAAAAAATACATTGTAAGTAGGAAAAGCGTTATAAAAGAGTCAGCATCCAGTGTCATGGGAGGTGCTAATAGGAGGGCCTCACCTAGCTGGGATCAGAGAAGGGCTGTCTGAGATGTGATTGCTAAGCTGAGACAGGAGGTTAGGCAAGACCTAGGCAGGTGGAGGAGAGAGAGAGGATGGAGGAGGTAGGAACTGAGAACAGGAGGGAACTTAGTACCTGAGAGATTTCAAAAGGAGCCTGGTGTGGCAACAGTGGGAAGAGAGTAATGAGTGAAGACCCTGGGGAGGCCGACGCAGGTGCCCTTGTGAGGGGCCTGTAGGGTTATGATGAAGATCATGATGGTCTGTGGAAGGAGGAGAATGGCTCACCTGTACTGACAGAACTGCCCAGCCAGCCTGGGCTCTGGCTCCTGATTACAGGGCTGCTCTTGGGACACTGGTTCCTTGGCACAACTGTCTCTGGTGCCCCATGGACACTGAGGGGGAAGGCTGGGCCTGTGCAGCAGCTTCCAGCAGAGAGGCTACCTTTTAGCTGGGGTGGGGGCAGCCAGAAGACCTCTGAAGGCCAGTCAAATCCGGGGGTAATCCTGCTCAAAATAGTTAGGGTTCCCTTCAGAATTACCAGAACAATGCTCCCCAGAAAGGCTAACCCCTGGACTTGGGCCCTGGATCCTTCTCACTTCCTCAAGGACTTCAGCTCTCAGCCTCCCCTCCAGCATCACCAGTTTCACCCTCCACACAGGTCATTCCCAGTGACACGCAAACATCCTCTGTACCAGTCTCTGTTCTCCTTTACAGCCAAGACTTCTCAAAAGGGTGGTGTTGACACTGCCTCTATTTCCTCACCTCCAAACTCTAGGTCCAAACCCCTGCTGTGCCACCTACTATTGGCTGCCTGACTTGGGGGAATAATTAGCCTCTCTGTGCCTCAGTTTCCACCTCTGTAAAATGGGGGTAAAAATAGTATTGCCATTTTGGTAAAACAAGGATAATAGTACTTGTGTGTGGAATAATGAAATTACACATGTAAGACATTCTGAGCAGGGAGGAAGTGTTCAGTAATTGTTAGCTATTGGTACAATCTTCTACCCTGGAACTTCTGACCCCAAACCACAGAAACTGTTCCTATCAAGGTCATCAAAAATACTCATCTTACCTAATCCACTAGTCATTTCTCTTTGTGCTCAAACATGGAGCCTCAGTAACCCAGCTGAGCGCTCCTCCTTCCCCAAACACTCTCCACTCCCAGGACACCCCACTCTCCAGGCTTCCCTCCTACCTCTCAGTTCCTGCTCTAACTCTCTTCATGAGAATGCCCTTGGGCATAGTCATCTCTTTTCTTCTCTATCTACACTCTCACCCTGGGACAGAGCTTCTCAACCTCAGCACCACTGACATTTGGGGCCAGATAATTCTTTGTCGTGGGGCCGACCCGTGCATTGTAGGATGTTCAGCAGGATCCCTGGCCTCCACCCAGTAGATGCCAGTAGCAACCCCACCCTCCAATTATAACCACCAAAAATGTTTCCAGACTTCACCAAATGTCCCCTGGAAGAGGGGCAAAGTCATTGTCAGTTGAGAACAAGCATCTAAGACCTAGAGTCTAGGTGATTCATCTAGTCCCTTGAATACCCCCTGTATAATAACGACTCCCCAACTATGGCCCCTACTTGACCTCTCCACTGAGCTCCAGGCTCCACTTGGACGCCTGATGGGCATCTCAAATAAAACATGGCCGAACGAAAATGTTTAAATTACACGTGCCCATACCTCCAATATGTCTTTTAGTCTTCCCTGTCTCAGTAAACAGCACCATTTAGCCACCTAGTTACTCAAGGTCACATCCCTAATCTCTCTTTCCCTCAGTCCCTCACATCCAATCTATTAGCTCTGCTACTTAAATATATTCCAAACCCAACTCCAGGGCTAGCATCCTAGACCAAGGTACCAGCATCTCTCTCCTGAGGATGCAATACTTCCCAACTGGGCTTCTTGCTTTCTCCCTACAGTCAAATCTTCACATGGCAGTCAGGGTGATCTTTGCAAAATATGAGTTTGTCTTCACCTGCATTATTGCACTCATTTGTTTGCTTGTTTTATCATCAGTCTCCCCACAGTGGAATATATGGCTCCTGAGGGTGCGGACCTTGCCCTTCTTGTTCACTGCTGTGTCCTCGCCCAGTGCCCAGGATTTCTGATGCAGACTAGTGCTCAGTAAGCATGTGTTGAATAACTACATTATTACTAGTCACCATTCCTGCCTTCACCAATGGGGCCATCCTGACCTGAGGCCATACTTCTAGATGCTACATAAAGATCCCTCCTAAGGACATCCCAACTCGTACCCCCAGGTCCTCTGCCTCTGAAAGTCCTGATCTCAGGCCATTCTGGAGGTGGTGAGCATAGGGGAGAGAGGATGGGTTTTGTGTCTAGTCCCACAACTTTGTTAAGCCAACCTAAAAGCTGGCTCCTAAACTATCTGGTCTATTGCTCAGAGCCCATCCTCACACTCCCACCCGCTTTCCCATTACAACCTCCATCTCTTTATTCACTAGCCAAGGGATTGTCTCTGGGCGTTCAGGTAAAGACCCAGTCCATGGGTTTCCCTGGTGGCGCAGTGGTTGAGAATCTGCCTGCCAATGCAGGGGACACAGGTTCAAGCCCTGGTCTGGGAGGATCCCACATGCCGCGGAGCAGCTGAGCCCGTGCGCCACAACTACTGAGCCTGCGCGTCTGGAGCCTGTGCTCCGCAACAAGAGAGGCCGCGATAGTGAGAGGCCCGTGCACCGCGGTGAAGAGTGGCCCCCGTTTGCCACAACTAGAGGAAGCCCTCGCACAGAAACGAAGACCCAACACAGCCAAAAAATAAATAAATAAATAATTAATTTAAAAAAAAAAAAAAAAACCCAGTCCAGCCCCAGCAATCAACTCCTTCAGACATCTCCTTCCCAAAGGGGGCACTCTCCCTTGTCAAGCAAGAGCTGCCTCACTGGGACTTCCCTGGTGGCACAGTGGTTAAGAATCCTCCTGCCAATGCAGGGGACACAGGTTCGAGCCCTGGTGCAGGAAGATCCCACATGCCACGGAGCAACTAAGCCCACGCGCCACAACTACTGAGCCCGCGTGCCACAACTACTGAAGCCCACGCGCCTAGAGCCCGTGCTCTGCAACAAGCGAAGCCACTGCAATGAGAAGCTCGCACACCGCAGCGAAGAGCAGCCCCCACTCGCTGCAACTAGAGAAAAGCCCGCGCGCAGCAACAAAGACCCAACGCAGCCAAAAATAAATAAATAAATTTATTTTAAAAAATAAAAAATAAAAAAAGAGCTGCCTCACCTGCTGGTAAACTTCAGGAGGGTAAGTACAGTCCTGAACCTAATGGCACACTTCTGAGAGAAGACGCATCCCTGTGAGCTGTGATGAGGAGGGCCACCAGCCCAGGTGGGTGGAGGACTGGACGTAGCTAACAGCCCTTTCAGCACTGCTCCAAATTCTAAAAGGTGTAAGATGTTCTTGGCTCCACCATTTGGGCCCTAAGAATATTTTGATGTTGAGCTTTTATATAGAACCATTAAACAAATGTTGATGAGGTTTTGCAAAAAGTATTTTTCTTAGATGAATTCCACTAAGCCAATTTAATCCCTTAATTGATTTTCTATATTTCACAGTTAACCAATTCCAATTTTTTCACTTTCAATTTTGTTTAGCCAAAATTATTTTTCCCAAGATCAAGTCTTGTTTCCCTGTGAATTTTACAATAAATATCTGATTCCTTAATCAGATTCTTATTGTATCGGATTTTACCGAGTATGGTTTCTGCCACTGTGAGTTTCATTTGTAATGATTATTTCTACCAAGTCTCATTCCCTGGTGATCTATTCAAAACAGTGGAGCCAGGATGGCAAGTTTAAGACATCCCCCTTTGGGCTCTTGTAGCACAGCACAGCTCTTAAGACACTTTCAGGGCATTTAGCGCAATAGTTCTTGCAAGGGTGATGGGGCAGGCAGGTGGGAAGGGAGGTCAAAGGGAGCACCTCCTGGGGATCTGGCTTAATAGGGTAAGAGGATACCAATCTTCCTATGAACTGACCCATCTGGGAAATCCACACAGATTTTTGCGTGGCAAGGAGCCACCTACTGTCAGGAGAGCAGGGTGCCAGCACAGGCCTCGTCTCTGCACACTGGACACCCACCAGCAGGAAGGTTCTTCACTGGCCTGAACTTCAACCTAGGGGGCTTGTGTGGGGCTCTCTCTCCGGGTCCAGACACAGCTGGGCTGGCGAGCTCAGCTCCAGTGAAAGACCGTGTCTATCTTTTAGAAGGGATGTTTCATTAGGGGTCATCATAGCCTGAGACTAAGGGGAAACTGGCCAGATCCAGGCCTTCTTGCCTCCTTGTGCCTGACCAATTCCATTCTGACTGATGGCGTCACTGTCAGAGGCTGGGCCTGACCCCATCCTTCTCACAGGCATTCCAGGGTACTGAGAGCTTGGTCTAGTGCTCAGGCCCAGACAGTCCAGGTGGACACAATTGATGGGCACTTGCTTCTAGTGGAAAAGAGGCATCACTCAACGCTCCTGGAGAAGTCAGACCGTAAGCTTTACTCTGGGTTCCTGGCTCGGGCTGAGCAGGGACCAGAGGACTGCACAGATATGAGTCAGGGTCCACAGCCAACCCCACTATGCCCTGGTCCTGCGTGGGAAACTGAGGCTGTGCCAGGATGACCCAGGCTTAAATACAGTGACAGGCATCAATGCTCTCACCTGTAAACTGAGGCAATAATACACACTGCAAAGGCTGTAGGAATGTTATGTTGAAATAACAAAAATAAATTGCCCAGAACTGGGCCCAGCACAGAGCAGGAGCTTAGGAAACAAGTTCCTTTACTCCTACTTTCTCTCTCTTTTCAATTTCGTCTAGGAGCCTCCGATGTCCAGTAGACAGAAAGCACCATTCAGAGAATCTCAGGCCAAAGACCAGAGCGGGAGCTGGCCAAGTTTGTAAGCAGGGGGGATCCAGTGATGCGGCCTGAGGGTCAGGCTCCTAAGCGATCTGGTATAGTCTTTCCTCAATCCCAACCAGACACCTTCCTTGTGGCCTGAACCCTGACAAAGCCAGAGGACACAGTCACAGGCCGCAGCACCCCAGAGCTGTGGAGGCTGCAGAAGTGGTCCTGAAACCATTTCTCAGCTCAGAGAAGCTCCAGGTCCTGTGGCTACTGAGCACCAGTATCTCCAGAGGCCCAGACCCAGCCACCACATCCCTGTCCCTTGTCTATCTTGCCTTCATTCCCATGGCCCCAAACCTAGGCCCACTACACCCCCAAGAGGTACCCTAGTGGTCCTGGGAGGGTGACAGGCCTACCCATGCAGCAATTCACCCATCAAAGGTAGCGGCTGGCGAACTGCTACACAAAGGCTGTGTGGCCACCAGGTCTGGTCTCACCTCCTCCAACTCTGTCTCCAGCACTTGTTTCTCCTCTGCTCAACTGGGCTAGTGCCCCACCTTCTGCACCTGACATGGGTTCTTGGACATGACCAACCTCTGGACTCAGCTTTGTTCTCACTTCCCTGACCTCTGGCTGGCCTGGAGGACTGCAGGCTTTGCTCCCGACTCAGATCTGCCACCATCGGCGACTCTCAGCTCTTGGGAGCTCCTTGCCAGCAGCTTCTTGCTGCCTCTGCTGTCACCAGTGCACCATCTCCTAGTTGCTCTGCTGGCACGTATCTTGGAAAACCACACCCTTTGACTTCCAGCGGGGCCACAACTGAAAGCTAAGCTATATATCTAAACAGTTCTGTTTTAAAATTTTATGTCCCCATTTCCCGATATTCTAGAGACCCTAGAGGAAAATAAAGAAAACTCTCATGCAGGTGGGATGATTACCACCTTTCTAATTCTTCATTTTATCTCCAGGGATCTGAAAGGAAAGATTTGAAATACTGCACTTTGAGGTACGATTTTAGGGTTGAAGAGAAGGTAGGTTAGCATAGAATATGTGCACCTAAGAGCAAAAATCTGACGGCTCGACTGTGGCCTCAGCCTATTGTAAGGAACAAAATGGTCAGTATAGGCACACGTGTGCGGCTTGTGTGGGGGTGTGGCAAGGAGGACATCGATGTATTTCTATACTGTGTATAAAAACATGCAATGAAGAACTATTGAAATTAATCTATGATGACAGAAGTCAGGAAGCAGCTGTCTGGGGGACTGGGGCATAAGGGAACTTTCTGGAATAATGAAAATGCTTCTATAGCTTGTTTTGGGTGGTGGTTAGAAGACTGCAAATTGTCAAAACTATCCAACTGCACACTGAAGATCTGTATACTGTACTGTATGTAAACTATATGGCAATAATTGTTTTTAATCCCCCGTATAGAACCATGTGTTTATGTGTTCAAGGATACAAATGTGTGGGTGTGTGGCCCACCTGTACATCCATGAACTTGGTGTGGGGTCTGGACTGTGAGAAGCCACATGAGCTTGGGCACACAGAAAGGACACACTGCAGACCTTCAGCTGGGCCCCCAGAGCCGCTAACGAATCCTTTTCTCACCGTTCCTGATTTTCCCAGCATTTCCCCAATGGCTACAACTGTTATCCAAACCTCCTCACCATGCAGCAACTTCTCTCATTTTCTAGGTCTTGCCTGGGAAGGCTAAGGCCACGGGACGCAAACTGCCCTACCTCACCAACTGCCCACTGGGTGCCCTTCAAGCTTCTTCCCAAAATCAAAGGGATAAGTGTCCTCTGACCTCATCTTTTCCCACCTAATCCTTTTCTCTCTTGACTTTTAGCATCTCAAAGCTCTTCACCTCTATCACAGCCTCTTTCTCCCTGATTTCAAATATTCACAAGTCTCAGCTTTCTTGAAGCAGTTCACGAAACCAGAAAGAAAACCCCTAGAATAGCTTGGCCTGTGCCCGCTGAAGCTTGTGCAGGCACAGAGGCTGGTGGTGGGCCCCTGCCTGGAAAAATCGGAGGCTGGTTAGCTGTTAGCAAAGAGTGGCAGCTGCATTTGAAACAGCCTACACCCCCAGAATTTGTTGGGGTGAAGGATACCTGTGTCTCTTGTAGACCAGATGTGGGCCAGGCTGGAGAGAGGGCCAACTAGAAGCAATCTTAAAGGGACTTTGCCCAAGAGGGCCACTTGGACAGACAATGGACCAATCCCAGGTACTGGAGGATTCCAGAAAACAGGGGTTGAGGGAGCAACTGGAAACAGCAAGGCTGAGGTGTAACCACCCAGGTCAAGGGAACTGCAGGTAAGAGAGACCCACAAAAGCACCACATGGAAGTGCCAGCCACAAACTCCCGTCAAGCTCAGAGAATTCTTACTAATGCCAAATGGACCTTTCCTACCCCTATCTTTATTCTCACAACCCCCCTCCACCAACACTGATCGGCCTGAAGCCTCAGTCTTCAGGGATGAGGGGTAGTGAGGAAGTAAGATGGAGAAATGGAGAAGTCAACCACTCTCCACTCCCAAGGTGGGAGCCTGAAGCAAGCTCAAGAGGGGAAGGGGAGAAGCTTTAACATTGAATTAAAGTTCAGAGTTTTGACTATTAACGTGAACAGGACATTTAGGCTATTGCAACAAATCTGTCCTAGTGGCTAGATGTAATCCAAGGGCAAGCAAAGATTTAAAGGAGGAACGGGGATGAAGACATACAGCCATTTTCTGATTGCACTAGGCTTCCTGAATGAGGCCGTGCATGTTCACTGTAACAGTTATACTTGCAAAGCAGGGCATGGTGCCTGGCACAAAGTCAATGCTTGATACAGTAGCTGCTAAGAGCGTTATGAACCATTTTGCGATTTAAAGGGAAGCAACTAGGAGCTGAATGTGAGGACGTTTTTCTAACAGTCAAGTGGCTGGGATGGCCCAAGTAGAGGACTTGGGAGGTAGTGATTCCCTGCTGTGGAGATGCTGACAGGGGCTGACTGACTTGGCAGGGATGGGGAGGAGTTCCAGCCCCAGATGTGGGAGTGAGCATATGAGAATGTGACTCTAGCTTCTCTCCCTTGGCCTCAACTCTCCCCTCTATAGGGATGACTTCAGCCCTGGCCTCTCTCGGGGGTTTCACAATCCCATATTTCCTCTTGGAGTAATTCCCCAAGTGTCCACTGATATTTCTATATGGACAACTCCCCATCCCTTCCAATGCAGCCCATCTAAAACAGAGCTCTTTACTTTTTCTCCAGCCAGCTCTCCTTCCACACAACCCCTGAATTCCCTGTTTCTGTACACATATACTTCTCTCAGGCTGGTTTCCCATATCACTTCCATTTGTTTCTTAAACCCAGATGGGCACAAACGCTTATCAATTCTTCCCTCTCCCTCATTTGGCCCCGCTTCACCATTTCTAAAACCATCACCGTAACTCAGATATTTATCATCTCATTAGATAGCCTCCTGAACAATCTCCCTGCCCTGCACATTTTTCCCTTGGAATCTTTAACATGCCAAAGTCAGTCTCATCTTCCTCAAACACAGTTCTGGTGGCATCACAAAAGCCTTTGATAAACACCTGCTTCCCGAGGAATAAAATACAAACTTCTCAGCTAACATTCGTTAAGTCCTGCACAATCTGGGTTTTCCAGCCTCGCATCTAAAACCACTCAACTCTCCCAAAATTCAGAAACCCACTCTCAGCCTGGTCAGGTGCTGGACAATAAAGAGATGAAAGAACCTGACTGTAAGATGCTTTCAGGTCTAGTGGTAAGATAGAGGGGTAAATAATCAGAAAGAACACAGTCAGTGATAAGATAAAGAACACTGTTTGTCCTCACGTCCCCTCTCCAACAGAAATTATCTGTTCACCGTCCCTTCCTCCAGGTTTTCCTTTGGGCTCTTTTCCCTTTCTTTCTCATCTGGACACTTCCCATTGTTAAACGCCCAACTCCTAGTGCCCCCCCTTTGGGAGATCCAAAGCCCAGGCAAGGATCTCTCCCTCCTGTGGAGGAGAATGGTCCCACTGAGAAACTCCTGCTCTTCCTTTACATCTCAGCTTAGACGTTTCATCCTCCAAAGTCCTCTCTCACACGGCCCCCACCTCCACCCCAAATCTGGGGTAGATGGACCTCCTTTGTGTTCCCACAGCCCCTCATAATTCTCCTAGTGTTGGCCATATCATGCTTCTTGCAGTTTACCTGTCTCCCCACTAGACTCTGAGCTCCCGGAAGGCAGAAAATGTCTGCATCTCGTTCATAGTTGAACACCCAGCTCCAAGATTGGACTGGCACATCTTAGTAGCTCAATAAACAAGGTAAAAAAAGGAGGGAGGAAAGAGTAAGCCAGTCACCATGCACTCCCTCCTATGGATAGGTTCTTCAGCACCTGTGCTAACTGTTCTTTTCACCGCTGGTTCCCCGACCACTGTTCCCAGGGAGGCGGTCACTGGTCCCCCCGCTGGGTTTGTACACTCCTCTAAGGTTAACAACCTGCAACACACCTACCTGTCCCACGTGACCCTGAACTTTTTGTGGGCAAGGAATTCTCTGTATGCCCAGAAAACAGCAGTGGGGCAAATGAAGCTTATAAGGATACTGATATATAAGCTTCTTGTGGGTAGAAACCGTATCTTTACTTTCTTTCTGGTAGACTCTGAACGAATCCACTTAACTGACCTCAGCCATGGTTTCTTGGTCCCTAAAGCAGAAACAGTGTGGCCAGGTTCACAGCACGGCTGGGCAGACCTGAGGGGCAGGGACTGAGTGACTTCGCAGGTTATCAGCTGGATACCTGTTTCCTCATCTGTAACGCGGAACTGCTTTCCTGTAAACTCGTAGAACAGTGTCTCGCGCCACGTCAGTGTCTCAGGGTCGGCCATTCTTGGTAGGGGTGTCTCTAAAGCTTTGTAAACTCTACTAGAAGGTCCTGGGCACCAGGAGGGACGACAACACTGGCGGAGGGACGACAACACTGGCGGGTGGACGGGGTGTGTGCGATCGGGGGGGGGGGGGAAGGGTGCACTGGAGTGACTAATTAGAGGAGCCTTCATCCTCCACCCCAACCCCGGGACTCTCAACCTCCCCTCCCCTCTTTCCTTTCCAGAGCTTTCCAGAGCTCTCCAGAGCTCGGAGCCCCTCCCGCCTCCAGGGACAGGAGGGGTGAGTTGGGCTGAGCTCGGGGGGCTCGGGCCGCACCCATTCTGTCGGGCCTGCGGCGCGACCTCAGCCGGTCTCCCTGTCAGAGCCTCGAGCCCCCACCTGCAAAATCGCTCCTCTAAGGCTCTTCCAGCCTAAAGCTCGTCTTCTTCCACCTCTAGGGTGCGGACTCTCCCTCCCACTCCGACCGCGTCTCCCCCACAGGCCGCACGGAGCCTCACCGCACTACGACCCACCCCAAGACTGCGCACGGGGAGCGTCCCTCCGCCGGCCTCCGCGACAGCGCGGACGCGGCCGAGATACCGCGAGATCTGGGAGGTGGGGCGCCGGAAGCCAGGCCACTCTCGCGAGGCCAGGCGGAGCAGAGCCGGGAGGTCCGGTGCAGCGTGGAGGTCGTTGGAGACAGTGTCCTGCTGCCAGCTCCTTCGCCGGCCAGTCCGCGCCCCGCCCGTCTCAGCCATGCTCTCCGCCCTCGCCCGGCCTGCCAGCGCCGCTCTCCGCCGCAGCTTCAGCACCTCGGCCCAGGTAGGTCCTGCGAGGGGCTGCCTGCAGGTGGAGGCTCCCCGACCTAGGCCACGTGTGTTCCTGGCTCGCGAGCAGCCTTGACCCCCGGGCCAGCCTGGACCGCAGGGCCGCCCAGTGCTGGTCCTCGGCTGTGGCGTCCTGGGCCGGCCCTGATACCGGGCAGGAGGTGCGGGGGAGAAAGCCCAGGAGTCGGGGGGGTGGGGAAGTAGTCCAGCTCCAGGACCGGGGCGCTTCTCCGAGCCTCCCAGTTCGCCCCCGGGTCCCCCAGAGGGTCTGCTCTTGACCTGTGCTCCTTCAAGGTGGAGTAGCCAGGTTTCTAGGGCCGAAAGTAACTTATTTTCCATAGTATTTTGAGAGACTAACCTCGTTCTTGCAGCGTCCGTACAAGCACTGTGTAATTTTTAACTCCATAGTGCAGACAGGCAGAGATACCGAGGGCAGAGCACTGGTCCAAGGTTACACAGTGTTTTGGCCAGAGGATTAAAATTCAGCTCTCCTGACCACTGTGAGTGACTTTTTTGGATCATCAAGCCTTTGCTCTAAGAACCTGAAGACTCTGCTTCCTCTTAAGGACCTTTTGAAGGCTCCTTCCTGCGGTGGGCGGACTGGGCCTGCCCCCGGGTGTTGTTAACTGCGCGGCTTGGCCTGGGACTACTTAAGCCTAAGCTATTTTTAGCTGTCTTCTAGGGTAGCGATTCTCAAACGCTGGTGTGTCAGAATCACCTGAAAGCTGGTAAAGATCAGAGGCCGAGGCTCATTGAAGGAGGGTAAGACCTGGGCCTCCGTGTTTTTTACCAAGTTCCCCAAGTGATTCTAATACAACCAAAGTTAGAACCCAGGAGATGCCCACATTGCCTCTTAGAGTACCACACCCCAAAAGGGAGGTGATTATTAAATGAGGTTCCACATTTCTTACTTAGCTTTTGTTCTTTAGATCAGTTTCCTGTGCATTCAGTTCATTCGAAAAAATAAATATACGAATGAGTACATTTGAGTATCCGTGTTGCCCAGAACTGTGCTGGGTGCTGCAGGTGATACCAGGATGAGTGAGAAGTGGCACTTGAGCCAACAGTGAGTAAACAAACTTAGGACAGGTGGAGGTGATAAAGATTGATGCTGAGTAGTGGGGGAAGGGGGATTAACTGCAGGTAAGACTGGGATTTGCTGATAACGATTTCATGAGGTGTATGGAGAGAAAGAGGAACATGGAGAAAACCAAGGCTTTGGGTTTTGGAGCTGAGATTTGCTGAGGTGGGAAATACTGCTAGAAGAGAGTGATTGTAGTGGGGTGGGTATCAGGAGCTCAGATTTGGATATGTTGAGTTTAAAATGCCTATTGGACGTACAGGTGGAGTTGTTGAAGTATATAAGTGTATAAGTCAGAAAGATGAGCTTGAGCCAGATGGTACATTGGCCTAGGGAGACTTCAACCTCAGTGTATTTATGTCTCTCCGTATGTACTAAGGTACTAATATGTATGACACAAAAAACAGAAATTTAAAAACCATAACAGATTAAAAAAAGCAAACTTACAAGTGAAGGAAGTGTTACTATATATCCATTTTCAAAGCCCCGTTGCTAAACAGTGTGCTGTTGACAACCACTCCTCAACGTGGAAAAAGATATGGAGTTTGGAAACAGCTTGTTTACAAAGAGATCATGAGCTAACCTGCAATACCAAAGATTCTTCTCATCTCACTGTAAAGATATCACCACTTACAAGTTATGTTTTTATAAATATTAACTAAGTTGATGAAACCTTATAATATACAAACAATAACATCACTTCATCACACTGAAAGCAATCCCCTCTTCCCTCTCCCTGTGTTGTGTTCATCTTGTGTGTCACATAGGACTGATTCACTTAAGGACCCTAGTTGAGAGCACCAGGTCAGTCAGTTTCTTGGTAGAGTTTAATTCTTCACCTGATAGATAAAAATAAAGACACAGCCTTGACATTGACATCCTGCACACCAAGGGAACTGTCTTATGCGCCCCACATTGGAGCCCTGGTCAGCCTTGGGAGCCAGGCCGAGTAATCTGGGCATGAGGAACTTGACAAGATTTTTACTCAAGGAAATGATTAAAACTTTGAATTTTTGGAAGGGTGGTTGAGAGGTGGAGCTGAGGACCTAAGTTAGATAATGGAATCAGGATGGAAATCAGGGGCAGGTTGGGAAGATGTTTGAGATGCCAAGTCCTTTCGTGTCCTAACTGGGTGTCTCCAATAAGGGAGGAAGCAGAAGATAGCTCTAAAGTTTTGAATTTGGTTGAACACACGTGCCATTTGGGAACAGGGATGGGAGAGGTAGTAAGGACAAATTTATTTACACAGTTGGGTTTGTGGGACCAGTGGTCTGCCTAACAGAACTGGGAATGTGGAGTTGGAATTTGAGAGTTCCTAGGATTCGGGACAGGATGTGGGAGTGATAATTGAAGGTCTGGAGGTGGGTGAGATGGCCAAACCTCAGGTTCTGGGTTGGTCCAGCTAGTTTTCTGTGAAGTCAAGGGTCCACCTTTAAAGCACCAACTTAAAAACAAACAAACGAAACCTGAATTCCAATCTTAGATGTAATATATGCTTTTTAGAGTTTTAGTTTCCTCGAGGAGATTACACTGTGTGTGGTTGTTTTGGTTTTGGCTTGAGTTTTGGTTTGTTTGGTTTGATTTTTGTTTTTGATAACAGAAGCCCATTATTACTAGCATCCGTTGCTGTGGAACACAGCGTGCAGTGATAATGTAAAGACCCAGAGTACACGGCTGCCCTAGAGGACTGCACGCCGTGCTTTGAGTTCTTGTGGCTGCTCTTCTCTCAGCTTGTCTTCTTCCCTGGCAGCTCCCTGCCTGCTTGCCGGGATAGGCTCCCCTTCTCATTTGTGAGTTTAGGTTAGAAACAGCCTCACTCGCAATGGTTAAGAATCCGCCTGCCAGTGCAGGGGACACAGGTTCGAGCCCTGGTTCAGGAAGGTCCCACATGCCGTGGAGCAACTAAGCCTGTGCACCACAGCTACTGAGCCTGCGTTCTAGAGCCCGTGAGCCACAACTACTGAGCCCGCGTGCCACAACTACTGAAGCCCGTGCGCCTAGAGCCCGTGCTCCACAACAAGAGAAGCCACTGCAATGAGAAGCCTGCGCACCGCAACAAAGAGTAGCCCCCGCTCACCGCAACTAGAGAAAGCCCGTGCGCAGCAACAAAGACCCAATTCAGCCCAAAATAAATAAATTTATTTAAAAAAAATAAAACTGCACATTGAAGGAAAGGCTTCTGTTACCAGTCGAAGTGGCGATTGAGTGAAGTTTGCTCCCCTTTCGGAGGTACAGGAGTATGCCCCTGACTGTCACAGCATCTAGAGACATGAGTTCTCCCCCATTTTCCTGAGGCAAACCTCTGAACTTCAGAAGGAAAGGGGACCTTTGGAATGGTAGGAATACGATTGCCTCTTCATTTGGTACTGCTGCAATAAGAGACCCAGTGCAGTACTCTGCAGTTTACCATGTGAATCCTTTTAATGCTGATTCCATCTTCACAGTCCTCTCTCTCTGCCTCTTTCTAGAACAATGCTAAAGTAGCTGTGCTGGGGGCTTCCGGAGGAATCGGGCAGCCGCTTTCACTTCTGCTGAAGAACAGCCCCTTGGTGAGCCGCCTGACCCTCTACGATATTGCTCATACACCCGGAGTGGCCGCCGATCTGAGCCACATAGAGACCAGAGCAACGGTAAAAGGTATTGAGCATGCCGACCCTGGAGAACTTACATCTCTCCTCCCCCGTAGGCCAGGATTCAGGTTTAGAGTGAGATTCTTAAGTGAAACTAGGTGTTCAGAGACTTGGGGTTTCCATGTTCATTTTACAATTAAATTTTATAAATTATTGCACCTTTTTTGACTTGAGTCTACAAAAATTTAAATAGTGTTTTTGAGAATAACAACGGTGCTCTCATCTTCCCATTTTTAATTTTTTATAATTTAACAAGTAATATGAGGATGGGGAAGAGGCAGCCTCCTGCAGGGGTGCGGGGGCAGTAAGAAATGCTGCCAGTTGCTCCCCACCCCGGGCCATCCCTCCACCCCAGGGTTTCCTTTGCCAGCTTCCTCAAAACATGGCCACCTTAGGAAAATCCAAGGGAAATCTAGGTATGTCATCCAAGAAGTCACTCATAATTACATATAATTATATATATCCTGCTTATTTTACCTTCACATTATAGCAGCATTTTTCCATGTCACCAAATTCTTGGTAAAATCATTTTTAAAGATGTACTATAATTTATCACTTATTTATTATTATACCCACACTGTTGACCATTGGGCTGTTTCCTGTTTTGCTCTACTGTAAATAGGTAAGCTGTGTAAACATCGTTATCTTTACATCTTGTTTCTTAGAATCCTTAAAAAAAAGAATCCTAAAAGTAGAATGAATAGGTATGACCATTGTAAAGCTTTTACTATAAAGTATCAGATTGCTGTGCAGAAAACTTATACTGCTTTCTGTCTCTGCTGTCAGTGTGAGACTGTTTGATGGTGTTTGCATGTATCTTCATTTGGTGTAGACAACACAGGAGATTGACTGTCAGCTCATTTGTTCGTGTGCCTTCCGTGGTCCCTCTGAATTAGTTTGCTCATTTTCTTTGGGCTGTATATTTGAGTTTCCAAAAGCTCCCGCAATAAGGGAGAAGTCAGATCAAAGCAGATTTTGGCCGATTTCCCTGAGATCTTTGAAAGTGGACCTTCTTTTCCTCAGATGATAGGAGTAAATAGAATGGATGCTGATATTTAGTCCCCGTTTATCAGCACGGGGATTTTCTCTCCTGGCCTCCACGGTGCCTTCTGATCTGACTCCGAGACAGAGCTTTTGTTAGGATGACCGTGACGTGGAATAAGCAGCCCTTACTGGGAGCCGAGAAGCACTTAGAAGTGCTGGCGAGTTGGGCTGGATAAGGAAAAGCAGCCGACTTGGCTGATTCTGTGGGAACTTGGGCGGTTACTCTGTTCCAAATCGGGGCTGGGCCAGTGAGGCTGGAGGAAAGTGGAGTGAAAGAGACTGTCCTGCCAGCCAGTGTCGTCAGGCCCACAGTGGTAGTTCTCCAGAAGAGGAACCCCTTCACGGGCGGGCCTTCCAGCCTGTCTTGAGGCCTGTGGCTGGCCTTGGACTCAGGTGGGCCCGTCCTACCCGGGCTCTGTCCCCACAGACGTGCTGACCTCTCCAAGTCGGAAGTGGTGAAATTGCTCACGTGGGTGTTTTTTCCAGGCTACCTCGGACCTGAGCAGCTGCCAGACTGCCTGAAGGGCTGTGATGTGGTGGTGATTCCAGCGGGAGTCCCAAGAAAACCAGGTGTGTGTTGAAAGCCTTGCCTAGCATCTCCCCACAAGTCAGCTGAGGATGTAGTTTTCCATGAAAAATGGATCTGGTCCGATCTCTGCTGCAGAAAAAATTCCAAAGGCTCCCCAGTGCCTGTGGGGTACGGATGAAGCCCTCCACCTGTCACTGGGTCCCCTCGCCCAGTCTCATTGTGTTCTGTGTGCACTTTTTTTTGCATGGAACGCCCTTCCCTCCACCTGCCTCCACCTTGGAAGCTGTACTGATCCTTGGTGATCCTCCTCGGGTGTAACCCCCCTCATTCCCCTCCCCACGCTCCACCCTCACAGACCTCTATCTTGGCACTTGTCACACTGGGCCGTTTTCCCTACAAGATAGATTTACTTGAAACAGGGACCCTGTCTCACTCATGTTTGAATTTCCCATAACAACAAACACACACAACTTGGTACACGTTTGGAAATTCGTCCTGTGCTTTATGAACACCTTGAATTGGATCGTTCGCAGGCATGACCCGGGATGACCTGTTCAACACCAATGCCACAATTGTGGCCACCCTGACTGCTGCCTGTGCCCAGCACTGCCCCGAGGCCATGATCTGCATCATTTCAAATCCGGTGAGTGCCGGCTGCTGATGCCTCATGAAAGTCCACAGTTAGCAAAAGTGTGCTTCTGTGCTTAGAGGGAGAACAATCAGGTTCATGTGCTGAAATGGATAAAGTGGATGAGCTAATAAAAGGCGCTTAGATTTATTTCCTAAGGATTCCTTCTGGCATAGACCAAGTGAGTTTTAACCTGGTTTTCCCATCGACCATGTGCCTTTGGGCAGATCGCTTCCCCTCTCGGTATCTTAGTTTTTCCACCTGGAAAATAAGCCCATTCCTGAGGCTGCTTCAGCCCTGATTGTGGTAGCCTGTTACCTCCTTTTACTGTGTTCTACTTGGGGTTTGCAATTCCTGCTTCCTGGCGTCCCCTCCCTCCTCACCCTCACACATGATCCCGTACGCAGCCCCCCAGGCCCTGCTTGCTGGTTTTTGCAGGAAGCTAGTTCTCCAGTTCAGAAACTCCGGGTGCTGTGTCCCTCCTGAGAAGTCGGCTGTGGCTCCCACGCCCGCCCTAGCAGGGCCTCAGGTTGCATTTGACAGCATCTCCTCCGGTCCTCCCTCCTGGTTGATCTGGACTCTGGTCTCCCAAGTACCAGAAGGATCTGGGTGAAAGTGCAGTGACACTGATGTTGACTCAGGAACGTGGCCGCTGATAAACACGCAGAGCTTGTGCCCGTGGCCTCTGAGAAGAGGATCCTGCCCTTTCCAACCAGCTCACCTTTCCTTGGGGGCAACTGGTCAGAAGTTCTTGGGGGGCTGATTAACCGGTGCCTAATATAAATCTCGCTGTTTTTGTCTTGTTTTTATTCTTTCTGTGTACCAGGTAATGTGTTAAGCACTTGCCATGTATTAAGTCACTTAATCTTCACAACAACCTCATGAGGTAGTTGTCTCCCGTTTTAAGAAACTGAGTTCTAAGGAGTTGAGGTAACTTGGCCGGGGTTACGACACAGAGTGACAGAGCTGGGACTGAGCTTGTAGCTTGTAGCTTCTTGCTAGGCTGTCTTTTTTTTTTTTAATGGCCATTCGGGCTAAGTCCCAGCTGGAGCAGAAGGTGCCTTGTGGAGCCTTCATCACATTTTTAAGTTGATAGTTGAAGGGTCATGTGCATGTTTGAACTTTGGGCTCAGAGGCCACCAAGGGGAAGAGTGCCTCCCTCAGTGAATGGTTTCTTCTTTCTCATGGCGGGGAAAAGAAGCAGTCTTTTAGAGTAGGGGGCCTTCCATCGTGAAGGTCGCTTATCAGGGCAATTTAATGTGACAGCTTAGGGCTTGTTAATGGTCTGACGAGAAGATTTTTCCTTCTGTCTCATGGCTCTGCTCTCAGAACGCAGGCAAATTGTGCCCCTCTCTCTTGGATTTACTAGGTTAACTCCACCATCCCAATCACAGCAGAAGTTTTCAAGAAACACGGAGTATACAACCCCAATAAAATATTTGGGGTGACAACCCTGGACATCGTCCGAGCCAACACTTTTGTTGCAGAACTGAAGGTAAGAGCTGCATCGGGCATCTTTCAAGTTACCTTTCTGAACCTCTCTGGCTATTCTTGGCTCATTTACGGGCATGGAAGACACCGGGGCCCTTACAGGTCACGTGTAACTGGAGGGTTTAAATGTCTTTATAGCTCGCCTCCTTGGTGGGAAGCAGCTTGCGCGTTTTCTTGGGGAACGCAGACGCAGGCCCCTGCAGGCTGAAACCGGCCAGCTTCCGTGTTGACCAGCTCGCTCTTCTCCCCGCTGCATCAAGGGTTCGGCTTTCCCTGGGTTTCTCACTGGCTAGGCTGGGTTGTGCTCTTCGTGTTCATCGGCTCGGCTCTGAAAACTGGTCCTAACAGGTTTTACCTGCTAATCATTAGACAAACGATAAAATCAGCAAATGTGAAGAACTTGGGAAAGTCCCTGAAATCACGTCAGAATTCTTGTCCCTGGTCTGTGTTCTGACTCCCTTCCTGGGTACCTGCAGTGACTTACCTCGGTTCTGCTCCCGCTGGCTGCCTGCTTCTTCCTGAGCCGCCAGGCTCGTCCCGGGGGGGGTTTGGCACCAGCGCCAGGTCTGGAGTCCTCGGTACCTTTCACAACTCGCTGTCTAGTCTGTTGGGTTATGGGCCCAGCAGAACCACTTCCTCTGGCCCAAATACATGTCCCTCCTGAGCTTCAGGCCATTTTTCGTGAACTTATGGGGGAGGGGGTCCTCCCAAGTCAGGAATAATTGTCGTGCACACAGCTTAGTGAGAAGGGCGCACACAGGACCGTTGACCTTCCTCTTCCTCCCCTGCGCCCAGCACTTCTCTTCTAGGGTGTGGACGGTACGGTGCCCCGCTGTGATTCATGCTCTGCTGTGTTCCTCAGGATCTGCTCTCCGAGTGGGGTCAGATCCCTGAGATGTGGCCCCGGGGCCTGGGAGCTCTGTGAGTGAAGCGGAAAGAGACACTTTAATTCCAGAGACAACTGAATCACCATTTCAGCGCACGTGTGTTTAGAGTGTGGTTGTCTTTGAGTCAGGAAAGGTTTTGCGGAGCGGGGCTCGGTGAAGCCGAGTTTGAACGCGCCCAGGCCGGGAGGCGGGGGTTCCGGCTTCCCGAGGCATACACCCCCGGTTCCTGGAAGCAGCAGTGCTCGTTCTCATAGGGCTCCTGTGGTGCTGCCAGCTCCGGGGGAAGCACACGTTTCCCCGGGGCCCCTAATCCTGCTGCAACAGTAGATACCTGTGGCTATTTGAATTAATTATAATTAAATTAGAAACTGTGGTCCTCTGTTGCACTAGCCACACTTGAGATGCTCCAGAGCCCCACGTGGCCGCTGTGGTCCCACAGAGAGTTCTGTCAGACCGTGGGGGCTTGGCCTCGAAGCTTTGCCACGTGACGCGGGGAAGCATGTCTCCGCCCTGGCCGGAGAATCTAGCGCCGGATGCGTCACTTAAGGAATGCGCCCTTTACCTCAGGCTGCCTGGCATTCTGAAAAGTTCCTGAATTGCATGGAGAATGAAAGGCTGCCCTTAACCTCGCAGCCTCTGGCTCCCCCCTCGGCCGTCTCCATCCCCGCCTTCCACTGGGCTTGCCCTTTGCACTTCATGCTCTGCTGATGGGACATGTTCTGTGAACCCCCAGGTCTTTGTTCTTTCTGCTCCTTTTGCCTAGAATACGCTTCCCTTGCTGGAGTCCTGCTCCTTCCCAGATGAAGTTAGGTCTGCCCCGGGAGGCCTTCTCCCAGGTGCCTTACAGAGCCACCCTGTGCTGGCTTCACCCATCGCATTGGAGTGTCTGTTTGTATCTGTCTCATTTTGGACAATGAGCTTCTCAAAAGCAGGGGCCCTTTCTGTTCGTGCCTGTGTCCCTGGTGACCGGCATGGTGCCCTGGCCTGTAGACACTGCCGTGCGTGTCCATTAACTCTGTGCTGCTGGGTCTGCCCACCCTTGTGGCTGGGCTCCCCAACCTAGGCAAGGCTGGTTCCTAACTTACGGTGTCTCTCTCTAGCAGCTGCAGCATTTGGGGAAGGTGGCAGCATTTTGGGGCTGCTCACCCCCTCCCGTTACTCCCACCAGCTTCTTTTTTTGACTGTGTTAAGAAATACCTGGTTCGACAGATGTAGAGAATGGACATATGGACACCAAGGGGGGAAAACTGCAGTGAGGTGGGGATGGTGGTGTGCTGAATTGGGCGATTGGGATTGACATGTATACACTGATGTGTATAAAATTGATGCCTAATAAGAACCTGCAGTATAAAAAAAACAAACAAAACAACTAATACTAAAATTTCATTGGGTTATTTGTATGGAAATATGTTAATATAAATGTTTCAGACATTACATGAAATTTCTAAAAATCTTATATTTGTATTTGTATGGAAATATGTATGGAAATATGTTAATATAAATGTTTCAGACATTGCAAAAAAAAAAAAAAAAAGAAATACCTGGTTCGCAGATTCTTGGGGGCATCGTGCCTCCGGTTTAACAGATGAATCAGCCGTCCCAGCAAGCCCCGCTTAATGAACCGTGGCGTTGTGACCCCTTTCAACTTGGTTTCCTTCTTTCTGTTCGAATCACTGTTTGAGTTGACAGCCTTCTCACCCCTGGGTGTTCTGGAATCTTGCTCTGATACGAGGGATTTGTCCTCTGTAACGAAGTGTAGGTACATAAGTCTGAGCTAATGCGTGGGGATGACATCAGGTGTGGGAAAGAGGATTGTCATCCTCTGATTCCAAGAAGCTATCGGACTGATGGGGACCAGTTGGGACCCTTCAAGAAGGCAGTTTTCAGCACATTGTGAAGGGAAAGCCTCAGAGTGACCTCACCAGACACCGAGTTACTCACTGCATGTGTCGAAACTGACGTTAGGCCGTGCAGGGGGGCCTAGTGGGACACGTGAGCACGGCTGGAGTCAGGCGGCCTCTTGCCTGGTTTTGTTGCGGGTTCTGTGGATTTTTCCGGTATTGGTGCTTTAGGTGCATATGACATGTTTTACACTCAAAGTGCTTGTTAAAAGTTAATCAAGCTTTACACTTTTGGTGACCAGGGTTTGGACCCGGCTCGCGTCAACGTTCCTGTCATTGGCGGCCATGCTGGGAAGACCATCATCCCCCTGATCTCTCAGGTGTGTGTGTCACCCTGCCCGGAAGCCTCAAGACCACGAGCACCATTCAGAGGTTCACTTTGGGGCCCTCGGAGCAGGCTGACAAGGCTCTCACCGTCTGTTGTTATTTTGAAGGGATTCCTGCTGTGGGGCTGTGGTCAGCGTCCACAGCTGTGGGAGTGAGTGTGGTCAGAAGGTGTTCAAAACGGCCAGTTCCTACACAGTGAAAACTGCCGGTGGAAACATCACTGCCTTCCTGATTAGGTCAGAGCAGGCAAAGCTGCTTTGTTTAAAAATGAGGAGAGACAAGGTAAACACCACTGAGAATAAGATAAATCACCTCATAACCTCAGGAGAAAATACTGAGGAAGCACCTTTTAAATCTAAGTTGGTGGACATCCTACAAAGCGAGCATTCAGTACCCTTGACAGATGTCCTGAAAGCCAGGGGAGGACTGCGGAAGCAGTCAAAGGCGAGATCCCTGGGTGCTGGTGGGTCCTGGGCAGGACCCTGAACAGAAGGGACGGTAGTGGAACAGTCGGTGACAGTTGAATAAGGTCTGTGGTTTAGTTAATTTCCTGTTCTTCATAATTGCACTATGGTTATGTAAAATGTTACCAGGGTAAGCCGGGTGAGGAAAATCTTTCTGCTATTTTTACAACGTTTCTCTAAGTCTAAAATTAGTCCAAAATAGAGAAAGTTTTTTTAAAATGAGTAGAGAACTCGCTACACCTCCCAACAAAGTTGGCTTTTTCTTCAAAGAAAAGGTCTTGATCTCCCACGTGGCAGCAATGCCGGGGCTCGCCGGGCGTGGGGCTGGGAGGTGACCGGAGCCTGGCCCTGCTCACATGATCCCCGTGACTTCCACTTGCAGTGCACCCCCAAGGTGGACTTCCCCCAGGACCAGCTGACCACCCTCATCGGGCGGATCCAGGAGGCCGGCACGGAGGTGGTCAAGGCTAAGGCCGGAGCAGGTAGGCTCTCGGGCAGCCCCGGGCTTTTAGAGGCAGAGCCGAAGACTCATGAGGGCCCAGCAAGGAGCGGGTCCTTTTCTAAGTTTCACGTCCATCTGCTTGATAAGCAGCCCCCCAGTCAGAGGGCAGCGCAGCTTGCTGGGGGGCGTGGAGTAGTGTTTGAGGTCAGCAGAGCTAATTCCATGCCATTTGCTGGTCTGTCATTTCAAGGGATACTGACCTAAATTCCTGATGAGACTGGAAAGCTGGAGGTTATGCAGATGGGGTTTTAGCTGGCGGGGAAGCTCACCTGGATCTTACGGTCGCCGCGCTAGCTTGGCTGACCTGCCTTTGTCCTCCTAGGCTCTGCCACCCTATCCATGGCGTACGCTGGAGCCCGGTTTGTCTTCTCCCTCGTGGATGCGATGAACGGAAAGGAAGGAGTTATCGAATGTTCCTTCATTAAGTCCCAGGAAACGGACTGTCCGTATTTCTCCACACCATTGCTGCTGGGGGTATGTATCCTGGAGGCCGGGTCTTGGCCGGAAGGAGGAGCATTTTCTGTAGCTGAGACTCAGCAGCTGTGCTCCGTGCGTTTGCTCCATGATTCAGATTTCCTTGTGCAGTAACTGCATCTCACCGCCTGGCCTGTGCTTGGATATTTGAGGGTAGAAGCATCACAGAATCAGGAGCAGGGAGAAACCTCAGTCTGTGGGGCTGACGGGAATCTCACGGCTCCAGCAGCTGGTCAGCAGCAGCCGCCTGGGTATGCTCCCCGATGAGACCCTCGTTGTGTCCCAAGGCGGCCCACGGACAGCCCTCACAGAAGAGGCTTCCCCGCACCAGGCTGTGCTTGTTGGTTCTCATTCTGACCTCAGGGCCTGCCGAGGCGTGTGCAGTTGGTAGGCTTTCCAGTTCAGGCATTCCTGGGTCCTGCTCCTCGTCCCACTGGTTTTCCTTCTTGAAATGCGCTGGGACGGGGCCCTTCTCTTCACCTTGCTGGCTTCAGCCAGGCTGGTTTTGGGCAGCCCTCTGGTCTGCTTGACTCCTCCCGAGTCTTCAGTGAGCAGGTTTCCACGTCTTAGCTGTGGGCACCTGCTGGAATCAGGCAAATGTGTGCTCGCCTTCCTCTCATGCCCAGAAAGAAGCCCTTCCCACAGACACCCTGGTGTCCAAGATCCCTGAGACCGACACTAGTCTCCAGAACTAACTGTGGTTAGCTCCAGAAGCAGCTGAGTGCAGGTGTGTGCAGCCTGGTGCGGCCTGCAGGAGAGGCCCCCGAGGCTGACGGTCCCGGTCAGGGAGGCTCCGAGGAGGCGGCCTGGACGCCAGCCTGCTGTTTTCCTAACGTCCGACCTGTATCTCCTTAATTACGTTGGATTCAGGTGGCTATTAAAGTGTTTCTTCAGTCCTTCACCAACTTGGGAAAAAAACTAGATCCCAAAAGTACACTCTGTGTCAGGGAGAATAACTCAGGCGCTGCTAATTATTGAGTTCTTCGTGTGCCAAGCAGCCTACATTGGTCCTCACAGCCTCCTGCGGGGTCGATAAGGAAACAAACTTGGTGGGTGCGTGACAGGTGCACACACAGTGAGTGCCAGAGCCCGGCTCCCAGCCCAGGGCTGAATGACAGAAGCTGAGCTCCTGGCACGGCTCACTCCCATCCTGCCCCATCCTGCCCCGTCCTGCCCCGTCCTGCCCCGTCCCCGGGGTGTGCGGCTCCCTCAGCAGGCTGCCCAGAAGCCACCGGTTAGACAGGCGAGGCAGGGCTGATGAAGTTACAAGCGGGATTTTCTGTAACAAACCCATTCATGGAAACTTTCTTGTAAAATCTTACCACCTCCCCTCTCTCCTTCAGAAAAAGGGCATCGAGAAGAATCTAGGCATTGGCAAAATCTCCCCTTTCGAAGAGAAGATGATCGCCGAGGCCACTCCTGAGCTGAAAGCCTCCATCAAGAAAGGAGAGGAGTTTGTGAAGAACATGAAGTGAGAAGGTGGTTAACGAGCAGGCCGTTTCCGTAACTTACTAAGGCGTCATGTCACCGTAAAGCCACTTCAGACACCGTTGTCTTTTCAATTTGCTT
Source organism: Balaenoptera physalus (assembly GCF_965194825.1). Lineage (NCBI taxonomy): Eukaryota > Metazoa > Chordata > Mammalia > Artiodactyla > Balaenopteridae > Balaenoptera > Balaenoptera physalus. The sequence goes on from NC_138898.1 coordinate 84,189,692, forward strand.
TGATGATGAGTATTGTATTAACGAACTACCCCTTCCAAATCTCGGGTCAGTCTGTCGGTGCATCAATAAAAGCAGGCTTTGATTTTCTTTTTTCAAGGTCTCCAATTAAATACTGCGCTTTCAGAACCCCGTTGGAACTGACTGCAGAGTGTGTGTCGGGCATCTCTTCCCCCCGAGTCAGAACTAGGGGTTATTTAAAAAGTAGACTGAAACGTCATGGTCTCATCCGTAGCTTCAAGTCTGTAATCTTCATCAGTAAGTGCTTCTCCCAGCCCTGCTCTTTGCACCATCGTGTCCCTCAGGTGTGTGAGCTGAAGGAAGGGCCAGCTTGGGTCTGATTCCTCGGTGTCCTCGCGCCTGGGCGGGTGGCAGCTCAGTGGCCGACGCTGGGCTGCTGTCTTCTGTCCCGGGGTCTTTCTGTGTGGTTTTCCTGGCCAAGCAAACAGCACCACTGGCTGGATTTCGTCTTCTTCTGATCGAGCCCTGATACTCAGTGGCAATGACTAGTCAAAGCCAGAATTGTGAGGAGGGCTGGGCAGGGGCAGGAACAACCAAACCAAAACACCAGCTGCAGCCGCAGGGCTGAGGACACAGGGGAGGTGGCTTCGTGTCTTCATCAGTGGCCAGAAGGGACTTCGTTGCATTAGCTGGGCTTAGGATACACGTGGGGAATTAAAGGGAGACCTGATTCCCTTCGGGTACAGTTTGCTCCCCAGAAGCCGTGGCCTCTGAAGTGGAAACTGAGAGCTCAATACCCAAGAAAGAACTTTCTGACAACAGGTGATGACCTTCCAGTGAAAGGGCAGGTGGTGATCAAGCTACACCCAGTAGACAGAGACCCATTTATCTGCAGCTTTTTTTTTTTTTTAACTAAAACTGAAGTGGATTTTATCAAGTATGACATCATTGTTTTCTTATATAAGTGATAATGTTCGTTGTTTAAAACCTAAAATGTAGCCAAATAATGCAGGAAATTATCGCCGATAATAGTATTTGTGCTCCTAATTTTGCATATTTCAAAAGTTGAGATAAAGCTTCTTGTGCCATTTTGCAACCTGTCCTTCTGGTTATTGCTGTGTAACACACACAATTCAGTTGCTTTTAAGCCAATGTTTTATTACGTCTCACGATTCTGTGGTTGGCAGGGTTCCGCTGGAAGGTTCTGCTCCTCCAGGTGTGGGGGGCTGGCCAGTCAGGCACGTTCAAGATGACGGCTCCGGCGCATGACTGCTGTTGAGGGGACGGTGGGACAGCTGGGCTCCACGAGGCCCCTACAACAGGGCGCACAGATTTCTTACTTGATGGCCTGGGGTTCCCAAAAGTGCAAAAGCAGAAGCTGCCAGGCGTTAAAGCTTAGGCTCAGAACCGGCACAGCATCACTGTTGCCAGATCCTCGTGGCTAAAGCAAGTCACCAGGTAAGCCCAGGTCCATGGTGGGAGGGGCCTCAAGGGTCCTTTGGGAGCCAACTCTGGAGATTCTCTACCACACGCGCACAATTCTTTTAAGTGTATCCGTGTCTTCCCATATCGATTGTTTAGTAGCTGGATGATCCTTAGGGTGAATGTGCTATAAAACGTATTCCACTGTTGGATCATTAGGTGGTTTAGGTTTTCTCTACTATGAAGACCATGGCTCTGAACGGCACGGTGCTGTCGGACTAATGCCTCCTGGAGGTTCTGTACGTGAGGCACTGTGCCGGCTCTGGGGTGCATTTGCTGCTTCCTGGCGTCCTTGTCACAACCCTGACAGGCAGGACCTAGTGTGATGACTCCGCAAGTGGTCTTGGTTTAGGGTGGTCAGGTCGGTGCCGGTCTCCGTACACCAGTGGTTACCACATAAGGCCCGTCCAAGGGGTTTGCTTAAAATGCAGCCCCCTCCTACACTGTTGGTGGGAATGTAAGTTGGTGCAGCCACTGTGGAAAACAGTATGGCGGTTCCTCAGAAAACTAAAAATAGAATGACCGTATGATCCAGCGATCCCTCTCCTGGGATATATCCAGACAAAACTATAGTTTCAAAAGATACATGCACCCCTGTGTTCATAGCAGCACTATTCACAATAGCCAAGACATGGAAACAGCCTAAATGTCCATCAACAGAGGAATGGATAAAGATTTGGTACATATATACAATGGAATACTACTCAGCCATAAAAGAGAACAAAATAATGCCATTTGCAGCATCATGGATGGACCTAGAGATTATCATACTAAGTGAAGTAAGAGAAGGATAAATACCGTGTGATATCACGTATATGTGGAATCTAAAATATGACACAAATGAACGTATCTATGAAACAGAAACAGAATCACAAACAGAACAGACTGGTGGTTGCCAAAGGGGAGGGGTTGGGGGAGGGATGGAGTGGGAGGTTGAAGTTAGCAGATGTAAGCTTTTATGTATAGAATGGATAAACAACAAGGTCCTACTGTATAGCACAGAGAACTATATTCAATGTCTTATGATAAACCATAATGGAAAAGAATATTTTAAAAAAAGAAAGTATACATATGTATAACTGAATCACTTTGCTGTACAGCAGTAACTAACACAACATTGTAAATCAATTATACTTCAATTTTTAAAAACATTTTTTTAAATGCAGGTTCCTGTGCCCACCCCTCAGAAGTTCTGATCTAGCAGTCTTGAGAGGAAGGACCAAGAACCTATAATATTCCAGATTCCTCCAGATTATGCTGAGGGGGATTGGGGTAGTCAGTGACCACACTTTGGACACTGGCTGCCCCAGAGCTCTTTTCACTATATAAGCCTCCTGCCTTTCAGGGCTTACAGATAAGTCAGGGACGGACGAGAGAATCAGAAAAATGCAGATCAAGTACCACAGGACTCAGAAGAGGACTAGGTTACTTCTGGACATCTTGGCAGAGGCCAGGATCAGAGAAGACTGCCCCATCAAGATAGCCAGGAGGGAGGAGGAGGAGATGGCATTTGAGCTGGCCCTGCAGGAGGGGTAGGATTCCAGCCGGCCGGCAGGGCAGTGTGGTCACGGCAGGCAGGCAGGCAGGCAGCAGAATCAGGCTAGGCTTAGGAGAATGGGCTCGAGAGGGTTTGAGGAATAGCCAGTGTTCTCACGATGAGGGGAGTGAGGCCATTTGGGGTTGGGGGGTGGGGCTCTTGAATGCAGGCTGCAGAGCTCGGACCTTGTCCTGTGGGTGGTGGCAACAGGGAGGGTAAAGGCGCTGAGCAGGCTGGTGACACGATCCTAGGAGGGGGCTTGTTAACATACAGATTGTGGCCCAGGAGCCTGGGGAGGGGTCCTGGTGATGTCCTTGCTGCTGGCCACACTTAAGTAGGAAAGATGTGGCAGCAGGGACTGCTCGGGACGCTTTGGCAGCAGAAGGGACAAGGGCCCGAAGCGGGGTGGCAGTGAGTGGGAAGGGAAGGATGACGGGCACATGGAGAAAACACCAGTATCTCCCAGCCCCATCTCTACCACCCAGAAGTCCATCAGCCCATTGGCAGCGTGGGTTAAACTAACCACACCCCGAATTTCAAGCTCCAATTATACACCTCCCAGTCTGTGAACTGGCTGTCATCCCCACCTTCCGGTGGCCTCCTGACACACGACTCCATCCCCCTCAGCAAGGAACAAAAACCCGGGGACTGAGTGGATGGTGTTAATGACCTTGATGAGCTGGCTGAGCCTTTGCCGGGGGAAGCCAAGAACCAGGGCCAACTATTCCTGGCAGCCCCTGGAAACCCCTATCGACTAAATCATCCCCCGAGTATGCAAGCTGTGTGCCCCTGTCCAGGCCGTGAGCACTTTTCCCTCTCTCACATTTGCTGAGCGCTCACTACTTCCCAGGCCTCCTAGTAGAGGCAGAATAATGGCCCCCAGAAATGTCCATTTCCTTATCCCTGAAACCTGTACATATGTTACCTTCCAAGGGACTTTGTAGATATGATGAAGTTAAAGATTTTAAGATGGGGAGATTCTCCTGGATTATCTGGGTGGGCCTAATGTAATCACAATGGTCCTCCTAAGAGGGAGGCAGGAAGAGCGGAATCAAAGTCAGAATCAAAGCAGTGGCTGTGATGGCAGAGGTGGTCAGAGCCAGAGAGATCTGAAGATGCTACATTTCAAGCCTTGAAGAGGGAGGGAGGGAGGGCGGGCCCACAAGCCAAGGAGTGTAGGCAGCCTCCAGAAAGTCAGGCAAGGAAGTATTCTCCCCTAGAGCCTCCAGAAGGAAAGCAGCCCTGCTGACACCTTGATTTTAGAAAGTCTGACCTCCAGAACTGTTAGATAATAAATGTGTTGTTTTAAGTCACTAAGCTTGTAGTCATTTGTTACAGCAGCCATGGGAAACTGGTACACCCTCCTAGGCATTTTGCACACATATTCCCTTTTATCCTCATCACAGTCCTCTAAGGTGGCTACATTAACAAGAGAAGTGATGCCCAGAGAGGTTGAGTAACTTTCCAAGGTCACACAGCAGGTAAAGGGAGCTGGGATTTGAACCTAGGCATTCTGGCTGCAGAGCTTCCCCTGCCCCAGTCAGCAAGGTGCCTGCAGCCTTGGGGAGGGCAGGGCCATCTGAATGTGGGGCGGTTCTGTGCCATGAAACCAGACCCTTGGATTTCTTGGGTTCTTGGCTCACCACGCTCTGATGTTTTATGTGCTTTGGGAGTTGGGGGGTTGCCCCGTGTGCCCCTCACTGCGAGACAGGATCTTGGGGAACCCCATAGAGGATGGGGCGAACATTGACCCCAGATCGGGAGCCTGAGGGGACCAGCCATTCCCAAAGGAGCTGGTGTGCCCTCAGGAAATCACAGACCCTGCCACTGCCCAGCTGCTCTCAAGGCCTGACAGAGAAGCCCCGCCCTGCTCCCACCCTGTGTGTCTGTCTGTGGGTGGGAGGAGGGGCTGTCAGCTCACACTGAGCCTTCTCCCCGTTTTAGAGCCATTTCACATTCTCCCAGCTGGCAACCCAGCCCAGTGGGACAGCTCTGGTAGGAAGTCTTGGCAAGTCCCTCTTTCCTTCTCTCTGTCCCCTCCCCTCCTGCCTAAGAGCTGGCCTGGTCCCCCTTAGGAGAGGCCACATTCAGGCTGCCTCAGCCCCTGACCTGAGCCCTCCATCACTCTGTGATGACTGCCCCCTGCTCCCTAAGCCACCAGCCCAGCTCAACTACAAACCCCACCTCCGTTGCCTAAAAATAACTCCTCCCCGCCCTGCTCTCTCCCTCCCAGGCTCCTGCTGATGCTAATATTCTCCCAGCCAGGCTGAGAGCCTCTTGCCAGGCAGACGCAGGCCAGTAATCAGGTTAACTCCCTTCCTGCCAGAGATGGAGGTCGGCTGGTTGCGGCTGGGGTAGGGGTGATTGGGAGTGCTTCTTTCCCGGGCTGGGGTGATTCTGCGTGATGTGTGTGTATGTGTGGGCTGTGTGTGTATGTGGGGTGTATGTTTTGGGGGACTGTAAGCTCTGAAAGCGGTGGCCGATGCCAGATGCACCTGGCCCGGGCTCAGGGAAAAGCTCTGGCTCAGGAAAGGGGTGGGGGGCAATGGGACCCTCAGGCGCCGCCCACTGAGCGCTTGGAGCGGACCAGGCAGTGCCTGTTTGCATCACAGAGCATCGTGTCCTCACCTGGAACCTTTCACGTCTCACAGCTGTTACAGACGGGAAAGCAGGGAGGGGCTGCCCAGAAGCACCCCCATTCCCCCCCCCCCCCGATGCGAGCCCAGTGCGGCTTCAGCCGCCTCTACCGGACGGCTACTCTGTCCCAGGCACCTCCTGGGCACGGGTACGTGTAGGATAATTAACAGACTGAGGCTCAAGTCAGGTGACCTTGTGGGTGGTGATTGGTGGGTGGGGCCGGAGCAGACCCCAGCCCGGGGCACTTTCCACGGGGGAGGCGCAGGGTCGTCCGCCAGCTGTTGGAGGGGGGACTGTCCCAGCAGCTGTGGGAGAGGCTGAAGGAGGAGGCCACCGCCCAGGCCAGGCCTCTCCCAGGGGCCCTGACCTGACTTAGGACGTTTATTGTGACGAGCGTCTCAAGGTCGGAAACGAGCTCATCAAGCCTGCCACACCCTGGGCAGCATGGCTCAGACAAGGCTGAGTACAAACAAGAACTGATTTCAAGAAAGAGTTAAATAGCAGCGCAGAAGGCACTCAGAGGAGCAGAAATGTGGAGACAGGACAGGAATTGCGGAAGTTTCAGTGGCACCGTGCTACGTTACAAATTTGACTCCATGCTTCCCAGTGCAACAGAACCTTCCAAAAGGGGAGTACAACAGGGCTGGAGTAGTCTAGAAGGACAGCCTGGGAGGTGAGGCTGCTGAGGGCCAGCAAGGGGTCACCTCACTCCAGACCCCAGACCTTCTCCCCATGCCCAACCCCCCAAGGCTGTGGAGCCTTGAGCAAATTACTTAACTTCTCTGGGCCTCGGCTTCCTCACTAGTAAAATTATGCCCATTCCCAGGCTTGCTGAGAGGATTTAGTGTCTAAAGTCCACAGCAAGGACTTCCCTGGTGGTCCAGGGGTTGGGACTCCGCCCTTCCACTGCAGGGGGCACAGGTTCGATCCCTGGTCAGGGAAATAAGATTCCGCATGCCACGCAGTGCGGCCAAAATTTTTTTTTAATTTAAAAAAATAAATAGAGTCCACAGCACACAGTAGGCGCTCAATAAATGGTGACCATCCTTGCCATGTTCCTCACTTGGAGGTCAGGGCCCTGCTGGGGCTCCAGGTCTGAGGGTGAGGGCTACTGGGAGGAGGGCTCTGGCCAGAGATAAGGAAGCCAGGATCCTGGGGACAGCCCCAGGCAGAGCACATGCGCGGGTCCCTCCCACCCCGCAGGGCTGGGCCAGCCTGGGCTTTGTCTGAGCTGGCCTCAGCTCAGGAAGCAAATTTAGCCTGCTGGGGTCCCCGAAGGGATCATTAAACACGGCCAGGGGAGAGAAAGAGGGAGGCTTTTTGGTAGTGTGCAATTAAATGCATCACATTTATACCAATCTCTGCGTGTGTGTACACACACAGGTCCCCCTGCCTTTCCCAAGTAGCCTGCTCTTTCGCCGTCCCCGCCTGACAGCCTGTCCCAGGCCCGCTGCCCTTTCCCCAGAGCAGTCGGAGTGGGCAGGCCCAGGGTGGTCCAGTCTAGGACCCTGGAGTTCCCCAGCTGCTCCCACCTGGCTCTGCCTTCCAGCCCTGGCCCCAGCTCACTCTAGCTGCCACTCCAGCTGGGGTGGGGCTGGGGGGCTTCTCTCGGGCCACTGAACAGTCAGGAAAGCCCCCATGAAAGAGATGGTGCCCAGGTTAAGACCCCCCTAAAGAGACCCTCAGTTGATCCCTCCTGCCTCTGGGTGCCTCGGGGGTCAGGTTCAGCGTGGGTGCACGCCTCCTACAAGCCGTCTCTAGCCATCTCCGTCCCAGGGTCTGACGTGTTGGTGGGTGTATTTATGCACAGACGCACATGTGTGGGGCCCATGTTGATGCGGGAGTGTGTGTGTGCTGTGTGTGTCTGAGGTTTGGGTCGTCCAGGTGTAGAGAGGTAACAATGTTCCTGAGTGTGTGTGTGTATGAGTGGATATGACATGTGTATGGGGCTGTGTACGGGACTTAGTGTATGGTGGGTTCAGGTGACTGGGATCACTTCTGCTGGCAGACGAATGTTGGAGATGAAACCGGGTCACAGCCTCCAAGACAGCCTCAGCTGCCATTTCTGCAGCTGCGTCCCCTCCCTGCCCGCCCTGTCCTGATCAGAACACATGGACCCAGGTGTGGCGCTCAAGGCCTTTAAGAAGAGCTCACTGCACACTCCTTGGGGTGGGGGTTCCCAGGCCAGGGGACCTGCCCATTGGGACAACCTGGATTCTTCCTGGACCTGGATGCAGTAGGTGCCCAGTGTAGGATGGAGAGACGATGGGTGTTGGGTGAGGGTCTATGGTGACCTGCCAAGAAAAGAAGGGAGGTGTACATCCCGGGCTACAGTGATGGGTGAAGGGGCAGGGCTGCCCTCTGCCCACCTGCACCCCTCCTGTCCCTCTGCTGACGTTCTCCTGTCTTCTTTTAGTCTTTTTGTCTCCTCACCCTAACCCTCCCTTCTCCTGGGCATTTAAATTTTTTTATTAAAATACAATAGTACATAAAGTATGGAAATCATACATATACAGCTCAATGAATTTTCACAAACTGAACACAGCCATGGACCAGCATCCAGTTCAAGAAACAACAGTAGGGCTTCCCTGGTGGCGCAGTGGTTGAGAACCTGCCTGCTAATGCAGGGGACACGGGTTCGAGCCCTGGTCTGGGAAGATCCCACATGCCACGGAGCAGCTGGGCCCGTGAGCCACAACTACTGAGCCTGCGCGTCTGGAGCCTGTGCCCCGCAACGGGAGGGGCCGCGATAGTGAAAGGCCCGCGCCCCGCGATGAAGAGCGGTCCCCGCACCGCGATGAAGAGCGGTCCCCGCACCGCGATGAAGAGTGGCCCCCCCTTGCCGCAACTAGAGAAAGCCCTCGCACGAACCGAAGACCCAACACAGCCAAAATAAATAAATAAAGTAGCTATTAAAAAAAAAAAAAAAAAAAGAACATTATCTTTAAAAAAAAAAAAGAAACAACAGTACCAGCCCTCCTACACCCCTTCTAGTCACACCCTCCCCAAGGACAACCACTATCCTGACTTCTAATACTATAGTTTTGTCTAAATAGTCACTTTTAATCCCAGTACCTGCCTGAGTCCCTCCCCCAACCCCAGAGCAACGTTAACTCCCCCCTGAATGGGAGAGGTGAGAAGAAAGCTGTGAGGTCACACTGTCTGTCCCCACCACCAGCAGGCAAATGCTGGAGCACCTACTGGCCCTTGTCACAGATGCCTGTCGAGGGTCTCCACAGCCCCTACCTAAGTGTTTCAGGGATGAGTTCCATAGCTTGGCAATGAATAATTAGCTTCTGTGAGTGTGTCACTTAAGGAAACACTAGCTGCTATAACAAATAAATTCTAAAATTTCGGTAGCTTATCGCTACGTATTATTTCTCATTCTCTAACAGTCCTAGGCTGATGTTCCTGGTCAGCAGGCAGCTCTCTTCCTCATGATGATACAGGGACTCAGGCTCCTTCCATCTTGTGGCTCCCTCTCCCCTCCCCCCAGGGCCTTGGAGTCCTGTACAACCTGCCAGCGAATGGGGGAAGAGAGGGGAGAGAGGAAAGAGAGGGCACACCTACTTCTCAGGTGCCTCTTCCAGGAAAATGGCACTTCTGCCTGCACATCATTGGTGAGAACTGGTCACATAGTCTATCTGCATGCAGGGAATGCTGGGAGATGTAGTCCCTGGATGGGCATTCACATCCCATTGACAGCTTGGTGGGCACCTCTGTCACAGTGGGCCTCATGGGGAGGCAGAGCCCAGAGAGGACACAATCTCTTTGCTCCTGCCCTGACCTTGCCTGGTGGACGGAGTTCACTGACTCAGTGCCTCATTCACGGATACATGTGAATGACTTCTCATTCATTCACTCATTTACAAATTTATTCACTAAGTTATTCACTCACTCATCTATTCCCCAGGCCCTTGACACACATTGTATCCACCCATCTGTTCACACACATCCATACACATATCTACACCTCCTGTACACCTGTAAGACCCCAAGGGGCAAAGTAGCTGGGCCAGCCAGAGTCACACCCACCATGTGGACAGCTCAGGGTGGGTTTAGGCTCTGGGCTCCCAAAAGGTCCAGGGGGAAAGGGGGACGCATTGAGGAGCCAGGGAATTGGCAACCTGGCTCTGGGAGGTCTGTCCCTCCCACAGGGCCCACACTGGAGGGTGAGTTGCAGCCTCAGGGAAGCGGAGGAGCTGTGTGCCCTGGTCAGGAGCAGGAAGAAGCAATAAGACTGTGCTCAGCTCTGAGGTCAGTGGTTCAGGGGACAAGCTTGGCTTTGCGTCGGACAGATGGTGGCTCAAGTCATCGCCCAGGTCACCGACGGGCTGGGTGGCTGCGGGCAGCGCTGAACCTCTCTGATCCTCAGTGTTGTCATCTGTGAGATGGGACAGTGACCCCCAGCTCAGGAGCTCATTGTGACGATTAGAGGTAATGAGGCTGAATGCAATTGCTGGGATAAGGCCGTGTTCAAAGTGCGGGTCCCTCTCACTCCGGCGCTCAGGCTGAGTGGGACCTGGGTCTGTGGGGGACTTGATTCCAAGTACCCAAGTGAGTGAGGCCTAGGCTGCTGACGACGCCCCCCAACTCCAGCCCAGGATGGCTTTGGGCCGGGGGGGGGGGGTGGGGGGGTGGGGTGGGGCTGAACCATTGAGACAATTGTGAGGCCTCGGTGGGAGGGGGATTCTTGTGTAAAGCTCTAAGGCAGAGGCAGGCAGGGCCCACAGCCTCAGAGCATAGCCCCCTCCCCTCCTATACCACTTCTTCCTGCGCCCCCCATCCCAACAAAAACTTCCCTCCTTCGCACTCCCACAGCCCAGGGATTTGCACCCTCTAAAAGGACCCTGATAAAGGCGATGCTTAACCCAGAGCAGTGGCCCCTTATGGTAGATTTACAGGCGAAGGAGAGGAGAGCCCAGGCTGGAGGGAGGAGGGGTGGCATGGGAGGCAAGCTGAGGAATGGGGGAGGCTGCCGTCTCTGCTCATTTTTTATTAAAGATCTGCTTCAAGGTCAGCCCTGCCCATCTGCCACAAGGGACTCCTCAATTTCCCAGGCTCTGCAGAGAAAATGAGAGTGATGTGCTGCAAGGAGGGGAGGGAAATGGAGAGGAAGAGGCCTGGGGTGGGCCAGGCAGAGAGGCACCGAGAGAAAGAGGTCTGGTGGTCCTTGAATGCAGAGTGGACTCAGCAGAGTTCTGGGCTCTGAGGAGGCCCACATGCGACAGGGAAGGGAGTGAGGAGACAGACATGATAACAGTAGGGAAACGCTTTTGGGTTGGACCAGGGGAAAGGAGTGAATAACTAAGGTATCAGGACCCCGACACCCAGGTTTTGTCATTTTCCAGATAAAAGACAGCAGAACATCACTGGCCTGTCACCTGTATTACCAATTCGCTGCAAGCTATGACCACGAGATGATCTATAATAATTAGAAAAGGAGCACAACCCTCAGAGACAGGTATTACTAGCCCCATTTTACAGATGAGGAAACTGAGGCTCAGTGAGGCTTAAATCACTTTCTCAAATCCACAGTTAGTCAGCAGCACATCTGGGCATCAGACCTGGGTCCTGACTCCAGAACCCACTCCTCCCACTGGGTCAGTCATACCTTCCCCACCCTTTGGATTCAGCTCGATTCTCCCTCCCAGGTTGTTCCAGTAACCGTGAGGCAAAGGAACAACCCAGGGGATGAGGAGTACAAGTTCTAGGGCAGATGAGGGCCATAGCATTCTTCAAGTTCTTCAAGTTCAGGGGCATGATTGTGGGTCTACCCCAAAGATGTGACTCAGTAGGTATGGCTGATTAAATATGGCCACCAGGACTTCCCTGGTGGTGCAGTGGTTAAGAATCCGCCTGCCAGTGCGGTGGACACGGGTTTGAGCCCTGATCCGGGAAGACCCCACATGCCGCGGAGCAACTAAGCCTGTGCGACACAGCTACTGAGCCTGTGCTCTACAGCCCACAAGCCACAACTACTGAGCCCGCGTGCCCCAACTACTGAAGCCCACATGCCTAGAGCCTGTGCTCTGCAACAAGAGAAGCCACCGCAATGAGAAGTCCGCTCACCGCAATGAAGAGTAGCCCCTGCTTGTGGCAACTAGAGAAAGCCTGTGCTCAGCAACAAAGATCCAACACAGCCAAAAATAAATAAATAATAAATTTATTTAAAAAAAAAAATTGGCCACCAACTCCTTGCCCCTCCTCCCATCAAGAGCAGGGGATCTCTGTCCCCTACCTTTGGATATGAGTGAGGAAGCACTACTTTAAATGGAGTGGGCTCCGTAACTGTTTTGACCGCTAGAAAACGGGGAAAGTGCTGTGCCTTCTGAGCCTCGGCCTGCCTTAGGAGTTTGGTAATGTCTACTTCCTCTCTTTTGGAACACTTGCTCTCAGAGCCCTGAGCTGCTGTGTAAGAAGTCGGATGACTCTTCTGGAGACACCATGTGGAGAGCCCCGAGATGACCCAGAGACGGAGAGAAGTGGAGCTGAGCCCAGCCCTCCAGCCATCCCCATCAGGGCCTGAGACATGGGAAAGAAGGCATCCTGGCATCCTGGACCTTCCAGACCACAACACATCCGTCAGCTGAAAAGCACCTAGTGATCCCATTTAATGCCTCGTGGAGCAGAAGAATCACGTAGTCAAGCCCACATTTCTGAGCCACAGACTCGTGAAATACAGTAAAATGGTTGCTGTTACGCAGCAGTAGATCACCATTAGAGTAGGTCTGGAGAGACTCAGATAGCAGCACATTCAACAAGCACTTCAGGTGGTTCTGATGCAGAGGGTAGAGGAAACACTTTGAGAAGTGCCAGAAGAGAGGGGCTGACTCCAAGGCCAAGTGCCCCAAGGTGCATGTCTACGTCACATCATACAGAAGGATAAGTGGAAAGAGACAGAGCCAGAGAGAAAGGGAGGAGTCGATTGTTTGAGGAGTGGAGAGGCAAAAAAAAAAAAAAGTGGGAGATGGGGACGGGGAACGGAGAACAGCTTGGAGGCAGGCAGAAGACCAGACAACTCAACTCAACAAGCAATGATCCTTGCCTCCTCCGTGCTAGGGTGGGAGATGGGAGATAGGCACAGTGCATCCCCGCCGTCATAGAATTCACATTCTAGACACAGGTTGGCACAGAGAGAGGGTGTCAGAGACAGGGCAGAATAAGAGAGAAAGGGAAGGGCCAATTCTGAGGTCAAAGCCACTGTAAGCCACTCTCTGGGCCTGGGAACTCTGGTGAGTGAAGCACCCCAGCCTGGCCCAGCCTGGCCTCTCATCACAGGGACTTTCCTGCTCTTGCCTCTGGACATGAGGCCCCTAGGAGGGGTGATCAGGCATGTAGGAGGGTGGGCGCCTGGAAGGGGAGCTCCCCCTGGAGCTGAGTGTTGAAGGACAGAGGAAGTAGGGAAAGGTGCTACCGTTGGGAGGACAGCAAGTATAAAGGCCAGTGGGGGAGGCAAGGGTTGCTGGGGAGGTGGGCAATGTCAAATTCAGTGACAGATTGAAGGCCAGGGAGTCTGGCTATGGGGGGAATGGGAAAATACGAATCTGCCGCAGGTGCAGGGCTCTGAATCAGACCCTGGATCCCGTGTCTGGAAAAGCTTATTCACAGCACTATTGTTCTCATAATACAAATGGCAGAATGGAAGACAGACAGAATTTTGGCTGGTGAGGCTCGGCAGAAATGGATGGAGAAAAGCATCAAGGGGAGAATTTAGACATTTGATCAACAGATATTTATTGAGCATCTACTGTGTGCTGGAGCTGGGAAGACAGCAGTGAGCAAAGGCCTTGCCCTTGTGGAGTTCAAGGCCCAGAGTGTGACAACAGGAAAAAACACAAGTGGATGAGTAATACGACGGGTGGGGATAAGATAAAAAATAAGGGAGGGTACCCCACAGAAGACAGACAAATAACCAATAAGCACACAAAAAGATCACATCACTGATCATCAGGGAAATGCATCAAAACCACAATGAGACACCACTTCACACCCATTAGGATGGCTATCCTAAACAACAACAGTGACGGAAAATAATAAGTACTGACAGGAATGTGGAGAAATTGGAACTCTTGTGCATTGCCGGTGGGAATTATAATGGTGTAGCTGCTGTGGAAAACAGTATGGCAGTTCCTCAAAAAAATTAAACATAGAATTACCATATAATCCAATAAGTCCACTTCTGGGTATTACCCAAAAGAATTGAAAGCAGGACTCAGACAGCCATTTGCACACTCATGTTCATTGAAGCATTATTTACAATAGCCAAAAAGTGAAAACAACCCAAAGGTCCGTTGACAGATGAATGGATAAACAAAATGTAGTCCTTCCATACAATGGAATATTATTCAGTCTTAAAAAAGGACATTCTGACACATGCTATGACATGGAAGAAACTTAAGGACATTCTGCTGAGTGAAATAAGCCAGACACAAAAAGATAAATACTCTATGATTCCACCTATGCAAGGCCCACAGAGTTGTCAGATTCATAGAAATAGAGAGTAGAATGGGGGGGGTACTAGGGGCTGGGGGAGTTTCATGGGTACAGAGTTTCAGCTTGGGTTTGGGTGATGGTTGCACAACACTGTGAATGTACTTAATGCCACTAAGCTGTAAACACTTAAAATAGTTAAAACGGCCAATTTATGTCATGAATATTTTACCACAGTAAATTTTTTTCAAGGAGAATAAGAGGGAACAAGAGCGCTGGGCTGGGAGACACTATTTTATGAGGTTCATTGGAAGGGTTCATTGATCGAGTGCTATCCAAGCAGAGATGTATGTTTCAGCGGGGAGTGAATGGGGAGGGAGCAGGCACTAGGCCAGGGTCCAGGACCAAGGCTTGGGCCAGGCAGACACCCTGGGGGTGAAGAAGAAACACAGTTCCAGTAGGTAGAAGGTCTGCAGGGAGAAGGGGGAATTGTAGGGCTCAAGGACTCACAGGGCTCTGGCTTGGAGACTGGACTTGAGAGGGAGGGTGCATGGGCCAGGGACCCAGAATGAAGTCGACAGCACCTCCAAAGGTTTAACAGAAGAGAGCCTGATGAAGGGATTATGCACTGAGATGGGGTGGGGATACGAGAATGGACCACCAAGGGATAGAGAAGCACCCAGAGACTTATAACAGCAGGAGCCATTACCACCTGTGGGCCTGAAGTGTCACAGGGAGGAAACTTAATACCAGAGCTTGACTAGAAGAATGGAGCCGTGGATGAGGGGACACTGGACCAGAGCTGGAGAGGAACTCGGCAGGAGAATAAATACTTAACTTCTTTCTCCTCCCGCCCTTCATTCTCCTGGTGATGCTTCCCCTTGGATGAACTCAACCAGAAGCCAAGAACAAGGGAACCTGGGTAATCAGTCTGCAGAGGTCAGTCTCCCAAGACCCAGAACAGGGCCGAGAAGGATGGGAATGGACCAGAGGGCCAAGTGGAGAAAAACCAGGGCAGATGGTGATGCCATTTGTTGAAATAAGTAACACAAAGGAAGGAGCTCTTTTTGGAAAGTTAGCAGGCTGGTCAGGAAACCAAGATAGAGGTCTATTCCTCTGAGCCAGGGCACAAGAGTGCAAGGGGTGAGGGGGCTACTGGGGCTGAGAGGCTGCCTAGGCTTCCAGGGCTCCCCCATCCCAGGTCTGGTAGAAGAGAGGGCCCAAGGCAGCTGCGGAGGTTTGCTTGCAGCCAGCTCGCAGGCCCCTCTCCCCTTCTCCCCTAAAGCAGCTCCCACTGTGAAGCCAGGGAGCAGGGGTTGCAGAGGCAGATGAGGGGAGGGCAGGAGGAGGTGTGCCCAGCCGGGGCAAAGTGTTCCCAGGCACTAGTCCCAAACAGAGTTGAGGCGGGGGCTGATCAGGAACCAAATCATGCGGTGAGGTTTCAAAAAACTAATTTGACTTCATTTAAGGCATGGGCTTCACTCTGGGAGGATGCCGCCTCCCTGCACCTCCTCTGGCCTCCTCCCCCACCCCCGCCCTCCCCTCCGCACACCCAGCCAAGGCTCCCCAGGCAAGGCGAGGCCGCAGGCCCTCCAGGGGGCCCTCTCCCAGCCCTTGATCTGCCTACTACCCCTCTGCCTCGGGAGGCCCAGCCAGGCAAAGGGGGCAGCCCCTCCCAGGCAGGGGGTGCAAACACACTGGTGCTAGGCCAGCTCAAGGCCCCAGCACATGAAATATTCATGCATCCAGAAGGCAGGAGACCAGCAGAGGACTCACCCCTGGGGCTATGGGGCTGCAGTAATGGCAGCAGCAGCTGTAGCCCAGCCCTCTCCCCCCACCCCAAGCTTTGTTCTGCAGACTCAAAGGGCCTGCAGTGCCAATATCCCAACCACACACACACAGACCCCAATATATACTCCAAGGACACAGGTAGGTGAAGAAACTTGGGGGAAAAGGAGAGAGGAGGGGAGGAGGGCACACACAGACAGGAATATAGAAACAGACACACATATATACAGCTGGGTGCACACACGCATAAACACGTGCAGATTCATAACAAACATTCATTTGAATGGCTCCCAGGGTCGTGCAAAGTCCTTCTTATAATCTGTGCCCCAGGTGCCTCGCTTGCCCCATCCTAGTCCCTGCCCTGCCTCAGGTCTGCTCTGGCACTTCAGCCCTGCTTCCTGAGACAGCACAGGGATACCACTGGTGGCTCCAAGCAAAGGGCTCGTCGTTCCTGGCCTCCTTCCTACGACAGAAAGGTCTCTGTGCTTTCAATGCTCCTTGCAGAGCCCGCCCCAGCCGAGCTCCCTTCACTCCACCGGCTCACCGTCCAGCCAAGGAAACGGAGGCGGGAGCCGCGGGACAACAGGCTACCAAGGTCCTGACTTGAACTCAGGATTCCAGACGGCCAACCCAGCACCACAGAAGGTCCAGCGATTCCAGTCTCAAAATCCTCTCCCCTTTGGGATGTCTCCCACCACCCCGCCTGGCCTCGGTCAGGCCACCAGGATGCACGATGAAAGAGGGCATCCCAGCGGGATCCCTTGCCCCGGGCGCCTGCCCCCACCCCTACCCGTAAGTCGTGGAGCAGGTCACTGCCGTGGAGGCTCCGGCCCCCGACAGACGCCCAGTCCCTTGGCTTGGCTGCCGTCGGCCTCCAGGACTGTGGGGGGCGCTGTGGACGCCGGGCCGCTCTGGCCGGCAAGCGGGCAGGGAGGCCGCCTCCATGGTGGTGCGCTGTCCAGCATTTCAGCAATCGGCGGCGGCGCCCGCGGGGAGACGGAGGGCGCGGGGCCGCGGAGGCGGCAGAGCTGCCCTGCCGAGCCGAGCCGAGCCGAGGAGGCGGCCCGGAGGCCGCCCAGACAAGCGGGGCCAGAGGGCCTGGCTCCAGCGCCGGGCGGAGCGCAACAATCAGCAGGGAGGTGAGAGCCCCTGGCGGGGCGGGGGCATTTCCCAGAGGGGCTGCGTCTGGGTTGAATCTTGGGCCTCCCCTGACGGGCCGGGGCCCACGGTCCACAGACCCCAGAGCAGAGGGTAGAGGTTGGGGGACTGTTAGTGTGTTTGGTCGTGGGTGCGAGGCACCTGGGGAACAGAGATGAGAAACGCTTTTCATTTCGCTGAGAGGGATGGAGAAAGTGAGAACCCTGCCGGGTCATGGGCAGGACTCCACTGAGCATAAATGACCATGGCCTGGCCCATAAGGATGCTAGAGAGGCACCCAACTGCAGTCCAATTGCCCTCCCCCAACTGAGGAGAAGGACCTGCTCCCGAGGGAAGGGAAAGACCAATGAAGGACCCTGTGGAGATGCTGGCCACTGGGAGGGATGAAATGAGCAGGCCCCCACCTGAATGCTGGGCTTCTGTCCAGCACAGGGTGGCAGCATAAGGGACAGTCTGGCCCCTTTCCCAGCTGTCCAAATGCCCCTGGGGAGGCAGAAGCTGGCAACGAGAACTGGGTCTCACACAGGATGGCATTTACTCTCTCACTGGGGAGAGAATGGAGGGCACAGAAGAGATGATAGCCAGTAGGAATTTAGGGGGGGTTCTCCATGGTCTCTCTGGATGCCCAGGGAGAGTTTCTGGAGCTCAGAGTGGGCCCAACCAACCCCAGAGCAAATTCCTGGTTAAAAAAAAAAAAAAAAGGAGAGATAGAGAAGAGACGCAGCCTCTTTCTTGTATCCTCCTCCCCCTCCATCCCAGAGCTCCTGCTTGGACAGTGTTGAAGCCTCCTGCAGTTCCTGCTCCTGGCAGCAGGTCCATTGTGGGGATGGATTGGAGGGGGAGCAAGAGGAGTACTGGTACTCCTGGTACCTGGTACCTGGTACCAGGAGTACCTGGTACTCTAATACCTGTGCTCTATCCCAGCCATAACTTCTCACTCTCCTACGACCTCACTCACTCATCCACCAGACCAGGGGCCTGGGCTGGTCTTTCCTCCTGTGACAAGAGAAAAGGCAGGTACTTTGATGGAGAGCAGGGCAGGGTTTGGAGAGTTTCTGTCTAGGGGGCATCTTAAGGTCACGGTCCCAGCATGTGCCAGATCCTTCCCCAGGCAGAAATAGGACCAAGCTGGCTAAGAAATTGCTCCCACACATCAGCTTTTTGGTTCCTTAACTTTATGCCCCATCCCACTCTCCCATGAGGGATGGAGGAGGAATTCTTGAAGAGCGAATAAAGAATGGTTTGGATTTTAAAAGGTGGGGTTGAAGGGGTAGGGAGTCATGGACTTTGAAGTGTGAGAGACACGGGTTCATATCTAAGCTATGTGACTTCAGGTAAGCCACTTAACCTTTCTGAGCCTGTTTCCCAATCTGTAAAACAGGTATAGCGTTAACAGTATCTACTTTGGTGGTCAAAGAAATAATCCAGCTATTAGATAGGAAACTAGCTGTAAGCTGTAAAATGCTGAGCAAGTGTTAGCAAATCAGACACAAGTAAGAATTTCTTATGGAGGAGCTAGACAAAGGTGGAAAAGTTTCCAGCACTGTTTGAAGTACGTCTTTCTCTTCCCAGAGGAGGTGGACATTGGCTGAGGGCCTCATACCAGGCTCCATAATAGGCACATATGAGGCTACAGTTAACTCAGTTCATCCTCACGAAAACGTGACAAGGAAGCCATCAATGGCCCTACTTCACAACTGAGAAATGAGACTTGAATGACTTTCCCAAGGTCATGAAGCCACCCAAGCTGTCTTCCCTGGGGCAGTTGTGGAGCTGATAACCTGTCCTGGCCCCTTGATATCAAGACCCAGTTAAATGCCAGTTTCTTGATTCATGAGGCCAGCTTTCCAGGTGAGGAGCCTGAAGCATAGGGGTGAGGGTGTGCCGTGCAGCGAGGCGCTGACTCCCCCAAGGTCAAGGTCACTGGGATATTTGGAGGTGGAATGTGCTTTGAATTATCCAGCTGAGTGCTCCCACCACAACCCACCCCCGCCACCATCATGCCTGCCAGAGGGGGAGTCTGGGTCTGGCAGGCCCCATCTGCTCACCTCCGCACCCACTCTCACCTTCTCTGCCTGCCAGCCTCTTGCTGACCTTGGCAAGCCGGTCACTGCCTGTTCCTTTCTGAGCAGTTAGCCCTCACCCCCTGTGATGGGGCCACGGTCACAAGCAACCGCCAGCAATGCTGGGGTCAGCCTTGCCTACTGACTTTTCCTCCGCCTGCTTCTTGCTGCCAGTGGGGCAGAATCACATCTCCTCCTGTCCCAGTAGCCAGCCATGGGTGCTGCTGAGGTGACGGCGGAGAGCCCACCCTCTCTCTCTTAACTCCTACACACACTCTGAGCCCCTGCCATGGGCCTGTCACTTCACATACAGTATCTCATTTCATCCTCACATAACCTGGTGCCAAAGGTGCCACTGTCTCCCTTTCGCAGGGGAGCAAAACAAGGCCTGAAAGTGACATGACTTTCCCAAGGTCACAGAGCAAGGTCTTGGTGCAACTCTAGCCCACTGCCTCAGGGGCCCAGTGTGGCTTCCACAGCACCACTCTGCCCTCGATTCTCCAGGCTCTCCCGAGTGAGGATCAGCCAGGGCACTGTGGGCCAGTAGGGGTTGGGGGGTGGCATGTGATGGAGTCCAAGGACCTTCTTTCTGGGCCCATCTCTGACCCTGGCTCCTTGTGTAACCTTGAACAAGTCTCTTCCTGTCTCTCGGCCTCAGTGTCCTCAACCATAAAATGATGGGGCTTGACCAGATGACCCCCCCGAAGGCCCTGCCAGCATTAAGGTTTTAAGATCTCTCTGCTCCATAAATCTGCGTCAGGAAGCCTGTGGTTCCATCAGCAGAGATAGAATTCACCTCCAGTGTTTGAAGCTTAGGTTTATTAATTGCAGCTGAGATTTAAAATTCGCCCATCCCTCCTAACTACAAACTTGTGGTCTTAACTCAAAGTGGGAAAATATGGCTTGGAGAGGCCCAGTGGCTCACCCAGAGATCCCAGGACTCTGTGGCAGAGCCAGGATTGAGCCCTCCTGGCCCAAGATTTAAGGTGACCTGCAGGGACACTGAAGATGCCCTCCACACACCTCCCAGAGTTGTTCAGCAATTTCCAGGAATCCCCCAGGACACACATGCTCAGGTCCCACATCCAGGGAAGCAGCAGCTGTACGGTGGTGGAGGCTTATTCATAGAGTCTTGGGGAGAGGGAGGGATTTTTGCAGCTGACGCTCTAAAGAGAAGATCAGGGCCCTGCCACGGGAGGGGGTCGCTACGGACACTAGTCCGGCTGTGTTGGGAGAGGAGCAGCCAGGCAAGAAATGGGGAAGTTCCTTCTCAATTCTAACACCTGGGCGCAGCGAGAGGGGGAAGCGTTTAAGGAAAGAAAGGAAGAGGTCACTCGCTGAAGGAAGGGGCCCCGTGGCATCTTGGAGGCTCCAGGAGGGGAAGGAGCTCAGGGAGGTGGTACTCAGAGAAGGGAGGGCAACCGATGAGTGGAGTGGAGTTAGAAGAGGGGATGGGGGCTCAGTAGGGGGGAGTGAGTTCAGAGAGGACGAGGCCGTTAGAGAGGAGGGAGAGGCGCATGAGAGCGTGGGAGGCCCAGAGGAGCCCATGACAGGGAGGGACCATTACCAACAGTAATAGGCCCCAGCCTGGCCCAGCCTAGGTCTTCGCTGTGGCTTAGTGCCTGCTGACACCTCTGGGTTCCTGTCTCTTCACCTTCTTCCGGGTCATGAGCACAGGCGGGTGACAGCTCCATCCCCAGAGGCCAAGCCCTGTTGACTCTGTGTCATCCAGAACGGGGCTCTCAGGGGGCCTGGGCAGGTGAGCCAGGCCCAGGCTGCCCAGGCTGCCCGCTGATCTGGGAGAAAGGCCTCAGCGGACACGTGTGCCTGGGCTCCAGAGCAGCCCCCAACCCCCAGGGTCTCCCCGTTTATAGCTAAAAGCCGCCAGCCCATCCGTCTGTGGTGCTGCTTCCTAGGCAGTCAGCCTGGCCTCAGCATCCTGCCGCCCCCGCCCTGGCCTCCTGCCCACTGCAGAGGCTGCTGTGCCAGCTGGAGCTGGCGGGCAGGGCCACAGCTCGCTCAGCATCCTGCCGGGGCCTGTGAGGACTAGAGGGGGGCCTGAGCCCAGGGAACCAGACCCTGAGGTCTGGCAGCTTACTGAGCTGGGGCGCTCTTGGCCTGCCTATTTGTAGTGTTCGGAATAGCCCGTGGTTCTGAGACCTCTCCCTATACTGAACCCCATTCCCACCACCATTCCCAGAACTCCCTAGGATGGAGACAAGTAAGGGTCATTGAATTCTTTTGATTTTAAGAATGGCACATCCTCGTTGTGCTAGACTTGAGAAATAGAAAACCAAGGAGAAAAAAGTCATGTGTGGTCCCACCACCCAGAGACAGCCACTGTGAACACAGAGGGGTATTTCCTACCAGGATTTTGTCCATGCGTTCATAGATACCTAGCATTAAATAACTGGGAACACCCTGTTGAGGGAAGTCGGCATGCTGTTTTTTACTCTATAGTGAGAATTCTCTGATGTCTTTAAAGACTCTGAAAAAAGCATACTTTTCAAGGCCATATGAACACTGGGCACAGGCGGACCAGCTTCCCAGGGAGCCAGTGAGAGCTGGGGGGAGAACTTGCCCCTCCCCTGCCCTCTTGGGAGGGGCACACCTTGGGGATCTGCTGTGGGCTGTGGGTTTCCCTTGGAGAGGATGGCTCTGAGGCCTGTGACAGGGTTAGCCGGGGACTGAGGTGGGCCTGCTTCCTCAGTACACCCCTCTGCCAGGGACCGAGGTGGGGAGGGCCAAGGCTGCCAGGGGAGGGGAAGCACGAGAGAGTCATACATCCCCTGTGCGGGGTGAGAACTTGGACGAACCCAGACCTTAGAAGAAGGAGCTCAGAGCTGGGATTCAGGCGATTGCCAATCTCCTGGCCTCTGATCACATCTAGGCCCCAACCTCCACGATCAGATCTGTTTCTCCCTCCTGTGAAATGGGCATAATAATACCCACCTCCAGGTGTGCTCTGACATGTGATTCAGGTAATGAGTGTGTAGACACCCAAGGAGAGATGAAACCCAGTGCACTGCCCAGAGGTGGCGGTCATCTGAATGTGTGAGGCCACACCGTTAACATCTATTGAGTGCTTCTGATTTTCTGGGCATTGTATGAACACCGGGCACATAGACGTGAATCAGACACCAACCCTGACCTTGAGGAGCTCCCAGACTAGTGGGAAAAGGACGCGTGAGTTAACTGACAGTGATGACCACTGATGTTCTGCTAGGACTAAGATGTCCACAGTGATGTGGGCAGCCAGAAGAAACTGAGGAGAGAGACCTTTAAGTTGGGCTTTGGAGAATGACAGGAAAGGTGCCAGACAGAGAAGGTAGAGGCAAGGCACTCCAGACAACAGCGTGGGCCATGGCACAGGGGTATGAAAAGTCCTAGTGAACTAAGGGGATAGTCAGTGATCTAACAGAGCCATGGCACAGAGGGCGTGCCCAAGGATAGAGCGCAGCCCCGGGGGCGTCGTGAGCCACGGCAGGTCTTGAAGGACCTCGAAAACCA
This sequence comes from Balaenoptera physalus, assembly GCF_965194825.1. Taxonomy (NCBI): domain Eukaryota; kingdom Metazoa; phylum Chordata; class Mammalia; order Artiodactyla; family Balaenopteridae; genus Balaenoptera; species Balaenoptera physalus. Next base: position 84,212,258 of record NC_138898.1, read on the forward strand.
CCGTAAGCGCTGGCAGTCTATTTGGAAAGTGATGGGAGTCAAGTAGCCTTTGGAGCAGTGTCATGAAATGATCAGATTTGCACTTAAGGAAGCCTACTCTGGCTGCCTTTGGGAGGAGGAGGAGGATGAAGAGAAAGAGACCAAGGGCGAGAGGCCAGGGAGGAGGTGATGGCGCAGCTGCAGGTGAGACGGGTACCGGAGATGCACCGCTGGGAGGTTTGACAGGGGATGTGCACGTGCTCCAGGCTGGGCTCACCCGGGGCAGGGGCAGGGGCAGGGTGAGAGGTAGGGCAGCTTTGGTACAGCCGTCAGCACCAGAGAACCAGGTTGGGGAAGTGGGCTTCAGGACGGGCAGAGGGGCCCAGCCTCCTCTTCTCCCAACAGGGGGCCAGAGGGGGCCTCTGGGATGGAAGGGAAGCCGGGACACTTGGCAGGTCCTGCCTCCGGGCAGCCCTGTCCCCCCTCCCTACCTGGCATAGTCTAGCACATGCTTCTTGGTCCCTGTGACCCATACATTATTGTCCCCAGAACACCTCTCTTATCTGCCTCCCGAATTCTCTCTTCCTCTGTCCTCTGCTCCTCATACATCAGAAAGCAGAGACGGTCATTCCTTCATTCATCAAACATTTGCTCAGCAGCTCCTCTGAACTGAAACCTCAGTTATCCTTGTCATCCCCAAGCCCTGTGCTCAGCACTGGAGAAAGGGAGGAGCCGCCCTCAGTCTAGTGGGGAGCAAGGCCCATGAGCTGGTGAATGTTTAGGGGTGGAACATGGGTTATGTGGCACCATCCCGGGGGCTGCCTGGGCACTGGTGGTTGGGGGTGGGTAGTTGCCTGCCTGATTGACTTTGGAGCCAGCATCACAGATGGTCCTCATAGGATGAGTACAGGTTTGCCAGGGGGAGAAAAAGGGGAAGGGCATTTCTGGCAGAAGGAACAGCATGAGCAGAGTCACTGAGGAGGAAAGAGCCCCGGCACTTAGGGAATAGTGTGGCTGGAGAGTCCAAGGAACAGAGGACCACGCTGGAGAGGGAGGCCTCGTGAGGGGCCTTAATGCCAGTCAGGGGAGTCTGGCCTTTCTCCTGAAGGCAGCAGAGAAACCAAGGGGTGTTTCCAGCAGGTAAGCACACGGCCAGAGCTGTTTCAGGAAGGTCACCGCTGAAGGGCGAGCATTATTGGACAGATGGAGAGAACAGGGGGGCCTGCGGTATGCTTTTGGGACATGGGTCACATGGCCCGGGGCCTCCCCTGATGCAGCTCTGCTCCTCCCAGCCTGGGACACCCAGAAACCACGGCAGCCATGGTCTCTAGGTGCAGAGTACCTACCTGCCTTGGTATTTCCAAAACAGTCCATGAACAGCAGGTTCCTGGGACCCACCCATTCAGAATCTGAGTGTAGGACCTGGGAGGTCAGGATTTTTGAAAGCTCCCCAGTGACTACCCATGCTAGCGGGGAGAATTGGTGCCTCATTGCTTTGCAGATGCTGTTCCCTTTGCCTAGATGCCCTTCTTCCCTCTTCCTCTACCTCCTTGACCTTCAGCCTCTACTCCCACGTCTTTTGTGCGATGCCTCGTTCCAAGCTCCCTCTGTGTGCCCCCAGGTGCCTGGGACCACCTCTTTCTCAGCCGCTTTTATACTCTGTCCTGATGGTTGCTTACGCTTCCATCTCCCTCGGTAACCATCACGAACATTTGGAATCTCCCGTGTGACTGGCACCGCTGCAAGGGCTTCATGTGTCCTAACTCATTTAGTCCTCACAACATCTTATGACGGAGCCAGGACACAGCAGAGGATATTGAGGCACAGAGAGGTGTTTAACGTCGCCAGCATCACCCAGCTGAGATGCAGTAGGCTGCACTGTTCTGTGACGCCCCAGACGAGGAGCTCCTTGAGGGCAGCCGCCGTGTGCTGTTTATCGTTGCAGGTGCTCAGTGCAAGCACAGGGCCTGGCATATGGGAGGTGCTCAGTTTCCCCATCCGGGCTTAAGGATGACAAGTCCCCTCCAGGGCTGCTCTGCAGCTTGGGAAAGTCCATGGCCCTGGTGGGGGTGGTAGGCTATGAGGTGTGTGGTCTGGGCTGGGGGTTGGGATGGCAGCAGAGGCAGGGACTCCTCGCTAGGATTTTGGGGTGGAACAACTTCCCAGACAGGAGGCCTTTCTCCCTCCTCTGCTGTGCTGAGATTCAGCCTTTCTTATAGAAATCAGACCCTCTCAAACCTGGTCAGGGGCCGGGGAAGGGTTTGTGGCCGGGGTGGGGTCGGACGCCCTGATGAAGATTCTGGGCCTGATGGCAGAGCAAGGCAGAGACTCAGAGAGGCCACAGCTGCACGAGTAGCCTCCCACTCTCAACCTGAACTTAAGGGGCTCGCCTCTTCCCAGAGCAAGGAGGGCCCCCGCCCCCTGCCGTTCCTACCTCCCACCCACAATCCCTCGGGAGCCATAGGTTATTGTCAATGATGTTGTTAATTAACTGCTTAATTAACTATTTAGGCTAATCAGATTAATTGACATTAATTGGTTACCATTTGTCAAGGACCCTGGAAAGCTGTGCCTCTCAGAGTTGGAGTGTGTGACTGGGTCTGGGCAGGGGAGGCGGGGAGGAATTGTCATTGCACTGTGGAGCTGGGGGGAGCAGGTGGCAGGCAGTGGCAGGACCGAGGGCATCAGGACGGCTGCCCAGGGACTGTGCATCTCCCAGCAGCTCTCAGGGCTGGGTCCTCGGACTCCTGAATTCTGGGTCTTTACACTTTGGGAAGTGCATCACCTCTTCCTATCCCTTAGTTGCATTTTTTAAAAAAAGGTCTGATGAGGGACCAGAGGCAAGAGTGAGATACTTTCCATCCCCAAGGACTGTAAAGACCTCAGAGAGGGGAGAGACCTTAAAATCCTAAATAAGCCACGATATAAGTAGGTCACCACATAACAACTGTGGGGATGACTTGCACATACTCAGTTTTTTAAAAAGAGAAAGATGAGCAGTATAGGGTAGATCAAATATGCAAAATATTAAACTGTGATAAAATGCTCAGATCTGCATTATTTAGTCAATTACAGCCCCCCAAACCCACAGTACATTTTTATGCCTGTTTTAAAATACAACTTACAGTTTTAAATTATAGCACTTGAAACAAAAAAGAAAAAACTACTATGAAATGCATCCTACGTTTTGGAAAAAGAAAAAAAAAAAAGCCAACCCACTCAAAACTGGGAGTGTGAATTTGTCTTCAGTGCCATTCTCTCAAGATTACATGATTCCCACATCGAGTCCAATGCTGGGCTGGAAGACGGTAGCCTGCAGCCCCATCTGGACTTTTTCACTGACTCCTACCCCACACCCCCAAGGGTCCCTTCCCCTCTCTGGTGAATCCCTGGCCTGTCTTCCTGATAGAGTGCTTACATGGGACATAGGAGGTGTGGATTTTGAGTATTCTGGAGATGAATACAAATGTGAGAAGAGAAAAGAGGTCTGTTTCGGTGGGAGGGTCAAGTTCCCAGGATGGGGGGCCCTTCCTGGGCAGGAGGAGGGCTCCCGGCTTGGTGACAGAGATCTCTAGCTTGGCAAGGGGAGAGCTAGAGAATGAACGTGGGGTCTCTCTCCCCCTTTACTGCCCGATCCTGCCGCCCCTGGGGGAGGAAGGACCAGGAGAGACTGGAGACTGTTGCCTAGCAACAAGAGGCGCATCTGGATCGATGGGAATGGCAGATGAGGCTCTAGCCCCCAGCCCGGCTCTCTCTTTGATCTCACCCAGCCCAGCAGAAACCTGGTGGGGGGGAAGCCCAGGGCAGCCTGCCTGATTAAAGCTGAGTCAATAGAGGGAATTTTCCATAATGAGATTGTGTGGGCAGTGGAGGCAGCTGCCCTGTCTCCCCACTTCACCCTCCCCAGTGGGTGGAAGGGGCTTGTCTGTCTGTCCAGCACACACCCTTCCTGCTGATAGCTCCTGGGAGGGCAGGCACATCACCACCCAACTTGGATTCTTCCAAGTGTTGGGCTGCCAGGGACTCAGAGCCCAGCCCTACCCTGACCCCACTAGTATCCAGGCGCTGGCACTTAGTCCAGATGAGGAAACTGAAGCCTGAAAAGGGAAAGAAATCTGGTCATACAGCTTCTAGCCCATCTTCCCCTTCCTCAGCCCAGCTCCCGGGTGTGAACCTGGGCGGGTCTGATCTTTTCCGGGAGGAGAAGCGGGTAAAGGACGTAATGAAGCCGATGACAGCACAGGGCTCCTCTGACTTTACTCCAGGGTCAGCCCTAGAGGCTAGCTTGGGAGAGTCCTCAGAGAGCATGACACCTCGGTGGCTCTCTCTAGGACAACCTCCCCAAGGCCGTCTGGCTTGGACCCTCCCCAGGACACAGAGATCACCACCTCCCTGGCAGCCCAGGCCATCAGTGGCAGCTCAGCCATGAAAACGTTCTTTCTCAGTCTTCTCCCCGCAATCCCAAATCTCCATTGGAGCTCAGGCAACCACAGGGAAGCTGCCTGCTCCCTAGCTGGAAGGCTACAGCTCCCTGAAGGCCACTGAGGGCCCTAAAAAGGAACAGAGTGGGCTGAGTGGGTGCAGGGATTCCTTTGTTCCACCAGAACGCAGGGGAGGGGAGACTAAAACACTGCTTGCTGCTTGATGTCAGTACTGGTCTATACAGGCTGCCTCCTGAGTTAAACTGGTCTGTATTATTTTCAATGACCAGTACTGTGTGTTCTGCTCTATTCCACTGGTCTAGAATACTGGTCTGCATTGGTCTCTGGGTTCCCTGATGTATCCAGTCTGAATTCCTGGCTCCTCTATGGCCTGTCCTGGGCTGCAGTGGTCTGCACTGATCTCATTTAGGCTATATTGCCTATACTGTGGGCCCCTCTGTAGGGAGCAGACAGCTGAGGCCTCTTTGTCCCTGGGGACCTGCCATCCAGATCCTCTGCTCTGGGAACCCAAATCAGAGCCAACAGGAATAAAGACAGGGCCCTGGCTTGATGGGCAGGAGCCTAGGTGCCAGGTGAGTCCTTCCTATCCGTTCAATGACACAGCTGGACTCCAGGGCTTACAAAGTATATGACAATGTGGCCTTTGCAAATATTAACACACATCAAGTCTGGGCATATTGAGAGCGGTAACCAGGGACCTTTCCCACTGAGGTCCCCAGAGATGGAGGTAGTTAAAAATATAAGTAGTGAGCTCCCCATCAGTGCCAACACAAGCCGGGTTTCAGTAAATATTCACAGATGGCTGCTTTGTGCCAAGCTCTGTGCTAGGCGGTAGGGACACAAAGATGGACACAACCCAGTCGCTGCCCTTGGAGAGCCCTCACTCGGCTAGGGAGCAAATAGTCACAGCAGAGCAAGGTAAACACTGAGAGTGGTAACCAGAGGGTGAGGCTCTGGAAGCAGCGTAGAGGCACATCCCACAGTGGAGGTCAGGGAGAGCTTCACAGAGGAGGTGATGCTTGAGCAGAGTACTACAAGATGAATGGAAGGGGAAGGGCATTCCAGGCAAAGGGAGAAGTCTGGGCCAGCATGTTCTTGGGTGGAGCCGAGTGCCGTGTTTCTGACATACAGGGGGCTGGACAGGTTGCCCAGGACGCAGGTGGCAGCTAAGCTGCCTGGCTTTCTCCTGTGGACAGGCCCTCCCTCCCTTGCCTACCCGCAGACACCCCACCTTGGCTCTGGGAACTGGGCCAGCCCGCCCCCACCTCCGTTCCACAGCACAGTCTGAGCCCGCAGGGAAGGGGATAGCTCCAAGCCTGCCCAGGCACGGCTGCCCCCCGCCAAACCCCGCAGCCCAGGGCTGGGGGCGTCGGGCAGGAAGGGCAGGAGCAGGCCCAGGCTGTGTGCAGGCCAGGCTGCCCGTCCCTCCTGCCACCAGCCCTGCCCCCAGCCCAGCCAGACCCAGCCCGGGGGCTCTGGCCAAGGGCCTTCCTCCGGCTCCATCGGGGCGGCAGGAAGCTCCGGCTGCTGAATAATTGAAAAGAAGGCTTTCAGCTTTCTCCCTCCCCACTGCAGCGTCTTCTCGAGGGTTGGGTAACAAACAGCAGTGCCAGCGCCTCCTGAGAGATACTCCAAGAAGGCAGGGAGGAAGCTGGCTCTGCTAATGCCCTCTCTGCCGGCCTGCCCAGCGCCTTCCTCCCAGGCCTCGCCCCGCAGCATCTTCTGACCCGCGAATACTGGTCTCTACGGGTCCGTGTGGGCTGGTATCTACTAGTCTTCACAAGTTGGCACTGATTTGGTACATTATCTACCTTCTGTGTTCTGATTTATACCGATCTATACGTCTTCCTGGTTAACTCATGCCTGTAGTGGTTTAGACTAGCTGGCATTGTTTATGGGTAGTACTAACAGTTAACACTTATACACAGAACTTACTACATTCCTGGGCACGGCTGCACTGTACATATGTTAATTCCTTCACCCCTAATGGTGGGGGTACTTATATTAACCCCATTTTACAAATGAGGAAACTGAGCACAGAGGTCAAGTCACTTTAGGGCACATAGTAATTGATTTGAATCCAGCCTGGCTCTTCTGTCACTTGCTGATCCGTACAGATCTGTCTTGGTTAATGTGGACCGGGCTGTCCCTGAGAGTCAGACCTTTCTCCAGGGCAGAGGCCACCAAAATCGAGGGCACCAGGCAGCAAGAGAGATCTTTTTGCAATGCAAAGCTGACTGTGACCTCCCCAGCTCAGCAGCCTTCACTGGCTCCCGACTGCCTGCAGGGTATGGTCCCAGCTCCCCCAGCCCCTCCTGGCCCACTGTGCCTACCTGTGCATGAGCCCATGCTCTTCCTTTTCTCCTCTCCAAGCCTTCTTCCCACATGCCCCACACTCTGTGCAAGACAGCCTTCCTCCCCTTCTACATCCACCAGCTCCTACTTATGCTTCAAGAGTCCTCCTCCAGGAAGACCTCCCAGCTTTGATCCTCCCCGAACACACTCCAGCTCAGTTGATGTCTCTGCCGCACGTCTCCCATCCCAGCACTTATCTTGCTACCTCACAATGCTTCTCCCCCTGCATCTCCTCTGGTGAGCCTCAGACTGGCCACTCACCGAATAGCTGTGACATGAATGAGTGGCCCGCCCCTAGAGCTGAGGGGCCATCTCCCAGTCCTGTGGCCCTTACTCACCAGCCGCACCCGCTTGGGCAGGGAGCACAGGGAGGGCCTCTAGTTTGTTCCAGCCATGACCTGATTACCTTTGCCACCTCCCCACGCTTGTGTTCACGGGCTGGAGGTCTGGAGAAGGGTCCCCCCGGGAAAGGGAGGGGTTGACAGGAGAGCCCCCTCCCCAGGGTACTCTGGGGACACATCCCCTGTTGTCAGGAGTACAGCCTGGCTTCAGGGCAGGGACTGGGGTGGGGAAGGGGCACACCCAGATTCCTTGGACACAGTGGAGATGGGTTTTCTTTGCCAGCTTCATAAAATATCTTGACAAAACCATTGTTGTTACGCACTTATTTTTACAAAGACCCAGACTTAGTTTCACAAGCTAAGTGCCTGGTTTCATGTGTGTTTGTCAGTTCCATCACGTTTCTGACAGTTACAAAGAACTCTTTCCTCCAGGAAACTCCGGAGGCACATCCCTCCCCACCCCCCTCCCCACACGGAGCTTTTTCTCTGGGCGGGCTCACCCTGTGTTAGTGGTCCCCACCTTCACGGGAAGGCTGTTCGCCATCATGCATCCCCCTCCACCCTGACCCTCTTAATCCCAGGTCCCTGGACCTCGCCGTACCCTTGCCTTCAGCCCGTGCCGTCCCCTGCTTGGACTCCCCCTTCCTTAGACTCATCCTTCAAAGGACCAGTGTAAACACCCTTGCCTTTGTGAAGCCTTCCCTGACCATCGCAGGCAAAGGTAGACCCTCCATGGTCTCTTTTTTGCTCCCGTACCATTGGGGCGGGGGGGCGGTGAGGGGTAATCAGGATCTGTCTTCATAACAAGCTTGTCACTGAAAGAATGAACAATCCCACCACCTTATGAGCTAGGGAGTATTGTCTCCATTTTACAGATGAGAAAACTCAGGCTCGGGGAGGTTTGGTGACATTCCCTGATCACCCAGGGAGAACTGGTATAACCAGAATTCAAGCTCAAATCTTCTGATTCCAAACTGGTGCTGCTTGTTCCTGAGCCAGCGGGAGCAGCAGAAGGACCTTAGTGGCAAGAAGGTGGTTAAACTGTGTATGACCACAGGTCAAGAGTTTACTTGAAGTTGTAGGAACCTGTACCTTTGAGGGTGCAGAGGCCCCGAGTCCTGACAACATCACCGGGTAGGTGGGTCTTTGGCAGGCAGGGGTGGGGAAAGGAGCCCCCAGGGGAGTGAGTGCTGCCCCTGGGGGAGAGAGGCTTCTGAGCCCCAGGAGCAAAGGGGGCCCCTGGGTTGGTGCCATGGGGGCTGGAGGCTGAGACACTGAAAGTGAGTTGGGAGGGGTTTGCTGAGGCCCGTGGGGATGGGGGAAGGTGGCCCAGGTCATCGTTGCCCTGGGCTCCGGCCTCTGCCCTCTCCTCCCTCCACAATCAACAACCGTGCTTACCCTTGGGTCTCAGTCCCCAGCTATGTGATGACATCCCCCAGTCAGACCCAGAGCTCAGCCTTCTGGACATCTTCATGTGGATGTCCAAGGACTCCTCACCCCCACCATGTCCAAAAGAGGACAGTCACCACTGACAAATAATCATCACCACTTATGAGACATTCATTGTGTGCCAGGCACTGTGCTAGCATTTCACATGCATTAGTCCTTTACCACGACCCTACGAGGAGGGTGCTGTTATTAGTTCCAATTCACAGGCAAGGAAACTGAGGCACATAGTTTAAGCCACATGATCAAGGTCACTCAGCTCATGAGTTCCCAAAGAGCACGGCCCTGTCTCCCCGCCTCAAACCATGTTCCCCGCGGCATGACCCAGTCTCCTTCTCAGACACATATGTGGTCCACTGTTCCCTCTCCCCAGACCTGGTCCAGCCCCTACCACCCTTAGCATCCTACCCCTCTGAGCCCCGGGGTGAGTGATGATCTCATTAGCTGAGAGGCCTCTGTGCCTGTCAGCAGGCTGGACCCTTCAGTACAGATGGGCTATTTCCCCTTCAATTAATCTCCACCAGCAGGACTGGACTTGCAGGTACCGGCAGCCAGACTGCGTTCCATCCTGTCCTCAGCCAGGCCTGCTCAGGGGACCCAGGCTTGGGACTGAGGGAAGGAGGCAAGCCCAGGGACTCAGCAGTGAGGCTTGGAAGTCAGGGCTATGGCCCTTTAACCACTTCCTGGCTGTCAGAAGGGGAGATGCGACCCCCCCACCCCTCCCCCCAGTCAGACAGCATTAAATTCATGACTTAATCTGCACATGCGTTTGACTGGCCCAGCATCTGGGCCTGCCCTTGGGACCTGACCCAGTGCTGGGGACAGCCTCAGGCTGAGCTCTGGGGGGAACTGATGTGGCCCTGGCCACTGGCTACAGCAGCAGGAAGGAGGTGGGCTGAAGGCTTGGCGGTATACATACATAGTCAGTATTACCTAGATTTCCAGAGCAGGAGAAGACCTGTGGGGTCTTTGAGTCCAGTCCCTCATTGTCCAGTGGGGAAACCAGGGTCCAGAGACGGCAAGAGACTCGCTCAGGGTCTCACAGCCAATCAGGGGTCAAGAAAAGACTTCCTATGTGCCACCCTGCCTCCAAAGAGACACAGCATCAATGTCCCCAAGGACTTTAACAAGTCAGGGTCAGGGTCAGTGTTATGGCTCTAGACCTCATAGCTGCCTGACTGACCCCCAAAAGCCCCTCACCCTTAACACAGCCCAGTTTGCCCTCCATATTCCCCATCACAGTAAATGGCTGCACCATCCCCCTGGCCACCCAAGCCAGAGACCCGGTGTTACCCAAGGTGCCTCCCTCCACCCCACACCCAGTCCGCCAACAGTCCTGCCCAGTCTGTCCATCTATTTCTTGACTCCTGGCCAGGCCCCAGCTGCTCTGGTGTCCCTGTCTCCAGCCCCTCTCACCCCTTCTGGGAAGCCTGCCCTGACCAACCAGGCGGAGATGCAGACACTCCTCAAATTCTCTTTTATCACACTACACCGAGATAACTACTGGTTTCCCAAACCAGCCTGTGAGCTGCCAGAGGGTCAGGATGGGGTCTTGCTTGTCTCCAAATCTCCAGCATTTGTTGCTGGGGGAGGGGGCGAGTAGACGCTGGGCGAGTGTTTGTTGTGTTTGTTGAGTGAATATAATAGTTTATCTCCTATTTGAGTAGTTCCTGTAATGGGGAACTCACTCATCCTGGGATGAACTGCTTAGTTTTTTAAAAGTTTTGATTGTTAGGGGAAAAAATCCTACCTTGGACTTAGCTGAAGTCCACTCAAGATGACTTCTCCGCAGGAGTCCTGGCTTTGTCTTCTGGAACCACCCAGACTGGCTAGGGGCTTGCTCCCCTCAGTGTGGTTCAAGGTCCAGCACAGGTGAAACTTGTTAGAAATGCAAATTCTCAGAGCCCACCCCAGATCTACCGAATCAGAAATTTCAGGAGTAGACCATAGCCATCTATGGTTTAACAAGCCCTCCAGGTGACTCTGCTGCCAAATAAGATTTGAGAACTGCTGCTGTAGAACCGGCTCCCAATTGCTCGTCCACAGATGGTCTATATCAGAATCACCTGGGGAACACTGACAATTTCACCCCCAGAGATTTTGATTCAGTAGGTCTAGGTAGGAATCACATATAAAATACAAGACACCCAGTTTAATTTGAACTTCAGATAAACAATGAATAATTTTCTTTTAGTATAAGGATGTCCCAAATATGAAATTCATGAAATTCAAATTAATTTAACTGTGCATCCTGTATTTTTATTTGCCAAATCTGGCGACCCAACCTACTTCTTTTTTAATAACTTTATTTATTTATTTATTTTTGGCTGCTTTGGGTCTTTGTTGCTGTGCGCGGGCTTTCTCTAGTTGCGGCGAGCGGGGGCTACTCTTTCATTGTGGTGCGTAGGCTTCTCATTGCGGTGGCTTCTCTTGTTGCGGAGCACGGGCTGTAGGCACGCAGGCTTCAGTAGTTGTGGCACACGGGCTTAGTAGTTGTGGCTCATGGGATTAGTTGCTCTGCAGCATGTGGGATCTTCCCGGACCAGGGCTTGAACCTGTGTCCCCTGCATTGGCAGGCAGATTCTTAACCACTGCACCACCAGGGAAGCCCAGCCCAACCTACTTCTAACAAGTTTCCCAACAGATTCGGCCAGGTTTGGCCTAAATCCTCTACAATCCTTCAAGTATCTGAAGATTGGGATTCTGACCGCTTGTATATTCTTATCACCTCACCATTCTAGACATATTTTTGTTGACGTAGCCTAAGATACCATGTACTTTTGGCAGCCACATCATGATACTGACTCAAATTGAGCCTGTGACCGCTGAAAACCCCTAAATCCTTCCTAAATATGCTGCTTCTAAAGTATGTCTACCTCATTCCAATTTTAGAAAGTTAATTTGGGATCCAGCTTCAGGATGTGGCATTTCTCACTATGCTGTTTCACCTTCTTAGACTCCTTCCATCTTTTCAGTCTGTTGAGTCCTTTCACATTCTGACTCTGAATTTATGAGCCTTCTCAAGTGGTGTCCTCAGTGAATCTGATCATCAGGTTATCAGAGTTCCATCCAGTCAATGGTGGACATATCGGATCAGATGTGGGTGAGGACAGAGCCCTGTGGTCTTCCACTAGATAGCCCCATCTAATGTGACATCGACCCATTAATCAGCTCCCTTTGAGCATAGGTTAATCTATCCACCAAATAAAACAGTACAGAATGTTAGTTCCCATCAGCACAATGTCTTTTTCTTCTTATGAAATCTCACAAGGATTCCGTAATAGATAATATCAGATACCCCACAGAGAGACTCGGTGCCTGCAGTAACTAACTCCCTGGTCTGCTGGTCCAGCAACCCTGACTTGGAAAGAAGTGGGCTCAGTGTGCAATGACTTGCTCTTAGGGTCCTGGGCTCTCCTCTAGGGGTTCAGGGGTCATTCTTTCAATAACGTGCCTCTGATTCCTGCCTGGTGCTCTCCATCACCAGGTGAAATTGCTAGAATCCACCATCTGTCCTAGTGAAAATCCAGACAGCATCTGCCCTCTGTCTTCACATCCCTCTCCTTTCCTTCAGTCACTCCTGAAAGATTGCCTTCAGCAGCCTAGCCATTTAACCCAGGCATTCTCCCAGTGTCAGGGATAGGATTTCTCAGGGTCTGGAGATCTGAGTGCCTTCAGAACTGCTCCCACCAGCTTCCCCTCCCCTGCCAAGGAGCTCAGGCCAAGTTCTAGGCTGGGGAGCCTCAGAGGGAAAGCATGCAGAGCAGCATTACTCAGAACCTGGCTCCACGGGCTCTCACTGGGACCCAAGCACTTTGTCCCCACACCCTCAGTGCACCTCCTGAGTTGCCAGGTGCTGGGTAGGCTCTGGGGAGCCAGAATGAAGGGATGGTCCCCTCCACTCAAAGGGCTAGTACAGGGGTCAGATGCAAACAATAAATTGAGCCTCAGTATCTAAAGAGGTGAGGACAAAAGCTGTGGGGGCACAAGGAGGGAATGACTCATCCTTCCTCAAAAGCAGGGAAGGCTTCCCAGAGGAGGTGACATTTGAGCTGGGCCCAGAAGGATGTGCCGGAGTTCCCCAGGTGGAGAGGAGAGGAAATGGAATTCCAGCACAGTGGAACCGCATGGGCAAAGGCACAAAGGAGTGAGAGCACATGTTTGGGGACAGATGACCCAGGCTGAGGGGCTGGATGTTGGCTACAGGATGAGGTGTGGCACAGGATGAAGTTGCAAGATAGTGTAAGGCAAAATGCAAAGGGATCTTGCAGGCTGTATCAAGGACTGCCCAGCATTCCTCTGTCCCACCTCCCTTTTTGCCTCCTCCTTGTTCCACCCCGGGGTGCTGGGCTCCACATGTTTCAGGCACTTTGCTGGCCCTAGGAGTTGAGGCTAAACTGCCCTCAGCCCTCAGGGGGAGCCAGACCTGTGTGCCCACAGTGACACAGTGAGTGGCTAGAGCTCCAGGAGGGTCGCACTAGCCAGAGCGGGGGGGGGGGGGGGCGGGGGCTTCCAGAAAGTGGGGAGGCCTGTGAGCAGTGACTTTGAGGTCATGCAGGAGGCAGGTGCAGAGCACCCCAGGGAAAGGGAGCAGCAGGGGGAAAGGCCTGGATGCAAGAGGGATGGAGAATCTGTGTGGGCGCAGCAGGGGGACGGCTAGTCCAGGAGACAGGCCATGTCACGACTTGAAGCCAGAGTGACAGGAAGCCACTAGAGGCTGTTAATCAGGGCATGATTTGCTGATTTGCTCCTGGACCAATCTCCCAGGTTGCTGATGGAAGATGAACAGAAAGAGGTCGGGGATGGGGGGACAGACAGGATGCTGAGGCCAGAGTGGACCAGAGGGAGAGGCTTGAACTGAGGCGGTAATGAGAGAGGAGGAGATGGATAAATGTGAGCAAAGTTGAGAAGAGGGAATGAGGGACCAAACTTGATGTTGGTGAGCTGTGGTGGGCCAGGACAATGGGGTTCTCCAAGCTCCATGCGTGTCCCTGGCTGGAGGCCGTAAGCTATGCACCGGAGCCAAGGCAGGTAGCAAGCAGGGATCCCAGAGCTTTGTGTGGCGCTTGGTGAGTGGGTGATGCCTGTGGGGTACCGTCGGAGAAGGCCTGGTGGAGCTGGGGTGCAGGGCTGGGCTAGGGACAGACGGGAAGCAGGGTTAGAAGAACAGCTTTGTTCCATAAATCCCCAAGAGCCCTCCTCTTCGGAAGAATCTGGGTGATGCTCCCAGGCACAGGTTGGGAACAAAGGCTCAGAGAGGAGCAGTGACATCGTCAGGATCACAAAGCAAGGAGTAGAGAGTAGAGAAGCCTGACCTAGAACTCAGACATGTGCGGGGATGGACGTGTGAAAGGAGCTTGTGTTCCCATTACCACTGTCACCTCCTTTCAGTGTCCCCTTCACAGCCTTTTTCCTTTCACAGCCCCCCTCTCTTCTCGGCCTTTCAGACTCCATGGCTCTGAACACCCCTCACCCCCCATCACTTTGAGGCCAGTGAGGGGAGTATGTGTTTGGGCGGGGAGGTTGTACCGAAGGAGGGCCCCATCTGGGATGTCCAGACATGCCCAGTTCCTTCTCTTCTCACCTCCCTCCACCCCTTCCCTCCCTCCCATCCCACTCCCTGGGAAGGAGGCCTCCCTGTTGCTTAGCAACTAGCAGAGCCTTGGAGAAAGGAAATGGAAATAGCTCAGGAGGTGCCTCCCCTCTGCTAAGATAAGTCCTTGGTGTGTGTGTGTATGTGTGTGTGTGTGTGTGTGTGTGTGCACACGCGCGTGTACATGCGCAGGGTGCATGCAGGCACATGCTCTACTTTGGGTCTAGCATGAAGCCACAGCTTCTCACCTCCCAAGCCATGCTGACTCCTACCCCATCCCAAGCCGGCAGGAGGATGTGGCTGCCTGGAGAGTTAATGTCAGTGCCACTTTTGGTCACATCCTCAGAAGCAGTGTTCCCAGAACAAAGGAGGGGACAGTCCTGTGGGCTTCAATCAGGCCCCTACCTAGAATGGGCTTTGGAAAAGTTAGCCAAATCCAAGTGGGAACTGAAAACTGCATCTGAGGTGGGAATGGAGTTGAGCCTGGAGAAGGTTCCATCTTCCCGTCTCGGCAGGGCTGACCCAGAGCAGCCTGGGAGGGGGGAGCACATGTGGTCTGTGACTCCAGGGGCCAGAACCAGGAGAACGGGTACTGGGGAGTGAGAGGGGGTGTTAAACTGAGCCTGAAGGAAAAACAAGAATAAAACCAACAAATTTTCCCAGAGACCGACTTGGTTGCCTGGGGAGCTGCCAGCAGGCAGGGGCCAGGCAGGCAGGCCCAGGCATTGGTACAAGGCAGAGAGGGTTGTCCTGAGTGGTTACTAGGTCCCTGGAGATGAGAAGGTTCCTTAGGGGCCATCTAGTCCGGCCTGAATCCACCCACCTTACAGATGGGGAAAGCCCAGTGTCCGATTCCCCCCTCATGCCCAGGGTGTGACCCAAAGGTGCAAACCTGCCACCAGCCCGGCTCTGCAGCATGAGGGGAAGCGGATTAGAGCCGTGAGCGGTCCTTTAAATCTCCAGGATTAACCCGCGCCGAGAGGAGCTTAGCAGGTGGCCGAGAAGTGACCATCCCGCCGGGTGTCTGTGTCTACCCCGCAGGGCCGAGGCCAGCAGCTCCGGGAGCAGCCACCATGTCCTCCACAGTGAACAACGGGGCGGCCAGCATGCCGTCCCCGCCCGACGCGGCGAACGGCTTTCCGCAGCCGGGCGCTTCGTCGGGGGCCTGGCCGCGGGCGGAGGAGGAGCTGCGCGGCGCGGAGCCCGGCCTAGTGAAGCGCGCGCACCGCGAGATCCTGGACCACGAGCGCAAGCGGCGCGTGGAGCTCAAGTGCATGGAGCTGCAGGAGATGATGGAGGAGCAGGGGTGAGTCGGTAGGGGGCGGGGCCGGGGCGGGGCACTGGGGGCGTGGAGGGAACCAAGGGCGGCGCCGGGGCGGAGCCAGCGTTGGGACCCGGGAGCCTGTAAGGTCAGAATCTGAACCATTGCAAGCCCAGCCGAACTTTCATTCATTTATTAGTTTATTCTACCAATAAGCCGTCTGGAACTCCTGCTCTATGTCAAGCTCTGACCTGGGCTCAGATTCGCAGAAGCCAAGGAGACACAGTCCATGCCTTCCAGAAATATCCAGCCCAGTGCAGGAGAGAGGCCTGTAAACATCAATGATAAATCAAGGCTTCAGTTTCCCCTTCTATAAAATGGGTGGATCGAGCTGCCTCGTCTCTGCCAAGCAGATGCTGCAGCCAGGCAAGAAAGCGCAATGGGCCCCTACTATGTGTGAGGGCTGCCTGTGGTTTCAGCAAAGGAATCTCACCCAACAGCCACACCCGGAAACTTAGGTTTCACCCTATCTAGTTCAGAACCAGTCACAGGGGCACACAAGTGTGCCAGGCACTGTGCTGGGCAACGCTGGACCCCAGAGCCGAATCAGAGTCACTTCCTCAAAGACCGCCCTCCCGATCTCTATTCCTTCCCCATCTCAGAAGGGAAACAAACATGTTAACAACCAACTCCACCATAAGACAGATTAGAATCATGGTTATAGGACAGGACAGGAGAGGGTCAAGTGCTTCAGGAGCTCAGAGGTGAGATTATGAGAGAAGACATTTGAATGGGCCTTGAAGGACGTGTAGGAGTTCGTCAGGCTGAGAAGGAGGGGTTGTGCATTAATCAGTAAGGATTTAGGGACCTCCCCCTGAAAATCCAGTGGAGACAGGACAGCCCTCACACGTGGAGCTAGAGGCAAAGAAACAGAGAACAAAGCCATTCCCATCTGTGCAGCTCCAAGGAAAGCTGGTACTCCCAAGCCTCCCTTTTGCATCTGCCCTGAGTACTTTGAAACTACTGGGCTGGCTGTTGATGGAGTCAAAGTGGGGAGCAGGGCCTGCCCATCAGGCTTGCACTGTCAGTGAGCTGAGAAATCAGAAATGCTCAGTGCATTAGGGCCTGGAGCCACATGGGGACAGACAGCCTGTGTACAGCAGTCCTTCCAAACCACATCTTTGTCTGTTCATCCAGGCCTCCTGGGCTCCCTAAGAGGCAGCCAAGACAAGGCTCACTCTCCCGTTGGAACCCAGAAGACACTGAGGCTCAGACAGAGATAGTCACCACCACCCAAGGCCCTCAGGAAGGCAGGGCCAAGGCTGCCAGGCAGGGCCGCTTGTAGGAAAAGAAAGGGGCACAGGGACTTGGTGTTCACCTCCAGGTGGGGACCAGGTGGGGGTGGGGAGGGTCCCTGCAGAGAGGGACGGATGGGTGGAAGGCTGCTGAAGACAGACAGTAAGGAGGCTTCCAGCTGGCAATGAAAACAGGTTTGAGGAGCTGTGGATGTGGCCAAAGAAATGAGCTCCCCAGGGGCAGGGTGGAGTAGCGGGTGCGGATGGAGTATCCTTCTGCAGAGAGAGTCCCAGACCTTAATTAAACCTGCAAATCCTGCTGAATTGGGAGACTCGAGGAGTGAAGGGAGTGTGGGCGTGGCTGGGGAACAGGGTGACTGGGACAGTAGAGTACCAGCCTTCTGTGCTTCATTCTAGGAAAACACCCCTTTCCCCTCCCAGAGCCCCGCCCCTTCCCCGTCACAGGGCCCCGCCCCCTTCCTAAGCCCCTTCCTCTTCACTGAACCTTCCCTTGTGGAAAGCCCTCCCCCTCACAGAGCCCCAACCTTTCGGGGGCCTTCCGTCCCCTACCGCCCCACCCCACCGGTTGCATCTCCCCCTGCACTGGGAGGCTTATTATCCGACGAGGGCAGCCTCAGGTGGAGGGGGACGGCATTTGGCCGTGTCCTTGGTGTCCGTCCCCTGGCATCAAGGACTTACGCCTCTCTAGGAAGCACCCATCAGGCCTCCAGATGTTCCGTCAGGGGCCCTTCCCCCACCCAAGCTCTCACTACAAGTGGTCCTCAGACTGGAGTCTCCCACAAAGCTAGCTCTCAAGTTACCATCCACCTCCCCTCCCCATCTCTTAGGGGCTGCGCGGTCCGTAGAGGGCACAGCCACTCTGGAGCCCAGCAACCCGGGCTTCCAGCCCTGGCCTGTGACCTTGGGCAAGTCACAGCTACTGGCCTGTTAAATAGGGAGTTGTTCTGGGAATTCCTTGGCCGTCCAACGGTTAGGACTCCACGCTTTCACTGCTGAGGGCCCGGGTTTCCACCCCTGGTTGGGGAACTAAGATCCCGCAAGCCGGGGCGGGGTGGTGGTGGTGGGGGGGATAAATAAATAAATAAAAATAAGAATAAAAAGTTTTAAAAAAAATTTTTTTAAAGGTGGGGGGGCAGTTGTTCCGAGTGTCCTGTGGACTAAGGGACATGCAGGGCTCCCGCACGCGGAGCCAATCCCCAGAAAGTGCTCCACAAACACTAGAGACCTTTGCTCTGTTATAAAATCCAGCCATTAATATCCATTTCTAGAAACGCTGGGTCATTCGCATTTATTTACCAGCTTCTCAGGCATTTGACAAATATTCCCACTAGTCACAGGAACACACACTCTTTGGCCCTGTTAAAAAGAAATCCCTTCCTTAATGTTGATGGATGGCGGCTAATTCACTGGTGATTGACGCTGCCTTCGGAGTCATCTTCCTGGGCAGCCGCCACGTGCAGCCGGCAACCACCTTGGGGGTGGGGACAGCGCCCCCAGCTCCGGCCCCAAACATCCCCCCACATCCTACCCATGCCCCTTCCCATTAGGACCCTGGAGGTGGACAGAGCACGGCTCTGCCCCTAGCTGGGTCTGGAGCTTTGAATCCTCCCCTCTCCCTGTTCTGTTCCCTCATCTGTAAAATGGGAATAGTAAGGCCACCCACCCCCCTCAGAGCTGTGGTGAAGATCAAATTAATGACCCAGGAAGTAATTATCTAGGAAATGCCGGATCTGGGCAAAGACAGGCAGAATGAAACATTTTCAACGCTGGGACCCTCTTTTAAAATGCATTGTCGGGACTTCCCTGGTGGCGCAGTGGTTAAGCGTCCGCCTGCCAATGCAGGGGACACGGGTTCGAGCCCTGGTCCGGGAAGATCCCACATGCCCCGGAGCAACTAAGCCTGTGCACCACAACTACTGCGCCTGCGCTCTACAGACCGCGAGCCACAACTACTGAGCCTGAGTGCCACAACTACTGAAGCCCGCGCACCTAGAACCCGTGCTCTGCAACAAGAGAAGCCACCGCAATAAGAAGCCCACGCACAGCAACGAAGAGTAGCCCCCGCTCGCGCAACTGGAGAAAGCCTGCGTGCAGCAGTGAAGACCTGACGCAGCCAAATTTAAAAAAAAAAAAAGAAATGCATTGTCCCCTCCCCCCACCCCAGCCCCAGAGGGCAACCCAGGAAGTCCCCAAGCAAAAATGACTTTGGCACATCCTTCCCGAAGAGTGAAGCGGCAATGAGGGAGCCAGACTGGCTTGGGAAGCAGCTGAGCCAGTAGGCTGTGGCGCTGAGACAGGCAGCCTTGCCCTGCCTACCCGCTTCCCCTGTCCAAGCCCTTGACTTTTAGCCAGCCAGGCCTCCTGCGTGGCCTTAAGTTGGCAGGTGCTGCCACATCCGCAGGGAGTGGATGATTTGGATACCAGCCTCCCTCTCCTCAGCCTTTGCCTCCTGCGAGAGCAGAGGGGAGAGGCCCAGGTGACTCCTGACCCGGGACCACGCTGACCTGGGAGGGGTCTAGGGTAGAAAAAGGCAGGGAGCCTGGGACGACTAGACCCTTTGTCCCCACAGCTCTGGGACAAATAATCCTCAATGAACTCCATTTATGGAGCACCTACTACGTGCCAGGCACTGCGCAAAGTGCTTTATATGCATCATCTCCCTTAATCCTGTGACGACCTTGAAAGGCAGGTTACTATCCCGTTTCACAGATGTAGAGGCTCAGGCTAAGAGAAGTAGGCGGACTTGTCCAAGGTCACAGAGCTAGAAAGTGGGGGTGCTGGGATTCGAAAACAGGACGGCCTGGCTCTTCTGCCTCTCCTCGTAATGTCTGTGGCCTCAGCTGAGAGGTGTGAGGGGAGAGGAGACTCCAGGTGGTGGTCACACTTGAGACCACTTTGCCCGATAACCAGATGTCCTCCCTGGGTCCCAGCTTCTCCCAGCAAGAAACCCCGGCGCATAGAGGGGTCTTCCTGAGTCAGGTCAGTCCAGCAACAGCGGCCCCCCAACAGCAGGTGCTGGCGTTAGTCACCTCGCCTTACACCTGCCGGCTCTGGGATGAGCCCTAAGTCCCTGCACACATCCTGCTCCAGGTCTTCATGAAATCCTGGGCTTCGCTCCCACCTCGCAGCCTTCACATGCTCTGTAGATCCCCAGGCATGCGGCTTGGACCCTGGCCTGGAGCCCCTCCCATACAGCTGGGGGTCTGGCCCAGCCTTGCTCTTGGTCCACCTCCTTCCCGACCCTGCCAGGTCCCAGGCCCCCTGCTGATGGCCCAGCCAGCTGGTGTCTCCCTCCCAGGGGTCTCTGAGTTGGGGGCTCGGCAGTGCTGAAGGGCCGGTACTGTTTTTCTCTGTGCTGGTGACGATGACAAGCTGTTCTCCTGAGGAGAAGGTGAGATGGAAGCAGTTCCTCTGAGCCTCCACTGCTCAGAAAAGGACCAAGGATATGACTCAGGGGATGTTTACAGCAGGAGGGATTCCCTCCTTCAGAGCCCGGTGACCGAGGGCTCTGTCCTGCTCAGCAAGCAAGGCCTAGGGACCTCCGGCTGAATGCTAAACAGGGACCAAGGTGGACACTTACAAGCCAAGGCCCAGGGCGGGTGAAGCTGGGTCAGTGGTGTCAGCACAGCAGGACCTGAGACACACACACTCCTGCGGAAACGGTGGGGGGTTGGAAGAGACGGGTTCCTCCCCCTGCCAGGCCGGACTCCATCCTCCCTATTGGGAGGGGTAAATTAGGAGATTGGGATTAACATATACACACTACTATATGTAAAATAGATAACCAAGAAGGACCTGCTGTATAGCACAGGGAACTCGACTCAATATTTTGTAATAATCTATAAGGGAAAAGAAGCTGAAAAAGAATATATATATGTGTATATATAACTGAATCACTTTGCTGTACACCTGAAACTAACACAACATTGTAAATCAACAACACGTCAATTAAAAAAAAGAAAAGAAAAAAATGGTTAAAATGGTGAAAAAAAATCCTCCCTATAGTGGGCCACAGAGGTGGCGAAAACTATAGAGGGTGACACCCCAGCTGGGGGTCAGGGGACACATGGTTAAGAAGTAGGTATTGCTCCCCTCCTAACGGCCCCCCCTGACATATTCAATCGGTTCCCGAGCCCCAGCCATTCTCCCTACCAGATGGTATTTCGTCCACGTCTCCCCCTCCATCCTCACGCCCACTCTCTAGCTCTGACCTCAGCACCTGCCCCCTGAACCCCTGCCGTAGCCCAGGGCCAGCCTCCCTCTCCTCCAGCCACATGGCCACCAGAGGCATCTTTCCAAAATGAAAATTCCACCTTCGAACTCTTCAATCCTCTCCATCACCATCTACTCATTTATCAAACATTTTTGGATGCCACGTGGGGCAGGCAAGGTGCCAGGTGCTGGGGACACAACAGCAACTCAGACAGACAAGGTCCCTGCCCTCAGGGAACTCCCAGGCCCGTGCAGGCTGCAGAGGAGTCAACGGATGATGAGTAGCACACGAACCACCTGCCAGGAACCGGGAAGCTCGGTTTGCTATGGAAACACAAACGCTGACACCTAACCTGGTGGGGGGGGTGGGAATCCATCCGCTGTAAACATGCCGTGAGTCACATCTTTGTGCTTAGCCATGGTTACTTCCGCAGAGTAAACCTGGAAGTTAATTTATGAGTCAAAAGCTGTATTCATTTTTCTTTAAGCCTTTTGAAAAGAATTGCCAAATTGCTCTCCAAAAAGGCGGGGTCAATCCCAAATGCTTGCTGAAGGAGAGGAAGGAAGGAGAAAAGAGATGGGGTCCCTGAGAGGGAACAACATACCATTTTCATGGACAGGCTGAGTGGGGCGGGCTGGGCCTGCTGTGTGCACAGAGGGTGGATGGTCAGATGACAAAGAAGATGGGACCCCGGTTCCTGTTTGGTCACCATATTTTCTGTCCAGGACAACGACCTGTAGCCCAGGAAGGGGAGAGGGTGGGAGCCTGGGACCCCAAGACTCAATCAGCAGCATCCACTGGAAAGCTGCGTGTGCTGGGCACAGGGCCGGGGGCTGGGTGAGCACAGAGCCCCCCCACCCCGGGAGCAGCATGGACATGGGCTGAGAGACCAGGGCAGCTGTCACAGTGGTGGTGTGAGAGAGGTTACAACCAAGCCCAGGGTGTGGGAACAAGGATGAGGGGTAGATAATTCTGGGCTTTGGTCCCTAGCCTCAGGGAGGGAGGGAGAGCGGAGTAGAGAAGTCGGGAGCTTCCATCCAAGGCCCAGACTTCATCCACCCCCCATCCCAAGCTGGGAAGCAATGGATCTACCCCTGGGATCCTGGGCCAGCCACCGGGCAGCCTAGACCTTGCAGAGGCGGGGATGCGCTGAGAATCTCCCCAGGCTATTGTGAGGATCACAGGTCCTTGAGGTCAGGAAAGCAGAAAAGGCCATGTATGTGTCAAGGCCAGGGGTCTCACTTGTCCCCTAAAATGTCTCCAGAGAATGACTGCAGCCTGGACGTGGGAGGGAGGCCTGCCCTGGGGTGGGGGAGGGCCAGGAGGAAGGACTCCGTCTCCCCTGGTGGGTCTCCCCACTTCTGGGAACAACACTTCCTTTAATTTATGTGTTTGTTTGGCTGGTAGTTTGTTTTAGTTGATTGGTTGGCTGAATTGGTGCAAAACGGGTAGGCCTTGAGCACTGAGAATCTTGGTGGTGGTGTGACCTTGGACAGGTCCTTGCAAGCTGGAAAGTGCCCGCATGACTGAGGGCTGGGGGGATGGGCTGGGGGGCGGGCAGGTGGGGAGAAAACCAAAGCCAAGACAGCAGTTCTCATCTTCCCTGTGCCCCACAGGTACTCAGAGGAGGAGACCCGGCAGAAGGTCAGGACTTTCCGGCAGATGCTGATGGAGAAGGAGGGAATGCTCACCAGGGAGGACCGGCCTGGGGGCCACGTGTGAGTGCTGCCTGGGTGGGGGAAGGGCACAGGGAGAGTGCAGGCTCAAGCAGCAGCTGGGGGCCAGAGGGACCTTTCCCAGGGCTCCCTAAGTTGGTCGGGGCTGGAGCGAGGGAGAAAGAGGAGGAGGAGGAGAGGGCATGGGTCTTGTCCACTGGAAGCTCTGGCCTGGCCCGGGGCGCTAGCTGGAGCCGCTGGGCACCTGGGCATCCCCGAGGCCCTCCCCCTGTGCCCTGGGTTCTATCTATCGCCCAGCAGTAGGGGAGGCACCCCAGATCTCAGCTCAGGGAATCCTGGGCTGCGAATCAGGAACTTGAGAAATGTTCTCACCCTAGTGTTGTCAGTGGCAGATAGGCTAGTCCCTCTGCCCCAACTACTACCACCTATGAAGTGGCCTCCAGAGCAAGCACAGACTCTGGAGAATAAGAACTAAGGCACCAAATGCCATTGCTGGCTTAGCCAAAGGCTTATCGGGTACAGAGAGCACGGGCTCTGCGGCGGTCACATCTCTGCAGCTGTCACAGGACAGGAGGAGCACCGGGGTGCTGTGGCCCCCCGGGTGGGCTTGGGATCAAACAGGGAAGTTATAGGGAGGCCGACTTTGTCTCAGATCACAGGAGAACCGTCAGCCACTCAAAACCATATGAAATGGCGCAGCTGCTGTAGGAGGGCGGGGACTGCAAGTGTCCAGGCATGGCTGGCTGACGGCCTCTTGCTGGGTCCCTAAGTCCCTGTGCACCTTTACTGGCACAAAAGTAAAACGACAGCAGCACCTTCTGAGCGATTTTCCTGTTGCCGTTGTCTTGAGGGCAAACAGCATGGCAGGAGTAGATGGACCTCGATGGGCAGCCGGGAAGCCCTTTCTGCAGAAATTCTAGACTGCTGGGGGCTCCCGGGGTGGGGGGTTCCCCTCCTAACCCCGCTTAACCTCACCCCTCTGGCTTGAATAGGAGCAGAAGCAGTCAGGGGGGCTTCGCTGGAGGTCCGGTGGTTAGGACTCCGTGCTTCCACTGCAGGGGGCGCGGGTTCGATCCCTGGTCAGGGAACTAAGGTCCCACGTGCTGCACAGCGCGGCCAAAAAGAAAAAAGAAAAAAAGAAGAAGCAGAGTCATGGCAGCCTCGGGTTTGTGGGGGGCTCATGGGTGATCTGGGGGAGCCTGGCTCAGCGGGCCTGCTCTCTCCTCCCCGGAGGTGGGAAGAAGTCATACCACCACCACCTCCTTCTCTCCAGCTTCCCAGAACCCACAGCACCCCTCAGCAACTGCTGTGCCCACCTCACTGATGCCCGAAGGTCCCCACCACCACCAAACAGGGCGAGGCCCTCCCTCCCTTCCCTTCTCAAACCTCCTGACAACCAGATGCTCCCGCTGCTTCCCGCACCACCTCCAAACCCACCAGGTCCTGCCTTTCTGACCTGTGTTCCTCCAGTTCCCCCCAGGGCTCCTCTGGAAAATCAGCCACGCTTTCCTCTTCCATCCAGTGTGAGGGCGGGAGGCCTCGTCTGGAAGCTACCTTTGCCACCTTCTCTGGGCCCTTCCAGCGATAACCGCCCCTCCAGCCCAAACCTGCCATCCTGCCTGCCCTCTCCTGGGTGCCTTCTTAATCTACTCCGTGTCCTTCCTCAATTCTGCTGTCTCCTCCAGCTTCCAGCCCACATGTTCCTCTCCTTTTTCCACCACATTTCTGCAGAGCATGTGGTACACGTTGTCTCCACTTCCTTAAGCCATGGAGCTCTGGCTTCTTGCCCCCATGACTCCGGTGACCTGCTTGGGCTGTGGCTGCCTGAGCCCTACTTAGCACGGTCCGGGCTCCTCTGCAGGCCTGGCCTCTCTCTGGCACATGCCACCACTGTACTTCCCCAGTGGAAACCTGCTTTTCCCCCTGGCTTCCAAGATTCAGTTCTTTGTGACTTTCCTCCTAACCCTCTGATGCCTTCTGCTCCTCCCTCACTCCTGCCCACTTCTCAGATGTTGGCTCCCCCGAAGGATCTGTCCTGTCCTCAGGTCTCTTCCCCAGGTCTGCCTTCCCTCTTCTTCCTGGGAATCTCATCCATCCCCCAGCTGGAACGCTCTCCTCTTAGTGGCTGACTCCCAAGTCTTTTCCAGAAGTCCTGATCTTCTCTTTCCTGGAATGAATGAATGAATGATGCAGTTAAGAACTGGGACACATTGGGAAGGATGTCATGGAGAGGTTCCATCATCAGAAGGAATGTCCTTGAGGGTCTGTGCTGTATGCCGAACCCTGCGCTAGTGCTATGAGGGGGGCGGGGGTGGGGGGAGGGAAAGAGTGCCCCTGCTCCCTGGGTGGAAACACAAACCTCCAACCTGAAACCAGGAATTACTGGCAGCCACGGACAAGAAACAACAGTGTGGCCACTTGAACAACTTAGTCTCAAGCTCTGTGCGTGTTTGGTGGGGGAAGAGAGACAGGCTAGGGTGGTCGGTCAGGAAGGGTTCCTCGGAAAAGGCAGTGTCAGGAAGACTTGACAGTCAAGGAGGACTCCTGCTCTGGAAGCAGAGGAGAATATAGACTTGGCAGGGTCCTGGGATCCTACTAGAATATTAGAAGACATTGAAGACAAGTTCATTATCAGTTTTGTTTACTGCTGTATCCCTGGTGCCTAAAACAGTGTGGTTTGCCCAATCTCCCCCAACGCCTCAGTTTCCTCCTTTACACAGGGAAGGGGTGAGACCAGAAGCCTTCTTCTAGCTCAGGCAGCCAAAATGGTATGAAAATAGTGTTGCAAACAGTGACTGCAGCAGTGACGGTGGCCTGGATTACTCCTGGGCTGGGAAGAGTTGTTTGTGGTGCTGAACCCAAGGCCAGAGGCAGAGAGGTGACAGAGGGCTAGCAACAGATTGGTCATATGCCTTCCTGTGGACCTGCCATCCGACCAGGTCTTCAGTTCTTAGTTCAGAGTACAGACTAGTGGAGGGAGAGTGTGTGCTCTGGCATCAGACACCCCACCTGTCTTAACCTCTAAGTTCAGTATTAACCCCCTGAGCTCTGTATCCCAGCTCCACCACACCCCAGCTGTGTGACTTGGGTAGGTCCTTGATTTCTGTGGGCCTTCAGTTCTTTACTTAAAAAATGCAGATATTAGTACCATCCTCAAAGGATTGTAGAGGAAATTAACTGAAACAGTGACTGTAAGTGTGAGGAGTAGTGGCTGGCACACAGCAGACGTGCATCACCACTGGATGATCACCACCACTGTCTTAGGCACCTCGGGCTGCTATAACACAGCACCGTAAACTGGGTGCCTTGATCTACAACAGAAACTTATTTTTCACTGTTCTGGAGGCTGGAAGTCTGAGATCATGGAGTAGTCCCCTCCAGTCTACTCTCCACACTGGACACCAGAACACCATACTGCGGTGTTCTGGGTGTGATCCCATAGAGGGTAGGAGCCAGTGGAAGGTTTTTGAGAGGTATGATGTGGTCAGACAGGTGTTCAGGGGCTTTCTCCTTTGGCAGATGGATCAGATGGGTGAAACTACAAGGAAAACAGTGGGGCAGCTGGCACTCTAATCTGGGAGAGAAGTGATGGAGAGTGTGGTCCCAGAGACACTGAGAGAGGACATGCTTTTGTCTGGAAACTGATTCATGTGGGGAGTCCTATTTTGCCCCAGAAAACTTCTGTGGTTCCCCACCCTCCAGGCAATCCAATTTGGATTCCCTGGCCTGACACTCAAGGCTCTCCACACTCTAGACCCAGCCTGGCTTCCCACTCCCAGTATCACGCAGTAGCCAGCCCGACCTGCTGGCAGCTCGCAGCCATGTCCTGCGCGTTCTCACTTCCACGCCTTTGCTCATCCTGGGCCCTCAGCCGGAAACACCCTTGTGCACGGGTTCGAATATACCCCATCATTCAAGGCTGCCTCTAAAAACCACTTTATTCCTGGGATAAAAGTAAAATCTTCTCCTCTGTGGGATATATACAATGTTTTCTTTACTTCTATGTCTGTTATCAGTTCTTTGTTCTTTTTTTCACTTTAATAGACAACCTTTAAGAATAATTGTTTTCATCACTATATAATGCACATCCCATATATGGACATAAGATTATATTGCATCTTGGTTTGTAAGAGCGCAGAACCATTAAAGTTTACTCTGGATACTTTAAAAAAAGAATAATTGTTTTCATAGTTATGTAATATAACAAAATGTTTGGGAGAGAGGGTTTCTGGAAAACGATATTCATATGCTACTTCCTAAAACAATGAGCAAATGCCAGTGTTTTTTTTTTCCATGTGTCTAATTTTATACATAGTGTGACCTCTCCATGCCTCATATTTTTGCTATGAGGATATCAATGATGATACCCACATCAGAGGCTTGTTGAGTATTAAATGACTGAATGAGATAAATATATGTAAAGTGTTCAGAACAGCACGCGGCACCTGCCTTAGATTAGTATCATATGCACTTGTCATATTTTTGCCCTGTGCTGTGAGGAGCTACAGGAGAGGCCCCAGGCCTGATGAGGCAGGAGAGGCCCTTGTTCCTGCCACCCCTGCCCCCTCCCCCCGGCCCCGGGCAGGCCTGGCACACAGGCTGAGTGAGTGAACGGAGAGGGCAGCCCCTTTGCCTGGAATCCTCCTCCTCTTCTGTCTGGATTCATTCATCTGTCAATTGGCCATTAGGCTCCTGGCAAATGGGAAACAGAACCAGTTAATTAGCGAAACTGCTGTCAGGAGGAAGAGCGTGTGGCTGGCAGTCTCTTCCCAGGTCGGAGCCCCTCCTGGGAAGCCTGTCCAACAGGTGTTCCATGCGGTGCTGGGTTCAACCTCGATTTGCCCTTGGTCCCTCTGCAGTGGACTCCAGCTGGGCTTACTTTGGTCAGCTCTGTGGGGTTCAGTTCGTTCTGTCACAGGGGAGGAATGCCTCCCCTGCCTATTCCACAGTCATGGTGAGGAGTAAACTAACTAACAAACGTGAACTTAAGAGCAGGAAATGCTAAACAAATCTAGAATTCAGTGCTCACACCCACAACTGTGTCTACAGAGCAGGGAGGGGACGGATGAGCTAACATCCACAGCAGGGAAGCCCAGCCAGCAGAGTCGAGGGCCGTCCTGTTTGCACATGAATTCTCAAAGCCAATTGCATAGGTGAACTTACATTCTTAATCAAAGGTCCCCCAAAATAGGAGATGTTCCTTTCCCTTTCTGGGCCTCAGTTTTCTCATCTGTGAAGTGGGGGCGTGCAAATTTCTCTAAATCAGGAACTGGTTCTGAGTGGGATTTGAACTGTGGAGAGCCATCTAAACATTAGAGAACATTCTTATTAGTGTTATTATCAGCCAGGAAGGTCAGGACAGGAGAACCCAGTGTTCTAGCCCTGGGAGAGCCTGCAAAGTGGACATAATGGTACCAGCTGCATAAAACCAGCAAGAGAGGCCTCAGCATAGGCCCATTTATACCCCTGGAACTGCCAGGCAAAGTCTTACCAGAAGGTTCTGAAACCTTGTGCATCTCCCTGAGCCTGGATCTCCCCACCCCTGTCTTCCAGTGCTCCCAGCAGACAAGATCAACCTCCCAGAAAGGACTGGAAAGTGAGAGAGGTCAAATGATAAGGTCCCAGGGAGGGAGGATGAGGCAGAGGGGCGGGAGCTCTGTCCCTGGGACAGAGGTAGAAAGGAAAGATGTCTCTAGGGGTGCAGCCAGCACAATGAGGAGGGCCCAGTGAGGGCCTGTATTCAGTGGCTAACCCACCTCGGATATTAGGAGGCAAGGAAGGATTCCTGCAGAAGGCAGGGCCCAAACTGAGCTGTTTTATTTTGTAAATAACCTTCATCATTTTTGTGTTAGGATAAACGGAAGCTCCCTCCTCCCACTGGCTCACCCACACGATGTTTGTGGTGCCCTTCAGTTTTGCTAAAGACTGCGTTTTATGTGTCAGGCGTTTGTGTGGCTGAGGGCTGTGGAGGGGGGGGCAATGGGCCCTGGGACAGGCCCAGGAGTTGGAGATTTCAGGGACAGGAAGTAGGAGGCCACTGGCTTCGGGAAGAGGAGCACGGGGAAGAGCAGAGAAGTTTGAATGAAGGGATGGGTGGGTGTTTGGCTCTGCAGGGGCAGGGGAATGACGTGAGCCTCCATCACCCCAGAAACACCTCCCATCACACCTGTGTGACTTCTAGGCTGCCAGGGCCAGGATAGTGTTTGGGATCCAAATGACATTCTTGACACGAGCCTCAAGGCTAGCTAACCCTGTCAGATATGGGTTACATTCTTTTTTATTCAAATCCAAAAATCAGTCTTCAAGGAGCTGCTTAGTGGGTGCTCTGCTGGAGATGTGTCCCTGAAAATTCTTTCACCTTGTGGCTGTGATCTACCTTCCTTGCTCTGTTTCTCTTTCATGTGTCAAAACCGCTTTTCTCCCTGGAAGAGCAGGTGTTGGTGTGTGAGTGTCTCACAGAGGTCCCTCCATCTAGCAATGGTGACCGTGTGTGCAGGACAACAGTCGCGGGCCAGGCCTCATGTCAGGAGCTTCATAGAATCTTACTTAATCCTCTCCTCAAAGCTGGGATATTCTTTTCCTCGTTGTATAGATAAGGAGCTGGAGGCGCAGTGAGCGTGGTCATGCCTGAATTCAGACCTGTCTGTGTGAATCCAAAGCTTATGTCACGTTCTTAATGCTCTGCCATCCAAGCCCTGGCCTCCCTAGCTCTGGGCAGGAAAAAGATGAGCCCGGTGAAACCAGGGCTGAGCCGCCATCTGGGAGGGGCACGGTCTGAGCCAGCACGGAATGAAAAATGGAAGATGTGGGTGGGGGGGGCATCACCCTGGAGCTGGGCCTTTGCAGGGTTATTTCCGGGCGTGTTCAATAAAAAACAAAGTTACACAGCATCTGGGACCTCAGTGAACTGTCCCAACAACGCTATGACGTAATTAGCATTCTCATCTTGGAGAAGAGGCTCAGAGAGGGAGCGTGACAGGCACTGGGTCACACAGTGACTCAGGGACAGCACATAATGAGGGCACATCTGCAGCTTCAAAGTTCCTGCTCTTGCCTTAAGCCCAGCGGCCTTTAGGAAAAATCTCCACTCTTCCAAGTGCCCGCAGGGAGCAAACATCTGTGGCAGAAGATGGCTGGGGGCTCCTCAGCCGGTAGCGGGGACGAGATGACGCGGTCCCTGCTGAGCGAAGCGGAGAGCTCGGCAAGATGGCTGGGGAGCATGGGGGGCGGGCAGAGTGCAGAGGCCTGTGCCGACTGCCACCGGGCAGTGATTGATGACAGCCTGGCAGCGGGAGAAGAGCCGCCAGGCCTCCGGAGGCTGCAGAGAGGAGGGCGAGGAGAGGCTATGAATATTTCAGAGATGCAGCAGGGGCCGGAGGGAGGCACTCCGGCAGGGGAGGGGGCTCAGGGACCGCGGGATTAAGGACGGACAGATATCAGAGAGGGGGCAGCTAAGACAGGGGGAAGGGGCTCTCTGAGAAAGCGGGGCTCAGTGAGGGAAAAGGGGAGCTGGGGAGGGGACGGGGGCTCTGAAATAGGACGCTGGGGTTAAGGCTGCAGGGATCAGTGAAAGGGGCTCAACGAGGGAAGAGGGGGCTCAGTGGGGGGGACTGGGGCGCATTGAATGGGACTGAGGGACAAAGAATCAGTGTCGGGAGGGGCCTCGGCGAGGGGAGGGGCCTCACTAAGGAGGAGGGGGCTCCCAGAGGGTGAGAACTTAGAAGGAGGAGGGCTAAGTGAGGGGGCAGGGCTCCGTACTCTTCTTTCTCTTTTGCAAAATATGGCATCGTTGAGGATGGGGACAAAATATAGCATCGTTGAGGCTGGGGCCCTGTAAGGGAGGCTCCCGGTCGGGTTCCCCAGATCCCCGCCTGACCCTCGAAAGGTCGGGGCCCCAGACCCGGGTGCCGGCGCATTCCGACCTTGCCGCCCGGCCAGGCCCCAGTGCGCCGCGCGGAGAAAGGGGCCGCCGGAAGGCCGGGCCGCGGTGGCGGGTGCTGAGCGTCCCTGTCGCCGGCAGCGTGGCGGAGACCCCGCGGCTGATCGAGGGCACCGAGCCGGGCCTGGAGTACGCGCCCTTCGACGAGGACGACGGCCCGGTGGACTGCGGCTGCCCGGCCGCCTGCTACCGGGGGCACCGGGGGTACAGGTCAGCGCCCGCCGCGGCGGGGGGGAGGCGGGGGGCAGATGGGGCCACCCCTCCCCCCTCACCTCTGCCCCACCCCCACCCCCCGCCCCTTCTCACCCAGGACCAAGCACTGGTCCAGCAGCTCGGCGTCACCCCCTCCCAAGAAGAAGAAGAAAAAGAAAGGCGGCCACCGGAGAAGCCGGTGAGAGCTGCCACCGGCCAGCGGGGGACGGGAGGAGAACGGTGGGGCCCCCAGGTGCCCATCCCTCGGCTGGCAAGGCACCAACGCCTCACTGTGGGCCCCGCCCCTCGCTGAATCCCTCTGCCCTTACTGAATCCCTCCCCTTCACTGCGCTGCCCCCCCAAGAACCCCTCCCCTTCACCAGGCCCCTCTCCCCACTGAGTACTCACCCCCACCACTGGCACTCACCTGCCCCAGAACTGGACACACTGACCTAGCCCCCCGCCTCGGTCCACCTGCTCTTCATCCCCCAGCGCCCTCCCCAGGGCTCCTGCCTCCACCACCAGCTTGAGTGGCCAGGGGAGGAGGGGTTTGGCTGGTGTCATCTGCGGCTCCCCGTCTCTATGTGCCTTCTCCCCTGTGCTAAGTGAGGCCCTGGCCAATGTCTGGGGCCCCAGCTAACACCGCCCAATTGTCTGTCTCCCCTTCTTTCTCCCCCGGCCCTCAGCAAAAAGAGGAGACTAGACTCCGAGTGCAGGTCAGTAATGAAGGCGGGTCAGGGATGGACGGGCTGGGCCTGGAGAGGATGTCTGTGGGTGGGAGAGAGTCCAAGGCCAGCCCCTAGAGGCTGGAGACCTGCCACCTCAGGGCCTGGACCCTGGACACAGCCAACATGCCAGCTTTTCCCCACAGAGGCCAGAAATTCCATCATTGGAGCCTCTAACCTTTGGGTTTGAAACAGTCCTCGCTCACAATGCCCAGAAGGCTGGAAAGGTGACGAGGGGACAACACAGGCAGCTCCATCAACTACCCTTAGGGACCTTGTGGACCCTCAGGGCCTCGGTTCATTCTGTACAATGGCAGTTGGCTTCAAGCCCTGGAATCCCCTTTCCAGCTTAGAGGCCCCAGGCACCCGGGGTTCCCCAGCCATTTCCACCGCCCCTCATCCCAGGGCCCCAGTTCACTAGACCCCCACCTCCACTGTGTCCGCAGCTGTGGGAGCTCCTCACCCCTGCGCAAGAGGAAGAAGAATGTGAAGAAACACCGCCGAGACAGGTACCCTCCCTCCCCGGGGGCCTTCTCTCACTTCCGCCGCCCCACCCCTGCCATGACCAAGGCTGTGCAGACCCTGTCCTCAGGCCACCCCAGGCATGCTCAAGAGAACACTTTTATGGCCCTACAGGTCTGATTCTGGGTCCCGGAGGAAGAGACGGCACAGGTGAGTGGCGCCCTTTGGAGGCGGGACAGGAGGATGTGGACAGAGGCCAGTGCCCCCCTGCAGGGACCAAGGAAGCCATGATGGGAGGGGTGTTGCCAGGGTCTCGTCCTGCTCCATCTTCCCACTCCAGGGACTCCTCCCCAGAGCCAGACAGGGGACTGGAGGCTGGGGGGCAGAGGAAGGCCAACTGCAACCCTTGCCTGCCCCATGAGTCAGCCTTGCCTTGGGGGCCCCAAGAATTCCCAGACAACACAGTATACTGGTCCAGTGTGCAAGGGGTGCAGCCGTGGAGGTGCCAGTCGGGAAGGCAGAAGCATCAGGACCCCAAGCTTGCAGGGAAAGGGCATGACAGGCAGAAGGACGTTGAGCTAGGAAGGCTCAGTGGATAGGAGACGGAGTGAGCGGGCTATGCCTACAGGTGGAGTTTCTGGGGGGCAGGTATCAGCCCCCAACAAGCCTGGCTGCCAGGCTATGAAGCCGCCACTCAGGTGGGGCTGGGAGCCAGCAGGGGCCTCCGAGCAGGACAGTGGCTTGCTCAGGATGGATTGCAGAGGGGAGAGGAGGTGTAAGGCCGGAACCGGGCAGAGGTAGGGGTGTGGAAAGGAGTGGAAAACTCGGCATGGAGGAAAGGACGATGTGGGGCAGTCACATCCCCACTGTTGGCGCTGGAGCCAGACCCCCCCCCCCCCCAGCAGCCCTGGGGAGGGGCAGAGTCCCCGGTCCCATTCCCGCAGTGAGAATTTGCCCACGGCCACTTGCAAGGTGGGGGAGGAGCCTAAACAAACACCTCCTCCTGTCCCTCCAATTTCCCGTCTCTCCCCCTTGTGCCCCCGCTCCGGTCCTTCAGGGTCAGTGTGGGCTCCTACCGCCCCCCAGTGGTCACCAACCGCTTGCACAGATCCTCTGTCCCGCTCCCATCGGTCCTGGGAAAGACCTAGAGGTGAGCTAGGGCCAGACCAGCTCCAGAGGGGGAGACTGAGGCCCGAAGCAGGCAGCACGAGTTCTAGAACCCACACCTCTGGACTCCTGGGCCTGCCCCCCACCCAGCTCTGCTCTTGTGTGAAACACATTCTGGCGTTTCTTAGCATCACCTCATTGTTTGGTCAGAAGGAGACATCTGTTCAGGACTAGAGGGACTGAGCAGGAATCTGGTGGCATCAGGGGGGGTGAGGCTGAGAGACCTACAGGGCGAGACCTGAGAAGCCTGATCAGAAACTTCTCAGTCCATCTGTCAAAGGCAGAAGGAGCTGGGCTGTGGGGCTCGCCCCAGAGAGCTGGATGAGATGAGATGGGGTTTGAGTAACCCCAAAGCAGGAAGATCATCATGTGCAAGGGAAAGCATTTCTTTCCTAAACCCCTGGTGAGCTGGCCCGAGGCTGGGCCACGGTCTGAGGGGACAGAGAGGCAGGAGGCCTGGACCCTACCCTAGAGAGCCCCATCTGAGGGAACCTGGGGCACGGGGGACGCAAATGAGGTGTGGAGGGGCCACCCCCACCGTGGCAACTCATCAGAGGGGCCTATCCCAAGACCAGTGCCAGAAGGAAAGGGCAGGTCACCCCTCCTTCTGGGGCCATAGCCACATCTCCTATGGCACTGCCAGAGGGAACAGCAGTTGGGGCCCAGGCAGGAGGTGATCCAGGCCAGGACTTACAGGAGAAGGAGGGAATAAGGCCTGGCACAGTAAAAGGGACAAAAGCAGTGGGGTGGGGTGGGCAAGCCCACGCCAGCCAGGGAGTCTCAGGTACGAGAGAGGAACACATCTCAGATCCACACCTGGACACAGCCAGCTCCAGAGCTCGAAGGCCCCGCCCTCCCCCGGCCAGCTCAGGGCTCAGGCTGTGCTGTCACGGTAGCCTCTGCTTTCTGTAGATCTCGAAGCCCCAAGAGCAAAAGAAAAGAAAAGAACAAAGAAAGGAAGAGGTGAGTACCCTCCACCCCTCTCCAGCCCCTCAGCCCGCTCCCCTCCCTCCCCGACACCGCACAGAAAACCTGGCCTTCTACAATCACAGAATCAGGCCCTTGAAGATAGCTCATGTTGTCCCCACTGCCCAGAAGGAAAAATTCAGACCCAGAGAGGAAGCCAAGAGCCCCCATGAGTCGGTGGCAGAGCTGGAAGTGGAACCCAGACCTGTGGCCTCCCAGGCCAGGGTCCTTTCAAGTTCAGTCCTTGTGACTCCCCTGCAGCACCCCCCCACCCCAGTCACAAGAACACCAACTGAGGGGCGAGTGAGGTCTTGGGGGGCCGGGACTGTCTACAGAAAAGGATGCCTTTTTCCTAATTCTGACAAATGACCACATGGACTAGCTCGCAGGGTTTGTGTTATTTTTGTATGAGGCTATTTTTGTAAGAGACTATTGTGGGGGGCTGGGGGGGAGACTATGGGGGCAGCAGCGGGGGGCAGGGAGGTCAGCAGAGGCTTCCATCAGGCCTTCACAGGGATCCCCCCTGGGGATGTGGGGCAGAACTCGAGTACAGCCTGATTTCTTTCCCAGGCCACATGCAGAGTCCCCAGGCCGGAGGTCCCATCGCCACAGCAGCGGCAGCCCCCACAGTCCCTCACTGTCCTCCCATTACAGTGATTCCAGATCACCCAGCAGGTAGGCTGCGGGCCACTGGGAGCGCTCAGGTGGGGCTGAGCTCCCTTTCCGCTGGAGGGAGGGGACCTGCAGTTTAAACACTCCCCCATCCCCAGGGCTGGGGAGCGGGGCTGACAGACAGCAGCCCAGCAGCGGGTAGAAATTTACCAGGGCTGAGCTGCTGCCCGCGCCCAAGGGCGCCCCAGGCCCTGAATGGAAACCGAGGCAGTGTGCGGGCTGGGGCCTTGCTCTCTCCATGCCAGGGTTTCCCGGCGCAGTGAGGGGACGGGGGTGGAGGTAGGGCTGCCTTTCGAGCCTGGCACCGGCCGCTTGCACACGGGGCGTCCCAAGCCGGCTCCTCCCATGTAGGCTGAGCCCCAAGCACCGAGACGACGGGCGGAAGACGGGCAGCCAGCGGTCCAGCGGGAGCCGGTCTCCTTCCCCGTCCGGCGGCAGCGGATGGGGGTCACCCCAGCAGAACGGCGGCAGCAGGCAGCGGAGCGGAGCTCACGGGGGCCGCCCCGGCTCGGCGCACAGCTCGCTCGATGTACGTACGCTTGGCTTTGCAGAGGGTTCCCGCGCCGCGCGTGCTGCGCCGAGCTGGGTCGGGGCGGAGCTGGGTCGGGCCGGGTCGCCGCGGGGCAGGGGCCAGTGAGTGCGTCACGGGGGCGGGGCCGGCCGCTCCCCCATCCCAGGCGCCCTCCCCGCACCCGAGCGGCCAGGAATGCTGGTTGTCAGGGTGAGGGGGGCCTGCACCCTTGACCTTGGCAAACTGAAGGCCAGAGAAGGTTGACCACAGGGGCGCTCAGCCAGTCGGGTAAAGAGCTGGAAAGGAAACAAGGCCTCCCGCCTCCCTTCCCCCAGGCATATTGGGGTGGGCAGGAGCATGGACATTGGTAGGGGTCGCAATCGGGAACAGGATTCAAGAGTCAGGACCTCCCCGGGGCATCACTTGGGCCCTGAGCCTCCCTCTCCCCACAAAGTCCTTTACCCCCCTGGAAAGCCCGTCCTCCCTCAAGCCCCTCATAGCCCCTCTCCCCCTCCCAGATCCCTCCCCCATCTCAGTCCCCTTGCTGCCACAGAGCTGCATTTCTAAAGTCCCTGCTCCAAGGAAAATCTGTCCTTTCCCGGGCACTGCCACACTTGGACAGGTGTCTCAAACCCGTGGGCTCCACTTCCCATGGCCCATCCTTCCTGAGGCATCTCCCAGCGCGCTCGCTGCTGCCTCAGAGATACTGTCCCCACCCCACCCCCGCCCCAGGAGGCGAACAAACTCCTGGCGAGCCACAGGCAGGTGTGGTGAAGGTAGGAGCTGGCAGAGCCTTTCCCAGGTAGATGAGCTGGGCCAGGGTGGGAGGCGGGGGAGGCCCACATCCCCTTTTGTCTGTCAGTCTTAGAGTCCAGGGTAGAGTCCCCTCAGGGAGAGGGGACTGCAGTGCTGGCAGGGGCACTGGATGGGCACAGGGGAATGGGAGTGAGCAGGCCTGCAGGTCCCCCCCAGACCTCCAGGCTGCCCCAGGAGCCTCAGCAGAAAGGGGGAGTCTGCCCCTCCCCAGACCTCAGGTCTCAGCAGCAAACATGTACGTGTTGGTCAGTTTCATTTTGATTTCTGGCTGTTTCCTTTCACTCCCTTTCTTTTCTCAAACACCCTAACTCTCAAGGCCTCAGGGAGGAAAGTCAAGGGCAGCTGACAAAAAGCTCTGAGTCTCAAGATCAATTTTTGTTTAACGACATTACCTGTCTTGAGACTGCCCCACCTGGACAGCGCGCCAGGCACCTGCGCTCCAAGGGACCTCGTTGGGCCACATGGGGAGGATCCTTCCCATACCCCTGGCCCTGTCTTGGGAGTGGGAGAGGGCTCACAGAGGTAGCTGAGGGCGGCCCGGACAGGGGCTGGTGCCACAGGCCACAGAGATGATGCCCAATCTGGGCAAACCTAGAAGACATCGTCCCCAACCCCAACCCCATGGGCACAGAGCCGGAAGAGCACAATGCCCCAAACACCTTCTCGTGGGAACTCCACATCCTCTGAGAGGCACAGAAATGCAGGTTCTCTCCATCAGGGCCCTCCCCCCCCCAACCCCGCCTCTGCCCAGGGCCTGCGCAGGCAGAATGGCATAGCGACTAAGTAAACCGCAGGAGAGAGCAGCCAGGGAAGGCGGCCTAGCTTCCGGCCTCGGGGAGGAAGCCTCGGCAGCCATCTTGTCTCCCTCCCAAAAAATGGGACCAAATTGGGCATCGCCCTGGGAGTTTTCTAGAAGACAGCACTTTGTTACTCTTCTCACAAAGCATGCTCCCCAAATCCTCTCCCTACCCTTTGGGCCCTTAGAGGTCTGGGACTTCAGAACATCCCAGGCCTCTCACCCTCACCTGATCCCCTCTTGGCCTGCAGATCCTTTCTGAGGAGCAAAATGAGACTAGTTCTCATTCCAGGGAGGTGAGATAGGGGCTGGGGTCACAGACTTGGCCATTAACCAAAAATGTCTTTGGGAAAAAGTACTGGAGGGTGGGGTGGTATTCTTGGACGCTACCATTAAAAAAAGAAAAAGAGAGAGAGAAACAAACGGGAAAAGAAAAAGCTCACCGTTTTTTAACCCCGTCTATGTTTTTGTTTGTTTTTTTTAGCCTCCCATTTGAAACGTGGTAATATTGTGATTCCATTTCTTGTTTAGCCGGAAGGGAAGAGGGTGGGGAAGTTTATGTAACTTTTCCTGTTATTTTGTTTCTGTTTGTATTTCCTTTTTTTTTTTTCTTTCTTTTCTTTTCTTTTTTTTTCCCTTTTGTAACGTACAGAAATGCAAAGCATCTCTCTGTTTTTTTTTTCTATCTTCTATGTTGTTCTAGAATTTTGCTTTTGTGCGTGTTACTGTGGGAACTTCTCCTAATGCAGAGATGGTTTTTGAATCTCAAGTGAACATTAGTCATATACATGTCTCTCTATATTTTTTTTCCTTTGTAATCAGAATTTAAAAGGGAAGATAACTTTAAAAACACGACTCCCACACCAATAGCTCCTGCCAAATCTTCGGCAGCAGCCAGCCCTCTCCTCAACACCGGGGCATGAGCTGGGACTGCTTCAGCCTTTAAATTAACAAGAGTGGTGCAGATGGTGCTTCTGTGTCTCAGTCTATGAGGAACCTTGGAGAGAAGCTGGGAGACCCAGGGAAGGGGAGAGACTTGTCCCAGGTCACCCAGGTTGCTTCCCAGAGCCCTGAGCTTCCTCAGTTCCAGTTAGAATAAGATGGCTGCTCAGCCCCTTCCTGCCAGGCCTCAGATCCTTGGGAGGCCCCAAAGGAGGGAGCTGAAGGCACCTGATACAGTTTAACTCAGGTGAGGGCTTCAAAGCCAGATACTCCCGGGCAAGAGAAAAAATCCATCCTGGGCTTGAGACTGAGGCCAGCGGGGTGCTAGCTCCCAACACATCTCTTAGATGTCCCATCCCAGGCCAGGGCCGAGCCCCAGAGGGATTTCTGGGTTCTGCTGCTTACTGCTGTCTGTGGCTCAGAGAGGTCAAGTGACAAGCTCAAGGTCACACAGCTTTTTAGAGGTAGATCTCAAGATGTGGGAGGGTTGTCAATAGAAAACACACTCCAGGAGCCCTGAGCAAGGGGAGGAGGACGTGGGAGGTGGCTGCTGGTTGTCTCAGCTCCTAGGTTCCCCCTGATGACCCCGCCAGATGTCAATGGCATGCTCCCAACTCTCCCGATTCTACACAATTGCTGCCTCAGAGACCCAGGGAGCCCTGCGCCCTCACAGTTCACACACATGTAGGGAAATAAATAGTGAGGCACAGAGAGGAAAGGGAGTGGCTCAAAGTCACACAACGTGGGACGGAAGAGTAAGATGACCTCACGGAACAAGCCCTTCCATCCTGTCTCACCTGCCTCCCCCCACCCCCAAGAACACAGACTGGTGCTAGCTTTGCCCTCCCAGCACATAGGCCAGAAAGGCTGTGCAGGGTTTGCACCTGCTTGGCTGCACCTGCCCCTAGCATCCGAAGCGTTGAAGGAAGCCTCATTGTTTGGTGAGGATGGCAGACGAGGTTCCCGAGCAAGGCCCCCGGGCTCTCTCTGGCAGCTGCCTTGGGCTCAAATCTCATCACTTAATGGGGAGCCTAGAATGACCCCAAGAAGAGGTGCCTGTGACTCTCCCTGACCTGCCTCATCCCAGCCTCCCCCCCTCGACCCCCAGGAAAGAGCAGTGACCACGGCTGCGGTGGGGCAGTCAGGATAGGAAGGGACATCTTGGCATTTCTTCCAGGATGAAGCCAGAAGACAGGAGGGATAAATTTTGCTAAAATGATGCTGAAGCCAGGGGGAAAGGGGAGTTGACTTGAGGCTGAGCCAATCCTCCAAATTCAATCTGTGGTTGCCTTCCCTTTTAAATGCATGATTCCCTTTCACCCCATCTGTCCACTCTGATTGCCCTTGTTTAAACAGCTTTTCTCTCTTCTGTCTGGGTCCACCTTCCCCTCTGTCTTCCTGCCTCTCTCTTTGTTTCCTTCTGCCTCTGTTTCTCTGTCGTCTGTCTCTCTCTCTCCCCGTGTCTCTCTGTCTCTTCCTGGCCATCTCTCTCCCCTGACTTGGGCCTCTCTCCCCCTGCTGCCAGCCCCTCCTTCACCCATGCTGTGGTTCTGTTTCCATCAGCTGCTTCCTGCATGCCCTCTGGAGGTTTTCTGTTGTTTGAAGG
This sequence comes from Balaenoptera physalus, assembly GCF_965194825.1. Taxonomy (NCBI): domain Eukaryota; kingdom Metazoa; phylum Chordata; class Mammalia; order Artiodactyla; family Balaenopteridae; genus Balaenoptera; species Balaenoptera physalus. The sequence goes on from NC_138898.1 coordinate 84,251,674, forward strand.
TTAAGGAAAGGTTGGCTCTTGGAGCCTGTGGGTTTAAAAAAAAAAAAAAGCAGCAAACAGAAATGGCTGGGCAGGAGCCCCCTCCCATCCCGGGGACTAGACCGAAAGCCGCATGGCTGCCCTGTGCTGACTCAGAGGGGGAGCGCAGCTTAGAGACACTGTCTTCCCCCGATTCTGCATTCCCAATGCGGAGACCTTCTTTTCTTTTTTATTATTGCATTCCCGTCCCTGACCACTGAGAAGGTAGGTATCCCGGCTCCGCTGTGCGCCGCTCCCATCTCCAGATAAGCCCCGCCACTCTGCTTGGTTTGAATGTGGTTTTCTTTCTTTCTCAATCTCTCAATCTCGCTCTGGTTGGTTTTCTCCCCCTCCCTTTTTCTTTCTTTATTTTAAAGACTACTCATTTGTAACTTGCATTTTCTCCAAATGAGCTACAAAGCTGTGTTTCCTGGTTTGTCGTTTAGTTTTCTTGACTTTTCCTGACAACTTTTCTGGTTCATTCTTCCCCCCTTTCCCACCTTCCCCTTCTCCTTCTTCTTCCTCTCCATCCCCGCCCCCATCCCCCAAGCCTCCCTCACGCCCTCTCTTTCTCATTTTGTTGTCCGAATGCATTTCTGTGTGGTTTAGCATTCCGAGTTTGTGTTCCCTTCCTGAACTGTATGCTGCGGTGAAGCCAATTTGATTTCTGTCTTCTGGAGTAGCTGCTAAGCCCCTCACCCTCACGCCTGCCGGTCCCCGGGGCCACCTTGGGCAATAAGCAATGGTGCAAGGGCCTGTGCTGGGCCTCTTGGCCTCCAGATCTTGGAAGAAGTTCTGGCTGAGGTCAGGCCTGAGGAAAGAGCTCTGTCCCACTCTCCAGGGCCTGCTGGGCTCCCACGGTCCTGCCCTGGTGGCAGGTGCAGCAGCTGGCACCAGGACTGAACCCCACCGCTCCATCTTTTGGGCGTCATGGTAGTTGAACTTCAGGGGTGACGTGAGCTGGCCAGGAACAGCTACCGGATGTAGATGACCTACTTAGCGAAGTCTCTGTGGGGGCAATTTGAGAGATGGAGGGGATACTCAGCTCTCCCACCCCGTGCCTGGACCACAACCCAGCCCAGTCAGGGGCCCCCTCAGTCCCCCAGCATCCTTCCCTCTTCCAAATGTGGGCTAAATGGGGTCCCTCGGTGCAGATGGTCCAGAAGGGACAGTCAGTAGGGGCCAGGGTCCCTCGAGATGTTGATGGAGAACCAGGCCTAGATCCTGAGACTTGTGACCCCCAGCCCAGAGCTCATCCAGCCACACTGAGGATACACATCAGGAGTAGGTCCTCAGGGACCCCATCTCCCCATACTTGCCCTTTAAACTGTTTCCTGTCCCACCTGGGAGCCGCTGCAGAAGTTTGACACCCCAGCCCTCGTGAGGCCTCAGTGGGCCTCCATCCTCAGCTTTGAAAAGAGAAAGCCTGGCTATTCATGCTCTCCTCCCCCCATGCTGGTCCCAGGGGCAGGTCCTGGGGAGCTCACCCACCAGAGTATCCCTCATCCCTGGGTGGTGCTGGAGGGCAGACAAGGAAATTGTTCAGGGAGGGAGAAAGTGCTGCCGGTCTGAGGGAGGAGACTCCGTCCCAGCCTGATGCGGGAGTGGAGGCCTCACATTCAAGGAGTACCTGATGTGACCAGGGCCCCCAAAATAGGATTTTCAGGTGCTGAGTTAGAGGGCGTAGCTGTTCCAGATGCTCACTTGTTCTTGTCCTTAAGGATACCAGGACTGGGCAAGCACCTTGTCCCTTGCTACTCTTATCTTTCCCCTCGAAAATGTCTTACATAAGCAGAAGATGTCAGGTAGCAGGTGGTACCAAGGAGCAGAGGGGCTCCTGGGAGCAGGGCTCAGAGGCAGGCGAGGTCCTTCATTCACTCACTCACTCATTCATTCATACATGCACACACTAGGCCAGCACATGCTGGCACTCCTCCGTACCAGGCCCCATCTTGGTGTCCATGCCAGGGGAGAGGCAGGCAGACCTGGGTTCACAGCCCCCGCCTGTCAGGCTGGAGGACTGATGAAGATCACTCAGAACGATGAGAGGGAAGAGCTGAACCATGGATGGGGAGCTCCTGCTGGTCACGGTAGCCCCAGCCCTGGCACAGGGCACAGTCCATACTAAGGGAAGGAACCATATGGCACAGTCCATACTAAGGGAAGGAACAAGGGTCTGTGGGATCATAGAAGAGAGCACCCGACTCAGGGTGAGGATCAGGAGAGGCTTCCTGGAGGTGGTGACCTCTTGCTAGGGTAGGGGGGTGATAGGCATTATCCAGGGGAAAGAGGCAAGAGGGACAAGAGTCACAAAGAGCAGGCTTCTGGGGATGTTTGGGGGTCCCTGGCCACCACAGGCCTGTCCGTCCATGAAGTTCCATGGTGTCTGGACTTGGATCTCCCTCAATTCCTGGGAAGAATGAGACCCAAGCTGGGGAAGAGGCTCACCCTCTGGCAGGATCACAGCGACTCTTTCTCCAGGGCTTCTGGAGGGATGTGTGGATAAGGGTGAGATTGGCTCTAGAAGTCTCCCCAGGGAGGTGCTATCTGCCACCCTACCCGGCATAGCCATCCTCCCATCCTCCTCCATCCTGGCACTTGGGAGATACCCATGGGGCCCCAGGCCTTCCTGCCTTGCTCTGACCCTATTCATCTGTAAGGGGACCATGAGTAAGAGTTGTTCTCTGAAACGAACCTCTCAGCCCCTATACAGGCCCACCTAGCAGAGACCCAGCTATCCCCCACTTTACCAGTGGGGAAACTGAGCTTCCCAGAGTTGGTCACTTCCTTAAGGTTTCACAGCAAACTCATATCAGAGCTAATCCCAGGGTGGTCCACTTTGCCAATTACTATCATCTGGGGCTCTAGCAGCCATTTGGCTTGAAGGAGGTGAGAGGGAAGTGGGGAAGAGCTTGCACTTCAAGACATGCTAGGCAGGAAGCACCCGGCTCAGCACAAGGAGTCTGGCCCAGGGGCTTGGATCTCAGTGCTTAGGATCCTGGAGACTTCTTTCTCATTTGCCTCCTCTGGAGGGAAAAGGATGCTGGATGACAGAACCTAGTTCTGGGGACTTGGGCGCTGTGAGGCACTGGCCGCCTGCTGGGGTGGAGGGGGTTATGTGTTAGGGAGGACAAGTGTCTCCTGGTCTACTGAGAATGGATTGCCATTTCAGAGGGGCCATGGCGGAACAGCCCAGCGTCCATCTCTCCTAGCAGAGGTGAGCTGGTAATCAGGAAAGTCAGAGGACTCAAGGGGCACCTCGGTACCCAGTGATATCCATTCTGCCTGCCTGTGTCTCCCTCTGCCCCTGCCCTATACAGAAGGCTCTCCCAGGTCTTCATGGCCCATTTGGCTCTGGACAGCTGCTCTCCCTGCTATGGCTGGTGTTCATTGGCTGCTGCAGCCACCAATCGAGAGCTAGGTGTGCCCTGCCGCGGAGGGAGCTGACTTCTTCGTCTAGGGATTCAGGCTTAGCACAGAGAGGTCTTAACGCCACACCCCCACCCCCTCCAGGAAGCACCCAGGGCCATGCCAAGGAAGCCACACTCTTTCCAGTCCCTGGCAGCAAGGTGCCCTGAGGCGTGGCAGCTGGTTTTGCTCTCTCCTCCAAAAAGGCTGCCAAAAGAGCTTGACCCAGACCCTGCCCCTTTCCTAGGACTCCCTGGTTTGGCCCTGGCCCTTGTAAGGGCATTTCTTCCTTCCTCAGCAAACCGCACTGAGGCCCTACTAGATGCCAAGTTCTGTGATAAAAACTGAGGTTACAAAGCTGAATCCAACACCACATTGGCCCTGGAGGTGCTCAAAGTCAAGTTGGTGCTGGTGATTGGGGGGTGGGGAGGGATGGGGGACAGACTTACAGACAGACAAGTGCAGTCAACTGTTACTGGATGGAAGCCCAAGGACAGGAGGAAGGGTCAGTTCTGTGGAGGGAGGGGGATGGAGAGGGTGGTCAGGGAATCCTGGAATATTTGCTCTGGAAGGGACATCCAGAAGCAAAGCCTGACCCTGACTGTCTCATTTTGTGGATGGGGAAACTAAGGCCCAGACTAGGGAAGTGACTTGGCCAGGGTCACTCAGTGAGATTGTGGCAGACTCTCAGACCCCTGCTTCCCAGCCAGGGCCCTTTTGACGGTACCAGGTGCCCTTTCTGGTTTTCTGTAGCCCGATGCTTGTGTCCTGACTCCACTTTCGGAAAAACATTCGACATCTCTATCCAGTGGTCACCCAAGAGGTGCCTGCTCAGGCCCGAGGAGCCGGGCACTGCTAATCCTTCCTCCAGAGGTGGCATGGCCTCCTCTCGGCCTAGAATGGGGTGGTTGCGTTTTTCTCTCTCTCTCTCTATCTCTCTTGCATTTTTGTGAATCTAATGATGAACTTACGCTACCACACTTTTCCCTTCTCTTACACATCTTACCTACTAAAGGAGGAAGTGCCACTTTATTGGTAAGTGGACGTTAACCAAGAGGGACTTAAAAATTCAGAACTTAAAAAAAAAAGAAAAAGAAAAAGAAAGAAAAAGAAAAGAGAGAAACAGAAAGACAGTCGGGTGCTACTGACAGCTCCACAGATCTCTGCAGGGCCGGAAAACAAAGAAAGAAAAAATGTTAACAGAAAATTGTCAGTTCCCCAGGAGTTCAGACATTGTTTTTGATTTCGGTATCTAATGACATTTGTGGATTTTGTTTTTTATTTCGTTTTTCCTCCCTTTCTTCGGTTCAGTTTTGAGTTCAGTTGTCCCGCCTCGCCCCCACCCCCATCTGTGTGCCGTGTGCCCCCTCCATCCCCTCACCCACCCCCAAGCGCTGGGCGGCCTGGCCTGGTGGGCTGGCCCTGGCCCGGCCTCCGGGTGCCCGCCCTCTCTCTTCTCTCTGCCGGGATCCTCCGTCCCGTCGAGGGGGGGCGCAATGCCAGCCCCCGTGCCCGTCCTGGATTCCCCCTCCCTGACAGCCCACCCCCCCCCCCACCGCTCCGTCCCTCTTGTGTTTTGCATGCCGAGAACCTTGCATGAGCTGCACTGTTGAGGCCAGAAGGTGGACACTCAGGAGAGGCAGAGGCAGGGCAGGCGCGGGGAACCGTGTGTGCGATGCTCCGGGACTGGCAGCCCCCGGCCTGGGCCCGGTGAAAGCCCCCTCTCCTTCTCTCCCCCCACCCCGCCCGCCCGCTCTCTCCCCCTCGGCCTCTCGCTCCTTCTCTGGATCTGTCCTCTCTCTCTGTCTCTCCTCCTTTCCTGTCTCCGCTCTGTCTCTCTGCTTCTCTAACCTCTCCCCGTCTCTTTCCTCTCGGCTCTGCCTCTGCCTCTTCCCCTCTGGATTCTCCGTCTCCTCTGTCTCTCCGTCTCTGCCCGCCTCTGTCGCCCTCTCCGTCCCCTCTCCACCCCCTACGTGCCCTCTCTGCCTCTCTCCCCGTCAGAAGCCCAGCTCGCCCTCGCCCAGGGCCCGCGACCAGGCGGAGGCCGGCGTAGCCACGCCGCCCGCGCGTGGGAAGGAGAGCCCGAGCCCGCGCTCGGCGCCGTCATTGCAGGGCAGAGGAGGCCGCGCGGCCGGCGGGGCGGCCAGGCGGCGGCGGCGGCGGCGGCGGCGGCGGAGGCGGAGGCGGCGGCGCTCGCGGTCCTCGGCGTCCGCGCCCCGCCGCAGGGGCCGCCGGCGTGCCCGGCCCGCGCCGCCCCGGGGCTCGTCGCGCTCGCTCAGCAGGGCCCGCTCCAGCAGCGACTCGGGCGGCGGCGACCCCGGCCCCGGGCCCGAGCCCGGCTCCGAGCGAGGTCACGGCGGGCACGGGAAACGGTGAGCGGGCTCGGCCCCTGGGACCCGCACCGGGCTCCCCTCCCCGCCCCTCGCGAGCCCTCTCCCCTCCGCAGTCATACCCCCTCCCCGCGCACTGAGCGCCCCAGCACCGACCCCTCTCCCCGCAGCGGACCTGTCCACCCGCCCCCCGCCCTAAGATCCAGATCCTCCTCCCACAACAGAGCGCCCTCCTCCCGTACTCGCCCCCCCCCCCATGATCACTCTCCCTCGACAGCACGGAACAGCGTCTTCCTCACCGATTCCTCTCCCCCCCACCAGGGCCCCCTTCCCTCCTCCGGGAACTTTTCCCCGACCCCCAACACAACAACCTCCTCCTCCGCACTAACCCCATAGAACCCCTTCCCCTCCTGAGTCCTTTCCCCCCCGGGGCGCCCACTCTCTCCCTAAGTGAGCCCTTCCCTGTCACCGGGCCCCCCACCCCCCGCTCCTCCCCTGCCCGGGGCCCACTGTCTCCCAGCTGAGCCCCCCCGTCGCCGTGCCCCTCCTCCAGGGCCAAGGAGCGGCCCCCGCGCGCCCGGCCCGCCAGCACCTCCCCGTCCCCGGGCGCGCACGGCAGGCACGGCGGCCCGGAGGGGAAGAGCTCGTCGCGCAGCCCGGGCCCGCACCCTCGCTCGTGGAGCTCCAGCCGCTCGCCCTCCAAATCCCGCTCGCGCTCCGCGGAGAAGAGGGCCCGCAGCCCCAGCCGCTCGCCGTCGCCCAAGAAAACCCTGGGCCGGTAAGTGCGGGCCCAGGGGTGGCGGCGGGACCGGCCGGGGCTGCCGGGCCGCGTCGCTCATCTCGGGCCGGGCCCCGCAGGGACAAGGACGGCGAGGGCCGCGCGAGGCACGCCGAGGCCGAGGCCGCCCGCGCCCGGCGCCGCTCCCGCAGCTACTCGCCCATCCGCAAGCGGCGCCGGGACTCGCCCAGCTTCATGGAACCACGGCGCATCACCAGGTAAGGAGGGGCCGGGGCCGGGCCGCGGGGACCTTGGGGGGTCCTCGACCTAGCGCACCTGGTGCGGGGAGGGGAGGGCGCCGAAGGAGACAAGGCGAGGGTTGGGAGAGGGAAGAGGGCGCTCAGGCTAGGACTGAGGTGCTGGGGAGGGGTTGGGACCCGAGAGACAGAGGTGCAGGCTCACTTCGGGGAGGGAGGCCTCCAGAAGGGAAGCGTCCTGAGGGCCATGGAGGGGAGGGGCCCGGTTCTGGGGTCTGGGTACAGCAGCAGGCAAGGAGTTCAGCTCTGGAAGATTCCAGCCATCCCTCTCGGAGCCCCTCCCTCCTCCTTCCCTCCCCACATTCATCTCCTGGCAATGATGTGTCCTTTTCTCCTTCATCTCAAGGTCCAGCCTGCTGAGTGGCCTGTGGCCAGCCTGGGGGCCGGGTGGACCCCCTCTCCACAGGCTGCAGGGGAGATGTCCATGTGAGCTGACTGGCTCTGTCCGGCTGTCTGTCTGCCTCTCCTTTTCTCACTAAGCTCTCTGCTCACTTCCCAGCCCCCTGGGGGATTTGGAGGAGGGGGCACCGGCAGTCTGGTCTCTGGGGCAGCTGTGAGGGGAACCGGTCCCTCCCACTCTGCCCACACAGTCTGCCGGGACTGGAGGGTCTGGGCCTGGGTCTCCAGGTGAGATGATGGTCTGCATTTGTGGAAATCACCCTGCAGCCCTAGATCCCCGACATGGGGTAGAGGGCCACAGGCAAAATTCTGAGCCCAGCTCTGCCCTGGCCTTGCTGGGCAGCCACGGGAGATCAGCGTGCCTCTCCGGGCCTCAGTTCTCACATCAGAGCTAGAGGCCAGGCTGCCAGGCTTGGGACACTACCCCCCTAGATAACCCCGTAAGCAGGGGGTCCTAAGACAGCCTCCACACCTTCCACCTGGCACCCCCTTCAGCCCCCTCCCAGGCTGCCTCCTCCTCCTCCCACTAACATACACCTGTTTTCTTCCTCAGAATTAACCCCACGCAATGGGGCATTGTCGCCCCCTTAACTCTCTTTTCTTTTCTCTGGGTCACAGTCTCCTGGCTTCAAACTAACTCCGGGCCAGCGGGAGGTAGCTGAGTAAGGAGTGGGGGCCGGCAGGCCTGGGCCAGGGCCTTGGGCATGGGCAGCAGTGGCCAGGGGGCTCCTCTTGTTCCCTCTGAGTGACCTGAGAACCAAAATCCTCCATCCTGTGGGGAACAAAGAAGCAGGACTGGGCCATATTCACAAACCCTCCCATGCACAGAAGCCACTGCTTAGCTTGGCTGATGTGAGTTGTCTACACTTAAAAGTTGCATTTATTCAACAGATTTTTATTGAGCACCTACTCCAGTCAAGCAAAGACTTGGTCCCCTTTCCCTGCAGACAATGAGGAAAAACAAAGTGATCAACATAAAATTGGACCACTGCATGTCCAGTCTTGCTGGGGCAGGGGTGGAGGCAGGGAGAATTCCAAGGTCAAGGCTCAGGGGAAACTGAGGCAGGGAAGCCCTGGCCACTGCTGGGGAGGGGCTCAGGGCCTGAGTGAGGGCCCAGGACTGGCAGAGCTCAGGGCCTTGGATGGCCTGTAATCAGCTCTTCCCTCCCGGCAGTGCCCGAAAACGTCCCATCCCCTACTACCGGCCCAGCCCCTCGTCCTCCTCCAGCTGCCTGAGCAGCGACTACTCAAGCCGGAGCCCCAGCCCGGGCCACAGCCATGGAAGCTACAGCAGCCGCAGTCGGACCCGCAGCCGCACTCGCAGCCCCTCCCGGACCCCCAGTCCCAGCTACCACAGCCGGAGCAGCTCAGAGAGCGGGGGCTTCTGAGCCCAGCCGACCCAGTTTCGTGCCCCCTGGCACAGGGAGAGGCGAGGGGTCAGGACCCAGGAGCTGCAGGGGGCCTGCAAAGAGGTCCCGGGTCCAGGGAAGACCTTGAGGGCGGGGGCCCTGAAGACAAAGAGGAGCTGGATTCTGCTGCTTCTGGAGGGCCCCCGCCCTCACCTCCTGCTCACCCACCACGTCCAGGGAACAAAGAGCCGTTTCGAACACAGGGATCACCCTGCCCCGCTTCCTGCTTGATGCCAGCTCACCAGGCTGGGGACCTCAGCTCAGTGGACCCAGGGACACCTTTGACGGTGCCAGACCTGGGAGCCTCCCCTGCCACTCCATAGGACCCTCAGCTCCTCTCTACCACTGGGCGGACACGGAGATGGGACAGCAAGCCGGAGCTAAGTTAGACAGGAGGAAGAATGGCCTAACCCTTGGTGCACCACCATCCAGGCTGAGGAACCACTTCCTTCGAGCCGGCTGCAGGAGGACCCTGGCTGAGGGCTGGAGGCTGGCCCCAGAGCCTCCCCAGACCCCTCCCCTGGCCCAAGAGTGCCCTGACTGGGTGGGCCCCTAAGCCCCAGCCTGAGGGGCCAGGGAGCTCACCCTTGGTCGCACCTCTCCAGGCCAGGCTCTCCCCTCCAGCCCTCGCCCCATGCCCTGGGCCAAGGCCACGCCAGCCAGGCCTTCTGCATGACAAGAGGTGGGATATACAGACCACAGCTGCATCTGACCCTGAGATCAAAAGGGGTTCGGGTCAGGAGGTGGAAGAGAGAAGCGGTAGGTGGAGGAGGAGCCTGGGAGGGGAAGAGCAATGCAGTCGGCGGACTGAGCAGGCCTCGGGGTCCCGGTGTGCCCAGTGGCTGGGACCTGGGCCGGATGGCAGCAGGCCTAGGATGACGTGCCCTTTGGGGCTGCCCAAGGGAGCAGGGAGCCAAAGGGAGCACTTCCTCCTCCTCTTCCAGAGAGGGGTGCTACACCTCTTCGAAGAAAGGATAGAATCTAGACTGAGGGCCTTGGCCTGGGGCATGGATGGGGAAGCAGCGGCCCCCAGCCCTCTGCTGCTGCTCCCAGCCCCCTCCTCCCGGGGCCCTCAGGGATCTCACGAAGTCTTCCTCGGCCCAACAGGGCAGATGCCCTGGGCTCCGGTGGGGGGAGGGGTCTGGGGTCTGGTCCGGGTTCCCCCCCTCTGTTTCCCCCTCCTTCTCCGCGGTGCGGATAAAAATTGGACTCTAATAAAACACTTGGTGCCCGGATGGCAGGTGGTGAGACCAGGCCTCTGTGGATTTGGGTACCTGGGGAGTGTGGGGAAGGCAGAGGGTCCTCATCTGGGCCTCAGGTAGGGTTTGGGGCTATGGGGAAAGCAAACTTGGCCCTGCTCTGGAGATGCCACCTCTTGGAGGGGATGGAGGCATGAAACATACCTCAAGGTGGGCATGAAAGTTCAGCCTGTCTCACACGAGCCCAAAGCTGCCCCTTCCCCTTCCCCCCTTCCATTCCCTCACTGCCCAGCTGGACCGCCTTCCTCATCTGCACCCCACAGCCAGGCTGCAGCCAGGTGACCAGGCAGTGCCACTTCCTTTTCTGCCCCACCCCCGCTCCTGGCCTCTAACCACAACCCCTCCTAGGCCCACCTGCTCACCAGCTGGCCTGCTTGGGTCTGGCCCCCTCCAGTCCATCCCACCATAACTAAAATTCAAATCTGACCATTCCCTCCCTCTTTCCATACATGCTTACTCAACACCTACTATGTGCCATGCCCAGTTCCTGGCTCTGAGGACACAGTATTGAATTAAGGAAACAGAACGCCCCACCATGAGGATCCCGTGACCATGTCCACCAGCTTGTAGCACTTGGAAGGGCTTCCGAATGGCGAATGGCTCCACCTGGAATTGCCATCCTCTCCCGCCGCCACGCTCCAACCTCCGCTCCCATCACTGTCCTTGACTCCAGCGGACCCTCCTCCCGGGCCCCCCTCGGCCCCTCTCCACCTCCACAGGTTCCCGAGAGCTCGTGGTTCCAGGCGCAGCTCAGCTGCCTCCTACTCCTAGGAGCCTTCCCGATCCCCAGCTGCAGTGGCCACTCCCGCCTCTGGATTCCTCCAGCCCTAGGTCTGTTTCTGCCTTTAGGGTATCAAGCTCTTGATCCAGTTATTTGTTGGCGGGTCTCTCTCTCTCCCTAAATCTGTGAGCTTCTGGAGCCCAGGCCATCCCTTCTTATCTCTGCATTCCCCAAACAGGCACCCTTGAGATGTTTTTTGAATGAGTGAAGGAGTGAACGAGGCAACTATGGCGTGAGGGGTTCCAGCAACCGTGGGGGCAGGGTGGAGACCAAAGGCATGGTGGCAGCAGGAAGACCCTAGAGGGCGACAGAGAGAGAGAGAGGAAAAAAACCTGCTGGTTGGCGGCGCGCCAGAAGGGATACAAAACAGGCCTGGACGGAGAGGAGAGGTCCCTGGGGGAGGATCCACGGCAGCCTGGAAGCCCGGAGCTCTTTTCCTCAGCACCTCCCTGGCTACTTGGCGCCCGTTCCGCTGAGAAGGACAGGGAGGGAACCAGGCCCCTGTCCCTCCCGCAGACGGAGGGCTCAGACTGAACTCTTCTGCTCTTACCTTGGGAAAAGGGAAAAACACTGGAAGGCAGGCAGGAAAACAGGAAATTCCAATTCTATGTCGGGTAACAAGGAGGGGGAGACGGGGGCAGGGATGGGGGAACCTTAGCAAGATGTGGCATTTGGGGTGTAGGACGTCCTCTCCTCACCTCTCTCTCTGCACTTGGGGCCTCAGGGACCCCTCCATCCTTCCCCTCCCGGCACACACAGCAGCCAGGAGGCTGGACAAGGCTTTCCCGTGTCCTGGCAAATTCGCCCCTTTTTCTTAATCCGTTTCCTACAGCCCCAGACCCAGGGTAGCAAGTCACAAATGCACATGCCCAATTTGGGGGTCCCAGCTGACTACCCCCCTCCCCTGCCTCTCTGAGGCGCTCTTGGAAGCCCCCTGGCCTACTCCCCCGACCCTCCCACCCCCGCCTCTCTCAGCCGAGGGCATATTCAGCAAACCGGCCTTATCACCAGGCACCTGCCCTTCCTTTGCCAAGCCCCCCTCCACCTGAGAAAGGCTCTCAGGACACCCAGCACCGGAGTGCTCCAGCCACAGGGCCTCCCACCTCCACGGCCACCACAGGGGATGCCCCGTCTCCACGTCCCCCCTCATCCTCTGCATCGACTCACCATATACACATCCCTGGGCTGGGGTGGGGGGTCGTGGGAGGATGGGGGAGAGTAGAGAGTGGAGGAGAAACTGTTGATTCACCAGTGCTGGAAGGAGCCTTCGAGAACATCCAGTCCGATGGTCTCATCGCACAGATGAAGAAAATGAGTCACGGAGGCCGGCTGTTGGCCAAGGTCACAGAGTTAGAGACATATACGTCCCCAGACTCCCAAGCTAGATAGATTCTTTCTACTGGACAGCAGGGTGGGAGGGGTAGGAGGATGGGTCCCCAGCCCTCCCACCTGGCCCCTCCTTGGCACCTCTTCAGCAGTGATGGAGGCGAGGTGACCCCAAGGCCAGCCAGAAGCCGAAGGCCTAGGAGATGGGCTTTTGGAAATGGACTCCTGGAGGGGCAGTGTCTAGACACTTCCAGAAAGACCCAGAGCCCCCCGACCCCCATGCGCCCTAATTACAGCTGCCCACATTCTTAGTTCCCAGCAGGCCCAGCGGCAGGCACTTCATCAGCTGTCAGGCCTCTCCCGGGAGCTCGGGCAGCTGCCTGAACGCTCGCATTTTCTGAGGCTGGGCCAGGGAGGGAAGGGCTGTGGCAGCTGGAGTTGGCAAAAGCCTGCCAAGGGAGTGGCTAGTGTGGCCAAGTGCTCAGGCGCAGGGCCAGGCCAGGAAGCTGGGAGGCTGGTCTCGGAGCTGCGGCAGAGTATCCCAGACTCTGGGGCTAGGGATGGGGGGACGGGCCCCTCTGATTAAGGAATCCCTGCAGTGTCCCCCTGCTCCCCAACCCCTTGGCTTCTGGGAAATCCCTGCGGGTGGAGTTGTCCTCTTAATCCCAGAAAAACTACCCCTGGGAGCTCAGTACCCTAGAGGAAGGGTGCCTGGTCAGGGCTGGAAGTGAACCCAGAGAGGCTGGCCCAACCCTCCCTGTCCCACAGCTAACCCTGGGCTGCACACCTCACCCTGGGCCTGCAAGCCACAGCCCACGGCCCTCCCTGGACTGCCTGGGAAGTCCCCCCTGCCGGATAGACAGGCAGGAGGCCTGGGTTCCAATCCCTCCATCCTTCACCAGCTTTGTGACCTTGGGGCAGTTGTGACTCTCAGTTTTCTCATCTCCAGAATGGGACTCTGATAAGATACTTGAACGTGCTATAAAGCACATACAACCAGGTAATTCTCATTAATCTAAGTCTCAATATCCAAAATTAAAGGCCCTCTTTCCTTAATAACAATGAACACTTCTGAGCACCAGGCACTTCACGGGAGTTATCGTGTTATAGATTCACCGCAGCCCTGCAAGCTGGGTGTGTTATTAGCTATGTCTTGCAGATGGGGATGTGCCAGCTCAGAGAGGTCACCAGGCCCGTGAACGGCAGCAGGTTCAAGCCCAGCCTGTCTGACCCCAAAACCCAGTTTCTCCTTCACCCCTACCCCCTCTTACTACCACCCAGAGCTACCCAGGTCCCCTCCCTTGTGATTGGCAGCTCTGATCTGAGAGTCCCTCGAGAAGTGACCCATTGAAGATGGATGTGGGGAATTCCCTGGCAGTCCAGTGGTTAGGACTCCACACTTTTGTTGTAGCAAAAATAGAAATGAGACTTTTCTGATAAACAGGAAAATAAGGAAACAATGAACAGGCTGGGGAAACAACATAAACAGACCTGAAAGTGTTAAGCAATCTTGGTTATTCTTTAGTTGTTACTACTAACAAACACTTGTAGCTGGACTTGTCCTTCACAAAGATGATCATTACTCTCTGACTCCATACAAATTACCCTTTGCAACTGGCATTTCTTCTCCCCCTACACTCCCCTGTAGCACTCTTCATTTCAGAAAGGTCATGGGCCCATAACTTCAGGGACATCAGACCCGGTTGCTGAGCCACCTGATGCCAACTTTGGCCATGAATTTGCAGAAGAAAAGAAATGCAAGGCCTCCACTACTTTTGATCCTTATCATATACCCCGGACTGCGAGCCCCACATATAAAATCTTCTCCGACTCCCCAAGGAGGGGGCCCAGTTCTTGAGGCGTTAGCCTACTGTGTCTTCCCTTTGCCTGGCAAAGAAAATAAAAAGCCTCTCTATTTCTTATCTTCCATTTCTCTGTCTCCGTATTTTTATCCAGCATCGGTGCACAGGGAGCCAGATTTGGCCACACTTTCACTGCAGAGGGCCCGGGGTTCAATCCCTGGTTGGGGAACTAAGATCTCACGAGCCCCCAGGCGTGGTCAAAAAAAAAAAAAAAAAAAAAAAAATGGATGTGAATTCTCAGTTCTGCTGCCTCCACCTCCATGGGCTGGGTGCTGAGGGTGGAGCCCTGGGTTGCACAACTTCCCCTAGCCGGGGCTGCAGGGATTGATCCTCCCCACCTTGGTTTCAGGCAAAATGAAGGGAGCTCTGAAGGTAGCTTCTGTCTACAAGGTGCTGACGGCCAGGCAGGCAGCCCCCACCCAGAGCATGGCTGGGTCACACTTGAAGGCACCTATGATTATGTTTGACAGCGCCCGCTAGGGTGGGGCACTTGGGCTCCAGTCTGGGCCAAGGTGGGCAGGCAGGGACGGATGAGGGCCCTCCCTGGCTCCTGACCTCACCCTGACTTTAAGAGCTGGGGATAGGTGGGGTTGGGAGTGCCAGGGAGTGAAGGCCTGGGGCTTCCTGAAGCTGAGACCCTTGGGGGGGCGGCGAGTAGCTCCCCATGGAGACTGGGCTCCTGACGTGATCCAGCAAGAGGGGCGGGGCAGAGGGCAGGCATCCTGTCTGCCTCCTCTCCTTGGCCCATGAGAGCTCCAGGTGCTTAGATGCCTTTCCAGAGGTGACCTCAGATTTGTGGCCCAACCCCAGCTCCTTCCCGATGGGGAGCAGGTGGGTAAGAAAGAAAGACATCTAGGAGTGCTCTCTCCTGAAGAGGAAATCGAGGCTCAGAGAGGGCATGAGACTTGTTGCTACCCCAGCTCATTTTTTTTTAAATTAATTAATTTATTTATTTTTGGCTGCGTTGGGTCTTTGTTGCTGTGCATGGGCTTTCTCTAGTTGCGGCGAGTGGGGGCTACCCTTCCTTGTGGTGCGCGGGCTTCTCACTGCGGTGGCTTCTCTTGCTGCGGAGCATGGGCTCTAGGCGCGCAGTCTTCAGTAGCTGCAGCACGTGGGCTCAGTAGCTGTGGCTCGTGGGCTCAGTGGTCGTGGCTCGCGGGCTCTAGAGCACAGGCTCAGTAGTTGTGGCGCACGGGCTTAGTTGTTCCATGGCACGTGGGATCTTCCAGGACCAGGGATCAAACCCGTGTCCCCTGCATTGGCAGGTGGATTCTTAACCACTGCGCCACCAGGGAAGCCCTACCTCAGCTCATTGAGGCGACTGGACTGGAGTCTGGCTTTCAGCCCCTCAGGTGTCCTGGGCGGGGCAGGGCAAATCCTGCGTGGAACTGGCAGGAGTACAGCCTCAGCCCAGCCCCAGGAGAGGCGCAGCAAACAGAGTGGGTCTTGGAAGCAGAGGAAGTAAGGGACTCCAAGGTGGGAGCCCCATGAGGGTAAGAGCGCTGAGCACTAGAGAGGCTTGGAGCCTCTAGCCTTACTCTGCTAGTGTTTTACAGGAGGCCGTAGGCCAGTCACCTAATCTCTCTGAACCTCAGTTTCCCCATCTAGAAAGGAGGGATAACAAGACAGAAGTGAGGAGAAGGGAGGCTGGACTGGGGTCATGCCAATGAAGGCAGGAGAGAGAGGGAACGTTAGGATTATGGCAGGACCCTAGGGGCAGCAGCCTCTGCCCAGAGGTGGGAGCGGGGGCGTGGATCCCATAGGTGGTCAGATAGGAGGCGGGGCAGGCCTCAGGCTTCAAGCAAGTTTGAAGGAGCTGTACTGCCTGGAGCCCTCTCTCCCTTTGTGCTGTGGGAATATTAAACAAAAGGGGCTTTGAGATCATAATCTGCAAAGAGGAAAAGGAGGGGCCTTGGCCCAAATCACACAAAAAATCAGTGGCAAAACCCGGATGAGATTCAAGGCTGCTGTATTTCAAGTTCCCTGTCCAGGGCTCCTCAAGAAAAATAGATATAATGGGGAGCTTTGACAGTAACCTTTCTCCTGACCCCCCTCAGCACGGGGCCTCAGGGTTTGTGATCTGGGTCTGCCCCACTGGGAAGTCAAGGGGAAAACGGCCAAACCTACACACGCCACCGCCTCTGCAACAGGGAGACATACACGCTCTCCTTCCTCCCCCCTCTTTCCACTCCAAGGAGCTAATAATAACAATAATTCATTATCATGTACCAGGCCCTGGACTAAAATGTTTACTTTCATTAAGTGGCTGAATCCTCACACCAACCCAGTGATGGAAGCATTTTCATCATCATCATCATCATCATCATCATCCCCATTTCCCCGATGGGGAAACTGAGACACAAAGACTCTCATTTGCACAAGTTCATCCAGTGAGTGGCAGGACCTGCATGTGAACTCAGGCGGTCTGGCTCCCGAGCCCACACTCCTAACCATGCTGCTTCTTAAGACATTATTTCACAGACACCCTGGGGTCCAAATCCCGGCTCTGCCAATCCCTAGGTGTGTGGCCTGGGACAAGCAGCCTGACCTCTCTCTCGGCTTTACCCTCCTGGACTGTCCACAGATCGCGGCCTAGCGCTTTAGCACCCAGGCCTGCGAGCGTCCGGCAGTGGGCACTGCACCAGCACCGGGGCTCCAGTCATTTGTTTTCTAAAGCAAGAGAAGGTTCCAGATGTGGGTAGGGCCTTCCTCGCCCCGCCCCGCGCCCCGGTATGCAGTGGGGGGAATGCAGGGGGAGGGGCTGCTCCGGCCCGTCACTGCCATTAATAGCGACCTGAAACACGCCTGCTAAAAATACCCGGCTGGAGGCCCATAAAAGCGCTGCTGGGGCGGGGGCCCGACACTTCTCGCATTACTCCGAGCCTCAGCCGGACGCGCGCAGACCAGCCAGCATGGCCGAGCGCCGAGTGCCCTTCTCGCTCCTGCGGGGCCCCAGCTGGGACCCTTTCCGCGATTGGTACCCGGCCCACAGCCGCCTCTTCGACCAGGCCTTTGGGCTGCCCCGGCTGCCCGAGGAGTGGTCGCAGTGGCTGAGCCACAGCGGATGGCCGGGCTACGTGCGCCCGCTGTCCGCCGCCGCGATCGAGGGTCCCTCCTACAGCCGCGCGCTCAGCCGGCAGCTCAGCAGCGGCTTCTCGGAGATCCAGCAGACTGCCGACCGCTGGCGCGTGTCCCTGGACGTCAACCACTTCGCCCCCGAGGAGCTGACGGTCAAGACCAAGGACGGCGTGGTGGAGATCACTGGTGAGCCCCCCCCCCGGGGACTGGGGGCGCCGGCCCCCGGCCTCTCGCCGGTCCTTGGGAGGAGCCCTGGGCAGGGACCTGGGTTGAAATGCGGGGCGGGGGGCGGCGGGGGGGGCCTGGAAAGTGAAAACTTAGCCAAGGACCCGGGGGCAGAGCCGGGGGAACGGGGCGGGCCTCCTTGCCCTGCCCCTGGCCTGTATCCACTTCTCTGGAGTTGGGGGTGCTGGTAGCTCCTAATGGATCTTTTAGCCCTAAAAAGTCTCCGCTAAGGGAAGAAACGCCCCCTTCCAGCGGAGACCCCCACGGCCCAGCCCCACCCCCAAGGGACCCGGTCTCCCCGCGCCCACCCGCGCCTACCCACCCCGGCCTGCGGCTGGTATGAAGAGGGCGTCGCCGCCCGCCCCGCGCCGTCTCCGCCCATAGCCCGTGTCCGCGGAGGGGGCGTGTGCGCGTGCCCGGCGCTGCGGCCCCCCTCACCGCTCCCAAAGCCCCTGAACCGAACTTTCCAGAAGCTTCTGAGATCCCGGGACAGCCTGGGGCACCCAAATCCCTTAGTCAGTCTTGCCTGCCATGAGCCCTGGCCGCCAGGTGGGACGCGTTTGGATGTGCGCCAGCTGGAGAGGCCGCCCCTCCCTGCCTCCTCTGACTTCCTTCCCCCCGCCCCTCCACTCCCCTCTCCCTCAGGCAAGCACGAAGAGCGACAGGACGAGCACGGCTACATTTCCCGGTGCTTCACTCGAAAATACACGTGAGTCCTGGCTCCAGAGCTGGGGGGGCTGGAGGAGGGCGCAGGGACACACAGGTGTGTAATGCTTCTCCTCCCTTTCTGCGTGTCCAGGCTGCCCCCCGGTGTGGACCCCACCCAGGTCTCCTCCTCCCTGTCCCCCGAGGGCACGCTCACCGTGGAGGCCCCGTTGCCCAAGCCAGCCACCCAGTCGGCAGAGATCACCATCCCTGTCACCTTCGAGGCGCGGGCCCAGCTTGGGGGCCCAGAAGCTGGGAAGTCTGAACAGCCTGGAAACAAATAAAAGCCCTAGCCCAGTTGCCCACCCCACAGTAGCCATCACTGACCATCCCCACGCACCAAACCTCTGTACTCTTTTGATATCTTTACCTTCTGTTTTTCTCAAAGTTCAAAACAACTGCCCGCCCCTGCCTCGGACCCTGGTGTGTTTGTGGAGACATAGGGGTTGTGGGTGGTTCACACGCTCATCACCTTTGCTGAGGGCCTGCTGTGTGCCAAGGCCCACGCTGGGCCCTGTGGGTACAGTGGTGTCCATCACAGGGCACAGCCCTGCCCTCCAGTCCCTTGTTTATTAAGAGTGAAACAGTCATTGTTTACGGCAATTAAAACCACCCCCAGGGCTGGGCTTCCCTGGTGCCGCAGTGGTTAAGAATCCACCTGCCAATGCAGGAGACACGGGTTCGAGCCCTGGTCTGGGAAGATCCCACATGCCGCGGAGCAACTAAGCTTGTGCGCCACAACTACTGAGCCTGCGCTGTAGAACCTGCTCGCCGCAACTAGAGAAAAGCCCGCACATCAAAGACCCGATGCAGCCAAAAATAAATAAATAAATAAATTCATGAAGAAAAAACCAAACCCAGGGCTAGGTGTGGGATCAGGGGAAACCAGGAGATGCACCTGGCCCAGGCTTAGGCACTCAGGAACACCTGGGCAGGGGGGAGGTGAGGGGGGGACAGGGCAGGGTCTGGGGAGGGGAGCTTCCTGGGAGCTCAGAGTTCCTTCCTGCCCTCATCATAACTTCATTAATCCTGGGGAAGAGGGGCAGGACCAGGTAGATGGTATTGGGGGGGGGGGGGGTGTGGCCACCCCAGATGGCATTCTGAGGGGAGATTGGCCTCGTCAAAGGACCTTTCCCGCCAGGCCAGGCCGTGCAGGTAGCAGGGGGCCTGGGCCCTCAGGCCTGAGGGTGCCCTGCAGAGAGCGAGGGCAGGTGCGGCCTAGGTTTTGGTGGAAGAGAGGCAAAGACCTGCCAGGGGAAGCAGTGGCTGCAGGAGGGCCTGCCTTGACTGTCCCCGGCAGGAACACCCACACCTACCTCGGCCTTTGTCCTTGTCCTCCCCCCACCCTCTTCCCTGCCCGAGGAGGGTTCGGGGCGACCTAGGGGAGGGAGAAAGTAGATGGGGGCTTTGGAGCCCAGTCTGAAAGTAGATGGGGGATTTTGAGACCCCACATTCTCTCCACCAGCAAGGTCCCAGAGCGGGGGGCTATGGCCAGACGCTTCTGGGTGCACAGCCCTACTTTGTCATTCTGGGTGCACAGCCCTACTTTGTCAGGGTCCCTGAGAGGAGCAGCACCCGCAGGGAGGGGCCTGGGGCACCCACACACCACCTCTCACACCGTCCAACTTCTCAGTTTCTCCTCCCTGGTGTGGGCTCCCTGTTGGGACACCACGATCTGGAGCAGGCGTAAAGCCAAAGGGGGTCCCGGCCCTCGAGGGCGCCGCCGAACCTGGAAGGAGGCCAAGAGGGAAATAAACACCTGGAAC
This sequence comes from Balaenoptera physalus, assembly GCF_965194825.1. NCBI lineage: Eukaryota > Metazoa > Chordata > Mammalia > Artiodactyla > Balaenopteridae > Balaenoptera > Balaenoptera physalus. The sequence continues at coordinate 84,271,275 of NC_138898.1, forward strand.
AAGGACGGTTCTGGCCCAGCTGGCAGCACAGGTCCGGACCTGTCAGCCAGGACGCTGCCCAGTCTACCCACCCTCCCACCCGGTTTCCTGAGCTCTGATCGCCTAAACCTTCCACCCTCTCCCCGAGACACACCCCCCCCCACGTCTCAGATGTCTCCTGGACGCCTCCGCGCTCCCGTGGCCACGACCGAGAGTCAGCCTATCCAGTTCTCACCCTCGCTCTGCTGGCCAGTGCCCTTGTGGCTGGCAACAGGGTGGCCCTGACCTCCACGGGGGTGGCTGGGTGCCCCTATCTGGTCGGAGAGAGTGATTGCAAGGTTGCCGGGCTGCCAGCTCCTCCACTGGTGCCCTGGACGTGTGGGAGAGCTAGTTCCAAGCCTTTGACCAGGTAATCCTCACATCAGCCCCGAGAAGAGGTGCGGTTACTGCTGCTTGACAACTGGGCAGTGAGCCTCAAAGAAGTGAAGAGACTTGCCCAGGTTCACACAGCTCGTCCTGGAGGGGGCAGAGGGCCATCTGCGTCGCCCCAGACACGGGAGGTCAGATTAACTCAGACACAAGGCTGGCGGGGGCGGGGGGGGGGGCTCCACAGCTGGAAGTGCGGCCGCATAAGGCTCCGTGGGGCCTCAGGAGGAGAAGCACAGCGATGCAGCTGAGCCTGGGGGCCTGGGCCACTCGAGGGGGCGAGGCTGCAAAATGGCCCGGAGTCCAGGGCCATGGCCTGGGGTAGGCAGGGGTCAGCGCCTGGGTGCTGTCGGTGCTATAGGAATGGAATATAGGTCCGGGGGCTCAGGCCATCACTGGGGTCACAGCTGGGGCACGAGGGAGGTAGGAAGTGAAGAATTCAGTCCCTGCAAAGGAAACAGGCCGCAGTCTCCGTGGGAAACCAAAGTAGGAGGTGAGGCAGCTGAGGCAGATGCCCTATAGGCGGCCTGGGCCACACAGTGGGGGGCGGGGCAGAGGCAGGAGGGGAGCCTGGGGCTGGGCTGGCCCTACGCCCAGAGCTCCTCTCAGAGGACGTGGGATCTGGGCAGCACCTCTGGGCGGAGTGGTGGGTGGGGCAGGCCGGCTCAGGTCTGGGAGTCTCCACAGGGAGAGGCCGGTTCTGGGTACTGAGATGCCTGGTGAGTCGCTGCCCTACTGCTGTCCCCAGCCTCGCCAAGCCTTTCCCTGATTTTCAGTGGGTCCCTCTCTAGACGCCTCTGGTGACATTCAGGTCTGCAGACGCAGACACTGGCCTTGGTTCAGTGAACGCTAGCATCTGGGTCCCTCTGCTCAGCCGACGGGTGCCTGAGGGGCAATGCCCCCTGCTCCAGGCCAGTGGCAAAGGCACCCTCAAGGACCTCAAATCCCGGTGGCTGCGGCTCACCTCTCACCAGCTCCAGCTCCCCTAGGGACCCGTGGGGTGCACAAGCCGCTCTCAGTTCCAGGCCGATCCCTGGGTCTCTCCTTTTCTCTCTCCCTCCCAGTTATGAAATCTGCCCTCCCTGTTGGCTCCTTCTCTGGGCCCAGCACCCAGCCCGTAGGTCCAAGTCCCTGCTTGAGCTCAAAGGGGCAAGCGGAGGACACAGCCCAGTGACGAGCAGCATTCTACCATTAGAGAGGGCCCAGGACAGCCTGCGGAGTCTCAGTGGAGTGGGAAAGAGGGATTTCCAGAAGTGACCCTTGTGTGACAGGCAAGGGGGAGTTGCATGGGTGAGGCTGGAAGGCTGGTGCGGTCAGGCTGGAGGAGGGGCTGCAAGCAGAGAGGGCAAGTGAAGGAGCTGCGGGGGCCCCATCTTGGAGGGCATCGAAGGCCACGCTAAGTGCAGGCTAAGCAAAGGGTTTAAGCATCCCCGCTTTAGAAACAGGGTTCCAGACCTTAGAGGAGAGTGGTTGGGAGGGGCAGCCGTGAGGGGGGGCAGTGTGCTGCTGAGACGTAGTGGGCATGGGTCCTGCCAGGGAGAGGGGGATCGCACGCCAGGATGTGGCAGCAGCAGGCTCTGCAGTGTGGGGTGACACACCGGATGTCGGGGTGCTGGGGGGGGGGTGGGGGAAGGAGGGGACCTCTAAAGTCCTGAGCTCGCTGCCTGGGGCTTGCTGACTTCGCAGTCTCTGTAAGGTCAAGCAGCCACCAGACCTTGGCTGCTGGGGGAGTGAACTGTTTCCAGCTGCCCTCATCTTCCCTGCTACTGAATCAACCTAGGGTTTGCCAGGGAGACTGCTCTGTGGAGAGGGTGGGGTGGGGAATAAAAGCTGCCCAGAGAATGGCTGCAGAGGACCCCAGTGCTGGATCCAAAGGGTATGGCCAGAGCACCTTTGTGATGGGGGAGGGGCAACCAAGCGAAGGAAGAAGAGAGTAGGGTTGGACTGGAGCCCCCGCCCAGGGTTGACCAGAAGGTTGACCATTAGAGACCCCAGACCCCTGGCCAGCTGGCAGCCACACAAGCCCTACGTGCCCTGGCAGAGCCCAGGGCAGGGCAGAGATCAGCCTGGAGGGGTTTCTATCTGCTGGCCTTACCCCGGACCCCCTGCACCTCTACACTACACCCAATCCCCACATGCACACAGTGGCACCTGGGGGTTTGGGACAGCCCTGCAGCCAGGACTTGGCGACGGGTCCAGACGTGCACAGCAGCGACTGAGCTCCAGCTCAGGACCAAAGCAGGGAAGGAGGATGCAGCATGGGTGAGGGCAGCTGGGTGAGCCTGGGCTGGTCTTAGCCAGAGTCTGCCACTGGGCCCTGCAGCTCAGACTCTGATGAAATGGGGGCTAAGCCCTGCCCTCAGGCTGCTGTCCTAGGGAAGTGGGCCCTGGGAATGTGTGCCCCCCCCACCCCAAAGTGTGTACTGTCTGTCCATCTACCATGCCCCTGTGTTCCAGCCCTAAAGAGCACAGGAGCCTGGGGGCGGGAATTACTCCATCCCTGGCAAAGATCCTCTTAGTCAGGGGCTCTGGGTCCTCCCCTCCCTCCTCCACCTGCCCAGGTGACTTTGACTTCATTATATGCATCTAACTCTGCCTCCTAATTATGAACCATATTCTCATGGGCCTCTGATGAGACAGCTCTGCCAACAGCTAGTTGTGCAGGGAAAGCTGGAAGCATGAAAAATACCAGGAATCCCAGGCCTGGCTAAGAAGGGACGGCTCCAGATCAATAACAAAATCTCTGGATGGTCTCGGGTAGGAGCGTGGAGGGCGGAAGAGCCTCACTGGCCGGTCGGCCACTTCCATCTCTTCTGAAGGGCAGACTGAGGGCAAGGGAAAGTCAAGTACCCAGACAGGGCTCCCAGCTTGCAGCCCAGGGGGAAAAGGTAATGTGCGGGGACCCTGGGGAAAACTGACCTGCCCTAGGAGAGGTCCCTGCAGTTTAGCAACCCCCTCCTACCCTTCCTTCCAGCCTTGCACGCCGACCAGCTTGGAACACCTCCCTGCCCAGCCTAGGTGGCAATGGTTGGGTCAAGATGCAGCACTGGTGATCCAGGGGCTGTCTCAGTGGAAGGAAGTCTACCCTCACCCCCATCTCGGGGCTGAACAGGGCAGAGCCTGCCAGGAAGGTTTAAAGAATAGATAGGGGTTGGGACTTCCCTGGTGGCGCAGTGCTTAAGAACCCGCCTGTCAATGCAGGGGATACGGGTTCGAGCCCTGGTCCAGGAAGATCCCACATGCCGCGGAGCAACTAAGCCTGTGAGCCACAACTACTGAGCCTGCGCTCTAGAGCCCGCGAGCCACAACTACTGAAGCCCACGTGCGTAGAGCCCGTGCTCCGCAACAAAGAGAGCCACTGCAGTGAGAAGCCTGTGCACCGCAAGGAAGAGTAGTCCCCGCTCGCCACAACTAGAGAAAGCCCACACGCAGCAATGAAGACCCAACACAGCCATAAATAAATTTATAAAAAAAAAAAAAAAAAAAGAATAGATAGGGATGCAGGAGCAGCTCTGCGTTCAGGAAAAAGCACTGGGCTTAAGGCCAGCTCTAGGTTTGCGCCAGCTCTGTCCCTTTTGGAGGCATGGCCTGGGGTCCAGCCCCGCTCTGGGCTCAGTTTCCATTCTGAGGGGTCTGGGTGGCCCCTGAGGCCCCTCCTGCCTTGATTGTCTGTCAGTGTTGTCAGCTCTGTGCAGACCAGAAATCAAGGGGGAATCGCCAAGACTGGCAGCTACCCAGGGTACCCTAAAAATAATAGGAAGGCCAAAGTCCCAGAGGTGCCCAAGGGTATAAGCCAACTTTCTGCAGGACCAACAAGGGCCTGGCATGAGGAAGGCCTTCAGTCTTGCCTCCGACCCCAGGGCAGGTCTGGACAACCCTTTTCTTCCCATGTCATTCCCCCCTCATCAAGATGAGTTCATGAAAGTCCTTTCGAAAGTCCCTTACCAAAAACAAAACAAAACAAACAAACAAACAAAAACTGCAAATTCCCTGGTGGTCTGGTGGTTAGGACTCCGCACTGCCACTGCTGGGGGCCCAGGTTTGATCCCTGGTCGGGGAACTAAGATCCCACAAGTCCCAAAGCACAGCCAAAAAAAAAGTCCTTTAGGGATAGCTGTTTTCAGGCTGGGGAGACAATGGGACAGCGCAGGACAGGGGGATTGAGAATTTAGGTGAATGGATGACCAGAGCGGTCCCTGAGCCCTCCCCTCTCCTCACCCAGCCCTCCCCCGCCCCAGCCCCTTCTGAGCTCCCATCCTCCTTGCTGGGTCTCCCTGTCCCTCTCTGATCTGGCATCTCCCTTACTTCGCCCCACTCCCTCACATCACTGCACCCCTCCCAACACCAAGCCCCTTCTCCCACGCTGAAACCCCCTCCTTTCTGGGAGTTCTCCCATCTTCGCTGAACCCCCAAATCCATCACTGCATCTTCTCACTTCACCAAGCCCCCCTCCCTTTTGGGAGCCCCTCCCCTACCTCTCTCTGGGCCCTGGTGGCTGAGCTATCCTTGCACAATGCCCTTGGTGGCCCTGTTGATGATCCCGAAAACCCCTTTCTCCAGGACTTACCAGCCGGAAGGAAAGCCTTGAACCCTAGGAGTGGTCCCACGGGCCAATCCCTCAGCAGGGGTCATGGAGCCCCAAGGCTCTGCATGGGAGGAAGAATGGCTCTGGAGGAGTGACCAATCCCCACCAAGCAGGCAGCAGGCCCCGCCAGCTCAGGCCTCAGACTGTACCGACTCCAGAAAGGAAGTCTTGACCCCACCTGTAAGGAGGATGGAGCAGGGCCAAGGTAAGTCCCGAGGCACCCCCTCTAGGACACCCTGTTGCCGGGCCTCCCCATCCTCTCTCCTTTCCCCGAGGCCCAGATAGGACAGTAAGTGAGTGCCCCCTGGTGCTCTCCCAGAGACACCTAGATACCTGACACCACCCACCCCAGAAACTTTGGGAATCTCTGCCCAGGTTCTGGGTCCTGCCAGGCCCAGAGCAGAAATGGGGGCAGAAAATCCGAGTCTTGGAAAACACTGACGCCCCCTAGCCCTGCACCTACCATACCTTTGGTCATACTCTCTGCTCTGGGCCTCAGTCGCTGAATGCCCTCAAGCCTCCCGGAAGTTCCCTCATGGAGGACCCAGCTCACTTTCTCAGTCTGCCTTTGCAGGGCCTGGAGCCCAGGGGGTGAGGGAGACCTGCCACACCCTCTGTGCCTTTGCTGCATAGGTGTGCTGTTACTAATCACACTGGCTGGCGTGTACTGGGCACCTGCTAGCTGCCAATCACTCCTTAGCTTATTAAATCCTCACAGCAACCCCATGCCACTGAGCGGCAGCAGAGGATTACAGCTGTGCTTGTGGCCACTGGTCAAACTGCCTGGGTTCAGATCCCCACTGGGGCACTTACTAGCTGTGGGACCATGGGCAAGTTACTAAGTCTGTTTTTTCCTCTGCAAAATGAAGCTGATCATATGAACTAATACGCGTGAAGCCTTTATTTTTCAAGTAAGAAAGAAACACTCATGGGAATTAATTATGGGAAGATAACTTTGATCTTATTAAGATAATAATATGGAGATCACCCTAATTAGAGAGTGAAATCACTGGTGACCTTCCCAAAGTTGAGGGAGGAATTCCCTAGTGCTCCAGTGGGTTAGGACTGCACGCTTCCACTGTAGAGGGCAAGGGTTGGGGAACTAAGATCCCACACGCTGTGGGGCGTGGCCAAAAAAAAAGGTTGAGGGAAATAAGAGGAAATGGTAACCGTTCTTTCAGTTTTGTTACAAAAGGGAAGGAAATGGGACCTGAGCTTTAGAAAATAAGTGTAGAGATTTCCTTTCAAGACTAAAGACAGTTAATGAGTTTAAATGATGTGAAGATGGATGGAGAGAAGCAATGGAGAAGCTGATAATGGAGATTTAATTTATAATCAGGAATATAAAGTTCTGAGACAGATAGATAAGAACAGACTGTTAGGGAATTCCCTGGCGGTCCAGTGGTTAGGACTCCACGCTCCCACTGCAGGAGGCACGGGCTCAATCCCTAGTTGGGGAACTAAGAGCCCCCATGCCACACAGCACAGCCAGAAAAAAAAAAGACTTAAAAATTTTAAAGAAAGAAAGAAAGAAAAGAAAACGGAGTTCGAGTGGATGTGGCCATTCAGTATTAACGAGAAGAAAAGGAGTGTTAAAAAACAAAACTCAGCTGAGTAAATTTGAAGCTCTAGCTGGCTGTAGTCAATTATTCATGAATTAGGCAGCCTCGCATCTAGGATAGAAAGGAGCTCCCATAAGTAAAGCCTTGGAGCAGTGTCTGGGGCACACAGGAAGCATCCAGGCAATGTAGGCATCTTTATGAGGTAGTCTGTAATATTCTCATTTTACAGATATGCAAACTGACCTCTGAAGGACGAAGGAACTTGAGAAGTTACGCCTCACAACTAGGACAGGATGGGTTGAGAATTCAAATCCTAAACTCTTAAGCTTTCTACCACTGTGAGCCCTTCATTTGGAAAATGACACGTTTCTGAGTGACGCAAATCTCACTTTCTAAACAGTAGCCACGCTGAAGTTGGTCTTCAATTCCTAAATCCAGGTTTGACTGTGCCTTGGGCAACCCATCTCCCCTCCCGGCGTCAGATTACACAGCTCTATGTTGGGAGATGAGAAGGGCAGAGATTGGGGTGTCTGCGCTCCCTATCATTCCTGAAATCTGATTCTGGGGGAGAGCTCCGGCCGGCCACCACTCAATTCCCAGTGAGGAGCGTCTATCCGGGGAGTGTGGGGGAAAGAAGGGTGTTCAGCGGGGACGGGAGCTGGGCTGACACCGGGGGCAGACGGCAGGCGAGGCTGGAGAGGGGCTGGGGCCTGGCCGTGGAGGGCCTTGAGTACCAAAGACAGGCAGGAGCTGGCCTCAGTGTCCCTCTGGACCTTGGGGCCCGCGTGTGAGGTGATGGAACCTGACAGACCCCAGTCGCCATCCCCCTTTGAGCCCCTCCAAGTGCTCTGTGGGCCGGGCAAGCTGTAGAGAGACCCGGCTTCCTCTGCAATGTGGGAATAACGTAGACCTCCAGGGGCTGCCTCCAGAAAAAGCGATACGTAGGGAAGAAAGCATGACGAACCGCAGTGGACTTTAGAGGCTGCGTCGCTGTTCAGACGGGGAATCTGATGGGCAGGTACGCGGTCAAGGGCCCCGCAGGAGCCTGAGTTCCGCCCTCCCACACCAGCTCCTTCCACCGACCGCGGCAATGGACAAGGCCCACAGATGTCGCTAACGCCCTATAAGGCGTTGTAACGCCCTACAGAACCCAGGCCAGGTTACTCCGGGTGACAAACGCCCACACGGAGGGCAGAGACCAAGGAAAGAGGAGAAAATGGAGAAGGCGGGCGTGGGGGAAGGGGAATTATTAAAGCCCGCGGTGGGAGGAGCGCTGGGGCACCACCGGGCAGATTACGGCTCAGAGCCCTAGCAACAGGCCGACCATTGGAGGAGCGGGGCAGGCTAGCTGTGATTGGCTCTCGCTGCTGCCCGCGATTGGAAGGCGGCCTCGTCCCCGCCCTGCTCACATCCGGGTGTCTGGCCTGGCCTGGAACCTTAGCGATGGCGGGTTGTCAGATTTCTTTGGCCTACAGGGCAAGCGCCCAAGACGTGCCTGGCGGGCGCGCAGAGCGGTGAGGCTCACCCACGCGGAATCGCAGGTGCGGGTGCGCGCAGGCGTGCCCGCGCAGAACTGAGGTCCCAGGCACACGCAGACAGCGAAATCCTGCACCTGGGTCCCAGGTGTTTGCAGACAGATGACCGGAGAGAAGGCCGAGGATGGAGTTCCCGTATGGGTTGGAGCTAGACGTGGGCCGAGCTTGAGGGCCCTACTGCCGTCCCAGGGTCTGGGCCCAACCCGTGTAACGCGAAGGCTTGCAGGAAGCCGAACCCAGCCGACACCCGGGGGCCCGGGCCTGGGGCTGGCGGGCCTGCTGCAGAGCCGGGCGGCGCCCAGCGGGGGGCAGCAGAGGACGGCGCCACTGGAGCCGGCACATGCGTGGGGGCGAGGGGCCGGGGCCCGGAGGGCTGCTGAATCCTCCCAACTCCGGGGCCCTGCAAATCATTTGGTAACCCAAGTAAATAGGGCAGAGGCGGCCAGACCAGTCGCTGGTGTATTCTTGGGTCCTGAAGCCCTGAGGAATGGACCAAGGCTGTTTTGTTATCTAGGTTCGTTTTGGCCCTATCACCACTGGGCTAAATAAATTTTAAATCCTTAACATTTAGGATATTAGGGGAGTATTGCTCCTTTTGCTTTTGCCCAGCAGTGTAATGAAGTGTCTGTTTGATCTTGGGGATCTGGACAGCATTTAGGGAAATTACATGGAAAGGAGCTCACCCAAAATGCTTGCAGTCAGCCACAAGCTGCTCCTCCTTTATACGGGTTACCCAGCCATTACTTCCCAAATCTGTCTTGTGTATTTGAATGTAATGCCTAATTTTGGTCAAGAGAATATTTTTCACTTAGTCCACCCACTACCCTCTCCAACCTAGTACTCATCATTGAGGAACCACAACATTCTCCAAAAGGAATGTCTGTTTGAAAACTGAGCAGTTTCCAAACTGAGCAGGCAAAACCACTTATAAACCGTAATAACGTAACACCTCCATATTTTGGGAGGCAAGGACTTTTGGAAGGCAAAATGCTTTCATAACAAACCTAAGGGAATCCAAAATGAGCTTTCAGTCAGGCTTTAAAGAACTGACCAACCATCAAAACCCCGGCCCTAAAATCTGGCTTCAGGAGGCTAAGAGAATGAAGAGATGGAAGGTTTGATGTCCCGTGTTGGCCCCTTATCTGAGAGCCAGTAAGTAGTAGGGTAATTTGTCCATCGTGGTGGGAATAACCAGTTAACACCAAGACTGTGTTAAAAGTCTATAGATTCATTCTCCCAAGGTAGATCCAATATGAAGGCAGCCTCTCAGACATGATTGCAGCTTCCTGAAAACTCTGGGAGTGGTGGGCTGCACTATTTTGCCACCTCTGCCAGGCATAGGGGCAAACAGCTGCAGACCACCAGGATTCACCAGGTCAAGTGAGCACATGTATGAGATGGCTTGCTGAGTCAAAGCACGTGCTGAGTGGGCACCTACCTAGTTCTTTTTCCATCCAAGGGAAACAGGAGAGGATTTTGAGGAGGCAAAACACCCTAACCTAAAAGACTACTCAGAAAACAAGATGGTTCCTCTGGGTGACAGGCAGGCAGCTTTGTCCTCATGGGCTCAGGTCACAGGCCCCTGGTGCTGACCGCTGCTTAAGGCCATCTGATTCTGGTGGAAGAGCCCTGGGCCGGCCACCACTCAATTCAAATTCAGTTCCACCTGAACCAATGAAAAGGCTGGATGGAGGGACAAAGAAAAATCTTTACGCAAGACCAAAAAAAGTGCCCCAACAGGAATAGAAACAAATCATATGACACAGGAGGAAACAGACAAAACCCAGAATGTGTTAAGACCACCAAGTAGCCTGGTCTCTGGAAAAGTCAATGTTATAAAAGAGGTGGAAGGAGTAGAGGCTAAAGAAAACTATTATGAAATCCAATTAATCGATTTCATTGGATCAGAGGAGAGGGGGTTAGAAAGTGCTATCAAAGGCATTCTGGGTAAAATTTGGGGAGATCTGAATATGGGCTGGTATTAAGAGAATTATTGTGATTTCCTTAGGTGTGATAACAGTGTGGCCGTCATAAGAGAATGTCCTTGTTTTTAGGAGAAATATCAACATAGGGAGTGCAATGTCATTACTTTCAAGGTTCCACAAGACAAATAGAAAATGTCACAAAGCAATGGATATTTGGTTTATCCCTGTACCATTCTTTTCAACTTTTGTGTTTGAAATTTTTCAAAATATATAAAAGGTTGGGGGGGGGTCAAGTCCCCCGATACCACCTAGCTATCCTTTAAACAGGGTTAAATCTAACGCAAGAGGCAATTACTGGGACCACCGGTTTTCAAATATCCACATTTAAAAACCACAAGCCAGGGCTTCCCTGGTGGCGCAGTGGTTGAGAATCTGCCTACCAATGCAGGGGATACGGGTTCGAGCCCTGGTCTGGGAAGATCCCACATGCCGCGGAGCAACTGGGCCCGTGAGCCACAACTACTGAGCCTGCGCATCTGGAGCCTGTGCTCCGCAACAAGAGAGGCCGCGATAGTGAGAGGCCCGCGCACCGCGATGAAGAGTGGCCCCCGCTTGCCACAACTAGAGAAAGCCCTCGCACAGAAACGAAGACCCAACACAGCCATAAATAAATAAATAAATAAATAAAAGGCAGGTAACTTTATATATAAAAAAAAAAAAAACAACCCACAAGCCAGGGAATTTTCCCACGGTGCAGTGGTTAGGACTCCACGCTTTCACTGCCGAAGTCCTGGGTTCAATCCTTGGTGGGGGAACCAAAATCCTGCAAGCTGCACAGCGCAGCCAAAAACAAAAATCACAGGGCAAAAAAAACCTTATATGACCCACGAGTCACTTAATGCTCAAAAGCAGCAAAAATCCTTCCATCTCAAACTGAGGCAGGTTAGGAAGCACAGAGGACAGTCGCTCGTTACCTCTAGGAAGGAAAATGGGTGGCTGGGAAACCGCCATGGGAGACTTACTGTTACCCGATGTCACCATACTACTGTCCAGATAGTAAATATTTTAAGTTTCACGGGCAACATACTGTCTCTTTGCACTTTTTTCTTCCTTTACAGCTTTTTTTTTTTTTTTTTAAATTAATAGCCACTCTATTTATTTATTTATTTATTTATTTATTTTTAGCTGTGTTGGGTCTTCGTTTCGTGCGAGGGCTTTCTCTAGTTGCGGCAAGCGGGGGCCACTCTTCATCGTGGTGCGCGGGCCTCTCACTATCACGGCCCCTCCCGTTGCAGGGCACAGGCTCCAGACGCGCAGGCTCAGTAGTTGTGGCTCACGGGCCCAGGTGCTCCGCGGCATGTGGGATCTTCCCAGACCAGGGCTCGAACCCGTGTCCCCTGCATTAGCAGGCAGATTCTCAACCACTGCGCCACCAGGGAAGCCCTCCTTTACAGCCTTTTAAAAATATAAAGCCAGGTATGGATTAAGTATGAAGATGAAATACCAAAAATCCTATGAGCTGGTACTGAGGACTCCGTGAGTGTGACCCAGCCACTCTAGCCCCCAACTCTTCACCGACCACAGGTATCTGGTTAATCAGAGGTAGGGTTTGTGGCCATTCAGATCCAACCACATGTGCCCATACCAGAACTGGAAAGTTCAAACTAGCAGGCCAATTAAATTAGTAAGCTGGTACACCACATTTTAATGTTGATTAGGCTGGAGACCACTTAATGTCAGCTCCTAGAAATAGAGAACAGTTACCCGGCTTGATTCTCCAAGTCTGCTTTGGAAACTGCACAGGAAGAGGTAGCTGCCATTCTTAGCCACTCAGATCAACCAGTGCGAGTCAACAGGCAGGTTCCGCTCACCGGCGCAGAGGCCAGTGCGTGCGGTCGTTACATATAAAGAGTGGAGGGAAACTGCACTCGCTTCACCAGGCAACTTATCTGCTCCACTGAAAGGTTCCCTGCCACTAAGTTCCGTTTGATATCCCCTCCACTCCACCCGCAAAGTTCTAGGAATGCAGAACCCTGCTCTGTGGATGCCCGAAGCCAAGTAGATCATTCATTCCTTTACAATTACCCTCCTGCCCATCATCTTTATTTAATTCCTTCCCACTGTCAGTTATTTTTTAAGTTCTAGAGTGCGCTGAGGAAGAGGACCTCTATCTTTAGTGCCTAACCCGGGGTATCATTCAATTCCTGAATTAGAGCTTTCTTAACCTCAACTCTTCAGGGCCATTCTTTTCCAACTGCTTATCACTGTTATGCAAGCCCCCCCTCCCCCCCCCGCAAATACTTCACAATGGAAATATGTTACAGGAGACTGAATGCAGAAGGAGCTAGGAGAGTCCAGATGACTTCTACTAAGAGATCTGCGAAATTGTAAAATAACGCTACTCTTCTATTTTTTGTTTTAGAGAACAATTACTTTTCATGAAATTGTTATGTATCTCAACATGTAATAGGTTTCCATTATTTTTAAACAAATGAGTATTTTCAGTTTCTAGTTTTTGATACAGTCTACATAAGAGTTATGTAAAGAGGTCCTGAGATGAAAAAGTTTCAGAAACACTGCATCAAGGAACTTAAAACTGGGTGGAAATGCAGCAACAGACAGCATTTCATTTCAAGAGAAGTCCGTCTGTGGAAAATCCTCTGGGCAAATTCCAGTCTTATGTCAAATTCCAGGCACTCAAAATGGGACGTTACACCAAAGGAACAAGGGTGTAACAGTAACACCTTCCAGGAGCTACCTTTCCTTCTGAAGAGCCTTGGTGAGCCTGTGCTGATCTTGCCCATCTCTCAACTCCCCTGGCTGGCAAGATGTGTATGACTTGCCGCTATCCTAGTAACTCCCACACTGAGCTCTTGCTCCGTCAGTGCGCTGGGTGTTGGCTGCTGCTCAGTGTTATCGCCTAGAGGAGAAGCAGCCTGGTGTTGGGAGGCGAAGCTCAGGAGGGCTGAAGACGCGGGCTCCAGCATGGGTCATCAGTGAGCTGTGGGACCTCAGGCACATGGGTCACTTCTGTGTCCACAGAGGTGGCACTCTCAAGGTGATTCTGAGGGACAACGAGCCAAAATAGGTGAATTCATCAACATGGCAAAAGCCTAGTCACACACAGTGTTTCTCCTAAAATGTGAATTAAAATTTCTCAAAAAATTGAAAAGCTGTCCTCTTCCACTGCATGAACCAGTGCAGCCCCTCCCTGCCTTGCTGGAGCACACCCAAGCCGGTGGAGGAGGAACGCCTTTGCCCTGGTGTTCCTTCCTGTAGACAAACCCCTCCTCACAGCTGGTCAGGGCAGAACACCCCACATGTCCAGGGATGTGATCTGAGCCGCGGGCACATCCTGACAGCTGCCATCAGAAACAGCAGGCTGCTGAGAGCGCAGCCCACGTCAACTAAGGCTGCTGACCACCTCAGAAAGACTTAAAAACCCAAGACAATATAGTTATGAATGAACATCTTAAAATGCAAAAACCCACCTCACCTAAGACATAATGAGATCTCCAATGGGCACCTGAGAAATACCAAACCAGGCACGCGACCCAGTTTCCATTTAGACCTATATCCCCCACCCCCAGGGCTCAGAAGTTTAGTCATTTGCCCGAGAATCAAAAGGAGTCATGATTCAAACTTAAGGTTCGTTTCACAAGAGAAACCATGGAGACCCAAAAGGTAAAATCATTTTTTAAGGTCAGTAAACCCAGGTCTGATTCCCAGAGATAGGCACTTTCCAATATACACCGTTTTGCCCCTTTCCCCCCAGAGTCCAACCTTTTTCTTTGAGTGGGGGAGAACACCCATGTCCAATCAAACCTTCAAAAGCAAAGAATTTCAACTCATTAAATAAAACTAGCACTGACATCAGATCTGTAAGTTTATTTGCTCAATGTACGACAGCTACATAATGACTCACATTCATGATATTCCATCACTGAGGAAAACTGCTAAGAATGGTCCGTGTGTGAAATAATTCCTTAGAGAAACACGGAGTTGGAAAAATAATCACTGATTAGACCTTAAAAATAGTTCACTGCATAACATGACAAAAAGCACAAAGGCTCATTCAGAGAACATATTCGTTGTTCTCCTACACTGTAATAATTATAATTTCACCATGACAAACACCAGACATTAAGATTAAGCTAACACTGGTGTTTCTTTTGCTTCCCGCCCCCCACCCTTAAAAACAAAATATATAACTGCATGTCACTATAGCAACATCCAAAACAGATCAATTTGTTACGATCACTATTTGGTAGAGCAAACTTTACCCCCAAAAGGAAAAATTAAATTAAAAAAACTTTAAAAAATTTGAAGACTTAATTTTTTTTTGTCATAGGAATACATAACACCTACAGTATAAGTTAATAAATTTCAAGCTACTGTATAGAAATACAACACTAGCATGCACAATATTGTATCAATAGAGTAATGGAGGAGTAATCATTTCACTGGAGAGACAGCATCATAGGCAAGTGCATTTCTTTAAAAATAAAGAAAAGAAAATAAACCATTCAAGCTGCTTAAATATCAAGTCTCCCATTCCCTCCTTCATTTTTAGCCCTCAGGTATGGTTTTACCTTGCATTATTCTAAAAAGCAGCCAGAGCCAAAGCTGAAATTTAAATGAAAAATAGGTTTTGTAATTCCAGTAAATCATTTCCAAATGCTACAAGGAAGGACACAACACTGCTCACTGGACATGAAGATAAATTAAGGAAAACCCCACCTACCCCCCACCCCCGCAAATCTGTTCCCATCCGTGGCATTGACCTTAGGCCCCTGTTAGGGCACAGAAGCTATGAAGCTCTCTTCTGTTAGTTCTCCTGGTAGGTTTGGTTAGTTGGGACTTCCGCTCTAGCGTATGGAGGGGGCCTTCGAAGGAAAGTCATGCTGGGTAACTGTGCCACATTACAGAGCATCGTCACACTCTGCTATCTTCACTGCCACCTGGATCCTGGTCAACACGTGCATTTCACAACTGGAAGCTCCATTCTGGTTTTAGCAAAAGCAACTGTCAGGTTTTCCTCAATTACTACTCATTCCTCTCCCTGCCTAAATAAAACAAAGAAACAAACAAGTCTGGTGTCATTACCTATCTCAGCAGTTCACGCTGTTACTGACCTTAAAGAAAAGGCTGAATGCACATACAACAGGTCGTGTGTTAAGACTTATCCAAAATGAGAACCAAGGACCTAAGGCTAACTGAAACAAACTTGTGGAAATAGCATCGTGGATTCCTTCAATTCTAAAACGCGTACAGATGGCACAAATCAATTTCCAACTTCTATGCTTTCATTAAAAAGGAAAAAAATACATAAAAAAGTTTTGGTCAAATAGGAGTTAAGTAC
This sequence comes from Balaenoptera physalus, assembly GCF_965194825.1. Lineage (NCBI taxonomy): Eukaryota > Metazoa > Chordata > Mammalia > Artiodactyla > Balaenopteridae > Balaenoptera > Balaenoptera physalus. Next base: position 84,286,649 of record NC_138898.1, read on the forward strand.
TTATTATCTGATAATTATTTTAGTTTATTTTCCTACAACGATTATTTGGGGAAGGATTGTTTTTAGGGAGGAAAAACTGACACACGAGGCTCCCGAAATTGGACAGAATGTTTATGAATAGAGCTCTTCCCTTTAGGATTTTTCTACCAGTAAGCTCCTAGCATCTGAATTTTCACACACTGCACCACAAACTTTCTCAAAACGACCGCCAACTTCTACAACCCAACAGCTTTTCAACCCACCCGAGTGCATGCCCTGGGCACAAGGTACAGTAGGGAAGACTCACGTGAGGAGTGAGACAGCAGTGCAGTCCCTGAGGAAGGAGCTATGGCAGCTGAAAAAAATCAGGATTTCTCTGGAAATATCAGCACAATAAATGACATACAGACCTGAATTTTCTCTATTTTTGTGGTGTTCAACGTTTCTATTAAAGTGATTAATCATTTTTGTGGTGGATTTAAGTTAAGAAGAAAGAAGGACAAAAATCCCACAGCCATCTGCCAAGCACCTATTAAACAAAACCTAAAGTAGCTCTGATTCTGCTCAGGCAAGCCTTTTGGCCTAGGAGATAGATAACAGCAAAACCAACCTGGATGAGGCTGAATAAGGATGTAAAAGCCAAAATAAGAAAAACACACAATCAATGGCTTGATGTCACATATGGCTGTAATGTAGAAATACTGTAAACTGCAATTTAGTGTTAATACTGTCAACTAATCAGAAACTTCTGAAAACTGGCAAGGCCTAAACCACAAGGATAAATATACCTTATGTTCTAAGTCTATCAGCTTGGGATTTTAACTATTCCATGGCTGGTAGAGTACACCCGGAAAAACAAAATGCACAGCTGAAACAGATGAGCTAGAAAGTACCCAGAACTTAAAAGATAAGAGCACATGTACATAAAAATCCTTACTGGAACCACAGAACTTACTGAATGAGGGCTATTCCGTTTAAGTTTTCTTTTCATCTCAAAACCCTATTTTCTAGCAATAAGTTAAATTAAGGACAGCTCCACTTGCATTAATCTACAGAACAGTCCATATGCCAGCGTGAGGCTGCTATTCCAATACCAGCACAGCTAGCCTGACTTTCCACTAGTGGTATTTTGGCAAAAATGTCAAAGAGGCGATCAAAGACAGGACAGGTCGTGGGTTTCTCCCTAGGAAGGTCATCGCTCCCTCTCCCTCCCCCACCCGACCCCAACTCATGGGAAAAATAAAGACTGCGGTCGTAGCATCAGCGTGCGCTGCCAGTCCAGCTGGGCCTTAATTGTTGCCGTCTCCACCGTCGTCGTCCTGCTGATCGCTTGTCCAGAGCGTGAGGTTGTCGCGGAGCAGCTGCATGATGAGCGTGGAGTCCTTGTAGGAGTCCTCGTTGAGAGTGTCGAGCTCGGCAATGGCGTCATCAAAAGCGGTCTTGGCCAAGTGGCAGGCTTGCTCTGGGGCGTTCTGGATCTCATAGTAGAAAACGGAGTAGTTAAGGGCCAGGCCTAATCTAATGGGGTGAGTGGGCTGCATGTGCTCCTTGCTAATCTCATGGGCTTCGCTGTAGGCCTTCTCAGATGACTCCACGACGGTCGCCCTCTTCTCTCCAGTGGCGACTTCGGCCAGGTAGCGGTAATAGTCCCCTTTCATCTTCAGGTAAAACACTTTGCTCTCATACTGGGTCTCACTGCAATTCTTGATCAGGTAGTTATCCAGCAGGCTCAGCACATCCTGACATACGGCCTCCAACTCCTTCTCTATTTTTTCACGGTAAGCACGGACCATCTCTATCTTCTTCTCATTACCATCTGCAGATGTCTTCTGCTCAATGCTACTGATGACCCTCCAGGAAGAACGGCGTGCCCCAACTACATTCTTGTAGGCCACAGAGAGGAGGTTTCTTTCTTCATTGGACAGTGGCTCATTCAGCTCTGTCACCTGTTAAGGAGGAAAGATAAAGAGCTGTTACGGTACAGATGATGTCAGTTGGGTTAATCATATCTTTATGCCACTAAAACACAAAGAGATCTACCAGTTGATTAAAGTAATCAACAAACAGAAGTTAGGCTGTGTGGGTATATGGAAGAGGGATGGAGAGGGAAGGAGCAACAAAGACGGGAAAAAACTGCAACTGGCTCAATGGTGCCTGAACCCCTGCTTTCTCCCTAGAGAAGGACACATGGGCTTATTATCACACAGCTGTTCCAGGAAAGAACTATCAAGTCTAACTCTTAGATGTAAAGTCAAAATTTGATCTAAATTACAAAAGGTCAACAGGTCTCTCAGGCAACATTACGTACATACCAATCCTAAGGATTTTAAGTATAGATGGCTTATATATCTCATCAGTTCTTTTTAAGAAAAAAGAATGACAGCTTCTTCCTAACCTTGCCCTGTCTACCAAAACGTCAGTCCCATCCATTTTGGGTGAGAGTATCTTGCCTACCGGGTGCGAACATAGTCAGTCAACTTCAAGTTGACTTTTGAGAAACAAAGAAGTTTTTCTTATGTTAAAATAACATAAATTACGAACGCCAGAAAGGAAGTCAAAATTGGGGGCACGGGATTGACTCTGATCACTGACATATTAGCAACTTGGGGAACGTGTTTGTAGTGTCTGAATACAACAGCAATAACATGGAGAGGTGAGCAAAGCACTTCTGAGCTGAGGTGGCCAACAGGAATTAATGCTTCTTTCAATTGTGCTAGGTTTTCATCATCTGAAACACCAAGAGCCTTGAGGACACTAAAGCAACGGCACACCAATGTTGTGTATTTTTATGACTACCAAACAACTGCATATAATAAAGAAATTAAATCAAGTGACTAAAACTATTTAATTTATATCACCTGATTTCTGTGATGTCAGAGCCATACACCTCTAAGTGTCTGACAACCATACGAAACAAAATTTTACAAGAAGGAGTGATTGAGCCCTTACTTTTTTCCTATTCTGAGGTCACATTTTTATTTGTCTGGTTAACTATCGTATCTCAACTGGTACATACTAAGTCAACGGCATTATCAGAAACCCCAGATCATGAGCTCTTTCCTATGACTTACAACAGACTAGATGCTTTCCTCGCCTCATTCTCTCATGTACCTGCGCTCCAGTGGTAACATGTTAATTGCAAAAACCTTCATACTTCTGCCCTTTGTTCTTTTGCCTCTGCCTAGAACAATTACCAGTGCTCCTGCCTGGAAAATACTTAGACAACTGTCAAGAACCAAGTTATACTCATGGCTTCTATGCAATCTTGCCCAGCTCTACTCCTCCCACCCCCAGTTAAACTGGCTACTCTCTGTTCCCTGTGTAGATCAACCACAGCATCCATGTAACATTATATTACTCAGAGATGTGCAAGGTACTGGGATGTAATCCAAAAAGATAAGCTGAAGTATCTGGGGGAGGAAGGGCTGGGATTCCAAGAGACTGACCTGCGTATGGATCGTTTACATTTGGTATGTATTCCTCTTTTATCAAGGAAGAGGTCGGGGTGGGAGACGATTATACTTAAGGAAACTGGTTGTGTAATTAAAATAGTTCCTCTCAGATACAATCAAATCAGAATGTAAACCATACATATTAGTTCATATGCTTTGCTTACTAATTCTCACAACATCCAG